>NC_084482.1:168192372-169585497 GCF_030035675.1 Rhineura floridana | reverse complement strand
TTTTACAGTAAAATGCACAGAAAAGCATAAAAGCATACAAATTGCATATTTCAGAGGCAAAAAGTGCTCCAAATGCATATCTTAGGGAAAGCGCATACAAAAATGCATACAATTTTTCATACACTTAAAAAAAAAACCTGTAGAAAACAGGATGGAATGGATTTCTGATTGAAAGCATGCAAAAACGGCATGGAATAAGTTGATCTGTCCCTGCCGAAGAGTGGAGAAGTGAAACTGGGTAAAGGGGCAAGTTGTGAACATTATTACTTATAGATGATAAGAGAAAAAATATAATTAGATTGATGATAAGACAGCACAAGAAGGTATATAATACAATCTGAAGGCTATCTTTTTGTTTTTTTGAGGTAGGGATTTGAAATGGCCTGTGTTGCCAGAACATTTTATTATTATGACTCTTAGAATGCAGTAATAGTTTAAATACAAATGTCACAATCTGCAACAGTCATCTTTTGAGTCTCCTTGTTTATGCCTTGTCTGCCTCGTTTCCGCCCTCCAGTTGTGGATGATGACTTACCACACTTCTTTGATATAGTGTGACTTTGCATTTGCAAGAGAACAGAGAATGTGTGAGTCACCCACCCGGCTTTTACAATTCTTTGTGTGACATCCAGTGTGGAGCTTGCATGTTTCTACTATGGAGGCTACAATTAAGGCCTGACAAAGAAGTTTGAAAATAGGAAGTAGGAACCACTCACAATTTCTGTTATCCCCCACTAATTCAGAAGTTATTTCTATGTGATGAAAAGGAGTACTTAGTTGCTTAGTAACCATAGCATTTACTTTCCAAGCACTTCTGGAGATGTAATACAGTTTTTATGACAACTTATTCCATCTGATGCACCTGCTGTCAAATACACCTGAGTAGCTAGGAGTTAAGGCAGAAAGCCCTTAGTTCACATTATCCCTTTCTGCCATGAACTGATTAGATAGCCTTAGACAAAATTATCCCTGATTTTCAACCCTCATATAATTGTATTGGTTTATCATATGGGGTTGAATGAACATTGTGAACAAGATACACAATACAAAGTTGATACAGGAATTAATCTTTGGAGGGGGTGGACAAAATGATAGCCAGTGGCAAAATGTAGTTAGCAAGCTTCCTCTGTAGATCCATGTTTTACATATACATGTTCTAGGAGTCTTGTGAACTAAGATCTAATTGACAATAGTACATCTTGGCAGATTTATCCAGTACCTTACAGTCGCACAGGGCTTAGAAATGAGGATATTTATTGAACATATATATGGCTGTATATATAGCTGTTTTTATACGTTTAATTGTTGTATATTTTAGTTGTATTATGTGCTTCGGAGAGAGTTTTATCCATCAGGCGGGGAGACTTGAGGGGGCCCCAATTACCGTAGTGACGGGCAAAGGAAGGTAT
Source organism: Rhineura floridana (assembly GCF_030035675.1). NCBI lineage: Eukaryota > Metazoa > Chordata > Lepidosauria > Squamata > Rhineuridae > Rhineura > Rhineura floridana. Next base: position 169,584,088 of record NC_084482.1, on the reverse strand, counting down.
GGCGCTGTGAGAAGGACGTGCCAGGTAAGGGGAACGCGGTCCAGACATGTTGTGGCTGTGCCTTGTTCCGGTCCTTCCCACACCCGCAAGGTCGTTGGTAGTCCTATCAGCCAACTCTCAGATCTCCAGTTGCTGTTATTAAATGCCAGATCGGTATATAATAAAATCTCCCTTGTCCACGATTTGATTGTGGATGAGGCAGCCGATCTGGCATGTATAACCGAGACCTGGGTGGGTGAGCAGGGAGGAGTTGGTCTCTCTCAGCTCTGCCCACCGGGGTACTTGGTTCAGCATCATGGTAGATCTGAGGGTCGGGGAGGTGGGGTTGCTGTTGTCTATAAGAGTTCCATCTCACTCACCAAGCACCATGTTCATTCAGTTACTGGCCTGGAGTGTTTGCACCTTGTGTTGGGCCAGAGGGACAGGCTGGGAATCCTTTTGGTGTACCGCCCACCTTGCTGCCCAATGGCTTCCCTAACTGAGCTGGCGGAAGTGGTCTCGGATATACTGTTGAGGTCCCCCAGCTTATAGTACTGGGGGATTTCAACATTCATGCCGAGACCACTTTGTCTGGTGCAGCTCAGGACTTCATGGCTTCCATGACAGCCATGGGGCTGTCTCAATATGTTAGTGGTCCAACACATGTATCGGGGCACACTCTAGACCTTGTTTTTGCTACTGAGCATGGGGAAAGTGATCTGGATGTGGGGAGTTTTACAACACTCCCTTTGTCATGGACAGACCACTGCTTGCTGAAGTTTAGACTTTCAGTAACCTCTTCCCTCTGCAAGGGTGGGGGACCTATTAAAATGGTCCGCCCCCGGAGACTAATGGATCCTGAAGGTTTTCAAAGGGCTCTGGGGGATTTTCCGGCTGATAGGACTGGCGCTCCTGCTGAAGCCCTGGTCGCTCTGTGGAATACGGAGATGACCCGGGCTGTAAACACGATCGCTCCTGCACGCCCTCTCCTGTGTAGAGCTCATACAGCTCCATGGTATACTCCGGAGCTGAGAGCGATGAAGCAAGATAGGAGGAGGCTTGAGCGGAAATGGAGACGAACTCCCGACGGATACAATTATGCGCTGGTTAGTGCTTCGACTAAGCTCTATGTAGGAGCAGTGAAGGCAGCTAAAAAACATCATTTTGCTGCCACTATTAAATCATCTCTTTGCCGCCCAGCGGAGCTCTTTCGAGTTGTCCGGGGGCTTCTCCATTCAAACCCTCCGGACACGGTGGAATCATCGGAGGCCCGCTGTAATCAGTTTGCCAATCACTTCCAGAATAAGATCTCATGTATCTGCCAGAACCTAGACTCTCAAGTTATAGCAGTAGATCCTAGTGAGATGTCCGGAGCACAGTCTTCTCCTGTTTTGTTGGATGAGCTTCAGTTGGTTCAACTCGAGGACGTGGACAAGGTGCTTGGACAGGTACGTGCAACCACTTCGGTACTGGATCCTTGCCCCTCCTGGCTTATAAAAACTAGTAGGAATGGAACAGGTAGCTGGGCCAAGGAAGTGATAAATGCCTCTTTACGAGAGGGAGTGGTCCCGGGCTGTCTGAAAGAGGCAGTGGTGAGACCACTCCTGAAAAAGCCTTCCTTGGACCCAGACAATTTTAACAGCTACAGGCCAGTGGCGAATGTTCCATTCCTGGGCAAGGTCTTGGAACGGGTGGTTGCTGGCCAGCTCCAGGCGCTATTGGATGAAACTGATTATCTAGATCCATTTCAATCGGGTTTTAGGCCCGGTTTTGGCACTGAGACAGCCTTGGTCGCCCTGTACGATGACCTATGTCGGGAAAGAGACAGAGGGAGTGTAACTCTGTTGATTCTCCTTGATCTCTCAGCGGCTTTTGATACCATCGACCATGGTATCCTTCTGGAGAGGCTCGCGGAGTTGGGAGTTGGAGGTACTGCTTGGCAGTGGTTCCGCTCCTACTTGGCGGGTCGTCTCCAGAAGGTAGTGCTTGGGGAACATTGCTCAACACAGCGGGCTCTCCAATATGGGGTCCCGCAGGGGTCAGTTTTGTCCCCCCTGCTTTTTAATATCTACATGAAGCCGTTGGGAGAGGTCATCAGGAGTTTTGGAGTGCGTTGTCATCAGTATGCTGATGACACGCAGCTCTACTTCTCCTTTTCATCTTCTTCAGGTGAGGCTGTCGATTTGCTGAACCGTTGCCTGGCCTCGACAATGGACTGGATGAGAGTTAACAAACTGAAGCTCAATCCAGACAAGACTGAGATGCTGTTGGTGGACGGGTTCTCTGATCGGATGGTGGATATATACCCTGTCCTGGATGGGGTTACACTCCCCCTAAAGGACCGGGTTCATAGTCTGGGAGTCTTTTTAGACTCTTCCCTCTCACTTGACGCTCAAGTAGCCTCGGTGGTTAGGAATGCGTTTTACCAACTTCGGTTGGTAGCCCAGCTACGTCCCTATTTGAGTAAAGAGGACCTTACATCAGTGGTACATGCTCTGGTAACCTCACGTTTGGATTACTGTAATGCGCTTTACGTAGGGCTACCTTTGAAGACAGTTCGGAAGCTACAACTAGTGCAAAATGCGGCGGCCAGATTGCTGACAAGGACCAAGCGGTCCGAGCATATAACACCTGTTCTGGCCAGCTTGCACTGGTTGCCAATATGTTTCCGGGCTAGATTCAAAGTGTTGGTATTAACCTATAAAGCCTTATACGGTGCGGGACCACGATGCCTTGCGGAACGCCTCTTCCAATATGAACCGGCCCATGCACTGCGTTCTGCTACGAAGGCCCTCCTCCGGGTTCCAACTCACAGGGAGGCCCGGAGGGTGATGACAAGATCTAGGGCCTTCTCAGTGGTGGCCCTCGAACTATGGAACAGTCTCCCTGAGGAAGTACGCCTGGCGCCGACTCTGCTCTCCTTCCGGTGCCAGGTCAAAACCTTCCTATTCTCTGAAGCATTTTAAGTTACACTGATTTAATTTTAAAAATGTTTATTGTATTGGATTGTTGATTGTATTTTAGTATTATTTTGTTATTCATTGTATTTTTATGCTATTTTATGTTCACCGCCCAGAGAGCTATTGCTAGTCGGGCGGTATATAAATTTAATAAATAATAATAATAAATAATAATAATAATAACACATACACAGAGGATTGAATTATACACATTTAACACCTCAGTGGGGAATAGCTCAGCAACAATACATATCTGTTAACATCAAGGGGCTAACTCAACAACAATATGCATTGTTTTGGTTTGAGAGAATTTGCCAAATAATCCTAACCACAGCTAAACTAATACACACACACTCTCAACATACACACACATGAAGGAACAAACACACAAGGAGATGGAGATGGGGGCAGGGGTTGAGTTCAGCAGTACTAAGAAAGACACGTTAGCCTGCTTTTTGCAGCCTGTGGCTGAAATAAGACATGGACAACAACTGTTGGGTTAAAATAATGGGCCACTTTATTAAACAGAATCCAATTACAGTAATGAACCTGCAGAGGGGAAGTTAAATGCAGGAGCATCCTGATGACCCAGGCAAAGCCTACTTGCAGCTATAGGGCAATCAACCCCTGTACGGGCAAGGGCCTGCCAATGTACCAAACGCCTGCCCCGGCCATGCCCTGAAGGTGCGTAGGGGAGTCAACCCATGTCACTGCCCCTCGGTGCCCTGAAACTCTGAGTGGATGAGGCATGTTGGCTCCAAAGGCAACCTATGTTCTGCCCCCGGGTCCTATAGCCCTGAGCTGCAGGGCTTTGGAGCCGCCTGTCACCCCCTGTCAGGCTCAGGATGAGACTCAGGAACCAGACCAGAGGTTGTAAGTAATTCGTGTTTTATTAGGGTAATGTCCAAACAAAGACTGCGTCTTCTCATGAAGCAATACAGTGATACAGGTCCTGCAGCATTGGGAGAAAGTTGACAGAGCAAGGGACTGCTTCCCGCCTGTTCTTTAAGAAGGGGCCAAATGGGCGCGCAACCTTTCGCTCCTCCTTAACTGCCCCTCAGGTACTGCCCACCTTCCCCCCTTCTCTCCTGTCTTTTCAGCTGTCTACGCGTACGCGGTGAGGGGGGAAGCGTCGCCCCCTCCTCTTCTGAAGTTTCCGATTCCAGTATGGGGGATAGGGGAGGGGCTGATGGTAAACTGCCTCGCCGCTTTTCTGCTGTGGGCAGCCGTCCCTCTTCTCCTTCTTGCTCGGAGCTTCGAAGAGGGGGAGGCGTGAGAATGTCCAGGGAGGATTCTGAAACTCCAAAGCTCTCAGGCTCCCCGTTGCTAGGCGACCCTATCACTGCCATTTCCTCTGTTTCGTCTTCACTCCAAAGGGGGGAAGTTACTCCCCCTCCCCTCTGCCATCCATCTGAATCCTCTTCTCCCAACTCCCCGGGACCCCAGCTCTGCCTCCCGACACCATCCCCCCTCCCACGCTGTGCCCCCCTCCCCCTGTCTGGCTTGGGGCGGTGGGGAAAACGTTGATGGAAAAGTTTTACCAAATCTGGAGCATGCACATCAGCTGCATCTTCCCAGGATCTGTCAGCCACTCCATAGCCTTTCCAGTGAATCAAGTACTGCAACTTGCGACGTCTGATCCTGGAATCTAGGATTTCCCCAACTTCAAACTCAAGCTGCTCATTTACCAGGAGCAGAGCTCGGGGAGGCTCCTCCGGCCGCAACTCACTGGGAGGGGCGGCTTTCGTTAAGAGGGATCAATGAAACACAGGATGTATTTTAAACGTATCAGGTAGCTTCAGTCGGTACGCCACGGGATTGATTTGAGTTTCTATTTCGAAAGGACCCACCCTCTTGTCTTGTAATTTTCTACATTTGCCTGGCATCTGGAGGAAGCGGGTGGACAGCCATACCTGGTCTCCCGGTTGAAGGGGGGGCCCTCCTTCCTGTGCAGGTCAGCAACTCGCTTGTACTCCGTTTTGGCTTCGTTTAACTGCTGTTTCAGTGTCTGTTGCGCCGCTTGCAACTCTTTAAGGAAGTTCTCAGCTGCCGGTACCAGCATTCCTTCTGAGCTGCTTGGAAAGACTTTAGGATGGAATCCATAATTAGCGAAGAACGGGGTTTGTTGAGTACTGGAGTGCAGAGAATTGTTGTAGGCAAACTCTGCAAAATGCAAATATGATACCCAGTCAGTCTGTTGATAGGACACATAACTTTGTAAATATCTTTGCAAAACGGCGTTCAGGCGTTCCGTCTGCCCATCTGTCTGGGGGTGATGGGCGGAGGAGAGTTTTAATTCCGTCTGCAACTGTTTCCACATTGCTCTCCAAAATTTGGCTGTGAACTGAGTTCCTCGGTCTGAGACTACGCTGTTTGGCAATCCATGCAGCCGGTAGACTTCTTTGATGAATAACTTGGCCGTTTCTTTAGCCTCTAAGGCCCCTGCACAAGGAAGAAAATGCGCCATTTTGGTAAGTAGATCTACCACTACTAAGATGGCTGTCATTCCTTGGGACTTGGGTAGATCAGTTATAAAATCCATGGAAAGGTCCTTCCAGGGTTCATGTGGGACAGGTAACGGTTGTAACAGTCCTGCTGGTTTTCCTGTTTGTGTTTTTGCCCGCAGACAGACAGAGCAGGACTTTACATAGCTCTCAATATCCCGACGCATTTTAGGCCACCAGAAGTCCTTGGCCACGTTCTGAATGGTCTTGTAAATCCCAAAGTGTCCCGCTGTGATGGAGTCATGGCACTGGCGTAGGATTCTGAGCCTTAATTCCCCTTCTGGCACATATCTGGCTGTTTTGAACCATAACAGTCCATTTCTCCAGTGAAAGGTTACTTCTGAGTCTTGACCTTGTCCCGTCTCCTGCCGATATTTTAGCATGTCTGCATCTTCTTGTGCCTTTTTGAGTTCCTCTTCCCATGAAGGCTGGCATGATCCCAACATTAATTTCTCTGGCGGGATCACGTACTGAGGCTGGTCCTCAGATTCACTTTCTTTGTATTGTGGCTGTCTGGATAAGGCATCCGCTCTCTGGTTTTTGGCTTGGGCATGGTAAGTAATCTTGAAGTTAAACCGAGTGAAGAACTGGGACCATCTTATCTGTCTCTGGTTCAGCTTTCTGGCTGTTTGGAGGCTTTCAAGATTCTTGTGGTTGGAGCGCACTTCAATCTGATGAGAGGCCCCCTGTAGGTATTGTCTCCAGTTTTCAAAAGAATCCTTAATGGCCAGCAGTTCCTTCTCCCATACCGTGTAGTTCTTCTCTGCAGGCTTTAACTTCCGAGAGAAGTACGCGCAGGGGTGCAGCTCCTTCCCTTCTTGGTCTAATTGCAGAAGGACCCCCCCGATGGCAAAATCTGAAGCATCTGCTTCCACGACGAAAGGGCGGTTCGGATCAGCAAAGCACAGAATGGGCTCGGTAGCAAACCTTCTCTTCAGCTCCTCAAAGGCCTCGGTGGCATTTTCTGTCCATTGGAACTTCTTCTTTCCCCTTAAACAGTCAGTCAGAGGAGCTGTTAATTTGGAAAACTCTGGAATGAACTTTCTATAATAATTGGCAAACCCTAAAAACCGTTGTACATCCTTTTTGGTGACAGGTTGGCCCCAGTCCAATATACAGCTTACTTTCCCTGGGTCCATCTCCACGCCTTCCGCTGAGATTCGATACCCAAGGAAGTCCAGAGACTTGAGGTCAAATCCACATTTCTCTAACTTAGCATACAGGTGATTTTCTCTCAGTCTCTTCAACACCATTTTCACATGCTGGTCGTGGTCTTCCTGGTTCTTTGAGAACACCAGGATATCATCTAAGTAACAGATTACATACTTGTCCAACAAGTCTCTAAACACATTGTTCATGAACTTTTGAAACACGCCTGGACTCCCACAAAGCCCGAACGGCATGACCAGGTACTCGAACTGTCCATAAGCGGTCAAGAATCCTGTTTTCCATTCATCTCCTTCCTTCATTCTGATCAGATTGTACACTCCTCTCAAATCCAGCTTCGTGAAGATTTTTGCGGAGCGCAGTCGATCCAACAACTCTGAGATCAGGGGCAGCGGGTAGCTGTTAGGGATGGTGATCTGGTTCAATGCGCGATAGTCGTTACAAGGTCTGAGTTCCCCCCCTTCTTTTTCACAAACAATAGTGGCCCTCCAGCAGGGGATTGTGAGGGGCGCATGAATCCTCGCCTCAGGTTTTTATCCAGGAATTCCTTCAGGGCCTCCCTCTCATTGTCTGTGAGAGAGTAGATTCTCCCTGATGGGATGCTGGCTCCTGGCACTAGGTCAATCGCACAGTCATAAGGGCGGTGGGGGGGTAAAGTCTCTGCCTCTTTTTCATCGAACACATCTTTGAATTCTTCATACTTCGGCGGCAGGGTCACTTGCTCGATCTCTTGCACTGCCCCCGCTAAGGTGTTCTTGATTCCTTCAGGTTGGCAGTTTTCCTGACAATACTGTGAGGTGAACCACACCACCGCCTCCTTCCAACTGATTTTGGGTTCGTGCTTTGCTAGCCAGGGCATTCCCAGAATCACCTCAAAGTTTGAGAGATCTGACACGTATAGCGAAATGAACTCTTCATGCCCGGGGATTTGGAGTTTCACTTCCTCTGTGGCTTGTGTCACCCCTCCTGACTTCAGGGGTCTCCCATCGATAGTCTCCACAGCTAGGGGAGCGTCCAGTTTCCACCGGGAAATCCCATGACGCTTGGCTAGCTTTGCATCAATAAAACTTGTGGAGGCTCCACTGTCAATTAAGGCAGTGGAATTAAACACCACTCCTCTGGAAGTTGTAATCCGAATAGGCAAGACCAACACCCCTTTTGAGGGAGGTTGGATCATTGGGGGGCCTTTATACAACGCTGCCCCCAGTCCACTGGCCTGCACGTGGACTGGGTGTTCTAGTTTCCCGACAGCTTGGCTTTCCCCCCTTTCAGTCCACAGTCTTTGGCCACATGGCCCGGCTTTGAACAATAAAAGCATAAACGTTCCCGGCGTCGTCTTTCCTTTTCTTCTTCCGACAGTCTTGGCCTAGCCCCTCCCTGTCCCTCAGTTGCATTACCTGTCATCCCTGCAGTGGGAAGGGTCTTGCTGCGGGATGCCGAGGCTGAGTATCTCGGGACCTCCTGCTTCTTTTCCAGGCGCCTTCCTTCCATCCGGTGATCTATCTGTAGGCGTAGCCGGATGAGCCCTGGTAGGTCAATGGGGGGGGGGGAGGTCCTGGCCAGCTCATCCAGGATTTCAGCATTTAATCCACTCCGGTACATAAACATCAGGGCGGTGTCATTATAACCCGTTTCCTGGGACAGAATTTTAAAAGCGTTAGTGTACTCGGAAACAGTCACTTTAGCTTGCTTCAGAGCGCCTAGCTGTCGCGCTACTGTTTCAGCTCTTTGTGGGTCTTGGAACATCTCGGTCATCTCCTGTATAAATCCTCTGTACCTTCTTAAGACAGTATCCTTTCTCACAAGATACGGAGTCACCCATTTTGCAGCTTCTCCCTCCAGGAGGCTAATCACGAAGGCTACTTTAGCCCCATCGTCTGGAAATTCCGTGTGCCTGACATCCAGATATAACTCACATTGAGTCACGAAAGTTGCCAACTGATCACTTTGTGCCGCGTATTTTGGGGGCAGTCCAATGGGAACCTTTACTGCGGCAGCTGGAGGGGCTGTTCGCATCTGGTCTATCGTGGCCTTCAAGGTTTGATTATCCGTCTTCAGTGCCTTGACTGCTGCTAGCAGGGCTTGAACATCCGTCTGCAAATCAGCTACCTTAGTCCTCAGGGGTTTCACTTCTTCCGTCTCAGAAGTGGGGTTCGTCCCCCCCGCTGCTCCCTTTGACATCTTGTCCCAGTCAAGTGAAGAGAGCGTTGAGGGTGATTGAGGTGGCTCTGTCAAGCTGTCAGGCCCAGGATGAGACTCAGGAACCAGACCAGAGGTTGTAAGTAATTTGTGTTTTATTAGGGTAATGTCCAAACAAAGACTGCGTCTTCTCATGAAGCAATACAGTGATACAGGTCCTGCGGCATTGGGAGAAAGTTGACAGAGCAAGGGACTGCTTCCCGCCTGTTCTTTAAGAAGGGGCCAAACGGGCGCGCAACCTTTCGCTCCTCCTTAACTGCCCCTCAGGTACTGCCCACCTTCCCCCCCTTCTCTCCTGTCTTTTCAGCTGTCTACGCGTACGCGGTGAGGGGGGAAGCATCGCCCCCTCCTCTTCTGACGTTTCCGATTCCAGTATGGGGGATAGGGGAGGAGCTGATGGTAAACTGCCTCGCCGCTTTTCTGTTGTGGCCAGCCGTCCCTCTTCTCCTTCTTGCTCGGAGCTTCGAAGAGGGGGAGGCGTGAGAATGTCCAGGGAGGATTCTGAAACTCCAAAGCTCTCAGGCTCCCCGTTGCTAGGCGACCCTATCACTGGCATTTCCTCTGTTTCGTCTTCACTCCAAAGGGGGGAAGTTACTCCTCCTCCCCTCTGCCATCCATCTGAATCCTCTTCTCCCAACTCCCCGGGACCCCAGCTCTGCCTCCCGACACCCCCAAAGGTGCCTAAAGGTGTCATCTAGCTGTCCTTCCCCTTTTAACCTTTTCCTGCACTTCTTTGCCACTAAAGGGGGACAAAACTCAGCTTATTGCCCCTTTACCCCACAGCCGAGTAGAATCTCATGCAAGCCCCTCTGCAGGTCCACCAGCAGGATGTCATTACCTACGTCAGTCTGATGAATGCCATCTGGCCGGAATAGCTCTAGCCTCTCGTGTCTTATTTCCAGGTGATGGATAAAAATACCCACCAGAGTCCCCCAGAGCCTTCTGGGTTTGCCTGTTAACTTTTTTGTGGGTCCTATTTATTCCCCTGGGGTCACCAATGCAATTTCATTTCCTACGTGCAGAGCTTGGAAAAGTTACTTTTTTGAACTACAACTCCCATCAGCGCTAGGCAACATGGCCACTGGATTAGGCTCTGGGGGATTTTCTGGCTGATAAGACCGGCGCTCCTGTCGAAGCCCTGGTTAATCTGTGGAATACGGAGATGACCCGGGCTGTTGACACGATCGCTCCTGCGCGCCCTCTCCTTTGCAGAGCTCATTCAGCTCCTTGGTATACTCCAGAGCTGAGGGCGATGAAGCAAGACAGGAGGCGGCTTGAGCGGAGATGGAGACGAACTCCCGATGAATGCAATTATACGCTGGTTTGTGCTTTCACCAAGCAGTATGTAGGAGCGGTGAGGGCAGCGAAAAAATTATATTTCACCGCTACTATTAAGGCATCTCTCTCCCGCCCAGCGGAGCTGTTTAGAGTTGTCCGAGGACTTCTTTTTCTTGGCCGTCAGGACACTGCAGATACTTCGGTGGCCCGCTGCAATGAATTCACTGAGCACTTCCAGCATAAGATCTTATGCATTCGTCGGGACCTAGGCTCTCATTTTATAGCAGATAATCCTAGTGAGGTGTCTGGAGCACAGTCTTATCACGTTTTGTTGGATGAGTTTCAGTCGGTTCAGTTCGAGGACATGGACAAGGTGCTTGGACTGGTACGTGCAACCACTTCGGTACTGGATCCTTGCCCCTCCTGGCTTATAAAAACAGGTAAGGAGTGAACAGTTGGCTGGGCCAGGGAAGTGATAAATGCCTCTTTACGAGAGGGAGTGGTCCCTGGCTGTCTGAAGGAGGCAGCAGTGAGACCACTCCTGAAAAAGTCTTCCCTGGACCCAGAGAATTTCAGCAGCTACAGACCAGTGGCAAATGTTCCATTTTTGGGCAAGATCTTGGAACGAGTGGTTGCTGACCAGCTCCAGGCGCTATTGGATGAAACCGATTATCTAGATCCATTTCAATCGGGTTTCAGTTCCAGTTTTGGCACTGAGACGGCCTTGGTCGCCCTGTTTGATGACCTTTGTCGGGAGAGAGACAGAGGGAGTGTAACTCTGTTGATTCTCCTTGATCTCTCAGCGGCTTTTGATACCATCGACCATGGTATCCTTCTGGAGAGGCTTGCGGAGTTGGGAGTTGGAGGCACTGCGTGGCAGTGGTTCCACTCCTACTTGGCGGGCCGTCTCCAGAAGATAGTGCTTGGGGAACACTGCTCGACACCGTGGGTACTCCAATGTGGGGTCCCGCAGGGTTCGGTTTTGTCTCCCATGCTTTTCAACATCTATATGAAGCCGTTGGGTGCGATCATCAGGAGTTTTGGAGTGCATTGTCACCAGTACGCTGATGACACGCAACTCTACTTCTCCTTTTCATCTTCTGCAGGTGTGGCGGTCGATGTGCTAAGCCGTTGCCTGGACGCGACAATGGATTGGATGAGAACTAACAAACTGAGACTCAATCCTGATAAGACTGAGACGCTGTTGGTGGATGGATTTTCCAATCAGGTGGTGGATACATATCCTGTCCTGGATGGGGTTACACTCCCCCAGAAGGAACAGGTTTGTAGTCTGGGAGTCGTTCTAGACTCTTCCCTGTCACTCGAGGCTCATGTAGCCGCGGTGGCACGGAATGCGTTCTACCAACTTCGATTGGTAGCCCAGCTACGTCCCTATCTGAGTAGGGAGGACCTTACATCAGTAGTACATGCTCTGGTAACCTCACGTTTGGATTACTGTAATGCGCTCTATGTAGGGCTACCTCTGAAGACGGTTCGGAAGCTACAGCTGGTGCAAAATGTGGCGGCCAGACTGCTAACAAGAACGAAGCGGTCTGAACATATAACACCTGTCTTGGCCCGCTTGCACTGGCTCCCAATATGCTTCCGGGCCAAATTCAAAGTGTTGGTATTAACCTATAAAGCCTTATATGGCGTGGGACCTCGATATCTGTCGGAACGCCTTTCCCGCTATGAACCGGCTCATACACTACGGTCTGCTACGAAGGCCCTCCTCCGGGTTCTAACTCATAGGGAGGCCTGGAGGGTGGTGACAAGATCAAGGGCCTTCTCAGTGGTGGCCCCCGAACTGTGGAATAGTCACCCTGAGGATGTCTGCCTGGCGCCGACACTGTCATCCTTTCGGCGCCAGGTTAAAACCTTCCTTTATTCCCAGGCATTTTAATTTTAATTTTTAATTTTAATTTTTGTTAATGTAGTGTAATGTCTGAAACTTGATTCTGAGCCTTTGCTGTTTTAGACTGTGATATTTGATTTTAGACTGTGATGTTTTTTGTACTATACTGTATTTTATTGTATCTATGTTCACCGCCCAGAGAGCTATTACTAGTCGGGCGGTATATAAGTTTTAAAATAAATAAATAAATAAATAAATAGATAAATAAATGGGAGCTGTAGTTCAAAAAAGTAACTTTTCCATGCTCTGCCTACGTGGTAAGATGTCAGGCCACACTAAGCTCACTCCTGGCCAGTGACGATCAATGGCCCGGTAGTCTCTATATGCCTGTTCAATAATGGCCTTGTCGTTAAATAAACTCAAGTCATTACCCCCAAGGTGAATGACCAGAAACTGGGGTATAGCCTGGTCTAAAGCTGGCTGGAACAACGTAGGGAGGAGCCCATCCCAGCACATCCCTTGGTGGCTGAGCCATTGCACTGAGGCTCATTGGCTAAGCCCCAGCTGTATACTGAAACAAGACTTCGCCACCCTGCAGTCTGCCCAAAACACCATACTGTGGCTGCAGAGGAGAATGTACACCTGCCCCACTCCCTTCCAGTGGCCTGTCAAAAAAACAACATCAACTTAGAAGAGCATAATAACAATTCAACAGTTGGCTTTCCGGATCCCAGCAGGTGGTCTAATATAAGCTTTGTAAGCATCAGACCACCATCTGCCAACTGCCCACAGCCTCTCATTCAAAAAGCCCAGGCAGGCGGCTGTAGAAGCCGCCCCTATACAGAAGGAGAGTGTCCCAAAATTGCAGGGGTCCACCCCCAAGTTTCAAAGTGCAGACTTCGCCAGTGTCCAAAACTGATACTTGGTGAGGGGCTGGCCATCCCTGTGTTTAAATAGGTACTTGGTCTGTGGTCTCTGAACCGCCATAAAGGGCCATAGGGTTGTTACTGGGCAGAATTCTTGCTACTGGGAGGGGCATAGTACAATCAAACATCCCTTATGATGTTGGTCTGTCTTGGACCATCTCAGTTGCAGCTAAGCCCATCCCGCCCTCCAGCTGAGGTCAGAAACCAAGAGGGCCCGAAGGGAGTAGTTCATTTTAGACCCTGCCACCACCTCCCTGATTCAAAGGCCCCCCAAAATAGACTGAGGGTGGCTGAGTGATATAGCAGCACCTCAAAGGGGGAAGAACATAAGTCCTTCCACTGTCCCTGTAGACCAAGCAATAGCTCCAGGGAAAAGGGGAGGCAGGAATCTGGGTGGCCTGGGCGTTCACGAGTCCAACCCTCCAACATTTGGCAAACCCGAAAGTTGCCTGAGTAATCCTGTAAGTCCTGTACCTTGGCTAGAAAAGCAAGACCGGAGCGCTTACCTCGAATGATCTTGATGGACAGCCCCCTCCTTCTTCCCTCCACACAGAACTCAATTAGATGCTCCACAGGGATGGGCCATTCCTGGACATAGCCTCCCTGAAAACTGATAGCTCCCTATCTGCTCTCTGGTAGCTGGCCATAGTGCTGAGTGCAACAGATAAGCTTATGGCCCTTTCCGCCTCTCATCTCCAATCTCCCATAGTGCTGGGGGGACCACATCCGGCTTTGCCTTTGCAAACGGCGCCAGCTGGTGAAATCTCTCCATCTGGTTCCCTGATAGAGCATCAGCAGTACGGTTATCAGTACCCCGAACATGGCAAGCCAGGAACAGTATATTATGGCGGAGACACTGCAGCATGAATGGGCGCACAATGCGCATGACATTGGGGTTTCTCGATGACAGGATGTTGATGACATGTACCGTGGATAAGTTGTCACACCAAAAATGGACTGAGGAATTATGCAACCTGTCTGCCCAGATGTGCACTGCCACAGTAATGGAAAAAAACTCCGGGAAGGTGAGATCTCAGATTAAACCAACCTGAGCCCAGCTTTGTGGCCAGCCACCATGGCACCATGAGTCATTGAAAATAACCCCAAAACTGAAGGAACCTGAGGCATCGGAGTGCACCTGTAGTTCAGCCTCTGAAAGGTGGTCCCTTCTCCAGAGGGAGACCCTGTTAAAGTCCTGCAAAAAGACTGCCAGGTCGGCCTCAAGGGCGGCAGAAACCCATATGTGATGGTGAGGTCTGGATAAACCAGATATGGCATCATACACACACCTCAAGAATGTGCACCCGGGCACTATAATCCTGCATGCAAAGTTCTTATGGCCAGCTAATTCCTGGAGTGTAAACAAGGTCACCTTTTTTGGTATAAGCATCCCAGAGATTTTCTCTTGAAGAGCTGCCAGCTTGTCTCGAGGAAGCCTACGACACTGGGCCATGGCATCAATCTTGATGCCTAGGAAAGTGAGAGCAGTGGATGGGCCCTCAGTGTTTTCAGCTGCCAGGGGAACACCGAAATCCTCTAACAGTGCAGTGCAATGGTCCACAAAGGCCTTATATACCCCCCGAATCTGCTGGGTCTGCAAACAGGAAATCATCCAGATAGTGTACGACTGATTGTAAACCAGCCTGTCTCTTAACTGTCCACTCCAGGAAGGAGTTGAAATGCTCAAAAGCTGAGTGCCCTGTCCACATAATGTTCACTTGCAAAGGTGAAACCCAACAGTTCAAAGTCCTGTGGGTGGAGAGGGAGGAGACGGGAGGCAGATTTGATGCTGCATTTTCCCATAAGAGCACCAATCCCACACTTCCTAACCATCTGTACTGCACAGTCGAAGGATGTGTAGCAGATGGAACACAGGTTCTGTGGGATAAAGTCATTAACAGACTCACCCCGAGGGTAGGACAGGTGGTGTATAAGGTGAAATTTGCCTGGTACTTTCTTAGGGAGACTCTGAGCAAAGGAATGGGCAGTTCTGGGAAGGCCCTAAAACTCGATCTGCCTGCTTTTCTTTTTCAAATTTTCCTTGTACAACTGTTTCCATGGCCACCACCGACTTAAGGTTGCGAGATGTAAAGGCGCGCCTGGGCCCAGGGTAAGGGATATGAAAACCATCTGTGAAGCCTTCCAGCACAAACTGTGTGTCCTGAACTAGGGGATAGTAACTGAGTAAATGTTGGAACTCCGTGAGGTTAACTGGGCTGGGGCCCTTTTCCTTGAGCTGCACCAGCAGGTCTGTGTTTCCTCGGGCCGGTGGTGGGCTGGTGGTGTCCCCGTTCCCGCTCCTCAAAGGCTGGCCCCTGGGGCAACTGGGGCATATGTGTGGGTCCCCACATATTTCATATTAGTGCCTGAATCTGCATGGGTTGCGGCTGCAAAAACCCCGGGAGCTAAACTTCCCGCAGAGCAGGCGGGGTTGAACCCCCTGCCCCGCAGGCCTGTGGGGAGAAATCACTGCCACCTGTCTCGCAAGGAGGTGTCTGTTGTCTGGGTGTCTGCGGTGGCCTGGGATTTTCAGATCAGTCCTTTCTTAGTGGAACTGGGTAACCAGAACCCAGAACCGAAAATGAGTCTAGGAGTCCAATTTTTATACCCTTCTGGACAAAAGCCTCAACAGAGAATCCAACATTGATTGGATCAAGGAGGTGTCATTCCCCATTTCCTATACATAGTATGAGTCCTGTGGTCAGGGTGATGGGATTTTCATTTGTGGAGAAAGGTGGTGGTGCTCACTCTTCAGCTAGTTTGAATAGATCTAATTACAACAAACTATTATAATTATTTTGGATCGCATTAATTGGATTGCCCATGGCTTGTGCATATGTGACATCACCTCCACTGAGGTCACCTTGTGAAGTGACTCCTTGTGAAGTGGACCAAACTCTGGCCATTTTTAAAATCATAGGCAATATTGGGGTGGAGCATTTCCCAAGCTTATAAGCTAGAAGCCAGCCTGTCAACAATGTTTCCTGCCTGTCTTCAGCCTGCATAGGCTTAAGCACAAAGACAAGTTATTATTATTATTGTTTCTTTCTTTGTTGCCTTATAACACAAATGTCTTAAGGTGATTTACAGTAAAGGAAGCAAAATATAAAAATTGTATATGCTAAAATGTAATAAAAACTGATCAGTTGTACTAATAGAGGCACCTGCTTTCTTGGTTGATATTATAATGTGGAGCTACCCATCGCCAGCCCTTTTTCAAGGGTACATTTGAAATTTTAAAAAGTAACATGGTAGGATACATAAGTGAATGTTTAGTAGCAGAGTCAGGAGTGTAGGAAGACAATTTTTGTTGGGTGGGCAAAGACAAAAATGGGGGGAGAAGGGTTGGGGCATCAGTCACTATAAAAGAGGTTTCGGGGGAGGAAGTTTTAATAGGTAATGACAAAAATAAACCCCAATTTATGCATTTTAATTAGGAACTATGACTTGTGAAAATTACAATAAAACAAATCAATTTAAAATACAGTATTTTCCACATGCAAAATAGTTACGTAAACTAAGTAATAGTGACTAGGAAGTAAATGTACATTGTGCAAGTCATCCTACCATAATGATCTGAACTGTTAATAAAGCCTAATGCACCATGATGTCTCTGCAAACTTGCAGAGGAACTGTTCACTTGAAATTGCTTCAAATATGTTACCTCAAAAAGCCAAGATTGCTAAGTTTGCCTGTATGGTGTCAATGAATGAGAATGAATTTTCACACACAGCTGTAGATGCACCAAAGGTGAGTCCTGCAGCATGCAAAGTTACATGCGTTGAAAGACTTCCTTGTACAGGGACAATGTTTTAGTAATTTTGTGAACTGTGAGTTCAGTTCTACTGAGGCAGCTGCTTCCTGGAACTAACTATTCTAGTCTCCTTTGCCATGCCAAGAAAACAATTAAGAGAAGTTTCACTTTAAGAATTAAATTAATACCTGTAAACATCACTTTTCATATGGAAATGCTTGACAGCATGTCACATAGGAACTATACGTCTCTCTGAACTACAGGTGCAAGCACACAATCTCTGTTCTATGGAAAGCCCCTGGGCCAGCCAAGTAACACTGCTTCTGAATGCTCTGCCAGCAAATTGCATACACCCTATTTTGGTAGAACATAAATTTGCATGAGAAAAATTAAATAAGGTGAATTATTCATAATGATCATTTGCACAGTTGGGTGGAGGTCTAAAACTTGCAACTAAGGTTCTAGCCACATTATACTCTTCAAAACCATTTTGAAATGGAATTAGCTTGAAAGGATATATTTTTTTAACAAACTAGGGCAGAAATGCCTCCCAGACACACATGTACACAGAATAGTCTGGCTCCCCATTGCCTGGGCTAAGTTAGTAAGGTCTCATCAGGCTTCTTGGTCCTTGGAGAGCCAGCTCACTCATCTCTCTGCTCCTCGAGTCCTGCCCTGGATTAGGCTATGCTGCCACACAGTCTAGGCCCTAAAGCCTAGGAACACCCACCAGATGTACTAATAACACACATCACTTACAGAGGCTGGCTGAGCACTACAGGGGAGGGCAAGATGCTCTGCATAACAATAGTCCTTCCTGCCTTTCCTTCCTCCAATTCCTCTCATCTGCATCTATTGTAGTCCCCAGTGAGGTGTCCAGTACAACGTCTGCTGCAACTTCTTGGGATCGGTTTCAGTTGATGCGGCCTGATAATGTGGACAAGGTGCTTTCGACAATGTGATCAGAAACGTGTCCTCTTTACCCTTGCTCTTCTTGGCTTATTAAAGCTTGCTGAGGGGGTTTGACCAAGTGGATCCAGGGTACCATTGACATGGTCAGATCCAGAGCTTGGAAAAGTTACTTTTTTGAACTACAACGCCCATCAGCCCAATCCAGTGGCCATGCTGGCTGGGGCTGATGGGAGTTATAGTTCAAAAAAGTAACTTTTCCAAGCTCTGGGACTCAGATCACTTCCTGGTGAAGTTTAGATGTATGGCTCCGATCCTTCCCTGCAGGGGAGGTGGACACCCCTGGACCCTAATGGAATCCACTGGATTCCTGAATGCCCTAGGGAAGTTTCCAGTAGATAGAGCAGGTGCCCCTGTTGAAGCCCTTGTCACGCTGTGGAACAGCGAGGCGCATTGGGCTCTTGACACGGTTGCCCCCGAGTGCCCTCTCCAGCATTGTGGAGCCTGGTTTGCAGCTTGGTACATCAGTGAGCTAAGGGCAATGAAGCAGGCTGGACAACAGCTAGAGCACATGTGGCGAAAGACATGCTGTGAGGCTGATCGGACACGTGTAAAACATCATAACCGTGAATACTGTGTGTCGGTGAGGGCAGCAAGGAGGGCCCACTTCTCTGCCTCTGTCACATCCTCAAGCAGCCGTCCAGTGGAGCTTTTCCATATTGTCGGGGTCTGTTGACATCAGCTCCAGGAAATGGAGTTTTAGACCCTTCGGAGGCCCACTGAGAATTATTTGCAAGGCACTTTGAGGGTAAAGTTGTAGCTTCAGCTATGGGGTGGTATACAAATGTAGTAGTAGTAGTAATAATAATAATAAAATAATAATAATAATAAAAGTTGCTCGCCTCTGTAGCAGTCTTGATGCCCCCTCCACATCTACTGTAGTCCCCAAGGAGGTGTCCAGTGAAACGTCTGCTGCAACTTCTTGGGAATGGTTTCAGTTGATGCGGCCTGATGATGTGAACAAGGTGCTTGCAATGATGTGACCAGCAATGTGTCCTCAAGACCCTTGCCATTCTTGGCTTATTAAAGCTTGCTGAGGGGGGTTGACCGAGTGGGTCCAGGGTGTGGTCAACGCATCATTGTGGGAGGGAGTGGTTCCAGCCACCTTGAAAGAGGCAGTGATCTGACCACTCCTGAAAAAGCCCACCCTGGACCCATTGGTTTGTGACAACTTCCGCCTGGTGACAAATACTCCCTTTTTAGGGAGGGTGATTGAGAGGTTTGTCATTTGGGGATGCTCCTGGATCCATCTTTGTCACTAGGCCCAGGTGACCTTAGTGACTAGGAGTGCCTTTACCAGCTTTGAGTGGTAACACAGCTGTAGCCGTTTCTGGATCTGGAAAGCCTGACCACTGTTGTCCATGCACTGGTAACCTCCAGGCTGGATTACTGTAAAGCACTCATGTGGGGCTGCCCTTGAGATTGGTCTGGAAGCTGCAGCTGGTGCATAATGCAACAGTGCGTCTGCTCACAAGGGCAGGATATTGCCAACATGTTATCCCACTTCTTAAAGAATTGCACTGGCTGCCAATTAGCTACCCGGCCAAGTTCAAGGTTCTGATTTTGGTGTACAAAGTTCTATGCAGCTTGGGACCAGGATACCTGAAAGACCATTTTACCCCTTACATACCCAGTCAGTCCCTATACTCTGCAGGTGAGGGCCTCTTGCAGATAACATCTTATCAGGAGGTCAACATAGGAACCAGGTCTTTAGTGTAGTGACACCTATCCTTTGGAATTCCCTCCCCTTAAATATTAGACAGGCCCCATCTCTGTTACATTTTTGTTGCCTATTGAAGACCCTCTTTTAAGAAACCTTTTAAGTAGAGACCTTATCCCAGTCTGCATCTGTGTTGGAATTGCTTTTTAAGATGTTTTAAAAACTTTTTTAAAGAGATCTCTTTCAATATATTTTGTTTTAACATGTTTTTCAAGATATATTTTAAAGTCAAATATATTTTAAAGTCTGTTTTTATGATGCTTTAGAGTGTTTTTAGTGTTTTTGTTTGCCACCCTATGCTCCTACTGGGAGGAAGGGTGGGATAAATATTTAATAAATAAATAAATAAATTGCAAACCCTTAGATTTGCCCATTTCCTCCCACATCCATCAAGATCTGTGTTCACTTCATATATTTTACACTTACTTTTGTCGTGTTCACGTTCCCTTGGTAACTTTGCCTTGCCCCTTTCTTTGGATGCCTAAACTGTATTTCTAAAAGCCCAACTGAAGTTTTAAGTTACTGCAATGCTAGAAATTTGAGGTTGGAAGGAAAATTTCATTTTTTTGAAGGGAATGCCTCATCACCCTCCCCCCGTCGCTATACCCCTATACTATATCCCTGAGTATTGATAGGTATATTCTGGTTCAGTTTGATTCAGAATTGGGATCAGCTAATACAAGCTCTTTTTTAACAAAAGCTCATTCACATAACCCCTAACCTGAGTTTCAAAATTCAGAAACCTATAGAGAGCAAGGCAAGGAATGAATGCCTCTTCCATTGTGTGTTCCTGTCTGCCAGACAACATCCCATCATTCCAAACTTACACAATACACACTTGAGCAAGTCTCTCAATATTGTAAACGAACCTTTCTCCTCCCCAAAGGGTGACCTCCGTTCATCTTCTGGAAAGGGAGAGTGGAGGGCTCCAACAATGACAGAAGGACACAATCTTACTTTTCCCTGCTGGTAGAAATTATCTTCCCTAATGGTCTTTTTTTACACACACACAAGCCCTATTCCCCTTGAAGGAAATGAACTGCAAAGTGACACTTCTAGACAATGAGAAGCCAGACAGGCCTCTCCTTAGCCGGAAATGCCTTTTTTGAACTTCATTTCCAGAACCAGGAGACACCAAGTATACTTTTCCCATTGTTGTTGGAGCCCTTTGCTGCCTGTTACCCCATCACTGTTCCCCAGTATGGGGATGGGAAAGGATAGCTGGCATCAAAGACATGGCATCAATCAGGCCCTTCAATGGTTCCTTTCTTCAGTGTTTTTGAGGATTTGCTAAGAATGCTTGAAGGGGCGGTTTGATTTTTAGCATCATGTTCCCACCCATCCCTATTTGATACCATGATTATGGTAGTCCCGATGCTTTAAATCTCTTGCTAAATCAAAACACTGAAGACAACGAGACCGAGGCGCACACATTTTTACAATGCCTTTGAGGAGAGGGAAGGTAGCATTCCCAGGTTACATGTCTATTCAATAAATAAAACTGCTGTTCTGGAGAGAGCCAGTGTGGTGTAGTGGTTAAGGTGTTGGACTACGACCTGGGAGAACAGGGTTTGCATCCCCACACAGCCATGAAGTGGCTTGGGCCAGGCACTGCCCCTCAGTCTCAGAGAAAGGCAGTGGTAAACCACCACTGAATACTGCTTACCATGAAAACCCTATTCATCGGAATCAACTTGAAGGCAGTACATTTCCATTTCTAGATAATATAATTTGGAGGACCATGTGGCCAGTTGTCAAATATCATCTACTGCTACTGTCCTATGAAGTTCATATTTATGTAGTTCAGAATACACATTTTTCCATATCATAAGGTTTGGCTGCATTGTGAATTTTGTTTCATTTCATGAGAAGAACTTTTCTGGCTCAAAATGCAAGTCAAGTTTCTAAACTCTGCATAGATTGACAAATAGTCCTGGGGCAGGTAGTTTTCTAGACCACATTAATACTTTTGAGGGACATCAAACACCCAGGAAACTACCTGTAGGAAGACTTCTTGTGCTTGAGTTGCTGATGCCCTCTTCCTGAATGTGAGGGTCTTTTGTGAAATGGAAGAGGGTAGCAGGTGAAGAGCTTAAAGCATGAACTCAATGGAGCCAGAGGCTTGCCTGTGGTTAGCTGTGTCCACCTCAGTTCTTCCTGCAGCAGATTGAGCAGGGGTGCTCGTGTAGTTGCATAGCTGAATAATTGTTATAAGCACAACAGATTAGTTCTTTTATTATAAAATGAAAACTTTTCAATAAAACATGGATAACACAAAAAAGTCAATGCATTTGAATTGTACTTTGGGCTTGTAAAAGTTTATTATTTATTGATTTATTTATATATTTATTATTTTATTTATACCCCGCCCTTCCATCCAGCAGGAGCCCAGGGTGGCAAACAGAACACTAAAAACACTTTAAAACATGATAAAAGTCCTTAAAATACATTAAAACAAAACAATGTTAAAAACATTTAAAAAAAACTTGAAAAACATCTCTTTAAAAAAAGGGTTAAAGACATATTAAAAGACATATTAAAGGCAATTCTAACACAGACGCAGACTGGAATAGGTCTCAAAAGGCTTGTTGGAAGAGGAAATAAATGTAGAAACAGTATCTACACCAGCAATTACTGTAATTTTTTCTGTTCTACCATGCCACCAAGAAATGAATAGCTGTATCCTTTATGAGGGGTTGCAACAAGAAATTAGGATACCGTACATACATTTAATTGTGTGCCTTTTGATTACATTTTTGTATTAAACTCAGAAGCTGTCACTCAGAGGAATGCAATTATTATGGGCATTTAGCATGTACTATGTTTGTAATTAAACTTAATGAGTGAAAACATAATAGCCTAGCTATTCATTCCAGAAAGCCCTGAGATAAGTATTCCTATAAATAAAAGATTATTTGCAAGCATTTTATGTTTATTTAGTGCAGTTTGAACTGCAGCCATTTTGTTTTTCATTGAAATACTTAATGAATCACCTGTCATTGACTGGGAGGGTGTAAATCAACAAAAAATAGCTTTAAGGTAGAATCAAGGATTTCGTGAATAGTAGGCAGGATAAGAAAGCTTTTGTAATTTTTTGCCCTTTTCTTTATTTTTAATTTTCCCATTGGGAGAGGACAGGAATTATTGCAAAACAGTACTAATTACTCCAGTTTATCTTGCATGTATTACACTGATGTAGTTAATTATTGCTTTTCCCATTAGCAGTGTTTTAAAGAATAACGAATTAACATATCACATTCATCAAAAGAGCATCTACAAAGTTTATCTTCTGAGAGTCTACGTGTTATATGTGCTACAGGAAGTTGCCCAGGTTTCCCAAAGAACAAAAAGCACTGGGATTCCTTTGCAAGGTGCTTGAGACCTTGATGAATGACTTGTATTGATCACCAACAAATGACACTGGAAGCATTGGTTGCTTAGCAACTCAATGCAATTCTGCAATTTCAGATGTATTTCTCCAGCAAATGAGGAAATTCTGTTTTTGTCAGTGTGGTGTGGTGTAGTGGTTAGAGTGTTGGACTACGACTTGGGAGACCAGGGTTCGAATCCCCACACAGCCATGAAGCTCACTGGGTGACCTTGAGCCAGTCACTGCCTCTCAGCCTCAAAGGAAGGCAATGGTAAACCACCTCTAAATACTGCTTACCATGAAAACCCTATTCATAGGGTCGCCATAGGTCGGGATCAACTTGCAGGCAGTCCATTTTCCTTTCTTTTTTTTTTGTCAGTACAAAAGCCACCCCACCAAGAATATGCTACCCAAAGGATTTCTGTGCCACTCTTTGTGACAGAATATTTTTGAAGGGGAACAGACTGGTGGCTGATTGCTTGAAAACCAAATTGAAAAACAATTTGGAGCCTTTTAAATGCTTCTAGGGTTTTATAATAAGTCATAATTGCACGTTTGTCCTTTCTAAGTCAGACATCCATAGAAAGACAAGTAGCGGAGGGAGAAATAATCCCACTGGTGGGATTTATCCACTCTGGGCTTTTGAAATGGTTCATTCATGCTGTCTTGAAGTGTGAGGTCCTGCTAGGTCATGTTGAGTTACATTGTGTTTCATTATGAGTTAATGGAACATAACATGTAGCATGCCGTTCAATGATTGCCCAAATTATAACAGGGCAGCTTGGCACAGCTTGGAATTCATAGAACATGGGACCTAAACTGGCTGGTCCCAAGGGTTGAAATTGATTTCTTGAATGACTCATCTTCTGTGTTGCCTTCCTCATCTAATAAAGATCTAAATTTCAAGAAGAAAGTGGGGTGAAATTGTGTAGCAATGCTGATCTAAGACAAAGATGGGATTTAAGACAACCCATCAGTTTTCAAAGCAATTCTGAATGAAGGTTTATTTAGAAAGAAGATAACTTTATGGCTTGGCAAAACCATGGTGACACTATATCTGAAACTAGTGCAGTTCATTGCTATATTTTGATGGGATAAATGTTTTAAATGAGCCAATCCACATCTCTCTATCTATACCACATTCTATCATTGATTTGTAGGTGGAAATTCTATTACTTTCTGCTGGAAGACCTTCATCTGAAAAATGGCAAAACATGACCTGAACCATTAGATCAATGCTGTCCAACCATTTCTGGCTCATGAACAACAATATTGAGCTAGTAAGTGGCTACAGATAGCATAGTACTTTATTCCTCATCTACCTTGAAGGAGAGACAAAAGAATGAGAATCTCAGGAAGCAAGGGAAATACATGGAATTTCTTTCTGTTCAATCTGTCCTTGATGGTTGTGTAAAAGGAACAAAAGGCTGTTCATGCAGTTTCATTCAAGAAGCAGTTTAAGAATTACTGGGAACCTTCCAAGCAATTCTGGCTGTCTCAGGCTCTCCAAAAATATTGTATAGGTGGGAACTGAACTAAAAAACCAATAAGGGCAATTAACATGATGTAGTGGATGGCATGTCTTCTTTATGAAAGATTTCATTTTTCTTCAATGATTTTAATTTTTTTAGTTATAAAAAGGATGATTTGTGTGGGTGAAAGACAAGAAATATATTTATAAGACTTGGGATGGAGTGCAGAATACGTATAAATAAGGTACTCTCAAACTTCAAAAGCATGGGGACATTTACTGAAATAGGTATATTAGTACTACTGTTTATTAGATTTATATCTCATTCTTCCTCCCAAAGGAGCCCAGGGTGGCAAACAAAGCAATTTAACAACAACAACGAAAAGCCTTCTAAACAATTAAAGACATTCTAAAAACAGTTACAGTTAAAACATTCTAAAAAAAAAATAGTTGCAGATAAAGACATTCTGCTGTCCAGTGATACCTGGGTTGCCAGGAATAGTCTCCTTCTAGCCATCAAATACCTGGGTATACAGCAGCTTCAAGACGAAGACAAGGAAATATTAGTTTACTTGGTTAAGCTAAGAATGTGAACACCTTTGGAAGGGAGAATTTCAACATGCTTCTCACCCAAGTTCATATGAATTTATTTTGATCTCAGAACACTGATGGCTAGGAAGCTGGCCTTCTATTTGAAGGTATCCTCTCTCTGAAGGACTGTCAGGTCCAAGTCCAGTTTAAAGGTAAAGAACTAAAGAAGGGAGAGCAGGACTTTGACATTGCCCATCAAGAGTTACTAGATGGACAGCAGACTTAACAGGCACACTGCTCACCTAGTCATAGTCTTCCCCACTGTGGTGGACATGTACTGTATTTCCATTGAAATGATATCTGCAAATATATGCCCTATTTTGTTTTCTTCTCTGGTGATGCATTTCCTCTTTTTTTGCAATGTGTAAGTGGCTACCCCAGAGGTTAGTTTTTCCATAAAAAGCAGAATCCACTCTAAATCACTTGGATCATGCCAAGGTTCTAGATTAAGCCTGCACAATTTGTGACCCACAAAGCCAAATGCAGTCTGTCAACCATGTATTCTAATCTGCCAGGCAGGCATCAAGAATAAGAGATTCAATGGGCCCCTTGAGGGACTTTGTTCAAGCTGGAGGATCACAAGTTATTCAGGTTTTTATAAGGTATTTATTATTTATGTATTATTTAATTTGTATCCTGCACTTCCTCCCAGCAGGAGCCCAGGGCAGCAAACAACACACTAAAAACACTCTAAAACATCATAAAAACAGATCTTAAAATACATTAAAACAAAACAGTGTTAAAAACATTTTTTTAAAAACAACAACTTTAAAAAAGGGTTAAAAACATTATTAGAAAGCATATTAAGCAATTCTAACACGGAAGCAGACTGGGATAGCTCTCAACCTAAAAGGCTTATTGAAAGAGAAAAGTCTTCAAAAGGTGCCGAAAAGATAGCAGAGATGGCGCCTGCCTAATATTTAAGGGGAGGGAATTCCACTGGGTAGGTACTGCCACACTAAAGGTCTGTTTCCTATATTGTGCGGAATGAACCTCCTGATAAGATGGTAGAGGGAATACGACCCTGTCCAAAGCAGGCAACTGACCAATTATCTGAACTCGGGAACCACCAACCCACAGTGCCTCCATCTTGCTAGGATTCAGACTCAGTTTATTGGCCCTCATCCAGCCCACCACCGAGTCCTGGTTTGCACAGGATTACTGTCAGTAAGAGGTTATATTTTTATTATTAGATTTTATTTAAAACTGGATTTGCATCTCAGACAATGCAACAAAAACACTCACATACCCAAATGCACAGATAAAGTATAAAGGATACCTGGCTTGGCAGCAGTTTTTGCAAAAAGGATCTCAGGATTGTAGTTAATCAAAAGCTGAACATGATTCAGCAGTGTGATGCAGCGCAAGAAGGGTCAATGTGATTTTAGGCTGCATTAATAGAGCCACAGCTTCTAAGTCACAAGAAGTAAGAGTTTCACTTTATTCTGTTCTTGTCAGCCCTCCAATGAAGTCCTGCACCCAGTTCTGGGTGCTGCACTTTAAGAAGAGTGTAGACAAATTAGAATGGGCTCAAAGGAATGGTTCCATACTTGCCATTTAATGATAATGTTTGTGCCATCTGTGTGGGGGGGAGGAGTTTGTTGTATTTATGCTATTTATTATATAAATGTTTAAAAAGCTCAATAAAGAAATATTTTCCAGAAGAATGCAAAGACTTGTTCTCTGCTGCCCAAGGGGACAAGACTAGATCTCAGGAGTTGTAGGAGGGCTCTCCTTTGCCACTAGTGGACAGCTGTCCGTTGGAGATGGCCTAACTCTGGATTTCCTGCATCAAGCAGGAGGTTGGATTTCATGGCCCTCCAACTATCCAGGCTGGGAAAAGACTGCTGTCTGAAATTCTGGGTAGCTGCTGCCAGTCAATGGAGGAAATGCTAAACTAGATGGACAAACTGCCTGATTTATAAAGCAGCTTCCTATAATCCTAGGGCTTCTTCGCTACACACAAAAAATAGTGTGCACTCCTAGCGTTACTCTGAAGAAACTGATGCAACTCAACGGCTTTGTTAGGAGAACAAATTCTAGTTCACAAACCCCCTTATGTTGCATTTATGAGCGTTCAAAAAGAGTGGCATTTTTAGTTATGTTATTCCGGAAGAATTAGAATCAACTGAAATCCCTAGCAATGGAGAGAGAGTTACTTAAGACAGTTACATCCTGCTTTCAGACATGTCTGCTTGCATATGAAGCAAACTCCATTAAAACCATTTCTGGCTTAATGATCCATGCTACTAAGGCTGTCATTGGGCAACTTGCATTTAGGGTCCAATATTCATGAAGCCAAGGAGAAACTGTGTGAAAGCACATTTCCCCTTATATTTCTGCATGCTTTTATGCACGTCTACTGGCACACACAGATGCCTGATTATTTGTGCCTGCAATTGCTGTAATTGCCTCTGTACAATAGCCTGGCAAATACATCGCAATATAAGCCCCTAATTTAGTCCCTTCACTTTGCTCAGTTAAACCATTCGAGGCATTCATGCTAGAGAGGAAATCTGAGCTCTTTTAATATCCCTGATGATTTTGCATGTTAAGTGTCACTTCTAGATGTCTATATACCATTCTCCTCAAGGTTTAGCATATTGTCCTGGAAAACGGAGTAGACATTGATCAACATAAAGACACTGTTCAATGGACTCTGTATGAGTAGAGAATATCCAGTATATATTATTTAGTGACAGTACAATAGTACAGATGTACTGCTGGTATAATTTGAATGAACCAACTGAGTACCAGTCTTGTAAAAGACTCCATGTTGGCCCATGCTCCATGTATCTAAGCAGAACTTCATTCAAATCAGCAGGAGACCAGATGGGTGGCCCAGCTTCCAGGAAGAGGTTTCACATGACTAAAGATGTAGATTATACACGGAATTATTTGTAACCACATTACCAAACCACTGACACCAGCAATATTTTTATGCTGAGTGCTTAACTCTTATATGCATCATTATTTCCTTTAAAAACGATATCAGATGTCTGTTTTTCTCCTGCATCTCTCAGCACATTGAACTCACAGAAACAAATTATTTGCAGGTATGCAAAATAATGTGAGAAGTCATTTATTAGATTCTTCTTTTGCAGTATACCTGAAGACTCATTCAAACACTAAGGCCAGGGCCAGCCCACTGCATTTTTCTTTCTGAGGAAAAGGACAAGATGCTCCTTCATTCCACACACAGAAGCAGACTGGACAGACAGAATCCACATTTCCTCTCTAGCATGAATGCCTTGAATGGTTAACTGAGCAAAGTGAAAGGACTATGGCTATGGGATAGCATCCTCGGGCAGCAGGCTAATTTCAGGGGTGCATGACAAGTTGTGTGGCATACACAGCTCTTGCCCCCAACAGAGAGGAATGGCCAAGGTGTTGCCTTCATTCCCCTTTATCTCCATCACCTCACTCAGTATCTGCTGCCTGAGACAACTGCCTCACTCTGCCTTGGGCCGCAGCCTGAGCTAGAAATCACAGTTCTCTCTCGAGGTCAAAACTTGCCACATGTCCCTTTTCAAAATGAAAATAAAATGAGGTTGGGCACTACTGAAAAGATTTAAAAAATCAAACAAAGTGGTATGTATTAAAAATGGTTGCCCAGAAGATCTGTTCATAAGATATAAAATGCCCAGTGTTTGTACTGAAAAGAAATCTTATTCGGGGGCATGAATTCTAGTGAAACTATCTTTTCCGTATCCTTTCTCCAAAAAGTCGACCCAGTGTGCGGCAGCTGTGAAAAAGGCAAATTCCATGCTAGCGATAATTAGGAAAGGTATTGAAAATAAAACAGCCGATATCATAATGCCGTTGTATAAATCTATGGTGCGGCCACATTTGGAATAATGTGTACAGTTCTGGTCGCCTCATCTCAGAAAGGATATTATAGAGTTGGAAAAGGTTCAGAAGAGGGCAACCAGAATGATCAAGGGGATGGAGCGACTCCCTTACGAGGAAAGGTTGCAGCATTTGGGGCTTTTTAGTTTAGAGAAAAGGCGGGTCAGAGGAGACATGATAGAAGTGTATAAAATTATGCATGGCATTGAGAAAGTGGATAGAGAAAAGTTCTTCTCCCTCTCTCATAATACTAGAACTCGTGGACATTCAAAGAAGCTGAATGTTGGAAGATTCAGGACAGACAAAAGGAAGTACTTTTTTACTCAGCGCATAGTTAAACTATGGAATTTGCTCCCACAAGATGCAGTAATGGCCACCAGCTTGGACGGCTTTAAAAGAAGATGAGACAAATTCATGGAGGACAGGGCTATCAATGGCTACTAGCCATGATGGCTGTGCTGTACCACCCTAGTCAGAGGCAGCATGCTTCTGAAAACCAGTTGCCGGAAGCCTCAGGAGGTGAGAGTGTTCTTGCACTCGGGTCCTGCTTGCGGGCCTCCCCCAGGCACCTGGTTGGCCACTGTGAGAACAGGATGCTGGACTAGATGGGCCACTGGCCTGATCCAGCAGGCTCTTCTTATGTTCTTATGTTCTTAAGTCTTTCAACATGGATGCTGAATTAGAAGCATAATCTGTAGAGCCTTCCAAAGGACCCTGAGAAAGTTGCTTCAGTAGATAAAGGGCACTAGATAATACCCCAGAAGAAACATTAAAAGTAATAATTTACAAAATGTTGGCCATTTTTAAAAGCACCTCACATCCTGCATACATTTTTTCAGAGCAATAGTGTTCTTCTAAAACACATACGGGATTACAGAGCTTTTCAGTTTCCTTTGCTTTCTTGGATTTGTTCAGACAACATATAAGAAAAAATTAGGGCAATGGGCATTAGCAGTAGGGTTGCCAGATGTCTGGTTTTCAGCTGGGATAGTCCGGTTTTTGAGGGTCTTCTCTGGGTCTCCAGGTGAGTCACCTTAATCTCCAGACTCTCAGCTTTCATTTTTTTAACAAATAAGTTTCTAGGTGGTCTGGTTCCCAAGATATACATCAGCCGTTCCCCCCTGCAACTTCAGTTAAATCACTAATGGGTGGCTGCTCTAATCCCGCCCTTTGAGGTTTGTAGCCAATAAGTGAAGTCAGGGTTGTGATTGACAAGGCAGTAGCTAGAGCCCTTTCCAACAAAGAAAACTTGCTTTTTCCTGCTTTTCTGAAAATCTCACAAATTGGGTAAGTATATAGCTTTCAGTCTTTTTCTCTCTTGTGTGCAGGAGTCAGACAAGTTTAAATTTTAAAGTGGGCAGTGTTTTGAAAACCTTCCCAATATGAAGCTTTAATCCAATACTTGCTTTTCTGGGAGTAAATCTCCAATGCTAATCCCACATACCCAGAGTAAACCCCATTGCATTCAATAGGACTTATTTTGAGTAGACATGGTTAGGATTGTGATGTAAATTGATGGGACTTTTGAATGAGCATAGCAAAGAATTGTGTTTGTGTTTGTATAACTTTCATTCCCCCTCCAATCCTATTTTTAAAGCAATTAGGCAGGGCTTACTTAGGTGTCACTGCTTTTATTATTTAGGAAACCAATACTGATTTTGTTTAAAAATGTCCTGCAATGATCAACTGGTTTTGACAATAAACTATTATATGGGGTGTACGTATTTTTACATCTCCACTGTGTGTGTATGGAGACTTTCCAACAACTCTGTGAGGTAGAGTTGCAGTCTGGAAACCAAGGCAGCTCACAATAAGAAATAATCCCTTTAAAATTCAATAACCATGAAAACAAGTATAAACAGTTGCAAAACAGCTTAAAGTGGCATGATTCTGAATTTTGGGTTGCGTGAATGAAGTTCCTTATCACTTGAGGTTGCAGTTCTATCCCTGTTTGAGTAAGCCCCACTGAATACACTGGGACTTGCTTTTGAGTAAATAAACAGGATTCCATTACAAATATATTTACAGGTTGTGTAAATAATAAACTAATTTGATAGTCATGCTTATATAAATATTTTGTCATACTATATCCCAATAAGTATCTTATTTCACACTATGGTTGTACAATACTTCCTCTACATTTTCAGTGTGCCTTTCTTCCTTGTTCATGGTTCCCCTCTGTTGTTTTCATCTTGAGGGGTAGATTAAGCTGAGAGATGGTGAGTAGCCCATGGTCACCCAGTAAACTTTATAGCTCATTTCCATTTTTAAAAAATAATTAAAACAATTTATATGCAGACAAAGCTTATTAAGTAGATCCACACAATATGTTTAAAGCACATCTAACTTGCATTTAAAGCACATGACTTCCCCTAAAAAATCCTGGGAAGTGTAGTTTCTTCCTCACAGTTATAGTTCCCACCACCCTTAACAAACTACATTTCCCGTGATTCTGTGGTGTGATTCATGTGCTTCAAATATGTGTTGAATGTGCTTTAAATGAATATTGTGGATCTACACTAGGTAGGGTTGCCAGGTCCATGGCCTGTGACTGATCCTGTATCTTTAGGAGAAGAGAAAGTCAGCCAAGTGCAGGTGTTCTTGCAACTCTGTAATGGGAAAAACCACAAGGTGGAATTCTCCCTTCCCCCTCCACAACTTTTAAAGATACTGTATCAGGATGGATATCTTTGCAGAGGATCTCTAGTGAAGCCTTACCAACAACACAATGCAAACCATATCTACTGAGAAGTAAATCCTATTGAGTTCTATGGGACTTAGTCCCTTAGTAAGGGTGTTTAGAATTGCAGCCCTTCGGGGGCATCCATCTTTAGTCCTGAGTGCTTCCATCTAACATCTCTACAACACTAGGCTCCTTTCTTCCTACAAAGGCCTTGTGGTGATTGGCATGGCCTGAGGGCACTTAAACCCTTTTTGCCAGAAACAAGTAGGCTAGATTAAATGTTCCCACCCAGGCTCCATCTTTTAGCTAAGATTTCTATCTTAATTTCCAATCAGATAAATGTTTTTGTTTGAATTGCATGCGCCAAGCAACTTTGGTTGATGCATAACGTATCATGCTTAATGACATCACTCGGGCCCGTTCCATGATGTCACTCAGACCCACCCCATGACATCACTAGGGCGTGCCCCATGATATCACTCAGGCACACCCCTATGACATCACTTGGGCCCACCCCCAAAATCTCAGGGTTTGGAATGCTTCTGACCTGGCAACACTAGTTAGCAGTGTAAACATATATTGGACCAAGCAGCTGGTAGGGGAGTGGTGACATTCCCTTGAATTTCCTATGCTGCAAGGTGGTAATGCAATGTTCTATACAAAAAATACTAGTTAATGAAAGGACACTCCAGTTTAGTACTTTCTGAGGTCAAATTTATTTTTATTTATTTATTTCTTAAACTTATATACCGCCCGACTAGCAATAGCTCTCTGGGCGGTTAACATAAAATCTAAATGGCATCCTTCATAGAAGGATTCCATATGGCTGCTTTTTAAAAAAAATTGGTCCAAGTGGCTCATTTGCACCCTCATTTTTTAATTTTGTTTTCAGTCACTGGCACTAACATTTATATAAGTTACTACATACAATTATATATGCTAATTTATGTAAAAGTATGCCCAGTGCCCACCCACCCAATCCCCTCCCCTCCCAATCCCCTTCCTGCCCTCCTCCTCCCCCAGGTCAGTTTCACCTATCCTAAGCATAATTGTACAGGAATAAATCCCACTAAACTCAAAAAGCATGCAAATGATCGAACTTGCCCTCCCCTCCTCCTCCCTCTTATCTCTACCCTCTCCCTTTACCCCTTCCTCTCTCCCATCCCCTTCCAATCCCCTCCTTCCCCCACCTCCTTCGCCTTCCCTCTGCCCTCCCCCTCCTCCTCCCCCATGGCCAGTTTTACCTATCCTAGGACCTGGGAGACCAGGGTTCGAATCCCAACACAACCATGAAGCTCACTGGGTGACCTTGGGCAGTCACTGCCTCTCAGCCTCAGAGGAAGGCAATGGCAAACCACCTCTGAATACTGCTTACCAGCAAAACCTTATTTGTAGAGTCGCCATAAGTCAGAATCAACTTGAAGGTAGTCCATTTCCATTTTCAGGGTAGCCATAAGTCGGAATCGACTTGACGGCAGTCCATTTCATTTTCAAGCATAATTGCACGGGAGTAAATCCCA
This sequence comes from Rhineura floridana, assembly GCF_030035675.1. Taxonomy (NCBI): domain Eukaryota; kingdom Metazoa; phylum Chordata; class Lepidosauria; order Squamata; family Rhineuridae; genus Rhineura; species Rhineura floridana. The sequence goes on along the minus strand of NC_084482.1, from coordinate 169,551,293 downwards.
TTGAACACAATAGGTATTTATTTATTATTTCATTTATATCCAGCCCTTTCTTCCAGCAGGAACCCAGGGTGGCAAAGAGAAATGCCAAAAACACTTTTAAACATCACAAAAACAAACCTTAAAATACATTAAAACAAAACAAAAATGTTAAAAACATTTTGAAAAGCTTTAAAAACATATTTTAAAAAAGGGTTAAAAACATTATTAAAAAGCATATTAAGCAATTCTAACACGGAAGCAAACTGGGATAGGTCTCAACTTAAAAGACTTGTTGAAAGATGAAAGTCTTCAAAAGGCGCCAGAAAGATAGCAGAGATGGCTCCTGCCTAATATTCAAGGGGAGCGAATTCCACAGGGTAGGTGCTGCCACACTAAAGGTCCATTTCCTATATTGTGCAGAACAAGCCTCCTGATAAGATGGTATCTGCAGGAGGCCCTCACCTGCAGGGCACAGTGATCAAGTAAGTAAGACGGTCTTTCAGGTATCCTGGTCCCAAGCTGTATAGGGCTTTGTACACCAAAACTAGAACCTTGACCTTGGCCCGGTAGCAAATGGGCAGCCAGTGCAATTCTTTCAGCAGATGGGTGACATATTGGTGATACCCTGCTGCTGCTACATTTTGCACCAGCTGGAGCTTCCGGACCAACCTCAAGAGCAGCCCCACATAGAACGCATTAGAGTAATCCAGCCTGGAAGTATGCAAATGATGAAAACTGCCCTCCCCTCCTCCTCCCTCCCATCACCTCCATTTTGCCCCTTCCCTCCCCCTTCCTACACCCCTACCCTTCCGATCCCCTCCTTCCTCCTCCCACTCCTTCTACTCCCCTCTCCCCCTTCTTCCTTCCCTCTACTGTAACTTCCCTGTCCTCCTCCCCCATGGTCAATTTTGCCTATCCTAGCTATGACGGCACAGGACTAAATCCCATTGAACTCAATAAGAATGCAAATGATCAGACCTGCCTTTTCCCTCCTTCCCCTCTCCTCTCCTCTCCTCTTCACTTCTTCTTCTCCTCCCCTTTTCTTTCTTCCTCCTCCCCTGCCCACTCCAGGCTTCCCTCCCCATAGTCAGTTTTACCTATCCTAACCATGATTGCATGGGAGTAAATCCCACTGTATTCAATAAATATGCAAATGATCAAACCTAACTTCCTACTCCCCCTCCTGCCTGCTCCCACCCTCCTCCTCCCATCCCTATCCCCTGTGGTCAGTTTCACCTATCCTAAGCATGATTTCACAGGAGTAAATCCCACTGAACTCAATAAGCATGCAAATGATCAATCCATTCTTAGCAAACTTGCACAGGATCCCATTTCTTACCTCCCGGTTTAAAAAGCAGGGAAATTCACTAATAAGCAAAAAAACCTTGTGGTTTAAGAATGTACCTATAACCAACTGATATTTCTATCAAACTTTAAAAAGCAGTGAAATTGGGCAGCTATAGTGAATGCACCAGGAGAGCAGGAGACCTGACCTCCTCTCTGAGATATTGTACTGCCCTACAAATTTGTCAAAATGCAAACACAATTTGGGTTGGTCTTTCACAGTCCAATCCACTTCCTTGTAGCTTGGAAGAATCATTAATGATAGCCATTAATTTCAATAGGTCTATGTGATGTTCCTGCTTATATTGTAAATATGGTAAGTGCTGGTTATATAGAAGACATATGGTAAGAGGAGGGGGAGTACATGAGCAGTAGAATGCTGGATGATTGGCTGAGCGTTTGAATGGCTGGGAGTATAAATGGAAGAATGACAGTTGAATCTGGGTGGTGAATTGTGAGGTGGATGTTGGAGAGAGGTGGATGTTGGAGAGAGGTGGATGTTGGAGAGAGGTGGATGTTGGAGAGAGGTGGATGTTGGAGAGAGGTGGATGTTGGAGAGAGGTGGATGTTGGAGGTTTGGTGGTGTTTGGAGGTCGTGTTGTTGTGGAGAGTGAGTCGGAGTTCTGAGGCAATTAGTAAGAAGTCAAGTACATAACAGAATATAGATGAAACCATACGCTTGTGAAACATTCCTTAAGTAATCTTGTTATTTCTAATACTAAATAAATATTTCTTGGTTAAACAAAAGCCTGATTCCTTCAGCTGGAAAACACAAACCAGGGGGGATAGCAAAGTAACCAAGGCTGTGTTGGGCTGGTGACCAGTAGGCATTACTGTCTCTAGTAGTTTTCCATGAAGCCTGCAAGTGTGAAGACGTAACTGTGGTTAAGGGGGAGTTATGTCTATGTCCTGTCTGGGAATGGACGGCCAGGGCCGTTGCTATGGTAGCCATCTGATAACAGCTGGGAAAGTTGTAACAGAGTCTATGTGAGTTGTTGTTCTTCTGAATTATGCCTCTGAGCTGAGAGGCTGTCTTTTTGTGTTTATCTATGGAGAGAGATGTACCAGAAGGGGGGTGACTGAAGAATCTCTACATGTATTTACTCTTAAGCCTCTGGCCTTAATGTCTTTCAATAAAGACTCTTAACATGCTTTGAAGAAGTTTCTTGCTCAACCTAACTCCAACGTAATGTATGCTGTTTCACACAACAACGCACACAGGCCAACAGGCTGAGCAGTTGTATCAAATGGTGGCAGTGGCGGAGGAAAAGATATTGTATCCAGTACCACAGAGAAACCCGGGGCTGTAAGCTTCAGTGCAAGAGGCTGCAGGGGGGTTTGGGAATTACCTATACCCATAGACACAAGGTATCGAGATAGCCTGGCAGAGACTAGGCACAGTCTAAAGGTTCTAAGAGATACAGAGTGTGGGGTAGTAAGGCCTAACAGGGGGATCTGTTGAACTCCGTGCTAGAGCTGTAAAGGGTAAGAAGAAAACCTGACGTTCCTGTCTGCTGGTAGCCACAAGTGAGAGCTTCACAGGTGGTGCTGGGGAAGGACGTCACAGTCTACACTGAGTAAAAGTTAACTGAATACATCCCTATGTATTTGCAATTCTGGAGACGTATGATTAACTTTCATTAGGCATCCTTAATTTGAAACTCTGAAAGGACCTTCTAGTCCCTTTACAGCAAAGGAGAAAATATTTGATTATTGAATGAGACCACCGAAATGATCATGGGAAACATGGCACCTTTTGTTATAGCTGCTTAAAACATCTGGCCTCAAGTCTCTGCAGAGATTGTACCTTTTAGAGAATATAGTTGGTTCTTTGCCAGATGACAACCGGGTACAACATGCATATAAGTGCTTGGTAAGTGCTCTAGGTGTAACTTGGTAAGTGCTCTAGGTGTAACAGTAAACAGAATTGTTACCACTCCCTTGTTTTTTCTGGTTTTCTGACTGTAGTACAGATGGAGGTGAAAAAGTTGTGTCATGCTTGATAATATGATAAGCTTAACAATTAGCTATATAAGGTACTTGGTAAATAGTCACTTTTAGAATAAGATCACACATATCTAAGTGGCAGTGACCTTGCCTCTTGCTCAGTGCCTGGACCCACTCTGTAATGGCACATAAAAAATCTTCCACACATCCTGTTCTGTTGACATGCTAAGGTAATCACAATCACAAAAGAACCATTTGGGAAAAAACTGAATACACACTTTAGCAATGATTACCCATGTAGCAAATACTCAGGTACATTACTGTAATGCACTTTTTATGGGGCTGCCAATAAATTTGGCCCAGAAGCTGCAGCTACCACAAAATATTTATTTATTTAAAATATTTCTATCCCGCCTTTCTACCCTATAATAGGGCACTCAGGGCGGCTTACAAAAATAAAATCAAACACGTACATAATAAAATTGTAAACAATAAAATCACAAAAACATTAAAATAAATTAAAATACATAAAATACAATTAAAATACATAAAATACATACCCATATATACATATATATCGGGTGTGGTACTAAAGGGGACTACAAGGGTAAAATTTAACGTAGAAGGCATAAAATCATAAATATGGCTGCACGGTTGTTGTCTAGAGCAACCTATCAACAACACGATGTTTTAAAATGTTTACAACATTTGCAATGTTTTAAAGTGTTTTTAGTGCTTTTGTTTGTCACCCTGGGCTTCTACTGGGAGGAAGGGTGGTATATAAATCTAATAAATACATAATAATAAATAATAAACATGTGACACCTTAGTTGAAAGCATTACACTGGCTGCCAATTTGCTACCAAGCTAGATTCAAGTTTTTATTACTGGTGTATGAAGCCCTAAATAGTTCTGGAAACTATATTCTCTTAGCAAACCCCAGCATTGTTATGTTTTTGATGTTTGTTGAAAATCTTCCTTTTCTTGCTAAATCTTCCCAAATTAGTCTATGTTATCTCTGCAGTTTTTAATTCTTGTTGGTGTTTATGTTTTTAATATTGTTTTATGCTTGGTTTTATGCTTTATGTTTTATTTCTGTATACCACTCCGGTATTCCTTGGACATAGAACAGTTTATATATTCTGAAATAAATAAAGTCCTGTGGGAAACTTCTGGCTAAGCAGGTAATCCCAGATTATTAAAGGTGTATGATTCACGTTATACATTTGTTAGGGCATTCCAGGGAGTCAGTTCTTATAACAACAATAGAACTAAATCAAAAGTGGGGAGAAGTATCAGAGAAAAGGTAATTTTGTGCCTAGCCACTGTTTAGGTGTAACACACACATAACCAGCTGTTTTGTTTGGACTACTGTTGTTCACTATGGGAACTGCGACAGCTCCCATTTGGAATGTAAACAAGAAACACACTGCTTCAATAGGCCTCCCCCTTGCAAAAAGTGAACTGTAAAGTGAACTGAGAACACCATCTTGACTGGTGCATAAGAACATAAGAAGAGGCTGCTGGATCAGACCAGTGGCCCATCTAGTCCAACATCCTGTTCTCACAGTGGCCAACCAGATGCCACTGTGAAGTGAGAACACCATCTTGATTGGTGCACCTCTCTGCCAAATTAGGCTAGCAAGGTCACAGCCACAGTCTTTACAATATGTTCCCCTCCTTTCTTGTTGTTCTCTATCCTTATTCTTAAGGTCTTTAAGGATACATTTTCATCAAAAGAACTGACTATTGCCATCCCCATGGTTATTGTCTTGGTTTGACCCACCAATTAATTTTTTTCCAAGCAAAGACATGTGTGAGATTTTCATCGAACCATGATGACAATGCACACCATCCAACACAGGATGTGTATGTCTGCCTGGGAATAAACCTCACTGAACTCAGTGTCAGACTTATTTCCAAGTAAACCTAAATAGGGTTATGCTGCATTACTGTGATGCAGCAGGGGCTAGTTGCAGAATGAAAGATACTGTCACAGTACCTATCTAATGATATTATGCTGCCTCAATCAAGATACAGAAGACAGGCAAGGAACTAGAAGTGGTGGAGAAAATGAAACTGCTGTTGTAAAATGGTCTGTTTTATTTATGCTCCAGCAGCAGATTTGGATTTCAAATCCACGAGACAATTGACTGGATCCAGACTTGCTTCTGTGCAAATGGAAGGGAACCTGGGGAGTGAATTGGGATTCCGTGGAGGTTCCCCACTGGGATGGTGATCTTCACTGACTCTTCATTTCCCTTGTAGCCCCAGTACCACCTCCCATACTGTTCTGGTCCCCCAAATCCTACCCAGAGCAGTTTTTCAGAGGGCAGAGGCAGCTGCAGGGGGAAGGAAATTGGCAAAAAATCACCACTCTGCCTCTTTTTGCCAGTGCCAGCAGAACTCCACTGAGAGCAAGTCAAGATCCAACCCAATGTGTCATTTGCCTAAGCCAGGAAAGGCCAATTACTATGTTCCTTGGGGCCACACTGATTTCTACATGATGGCCCAGGTGTGTTATTTTATTACATGAGCTGATATCCTCACAAGTGACAAGTCTCCATAATAAACTTTGGATACATAGCTAATGGGCCTTCTGAGTTATGAACACATGGCTAGGCATACCAATATTTACAAATATGTTAATTTGCATGTTACAGACAGTGTGGCAAAGTGATTAGAGTGTTGGCCTAAAACCTGGGAGACCAGGGTTCAAATCCCCACTCAGCCATGGAGCTCACTGGGTGACTTTGGACTAGTCACTGCCTCTCAGCCTAATCTATCACACAGGGTTGTTGTGAGGATAACATGGGGAGGGGGGAACCATGTTGTATACCACCTTGAATCTCTTGGAGGAAAGGTGGGATATAAATTAATAAAGTTACGAACAAAATTCAAAACAGATGTATCTGTGGAGTGCTTCTGTTCCTTATGACTGGAAATAATGTCTCCTCTAATTTTTCATTAAAACTGCTTGGGACCACCAATTTTAAAGAATAAATTGGTTAATGTTATCAAATAAAACTGCATAAAAAGGAAATCTGTAGCCTACCAGTTTCCCACCTTCCGCTAAAGCAAAGCAAAAAAGGGCTGTTGTGATAATGGAGGATATGCATCCGGAAAAGCCAGTTAGGAGCAACAATAATTTAGTAAGGATTACTTATTACATTATTGCGGCACCCAAATGGCTTTGCCAATTTCATTTGTCATCCCAAGCTTAAGCTAACTGAGTTGTGAATAGCAGAGGGGGCTGAGGAAAGAGGATTGGCCATATATCAGGTGGAAGGCCAAGACCCTTTCCAATAAAACCCTTTTATCCAACGCATTCCCTACTGCTGGCTGTGGGAAGCCTGCAAATGCAAGGCTTACCACATTCTTGACAAATGTAGGTTTCCATCCGCCAATTGATTCTGTGTTTATTCACTCCTTCACCTAAAATCTGTGATATTATTATCCCTGATTACTGTATTGAATTCCATCATCCCTGCTGTTTGTCTCTGCATAACATGCAAGCAGAGCTTCTGCATGCCCTATTGGCAGGTGATTTCACGGTAATACCTGCCCCAAACCAGAGCTCACCTGCTGTGAGGCAGTGTAATTGGAAATGGAATTTTGAGCTTCATTTCCTGTTACATCCTAGTGCTCAGTTAGAAACACATAAGAAAAATAATCTGTGTGAGAATACAACAGAGAATTTAAACCAGAAAGCATTAAGGCGGGGGATGGGCAGCTACAACAAGTAACTTACAGGGGCCATTCATGCAGCCACTAAAGTAAATAGGATTTCTTTGACTGATTCCCAAGAAGCAGTATTTAGCTTGTACAGGTCTTGAAGCTAATTATGGTTTTGGTGCAGAGAGCTTTTGTGCTCAGCAATTGGCTTCCTTGTTACAGTGTAGCAGAAACTGTGAATGTTGCTGTGTTGGCTCCCTTCAACATGCAAAGATTTCAGAGAGCAATTCCAGCTCCGTGTCAGGATGAGAAATTAATCCTTTTGTATCATAAATAAGCCTGTTTGTCTTTGGAAACAGCAGTACCAAGCTTAGGAATTAACATTTGTGCACTTAGTTCTGTTCTCTAATCCAACCAAAATTGAAAATAATCAATATGATCAAAAGGTCAACAGAAAACCCACACTACCAAACTGATCCACCAATCATTCGTCATTATCCCAATTGTATTTTATATATATGCAGCTGAGATCAAAAAGTCACTGAAATAAATCATGATTCAACTGATTGTTTTGGTCCTTGTCATAATAATAGAGAATTGTGTTTCTGATCTTCTCTTTTGACCATGAGGCCCATTTATCTTCTTTGTATGGTTTCACAAATGATGCAAAGAACACCATTTTATCTCTAGCAGGTTATTTTTTAAGGCCAGGCCTGAAGACAAGATTTCAAGATGATGTCCTTCTCCCAACAAAGCAGTAATCGAGAATAAGTAGTAGCACCAAATTAGATTTGCAAAAGCATAGTCAGAGTTTCCAGTGAAACAGAAATGAAGCTTATGAATGAAGCAGTTAGCTTTTTATACATTTTTCCAGACCTTCATTATAATGCAAAATACATCCATCCATTGCTATTTAATAATACAATGGACAAATACAAACAATTATGGTTTAGTTGTGGAAACAGTTACTGGTAAGTGTGGCACAGTACATGCAGGTGGTCCCAAATTTAATCCCTGGTATGTCAAGGACCTGGCAGCAGGGGATGGGAAGGGCCTCTGCCTGGAAACCTGGAGGGGTGCCAATCAAAGTAGGGAACACTGAGCTGGGAGGACTGACGGTGTAACTCAGTATTAGGTGGCTTCATTTTGTATTTTGTATTGTTTTAATTTTTTTATGTGTTCACAGTGCTGCATGCTGCCCTTATGTTTTGTGAGAGCATGGTACATAAATGCTTTTATAAATAAATAAATAACACATGTTCAACAAGAGTAGGGATCAGGGGAAGGCAAGGTGCGATGGGAGCCACAGAAGCTTTGCTTCCCGAGTACTGGTTGTTGTTTTTGCAGACATTGCTTCACACTTCTTGAACGTTTCTCCTCCGCCGTAAGGGTTGGAGCGAGCAATTCAGTCTAAAGGTAAAGACAGAAGTCCTATTAAGTATTATTAAAGAAGGCTCAACACAGCTTCCTTCTGGCTTTGCCATTGAAAGCACAGATGAGAACAAAGAGGTATCAGTCTTGCCCCTCGCTGTACGGTCATGTGCCCACATTGGGTCTGACTTGCTGGAAGACTCCTTCATATAGTCATATATTAAGGTGTTGACCATAGGTCATTGGTCAATAATATGTGTATTGAATATGGTGATGGCTCATAGGAAGAGAGAAAAGCTCACTTGGCATCATTTGAATTACATTTCTATAGAACCTATTTTACAACTGTAGTACTTTTCCATAATGCACTACCTATATGGGTTTAATTTAATTAAATCTGCAAATATTTGCTTCTTCCTTTTCACACAGTACATAGAAGCCCTATCTGGGTGTTTTGAAATACACAGTGACAGTGATACTCCCACAAGGGAGGAGAGTGAGGCCACACACATTCACCCTCTGCCCACTATGCACCATGCACCCCAGTGTTTTGATCATGCCTGTAGCAGGCACCTGTCCCGTCCAGAGCTGAAAGAATGAGGCTGGAGTGTGTGTGCAAGTAAATCTCATTTTATTAGAGTAATGGATACATCAAAGGCATTGCACTTCATAGGAAACCCTATGCTAACTCACTAGAGTCCCTAACTATACTCTAGACATGCTCTGCAGCGTGTGAAGGAAGTTGACTCAACGACCCCCCACTGGGAGCGGCAGGCTTATATAGGAAATGTTTTTGAACGTAATCTCTGACTCCTTCGTAATTCCTGTCTCTGCCCTGTCCGTTTCTCGCGGCGACGGGAATGAGGAGACAGGGGACGCGCATCCAACGGCTCATCTGAAGACACCTGCTTGAGGTCAGGGGGCGGGGCCACACTGGAATCCTCCTGGGAACTGCTTGGCAAGGGAGGAGCTGGCACTGTCTCTGAAGCTTCCCCCCACAAGTCCTCTGCATCAACTGAGGGCGGTGCGCTCGGCTGCTCGGAAAGGGCGTTATTCGTGGGAACTGGCTGGAGACCAGGCTGCCCTCCTCCCGCACGATCCTGCTCAGACACAACAATCCCCAACTCTGCTTCTTCTGGCTGCAGAGGCGCCTGAAACTCATGCCTCCCCCCTTCCTGTCCCTTCTGAGTTGGCTGCAGCGAAACAGCACCCTGGAGAATATGCTCAGGGTTCCAACTCACAGGGATAGCAGGCTGCTCTGCTGTAGATATACTTCAAACATGCAGACAGCCTTGGGGACAGGCTAATGCAGGACACAATGGTGGGAGTGGACTGAGAATGCATGGTCCCACACTCCTTCCTCACTTGTGTATTATCATGGGTTTCAGAAATTCCAGGACAGACATAGAAGCAAAATAGGAAAGTCAATCATACTAGGAATGTGAAAAGTATTCAAGGAGAGGAAAGACAGGAAAGAAAGATGAGGAAGTCATTATTGGACATATTGAGTTGAGAGTGTGAAGCATAGCCAGAGGCAGTATGCTTCTGAAAACCAGTTGCCAGAAGCTGCAAGAGGAGAGAGCTCTCTTGCACTCAGGTCTTGCTTGCAGGCTTCCCATCAGCACAGCGGTATCACTAGGGGGTGCGGGGGTGCAGACCGTACTGGGTGACACCATGAGAGGGGGTGACACCCAGAGGTGCCCCTAGGCACCAGGAAGCAGGGCAGGCGGAGAACTGCCCTGCCTGCACTAACACGTGAGGCATGGGGGAAGAGCAGGGAAGGGCGCCAGGCTGGATCTCCCATGGGGCAGGGCCTCGAGCAGCGTTGCAGCCAATTACCAGGCAGGCTAGTCTAGAGGCTGCTGCACCACCACCACCACCACCACCACCACCACCACCACAAGTGACTGTCTTGCACACCACGGGGAAGGGAAAGGTGAGTTTTGGAGCCGGCCAGTCATTTCCCTCTCCCTCTCCTACTCTACTCCTACCTAGGTTGCCAGGTTGTTTTTGCTGCAACAGACATTCAATAGAGCTACCCTTGGGGATATCTAGGTACTGTTAATAATCCTTACAAGTATTTAACTCATTTCAGTTACAGTACACAGTTCAGCATTAAGCATTTGGAATTTTTTTTTTTTTAGAAATTTACTTGTTAGACTTGGTGCAATATGATCCCCAGTGCTTAATTTCTCAAAAAAAGATAGGTTTCAGTTCAATTTTGTGTGGAAATGACATTGCCTCTTCTGTACCTGTAATCCTTGATTTGGAGATACTCTGAAGCCAAAACAAAACTGCGCAGACTTGGGAAGCGGACCTATTGAATCAGGATTTCTGCAACCCCGCCCTGTTTCACTTGTGGCTGCACATTAGAATGGGCGGGGATAGCTCAGGCCCAGGGACCAAATGTGGCCCTCCAAGCCTCTCTAACTGGCCCTCAGAATTATCCCCAGGCCACTCTTTTTACTGGCCCTACTTCACACCTTGAGTATCCTGGCTGGGACATGTCTGTGAAGTCTAATGCCTCTTGGTTGCCTGGACAGAGAGGGGTACATACAGAAATTATCCCCCTATACCAGTAGTTTCCCACCTTTTTTTTGCATGGACCTCTTAAAAATTGCTGTTGGTCTTCCCCACCCCTACCTTAGATGATGACTTTAGCAGTCAGGTAGCTTTGGCTGGCAGCAGCTGAAGGCCATGAACACACTAGTTGCCAGAGCAGAGTGTTTCCATTGGTCACACCTGGAGGGGAAAAGGGTTGATCAGCCAATCAGTTGTGAAATCTCTTTGAAGCTGAGTTTTTTAAAAAAATAACTGAAAAAGCAGCTCCCATCAGGTTTTACAGTAAAAAGGGGTGGGAGTAGCATTGTGTGTTGCAAATCAAGGCTTTCCGATCTTGCGATATTATCAATTGAAAGTGAGTTGGCGAAAGGCATTGATTTCAATGAAGTGATTCACAAGTTCGCAGCTTTGAAAGCCAGGAAAGGAAAGTTCTGATTTAGTCGAGATGTTCACTAAGTGCTGAAATGTTTGTGTATTTGTTCCTGTTTATTTTTTTGGTATTATTTCATTTATGAGTATATTTCCATATGCATTTGTCTACAACTTCTACATTATTTGGGCCATTATTGATTATGCAAACCTAATCTATTAATGTATCTCATGTAACAGTAAAGTTTAATGTTAAAATGAACATAATTTTGATGTAGTTCTTAAACGTTTTTACTTTGAATTCTGTTGTTTTCTTACCAAATTTTCACTTTAACCACATGAAACTATGTATAAATGTAAATACATTTAGGCTGTACATATGATATTGTAATTTAAAGGTGTAATTTTAATTTTGCTAGTTGTTTATGTCACTACTATTGCCATTACATTCAGTGATATACAGAAATTACAATTTACAAGTTACATTAGTACAAAAAAACATTACTAAGAATTCTGTATGGTCTGGTACGGGAGAAGGTCCATGGTGGTGACACCATGAGTTACCACACTGGGTGACACCAACCCTAGTGACGCCACTGCATCAGCATCTGGTTAGCCACTATGAGAACAGGATGCTGCACTAGATGGGCCACTGCCCTGATCCAGCAGGCTCTTTTTATGTTCTTATGACACATAAAGGAGAGTGTGGACAGAGTAGAGAGCTTTGGATACGGCAGTGATTTTAGCAAGGACAATTTCAAAGGAGCACGAATAGCAAAAAGCTGCTTTTGGCAGCATTTTCAACTGTAACCTCAGAAGGAATCTGTGGGCAGAGTAATCCAGTGGGGTGGGGGAGGAAGAATCCATATTAGAAGAATGGCCAAATCCAGAGCACTCCCAAGCTTGTGGCAACAGGACAGAAGGTGGGAGCAGCTTTTTCTTTCTTTTTTGCTGTCTTGTGTAGTTCATTCTTTCCATTTATATTTTTCCTCTTATTGGCTTCAATGGCAGAGAAAATCTGGTATAGCAGCTCCAGGGCTACCATACTTCCCTGTCCCCCCCATTCTAGGGACATGGCCAGGAAAGGAGGGGGACTTTGGGTCTGTATCTGCCTGATCTGCTGCCCACATTGTGAATGCAGCGTGAACATGTATTTAAGTATTTGTGAGAAAGAATTCCTTTATGCAAGCCTCTTTACTGCCAGGCTACGACTGGGGATTTTCCTTAGGGGATTAGTTTCTTCTGAATTAAAATGTGTTGAGGAAAAGACATTAGGGGTGAACAAATTATTTTCTGGATGAACATGTGGCAGATTGCTGCGGTTTACCCATGAAACCCAAGGTGCTTCCCCTCCCTTCTCTTTTTGTAAGCATTTTCCCTCACCACCCTTAGCAACTGTGCCTAGCTTTTTAGAGAGGCATGTCTCATAGTTAAAGAAACCTAGGAGAAGAACATCTGCTACTGCTGACTCTTAAATATAATCTGAGATGGTAAATCTTCCTGAATTTACTAATCCTCTCTGCCAGGCGTCAACATCTTTGCAGACAGCATTGTATACTGGTTCCTCTTTACATAATGTTTTTGATAAACTTGGGAAAGAAGCTTATAGTGGTAATGAGAGAAGAGAAAGAAAGATGGCTGTGAGCATGTGTGCTATGGTCACAGAGGTTATCCGCCCAATATTTTTGCTGATTAAAAGGACCAGAACCCTATCAAATAGGACATAATTGACCTTGGTGTGTGACTATATGATGCAAACAAATGTTTAGCCTATGCTTTCTAGTCGGAAAGCATCACTCACACTACCCATGTCATGCAAGCATTAGCAGGGCCCAAGCATGGAGAGGAATAGGTACACTTGAGCTAGAGTTGCCACTTACGTAGCTCCTCCAAAGCAGGATATGCATCACTAAAAAAGAGGACTGAGTTGCATAAAATCTACATATGGTTTTCATTTATAAATACATACTATAATTTAAATAGAAATACATATTACCATAGTGGGGAAGAGTGTGACCAGGTGACCTGTGTGCCCATTCAGTCTGCTAACCATATGTTCTTAACCATAAGAAGGGAGAGTAGAGCCTTGAAGTTTTCCATCAAAACTTGAAGGCCTTGCTGTCCATTCTTATGGTTCTTTATCTTTAAACTGAACTTAGATTGGACAGACTTTGAAGCAGGCTGTCCTCCACAAAGTAAGACAAATGGCCATCTTAGTGGAGCCAGAGGCCCAGGAGTGTCCAGTACCATGAGGAAAAACAGGCTAAATTGTAGGTATTGCTTCTATAGTACATACAGTGTCCAGATCTTGCAAGATACTGTGTGATTTGAAGGATCGAATAAGAAACTCTGTTGGAAAAGTGAGTGAGACCAACAGAGACAGAGAGACAGAAAGAGAGTACACACTTATATAAGAAACTCCAGCACTTGAAGTTTGAGAAGAGACATGCTACCCCATGTCATTTTCATTTTATTTTAAGGTGTTTTTAAAATGGTTTGTTTTTAAGATGAGTTTTGTCCTTTGTTTGCCACCCTGGGCTGCTTCTGGGGAGAAAGGGTGGGATAGAAATAATAATAATAATAATAATAATAATAATAATAATAATAATAATAATAATAATAATAATAATAATAATAAATGTTACATGCTCTCTCAAGAACTACAAGTCCCAGTGTTACTTAAATATTGCTGGTATTTCTTATGTCCTGGCAGGAAAAATAAATAGGATGTGATGTCTGACTTGGAGCAGAAGGAAGGGACAAACACCCCATAATAAGCAAAGACACTGAAGCCCCATTCAGATGTTCTCCTCGCACAATTAACACATGTGTAGAGGGTGAGAATAGGTCCAAGGCTGCTGACCCCACCACCTGATGACTTCATCCCTGTGCTGACTATGTCTTGGGGGCCATGTCTGTAGAAAGGAACCTGCTATACACATGTGCGTAGAATAACTGACAGTAGCTTCCAGGGGGAGAGAACAAAATTTTCACTTGTAAAAAGATCTAAAGAAACCAAAGGGCATAGGAAGCTGACGTACACTTCAGTCTGTCTAGCTCAGTATTGTCCACACAGTCTAGCAGTGGCTCTCCAGGTTTCCAGATGGGACATTTCCACACCTGCCTAGAGATGCCAGGGATTGAACCTTAATCTTTCAGGTGTTCTCTTACTGGGAGAAGGAGTAATATATTATAAGTATGTGTAGGATCCAGAGCAATTATGCTTTGTTGTTGTCAGCAATTATTTGGCCCTCTGGGTGTTTAGATGATTCTTACAGCATATGATCTTAACCACTACTGGGAATCTTCTTTTCTGTCGAAAGCTGCACTCCCTCGGCGGTAAACTCTTTGATGGGTAAATGCCAAAGGTGGATGAGGCTGGAGCCAAAAGTGGGTGGGTCCATGGAGATTTTGTAGTTGGCCTACAAACATCTCTTTCCTAAGAAGAATTTTAATATTCTGGGTGGAAACTGGCATTCCTTCTTACTAAGCAATTCAAGCAAGGTGCTGAAACCTATACTGGCTGCAGTTCAGTTCAGACAAATCTGCAGTGCAGCATCAGTGGCAGGTTCTTCACTAAACAAGTCTCTGCTTACACTTCCATCAAGAAATCCTATCTACATAGATCGGTTTGTGGCATTTCCTTTGTTACCCAGTATCTTCCATACTCTGTAACTTTGCAGGGTAGGATAAGTGGTATCAGTGTGTTATACCTTGTGTTCTTCTGGAGTTGATGGTTGAATGCTTAGCTTCTGAGTGCAAAGGCTGAAAGAGCAAGGGGCCTTCTTGTAGAACATATTAGGTTTGGAGGTTGTTATCAGTTATGTGGCCTAATAGCTGCATTCATTTTCTTATTTATGCTTAGAAATATGTCCTTTGGGAGTTCCTGTAGTCCTAGGGCTCCTAGGGAGGAAAAAGAGGAGAAAAGAAAGGAGAAAGATGGAAAAAATAAAACCACAGGAGCTGCAGAGTAGGATATAATGCTAAACAATATCAGGATGTTTCAAATCCTGTCTTGTATGTCCTCCTTCCCAGGGACATGTAATAAATATGTCGCTTGGGCATGTTCTACTAGGTTCTTCTTCTTGTTAACAACAACAACAAAATATCCCACCCTTCCTCCCAGTAGGATTGACTTTACATTATTTTCCATGTCTTTTCCCTTCCTTCCTAATGTGTTTTGCCTCTTTTACATGGTGTTGGCAGGGCCTGTGTTAGTTTTAATTTTAACCTAGCAATTCTAATAAGAATAAGGTTATAGATGCATTTCACCCCATGTGATAGCTGGGAAGAAAGGTTGACCAGATATTTGTGTGTGTATGTGTTTGTGCGTGCTAGTAAACATTTTCATTTCATTGAAAAATGGGTTATGTATGGCTGCACATTCTGAAATTATGGGAAGATGTCCATTGGTTTGTTGAGGTCTCCAGCAGAGTTGCATGTGTATTTATTTGATGCACTATGTAATATCCCTCTGCTGTACAAATTATGCCATTCTTTGGAAACCGTTCTCTGGACGTTCTATACTGCAGTCTGCATCTGGATTTTATCCTCTCTGAGAGGAAACAGCAAAATGGCAATTATGTGTGGGAGGGGCATGCAAAAGTTGTAACATATTGTGGCATATGCCTCTAAATGAAGTGAAGGGCATGTTGCATATTGCCCAAGGTGCATTGATTTGTGCTGGCAGTTGTCAGCTGTTACTTTGATGAGACATTATTGAAAACTTCACTCCTGCTACATACCATGAAACCATATTTTCATGGCATGTCATATATAACCCTGTTGCTTCATATTAAAGAATTTACATGCAGCCTCTTGTCAATCTGTGCCCTGTTGTGGCAGATGTTTCTTATGGAATTACATTAGGCTGTGAACTTTTATTTTTGGTTGAAAAGATGCAAAGGATAAAAAAAATGCTGCAATCCATAAAGTGGGACAGGGGTATAGCCATGATTATGTGAATTCCCCCTCCCCTCAGTTCTACAGGGGGAGATGTAGTATATGCTTTGAAATATACTCAAGTATTTAAGGACACTTCTATCCTAGCTGTAATTTCCAAATCAAGTCTTTATTCTTAGGCCTTAGTTTTCTTCTATTTTTATCAGTGTCTATCAGACAACTTGACAGCATCCTATTGACAACTACAGCTTAAGATGCATTGGCTTAGATAGCTGAATATGCATAAGGGCATATCTTGAATTGAAAGCAACACACCAGAGTCACTGCTGTTCTTAGAAGAAAAATAGTTACAGGAGCAGAAACCAAGACCTTCAGAAAGCTTATATTTCTTTAAAATCATTTTGTGCGGTCTTCAGCAATGTGGCTTCTGCCTGGGCTCATGCATATGATATTAGCTTATCTTCCCAGAAAGTAATCGGAGTGCTGGCAGCATCCAACTTGACAGAAAGGAAAACAAACAGAAAATGAAGAAGTTTGATACGTAGGCACATGAAAATTTTACATCTCATCTGAGCACATGCATTTTTTATCCCTGTTTAAATTTTGAGTGGATAAGGCTGACTGGACCTACCATCTTGTGAGAACACACCTGTGGATACTTTAAAGGTGTAGAACATCCTTTTTATCACTGTGGGCTGACTAGTCAGTTTTGATTGTTGTTGTAGGAATTCTTTATGCTTGGTCTTTTGAAATACGTCCGCTATGAGATGTATCACCATGGGAAACTGAAGGGAACAGAGTGGTGGTTTTTGCAACCATGACTTGATTACTAACAGGCTTCCCTGAGCAGACCCATGGTACTTGTGCCACTTTTATTGCTTGTTTCTGTTGTTATGCTTGCCCGGACAAGTGAGTGTGAGCTGATGGGGGAGATTCTTGGGAATGGCATATGGACTAAAGTTTATCCTCAGGGTCAGACTAGACAGTGAAGCAGACGTCTTTAAATGTAGTTGTACCCCATTCATGATTAAAGAGTGTCTGTAGCCCTCCATGTGTTGTTGAACTCCAACTCCCACCATTCCCAACCAGTATTGCTGATGATCAAGGATGATGGGAGCAACATCTAGAAGGCCGCAGTTCCCAACTTCTCATGTATAAAGTTATCTCGCTGCAGGTTATCTGATTTTATGAGCAAAAGAGGCACATGGTTTATTATTTATTTATTTAGACTATTTCTATACCGCTTAATATATAAAAATATCTCTAAGCAGTGTACAAGAAAAAAAAGAACACAAGAAGTATTATAAAAAGTACACAATGAAACCATAATACAAATAAACTCATATTTGGTTGAGAGGTGCTAAATTCCCAGGCCTTTGCTTATCATCCCAGAGTGTTCACACCTGGTTCTAGCTTGGTTCATCTGGTACTGGAGTCCAGCTGAGGGCTAAATGATGTTAAGAAGCAGGGAGATAAGTGTCAGGTAGGAGGAATGTTACCAGATTGCCTCCATTTTACCTCTCAGGGGTGCATTAAACTAACTCCTACTCAGAGCAGACTCACTGAAATCAGTGAACCTAAGTTACTCATGTCTATTAACTTCAGTGGGTCTACTCTAGCATAGGACTAGCATTGAATATCACCCTGAATTTCTATCTTGTCTGTAAGATGCTTAAAAGGCAAGGGCTGGGTGTGATTATAGGACCAGTCATCAACCTCTATTGACATGGGGGGGGGGAACCCTGGATATGGGGAGATGGATTGCAAAAAAAGGGCCACACCTCTGACTCCTTTTATGATCTAAGTTTCTGAATTCAGGTAATGTGAACACATCTGTTTCAAATTGTGTCTGAAGTTGGTTGTGGGCACACTAGAAGTAGGATCTATATCACTGGGATATTCCATCATTGATACAACTCCTGGTTGTATATATAAGGCATTACTCCATGTACATGGGAGCAGTAATAATACAAGGATGTTTGGGGTATGGCTTCTATAATGTTTGTAAAAAGCCTGTTATTATTATTTTACAAAAGTAGTTATATACCTCCTGGGATGGGCAGGGCAAGGTTCCACCCTTTTCCATCATTAACCAGTCCTGCATGTGGAATATTCAGCAGGGGGGAGAATGTAAAAAGACTTATGACAGTTGGGTTAAGTTAAAGGAGAATTAAGATCAGATTGGATTTAGAGGTAGAGAAGGGAATAGGCAGTAATGAGAAGTGTTGAGGTGCTAGGAAAGGAAAAGGTTGAAAGAGGAAACATTGAGAAATAGGGTTCAGGGAAATGTTGGATCTGTAACAGTGTAACCATCATGCTTATGTGCCAATATATACACTTGTCTTAAAGAAGTTCTTAGTCTAAAAATAAAAGTTGTCTCTTTGCTTCACTCTACTGTCTGGAACTGGTTTATGCTGGGGTATAACAAGTTTTGAAAATAGTATTGGAACCTTATGTACTTGGTCACATACCGGAGACATATTGGGACATGCACTCTCACATTTATGTTACTGCTCCTATTTTGGGCAGTCAGCTCATGGGCTGCCAGAAACTTGGCAAAGGTTACAAAAGGCAGGTGAGGGGGGACACTAATTCTCATAGTGGTGTCTGTTGTTGGTTTTGTCATTTTGCTGCATGCTTAAATTGAAGTGGAACTCAAAGAGGTCAGGCATGCAGGTAACATCATGCCCAAGAGGGCGGGGATCTCCAAAATCAAAACCACCCAAGGAGCCAGCCAGCCTTAATATATGGATCTGATGAGTCATTCCTAAAGTATACTTGACTCTTCTGTAAAAAGGCTTGCCCCTGGGCATACTTTGGTGTGAAGAGTGTGGTTTCAGATTTGAAAGGGAAGACTAGAAACTGCTGCAAAAATAACTACGTAAGTCATAAGGGATGCTGCATGTTGCTGCCAATACTCCAGCTGCGAAAATGTTGTTGTTGTTATGTGCCTTCAAGTCGATTGCGACTTATGGCGACCCTATGAATCAGCGACCTCCAAGAGCATCTGTCATGAACCACCCTGCTCAGATCTTGTAAGTTCAGGAAATGACACCCTGTCATTTCTCCATTTCCCATAATTTACTCTCTAAACCGATCTTGGCCTCTTTGCCCTTCCTTAGGGAGGCCCTGCAATGTTTTTGACTATACCACTCTTTTTTTCCCCTTATCTTTTACCGAGTTGTACAATAAGGGGGAAATCAAAGAGAAGGCTCTGATGGGCTTTAGTCCATAATAGGCCTGTTCTCTTGAGGGAGTACAGAGATTAAAAAGATGGAAAATCCCCTTGAAGATTGTCACTCAGCTAATGATTAGATTAGCCTATGGCAGTGATATGGTTGATGCTTAGAAGGGTCTGGGAACCAATTAGCAGGCCAAAAGAAATACTTGGTCCATTGGGTAAGAATATTAAGGCTATTTATAGATTAGGCTAGGGATTCTGAAATGTAGAATACCACTTATGCATCAGATAATTTGTGTCATCTTGATATTTGAAAGGGTGACTAACTGGAGAGATGTTGCAAAGGTTAGTAACCTTAGTGATATAAGACACAGTATGAGCTAGCACAATTTCACTATTGTATGCCATGTGTTTGTGGTAAATATGCTCGAGGACAGTCAATACTTGGTGATAGCTGCCAACAATATAATTACTACCAAGATATGAAGAGCCAGACAACTTTTTCTTATTGTTAAGAGTTTTATTAGTTTAATAAACAAAACAAAATAAAACAATAGAGATGGCCTAATATGCAAAAGACTCTCACCCATCCACCAGAACTGCCAACTTTCATTATGGGTGATGGAAGGAATGACCCATAACTTAAAAACTTAAAAGTGTAGTGTATGAATGCACTTAAAAGTGTAGAGTATGTATGAAATAAATGCACTTAAAAGTGTAGCGTAGGAATGAAATAAATGGGTGTTTGGAAATCATTTGAAGATGTTGCAGACTAATTTCTGAATCAGACCAAACAAACTGAACAAATAGTCTCTGGATTTTATTGAGTAATAATTGACAACTGAGATCAAATCTACCAAGAAGACTAATAGCACAATCCTGTGCATATTTACTTATTTACCTCCAGCACCTCAGTCAGGCAGTCTGCCGTGCAGCGGGGCGGGCGGTACACAAGCAGGATCCCCAAACTGCCCTTCGGGCCCAACCTCCAGTACATGCAATCAACAAACTTGGTCCTTGGGAGCGGAGGCCTGGTGAAAATCAAGGACTCCCGATAGATGACTACCACTCCCCCTCCCCGCCTTCCTACCCTCGGTTGCTGCGCATAATGGAAACCTGGCGGACACATGGCCTCAAGAATGGGAGCTGAGGTCTCGTCCAGCCAGGTCTCCGTAATACACACCAGGTCTGTGCACTCATCCAGTATCATATCATGGATGACAGATGTTTTTTGTGTCACAGACCTGGCATTACACAGCAGCAGTCGAAGGTCGGTAGGAGTCCTGCTTCCCCCAGTTGACTTCTGGTTTGGGGCAGACCCGGAACAGGGAATGGGTATTACGCATCTATCCCCTGTTCCTCTAAATTGACGTGGTCTGCCCCTAGCATCAGTCCAGCGCCTGCCTCCCAATCTTGGTATAACTTGGCCCCCATCCTTCTCTGTTCCATCCCCCCTTGGTTTACACATGCCCCTATCCCGGCTGCCAAATGGGCAGGCCTGTCCTAAAACAATAATAAAAGCAAAGACCCACCCCGTACACCCCAGAGACTGCCAGCCACTCCTTTAAGACCACAGTAAAAATAAAAATAATTTAAGTCATACACTGTCCACGCTCATACATTCCAATGTACATTATAAATTATAAATTAAATCATAAACTATCCACACTCATACATTCAACCATACATTTACTACTACACTATCACACAATCAATCTAACACACAACAACAACAATCAAATTAATGGCTGTAACATGAAAGTGGAGTAGTAGAGATGGTATCAAATGATATTAGATGGCACGACGTGATAACAAGAACACAGCAGAGTCCAGTAACAACGCCAGTGTAGATAAACTTATAAATAGTAAAATAAACTATATACACACACACTCTCTCATACACATCAAACCCATTTACATATACCAAACAATGGCCAAGCATACATATATACATTCAACAAGCACAATCCACATAAACATCAAACAACCCACATCAAACAGTTCTTTCAGGGCAGTCGACGTTAGCGTAATAATAGCACTCTTTCCGTTTCCCTTGTGTACAGCCACAAGGGGGCAGGCAGGCAATGCCCTGAACTCTTCCTTCTCGTTCTTACTCAGCTCTCCTGTACCAAAGTAGAAGACGGCCACACCCAACTCCAACACAAATCCACATAGACAACAAACAACCACATCAAACATTCCTTTCAGGGCAATCAGCGTTGGTGTATTGATAGCACTCTTTCCCTTTCCCCTGTGTACAAGCCACAGGGGCAGGCAGGCAGTGTCCTAATCTCTCACTTCACGTTCTTACTCAGCTCTCCTGCACCACTCTCTTGCCGCCGCCGGATGCTCGTCGCCGCCCACGGGAGCTCCTCTGCGGCGCTCTCACCGCCGCCAGGCGCTCCTCTCCGGGGCTGTTACCTCCGTCAGGCCGCTCCTCAGCGCTCTCTCGCCACCTCCTCTGCCGCCAAACACTCCTCCACAGAGCACACACCGCCACTGGGGGCTCCTCTACGGCACTCTCACCGCCGTAGGGCTGCTCCCCAGCGCTCTCTCGCTGTCGCCTCTGCCACCACCGGGTGCTCCTCCACGGTGCTCTACCCGCCGTCGGGCATTCCCTGATGATGCTCTCACCACCGTCAGGCAGTCCCTCCGCCATCTCCGCCACCAGGATGCTTCTCGCCTCTTACCTCTCACCCTCTCACCAAAACACGATGTGCTGATAATCATGGGGGATTGGCATGCAAAAGTAGGGAACAGAGAAGAATTAGGAATTGTGGGGAAATGGGGCCTAGGAGACAAACGAAGCAGGAGAAAGACTTATTGAATTCTGTGAAGCCAATAATTTGTTTCTTGCGAACACATTTTTTTAAACAACCGAAAAGACGACTATACACGTGGAGTTTCTTCAGTCATCCATTGAGGTCTTTCTCGCTTTTTAACTAGAGGTATTGTCTTTTTGCATTCTTCTCTGATAACGTCTCTGACTTCATTCCATAGTTCTTCTGGTTCTCTGTCAACTAAGTTTAAAGCCTCAAACCTGTTCCTTATTTGATTTTTATATTCTTCTGCTACCAATTATATAATCAATTTGATTCCTATATTGACCATTTGGTGATGTCCACGTGTATAGTCATCTTTTCGGTTGTTTAAAAAAATGTGTTCGCAAGAAACAAATTATTGGCTTCACAGAATTCAATAAGTCTTTCTCCTGCTTCGTTTGTCTCCTAGGCCCCATTTCCCCACAATTCCTAATTCTTCTCTGTTCCCTACTTTTGCATTCCAATCCCCCATGATTATCAGCACATCGTGTTTTGGTGTGTGATCAATTTCTTCCTGTACTTCTGTGTAAAATCTCTCCAATTCCTCTTGTTCTGCGTTTGCCGTCAGAGCATAGACTTGGATGATGGTTATGTTGATAGGTTTCCCATTTAATCTCATTGATATCACTCACTCAGACCTTGAGTTATAGCTCCTAATTGCTCTTGCTACATCGCTTCTCACTATTAAAGCAACTCCATTTCTTCTTATTTTCTCATTTCCTGCATAAAATATTTTGTAGCTGCCTGATTGGAAATGTCCCATTCCCGTCCATTTTAGTTCGCTCACACCAAGTATTGTAATGTTGATGCGTTCCATTTCTTGCTTGACAATTTCTAACTTCCCCTGGTTCATGCTTCTCACATTCCATGTTCCTATTGTGTGTGTGTCATACAACTCTGGACTCTCCTTTCACATCTGTGCGCCTCTGGGCTTCCTTTCAGCTTTGACCCAGCTGCGTCATTACTCACAGCGCTACTTGTACTTGTCCTTTGTTCTTCCCCAGTAGCTCAGTGAGTGCCTTCTGACCTGAGGGTCTCATCTTCCAGCACTATCTCCTGTTGTATTTTGGATACTTTGTTCATAGGGTTTTCGTGGTAAGAGATATTCAGAGGTGGTTTACCATTGCCTTCCTCTGAGTTTGGATGCATCTTAGTCTGGTGTTTCAGCTTTGACCATTCAGCCTTGGGTTCCCCTGCTAGGAGTCTAGCCTCTTGGTCTAGACTCCTGATGGCATTGCTCTCAGCTCCTTCAACACACTTAAACCCCCTCACCACATTAAGGTGTGCATCCAAAGAGGAGGTCTAGGCCTAATAGACAAAATAAAAACTGACAGACCACCGGGTCTGGATGACATCCACCTGAGAGTTCTCAAAGAACTCAAATGTTGAATTGCTGATCTTCTAACAAAAATATGTAACTTGTCCCTCAGATCTGCCTCCATAACCGAGGATTGGAAAGCGGCCAATGTAATGCCAATCTTTAAAAATGGATCCAGGAGGATCCTGAAAATTACAGGCTGGTTAGCTTAACATCTGTCCTGGAAAAACTGGTAGAAAGTATTGTTAAAAATAAAGTAACCAAGCACATAGAAGGAGAACCAAGCTAAAGAACCAATAATCAAGCTAAAGAACAAATAACCAAGCTAAAGAACCAATAACCAAGCTGAAGAAGAACTAGCATGGCTTCTGCAAGGATAAGTCTTGTCTCACTAACTTATGAGAGTTCTTTGAGAGTGTCAGCATGTGTATAGATAGAGGTGATCCAGTGGACATAGTGTACTTGGACTTGCAAAAAGAGTTTGAGAAGAAACCTCACCAAAGACTCCTAAGTAAGCTTAGCAGTCATGGAATAAGAGGAGAGGTCCTCTTGTGGATCAGAAGCTGGCTAGAAAAGAAAGCAGAGAGTAGAAATAAATAGACTGTTCTCCAATGCAGAAAGTGGAGTCTCCCCAGGATTTGTATTGGGATGTGTGCTTTTTAACTGGTTCATAAAGGATCTAGAGTTAGGGGTGAGCATTAAGGTGGCCAAGTTTGCTGACGATACTAAATTATTCAGGGTTGTTAAAACAAAAAGAGATTGCAAAGAGCTCCAAAAGCACCTTCCAAACTGGGTGGTGAAATGGCAAATGCAGTTCAATGTAAATAAGTGTAAGGTAATTCATATTGGAACAAAAAAAATCCTCACATGTGCTTATGAGGTCTGAACTGGCAGTGATTCAGCAGCAATGAGACCTTGGTGTTGTAGTGGATAGCTCAATGGAAGATGTTGGCCCAGTGTGCAGTGGCTGTGAAGGTAAATTGTGTTCCCACAAGAGGCAGTAATGGCACCAACTTGGATGGCTTTAGAAGAGTTTTAGACAAATTCTTGGAGGATAAGGCTGTCAGTGGGTGCTAGCCATGATGGCTGTGCTCTGCTTCTCTAATAGGAGGCAGTGTGCTTCTGAATACCAGTTGCTGGAAACATCAGGAGGGGAGAGTGTTCTTGCACTCAGGACCTGCTTGTGAGCTTCCTATCGGCATCTGTTTGGCCACTGTGTGAACAGGATGCTAGACTAGATGGGCCACTGGTCTGCTCCAGCAGGCTCTTCTTATGTTGTTATGTTCTTAACAAAGGGTAAGCTGAACTGGATGTTATGGAGAGGGAGAGGTAATTTATTGTAAGACTATTGTCTTTATAACATTTAGTTTCATCCAGTGATGGAAAGATTGGCTTTGGGGTTTATTTAGAAAAGCAATTCTTTCCCCATAATATCCTCACAGTGCTGGCGCAATATGGTTTTTGAGTTGCATGGCACAGCATTTTATGTGCCATATCCCGAGCTGTTTCAAGTCTCTGTACACAGTATTTGAAATAAGCACACACATCTGAACAGTTAAGAGCAGGTAAAAATACAAATTGACATTTTCAGAATAAAACTTAAGACCAAAATACAGCAGTGTTTTACTATGCCATAAACCTCTGGCCAAACAGACTCCTTATTACTGAAGGAGTAAAAGGTCAAAAGTGTCAGCACCTAGCATACTTTTAGGAGGAGGTCATTCAATTATCAGGGCACTACCACAGAGAAGGCCCCATCCTGTGTCACTGGGTGATATATTTTCCAGTGGTGGGATGAGAAATGATAAATGGCACCATTCCCCATTTCAGCAGATGGAAGAATATTAGAACCTTTTTATGTCTATAAATAACACAGTGCACAACAGGATGATATGATTTCTGACTTGTGTGCCATATAAACTTTTCTTTGTACTCCTGACTGTTGTCCATGTGTGACACCAAGTCCTTAAAAAAATCAGCCCATGGTATATCGAAAGGATCTCATATGTCAATGATAGCAGGGATCCCTTTGATACTGAGAAGAGCAATGTTTGTTGGTTTTGTAATGTTTCGTAATAGTCCCTTTGTTTGTTGTCATTCACATGTTGTATTTCAGATGTGGCAGTTAAATGGGGTAAAAATGTTCTTTTCAAGACAAAGATCCAAGACACTGCAGACTCTCCAGGGAACTCATTAAAGCGCTTTCTGCCTAATGCAGCCTAGTGCAACAGCAGCTATGACCATAATCCCCCACAGTGAGCTTTTCAGATAGGTTAGTTTACACAGAATTAATAGTCTAATTTTGCAAGCGACTAGTGCAGTGAACATTGATTTAAAAAAAGAGAAACATACTCCTCGAATGTTGCATTTGTGGATTCTTGATTCTCCCCCCACCCTATTTTAAAGACTGCTTTAATCTCTCAGTGCTCATTGATATGCTTGTATGAGAACATGTTGCATATAAGCTCTGGTTTATTCATAATATAATTTTCTAACAAATTCATCATAGCAAATTGGGTAATTTGAAGAAGGTTGCCTAGTAAACTTACAAAAAGCAAAAAAGAGAAAATTAATACATGACATCTTGCTGGAAGTGAGCACAGACTAGGAATGAAGGGACAGGTGACTCACAACCTGAATCTTTTGCAGGCTTCCCCGTGTGAACAGCTGCAGCACTAGGGGACTGAAGAAGACCTGCTCTGGGAGTGAGTATCTGAGCATCTGGGTGCTTGCTGCTTGCTCCTTTGCGTTGATGTCTCTTGAGACAGCTGAAGTCCCTGGTAAGTGCTGCAAGGACTGGGACTCTCTGCCTGACCCTTGCTCCAGAGAGAGGCTGCAGTTAATCTTGCAGCCTCTTGCATCACCTGCTGGTTGGGTCAGGAGGCATAAAAGCCCAGCTGCCCTTTGGTGGTGGGTTTGCTGCCGGCAGGATCGCCACCGAAAGGGAAACACCAAAGGGGGTTGCCCCTTGGGGAGTCCTGAGGGCGAGGGCGCTACCCCCTTCTATTTGAAGTAGTAGTAGTAGTTTATTGGTTTTAGCCAATGGCCATTATAATGTGAATGTCAATATAAAACATCTGGTAAAACATGCATATAAAATGTATATAAGACAGTAGGAATCTATCCAATGATACATAGATAAAACCCTGAATTTTCAAAAACTAATTAAAATGATTATAGAAATGCTGGTATTTATTTCATTTATTCATTTGTTTAGGTTAGAATGTGCTTAGGTGAATCTCCCTTTGTTGGTAGGACTCATGTGTTTTAGTAAGGCCATTCTTATCTTTGCTGCGGCTAATGCAAACTGGTCTACCCTGTAGGTGACGAGTTTGTCTTTGTCTGCCAGTAGCCATCTTACCTTAAGTTCATCTGACTGGCCTTCTAATAAAGACTGAAAGGGAAAGATGAACTTTGTCCTGGGTGAGTCGTACAAAGCGCAGTGTGATATATAGTGCTCCATGCCTTCTATTTGTCCTGACCCACATATGCGCAACCAATCTTCTAATGGTTTTTTGGAATATCTGCCAACCAGATATTCAGTGGGCATCAGTTGGAATCTGAGTCGGGTGAAGGCACTTCTTATGGGGAAAAATGTTAATTCCCGCAGGTAGGAGGCCCTTTCATGATCTAGTTTAATTTTACCAAACCAGGTGGCAGATTTACATTTTTTTAGGTATTCAAGATCTTTTTGGGCATCTTTGTCATAGACAGGGTCCCTGATCATGCTTTCAGATATGTCCTGTGTTAGCGTGGCGGGGGAGATCGAGCAGCTAAGCATCGAGCGTCTGCTATGTTGTACCCAGCCATCCTGATTCTGTAGCTCCAAGAAACATATTTTGGCTAGGTGGTGTTCTGGCATCGTTGATAGCTTTTTCCAGTATATTAAGATGGATTGGTGTATGCGTGCTTTGAGGGAAGGAAGGCCTGCTTCACTCCTTAGAAGTGCACCAGGTGTGCTGTGTGCTACAGACAGGAGCAGGCGCAGGAACTTGTTTTGGATTATGTTGAGTTGGTCTCCGCACTGCATACCCCAAATTGCTGCTCCATACAAAAGGTGGGACATGATCTTAGCTGCAAAAACGTTTAACGTTGGTTCTGTTAGGCGGTGGCCCCCAGTATGGTAAAGTTTCTTTATAGGCCCTGATAAGTGGGCAGCTGAAGATGTTATTGCCTCTAGATGGGTGCGCCACAGAGTATTTTTAGAAAAAATGGATGCCCAGATATTTAAATGAGCGGCATTGTTCTATCCTATGGCCATCCAGCATCCAGTTATGCTGCTCGTGCCTCTTAGCAAAGACAACTACTTTGGTCTTTTTATAGTTAATAGATAATCCTTCGTTCTTGCCGTACCTTCCAAATTTAGTGAGCAGTCTTCTCAACCCCACACAAGTTAGGGAAATGAGGGCCGTGTCATCCGCATAGAGCAATACTGGACAGAAGATTCCAGTATTACCCCCTTCTATTACCTTTTTTTCTTCTTTCTTTTTTCTTTTCTTAATTCGTTTTCTGTTAAACCAATCTAGAGGATATTGGTGGTGGAGAGGGCATGTGGTGCATGTGTAGTTCCTGCACAGGGTGAGAGCCTGTGCAGTGAACTGAATGAGAGGAGAAAGTCACCAGATGCCTTCAGAGTGAGAGTCTGCAACTGGCAGAAGGCTGGCCCTCCCTGGGTGTGAGACAGGAGGTGGAGTAGATGGGCCCTGTGTGAAAAAGTTCGAATGGGTATGACTGTTCCCAATTCTCGCAGAGACCTACTGGGATAATTGGCTCCGGCAGGCTTTGTTGGTGGGCTTGTGTTGGGTCCATATGAGGTGTTTAGGAGGAGTCTTAGTACGGAGGAACATGGGTGATGCCACCCCAATTTCACTGATCACAGGTAGAGGGAAATATAGCCACGGGGATGTGGTGAATTACCATAGAAGATGAGGGCAAGGCTATCTGCGCCTTCTTCCTTGCTGCCACTCCTCTCATGGAGGGGTTCCTCGTTGCTCATCTGCTATGCCCACTGGCCTGTGTGTGTTGTGTACCAGTCTGGTGTTAAACAACAATAAGACCACTCTCATCCATGACTTGATTGTGGATGGGGGTGCCGATTTGGTGTGCATTACCGAGACCTGGGTGGGTGAGCTGGGAGGAGTTGATCTGACCCAGCTTTGCACACCTGGATACTCGGTGCAACACCACCACAGGCTGCAGGTCCGGGGGGGGGAGGAGTTGCCGTGGTCTACAGAATTTCCATCTCTGTCTCTCAGCAGCTTTTGATACCATTGACCATGGTATCCTTCTGGGCCGACTTGGTGAGATAGGTATTGGAGGAACTGTTTTACAGTGGGTCCGATCCTATCTCCAAGGTTGCTCTCAGATAATAGCATTGGGTGACTATCTTTTGGCCCCCTGGCAGTTGTGCTGTGGGGTGCCGCAGGGTACCATCTTGTCCCCCATGCTGTTTAACATCTATATGAAGCCTCTGGGAGCAGTCATCAGCAGATTTGGGGCAAATTGTCAGCAGTATGCTGACGATACCCAGCTCTATTTCTCTGTAACATCTGAATCGGGAGAGGCTGTGCAAGCCCTGGGCCGGTGCCTGGACTCAGTGGTGGGCTGGATGAGGGCCAAAAACTGAGTCACAATCCTAGCAAGACGGAGGCATTGTGGGTTGGTGGTTCCCGAGTTCGGATAATTGGTCAGTTGTCTGCTTTGGATGGGGTCATACTCCCTCTGAAAGAGCAGGTTCATAGTCTGGGGGAGCTCCTGGATCCATCTTTGTCACTAGAGGCCCTGGTGACCTCCCTAGCTAGGAGTGCCTTTACCAGCTTCAGCTGGTAAGACAGCTGTGGCCATTTCTGGACCAGGATAGCCTGACCACTGTTGTCCACACACTGGTAATCTCCAGGCTGGATTACTGTAATGCACTCTATGTGGGGCTGCCCTTGAGGTTGGTCCAGAAGTTGCAGCTGGTGCAAAATGTGGTGGCAAGACTGCTCACTGGGGCAGGGTATCGCCAACATGTCACCCCACTGCTGAAAGAATTGCACTGGCTGCCCATTTGCTACTGGACCAAGTTCAAGGTTGTAGTTTTGGTGTACAAAGCCCTATACAGCTCGGGACCAGGATACCTGAAAGACTGTCTTACCCCTTATATACCCAGTCAATCACTGTGCTGTGCAGGTGAGGGCCTCCTGCAGATACCATCTTATCAGGACATCCATTATGCAGAACACAGGAAACGGACCTTTAGTGTGGCGGCACCTACCCTGTGGAATTCCCTCCCTTTAAATATTAGATAGGCGCCATCTCTGTTATCTTTTCAGCTCCTATTGAAGACTTTCCTCTTTCAACAAGCCTTTTAAGTTGAGACCTATCCCAGTCTGTGTCTGTGTTGGAATTGCTTTTTAATATTTTTTTTAAAACAAAAAACTTTCCCCCAAACAATGTTTTTAACCCTTTTATTGAATGTTTGTAAATCTTTTTTAAAAAATCTTTTTAAAGTTGTTTTGTTTTAATGTATTTTAAGGTCTATTTTTATGATGTTTTTAAAGTGTTTTTAGTGCTTTTGTTTGTCGCCCTGGGCTCCTGTTGGGAGGAAGGGCGGGATATAAATTAAATAATAAATAAATAAGGTGTGGAGGACCTGTAGCCCACCAGATGTTGCTAGATTCCAGCTGCCATCATCCCAAACCTGTTGGTTGGGGCAGGTGGGAGTTGGTATCCAACAACATCTGGAGAGTTATAGGTTCCCAACATCCTACTCCAAACATTGATTTTGTGGGCTTTTCTTTTAAAATCCTGAATTCAAAGTCTTGTAGTATAACGAAAGGGAGAATCATAGGATAGCAGAACCTTTATGATGCAAGTCATTATGTTGGCAAAACTACTGAGAAACCCATAGTTAGGATGGATTAGAAAAAAACCAAGCCTTTTCTTGGTATTCTTACGGATAGAATTTAGGTATCCTAAAACAGATTAGAGTATTTATTGGCATTGGTAAATATTTGAATTTGAACTCTTTGAGTACATCCATGAATATCAACTGACCGAGAATTTATAGGTGTTGCAAATCCTTGCACAATAGATTAAAGAGTAGTCCCATTTAAGTATGTGTGAAATCTTTGGCCCCCAGATGTTGTTGAACTAGAACTCCCATCATCCCTGGCCATTTGCCATGCTTGCAGTGGCTTATGGAAGTTGTAGTTCAGCAACATCTGGATGGCCAAAATTTCCCCACAGCTCAGCCAAAGTATAGCAACAGAAGAATATTACCCTTGTTCTCTGATCCTAACCTTGTTTATTTCGAAATGAATCCTATTTATTCCAACAAAATGTAGTTCAAGTAACTGTGTTGAGGATTGCAGCATAGTTAAATGTAGACAGAACCCACAATTTGAAGTTGTGTGTGTGTGTATGTGTGTGTGTGTGTGTGTGTATAGCATATCTGTATGATAATTAAGTGGCTGAGTTGAAAATTCCTGAGGAAAGCATTTGAGATTATTGGAGCAAAATCTCTTCTGCAGGTGGTCCAAAGTGGAATGTCCAGACACCTTTTAGATCAGACCATAGGGCATGTTAAAATTTCTTGAGAATCAGGAAGCCAATTTTTATCTTAAATATCCACTCATCACAAATATCCATTAACATTTAAGTACTTCAGAGTGTCACTAAAATCCATCAAAAGCAAGTCCAAGTTGAGAATCAGTTTCCTACACATTGATGGCACTCTATCTATGCCCTCAAAAGAGTGTGGCAAGGGAAAAGAATAAATGTCCAATACAGTGCATGTGTACTACCAAATAGATTATCTGATGATCTGAAAGAGTTTATAATCTGTTTTTGAGGAGGACTCAGGCTATTTTAATTATCCTATAATTTTTTATCCTACTTTTCAACCCCTAAATCTAAACAAAGTGGTTCACATCAGTCTCAAAAATATGGACAGATTTAAAATGACAAACCCATAATACAAATTAAAATAAATAAGAGGTGCCAAAAACAAGCACCAACCAGTCCCTGCTAATTGGTGTAGACAATACGGAGCTAGATGGGCCAATGGTCTGACTCAGCATAAGGTAGTTTTCTAAGTTCCATGAATCAGGGCCTTCAAAGATGACCTTAATGTAAAGGTAGATTCCTGTGGATCTAAGTATAAGGGTAGCGGATATAGTCAGGCTTGCCCCACCCTCCTCATTCCTATTGCTCTTCATCCTCCTAGCTTCAGAATAAGCCATAAAAGGAGAGGCACACACACATGCACTGGAAGCGATGCTGCAGCTCATACAGGATAGCAGTTATGACTCAGTCGAATGGATGGGGATTTCCTTACCTGGTCAGATGTTCCTGGCTGAGCAGTGACAGTTAGCAATTTGAATGAGGTCTCAGTGCTGCTTGTTTCTCCTTGCCCCCTCCTGCTACTTCTTCCTTCTGCTGGGCTTAGGTACTAGACAGCCCCTTCTTCCTAGTGCTAATTTAGTGGAGTGAATGAGGAGAGTGAGTCTCGCATGAAACAATGGGACCACATGCTGCGGCTGAGCAAGAGCACCTCTAGATTGGAACCCATTTTGGGAAGAAGTTTGAATGACCTGTTTACTCAATATATACGTAAACAAGTGGAACCTAACAACAAAATGTTGAATTGGGGAGTGCTCCTGTTCATTGTTCCAGTCAGTCAGCCACCCGCTCCTCTACTAAACCCCATTTCAATCCCTGTTTCCCCTCCCCGGTTTTCCATCCTCACCCCTCGTAACTAAGGTGGCCATGTATTCTACTTTACAGTGTACAGACCTCTGTTTGAACAGCTGTTCAGTCCAAATCCAGAAAAAGAACCATAAGAAAGGAGAACAGTTTCTTGTAGTTAGCATCTGGTCAGCAGACTGAGTAGATGGGCACACAGATCACCTGCTCAGAGCCTTATCTACTTATCTGTTTAAATTATAGTAATTATTTCTGAAGTTGCATCTGCACATATAAATTAACATTATGCCAATTTAATGAAGCTATACATCTTTCATTGCAGATGTATTATGACAATGCATAAGTGCCACCATACTCCCAACAGCCTGTGTTAAGCGTGTTCAGACTTCATTGGGCTGTTTTTGAGGTTTCCCTCTGCCTTAGCATTCCACCCCCGGCTGCTAATTTGTAATTGTAGTTCTGCAAACCTTTAGTTTTACCCAAGCTTGCTGATACCTCCCTCTTGTTCATGGGTGGTGCTGTTATGGCTGCAAAGCTTTGGCTATGGGGCGGTGTACACATACAATAAAACAAACAAACAAACAAACAAACAAACAAACAAACAAACAAACAAACAAACAAACAAACAAACATATGCAATCACAGCCTGAATACAGGAAATAGAGGTTATAAATGCACCCTTTCAGAAGATCCATAGTTCAGTGGTAGACCACATGTTTTGCATATATGTAGTCCCACATTCAGTACTGGTATCTCTTGTCTAAAAGGACCTTAGGTTGCAGAGGACTTAAAAGACCTCTGCCTGTGACCTAGACAGCTGTTGCCATTCAGAACAGGTATATGAGGGGTTGTTAACCTTTTTGGACCAGAGGGCACAGTTCAAATTTTGAGAGAATGCTGGGGGCATCAATCACAATATGACTGTCATGGGGGGCATGGCATAACACCATTGAGATGTGGCATAACACAAAATGGCTGCCATGGGTGTGTAGCATTATGAAAAATTAGAGAATAGTCATGGTGAAGCTTTTTCCATAATTGTATTTCCAGACTCGAAAAAGCTTTACTGGTTGAATTTCTGCCCGCCATACCTCTGTTAAATGCACAAGAACCCAGTTTTTCTCCAGTACTATCCTAAACCAAAGCCTACACTACTATCCTGTACGCACTTATCTGGAAGTAAGCCCCACTAAACAGAAAGAAACTTACATTTGAGTAAACATGTGTACCATTGTACTGTATGTTAACTATATAGTGAATTGTTAATGAAGGCCTGGTTCTTTAGCTCCTGCAAAGCAGGAGAAATGCTAACCCTCTTTGCAAAGTTTTCACATATACCTTTTGTGGGGAGGAGGATTATTTAACATTCACCCACACTTACTGAGTAACCGTATTTGGAGAAAATAATTTCTAGGCACTGCCTGACCTCAGGCAAACCAAGCACAGTAAAGATGCATCCTCTGTGCTAGGGAGAAAGGAAGGGCAAACTGTGGAGATTCCAAGGAGTAGAAAAAAAGACAGAGGCAGGAAAAGTGCACTAAGGGCAAAACAGCTGCTCATTAGGATCCCAGGGATTCCTATTGCCTGGTATCCAAACAACTCACTTATCAGTCACAGCTCTAACTTTGCTCTAACACTGACAAGCAGGAGCAGCCAGGCTGGCTCATTTCACATAAATCACTTAAAAGTGTACCTGCACATGTTGCTTTATAGTTTCTTTCTAGGAGGTCTTTTTAAAAAACAAAAAGCTCAGATTCTGGGCTACCTTAGGGCTACTAAAGGCCTTCGCTGGTGCCATGGTGCCTATGGGTGATCAGATAGTGACCCCTGAGGAATACTGCTATATGCGTTGGCTATATTTAAAACAGATTCCATGTCCATGCAGTTGGGTTTGAAAGCAAACATCCAAGGCTTATGTTTTTAAATATACTTCCAAAAATGAGCATAATTAGGAACAAATAAACATATCTGCATATTGATTTGCATAAAATACTTGGAGGATTTTAGTTGTGTTTTCTTGGAAAGGAATTTGCATGTGTGTGTCTGTGTATGTGTGTGTGGGTATGGCTTGGTGCAGCGTTTGCATTTTTTTTGGCACTGTGTGTGAATATTCAATACCAGGATTGTAGTGTCAGACGGAGTTTCTCTCTGCATCTATTATATAATCATAAACTCTTTAGGTTTTATTCAACAGAGGCTGAATTGATTACTGAAATACAATTAAGCAGTTGAAATATGATGGGCAAAAATAATAATTGATAGCTCTATGCAAAGCTGCCTTCTTGACAGTTTACCATGCTAGAATGGGACAGGGCATGAAAAGAAATGTCATCTTCTGAGTGGGCAAAATGATTTCAACAGATTAACGCAAGAGCAGCAAGCCAAGAAAAGCTGGTATGAAAACCAAGTGCGTGATGGATCCTAAACAATAAAGACCAAACCAAAGCCCATCTGCTCCCCAACAATTGCCTTATGGTTTTATGTCAGATTAAAACTGGATCAGCTTTGGAAATCAGAACAAAACAATGCCACATACAGGGGTGTTTTATTTATAATGAATTGTGATTAGTGATTCTTCAGACAGCAGGAAGAGTGCTAAAATAAGCTATTCATCACCTGTTTGGACTGATATCCAAAGAGCCTTTGGAACTGAATCAGATATGATTTTGGCATTACCGCTAAGCCAGGGAGATTGTATGCTACATGTATGGTGTCTGCCATTTTGGCTAGCACACAGTGATCTTTGAGGACTAATGAGATGGATCCAAACTGCTTCCATTAAGAAGACTTTTATATAGCTTGGTTCTTCTAACCTTGATGCTAAACACCTTTAAGCCCCATTGCTTTCAGCAGAACAGAATCACAAAGGAAAGTGTTTAAAATGGAATATATTACGTTGAACAAAATGAGACTCCCAAGTCAATGTGCTTTATTTAGTGGTAGCAGCTGTTGACTTGTTAGGCCAATTATAATGTTTGTGTAATTCTGAACACTCCACATTTCTATTCCTTTCACAGCAGACCAATAGTTTAAACCAAAGATGAGAAAGAGCAATGAACTCTGTCAGTTTCATTAGCCTCTCTCCTTGTGCACAGTGCCAATCATAAGTTGAAACTCTTCATTTGTATCAGGTATCAGCATTTTGTGTTGATAAAGGAAAGTTATGATGGAACCAATATTCTTATTTAGGTAGAGATGGGCTGTCACTACAGTCCCAAAGGATGATTATTAGAGGATTTTAGGATGGGAGTGGCAAGGGGAAAAAAAGTAGAGGAAGTAAGATGGAAGAGATAGAAGACAGAAAGTGATGTTTCAGCATCATGGTCTGACATAGATGTATTTATTAGCAACATTTATAATGTTTACAGTGCTTGCTTTTAATTTACTAGATATATATTGTCTGGGGTTGCTTAACTAGAGTGTCCACATGTAGGTAGAGATACAGGTCAGTGTTCATTGTTAAGTGTGGCATTGTTAAGGTAGAAGATTAGGGCATTCAAAGGCAAAATGTAGAGGTGAGCATAGCATCCTTAGCATGAGAAGCAGCTGCCATATAAATAACTGCAGAATTAAGAATGCATACTCAAGACCATGAAGACCATCATAAACAAGGCAAGGGGGACAACCATATCTCTAATGGCCACCTTTCTTGTGTTTGTGAGGGATTCTGTTCTTCTTTCAGAAAGACCCCACCATTTTATATGAGGTGTAGATCTAGCTTAAATAGGCACAAACTGAAAATGTAAAGGGAGCAGTGAAAATCAGTGGTTACCACAGCCAACATTTTCAGATCATGTTCAATGCTTACCTTCCCTTTCCCTTTCCCATACTTTCCCTTTTGTTAGTCCTCATGGCTAATAGCATAAACACAGCCCTGTAAATCATTGCCTTTTTAAACTGTTGCTATTTATGTGGCCAAGGCACAGATTTTTATGTTCTTTCATGTTCTTTCTGCTGTGTTATGGGTTGACATGCTCATGCTATGGTCATAAAAAAACCCTAGGCATTAAACAAAAGACTACTTCAATACAAACTGATCAAAGGCTATGGAAGAACAGAAGGGCACAAAGCATATGCATGCATGTGTGTGCACTGAAAGCCCTGGGAGAGTGATAAACTGAGTTCAAAGAATTTGCATTTCAATTTCTTAAATATTGTGCTTTGAACATTTCTGGGACTGTCAACAGGCAACAATTAGGGTTTTGTATAGAGCTCTGTCTAAGAATAAACATTCCCAGATTGGGCAAACCCTAATCCCTTGACCTTCTACATTTTGTAATTCACTACTCCTCTGTAACATAACAGGTATTCCCATCCCTGCTGTGCTACATGCAGTGGCAGGGCAAAAAATGACTGCTACAGCAGCACTGTGAGAACTAGTAGGTATGGGGAGGTAGTTTAGATAGCAGTGGGCTGATGGCAGGAATGTACAGCACAGGAAGAAGGTCAGGTTATGGACAATTCAGCTCTGCTCTGCTCCAAACATGTGCAAAACCCACCTTGACAAAATACTGTCCTCTCTTTGGGTTGTATCCAACTCAGTCATTCTCAGAGTAGAATTGTTTGGTTTCAATGGGTCTGCTCTGAATAGGATTCAGTTGGCTTCTCTGAACATTCTTCAGATATTTCACCTGGGATGTTAATGCAGTGATAATTTAGAAATATGCAAAAAAACCCTAGATAATTTCATTAGACTGTGGCTTCCATCAAAATTCCTCAGATGTTTTGTTTGAGTAGGAATCCTCAGGTTACTTATGGGTTACTGCATGGAAACTAGAAAATAGCTTTAAAAACAATCGAATAGTGTATGTTCAGAGCCACATTATAATGTGTTATGTTTCACAATAAACACATCTTGATTCTTTAACAATAAGAATAGTATACTTTAATCACCATTCCATAGGGCACAGTCTTTACATCTGCTTATGCTGTGCTTCACCCATTTCAACTGCACACCAACTGCCCTTAACTGACAATTCCAAGATCTTAAAGAGATATTACAGCACATCTCTGTTCTGTAACAATAAAACAATAAAACAAATAAACCAATACAGCAACAATAAACCAAATACATATTACAGCGCATCTCTTCTGTAACAATCACAATAACATTAACATACATAATCTTTATATTTCAATGGAGGACTAATAGTCCTACCTCTAGATGTTACATATACATCAGGTTTATTTTCAAAATGAGACACACTGACTTCTTTATTTATTATATCATCATTTACAGCAACAGTATCATTATCACAGAACTGATCTATTTGCCCTCCAGACTCATTTTGCCTTACATCATCTATCTTATTATAAGTGTCAGATGGTTGTTGTTGAAACCTCAAATGGCGCCTATTGCGACGATACTGCTGACTATTTGGTACTACTACTTGATATGAGCGTGGCTGTGTACACTTTTCCATAACCGTAGCAGGAAGCCAGCTTTCATTAGACTGAATAAATACTGAATCACCTTTGTATAAATCCTTTAGTGGTTTCGCTGTACGATCATAAAAATATTTTTGCTTATTTTGTATTTCTTGCAGATCTCTGTGCACACCAGTGGGTATTTTAGGATACAATAAAGCATCCGTTATTGGAAGCGTACTCCTAAGCGTTCTGCCCATTAACATTTGAGCAGGCGAATATAACATTCCTGTAACTGGGGTATTACGATATTCCAGTAATGCCAAATGTGTATCTACACCTGAATCCTCTGTTTTCCTAATAAGTTGTTTAATTGACTGAATAGCTCTTTCCACCATTCCATTAGACTGTGGATATCCCGGACTGCTAAAACACTGTTCAAATCCCCACTCATAAGCAAACTGCTGAAACTCTCTACTAGAAAAAGGCATGTTATCACTCACAACCATGCTCGGAATTCCATGACGAGCAAAAATAGTTTTCAGTTTAACAATCACATTCTTGGCCGTCTTGTCAGATAAACTTAATACTTCTGGATACTTTGAAAAATAATCTACTACAAGAAGGAAAGGAGAAGATTTATATTCAAAAATATCCACACCCACTTTCTGCCATGGTAACGTAGGAATTTCATGTGGCTTAAGTGGCTCTTTTTGATTATATGGAGCATAACGAGCACACACCAGACAATTTCCAATCTCCTTTTCAATATCTTTGCACATGCCAGGCCAATACATCACAGATGCTGCCCTAGCTCTAGTTCTGTGAATACCTTGGTGAGACACATGAAGCTGTGAAAGAACACCTTGCCTCTGGGAAGCAGGGATAACTACTTTGTTTCCCAAGTAAATAATGTCATTATGAT
The DNA here is from genome assembly GCF_030035675.1 of Rhineura floridana. Lineage (NCBI taxonomy): Eukaryota > Metazoa > Chordata > Lepidosauria > Squamata > Rhineuridae > Rhineura > Rhineura floridana. The sequence continues at coordinate 169,512,843 of NC_084482.1, read as the reverse complement.
AGCGCAAAGAGTCTTTAATATGCCAAAAAGACTTTGCAGCACTGGGAACATCCTTCAAATACTGAGGCCATCCATTTTTTATAAACACTGCCACTTCTTGAAGTTGGGAGTCATGCTTTGTAGCTTCTTGTATAATAGCCACCCCCTTTGGATGAATGACAAGTGTGCCCAATCCATGTACTACCCTCTCTCCCACAATAGAATCCTCAACATCTGTAAATACATCCGCAGGAGCCCTAGATAATGTATCAGCAATATACATATGCTTACCTGGGATATATATCACATTAAGATCATACCGCTGAAGCTGTAATAACATGCGCTGCAAACGAGCAGGAGCACTACCAATTAACTTTTTAAAAATTATTTCTAAAGGCTTATGATCAGTCTGAACTAAAACAACTTTACCAAATACATACTGATGAAACTTTCTCATTGCATATAATACCGCAAGTAGCTCTTTCTCTGTTTGAGCATAATTTTGCTCTGCTGAACTAAGTGACCTTGACGCATAACACACAGGTTTATTTCCTTGAAGCAAACATGTTCCAAGACCATCTTTTGATGCATCTGCTTGCACAGTAACTGGTTTGGTAATATCAAAATATTGCAGTACAGGTGCTTGACATAGTTGCATTTTAAGCAACTCAAAAGCTTTTTTATGTTCAGGCATCCACTTAAATAAAATATCTTTTCTTAATAAATTACGCAAAGGTGCTGTCAGTTCTGCCTCACCCAGAATATATTTGGATAAATACTGCACAGACCCTAAAAATCTAAGAACACCTTGCTTATCTTGCGGACATTTCATCTCAGAAATAGCCTTCACTTTATCAGGGTCGGGACATACTCCTTGAGCAGTAACTATTTGACCCATGTACTTTACAGAGTCAACCTTAAATTGAATTTTATCCATATTAAACTTGATGTTTTTAGTACGTGCTGTATCCATAACTTGACAAAGAATCTGATCATGCTGCTCTGAGGTTGCTGCCGCAATAATCATATCATCAGCTATCATATAAACCCCTTTTATATGACCAAAAACTTCCTCATTTTTCTGTTGAAATACCTCACTAGAAGACTTAAGCCCAAATGTTGTTGATTATGGAAATGTGGGGTGTGTATGGATGTGTGGATGTGTGGATGTGATGGAAATTGTACTGATTTTAATTTTAATTTTAATTTAAATTAAATTAATCTACAGTTCCAGAGTGTGATAGAGGCGGGTCTCCGGTTTATTATTGTTGTAGGGTGGGTGGCCTGTCTGATCGGCGGACTGGGATAGGGGCATGTGCAAGCCAGGGAGGGATGGAACAGGGAGGGTGAGGGGCCAAACTATAGAAAAAGTGGGTGGCAGGTGCTGGAATGGTACTGCTGGCAGACCAGGCCAGATTAGGGGAACAAGGGATAGATGCTTAATACCCATCCCATGTTCTGGGTCTGTCCAGAACCAGACGATAACTGGGGGATGCAGGATTCCTACCGACCTTCGACTGCTGTTATGTAATGCCAGGTCTGTAGTACAAAAAACATCACACATTCATGATATTATCTTGGATGAGCGGGCAGACCTGGCATGTATTACGGAGACTTGGCTGGATGAGGCCTCAGCTCCCATTCTTGAGGCCATGTGCCCGCCGGGTTTCCGTTACGCACAGCAGCCGAGGGTAGGAAGGCGGGGAGTGGGAGTGGCAGTCATCTATCGAGAGTCTTTAGTTTTTGCCAGACCTCCTCTTCACAGGAATAAGTTTGTTGACTGCATGTACTGGAGGTTGGGCCCGAAGGGCAGTTTGGGGATCCTGCTTGTGTACCGCCCACCCCACTGCACAGCAGATTCCCTGGCCGAGGTGCTGGAGGTGGTCTCGGCTGTACGGGCGTTGTCCCCAGAATTATTAGTGCTGGGTGACTTCAACATGCATGCCGAGACCACTCTCATTGGAGCCCCTCGGGATTTCCTGGAAACCATGGCTTCCTGGGAACTGCGCCTTAGTAATATTGGGCCCACCCATGTAGCTGGTCATGCTCTCAACCTTATGTTTGTCCTGGGAGGGGAGGGAAGTGCTCTGAAGTTGGGGGTGGTTTCTTCCACCCCTGTGTCATGGTCAGATCACTACCTGGTAAATATAGACTTCTCGATGCCACACACCCTCCGCAGGGGAAAAGGACCTATTAGAATGGTCCGCCCCAGGCGCCTGATGGATCCAGAAGGATTCCTGACTGCGCTTGGGGAATTGGAACCTGCTGAAGGCTGCCCGGTCGATGCCCTGTTGATAGAGTGGAATGAGGGAATCACCAGGGCATTGGACCGGGTGGCTCCGAAACGTCCTCTCCCCCTGAACAGAACTCAGTTAGCACCATGGTATACACCACGGTTGCGTAATCTGAGACAGGAGGTGAGACGACTAGAACGCCGGTGGCGGAAATCACGTTCCGAAGATGTCCGGACACAGGTTACAGCAGCAGTAGCTGCCTATCAAGTGGCAGTGAAGGCAGAAAAGAAGAGGTTCTTTGCTGCCTCCATTGCGTCTGCAGAGTGCTGTCCCAGGAGGTTGTTCCAAGTGGTCCAAAGCCTGGTCAGTCCAGTTGCTCAGGAACCCTTGGAACAGTCAAAAGCCTCCTGTGACAAATTAGCAAAGCACTTTGCTGACAAAATCGAACACTTACGGAACTTGATCCCGTACGCCGTGGATACAGTGAATGAACCAGAGTTGGCCAGTTGCAAGCCGGTCGAATGGGATCGGTTTCGGCCTCTCCCTTCTGAGGATGTGGACAAGGTGCTCTCAACTGTGAAGCCTACCACATGTCTAAATGATCCTTGCCCGTTGTGGCTCCTTGTGAGCTGCAAAGAGAAATTGGGCGAGGGGATTAAGGCGGTGGTTAATGCATCCCTGGAGGAGGGTATAATGCCATTAGCTCTCAAGGAGGCAGTTGTAAAGCCCATCTTAAAGAAGCCCTCCTTGGATCCCCAAGTTCTGAACAACTTTCGCCCAATTTCAAATTTACCATTCTTGGGCAAGGTCATTGAGCGAGTGGTGGCTAATCAGCTGTCGACACACTTGGATGAAACGGATTATTTGGATCCATACCAATCGGGTTTCAGGACTGGACATGGAACTGAAACAGCCTTGGTCGCTCTGGTGGATGATATGAGGAGGGCATTAGATAGGGGAGAATTCACCTTTCTTGTCCTCCTCGATCTCTCAGCGGCTTTTGATACTGTTGACCACAGTATCCTTTTACATCGCCTGGAGGGATTGGGAATAGGAGGCACTGTACTGCAGTGGTTCCGTTCCTTTCTCTCCGATAGGCATCAACAGGTAGCATTGGGGGAAGAGGTTTCAGACCCTTGGCCTCTCAATTGTGGTGTGCCACAGGGCTCTATCCTCTCTCCCATGCTATTTAATATCTATATGAAGCCGCTGGGGACAATCATTAGGAGTTTTGGGCTGCAGTGTCACCAATATGCGGATGACACTCAGCTCTATCTCTCATTTAAATCCTCACCAGAGTTGGCTGTGGAGACCATGTCCAAGTGCCTGGAATCCGTGAGTGGATGGATGGGAAGGAACAGGTAGAAGCTGAATCCCGATAAGACCGAGGTGCTACTCATGGGGGACAGAGGAAGGTTGGGAGATATTGACTTGATGTTCGATGGGGTGAGACTGCCCCTAAAGGACCAGGTCCGCAGCCTTGGGGTTGTTCTTGATTCCAGGCTGTCCATGGAGGCTCAGATTTCGGCAGTGAGTCGGGCAGCTTGGTATCAATTACACCTCATACGTAGACTGCAACCATACCTTCCTGTTCATCAGCTCCCATTGGTGGTACATGCCCTGGTCACCTCTCGTTTGGATTACTGTAATGCGCTCTACGTGGGGCTACCTTTGAAAACGGTCCAGAAATTACAACTTATACAAAATGCGGCGGCTCGACTACTTACAAACTGTCGCCGCCGGGAGCATATCACCCCAGTGCTATTTGACCTGCACTGGCTTCCAGTTGTTTTCTGGGCCCAATTCAAGGTGTTGGTATTAACCTTTAAATCCCTACACGGTCTCGGCCCAGTTTATCTGATGGAGCGCCTCCAACGCCACCAATTATGCCGCCCGACAAGATCAGCCACACAGGGCCTTCTCTCAGTCCCGCCAACTGAAACAGCTAGGTTGGTGGGGACTAGAGAGAGGGCATTCTCAGTGGCGGCCCCCACTCTCTGGAACTCCCTCCCGTATGACCTTTGGCAGGCCCCATCCCTGAATGTATTCCGCCAGGCCTTGAAGACCTGGCTTTTCAGACAGGCCTTCGTGACTTCCGGGGAGGGTTAATCTCTATGACAAATTGCCCATTACCCTGAACTGTCATTGTTTATAGTTTTTATCGTTTGTACTGTATTATTATGATGTATTTTATTGTAACCGAGATGTACGTCGCCTAGAGTGGCCATAGGCCAGATAGGCGACACATAAATTAAATTATTATTATTATTATTAAATGGCAAATGATTAAAACAATATCGTCCCCAAGGTGTATTAAATGTACATAACCGTGAAGAATGTGCATCTAGCTTGACTTGCCAATAACCATCCTTTTCATATAAAATAGTAAAAAACTTCATTCCTGCTAGACGGCTCAAAACATCTTCTGTTGTAGGAATTGTATGATGTTGTCGACGAACTGCTTTATGCAAATCCCGAGGATCAAGACATATCCGTAACTTTCCATTCTTCTTCTCTGTAATAACAAGACTGCTGACCCACTCCGTAGGACCTATCACCCTGGATATCACTCCAGCATTTCTCATTTGTCCTAAGTCTCTTTCAGTTTATTCAATATGGCAAAAGGAATTTTTCTACATCCATGAATAACAGGAGCCACAGTAGGATCAATATGTATATGGTGGATACCTTCAAATTCACCAAGCCCATCAAACACATCAGAATATTTCTCAAGTAGCTGTTCTTTTGTTAATGATTGAACTGTAGTCACATTATCAATTCGACAAACTAAATCCAGAGTCTCACAGGCTGCTCGCCCAAGCAATGGAAGAGAGGATCCATCTGTTACATAAAACATCAGCTTTGCTGCCCCTCTGGAAGTATGACAATCAAGAACAATAGCTCCCACAGGCTTTATACGAGCCCCACCATAAGACACAAGACAAACATCAGTTTTAAACAACACCTTTTTGTCTGGTAACTCATGAAATATTTGTAGAGGCAAAACATTTGCTTCAGCTCCTGTATCCAACTTAAACCTTACTAAGAGTCCTTGCAGAACTATATCAACATACCATCCATTCACCAAATCTTTACCAGCTTCATGAGTTAATTCTCCTACAAACAAACTGTTTAAATCTAGCTCATGCATCGAATAATTCTGTTGCCCTTTTTTGGCACTGACTAAATTGACTTTGTATACTCTAGCAAAATGATTTTTCATATGACATTTATAACAGGTTTTTCCGAATGCTGGACAATTTCGAGGTGGATGCACAGTACCACAACAGGAGCATCTACTATATTTAATCTGCTCATATTTATCTTTAGATTGAAACTTATCAGATCCAAAAGCCTGTACTGGACTTTTCCCATGGGTTTTATCAATCACAGATACTGTATGTAGCTCTTGACCATCTCTTGAGGGAGTTGACATAGCTTGTAGTTGAACTCTTGTTATTTCCTCTAAACGACATATTTCAATCGCTTTCTCCAAAGTAAGCTCAGGTTCCGCAATCAATCTTTTCTTCAATTTTTCATCTTTAACGCTGAACACAATCTTATCTCGTATCATATCATTAACTGTTGCACCAAACTCACACTTACTAGCCTTAAGCTTAAGTTCAGTCACAAACTGTTCACTAGTTTCTTGATATCTCTGAGAGTGGTTCCAAAAAGCATAGCGTTCAAATATCACATTTTTACGAGGAGTACAATATATCCTACATTGTTCAAGAACTTCCTCTATGTCTTGTGGCCCCTCTTCAGGTAAATCAAAAATATTGTAAACTGCCAATGCTTCCTCTCCAACACAATGTAATAAAATAGCAATTTGTCGATTCTTAGCAACATTATCAACTCCAGCTGCAGAAAGATATAAAATAAAAGTTTGCTCCCATCGCTTCCATGTCTCAGCCAGATTACCTTGCAATACCAGAGGAGGTGGAGGCCGAAATGAGTCCATTTTGGACTTCTGACACCATATAATGTGTTATGTTTCACAATAAATAATAATAATAATAATAATAATAATAATTTAATTTATGTGTTGCCTATCTGGCCAGTGGCCACTCTAGGCGACGTACAACTCAGTTACAATAAAATACATCATAATAATACAATACAAACGATAAAAATTATAAAACAATGACAGTTCAGAGTAATAGGCAATTAGTCATAGAGATTAACCCTCCCCGGAAGTCCCGAAGGCCTGTCTGAAAAGCCAGGTCTTCAAGGCCTGGCGGAATACATTCAGGGAAGGGGCATGCCGGAGATCATACGGGAGGGAGTTCCAGAGAGTGGGGGCCCGCAATCACATCTTGATTCTTTAACAATTAGAATAGTATACTTTAATCACCATTCCATAGGGCACAGTCTTTACATCTGCTTATGCTGTGCTTCACCCATTTCAACTGCACACCAACTGCCCTTAACTGACAATTCCAAGACCTTAAAGAGATATTACAGCACACACATCATGCTTTTTTGTTTTGTTTTCTTCAGATGTTGAGCTAAAAAGTTTTAAATAGTGATGGGCAAGTTTCCCCTGCAGCTCAGTTTGGAATGGAGTTTGGCCATTATATACCCACACTACCATCCCCAAGTTGAGAATAAATCATTTTATTTCTGAGCCTATTCTGAAGTTTAGCTCGGTGGTTCTTCCAGTTATATATCAATAATGTTTTGGTTTGTACAGCATCTTCACATTCATATTCTGAGCCAGTAATCACAATGTTCAGTGACATCACAAGTTCTGGATGGAGGATGTGTCACCAGTACTCTTAGTCACCCTGCCACTAGGGATATTTGCATGGGAAATGGCAATGACAAGAAAGGGAAGTGACAGTTAGTAATACAATACAGCAATCAGTCAATTCTGAAGTGGGTCAAAACTTTAGAAGAAATTTGGGGAAAATTTTGAATGGCTAGGAGGGACCAATGCATGTAAACACTCCCTTATTTTAGTATTTGGCACCATCAGTACTTTAAGTGGACATAGTGAAACCTGCCCATCTTGATTCGGAATGGGCCTGGTCTTTCAATGCATTTTTGATGTTTGGATTTTCTCCATCTATTCTATAAAATGTCAGAAGGACCAAGCATGGGAGCTCCCGGGTTCTTCCACTGCCCCCAACCTTCCTTGCTGTATTTTGTCTCTTGTTCTTTCCCATTGTGGGGGAGAAAGGAATTGGAAGCCTTAGGAAACTGACTTTCCCAAGGGTTCTGCTGAATAGAATGCTTCTGCAGCAACATTATAGCTCAGACCTACTCAGAACTTGCCTGTATGTTTGAGACAGTAATTAGCAAATTGAAGAAGGGGGAGAATGCAACACCCACAGAAGCCAGCTTTTGTATGTATTTCTTTACCCTTTTTCCTCCTCGTTTGATGCCTCCATCCGATTCATTAAAAAGCAAGTTGGCATCTTTCATGGTTTAATTAGGCAGAAATTTGTTGGTTGCATTTTTATTATTTTTGTGGTGACAGGTAGGCATTTTTTTATAGCTCAGTAAACCTGAACTGAAATGGAGCTTGAAGAGCTTACAATAAGAACTGAATCGGATGAAAACAGATCCTTGTGCTCTATTTATCTAGTTAAACAAAATATCAAGGGGGGAGATAACAGTTTTTCAAATAACACACTATTTAGGAGCACTTTCCCCTTCTAAATAATCCAAGACAGCAAACATTTCTGTTTCTACCATTTTGGTTTCTTGCGCAGTAAATGTATTTTAATAGCTGTCTCTCAGACTCTCTATATTCTTTGTGACTGCGTGGGAATGAGAATGAATAATAATAGATGCATTATTCAGTAGCCATAAATATCACTTGAGTAATTGATTTTTATTGCCATCCTGCTGTAGTACTTGTCAGGCCAAGTTGATGGGTAAAAACATAACTTCTTAATCCATGGCTGAAGACATGTTTGATTTTACCATTCATTCCAGGAAAACATTTTTCAATTGTGGTACCCTAATCAGATTTTTTTTTAAAAAAAATAGATGTTAAATATGCATATAAACCATTTTGCTTTTTCTTTGCCAGTATAGAGTGACCAGAACTTTTTGACACTAATAATCTGTTTGCCTAGAGTTGACGTTTCAGCTTGCAGCAGAAATATTCATATCATAATGAGGATATGGTTGGAAAGCTTCCAACATGATTGCAACATTTTAATTCACGATCTGGATGGATATTTATTTATTTATTATATATCACTACAATTTACACCTCACACCTTCCATGCCAAGTCAGCATTCCCCAGGCAAAAAGCTTGCAGAAAAAAAGTGCAGTGGGTTGCATATAGATTTGCCCCTTTGGAAAAGGAACAGCTCCTTCCATTCGCTAAGAGGACCCAGATCCAGTGGAGGGTCCAAATGGCAATTTGTGCCTATTCCCCCTTTGCCTGTAGCTCCCAGCACCATCTCTCATGCTGTTGTAGCAGATCCCTTGCATTCTCTGGGGCAGCTTTTCAAGAAGCACAGGGATCTGCAGGGGGAAGCAGGAATCAGTAAAAAGAAAAAAGCTGTTTCATCCTTATCCTCTTGTATGAGCAGAATACCTCCTGAGTACAAGTTGGGACCAACACAATATTTTAAAACAATAGCAATAATAAAAGTGCTAATATCGGCAAGGGGGGGACTCTATCAAGCCCCCGTCCTTTGAGGATTCTAACTTCCATCGAGTCAGCTTTTGAGGGAAGAACTGTGTGCCAGGGGCTGCCCTGTCCTCCTGGCCTAGATGCCTGCTCTGCTCCTGGATCTGATTTGAGAGGAGGAGTGCGTCTGGGGAAAGGGAATGCTCTTTATCAAGGGCAAGATAGTCAAAAGCACCACTGATATCAGTGAGGAGCTGCTGCTCTTCTAGACAGCCAGAATCTGCATAGGCAGAACAAGGTAGCTGCGTTATAAGAACTGTAAATTAAAAGTACTTGTATTTGACTTTATTTTATTTTTTTATGATTAAATTTATATCCCGCCCTTCCTCCCAAGGGGAATCCAGGGCCGCCTTGTTTTCCTCTCCTTTCCTATCCCTTTCCCTTGCATGTTATGTCTCTTTTAGATTGTGAGCCTGAGGCCAGGGACCATCTTAGGACTGATTTTTGTAAGCTACTCTTAAGAGCGTAAATGGCAAGGACTAAATAGAAAAATAAAAAATAAAAGGACAGCAGATCAGGACAACAAACAAACCAACCTTTCGGTAACAATAGAAAATTGTTATGTGCCTTCAAGTCAATTTCGACATGAGGACCCTATGAATCAGCAGCCTCGAATAGCATCTGTCATGAACCACCGTGTTCAGATCTTGTAAGTTCAGGTCTGTGGCTTCCTTTATGGAATCAATCCATCTTTTGTTTGGTCTTCCTCTTTTTCTACTTCCTTCTGTTTTTCCCAGCATTATTGTCTTTTCTAGTGACTCATGTCTTCTCATTATGTGTCCAAAGTATGATAACCTCAGTTTCATCATTTTAGCTTCTAGTGATAGTTCTGCTTTAATTTGTCCTAACACCCAAATATTTGTCTTTTTTGCAGTCCATGGTATCCTCAAAGCTCTCCTCCAACACCACATTTCAGTTGAGTTGCTTTTTCTCTTATCTGCTTTTTTCACTGTCCAACTTTCACATCCATACATAGAGATTGGGAATACCATGATCTGAATTATCATGACTTTAGTGTTCAGTGATGCATCTTCTCACTTAAGGACCTTTTCTAGTTCTCTCATAGCTGCCCTCCCCAGTCCTAGCCTTCTTCTGATTTCTTGACTGTTCTCTCCATTTTGGTTAATGACCGTGCCAAGGTATTGATAATCCTTCCAAGTTCAATATCCTCATTGTCAACTTTAAAGTTACATAAATCTTCTATTGTCATTACTTCAGTCTTCTTGATGTTCAGCTGTAGTCCTGCTTTTGTGCTTTCCTCTAACTTTCATCTGCATTCGTTTCAAATCATTACTGGTTTCTGCTAAGAGTATGGTATCGTCTGCATATCTTAAATTATTGATATTTCTCCCTCCAATGTTCACACCTCCTTCATATTGGTCCAATCCTGCTTTCCGTATGATATGTTCTGTGTATAGATTAAACCGATAGGGTGATAAAATACACCGCTGTCTCACCCCCTTTCCAATGGGGAACCAATTGTTTTCCCCATAATAGAAAGTTACAGCAGCTCAAAAGAGTTTAACAGGATTTAAAAACCTGGGAAAATAGAAACACATTTGCCTAGTGCTGGGATTCACATTGCAGGGGTGGTGGTGGGATTTGCCCACGTGGGTATATGGTTCAGCACTTTGGTAGATCCGAGGGTCAGGGAGGTGGGGTGGCTGTGGCCTATAGGAGTTCTCTCTCGCCCATCAGGCACCCTGTCCAGGTGACGACTGGTTTGGAATGCCTCCACCTTGTGCTGGGTCAAGGAGACAGACTGGGAATTTTGTTGGTGTACCGTCCACCCTGCTGCCCAACGGCTTCCCTAACTAAGCTGACAGAGGTAGTCTCAGAGGTATTGTTGAGGTCTCCCAGACTATTGGTACTGGGAGACTTCAACATTCATGCCGAGGCTGCTTTATCTGGGTTCTCAAACAACCCAGCAACATCCACCCAGATTCACCACAGATTCTCCACCCAGATTCAACTGTCATTCTTCCATTTATACTCCCAGCCATTCAAACACTCAGCCAATCATCCAGCATTCTACTGCTCATTTACTTCCCCCTCCTCTTTCATTCCACTTACCATGTATCTTCTATACAAACAGCACTTACCATATATACATTAATACAGGAACATCACAGGCGGCTCAGGACTTCATGGCCTCCATGGCAACCATGGGGCTGTCTCAATTTGTTACTGGCCCAACGCATGTGTCGGGGCATACTCTTGATTTGATCTTTGCCACTGGACATGGAGATGGTGATCTGGAGGTGGGGAGTTTTTTATCGACCCCATTGTCATGGACAGATCACCGCTTGCTGAAGTTTAGGCTTACAGCTACCTTTCCCTCCGCAAGGGTGGAGGACCTATTAAGTTGGTCCGACCTCGGAGACTAATGGATCCTTAGGGTTTCCAAAGGGCTCTGGGGGATTTTCCGGCTGATAAGACAGGCGCTCCTGTCGAAGCCCTGGTCGAACTGTGGAACTCGGAAATGACCCGGGCCGTGGACACGATCGCTCCTGCGTGCCCTATCCCATGCAGAGCTCATGCAGCCCTGTGGTATACCCCGGAGCTGAGAGCGATGAAGCAAGAGAGGAGAAGGCTTGAGTGCAGATGGAGGCGTACTCCTGACGGATGCAATTATGCCTTGGTAAGTGCCTCTACTAAGTTGTATACAGAAGCGGTGAGGGCAGCGAAAAAGCGATACTTCACTGCCACTATTAAAACATCTCTCAACCGTCCAGCGGAGCTCTTTAAAATTGTCCGGGGGCTTTTACACTCTAGTCCTCAGGACATTATAGAACCATCGGAAACCCGCTGTAACGAGTTCGCTGGGCACTTCCAAGATAAAATCTCATGCATCCGCCGGGACTTAGACTCCAGTATTATGGCAGCTGAACCTAATGAGGTATCCGGAGCACGGTCTTGTCCTCATTTATTGGATGAGTTTCAGTTGGTACAGTTCGAGGACGTTGACAAGGTGCTTGGACTGGTGCGTGCAACCACTTCTGTACTGGATCCTTGCCCCTCTTGGCTAGTGAAAGCTGGCAGGGTTGGAATAGCCGGCTGGGCCAGGGAAGTGATAAATGCCTCCTTGAGAGAGGGAGTGGTCCCTAGTCGCTTAAAAGAGTCGGTAGTGAGACCACTCCTGAAGAAACCTTCCCTGGACCCAGATAATTTGAACAACTATAGACCGGTAGCAAATGTCCCATTCCTGGGCAAGGTCTTAGAACGGGTGGTTGCCAGCCAGCTCCAGGTGCTCTTGGATGAAACCGATTATCTAGATCCATTTCAATCCGGTTTTAGGCCCGGTTTTGGCACAGAAACAGCCTTGGTCGCCCTGTATGATGACCTATGTCGGGAGAGGGACAGAGGGAGTGTTACCAAGTACCTGCAGGAACAGAAGAACACCGCTGCCCAGGGAAGGCGAGCCTGCTGCTGCTGCTGCTGCTGCTGGATCACCATCTCCACCATCCTTCCCTGTGGACTTCTGCCTGGCAGACGTACATCTGCAGGACCAGGCCCCAGGTACCCAGCCAGCTGTGACTGATTCCCATCACCTGTCCCTCTCTGGAGGGATACATAAGCCAGCTGGCTGAGGTGGCCTGGGAGACCCAGGGCCTGCAGGAAGAGAAGAACATCGCTGCCCAGGGAAGGCGAGCCTGCTGCTGCTGCTGCTGCTGCTGCTGCTGCTGCTGCTGCTGGATTACCATCTTTAATTTTAATTTTAATTTCATTTTATTTTCATTTCTATTTTTATTTTCATTTTATTTTATTACTTTTATTTTATTTTTATTTACTGTCACCTAGGGAGAAGGCCTGCCTGTCGGCGTATCGGCGGAGGGAGCTATGTGTAGATCGGAGGGGGTTAGTGTGGGGAGGGTGGGGGGCCACAATATTGAAAGGCTAGGCAGCAGATTCTGTAGGGGCATGGGTAGCAGGCCAAGCCGGCATCGGGGAACTAGGGATAGATGCTTAATATCCATCCCTTGTTCCGGGCCTGTTTACCACCAGAAGATACCTGGGGGAAGCAGAACTCCATCCAATCTTCGGTTGCTGCTGTGTAACGCCAGGTCTGTGGTACAGAAAACATCACTCATCCAGGATATGATCCTGGATGAGGACGCAGACCTGGTATGTATTACGGAGACATGGCTGGATGAGGCCTCAGCTCCTATACTTGAGGCCATGTGTCCAGCCGGTTTCCGATATGCACAGCAGCCGCGGATTGGTAGGCGGGGAGGGGGAGTGGCAGTTATCTACCGGGAATCTTTGTGTTTCGCCAGACCCCCTCTCCACGAGACCAAGTTTGTTGATTGCATGTACTGGAGGTTGGGCCCAAAGGGCAGTTTAGGGATTCTGCTTGTGTACCGCCCACCCCACTGCACAGCAGAATCCCTGACTGAGGTGCTTGAGGTGGTCTCAGCTCTGCGGTTGCTCTCCCCCAATCTAGTGGTGATGGGGGATTTCAATGTACATGCCGAGGCTGTCCTCACAGGAGCCCCTCGGGACTTCATGGAAACCATGACTTCCTGGGATCTGCACCTTAGTAATATAGGGCCTACCCATGTAGCCGGTCATGCTCTCGACCTTGTGTTTGTCTCGGGAGGGGAGGACAGTGCTCTGAAAATGGGGGTAAATTCTTCTAACCCCGTGTCATGGTCAGATCACTATCTGGTGAATATAGATTTCTCGATGCCACACTCCCTCCGCAGGGGACAAGGACCTATTAGAATGGTCCGCCCCAGACGCCTGATGGAGCCCAAAGGATTCCTGAATGCGCTGGGGGATATGGAGCTGACTGAAGGTCGCCCGGTCGAATCCCTGGTGATGGAGTGGAATAAGGAGATCGCCAGGGCAGTGGACCGGGTGGCTCCGAAACGTCCTCTCCCCCTGAACAGAACTCAGACAGCACCTTGGTACACACCACGGTTGCGGGGTCTGAGACAGGAGGCGAGGCGACTTGAGCGCCGGTGGCGGAAATCCTGCACTGAAGGCGATCGATCACGGGTTAGAGCAGCAATAGCTGCCTACCAGGTGGCAACAAAGGCAGCAAAGAGAAATTTCTTTGCTGCCTCTATTGCGTCGGCAGAGTGCTGTCCCAGGAGATTGTTCCAAGTGGTCCGAAGCCTGGTCGGTCCAGTTGCTCAGGAACCCATGGAACATTCTAAAATCTCCTGTGATACTTTTGCTAAACACTTTGCCGACAAAATCGAGCGTCTGAAGAGCACGCTTCCGCTCACCGTGGAGACAGGAAGTGGGCCAGAGTCGGCCAGTTGCATTCCGGTCTGTTGGGATTGGTTTCAGCCTCTTCTCTCTGAGGAAGTGGACAAGGTGCTCTGTACTGTGAAGCCAACCACCTGTCTGGTTGATCCTTGCCCTTCATGGCTCATCATGAGCTGTAAAGAGAGACTGGTCGAAGGGATCAAGGCGGTGGTGAATGCATCCTTGCAAGAGGGTGCAATGCCATCAGCCCTCAAGGAAGCGGTAATAAAGCCCATCTTAAAAAAACCGTCCTTGGATCCCCAAGAGTTAAACAACTTTCGCCCAGTCTCTAATTTACCATTCTTGGGCAAGGTGATTGAGACGGTGGTGGCTGCGCAATTACAGACACACTTGGAGGAAACAGATTATTTAGATCCATACCAATCGGGTTTTAGGACTGGTCATGGAACAGAAACAGCCTTGGTCGCTCTGGTAGATGATATGCGGAGGGCATTGGATAGGGGTGAATACACCTTCCTTGTCCTCCTGGACCTCTCAACGGCTTTCGATACCGTTGACCACGGTATCCTCTTAAACCGCCTAGAGGGATTAGGAATAGGAGGCACTGTCTGGTTCCGTTCCTATCTCTCGGATAGGCAGCAACGGGTGGCATTGGGAGATGAGGTTTCAGACCCTTGGCCTCTTCATTGTGGGGTGCCACAGGGTTCTATCCTCTCTCCCATGCTATTCAACATCTATGTGAAACCGCTGGGAGCAATCATCAGGAGTTTTGGGTTGCAGTGCCATCAGTACGCCGATGACACTCAGCTCTATCTCTCCTTTAAGTCCTCACTGGAGTTGGCTGTGAACACCATGTCCAAGTGCCTGAAATCCGTAAGTGGATGGATGGGAGAGAATAGGCTGAAGCTGAACCCCGACAAGACTGAGGTACTACTTGTGGGAGATAAAAGGAAACTAGGAATTACTGACCTGATGCTTGATGGAGTAAGTTTGCCCCTGAAGGACCAGGTCCGCAGTCTTGGGGTCATACTTGACTCCCAGCTGTCCATGGAGGCTCAGATTACAGCAGTGAGCCGGGCAGCCTGGTATCAATTACATCTGATACGGAGATTGCGACCCTACCTTCCTATTCATCTGCTCCCTCAGGTGATACATACCCTGGTCTCCTCTTGCTTAGACTACTGCAATGCGCTCTACGTGGGGTTACCCTTGAAAACAGTCCGGAAATTACAGCTGGTACAGAATGCTGCAGCATGCTTGATTACGCATAGCCGTCGCTGGGATCATATCACCCCAGTGTTATTAGATCTTCACTGGTTACCAGTTGTCTACCGGGCCCAATTCAAGGTGTTGGTGTTGACCTTTAAAACCCTATATGGTTTCGGCCCAGTATATCTGAAGGAACGCCTCCAGAATCACCGATTATGCCGCCTGATGAGATCAGCCTCGCAAGACCTTCTCTCGGTCCCACCGGTGAGAACAGTTTTTATTCTTGTTGTTCGTCGCCTAGAGTGTCCCTAACCCGGACAGATAGGCGGCTGAAAAATAAAATTTATTACTATTTATTATTTATTACTCTGTTGATTCTCCTTGATCTCTCAGCTGCTTTTGATACCATCGACCATGGTATCCTTCTGGGGAGACTCACGGAGTTGGGAGTTGGTGGTACTGCTTGGCAGTGGCTCCGCTCCTACTTGGTGGACCGTCTCCAGAAGGTAGGGCTTGGGGAACATTGTTCGATACCCTGGACTCTCCATTGTGGAGTCCCGCAGGGATCGGTTCTGTCCCCTATGCTTTTTAACATCTACATGAAGCCGCTGGGTGCGGTCATCAGGACCTTTGGAGTGCGTTGTCACCAGTATGCTGATGACACGCAACTCTATTTCTCCTTCTCATCTTCTTCAGGTGAGGCTGTTGATATGCTG
This sequence comes from Rhineura floridana, assembly GCF_030035675.1. NCBI lineage: Eukaryota > Metazoa > Chordata > Lepidosauria > Squamata > Rhineuridae > Rhineura > Rhineura floridana. The sequence continues at coordinate 169,496,832 of NC_084482.1, read as the reverse complement.
AACCGTTGCCTGGCCGCGATAATGGACTGGATGAGAGCTAATAAACTGAGGCTCAATCCTGACAAGACTGAGACGCTGTTGGTGAGTGCCTTCTCTGCCCAGATGGTGGATGTTCAACCTGTTCTAGATGGGGTTACACTCCCCCTGAAGGAACAGGTTCGTAGCTTGGGGGTTCTATTCGATCCATTCCTGTCTCTCGAGGCTCAGGTGGCCTCGGTGGCACGGAATGCATTCTATCACCTTCGGTTGGTAGCCCAGCTATGTCCCTATCTGGAAAGCAACGACCTCGCTTCAGTTGTGCATGCTCTGGTAACCTCTAGATTGGATTACTGCAATGCGTTCTACGTGGGGCTGCTTTTGAAGACAGTTCGGAAACTACAGCTAGTGCAAAATGCAGCAGCTAGACTGTTGACAAGGACCAGGCGGTCCGCACATATAACACCTGTTCTGGCTCATTTGCACTGGCTACCTATTTGTTTCCGCGCTAAATTCAAAGTGCTAGTTTTGACTTATAAAGCCTTACACGGCGCGGGACCACAATACCTAGCGGAATGCCTCTCCCGATATGAACCTACCCGGTCACTACGTTCAACATCAAAGGCCCTCCTCCGAGTTCCGACCCATAGAGAAGCTCGGAGGGTCGTTACAAGATCTAGGGCCTTTTCAGTGGCTGCCCCCGAATTATGGAACAGCCTCCCCGATGAGGTGCGCCTGGCGCCTACACTTCTATCCTTTCAGTGCCAGGTTAAAACCTTTTTATTCTCCCAGGCATTTTAATCTATTATTTTAATCTATTTTTAGCTCTTATTGTATACCAGGTTGTTTAATTGTTTAATATGTATGTTTTTACTGTTTCTTGTGATTCTATTGTATTTTATTCCCTGTTGTGCACCGCCCTGAGAGCCTTTTGGCTGTGGGCGGTATAGAAATCGAATAAAATAAAATAAATAAATAAATTGGGAGGGAAGAAATTGTCTGACCGATTCCTGACTCTGTAATTATTATTTTTGAATCAGATACAATTTGTAGGTGCATTACATACTGCCACCAGGATAGGACTGTGCAACAGAAGCTTAGGGCTTCATCCAACAAAATAATTACCCACCCACCGACCCCAAACACAGCAGGGCTGGCTTACCACATTTTGAAGTAATTGAGATAATACACATTTCCAGCTAAAGAGAAGTGGAGCTTTTCTGTATTGTCAGGGGTCTGTTGACATCAAGTCCAGGAAATGGAGTTTTAGACCCTTCGGAGGCCCACTGTGATTGTTTGCAAGGCACTTTGAGGGTAAAGTTGCTAACCTCCATAGCAATCTTGATGCCCTATCCACATCTACTGTAGTCCCCAATGAGGTGTCCACTGCAATGTCTGCTACAACTTCTTGGGATCGATTTCAGTTGATGCGGCCTGATGACATAGACAATGCAATGATGTGGCCAGCAACGTGTCCTCTTGACCCTTGCCCTTCTTGGCTTGTTAAAACTTGCCAAGGGAATTTGAATGAGTGGATCCAGGGGATGGTCAACAGATCGTTGTGGGTGGGAGTGTTTCCAGCTGCCTTGAAAGAGGCAGTGATCAAACCACTCCTGAAAAAGGCCATGCTGGACCCATTGGTTTGTTACAACTACCGCCTGATTGCAAATACCCCCCTTTTAGGGAAGGTTATTGAGAGGGTTGTGGAGCAGCAATTGCAAGTACTCTTGGATGAAACAGGTTATCTTGACCCATTACAGTCTGGGTTCAGGCCTGGTTATGGGACTGAATCAGCCTTGGTCTCCCTGATGGATGACCTTTATCGGGAGGACAGGGGAAGTACAATCTTGTTATTCTTACTTGACCTCTCAGCCGCTTTCGATACCATTTACCATGGTACCCTTTTGGACTGACTTGGTGAGATGGGTATTGGAGGCACTGTTTTACAGTGTTTCCAATCCTATCTTCAGGGTTGTTTTCAGAGAATAACATGGGGTGATTGTCTTTCAGCCCCCTGGCAGTTGTGCAGTGTCACAGGGTACCATCTTTGTCCCCCATGCTGTTTAACATCTATGTAAAGCCCTTGGGAGCAATCATCAGGAGATTTGGGGCAAGGTGTCAGCAGTACGCTGATGATACCCAGCTCTATGCCTCTGTAACATCTGAATTGGGAGAGACCATGCAAGCCCTGGACCGCTGCCTGGATTCAGTGGTGGGCTGGATGAGGGCCAATAAACTGAGTCTGAATCCTAGCAAGATGGAGGTGCTGTGGGTTGGTGGTTCCCGAGTTCAGATGATTGGTTGGTTGCCTGCTTTGGATAGGGCCGTACTTCCTCTGAAAGAGCGACCCAGGTGACCTCAGTGGCTAGGAGTGCCTTTTACCAGCTTTGGCTGGCAAGACAGCTGCTACCATTTCTGGATCGGGATAGCCTGACCGCTGTTGTCCACGCACTGGTAACCTCCAGGCTGGATTACTGCAATACACTCTATGTGGGACTGCCCTTGAGGTTGGTTCGGAAGCTGCCACTGGTACAAAATGCAGCAGAGAGACTGCTCACTGGGGCAGGGTATCACCATTGTGTCACCCTGCTGTTGAAAGAATTGCACTGGCTACTTATAAGCTACAGGGCTAAATTCAAGGAGCTGGTTTTGTTGTATAAAGTCCTATACAGCTTGGGACCAGGATACCTGAAAGTTTGTCTTACCCTTTATATACCCAGTTGATCACTACACTCTGCAGCTGAGGGCCTCCTGCAGGTACCATCTTATCAGGACGTCCGTTCTGCACAACATAGAAAGTGGACCTTTAGTGTAGTGGCACCTACCCTTTGGAATTCCCTCCCCTTAAATATAAGACAGGCACCATCTCTGTTATCTTTTTGATGCCTACTGAAGACTTTCCTCTTTCAGCAAGCCTTTTGAGTTGAGACCTTATCCCAGTCTGTGCTGGAATTGCTTTTTAATATGTTTTTAAAGCTTTTTAAAAAAATGTTTTTAAAGCTTTTTTTAAAAAAAAGTTTCTAAAGATGTTTTATTATGTTTTTAAGGATTTTGTTTTAATATATTTTAAAGTCTGTTTTTATGATTTTTAGAGTGTTTTTAGTGCTGTTGTTTGCTGCCCTGGGCTCCTGCTGGAAAGAAGGGTGGGATATAAATCTAATAAATAAATAAATAAAATAAAGATGCCCCCTGTCCACGTAAGACCTTTACATCCAGAGACTAAAATTTCTGTTCAGAAAGAATGAATTGATTCATTGCAGATGCCTCCAGCCTTAATGACCTCTCCTTTACATACCTAGAGAGGGTTGTATCTTTACCTCCGGTCAGGAATACTTCATAACAAAGAACTGAAACTTTATTTCCCAAGCTTCACGCCAAATCAAGCTGTCAAACTCTTCTTTGCTGCTCAAGTGGACCATGAGAGATACATGGGGGTGGGGGGAATTGCTGTCAAGATCTTTCTGAAAGTTTCATGAGCAATCTGATAACTGAGCTAATCGAACAGTAGCCATTTTGCCTACTGTAAACAGAGGAAGGAAACTTCTGGGTCAGGGCCTATGTGGCTGTGTGCCTTGTCCATCTAATCTATACTGACATCTCTATACTTACCACTGAACTGCATATGATATGTTCTGCTTGCTTGGTTCAGACCAAAGGTTTTCCACACATCCCATCTCTACCAGCAGCTAATGCTGCCTTTTGTTCAACTTTTCAGGTTGTACTCTGGCTGATGCTTAGAGAGGGAATAAAGTAGAGGTCACAGCTTTCCATCAACTGCTGGACTTGTTCTTGCTAGTCTCCTCAAAAGCATCTGGGAGCAATGCTATGTGATGTTGTAGTTTTGCTCTGACAGGGCTTCTGGGCAATAGTGCAGCAGCAAATTCAGAAGTGATCTGAATCCTGATAGTCACACCACACTCCGTCACAGCCACTCCCCCTTTTCCAGTTTCCCTCATCTTGCTTTCCCTGTCATCTTGCAATTCCACACTCTAGTACCACAGACATCATTAGGAGCATGATAGGGGAAGCTGTGTGTTTGCTACTGAGAGAAGTCTTCTCAGTGGATGACTCGTCTTCATTCACTCTGATTGGCTCCAGTCAGCCCGAAAGGACAAAGGCTCAGTGGCTAACACATTCCATTTTCATGCTGATTGTCTCATATGTAGGGACCTGACTGGAACCCTGCTCCCAAAAAAGTAACGGGTCTATGACCCCCACGACCCTGGACAACAACGTCCCTGATTCTGGGGTAAAAGAGGGTGAAGCTGGCAGGGGTAGATGGAAGAGCTCCTGTTGATAATAATTCCCTTTGAAGTTTTTCAAGTTATCAGTAGGAAACTGCAAAATAAGGTGTGTGTGTGGGTGGGGGGGTCTTTTTAATTGATTCTGTTTTACTCTGAAGTGTTCAGGGACCTCTACTATTTTGTTCCTGTGCTCATTTTAAGAGGATTTGCATCCTGTCACAATGCATATGTAGGTACCCATGCTAAACACCTCCAAGGGAGAGATAACTGTTTTTTTCTGCCATGGAGGGGGAGAGGCACATGTGGGATTTTCTGTGTCAGGTGCCAAAATATCCTGATTGGCTGTGAGTACAATGTACCTTAACTTGCTGGTGGTGTTGGGTGCTATTTGCTGCTCTGCCTCAGGCAGCAAAATGTCTTTGGCCAAAGAATCACAGGAACTATAGTTTGCTAAGGGTACAGAGAGTTGTTATGAGACCCCTATTCCCCTCACAAAGCTACAATTCCCAGAATTCCCTCGGAAGAGGGATTGATTGTTAAACCACTCTGGAAAGTGTAGCTCTGTGAGGGGAATAAGTGCAGATGGGCCCTATGTGTGACAGCAGGATAGTCAAAGGGGACATGAGGAAGCTCTAAGGTCAGGGTGGCATGAAACAAGAAGCCAAGGGAGTGAGAAGGATTATCTTTGAGACCTGAGAGATGAAGCATGAGAAAGAATGCAAGATGTATGGGTTTTACTGGCCTGGGACCTGTGTTTAAGCGATAAACTGGCTTTGTTATAGAAGGTCAGAATTACATAGCTGAAAGAATCTTAAAGAACCCCTAGTTCATAGCCATGCAATAGCAACATTGCTTAGATTGCTCAGATTTAATCCAAATCATACATGACTCCAGAAAAGTTGTCAGAAATGTATAGTAATGTTTCTAATGTTTGTTGGAAATGTAAACAACAAGAAGGATCATTTTATCATATGTGGTGGCTGTGTAAAAAGGCAAAATCATTTTGGGCACAGATAGGTAGGAAGATGCAAAAAATTCTAAAGATAAATATTCAGTCAAAACCAGAATTTTTTTTATTGGGTTTTATGGATAAACAAATAGAAAAGAAATATGGAAGAATAATATTATATATGATTACGGCAGCAAGATTATTATATGCACAAAAGTGGAAAATGGAATCAACACCAACAACGGAAGAATGGCTATTGAAATTAATGGACTTAGTAGAAATGGATAAATTGACATGTCTACTTAGAGAAAAATCGACAGATACATTTCTTAAGGAATGGAAGCCTCTCTTAGACTTTTTGTTGAAAGATCAAAATAAAATGATGATATTGGGATTTGACGATTAACTAAGACAGCCTATGGAGAAAAGTGATCCTGTATGTATACATTAAGGGACAGGTTTGATATATATTATATACTTATAGCTGATCTGCGACAAATCGGAAGTCAACTATTTTATTTTTATTTTTTTTATTTTGTTGTATTGTTATGTTTTTTGACTTTGTTTTGTTTGCCTTTTGAAAAATTTGAATAAAAATTATTAAAAAAAAAAGATTTAATCCAAATCATATTGTTCAATCAACGGTTTCACTGTTCACATTGGTTTAAATACTTCAGGGCTAGATTGGTCCATTCTAGTTATATATTTGCGACCATTTTTAGATTGCATGACACTTAATCACTGTGATGTCTCTTTCATTCACTAAAAGAGTGGCGTTAATAACCTAAATATGTGTGTCTGAAACCAATCTATTATGCAAATGTGTGCATACCCCACTGTAAAATAATCTATTTCACAGCAGAAGGGGCATGCATACCCTTTAAAGCAAAATTTAAAGCAAAAAGCTCTTCAGTTTGCATATTGGTTATGTGCATATTGTCCACCAACTGTTAGCAAAGTACTAACTGTTAAATGGATTTATGGATTACTATGCTAGTAAAATTGAACGGAGGTATGCGCTCTACGCTAGAGGGATTCTAAATTCAAAATAATTTCAGCCAATATAAGCAGATACTTACTTCACAAAATCCTCACCTGAGGTGAGTCCAAGCAGCCCTGCTGTCAATTGAGTGTACTGACTTTAATTGACTGTCAGAATGTATTGACCCAAGGGGTAAATATTGACAGAGGCAACTCCTGACAGTTCCTGGTTTCTGCAAAGGTGTGATAAATCTTGATGTTCACTGCACTGTATTATCCATGTGTAGAGGAATTTATTTTTGGTGCTCCATATAATATGCACAGAATTCAGTAAAGCCAGGAAGAAATAGTTTAGTCTGAGATGGGCTTAAGAGTACATGGATAGCTGGGTGAAGGAATAAATGATAAGCTAGCTAGTATTCTTTTTTGTTTATTAATATAGCACTGTTAATATACAAATAAAGTATAGTTAGGTTTTTAATTTTATTGGGACTACTACCCTGGGAAGGAGAAAGAAATACTAATCAATGGAAAACTAGTGATAAAGCAGCAGCCGATAGGGGAAAGGAATGGTAGTTCAGAGGACTGAAAAAAGGTTTCTGCTTACTCAGTTAGGTTATGAACATTGGGTGTAATCAAGCAGCTTCCTGTCAGACCATTGCTCCACTTTATTTATTATTAGGTAGATCCTGGTAATTGGCTAGGCTTGTGTTCTTCATCCTTGAGTCTCCAGATGTTGATAGACTACAACTCCCATCATCCCTGACCATTGACCATGCTATCCAGGGATGATGGAGTTGTAGTCCAACAACATCTGGGAACCCAAAGCTGAAGAACAGTGGGCTAGGCTAAGAGGCAGTGACTGACCCAAGTCCACCCAGTGAACTTCATGGCCAAGTGAACCCTGATCTCCCCAGTCCTAGTCCAATACCATACTGACTGGACATTGACTGGCAGCACTCTTCCAGGATTACACTCAGGAGTGCTTCCTATCTCTACCTGGAGATGGGAATCTGGGACGTTTTGCATGCAAATCCTGCCTCTCCCCAGTCCCAATTAGTAATTTCAACTTGAAAATCAAAATGGAATAATGTTTGACACAACCCTAATTATAGCAGATGATTGTGAGAACTCTGTTCATGTGCCAGGATGTAATAGCTACATGGCAGGAATTGGTCTGACAAATTTGGCTTGGTCTTTTGGCAGTGGTAGATTTGTGTGGCATAGAAGAGCCGTGCCTTCCTGCTATTCAAAGCACAATAACCCTCTTCTGCACTGGAATTGCAAAACCCTCCAGAATTACTGTTGCTTAAGCGCTATTGAAGTCAATGAGTCCTGAGCACGTGCTCTGGATGGCAGGATAGCAAGCTGATTTTCTTTCATTGTACAAGTGCTGCTAGGATTGCTGATGTGCATAGTACCGCAAAGCACAGGCTAAGATAATAGAGCGAATAAAGCCATATGTTGCAACTTTTCCTGCTTATCCCAATACCTTTAATGCTAAGGTTCCTTTTGTTTTTAAAAGCTTCCTTTGTCAGAAGTAAGTGAAAGATTAAAAGTATGTTTGTTAGCAGCAGCAGCAGCAGCATTACAAGTTACTGTACTATAAATTATTTTTGAAGGATGCGTGTCAGAGATTTGGGCTATGCCATCTCTCACATTAATTGCTCTTAAGTCAAATAGATGACTACTATGGTCTGGCACAGTAACATCTGTCCCTGGAGAGACAGATGAAAAGCAGGTGGGTTCTGAATAGAATTTTAGCTAGGAATGCCTAATCTAACAAGAACCTTCAGCAAGTGGCATACTCTGTTGGCACCCTGAGCCTTGTGCTTTTCGTATCTGATTTCAATTAGGAATGTCTAGAAAAGTTCTTGAGGATTGTAAATCCCTGCTCTGTCCAAGTTTTTTTTTTTTTTAAATAATAATCTTGAAACCTCATCAAAGCTTTGACTTAAACTGGTAAAGAAGCAAGATACTTAGCAAAGGAGATGGTTAGAACAGGACAACTTGTTTGCATTAAAATATTGCTCTAATGGGTCAGTAAAATTAAGGTAGCCTTAGACAGCTGAAGCATGCTTTTTTCTTGAGTTAAAAATCAGGAGCACAATTTGGTCTTGAACATGAATAGCATGGTCGGTCAGTTGTTCATTGTTTTATTATCATATCAACAGTCATTCTACCAGTCAGATACAATGACATTTGTTCTGATTTGGTTTTTGTTTTCCAGAATGAAGTCTTAGCATTGGGTGGCCACATCCAGTGACACTGGGTCCCTGGCTGCATGGAGAAAGGGGATCTGGCCACAAGAGAGTGTACCTGTCTCTTACACTGTCCATCTCCTTGTTTGAGTTCCTCGCTGCCATCAGATAAGGAATTAAATAGTTTAAGAAGGCCACCCCTTATTAAACAGCCTCCAAATTTCCCTGGGGTCTCTCTGAAGCCTCTGCAGGTAGCACAACATAATGGCTTCAGGCATGGGTGGTAAAAATAAAGAGATACCACATCATGGGGCAGGGCTAGTTTGGTTCTTCTGTAAAATACTTGGATGTAGGGATTGTTACTTTTTCAACAACAAAAAATCCAGCCAAGACATTTTTTTTTACTGTGAAATATTATTGCATGTATAAGGCAGTCTTTAACAAAGCCATGGCAAAAGCACAAAACTCATTTTCAAAGGAAACCGATGGTTTCAAGTAATTAGGTTTCCTAATGCATTCTAGTTCCCCAAGCTATTTCAATGAAATGATAAGTTCATTTTTATTTTATTTTTTCAAGCAATAGACATTTCCAGCTGTAATTATTAAAGACTGAATCATCATAGTATTTAAAGATATGAAAATCTTGTCAGAGTGGCAGCTATGCAATTATAGCTTGCATTCATAATGTAAATGTGTGATGCCAGTTTCTGAAATTGTCGTGTTTGTCTTTTGTCCTCTCCCATTCATTCCTTCTTTTTTGTTGTTGTTGTGAATATGGAGCCCCAATCATGATATCCTGTCTTTTGTGTTCACATCCTTTATATGGAATAATAATATAATACAATATAATACCTTATTCAAATGTTTGTTATTTCAAGGACATTAACCTTTTTCACAAAGCTGGTTAATTCATGTGGCTTTGCAATCTTTATTAAGTTGCTGAAATCTTAACATTCTGTGATTTTTTTTAAAAAAACTATTAATGCAGATTTCTATTTCCTTCCTAAAAGTGTGATCATACTTTTTACTTGAATCAGTGGAGCAGCTGTCCTTATTTTATTTATTTATTTATTTATTGGACATGTATCTGATCTTAGCTGTCATTTTTGCTGGACGTGAAAAACATTCTGAGAAAATAAGATATGTATGTATGTAAAAATGTAAAACTAGAATAATAGATTCACTTGTATTGTGTGAGCAAAGATTCGAGGAAATTCCACACATTACTTTTACTTTCACAAATTGTAAATAATCTCTTTCTCGTAGAACATGGACCTATTGTACAGACTACCAGGGACACATGAAAGGTGGCTGAGCAGTGTTCGTTGGGATAGGACAGGGCGGTGGTGCCAGGGGAACTCTGGGTTAGCAGCATTGGCGTCCCACAGGTGCACATACACATACAGGGATGCTAACTGCCAACTCAGAGCTTCTCCAACCTTGTGGCCCTGCCCCATCCCAGTGAATGGCAGTTCTGTTGCCTCTGGGAGGGCACTGCTGCCACTGTCACATGTCATTGCCAATACACATGTACATGTATGTGATGCCATACCTAAGCTAATGACCCAGTTAATATCAATGCAGAGGTGTCAATTTTATGAGCCACTAGTTCTGCATAAAATCTGGTCCCACGCTATGTTCTGAAGGCACATAAAGCCAGCTCCCTGCTGTAGCAGGGTCTGGTCTGGTCAGTGCCTGGATGGGAGACTGCCAGTTTGGGAACCATATGTAAGCCGCCTTGGGTTTCATGAAAAAGAAAGGTAGGGTGTAAACGACATAAATAATAAATTAATAAATAAATAAAATCTATACATGCAGCTACCATGATTTGTGCAATTAGGGAGGTTTGTAAAAATGAAAGATGTTGCTGGAAATATTTTCCTCACAATGATTTATGGGTATCCTGATAGTAACTGCTGCAAGTATTTTCAGTGTAATTCACTCTATTGTGCTGAGACTCCACCTGTTCCCTTTCCTGGTAGCCAGAAGAAGAGGGAGGAGAGAGTTACAATGGCTTAACTTACGAATGTGTTATGAAATTAGTACCCTCAAATGTTAAGATCAGAGAAAGGATCACTCATCATGAAAAGACCATTTTTGTTGTCATACCCCTAGATGACAAAGAAAATATGAACTTTGGCTCTGAAATATGACTGGCAGAATGAGTGGAGAGTGGAATAATTGATCATAGCCATTCCTTGCTCTATCTACAGTAGAACCCAACACTTATTTTGAGCTTGCAAACTATGTGTTTGCTGAATTTATATAATTGGCCCATAACGTAGAAAACAATACAAAACATTTTTTAAAAAATATTAAGCACAGTTAAAACAGATTTTTAAAAATCCCTAGAGGACCAGACCATAAGTATTTTAAAAGCCCTGGATGAAAGAAAGACCACAAAGTGAACCACTCTGGGAAGGTCGCTCCATAACTGGGTACCACTACTCAAAAGGGCCTCTAGGGAACAGCTGAGATGTGAGAATATGCATGAGGATATGCAAGCATAGTGGCCATGGTGTCTCTCAGTCATCCTCTGCACAAGGTATTTCTCCAGTTTCTCACATGGCTAACTTCCTGCTATCCTATCCCCCCATATTTCTTTACTAAGCATCCTCTGGGTCAGATGGAATATAGACTCACCTTAGTGAATATATCAACATTAACAAAACCTTTCTGCCCTCACCCTCAGCTGCTGACTAATCCAAACCCTTTGACTCTCTAGAAAACTGAAGTCACAATGAGATATTTCAAATAAAAATAAGTGGGATTTTAAAACAGAAAACTAAAGAAGAGATGGTGATTAACACAGGCCCACACAGACTCAACAACACAACAGATGCAAATTTACTTTCCGTCTTTGTTTAATCATTCAAAGTTTTTGAGACAATTTACTGTATTTGTTTGGAAGTAATGCATTACCTTTACCACTGTATCTTGTAACCAACAGATATAAATAAGAATATAAGCCCTTTTCTCTAGACAATAGAACAGCAGGATAGCTTTTCAGGCGAGTTTTGAAAACAGTGAATTCCATTAAGGAATCCATTGTTTCTGGAAAGCTGCCCTTTGCAGCAACTTACTAAATGCGGCTGTTGGGGGAGGGGTGCGGGGATGGCTCTTTGTAGCTGCAAAAACACTTCATCATGTGGATGCTTCTAAACAATGGATACCTGAAGTAGAAATAACAAAACATTCTTCTGCCACTCTCCCACATCAAGAAAACGATTACTGCATGATAGGGAACCCTCAGCATCATCTGCTTTGGCTCTTTGTGAAACAGGCAATGGGTGCCCTTGACTATAGTGTGCAGGTAGACTTTACTGCCATAGGATAGCAGCTTCCCACTAAGAGAAAACAGTTAATCTTGTGTGCTTGCTAGCTTAGCTGGTTCTGAGAGCCAGGGGAACAACACTGCTGAATTCCAAAGGAAAGCAGTAAGATCAAGCTGCTTTTCTGCAAAATTGCCACATAGCTGATCTTCTCTTCTTGCGATAATGAAGTCATGACACCCTTCAGAGTGATTCTACTCTATAGTCATTGTATATGGCAATTGTGTTTCCCATGGCACATCTTTAACAATCTCTGTACACTCAGGGAGCCATGTCTCAAGCAGAACCTAGAGGTATGCATATGCCAGTGTCTAAGGACTTGTGTCTCTCATAGTTTATGTCTCACTGAAAGAATGCCATTCATCTGGCATTCATGGGGGGCAAATTTGCTCCACCTCTCTTCCCAGAAGAAGCAATGTGAGGCTGGCATCCAGTATTGGCATGCTGGTGACTGGATAATGTAGGAGGCTGTATTTGCCTTTCTACAGAGAGGAGCATTCTTTCTCTTGAGGATCTGCAGTGAAGCCTGCTCATTGTACTGGTTGCTGGATGGGTAGCTCACTCCCTCATGAGGCAGCCAGTGAGAGAGGATCTCAGCTGCCCTGGCAAGGTTCTGAGGTATCTTTATGATGAAGGGATGTTTACCTAACATATTTCTCAGTGCCAGTCAGCTCAAAGGGGTAATAGGAGGGAAGTAGTTTTTGGAAGGGCCATAGCTCAGCATCTGCTTTGCATTCAAAGGTCCCAGGTTCAATCCCCGACATCTCCAGTTAGGACTGGGAATATACTCTGTCTGAAATCCTGGAGACCTACAGCTAGTCACTGTAGACAATAGTAAGCTAGATGGACCAATGGTCTGACTCAGGATAAGGTAGCTCCTTCACCTAATTGCATGCAGGCCAGCAGGGGATGGCACTGAGGAGCAATAAGGTACCTCCTTAGTTTGGCATTATGAGAGTTAGTGATGAAAGGCATGGATCAATTAAGTAATTGATCTGGCAGGTGGAGCAAAGCTGGTGTCACCCAAATATGGTGACAGCAGGAGGTTTGCCCAGCTCTTTCCTTATGTTAGCATAAGTCAAATAAAAGGTGTGGCTCTTTGACTCCATAATAGTGTCTTGTATCTTCATTCTGGAGTGCGGAGGCAGTGTCGCTCCGATGCATTCATTGGGGGCAATTACCATAACCCTCTTCCTTGAGGAAGAATCGTGAAGTGTTGGGTGACATTGGGATGTTGGGGGCTATTGGCCAATGAGGGAAAGACGTGTCTGGACTTTATAAGCCTGCTTGGCCTCTGGATTTAGTGTAACAACCCACCAACTCATCCCAGTTCCACAGCCTGGGATTAACCAGTTGCCTATGGGGACTGAGTAGGATTTGGGGGCTGATTCTCTTAATTGGCCAAGAAAAGCACCTTTTTGTCTACATGATAAAGGAACACTTACTTAATATGTCTGAGAGAATATCAGAGTGGACATAACCTTGGGCTTTGGAGGTTTCATCCTATTGGACACTGGCCAGTGGGAATCGGATGAAAGGTCAGGTGCCTTCTCTGTTCACCTTTAAGGTGAACTAGTGTTGAAAAGCATGAGTCAGGACTGATCTGGTATATGGAACAAGGGTCAGCTCCTTTACAAGCTAATTGGAGGTTGTGCCTTTGACCTCAAAAACTGTCTCATGTCTTCATTCTGAGGGTATGGTAGCAAACATGGAAGACATAACTTTTAGCGTGCACACACACACACACGTGCATGCACACATGCACACACACACACACTAAACAGGAGGGGGTGAAGATGTCAGGACAATCTACGTCAGCTAAGACTATATCATTTAATAGTGCCTGTCAACCTTCTACCTGTGATGCTTTTACATGAGAGTTTGGCTTCCTAGAGGGACCAGTCAAGCCCAACACAGCAGTTCCCAGCCAGCAGACACCTATCTCCTGATTTCATCAGCTTCCTGGTGGCAGGGGCTTAAATGGAATGCTGTCTTGTGTTCTGGACCTGCTGTGGAGATGAGAGTTTAGGGCACTGTGTTGCAGTGGTTAGACTCCTGTCTATGGGACCTTTATTAGGGAATTGCATTGGGTCACTGTGTTTCGCTTCCCTGAAACTTGCATTATGGGGTACCCTTTTCTGAATGCTATTTAACATCCATAGGAAGCCATTAAGGGTGGCCAGGAGTTTTGGCGCATAGCGTCAGCTGATGATACCAATCACTGTTTCTCTGTAACATCCGGATCAGATTTGGCTGTGCAGGTCCTGAACAAGTGTCTGGATGCAGTAATGGGCTGGATGAGGCTCAACAAACACAAACTGAATCTTGGCATGGTGGAAGTTCTATGGGTCAGTGGTTCCCATATCCGGGAGCCGGGTAATGTGCCTATTCTGGATAGGATTGCACTCCCCCTAAAGGATCAAGTATGCAGTTTGGAGTGCTCTTTGATTCATCTTCAACCCAGGAAGCCCGGGGAAGCTATGGGACTAGGAGTGCTTTCTACCAGCTTCGACTGGTATGCCAACTGCAAACATTCCTGGACTAGGATAGTCTAGCCACTGTGACCTGTGCATTGGTAACCTCTAGCTTAAATTACTGTAATCTGCTGTATGTGGGGCTTCCCTTGATATTGGACTGGAACCTGCAGCTGGTGTAAAATGCTGCAGTGAGTTTACATATTGCATCACTCTTAAAGGAGCTGCACTGGCTGCCAATAAACAACAAGATCAAGTTCAAGGTTTTGGTTTTAACCTATAAAGCCATGAACAACTTAGGATCAGGATACCTGCAGGAGCACCTCTCTCCCTACTGCCCTGTCCAACCTAGCCAACCTAGGCTAGCAATAATCAGGGAGGGAGACTTCTCTTTGGAGCACTGACAGTGGTGATGATATTTGCTAAAAACATGCCTGTGCACTCGAGCCTTTTCTGGTGTTTAATGTCAGGAATTAATTAATGGTGCCCATGGGTCATCAGTTGCATTTTAGTTATATTATTGAAATTTCACTGTTTTATCATTTCATTATTTTATCATTTTAATTTGTACACTGCCTTGAGATGGATTGTAGTAGGTGGCAGATAAATACTTTAAAAATATAAATAGATATTGGGGAAAGGCTAGTTAAGAATGGGGAGGGGTATATTTTCTTTTTTTTCACTTTTTTGCTTCAAGGGAAAGGAGGATATTAGGAGTGGGGGATTTTATGGCTCTGCTCCTAATTTAGGAGGACAAGCATATTACCGAGAAAGAGAAAGGAAAAGTTTGTATGTGTCAAGATCAGCTATGCTGGTGTCTTTTAGTTGTGTTGTGTTTAAATGGTTGTGTTTAAATGAGCATAAAAGCTTTTTTGTTTGTTCTTAAAGAGATTTGGATGACCAAAGTATTCCTCTGGTTATTCAGAACCCTGCAAATCAGCTGGTCTATGACTTGATTGGACTTGGGAGATAAATAGACTGTATTCAGACATGGGGTTTGTTGCATTAGTTTTCCTGACTATAATGGTTGTGCTTCTGTCCTGATTTCTAATGTTCCTTTCACACTGCAGTACCTGTTGCATTATGGAACTATGACATTTTGACTGATATACCACCATGTTACACTAAATTTCATTCACATAAGTGGCCGTGGTGTGATACAACAGTGACCATCATTGGATATGTTGCTACTCCACCCTTTCTGCACATGCACACTTCTGTTCCCCCATGATTTACCCATGAAAATGGCAGGAAAGAATGGTATGCCGGTATACTGGCTCAAATGTCATTGCTTTATTCTTGCTTTTCTGGGTTAATAGGGCTGAAAATTGATTTTTTTTCTGGAAGCAATTAACACAGAAATGAGTGCTAAATTTCCACTGTATTACACTAGATTTCCAGAAGTGACTTTTGCATCATGTGTGGAAATTCTCAGGTAAGGATACATTGAAAAAGCAGAATAAACTGTCATCTGAATGCAACCTAAGTAGTTGTCCTGTGTCATAGTATTGTGGCAAATTCAGAAAAAGCATATTAGGTGAGAAAAGACAGCCAATGGAGATTGCAAAGGACAGGGGTATACAGTGGGGATAAAATTTATTGGAAATACTCCATCTGTTTCAGGACTGAAGGCAGTGATGCCACTTTAATTCGTCATACTCTGTAAGTTTTTCCCCAGGAATTATCTTGTGACTAACAGCATAATTCTAACTACTCAGTAAATCCTAAAATTTGTCTATAAAGTAAGTCGTATTGAATTCAATGGAACTTACTGCCAGGTAAGTGGGGTTAAGAATGCAGCCTTACAGGCCTCCAAACCCACTAATGCTGGGCTATGGAGATTTTGGATCGTCCCTCTGCTTAGCTTTGCTGGCTGAGTCTCCTGCCAGCCATAATCGTTCCATTGGCACTGACCTGAATCTTCTATTCTCCAAGTGGGGCCAACAGAAAGTTGTCACACAACAGCACCAGGCCCAATCCAGACTCAATCATGCCAGTCTGGGGCTTGTGCAGGGATCAGGCCCAATCATCCTGCCTCCCTCATTGTTTGTGAACAGTCAGGCTGTGGATGCGGTAGTGGCTCTGCTACTCTGCAAAGCCGCACTGGCGTGGCATAGGAGTTTGGATTGCACAGTTAGTCATGGTCAAGTCTGTGCAATGTGCCTATGAGTGTAACGTGTTAAGGGGCTTTGGTGATACATACTTGGCTCAAGCAATAAATATTTAACTTTGTGAATTTATTTCTTTTATGAATAAGGAATTATTAACAAAAGTAATTTTTATGCTCCAAAATAATATCTTGAAAGAGTAAAATCATGTTCTTGTGACAGATCTTATTTTAGGAGGCCCCATAATCATTTAGAAAGAAATATTTCTTTTTGTGTGTGTGATCACTTGCATATAGTGTAATCACAATAATTATAATCCTGGATGAAGTTTGATTTTATGGACAGGATCTTGGACAAAAATAAAATAAAGGATTTCAGTATGGCATGTCAAAGTGTTTGTGCTTGAGGAATAGGCTGAGGGAAGAGGCCTTTCTCTGGGGAAATAGCAACTTCATCAACTCTGAGACCAGACAAAGAGATCATTGAGTAGCAGTGAGAAAGAAAATAGCTAGCTCTATTCATCAGTTATTTTCTCTTATGACGTCTGTGTGGTTTATCTTTCAGGTAGAGATTGGCAAGCATTTTGTAATGACATTTAAGGTGAGAAGCAATGAATATTTATAAAGTCAGAATCTTTGGTTTGATGTTATGTGCAAATAAATGGCACATGAAACCGGGGCCTGAAAACTAGTTTTCCCGGTGTAACCAGAGGAGATGATGGCAGGTATTAATGTATGTGTGTGTTAGGGATGTGCACCATCCACAAGACTGGGTTTGGATGCCAATTTGGTGCTTCCGGAAACAACACCACTTGGTCTGAGCCACTTCATAGGCTGTCCAGTTCAGCTTGGGGTCTGTCAGGGAAATGAAAAAAAAATGGTTATAACTATTTTCCTTTTGACATAAGTGGATGAAATTTGTGGGCACACTAGCCAGTCCAGAGTGGACAAAGTCTGCCAAATTACAAATAGGTACAGGGGCTTTTGTGCTGGGCTGTCTTATTGTTTAAAAAGGAGACATCAATACCTTCTTTATTTTTGAATGGAATTGGATGGAATTTTCAGGCAAGATTTCTTGCCAAATTTCAGAAGGAAAATGTAGTTTTTCTGCAAGGGCAGTCATTGCAATTTTGGGGGTGGGTGGAAAAGGAATAATTTAATCTCCCCTATTGTTTTGTGGGCAATTAGTCTGAAAACTGCAGACATGACAGAGGTGCCCCTAGGTAAGAAAGCTGCCAAATTGCAGTCAAGTGGGTTCATGGGCTTTCGTGCTAGACACCTTTAAGATTGATTTTGGAGTGTTAAAAACTAAAATGGATTGTGTTCCGATTCTCTCTGATTGCAAGCCTGACCTGCCAGTCATGAAGGAGCTCTCCCTCTGCCCTTTCCCTCCCCATCCTGATATCTAGAGCCATACATCTCACTCCTCCAAAGCTGCTCCTGGTCCAAAGCATTCAGATTGGAGAGAGCTGGTAAAATCTTTCCCTCATATTACAAGCTAGACTTGTATCACCTGCAAAGGAGCTTCCCCTTTTCCTCTTGATCCTGGCATTTCCCTTAAGTTAGAGACATGTTTTGATTTGGGAAAGCTTCTGCCTTTCTCCCCTCCCACAAACCCTGGTGTATTGTTTACACAGTACGCGTAGACATATATTTTCACTTTTAGTAGATGCTTGTCTGCAGCATTGTAAAGAAATGTCTGGATCACTGAAGTGCTGCAAAGTGCTTCAAGGGTCTCGGGTTTGAGTCATGCAGCCTTATAAAGATCCAACATTGCCTAGGACAAACCAAAAATCCTCTGAGGCATTCCTATCATCTGTGACCTTTGGGCTTGGTAGCTGGGACTGATGAAAGGGTGGAGCCCAACAATATCTGGAGGAGCACATATTCTCCATTCCTGAATTAAAGGATCAGGTAGCAAGTGTTGCAAAAGACCCATGCCTGAGAACTGGAGAGATGTCAGTAGTAAAACTAGACATTATCATTATTATTTGCCCATCCTTCACCTATAGGTCCCAGGGCAGATTACAAAATCACGGGGCTAAATGAATAAATAGTCTTACATAGGGGCTTCTTCTGTTCTTCTACTCCACTATTTTATTTTCAGCAGTGGCCAGCAGGCTGCACCTGGAAGTTCACAATCAGATGATGAAAGAGATAGCCAGGCCATATTTTTGATACAGAATTTGTTATGCCAAGCCATTCTGTGTCTGAAAGTGAAGATTCAAATTAATTAACATGGCCAAGAGCCATTTATAACTCTCCATGAATGTGCCTAATCATTTTGCTCAAAGTACAAGGTTATTCATTGGTTATGTGGCATTTACCCTGAGTTACTGAGCCCTTCTCAAACGTGGTATCAGTTTCTGGAAGGGGGGAAAGTGAGAATACTGAAAATATAAAAAAAATCTGTTATTCAGATTGGAAGTTATTATGGCAGAGGTCATGTTGGTTCAAAGACAAGTTTCACTATAGAAATGAAAGCAAATGGAAATAAAAAAACCCTACAAGATGATTTATTATTCCTGTCATTACTAACTAAATCCAAAGTCTGTCAGAGACATTGGCAAGTCTGATGTTAACATCACATTTTTTCTTATATTTCATTTGTCTAAAGGTGCTGTGAACTTAGAAGAATGAAACAGATTTGAATATATCATCTGATCCAGGGCTTGAAAAAGGAGGAGCTGGTGTTACTGGTTAGAATATTTATATCTTCTTTTCTTTTTTTAAAAAACAATCAAGTAAACAAACAAAATCATGCAAGATGTTGATGTTGATGTCTGGAACCATTTGTTAGATACACAAATTTTAATTCACTTTTAATAGGCTATGTATTTAAATGAAGATGATAGAAACTGCCCAGATGAGAAGATTTCTGAAAGATTCCCCCCTCCCCCGGTTATATATAATTGTAAGAATACCTTCATTGAACTTATATCAGGGGTCACCAAACATTTTGGACCAGAGGACACATTTCAATTTTTGAGACAGTGCTGAGGGCACCAGTCACAAAATGGCTGCAGTGGGGGGCGTGGCATAACACAGGATTAGAGTCACATTGAAGCTTTTCCCATAATTGTATTTCCATACTAGAAAAGACTTGATCTGTTGAATTTTTGCCTGCCATGTTGGAGAAAAAGAAGTGCCTGTTTTTCCCCAATGCCAACACTAAACCAAAGCCAAGGCTACAAAACAACTCACTTATCAATCACAGCTCTGAGTTCACTCATTGGCTATTAATACTGATAGGGAGGAGCAACCAGACTGGCTCATTTCACATAAATCACTTAGAAGAGTATTTTGCTCCATAACTTTCTTTCCAAAAGGGCTAGATACTTACTTAAAAAATAATAATAATGAAAGCTCAGATTCTGGGCTACTTGCTTGGGGCACCACTGAAGGTCTTTGCAGTTGGTGACCCCAGACCTAGACCATCTTATGGTATAGTCACAGAGCTTATTCAATGCTGAGTTTGTTTTTTACTGTGAGCTAAGTACATGGAAAAAATTATAGCTTGATTGTGGGCTGCTATGAGAGTGTCTTTCTCTACAGAATTCTGGATTGATTGTATGTTATAAAACCCTTTCTCTTAGGAATGACATTGTAGAGAGCCTGATCTACCAGTCTATAGCCCATTTGAAAGTAGATTAAGAAAATTCTGTTCATTGTGAAGAAACTTGCACACAACAACACTTCATGTATCTGATGGAGTGGGCTATAATCCACAAAAGCTTTTGCCACAATAAATTTATTAATATTCAAAGTGCTACAAGACTATATGTTCTTTTTGCTGCAACAGACTAAAATGGATTGCCCTCTGGAAATCTTTGCATCGTGTTTTTAAGGATGAATCCACGTGGATTTGGGAGTTCTAAATACAGGGAGAGAAATTATATTTGGGGAAAGTTGAACATTTCAGTATACCCATTTGTGCTTTTATTCTGGCTTATTACATCAGAAGTGCTACAGAATATTTCTTTGCTATGGTATTGCAGCTGGAATAAACAGAAATAGGTTTGCAGGGGGTAAGTTTTGAAAAGTATCATGAAGGAAGAGGTCACACAGAGGATCTAACAATAACAAGAACTTTACTATAACTAATTATATACAGAGAATAAGGCCCAGAGCATGGTGCTGCTTATAAGGCAGGCCTGGAACTGAAACTGCCACAGCCTGGGGCTGACTCAGCAGTTCCTGGTATGGCAAGCCTAGAGGACCAATACACTACACCCCTCCCCCTAGCTCTCATAGTCCTGAAGATACTTGGGACGAGCCCTGGTGTGGGCCGATCGATGACAATTTTGCATTGAAGCTGATGGTGCATTCCCTAGTTCCCCATTTGGCTCTGGTTCATGCTGGTCCACTTCAGGGTCCAAGCACAACTGCTCTTGTCTGGCATCAGGAGCAGCCACTGGCTCATTTTCTCTTTCTGAGTATTTCCAGCACCCTCAGAGAGAGCTGATGGACCTGGGTTTCAAACTCTCATCTGGTCCACATGTCGATGTAACACATGGCTGTCTGGTGTTTGAGCCGTGTAGGACAATGGGCCCATGGCTTGGGTCACAGTGGCAGAAATCCATGTTTCACCAGCACCGCAGTTCCTGACATACACTGGGTCACCTGGGGTGAACACCCGTGCAGGTTCTTGAACTGCAACGGACTCCCTTGGTTGGTCGTCGGTCAAGTCAGGATGCAACCGATCAAGCAGAGTTGTTAAGTCATCTGTTCATTAATACCTCAGCTGGGCTCCTTCCAGTTGTGGCACAAGGTGTGATGTGTTGTGTCAGGAGAAAACTTGCAAGGCGTCGGTCCCAGTCACCTTCTACAATCCATTTCAATGCATCCTTTGTTGTCCTGACCATCCTCTCGGCCTGGCCATTGGTTGCTGGATGAAAAGGGGCTGAAGTGACATGCCAAATCAGTCCATTATCCAGGAATGTGCAGAATTCTGCAGATGTGAACTGGGCCCCATTGTCTGAGACAATGGTGTTTAGCATCTCATGTGTTGTGAAAAGCCTGTGTAAGGTCTTGATAACAATACGAGATGTTATTGATGATACCGGAACCACTTCTAACCATTTGGAGTATGAATTAACAACAATCAAGAAAGTTTGTCCCTGGAAGAGGCCTGAAAAGTCCATATGAAGCCATGACCATGGTGTTTTTGTTGATTCCTATGGGTGCACTGGGGCATGTAGTGGAGCTGGTCTTGAAACCTGACACTTCTCACATCTCTTGATGCATTCTTCAATCTCGCTGTCCATCTTGGGCCACCATACATAGCTGCGTCCCAGAGCCTTCATTCACACCCTACAACACCCGATGTCTCAACACAGTAGGAATGACAACTCTATTTCCCCATAGGAGGCATCCCTTGTGCACTGATATATGTTGTTTGGATACAAATGGTCTGAATTTCTCCTCAAGCTTCCCTAATGGCCATCGAACATGGGCAAGAACTGGCTTCTTGGATGACACAGTGGCAATATTCCCATCATGGAGGGGTGGTTCCAGTAATGACTCTAACAGCATATCCAGCAGAGGGGTTTCATCAACCCCAGCAGAAGAGAGAGGAAGAAGGCTCAAAGCATCAGCATGGGCAATGCTCCTGCCAGCCCGATGTTGCAATGTATAATCATACGCATTCAGGAAAATGCCCACCGCAACATGTGTTGAGATAATATTTGAGGTGTCTGCTGGTTAGGAGCAAACAATCCCAATAACGGCTTGTGGTCAGTAGCAATAGTGAATGGTCAACCATAGACATAGTCATGGAATTTTTTTACGCTAGCCACAATACCTAGGGCCTCATCAATTTGGGCATAATTCCGTTCTATTGAAGACATTGTTCTGGAGTAGAAAGCGATAGGCACCTCACGAGAGTCCTCAAGTTGATGGCTCAGAACAGCTCCAATACCATCTGGAGATGCATCACACGTGAGAATCAAGGGCTTCCGTTCATCATAGTGCACCAAGACACTGTCAGACGATAACAGGTGTTTTACATCACAGAAAGCCTTATAATGCCAGGCTGTCCACTGCCATGCAGCATGCTTGTCAAGAAGGTGTTGCAATGATTCTGCCACTGTAGCCTTATTTTTTAAGAAGGTGTGACAGAAATTCAAGAGTCCCAAGCAGGCTTGGAATTCCTGTTTATTATGGGGCACTGGAGCTTCATGAATTGCTTTAAATTTTTCCGGGGTAGGCCGAATGCCAGTGGCATCAATATTGTAGCCAAGGAATTCAGTTTGGGAAACACCAAATACATATTTCTCATGCTTGACCCAGAGACCAGCAACAGCAAAACAGTGCAGTACATCCCACATCCATGAGGCAAGTTCAGTGATGGAGTTGCCGGCAACCAAGACATCATCAAAATACGGTATGGCACCTGGTACTCCTTTGAGAATGTCCTCCATTAAGCTCTGAAAAATTCCAGGGGTCACAGAAGCACCAA
Organism: Rhineura floridana; assembly: GCF_030035675.1. NCBI lineage: Eukaryota > Metazoa > Chordata > Lepidosauria > Squamata > Rhineuridae > Rhineura > Rhineura floridana. Next base: position 169,474,108 of record NC_084482.1, on the reverse strand, counting down.
ACTGGAGGTGTTTTACTCTGAATGCTCCATGATGAGTGGTGGTAGTCTGAGCATCAGCAGTAGCATCATCCACAGACAGTTGCTGATAGGCCTGGGCCAGGTCAAACTACGCAAAAACTTTTCCTTGTGAAAGTGATGCCAAAAGATGACTCACCACTGGGATTGGATATAGATGCTGATGCAGGGCTTTATTGATAGTACACTTGTAGTCACCACAAATGTGGATGTCGCCATTGGCTTTCAATGGAGTGACAGTGGGTGTCTCCCTTGTCGGATATATACTGGCTCCAAGATGCCTTGCTCTATGAGGCAATCAAGTTCAGCATCAATCTTTGCTCACAGTGCAAACAGAACACAACGGGGTTTCATACAGATGGGGGCCACAGTAGGATCCAAGAACAATGAAATAGGAGACCCCTTAGATTTCCCAAGACTTTTATCAAAAACAGCTTTGGAATCATTTAGAATGCTATCCCATAATGATTCACCAATCTGGTGAACACCCGTGACAGCAATGCCCAATGGCTCAAACCAGTCTAAGCCAAGGAGACTGGTGTGATGCCCTTGAGCAACCAATAACTGTAAAGTTTGGAAAGTTTGGTAACGCACCTCAACTTCACGACGCCCTTTATTGAAACCTGATTTTCCTGGTAATCAGTCAGTTTGGAGTGGAAAGGGACAATTTGTGGGCCCCCACAAAGAAATATTTGCTGGTAGGTTTCTGATGAGATGATAGTATAACCTGAGCCCGAATCAACATTCATGGTGCATGGAGTGCCCTGGATGGTGACTGTCACCTTCACCTTCCTCACATTGGCGGAGTACTGCAACCCTGGCTTGATGTGGTTAATCACCTCCTCTGTATTGTCATAAGTGGAACACTTCTGTACAGTGTGTGTGGTACTGCTTTGTGTCCTTGATGGTGTTTTCCTTTCCGCTGCACTTCTGGGGGAGGCTGCTTCCGCTTTGGCTTGGCATACTCACTCAATATGCCCAACTTTTTGATAATACCGATACTGTGCACCTCTGAAACGGCAGATATGCCGGTCATGGGATCCGCCGCAGCTCTGACATTTCACTGGAGAAACTTGTCTGGATCTTGGAAGTCCTGCAGCACCTACTCTGGTTGATGAACATTTGTACCGCAGCCTGTGGATCTCTAGAAGTTATTGATTTGAATCTTTAGCCAGCTGGGTTTCTGAACAGGGTGAGTTTCTTGCCAAGCACACTTCGCGGGCGCTTCCTGCTGCTGCTTCTGTAGCCAGAGCTTTCTCTAATGCAGTCTTGAACATGAGTTGTCCTTTTGCAAATAGACACTTTTGCAGGCCCTCATCATGCAACCCACAGACCAGGTGATCACATAGCATCTCCTCAAGGTTTGAGAAATTGCAATGTTTTGCCATGCGTCTAAGTTCAGCAACATACAGCGACACACTCTCTGGTGGGCCCTGATTTCGTCTGTAGAAAGAATTACATTGTGCTATTTCAGATAGTTTTGGAGAGAAATGTCCTTGTAAAGCATTCAAGATATCCTCATAAGATGTATTAGTAAGTTTTGCTGGTGCTACGAGGGCCTGGGGTAGGCCAAAGGTGTCCGGCCCACAGACACTGAGTAACACAGCAGGCTTCTTCTCTGACTCTGTAATGCCGTTTGCTGCCAAGTAAATCTCCAGCCTGGCTGCTAACTTTCCCACTTGCTGGGACATGCAGGGTTAAATTCTTCAAGATGCCGTTGGGTGGCCATATTCCACAAGATACACACTGACCTGGACTGCTTTGCAGTGGTTTCCACAAGGCCCAAGCTGATGTCCTAATCCAGTCTAAGGAGAAATGTTCTCTCCCTTTAAGCCTCTAAAATGCATGAAGAAAATACTCTGTGTGCTTCAGTATCCCATCCTTGTTGCCAGAGAAAAGTATCATGAAGGAATAGGCCACACAGAGGATCTAACAATAACAAGAACTTTACTATAACTAATTATATACAAAGAATAAGGCCCACAGGAAGCTGCTGCTTGTAAGACAGGCCTGGAACTGAAACTGCCACAGCCTGGGGCTGACTCAGCAGTCCCTGGCAGGGCTGGCCCCAGACACGCTGGGGCCCTTGGGCACAATCAAGCTCCAGGCCCTGGTGCTCCCCTTCTGTGATTCGTGCCAGGATTGCTGCCGCGGATTGCACGCCCCGCCATTCCCTTGCTTAACCTACCTTTCTCAGTTGTTCTGCAGTTGTACACACAGTGCTGCCCTTAACAAAGATGGCGGCTGAGGTTTCCCTAAGGGGCTGAAGCCTCTGCCACCATCTTGGTTCATGGCAGAGGTGCACGCTCACAGTGCCATCAGCCAAGATGGCGGCAGAGGCTTCAGCCCCTTAGGGAAACCTCGGCCGCCATCTTTGTTAAGGGCAGCACTGTGTGCGCAACCGCAGATCAAGGTAGGTTAAGCAAGGGAATGGCGGAGCCCCGAACCTGTAGCCATGCGATTCGCAGTAGCAATCCTGCTGCAAATCACAGAAGGGGACCAGGGGCCCCTATAGCCCCAGGGGCCCTTGGGCCAGTGCCCCACCTGGCCCCCCTTTAGAACTGTCCCTGGTTTCTGGTATGGCAAGCCTGGAGGGCTAATACATTGCAAGTTTAGAAGTCACAAATGGAAAAAAGGCAGTTTTCAGTAAACACATAGCAAATCAATTGTTTTAGGAGTGCAATTCTGTACTGTTATTATATCCACATTCATCTCTTTGAAACTGAAGAGATGTGATAGCATGTAATTGAGTTGCAGGTTTACACTCTCAAAATTTGCGCTTTCAGGAATCCCATCTGAATGAATACATATTAAAAAAGGTCCCCAAATAAAATACAATACAATAATGGTCAGTGTTACAGGCACTGACCACTTCAAAATAAATGCTTCTTTATTCTTGGGGTTGAATGAATGTTGAACCATGTATGGCATACTCTTGCTTTCTTGTGTATGTGAACATTCAGGACTGTATAAATGCCTATTCTGTACAATATGTTTATACCTATGCAAAAAAGGATCAAGAAATTGGCTCTGATGCCTTTTAAAGCATGGAAACTATGGGGAAAAATTGTGAGATGCCTAGGTTTGTCTTTTAGTTCTGGTCAAGTGAAGGGAACGATGTTTGTTTGAAGAATAATGCTTATAATCTGCTTTGCCACCTCTCTTTTGCTTTGAAGGGGGTGGTAGTGTCAGTGGAGAGTATTTTATAAAAACTCTGCTGATGGTTGCCATGTAGAAAAATTGACGGACATTTGCATTATTCTGCACATTAGAGAAGATTTGTCTGGGAAGCAGTGGATTTCAGATTCTTTTTTTCAAAAAGCTTAGTTTGATGATAAAAGGCCATTGAAATCAAAGGCTCTGTCTTGGTGATGACATTGCCCAAACTGTTACTTACTGAAAAAAGAAGTCGGGCGCAACCAAAATTATTTGTCTGAAATTAATTTTCTGCATAGCCTTCCACAATAGAGTCAAAGTCTCTCTGGCTGTTTTACTGTAGAAGCACAAATTACAAAGGCTTTTGTCATTATTATGAAGTATATTTATTAATTTTCTTGCCCTCACAAGTACACAGCAAGTAATTACAATATTCGAAATGGCAAGCTAAGTTTAAGCTGCCATGTCAACAAGAGATGTCAGGGGCACAATGTCCACTGACAACAATAAAGGTTGCTAAATCTTTGCAGATTATTTATGCTGGCCTGTAATTTACATTGAAGATGTCATTTACTGGGTGTTATTTTTATCCCACTTCCCAGCCATTGCTCATGTAAACATCTTGTGAATGAATGGGAGCCCAAAATTGCTATTCTTGTTTATTTGCCTGATGTTTGGGATGATACTGATTATTTGGAGCCATTTCTATCTGACTTCAGCCTTCAGGCAAGGTTTTGAAACAGAAATGGCCTTGGTCACCCTGGAGCATGACATGCTACACTATCGAATGGCTGTGGGAGAGCCTGTTAAGTCTTCAGGACCTCTTAGTAGCTTTAAATAGCATCAGCCATGGTTTCCTTGTGGACTGTCTACCCAACCTCTCATTTCCATCTTTCTGATTGCAATTGGCCTTGCATGGAGTTGCACTCCCCCTGAATAACCAGTCCACAGTTTGGGCAGCCTCCCTGACTCAGTATTAACCTCATGGACTCAGCACTGACCAGAAGCTCCGGTGGCAGGAATGTCCAGGAGTGGTTTTGATCAACTTAGGTTGGTACATGAACTGCGGCCTTATCTAGAGAGCTCGAGCCTAGCCTCCTTACCATGTTCTAGTCATGTCTAGATTAAACTATAGCAATGTACTGTATATGGGTTTGCTTTTAAGGATGGGTTGGAATCTTTGCAGCCTTTCATGATGGTTCAGAAATGTTATGATAGAGGTTTTTTAAATGGTGTGGAGAAAGCGGACAGAGAGAAATGTTTATCTGTCTCTCATAATACTAAAACATGGGGTCACTCAAATTGTATGGGCAGGCAAAGTCATTTAATTTACTTCTGTTATTCTATTCCAACAAGATGCAGTGATAGCCATTGGCTGAGATGGCTTTAAAAAGAGGATTAGGCAAATACATGGAAGATAGACCATCAGCCGCTGTTAGCCATGATACCTCAATGGAAGTTCCATGTTCAGAGGCAACATTGGTCTGAATATTGGTTGCTGGGGGGAAAACAATGGGAGATGGCTGATGCTTTAATGTACTACTTGTGGGCTTTCCAGAGTAATCTTGCTGGAAATGGGATGCTGGATGAGATGGACTTTTGGTCAGATGTAGCAGGGCTCTTTTTATATCCATAGAGTGGAACTGAGCATAGCATTAAGGCAATCGTTCCATCACCACAAGGATTTCTGCTTGTGCAATGAAATGTTCTCCTCCTCTCTTCCCCCTGTACACCCCCTAAAACTGTTCTGGAGCAAATTTGGGGAGGGTGTGAGGTACACACCAGGGGAGAAGAAAAGGGGTTGTTCCATTTCACACGCAGAAATCCTTGCACTCACAGGACTCATTAGAAAATAGTCCTTATGTTCTTAAGAGCTCTATACTCAAAGGATACTTTTATAAAAAGGTGTTCTGCTAAAAAAAATCAACAAAGAGAGCTTACAAATAAGGATGCTTGAGGAATTCATTTATTATGAATTCTGTTATGAACTGACCTGATCCACATCTCTCAGACTATAACCAGACTATGGACCAGAATGCAACTGACCTCCAGATTTTGCACTTTTCTGGATTTTGGGATGTAGTTCTTGGTTCAAATAAAACTACACAAATACATATAAAATGCATATAAGGCATGTATTTTAGGATAAAATGTGTTTAGAAATGCATACTTTGAGAGAGAGAAAATTAGAAATGCATATTTTGTGAGGAAACACATATTCTGTGCAAACTAAAATATGTAGATCAATATTAATACAGAAATGGGATGTAATGGCTTTATGAACGAACCTATTCAACACTGAAATGGACCAGGAACAGACTAATCTGTCCATCACCACTTGGTCCTGTACTCCACTCACAGAAAGCTAATAAAAATAGGAGCTTTCAATGAAATTTTGAATGAGTCCACTTACAAAAAAAAAAAGTTTGCTCATACGTTTTGTTAGATACATTGTCTTGTTCTTCATACAACCCAATTTCTTCTTTCAGTCAAAGGGAAGTTTAGAGAACACTTTGTTCCCCCATTCTGTCTCAACTTTCTTTCTTTCTCAACTTCTCTCTCTTTTACATGCAAATTCCCAACTGTGTTTAAACAGTTTTCAATTGCACAGACCTTTTAATTTGACCCATGCTTTGCCTGACCAGAGCATGAACCCTTGGTCCGATCATTCACAGGGATTCCCCCCCTCCCCGCATATAAATACGTGCTATAAAACTACATAGTACATAGTTAAATGCACCCTCTTTTGTATGTAAAGCTTCTTTTTCTGCTCAGGCTAAATTGCTGTTTGTATTGAAATGGGCTTTCAGAAATCTTCCCTTGTATTTAGTTCATACCCTTGATCCTTTTCCCCTTCATTTTTTTTTTTTGAAAGGTACATTTCAGTAAATATTTGTGGTTGGTGTTTTAAGCTGTGGTATCCAGTTTTTGCTTTAAAATTCCATGCATATTTCGTACTGAAGTAGTCATTGATGTGAGGTATCAAAACGTCCTTCATCTACTTGCTTAAGAAAAGCCAACCAATTTGTTTAAAGAAGTGGCCTTGGCGATGGGGATGGGTCATTAAAAAATAGCTGATCTTGGATAAATAGAGCTTCAGTACACTTCATAAAGATCATAATAACTGTAATAATAAATTAATTAATAATGCATGAAGGGAGAAGGACTCTCATCTCTGAAGATGGAACTTTATTGAAAGCAGCTTTCAAGGGCAAGTGTCCTTAATGGCTGATGCTTGCCATTTTTACAGTCTGGCATGTTTCTAGATGTACCTTGGAGTATCTGTGTGGATGTGAAATAATGTTTCTGATTTGCAACTCAAGTGGCCGGGACACTCTGACAGTGAGAGCCAGCTTTGTGGCCTGATTTCAGATGAGGCTGGGCTCCAGAATTCATACCAGAAAACAGTGCTTGGCCTTGAGATCTAAGCCACATGTCAGCAAGGGATTATTTTTCTGTGCTAGTTGGCCAGAAGGCAGGTTATCTTTGAGACATGCAGAGTGTCTTTCATGCACCTGCAGTGAACTGACAAGGCTCTGAGGAGAGAATAGGAGGATGGCTTCCATGTAGGCTTTGAGTCCTGATGTTTTCAACTTTAAGCGCTCCTCATTCCATGTCCCACCCTGACAGTTCAAGTCAGCCAAGCTTGCTAAGACATTGTACACTTCCTGTTTTAGATGAGTACAAGTGCGATCTGTGGCACAGTGTTTCACTGTGGAGTGCTCCTGTTCACAATGCCAGCCAGCCATGCTCACTTTTAGAATATGCCATTCCACCCTGTTCCCCTTGATTTTCCATCTCCCTCCTTGAACAGTCAGTCAGCATTCCATTCATTTAGCTCTTTTGGAATCTTCCTCGTTTCTTTTAAATTTGTTTTGTACAAGCCCACTGAAACCTTCGTCTTGTGTATGGTTTGTACCTTGTCTGTCTATATTAGTATTCACACTCAGAAAATTACTTTGCTATATATGTGTGCTCATTATAGACATTTTATATATATATATATATATATATATATACATACATACACACACAGACAGACATAGTTTTTAAGAAAGGTGAAAGTAGCTTGACACATGCACACACCTCTTTTTCTTTTAAATGGCATATAAATACACCTATATCTTAATACCAACAAATCAACAAATGCACACACCACCTTTTCTGTCATGTTAGTTCAAATGAAAAACAATGCACAAATCTGCAAAATCTGATGGATTTCCAGTGGAAATTGGATGAGTGTATACACCACAGGCAGTGATCCCTCTTTTAAACCATTTTCAACTCTCTCCAAAATCCATTACCTGTTTGTAGCCCGAAAGCATTTATGTGGGAATTAGAGATGAAAAACTAGAAGTATGACCAACTACACTGGCTACGGAGGTGGAAAAATATGAAGGCTAAAGAATGGAGGATGTAAAACATTTGAGATGTATATATTTGTCAATCATGGAAATACATTTCTTTGCACAGTTTACACATGTGGCTGCAAACCCTTCTTACGTGCAAACAGATAATTGAGATTACCCTAGGGAACATTCCCATTTTTTCTATCTTTCCTCTCATTTAGCAAGGACTAGTCAAATGTGTAGCTTAACTGTGCCTGAAGGAAAGGTCAGTTCAGACTTAGCTTAGTAGCTGGTCCTCCGCAGGGACTGGGAACAGATGGTGTCAAGACCTCCCACTACCCCCTTCAAAAGCTTTCCAGAGGTTCTCACAATTCATCTTGGTGGACAATGCTCCCCAGGAGACGCAGCACCTCCCAGAGTGCTGAATGGATTAGCAACGCAAATCTTGAATTGTACATTACTCAGAATTTAACATTAATGGCATGACCTGCAAGAAATATTGGGCTTGCTTTTCCATTTGCCCTTGGGTACACTGTCTACAATGAATTATCCAGAAGCAAGTCACACATGTGGTGGTAAGGTCAGGTTGAAAAGCAAAGGTATCATAGAGCACTGTCATGATGAAGACATCTGTGACTTCTGTTTTTATGGAATAACCTTGAAAACTAATTGTGGCTTGCTAAACTATTTTTATTTATTTATTGTTTGATTTATATCCTGCCCTTCCTCCCAGCAAGAGCCCAGGGCAGCAAACAAAAGCACTAAAAACACTTTAAAACATCATAAAAACAGACCTTAAAATACATTAAAACAAAACAACTTTAAAAACATTTTTTTAAAAAAGCTTTAAAGATATTTAAAAAAGGGTTAAAAACATATTGTTAAAAAAAGTAAAAAAAAACATTAAAAAGCAATTCTAACAGAGATGCAGACTGGGAAAGGTCTCAACCTAAAAGGCTTGTTGAAAAAGGAAAGTCTTCAAAAGATGCCGAAAAGATAACAGAGATGGCACCTGCCTGATATTTAAAGGGAGGGAATTCCACAGGGTAGGTGCCACCACCCTAAAGGTCCATCTCCTATGTTGTGCAGAACGGACCTCCTGATAAGATGGTATCTGCAGGAGGCCCTCACCTGCAAAGCGCAGTGATCAACTGGGTATATAAGGGGTAAGATGGTCTTTCAGGTATCCCGGTCCCAAGCTGTATGAGGCTTTGTACACCAAACTAGAACCCTGAACTTGGCCCAGTAGCAAATGGGCAGCCAGTGCAATTCTTTCAGAAGTGGGGTGACATATTAGCGATACCCTGCCCCAGTGAGCAGTCTTGCCACCGCATTTTGCACCAGCTGCAACTTCTGGACCAACCTCAAGGGCAGCTCCACATAGAGTGGATTACAGTAATCCAGCCTGGAGGTTACCAGTGTGTGGGCAACAGTTGTCAGGCTATCCCGGTCCAGAAATGGCTACAGCTGGTTTACCAGCCAAAGCTGGTAAAAGGCACTCCTAGCTTTGGAGGTCACCTGGGCCTCTAGCAACAAAGATGGATCCAGGAGCACCCCCAGGCTACGGACCTGCTCTTTCAGAGGAAGTACGACCCCATCCAAAGCAGACAACTGACCAATTATCTGAACTCAGGAACCACCAACCCACAGTGCCTCCGTCTTGCTAGAATTCAGACTCAGTTTATTGGCCCTCATCCAGCCCACCACTGAGTCCAGGCAGCGGTCCAGGACTTGCATGGCCTCTCCCGATAAAGATGTTATGGAGAAATAGAGCTGGGTATCGTCAGTATACTGCTGACACCTTGCCTGAAATCTCCTGATGACCAGTCCCAAGGGCTTCATATAGATGTTAAACAGCATGGGGGACAAGATGGTACCCTGCGGCACCCCACAGCATAACTGCCAGGGGCCGAAAGACAGTCACCCAATGCTATTCTCTGAGAGCAACCATAGAGATAGGATCAGAACCACTGTAAAATAGTGCCTCCAATAAACATTTCACCAAGTCGGCCCAGAAGGATACCATGGTCAAAGGCAGGGCCAGCCCTAGGAATGTTGGGGCCCTTGGGCATCAGCTTTCCCCAGGCCCTAGTGTGTGTGTGTGTGTGCATGTGTGTGTGTGTGTGTGTGTGCGTGTGTGTGTGTGCGCATGTGTGCGTGCGTGCATGTGCACACGTGTGCGCGCGCGCAGCCCCCAAAACCCCCACCTACCTGTCGCCTGTCTTTTAACATTGCCATTAACCAAGGTGGTGGCCACAGTTTCCCTAAGGGGATGAAGCTTCCGCTGCCATCTTGGTTGATGGCATGCGTGCGTGCTACGCGCATGCATCTCTGCCATCAACCAAGATGGCAGCAGGGGCTTCAGCACCTTAGGGAAACCTCAGCCGCCATCTTCATTAAGGGCAATGCTAAAAGACAGGAGACAGGTAGGTGGGGCGAGGGAATGGCAGCCAGGTAGAAGCTCCTGTCCTGCGATCTGTAGCTGCTGCCACGGATTGCAGAAGGTGAGCGGAGGGGCCCCTCAGGGCCCCCTGTAGCTCCAGGGGCCCTTGGGCCAGTGCCCCACCCAGCTGCCCTTTAGAACCGGCCCTGGTCAATGGTATCAAAAGCCGCTGAAAGGTCAAGTAAGAATAACAGGGTCGCACTCCCCCTGTCCTTCTTCCAATAAAGGTCATCCATCAGGCAACCAAGGCCGATTCAGTCCCATAACTAGGCCTGAACCCAGACTGGAATGAATGAAGATAATGTGTTTCATCCAATAGTACTTGGAATTGCTGCACCACAGCCCTCTCAATCACCTTCCCTAAAAGGGGGGTATTTGTAACCAGGCGGTAGTTGTCACAAACCAATGGGTCCAGGGTGGGCTTTTTCAGGAGTGGTCGCCTCTTTCAAGGCAGCTGGAACCACTCCCTCCCACAATGATGTGTTGACCACACCCTGGATCCACTCAATCAAACCCCCTCGGCAAGCTTTAATAATATTTTAATTTTTTGTCTTAATTTTGTTTTTAAAAATGTTTTCTATTGTATTGTACTCATACCCACATGTATTTTAATCTGTTTTTACCCTGTTGTACACCGCCCTGAGAGCTTGTTGCTATTGGGCGGTCTAAAAATGTAATAAAATAAATAAATAATAAAATAATAAGCCATGAAGGGCAAGGGTCGAGAGGAGAGGTTGCTGGCTGCATCATCTCAAGCACCTTGTCTATGTCATTAGGCCGCATCAACTGAAACCGTTCCCAAGAAGCTGCAGCAGACGTTGCACTGGACACCTACTTGGGGACTACAGTAGATGTGGATGGGGCATCAAGACTGCTACGGAGGTGAGCAACTTTACCCTCAAAGTGCCTTGCAAACAATTCACAGTGGGCCTCTGAAGGGTCTAAAACTCCATTTCCTGGAGTTGATGTCAACAGACCCTGACAATATGGAAAAGCTCCACTGGACGGCTGTTTGAGGATGCAGTGGAGGCAGAAAAGTGGGCCTTCTTCGCCAGCCTCACTGCCACACAGTAGGCAGGGTTATGATGTTTTAATTGTGCCCGATCAGCCTCACAGCATGTCTTTCACCACTAGCACTCTAGCCGTCGTCCAGCCTGTTTCATTGCCCTTAGCTCACTGTTTGTTTGGCAAGAAAAAAATAAAGTGAAATAAAATATAGAGGTTACATTTCTGGAATAGAAATTCCAGACGGAAACATCTAGCTCCCCAAAATGCAACCATATTAGATATATGAGCAGACCCTAAAGGGCAACACAATAGACACTCATAGAAGAAACTAAATCAGACAAAACTTACAGCCAATGCTTAATTTTGCAAGTCTGAATCTAATTAAGCAATCCAAGGACATTTTATAAGGGCAAGCGGATTTAATGAACAGCATTCTTTGGGTTGGATCACTTTTTGGTTGACAGAATGTGGCCTGATCTATTTACTTGACAATTTGAGGCTGCACAGGTAAATATGTCTTCAGAATATCTAATTACATTGCACTTTGATTTATTTAAATAATGCTCCTGGATCTCAAAACACTGCAGTTGCTTTGCTTTGCTTTTATTCTGACAGAACTGCATGACTTGCTGAAACTCAGGTATGTGCATCTTTCCCCATGACTGCATCTCCATGCCAGGAAAAAATGCACAAGCTGAATTTCTGCATGCCGCAAAGGTTCTCCAGGGAAATAAAAGTGGAAAAATATTATATTTAGCAGCTAGATAATTGACACAAGCTATATCTTCATTTACATTTGCAGTACTCCTGCAAAACCACTCATATCTCCAGGGGTGGTTAGCTGGTTTAGACCTGTACATCAATGGAAAGGATTTCAGCTGCACTAGCTCCAATCAAATTTAGGAACCTGATAACTAATTGTGCAAATGTAATGTGAGGAGGGAGAGTTTCCATGGATGTATGAAGGTGCAGCTTGGTCAACTTTCAGTAGGTGCTTGTCAGAATTGCACTGAAGTGTTAGTGCTGAGCATTAATTTTCATAGCAAGCCTCATCAGAATGGAGTGTCTGGCTATTTTTTAACAGTTTTAGTGATCTGACTGAGAAACTGTTAGCTTTGTAAAGTAATCCCTGATTGTCTAGGATCTGCTATGTGATGGGAAATATTTCCCTAACTCTAATGGGCTTCATTTGCCTAACATTGTATCTGATGTGCTGCATAGCATTGTGCTGTCCCAGATGAAAGGAAGGGTCAAAATGCTCTAGAATATTTCCACACTTTGCCCTTTACATAGTTGGGGATGTTGTGACCTGCAAAGGGATATGTACGATTTAAAAGTGTATCCTTGTGAATAATGGTCTATTCAAAGATATCCCACACTATACAGAACCAGAACCAATGGGTGAAAATTCAAGGGTAGCAGATTTCTAATTGCTGGTAGAGGAAGAGACTGCCTTAGGAGGTGGGGAGGTATTTTGCTGGGATATTTCAACAGAGACTGGTCAGTCATCTGCTGTAGTTGCCTCCTGCATTGCAGATCCAGCACTTAGCAGTGGGTTGGGCCAGATGACCTCCAAGGTACCCTCCCACTGTATAATTTTGTGAGGAGAAGGAGGACCAATTGAGAGTACCTTGTCCATGGACCTCCCAAAAACTAGAGCTGGCATTGTCTTTAGCCAAGATAAAGTATGTCCAGGCTTGTCACAACATTTTTAGATCAGTTGTAATGCGGTTGAACCCCTTCCCACAAAATGTTTTAGTGATATTTTGAACTGTTTTTATGTTCTATTGCAAAACTGAAAAAGGCTAAGCAGGGCTGATCCAGGACATTTGGTTGCTGTCCTGCCCAGAGTGCGATTCACGAGACGGAGACGAGGATGAAATTAATTCTTGTTTTATTAGAGTAATTGAGACATCAAAGGCAGCGTGCTTCATAGACCTTGCCACTGTAACTCACTACTGTCCCTAACTAAGCTACCTAAGCATACTCTGCAGCATGTAAAGAAAGTTAACTCAGCACCCAGATCAGGGGGGCGCTGGCTTAAGTAGGAAAGGTCTTCGCCCATAATCTCTGACTCCTTTGAGGAGTCTCCCTCTGGACGAGGCGCTTTTCGTGACGTCTCGCACGGGGTGAAAGGGGGCACGTCTCTGTCTGCTCATCTGATAGGTGCTGGCTCGGCTTCAGGAGGCGGGGATGCGTTTGAAGTTTCAAGAGGGGAGTTCAGGTGGGTTTGAGTTGGTGCGCGCGCCAGGACATCCTCCAATGGCTCTATTAAGGCGGCTGGAGGTGGCACGACGTCTTCTTTGGCAGGAGAACTGTCTGTGGGAACTGGCACAGAGTCAACCACACCCCCTCCCCCATGATCCTCGAAAGTGTCTACGCCCTCTGTTTCTTCCCCTTGCTCTAACTGAGAGATCTACAACTCATCCAGCCCCCTACCTTGGTTCCCTTGAGGGAGCTGGGGCTCGACAGTTGCCCCAGGCAAAGCAGAAAATGGCACAACCCCACCTCCAGTCAAGGTGCATAGATATTGACAGCTGACCAAGGTGTGGTGGCACCTGAGGCAGGACATCCCCCAAGTGCCTCTCCATCTCCCATGAACTATTATAATAATAAATAGTCAACAATTTGCTGCCCTTTCATGACACCCCAAACCAGTTGCTTGAGGTGGCTGTCTCATTCTACCTAATAGAAGGGTCGGACCAAGGAGTATCAAATACAATGACAAACAAGTTTAAGGGCCAAGACTGTGCACATAACAAAGGAACAATCCTTGTAATGACAACTGTCTGCTGACATAAAGATATGTCTTTTAGAAAGTGGACCGGAGTCACAAAGTCAAAATCCACCCCCAGCTGGCTTTCACCCACTATCGACCATGGCTGCATTTGAATTGATAACCTTGAGATAAAAGGTCCTTTTGTGTGCCCCCAATCTGCAAAGCCATGAGCCTTTAATACACCATGTAAAATCAATTTCTATATGACATTTCTTTTGATACAATCATTCTCTTTATTAATTATTATTAATATTAATGACAGCAATTGCCTTGATGGATGTTCTCATTATTATCAGTGTACATAAGTTCATTGTCTGTGTTCCCATTGCTTCGTAGGCCTGTTCTGCACACTTGCTGTTTTGATAGGCAACATTGATAAAGAAAAAGCAAGGAGAATAGACAACCATGCTGAGTTCCTTTATGCATACTGAAGAAAACACATAAGAGGATGGCAGTGAAATGTTGTAAGGACCTCAGCAATCAAAAAAGAAAGAAAGGGGGGAAAAGCATAATCCCATCAAAGGTGGTGGTGTGTTATTTTCAGCAAATTGAAAGCTGAAATCCTATTTTAATGCTGAAATAAGCAAGTCTGCAGACTATGTTAAAAATAGGTGACTTGAAACAAAATCAGTGAGAATATGCAACACAGCAACACAAATCACCAGAGGAAAAATTCAATGAAGGAAGCAAATTACATGCCCTCAGTGGAATGGCTTTTTGCCCTAGGGAAATAGAAAGCAGGTCATGTTAATGGAGGAAAAATCCAGAGAATGGTCTCTTATATCTATGTTCCTTCTCAAATTAAAAACAATCAATATTTAAGGAACAAAGAATACTGGCTGTATAAAATCTTAAATTATACACACACAGAGGGAAAAAAGGAAATAGAAAAGTATGTAAGAAATTTACAATAAGGCTAAATGCTGAGGTAACAAATGAATCATGTATTAAACCTCGTAAATCACTTTCTTTCATTAGAATTTAATATAAATAGCCCACAAACTCAAGAGTATAGGGTCATCAAAGCCCAGTTAGTGCCCTTGGACAGGAAACAGATGCAAACAGACCTAAAAATTACATCAAAGCTAGATTTCATAAGTGCAGTACACATTGCTTTTGCTTTAGTGTGTTATATTGTAGTGTGGAGATTAAGAACGCCAAAAGCCAGTGATGAGATTGCTGTATTAGGATTGAGGTTGCTGGGGGTTGTCTGGAAGCCTGCCTCTGGATCAAGGGCCCACCAACATGACACTATAAGGCAGCTGCAAATGGTGGGTCAGGCACTTGATAAGGGCTAGATGCCTTCAGGGGCCCACAGGGAAACAACAACAATGCTGTGCTAGGCTCAGCCTGAGTGGAGGTCCCAATCCCAGAACCATCTATAATGTGTCCTAACAAAATTAAAGGGGACATTCCTTGCACAAGGGCCCACCATAATTTGGAAATGGTTGTGCTAGACAGATGCCGTAGTTCTTCCTGAGGGTGGGATGTTACTTGACTGGCATGAGAAAGGACAGTATGGGATGCTTAAGCTGTAGTGTTTCCTTATCACATCTTACTGTGTGTTTTTCTTTCTGGCTGTAGGGCCCTGGTACATGTCTAGGAAGTGAGTCTCCGATCCTTTTCAATCTTTTTTCATACAAGAGACCTCCTTTGAATCCAGTGTGGTGATAATATCTTAATTAACTGGCACTGGCTATTTCCTACTGATAATAGGCCTTTGAAATCCACAATCATGCTTTTGAAAAGTTCAAAGAAAGTCATAGTGGCCCCTATTTCACTAGGCCAAAAGATAAATATCTTTTTTAAAAAAAATTAGAAATGGGGTCTACATATGAACCACAAACACATATAGGCTTTGGACTTTCAATAGAGTTGTTCACTGAAACAGAAATTTTAAAGAGCTTTCATATTTACAGGGAGGGTTTTGTTTCAGAAACTGATTTAAGTGAAAATGCCTAGCCTTATCTGTGGATCACATGGGTCAATATACCTTCCTTGGTTATTTAGATTTGATAGATTTGTGGCGCATACTATCCCAGATCTGATAGCCATTTAAGCAATCTGACACAATATTAAAAGATGTTAATGCAGTTACTCCAAAATGCTACAGGTACCGTAGAATATACTGTAGGTAACCTACACCTAATTTGTGTTTCAAAGGAATATGAATAGGGTTGCCATATTGCCCGGATAGCTGGGTTTTACCCGGATTCTATGCATGCCACCGGGCGCCCGGCTAGCCCCTTACGTGGCCCGGATTCGCAGCTTTAATTTAAAAAAAAATTAAGTTTCTAGGTGGTCCGGTTCTCGAGATATACATAAAAAGTCAGCCACCCCCCCGACTGTTAAATCTTTCTTTAAACAGCATACATTACTATAGCACTTCATAGCTTTAACCCCGCCCATTCAGCATTGCAGCCAATCAGTGAAGCCAGGATTGTTTCAGTTTCATTGAGCTGAGGCAGTGACTAGAAAACAAAATGGTGGTTTCACCCCACCCCCCGTTTATCTGAAAATCACATAAATTGGGTAAGTATATACATTTCAGTTTTTTTCCCTCTTGTGTGCAGGAGTCAGAACTTGGGCAGTGTTTCCCAATACTTGCCAATACTTGCTTTTTGTAAAAGCAATGCTAATCCCATATGCCCAAAGTAAATCCCATTTAATTCAATAGGACTTACTTTGAGTAGACATGGTTATGAATGTGCTGAAAATCAATGGGACTTCGGAGTGAATGTAAAAAAGAATTATGTTTGTGTTCTAACTCTTTCTGTCTCCAGTCCTATTTTAAAGCAAGTAGGCAGGGCTTACTTAGGTATTACAGTTTTTATTCTGTAGGAAAGTAATACTGATTTTTTAAAAACTAATACTGATTTTTCTGCAATGACCAACTGGTTTGACAATAAACTATTATATGGGCTGTGTGTATTTATACATCTGCTGTGTGTGCGTGTGCGTGTATGGAGTCTTTCCAACACCCCGTGAGGTAGGGTTGGAAACCAATGCAGCTCACAACAAGAAATAAAGCCATTTAAAATCCAGTGACCATAAAACAAGTATAAACAGTTGCAAAACAGTGTAAAGTGGCATGATTTGGAATTTTGGGTTGTGTGAATGAAGTTGCTTATCAATTGAGGTTGCAGTTCTGTCCCTGTGTGAGTAAGCCCCACTGAATTTGCTGGGACTTGCTTCTGAATAAATAAATTTAGGATTGCACTATAAATATCTTTACAGTTTGTGTAAATAATAAATATATTTGATAGTCATGCTTATATACATATTTCTTCATTTATCATATTTTTGGGTTTTGGTTAGGAATCCTGACTGGTTGTGAGATGCTTAGTTTTTTGCCTTACTCATAGGAATCTTGTTGTGGTTGGTATGGTATTACATTTAGGAAAGTGTTACTGCCTTCTATGTTTTTTTTTCCTATTTACATTTCACTTATCTTTAACCTCACAGCCATAGAAGCAACAGCAGCATATGCAAGGTAATTAACTCCCATTAGTGATAAGAACAAGAACTTATAATTATTATTTCAATTAAAACAAGAGGCTTATCAATACTTTGAAGAGGACCAGATATTTATTTTCTTTCTGAGCCCAGGACTGGGTCTTTCATGATGCCCGGTGTGTGTGTGGGGGAGCAGGAGAGTAGTCGATAAGACAGACATCCTGGCATTGGTAATCTAATTAGCAAGGTATGTGTGGGGTTGTTGCACACTTCCAGGCCCAGTTTCATTTTGAGTATGGAGGTGGAACCTGTGTAGATGTGGTTGAGAAATTTTGAGTTAAGCAAAGCTCTGCTTTTATAAAACCTAAGCAACATACAGATACTTTGAATGTCTGAGTGCCTGCACCAGTGGAATACTGGAGGAACTTGTAAAACTTGCTGCAACAGTATTTAGAACTGAGCATGTAGTGTGAAAGACTCCTTTTCCTAACATTTTGGCTTGTTTTTCTCCACCCACCACATCTCTGAAATATATTGTATATGTTATGGTTAACTGTGCTGCTGCCCTGACTTACTTTATGTTTGTTGCTATTTTGTGTTTTTATTATGTTTTTATATTGATTGTGTATTTTTATTGTTTTTATTATATTTGTAAGCTGTGCTGAGCTCTGTTTTTAACAGCAAAAGGGCAGGATATAAATTCTCTTAATCAATCAATAAATACTCCATAGTGTTGGAAACTAGAGTCTAGGCATTTAAGGCTGAAAATGTTGCTTTAAAAAAAAAGATTTCTCACATCTTTCCCCAGCTTTTGGTGGTAATTCCTAGGCACAAAAACAAAACAACTGGACAATCCAAATATTAATACGCAAACATTTGCATAACATGCAAATAATTTGCATAATATGCAAATTAACCTGCCCGGATTTGTGGAACTGGAATATGGCAACCCTAAATATGAAAGATATAGAACCAAGACCTAAGAAAGAGGAACATCCTGTGCAATCTATCAGGAACCTGGAATCTATCTGGACATGCTGAGGATTAAACCTGAAACTTTCTGCATGCAATGCAGATAATCTATCTCTGAGCTTTGGTGCTAATTCTGTATAATTCAGATTTTTTTTTCCAAAACATGGCTGCAGTAGTAGTAAAATGTATGTCAAAAAGGAAAAAAATAGGAAAAATATTGAGAGAATTTGCGGATAATCTGGTGTCTAGTTAAAATAATTATTAAGAAAAGCCAACAAGTGCTTGGAATATATTAAAATTTATTTATTTATTTATTTGTTTATTAACTTTATTTATACCCCGCCGTTTTTCCAAATTGGAACTCACGGCAGCTTCCAGATAAAAAACAGATACAATTAAAACCTACCAAAGTTAAAAGCATATAATACATAAGTAAATAAATATAGACAGATATAATTAAAAAATGAACTCTAATTTAAAATAGCATTAAACTGTTTCTGATATTAAAAACTATACTCATAAAATCAGAATAATTAAAAAATAAACAAGCAAGAGCAATATGACTTCCTTTTGGGCCTATCCTTAGCCACCTTCGGAATCAAAGGCTTGCTGAAATAAGAAAGTTTTACCTGTCGACGAAAGGACTGCAAGGAAGAGGCCATTCTTATCTCCTTAGGGAGGGAATTCCAAAGCCTAGGGGCAGCCACCAAGAAGGCCCTATCTCGTATCCTCACCAGTTGTACTTGTGCAGATGAAGGTATTGAAAGAAGGGCCTCTCCTGAAGATCTCAGGGCCCGGGCAGGCACATAGAGGGCGATGTGGTCTGACAAATAGCCTGGACCCAAGCCGTGTAGGGCTTTATAGGTCAACACCAACACTTTGAATTGTGTCCGGAAACAAACTGGCAGCCAGTGGAGCTTTTTTAGCAGGGGAGTTGTATGGTCCCTGTAATCAGCCCCAGTTAGCATTCTGGCTGCAGCACGTTGTACCAGCTGAAGTTTCCGAGCAGTCTTCAGAGGCAGCCCCACATAGAGTGCGTTACAGTAATCTAAACAGGATGTGACTAAGGCATGTGTCACCGTGGCCAGATCGGACGGGTCAAGGAACGGGCGCAGTTGGCGCACTAATCTCAAATGTGCAAAAGCCCTCCTGGCCACTGCAGAAACCTGGGAATCCAAATTTAAAGCTGAGTCCAGGAGGACACCCAAACTGCGAACCTGTGTCTTCAGGGGGAGTATAACCCCATCCAGCACAGGCTGTATCCCTATTCCCTGATCTGCCTTATGACTGACCAGGAGCACCTCTGTCTTGTCTGGATTAAGCCTCAATTTGTTCATCTTCATCCAATCCACAACTGATGTCAGACACCGGTTTAAAACTAAGACAGCTTCCTTGGAAGAAAGTGGAAAGGAGAAATAGAGTTGGGTGTCATCAGCATACTGGTGGCACCGAACTCCAAACGCCCGAACAACCACTCCCAGCGGTTTCATGTAGATGTTAAATAACATAGGGGACAAAACTGAACCCTGAGGGACTCCACAGGCCAATGGCCAAGGAGTCGAACAGGAGTCCCCCAATACCACCTTCTGGGTTCGCCCCTCCAGGAATGACCGGAGCCACTGCAAAACAGTGCCCCCAAGTCCCATCCCAGCTAGGCGGTCCAGGAGGATACCATGGTCGATGGTATCGAAAGCCGCTGAGAGGTCCAGCAGAACCAACAGGGACACACTTCCCCTGTCCAGTTCTCTGCGTAGGTCGTCCACCAAGGCAACCAAAGCCGTCTCCGTCCCATACTTAGGCCTGAAACCAGATTGAAATGGATCTAGATACTCTGTTTCATCCAGGAATCTCTGGAGCTGGGAGGCCACCACACACTCTATTACCTTACCCAAGAATGGAATATTGGACACTGGCCGGTAGTTATCCATGTTTAAGGGGTCCAGGGAAGGTTTTTTCAATAAAGGTCTCACAACTGCCTCCTTTAGGAGCAAATTGGCTAATCTAAATAACACATCTTTTGGAGGTAAGGGAATTAGTTAAGGAATGTAGAACTCATAATTGTATTTCAAAATCTTGGGGGCTAATTCTTTTAATCCTTGCTCAAGCGTAGTCAGTGGGGATCAGATACAGCGGGTTATAAGAAGGGGTGACATCATTTTATCTCTGTGTTGATAATTTGCATGTGTCTATCCTTGTGTCTTAATATAAGAGCATGAGAAGAACTCTGTTGGATGGATCAGACCACAATCTCATCTAGTCAGCATTCTCTTCTCTTACTGACTAAGCAGATGTCTCTGGGAAGCCCATATGTAGGTCATTAGCACAATAGTCCTCTCCTGCTGTTGTTCCCCAGAATCCCGCTCTGACTAGTAACCATTAAAGTATGGCTCTCTTTGTCTTGTGTTATCCTGCAAGTGGGCTTTTATCTATGTTCAGCACCTACTGTATTTCAGATGCTATTACAAATAGTTGATGATAGGTTAGTTAAAGCATTAGGGTGGTATACAGTGTAGCTCCATTAGTGCAAGGACTTTGATTATCAATTTAGGCCATATAGAAAATGACAGCTGATGATTGTGTTTGAGTAGTGTGGCAGAAAATAAATGTGGGGCTTGGCAGGGAAGAAGGCGGCAGTACTGAGACTTAGAGTCTAGGTGGGGCCTTGGCAGGCTGTATCTTTGGCAGCGGTGGAATTCTAGCTCAAAAAGAAAACATTATTTGTTTGGTGATCCAGCTATCACTTGGATCTAATTTTCCTAATGTAGATAATCAATTTGCCATGGCTAACCAAATAATTAAATGTACTGCACTTATAGAATGCTGGGCATGGCTATTATATCATCAGTATTGTGGCTTACCACAGTTGGAAACAGAATGCTACAGACTGGCCTAGATGTGGCCTCCACAAGGCCCCTGGGAGTTATTGTTACTAGATTTAACTATCCCCATAAGATCCCAAGACATGTTACAACAGTGGCGTCACTAGGGTTGGTGTCACCCGGTGCGGTAACTCATGGTGTCACCCCCATGGACCTCCTCCTGTACAAGGTATGATAGCATTCTTCAAGTACTTGAAAGGTGGGCTGGGATCTCTTCTCGATCGTCCCAGAGTGCAGGACACAGAATAATGGGCTCAAGTTGCAGGAAGCCAGATTCCGACTGAACGTCAGGAAAAACTTCCTAACTGTTAGAGCGATGTGACAATGGGACCAATGAACTGGGGAGGTGGTGGGCTCTCCAACCCTGGAGGCCTTCAAGAGGGCAGCTGGACAGGGACCTGTCAGGGATGCTTTAATCTGGATCCCTGCATTGAGCAGGGGGTTGGACTTGATGGCCTTATAAGGCCCTCCCAACTCTCTACCATCCTATGATTCTATGAAATTTACACCTTGGACAGTTCCAAAAACATCCATTTCGTAAACAAAAATCACAACTCGTACTAGAATTAAATGATTTCTGACATACACTTTCATCCATTTTGGAAATACAGGCTGTTCCCTGCAACAGGACAGGGGAGGTCTGTGGTTCTCCGGATGTTGCCAGACCCCCAACTCCCATCAGCCCCAGCCAGCATGGCCAATGGTCAGAGAGGGCCTGAATCCATCCCTGCCCAACGGCAAAGCGCCTCGGGCCCCCTTGGAAATTTATGCTGATAGGCGCTCTTTTGTCCCTGCGGATATTCCTGGACTCCAACCCCTATTAGCCTCAGCAAGCACAACCCATGGCCAGGGATGATGGGAGGTTCCCCATAGCAGCCCCTATGTTTAGATGCAGTCAGTTTCCTTGCAATTCCACCCATTGCCTCTACTCCTGTCCTCTTGAGTGACAGAGAACAAACATGCTCCATCTTCTACATCACAGCCCTTGAAGACAACTGTCACATCTCCCTTTAACAGTCTCTTCTCCAGGCTAAACATATTGAGATATTTCCATTGTTTCTCAACAGTTGCAAATAAGAGCAGGCCAGCTAGCTTTTTTAGTTAGTTGTCAATCCTGGCTAAGGTTGAGGATTAGTTCTGCATTCTAGTGTTTCTCAAACTACTCCTCGTCTCTGGAAAGCCATACCTGAAATGCTCTTCTGATTTACAATATATGTCAGTCAAGATATTTAGCAAGCTAGTCTTAATCATCATTTTCTGAAACATTTTTACAGAGAGGAATAAAACAACAACAGGCAATTGGCAAGTTCTTTGCCACTGGATGATAGAATCTGGAAAAATGTCCAAGTAATTAATTACATTTGGGAAAATGAAATAAATGGGGAGGGGAGATGAATCTAAAACCTGTGGAATTGTTGCAACAAGAACTGTTAAACAGAATGTAAATAGTCCTTCATCAAATCAAAATCACAAACTGGCAATCACAGGGCTGTTAAAAAAATTAGATGTTACAGGAAAAGATTTACTTCATCTGTCTTTTCCTGAACCCCTTTCCAAATTCTTCTGCCACCATCTTACATTGTTGTTCAGTCATCGCACTTGGAAATGCACTTCAGAAGAGTGAGATGTTGTTTTATTAAGCAGTCTGAGCTCATGTGTATTAAAATCAATGTTGCTTCCAGCATAGACAGGAAGACTCTAGTTTTATTCCCCAAGTGGAGAAGAATGTAGGGATGGCCAACTATGTCATTGTTGGTTTCACTCAGTTTTTCATTTTTCCAATCTTAAATTCAGTTCTCCACATTTTCACATCAGCATTAAAAACAAAAAAGTCCTCATGAAAATTGATCCCCATTTTAGTGCAAATTTTTTCTAATACACACATTTTTGCAAACCTATTTCCCTTAATATGTGTTTTTGTATGTTATTTTCATTAAATTATGCACTTTACCATTATACTGTCAGTTCAGCAGGTGGGGAGAGCACTGTTGCATGCCGGGCCACCATCTTCTGGGGGTGTGATGCCACTGGCGAGCCCCCAAATCTCCTGCTGAGCGCACGTGTGCATGCGAGGCCAGCCAGCCCCGTCCATGCCCCGGGGAGGGCACGCGCCGGAGGGGCACCCAGCCGGAGAAGCAGGCCTGGGAATGCTGGCGTGCCTCCCTTGCCCCACCGACGCTGCTCCCAGTCTCGCCTGCCCGCCCACCTGCCTGCCTGCCTCTGAGGAGGAGGAGTTGGCTGCTCTCTGACGCCAACCCAGAGCACTTCTCGGCTCCTTTGCCGGACAACGGCACCCTGCCCCATGACGTGGCGGCTCTGGGTGTCACCCCCCTCATGGTGTCACCCCCCCATAGTGATGCCACTGTGTTACAAGAATGTGGAATTCTAGGGGGCTCTTGCCCCTGCTCACTTTGCTCACCAACTCCCCCCCCGCTTGCTCTGCTCACCAACCTGGGACTCCCAAACACACTCACCCACCCACACACACACACACACTCCCCAGACAGACAGACAGATACACACATGGACTACATCCACTCTTAGGGACAAACACACAGAGGGACTCCCAAAAGGGTCAGGATTGCAGTTCGAGATTGATAAGGAGATAGTCAGGAAATACCTAGTTAACCTAAATGAGTTCAAATCTCCAGGGCCTGATGAACTACATCCCAGAGTATTGAAGGAACTTGCGGATGTACTCTCGGAACCTCTTGCCATCATCTTTGAGAAATCCTGGAGAACAGGAGAGGTGCCGGAGGATTGGAGATGGGCAAACATTGTCCCGCTCTTTAAAAAGGGTAAAAAAGAAGATCCGGGGAATTACAGGCCGGTCAGTCTGACTTCAATACCGGGAAAGATATTAGAACACATAATAAAAGAGTCCATTGGCAACTATCTAGATGACAATGCTGTGATTAGTAGGAGCCAGCATGGGTTTGTCAAGAAAAAATCCTATCAAACTAATCTCATCTCTTTTTTTGATCGGGTCACTAGCCTAGTAGATGGTGGAAATGCTGTAGATGTCATCTATCTAGATTTCAGCAAAGCGTTTGACAAAGTCCCCCACGACCTTTTGATAAGCAAACTCATCAAATGCGGACTACATGGAAATACTGTCAGGTGAATTCACAACTGGTTGGAAAACCGTACTCAAAGAGTGGTCGTCGGTGGCTCTGCTTCGGACTGGAAGGAGGTTTCGAGTGGAGTGCCACAGGGTTCTGTCCTGGGGCCGATACTCTTCAACATTTTTATCAATGACTTAGATGATGGGGTGGAGGGAAGCCTTATGAAGTTTGTGGATGATATGAAACTGGGAGGGATAGCTAACACAATGGAAGACAGGAATAAAATCCAAAGGGACCTGGATAGACTAGAAAATTGGGCTGAAATTAATAAAATGACATTCAATAAAGACAAATGCAGGATTCTGCATTTAGGCCACAAAAACAAAATGCACGGGTACAGGATGGGAAATACCTGGCTTAGCAGTAGTGCATGTGAGAAGGACCTTGGAATTGTAGTGGATCGCAAGTTGAACATGACCCAGCAGTGTGATGCTGCGGCAAAAAAGGCAAACGCAGTTTTGGGCTGCATAAACAGAGCTATAGTTTCCAGGTTGAGGGAAGTAATAGTCCCACTATATTCTGCATTAGTCAGGCCTCATCTGGAATACTGCGTTCAGTTCTAGGCGCCTCATTTTAAGAAAGATATAGACAAGTTGGAGCAGGTTCAGAAGAGGGCGATGAGGATGATAGCCGGTATGGAGAACAAGTCTTATGAGGAAAGGTTGAAGGAACTTGGCATGTTCAGTCTGGTGAAGAGAAGGCTGAGGGGCGACATGATTACACTCTTTAAGTACCTGAAGGGCTGTCACATAGAGGAGGGTACAGATTTGTTCACTGCTGCCCCAGAGGGTAGGACTAGGTCTAATGGTTTTAAGTTGCAGGAGCGTAGATTCCGATTGGACATTAGAAGGAACTTCTTGACAGTAAGGGCAGTTCGGCAATGGAACCGACTGCCTAGGGAGGTGGAGGGATCCCCTTCACTGGATGTCTTCAAGCAGAGGCTGGACAGCTATCTGTGGGAGATGCTCTAGCTGTGGATTTCCTGCTGTGAGCAGGAGGTTGGACTCGATGGCCTACAAGGCCCCTTCCAACTCTATGATTCTAAAAGGTCATTCTGCCCCCCCACAAATGGGTTGCTAAGCTTCCTCTTTTCTTCTCCCATAATAGGTCACTAAGGGCTCATCCAGACAACTGCAAAATGTGTGACATGCCCGCTATGTGTGTTCATTATTTTTCGGTCGTCCAAATGACGTCTCGCGCTGTTACACATTTTTGCGGGTTAAATATGCTCCTTGTAATACCGGCAAAAATGTGATTTGCGGTTTAAAATCGGGAATCATCTGCTGTGCTTTCAAGAGTTAGGATGCAATACCGTGGACTTTACAGCTGATGGGCGGTTCTTGGGCGTTTCCCCTTGCCCCTTCTCATTCCAGCCGATGACGTATCTGCACTTTTGCACATGTGCGAGAATAAGCCTGGGAAAATTGAACCAATCATCGCAATGGTGGGGTGTTGGGGGGGGTGTCTGCAACTACTGCGCAGATGCATTTTATTTTTTGCCAGCCTGCAAACTGGGCGGCCGCTCTGGGTGAGATCTGCAATGCACAGCAAATGAGAAAGGGGCTGCTGGTCGGTTTCAGCCTGCCTCCGAAAGTCTTGTCAATTTCATTCTACTTGCTGGGGTTTTTGCTTCAAATCAGAAAAGCATACATTCATTTCAGTGTAATATCGCAAATGCAAACAAGAAAAGGGCTTCTGGTCGGTTTCAAGCCTGCTCCGGAAAGCTTTGTCAATTTCATTCTCTGTGGAAAGGAAAGGGAGAAGGGAGGGTGACACCTTTCTTGCTTTTTTGGAGAAATAAGGGCATTGCCTGCTAAATATCAATAAAGGCAGAAAAGCATATATTTGTTTAAGTGTAATATCGCAAATGCAAACAAGAAAAGGGCTTCTGGTCAGTTTCAAGCCTGCTCCGGAAAGCTTTGTCAATTTCATTCTCCATGGGAAGGCAGGTGAAACCGACCAGCAGCCTTTTCTTCCCCGCGAGAACTCCTTTACAGCCATATTGTGCTTCGTTGCAAAGTGGGAGAGGAGCATACATAATTTTTTTGCTGACCAATTGGTTGATAGGGGGAGGTTTTAGAGGCGGAGCAAAGTGAGGACTATCAGATGACAAACCAAATATGGAAACTGTGGATTATCCCGCTCCATTTGGATATGCCCTAAGACCTCCTGTTGTGAAAAGGAGGGAGGCAGGTGGCTGCAGTGAGCAACAAAGGAACAGTGGGGAGTGGCCAGGGCAGTGCCTCAGCAACTGTCCTTGTCTCCTGCCACTTCTCTCCTCCTTGCTTTATGGCGCTGAGGATATTGGTGAGGTAGGGGGGCAGCAACAACAGAGCAGGATGATTAATAAGGTGCAAGCCTGGGCTGGCATGACTATTCCTCTGTGGCTCGCCCAGGCTTCCTCGCTGTCCTGCCTTGCTTGCTTGCTCGTCTTATGCCTGGCTCGCTAGCCCACTGGTCTGCCATCCTTGCTTGCCTCATGCCCACCCCTGCCCCCAGAATGCTACTATCACACTGCATGACTGCAAGACATCTTAGAAAATATAAGTATAGATAATATTAAAATCAGTTAAAACAATTTACACTCAGAAGAATAGGGTGGGTTCTAATATATATACATCTATATCTCAAGTGTCAAAGGCCAGGGTAAAGAGGTACATCTTCAACATATGGCAGAAGCTATACAGAGATGATGCTTGGCACACTTCTGTGGGGAGGGAATTAAACAATTTAGGGACTACCATTCCCCAGACTTCTAAGGGTGACAGCTTTTGCCAGTCTTAACACCCGAAAGGGTCTGCAGGGAAGGAGGTGGTGTTTCACATATTTGGGGCCTAGAGCTTTTAGGGCTTTAAACACCAAAGAGCGCAGACACGACTCTTCTTAACTTCTATTCCCTTGCACAGGAGAAGTCTGTAATCTGTTCCATGCCACATATTAAATAAATGTGATTGTGGGAAATATATATTTCAGTATTTAACGTTCACCCTTCAGAGCTTAATAAACTGCTGGTCAAGACCTATGGTTTACTGAAGTGGCAGAACTGAAAATTCTAAGCAAAACTACTGAGAAATTCTTAGTTTTCAGGCAGACTGATCGCTCACTGAACTGAGAATTCTAAGAAATGAGTCAAGAACACATGCCCTATCAATCCGATTAGAAATGAACAGAGGAAGATTTCATGAAGCCAGCTATTGTGTGCAGTGGTCAAACTAAACCTTGGCAACATATCTGCTCTTATTGGCATCAGTCCTTGGTTTATTTTATAAGATTTGCAAGTTTCATTCAAAAATGCTGACGACCCCCATGTAATATAAAGCAAAATGCTAATGTTGAACTGCTTGCCTAAATGTCTGATTAAATGGACCATCCTTTCCTGCTCTTTGTCATTTTGCAGTACAATACTTTGATATGGATTTTGTTTCAGCCTGAAGTAGTATGTTTTTTAAAAAAGAAGTACAAATTCTGCCTGAATCAACTGAAGTGTGTTCTCCTCCTCTTAAAGATAGGCTTAGATCCTGAGAACTGCTGGTGGAGAGGGGAGAGGGAATTTTCTCCTATTCCTCCTGCAGCCCTTGTGTCCTTCCAAAATGTTCCAGATGGTGTTAGGACCTCTGGAGCAGTGTGGGAAATAACATGAAGGGTTGCAGGGGAATAGTGGGTGTCAGTGACAATTGCCCTCCCCCATTCCATCATTGGGAGTTTCTGCTGGATCAACGGAAGGAGTCCTTTTCATAGAAGGGCAACTCAGATCTGAGCCAATGTGTTTCGCTTCCGCTAATGCTGTAGTGTAATGTGGAATAATTAAATTTCCAGAATCTGCCTTCTCTCTTGCACACATAATTACCTCCTTGATATTACCACTAAAGTAGTAGTAGATTTGACCCTATTTTCAATTAGTGAATTCTTCTTCCTTTGCCTAGAATGTTTTAAGGAGAACATTGCAATCTTCATGCATGGAATTCAAAGAACTCTCACTAGAAAATATCTGTTTGTTTTTTTACCCTCTACATAGATTGCCAGAGGTGTTGCTAGGTACTTAAAAGATGCAGGGCATAGGCTCATGTCATATTTGAATAAAATGTACATATGTTAATTTATATGTATAGATACAAATTTAGGCCTCCAAGCATATTAAGGTGGTAAGTGGGTGTGTTTGGCAGCATTGCGAGCCACCTTGTAATGTAAAAATTAAGGGGGATAAGGTTTTTTAAAAGGGAAGGGTCAGGAGATCTGGAGCACAGCACAAAGAGCTGAGGCTCAGGTCCCCTAGGCCACCCCCTAACAATGCCCCTGTAGATTGCCTTTGCTAGTGGTTATATTATGTCAAGTGACATTGTTCATATATTGTTTCTAGAGCACTGCATCTCACAACTCTGCATGAAATTCCCTTTTTCCGAGACCTGATGTTGTGTCAATACATGTTTTTTCATTCCAGTGACCTTCTTCTTGGGCCTCTCTTCCTGCATGTGCTTTTGTTTTATTTACTTTTCTTTCATTCCACGACATTCACTTTTTTTAAAAAATAAGGTTTTAGTGACTACAGGCAGATTTAGCCTGGCCAATGGTCAGGGATGATGGGAGTTGTAATCCAGCAGCATTTGGAGGGCTACAGGTTCCCCATCCCTGCTGTAGGGAGCAAATCACACCTGGTGTCTATGAGGTACATGCTCTGACAGACAGATAGTACTGCAGTGAGATCTAAAAATCAGTGGCACCACTGGAGAAAAGCTTAGTCCAACTTTTTCACACCTGGATCCCACTTTTAATCCCTGCCTGCAATACATAGCCAACATTTACTACTTTTTATTATTTTTTTAAAATAATATATTCTGTCCTCCTTCTGTCTCTGTTCATCTCTAACCCTGTGTCTTCACTCTTTTCTTTAAACAAACAAACCAGCCACCACAAAATATCAGCATTAAAAATGACTGTGGTTTTGCCACTGGTGTTAGGGTCAGACTGGATTGCCTGTAAGTCCTGACCCACCACCTATGCTTGAGATAATAACTAGTACTGAATCAAAGAAAGACAACATTTCACTTATATTTTAATATTTTATGACAATAAATGGTCCCCTCTGCCTTTGGGTAGTACAAAAGAGTTAAAAACTCTGTGCATGGGAATGGGTGATAAGGGAAAAGGAGAACACATCTTGATTGCTTAGGTAACTAGACTGACATTTCTTTAACCTGAACCAGTCTCATATAGTCTATTCAGCACAGCATGGATGGGGATGCATGTCTGAATGTGGGACAGATCTAGATGGGCATTCACTGACCCTATTCCATATCACAAACTGCTTTGCAAATCTCTTCAATTTTAAGAGAGCAATGTCGTGATTTGGAGTGCTGCCATGTGAGAAACAAAAACCCAAACCTCTTTTGGGTGTGCAAAGCTAGTTGTGTTCTTTGGATCCATGTCTCTGTTTTTGCCTTCTCTCCTTGGCTACAAAAACAGGTGAGCTAATATGCATATGACAGGCCACAATGCTTTTACAAGATGCCAAGTGGTAGAATAACTGGCAAGTAAGAACATAGCAAATGATCACTGGAACTTCATTATAGGATCCACAATAGGCAACAGTATCACTGAGAAGAGAATAGACATTCATATAACACAGGTGTTTGAATGAGCAGTGTACAGCTGTAGAGTTGATGCACCCATCTTTCCTTCTAAAGTGCTTGTACATTTGCTATTGCCTCTTAGAGCTTGGCATAAATATTGCCCTACAATTGCCCTACAAGTGGAATAAACTGGAGAATATTTATTGTGTTGAGTACGGAATGGACAAACCTAGATGCTCTATGAGCACATTAGGCATGCATTATTTCTTGATATGGGTTTATTAAGGGTCTTTAAACTAAATGACAGAAGCTCATTAAATTCAATAAGCTGAATACTATCGTCAGTATAATAAGCAGGCCCTTTTCCACCCTGTTTCCCTATTGCTTTGCTGTGTCTGTAATCTGCATAACATTTGAAGGCACCTGACAGATGCTTCAGATATTCAAGCATTTGATCAGGCTTGTAACCTTTTGAAATTTAGAAGAGGGCTTGTTCAAAAGCTCTAAGCATGAGAACTGAGGAAAATAAACACGAATAAATGCACAATTTCATTTAGGCTGACATGTCGTAGGGATCTACTGTGAACAAGAAACAGTTTCTGATATAACCAGTCATTTGAAAAGCTCTGTCGATTGGAGGTTACCACATACAGTGTCTCTGTCATCAGAAGAGAAATCTTGGCTCCTGTCAAAAACCGCCTACTAATAATGCATTTGACATCATATCCAGAATGTATCATGCTGGAAAACAAAGGCACACTGTCTCTGCTCATAATCTCTTGTTGGTATTTTAATGGGGCAAAGAACAGCCTGCAAATATTCTATGAAATCTCTCTTATCTAGGATGGAGGAGCACTCCCCCCCCCGAAATGCATTCTGATTTTTTAGATCATTTACTAAATACAAAGCCCCTTGAAATAAAGGTGACTTGGAGAAACCTTAAATCTTTGGTGTTAACTGGAGTCACTGGACAGCATTCTTTGAATAATGTGGCTTGCTAAAGATAAGAACATAAGAAGAGTTGTGGTGGATCAGACAAAAGGCCTGTCTACTGCACCATCATTTTCTCACAGTGGGCTGCCTATGGAAGGCTTATGGGAAGATGCTGTATTATGTTGTGTTATGGAACCTTGCACAATTGGAATGTCAATCCTTCTGTACATCAGAAGCTCTTTAAACAGAGTTCATAGAGGGCAATATTTATTTTTCACTACCATATTTTATTGCCTATAGGATGTTGAGTTTTTTAGGCTCCATGGCTCTGGCAACTCTTTGGTTTGGGCAGTGAAAAAGTGCACTGCACTGCCACTGTTGCATCCTTGAATAGCTCTTCAGTGGAGCTTTTTAAGGTTGTCCAGGGTCTTTTTCCATCTGTCTCAGTCAATAAAAAGATCATTCGGTTGCCCACTGTGACTTGTTTTCTCGACCTTGATCCCGTTATTACAGAAAGTCCAGCTGAGATGCCCAGTATTTCATCTGACCAAGTCCTATGGGATCAGTTTCAGTTTATGTGGCCCAAGGATGTGGATAAGGTGCTTGCTAGTATACGTATATCCACATGCACCCTCAACCCTTGCCCATCTTGGCTGATTGAAGCTAGCTGGGGAGGTATGACTGTATGGGTTCAGACAGTATTAAAGGCTCAGTTTGAGAAGGAGTGATACCTCTGAGAGGCAACAAGAGGTTACCTGAAGGATCTCCTTGTGTCTCATACACTGGCCAAACTACTGACATCTTCTGGAGAAGTCCTTCTGACTGCCCACAGTTATTTCATATTCGTTCTGCTTGTTATGCAGACCAAGGCTTTCAGCATAGTAGCACCAGTACTTTTGAACACTGTTCCTATTGAAATTAGACAGGTACTTACCATTCTGATTTTTTGTTGCCTGATGGGAATGTATTTGTTTCGCCTAGTGTTTTTAGAGAATTGATTTGAATCACTCTTGGCGCTTTGTTCTGTATTTTATTATTTTATAGTTGTATGATGTTTTAATGACTTTATTGTACACTTTCATGATTTTTTTAATGAGTCGGTGGTTTATACATATTCAGATCAATAAATAAAATCTCTGGCAGTGTGTTAGGACAGAAGTACAGAAAGGATATTATCAGATGAGCAATAGGGCTAGCTTTGGTTCAATCCACATTGACGCTTCTTTTTTTGTGTGTGAGGCATTGCTGTATGGGTATTTTTTGTAAATGCCATTGCTGCTCACTGGGCACACTATATGGAATACAACGCTGTTATCTGCCTTGTTTATGACACCATTCTGTGCGTGTCCCAGCTAAGGGCAACAAAAAATGGGAGGGTCTTAAGTCACATGTACTGTATTACCTTTCTTTATCACACATCTCCATGGCAAACATCACTATAATTAGTTGTAATTGCACTGGAAGTGGGTGGTAATTTAAAGGCCATTTCCACCCCCCCTCTCTGCTGGATTGAAGCCACTCCCACTGAAAATAGTAATAAAAATGAATGGCTGGTTCACAAAGAAATCCACAAAGCAAGAACAGGAAATACACAATAGGTTAAAAAGTCGTCATAAAATTAGTCCGATAAATCACAGAATAAAGGCAGCAGGGGTATTGTTGTTACAGGTTGGGGGGCATCTGTCAAGTGAATCAAAAGCAAGCAAGAAGCAGCACTATCATTTTAAGAACCATGACATGTGGACTGAATCTCTGATTCAGCATTTGCCTGTAGTTGTTTTTTGGGGGGTGCATTTTGTGCAACCCTGAAACAGAACAAAGGAAACAGCAAGAGGAGGGAGCTTAATCATGGTGATGTGGTGGTGGTGGTAATGAGGCCGTTGCTTTCCCCCTTTTAGCCTTTAAAAGCTGTTGGCTCTGTTAGGAGCTTCAGTGGTGCAATGACAAGTATGCCACTTCTGGGAAAGAAGGATGTTGGCGGTCATAGATCTACTCCTGCCACATCACATACTTCGATTCTTGGTTAGAGATGGACATAGGAATATAAGAAGCTCCTTATACAAGTCAGACCAATGATCATTCTAGCTCAGTATTGTCTACTCTGACTGGCAACAACTCTCCTGACTGGCAGGGGACATTGTCACCCCTATCTAGAGATGCTGGGGATTGAACCTGGGACCTTCTAGGTACAAAAAAAGATACTCTACCACGGAGGCATGGCCCATCTAGACAGAGCAGTTTGTTTCTGGTCCTTGTCAGTTTCCCATGTGTTTGTTCATAAGTTGGCTCTATCCCATTTATGCATTAATCTGTGAACTATTTTTTAAAAATAACCCACCCAAGCATTCATATTTAACTAGTATACTATCACAAAATTAATATTTAAATGCTTAGTTTACCTCACTCAGTGTATACATTTGTAAATGTATTTTATCCTGTGAAAGTGTAGTGCACTTTAGTGTGCTTTTTGAGCTGAGAAATGTATCACAAAATTCGAAGAAGTGCAATCCTAGAAGGTACAGATCAGGACAATTTGCAGTTGAAATTTGCAGATATCAAATTCTTCAAGCATCTCTATTTTCAGATATAGGAAAATATATATGGTTTCCAGTATATCCCATTCCATTCCACTGAAATCATCATTTCTGTTCAGTAGCAATGGATATTCCAGACCATACTCAGGAGTGCCTAAGCCTTAAAGATGAGTCTGTCTTCAGCCCAGCATCCCTGCCCATTCGCTCTACTCACTGGTTTCTGGACATCCTTCCAATAATAAGTTTGTTCAGGTGTATCTCAGTTTTAATTATAAGGCATGCAAGTCCTCTGCCGCTGTCAGTGCTAATTTCCCTCTCTCAGAACAGTCTGTATGCTTGAGAAAGCAGCAGGGCAAAGATTGAGCAGGTGCTATATAATATATAATGAATCTTTAAAGTGCAGTTGTGCCCAAAGTTTAGGTATATAGGAAACTTATTTTGAGTTAGACCATTGAGTTATTTTGAGTTAGACCATTGACTCATGTAGCTCATTATATTGACAGACAGCAGGTTTTCAGACAAGAGTTTTCCCCAGGCCTATCTGGAGATGCCAGGAACGGAATATGGGACCCTCTTCATGAAAATAATGTGCTCAGCTACCGCCCTTACCCATAGGCCAGTGTCTATGCTGGATCTTTAAGTCATGCAAAAAATCATCAGAAACCTGGAAGTGCACATTTACCCATTCATTAAAAAGACTTTTGCCTTTGGAGGTGCCTTTATTACCAGCCTGCCCTGTAAATGCAATCCTAATGGCAGCCTGCATAATTCCTTTGTGAAAAATGGCATTTTTGAAGTACCTGTTACAACACTGGCGATGACTGCCAATGATCCCATGTTTAAAACACAAATGTCTACATATACCTCTCTCTACAATAATAAGATTAAACTGTCACAGTATTCTGTAAAGGAAAATAATAACTTGGTTCTCACTGTGTTACTCATCCATTGTCTGTGGTGCGCTGGATCAGATTTTCATCAATAGAAGCCATTATAGTTCATGATGTTAGTCATTTGTTTAAGACTTTTTTTCTGGCATTTGTAAATCACAGGAGTGATGAGCTTGAAAGTGCAATGGATAAGTTGGCAGTCAAAGAACTGCATGGATGATAGGCCCATGGAAACTTTACCACTGTTGTCACGAGCAGTGGGACTCAGCCTTGTCATCACTTTTTAGCAAGGTAAATGAATTTCCTTTAAATGCATTTATTTGATCAACCCTTGTAGCACTATTCACTGTCTCACAGAAGAAACACACAGAGGTGTAGTGTGTGTTTGTATATGTGTGTATGTGTGTGTGTGCTGTCAGGAATATGTACTTTTCAGCAAGCACCTGCAGTCTTTCAATATGTTGTATATGCCATTGCCATCCTCTAGGACCAGCTCTAAATTATGGACACTGTTCAATGTTTCCTTTAGCGTAAACATAATTTATCAATTTCTAAAATGCTTCCTGATTCCTCCTTTTTTAGAAAAGGAGTTAGTCTGTGACGCTGGTCCACAGATTTCCTTGTTTGTTGGCAGCTAGAGCAGTCCTAAAACTGTATATTTTTCCTCTGTAAAGATAGTTAAGGCAATAGGTATTACTCTGTCACTGGATTAAATTGAAATTAAATGCTTTACTGGCTTATGTTCAAAGCCATTTGGACAGTTTCCAGAATTAAGCTGGCTTTTAAATGTGCTTCTGTGGTAAACAAAGCAAAAGTTTGTGTCCATAGGCAAAGTGCAATTTCATGATACCATGATGCTGGTCTTGAAGAACCACATAAACAATTGTGCAGTTCATTTTTAGAAACAAAAGTGACAAAATCTGAGAATGTGGTATGTAAATAACTTAGAGCTGATGTTTTGAAAAGAGATGCTGTCTGCCGCTTTGTCATATGAAGGCAGATACACTTCACTCATATTGACAGATGGACTCATCTTATAACCTTCTCAGATGGTTCACAGAATCAGAGATAGCAGATATGCTACTGTCTTACATATTGGCTTATCTTGCACCTGCGACAACATCCAAAGGAGGAACTTGGACATCTCATTTGGTGATATGCAAGAGCTCATTATAGATCCACTTCATTCATTTCCCCTTTCACTGGATGTTGCACTGGAAGCATAAAAACAAACAAATGCACTCTAACATCCAAAGTAACCCTGAGTAAATAGCAGTTTATAAGTATGAACGTGTGATCATGACAGGGAATTTTGGGGTCCATTGGACCGGGCGGCCTTGAGGAAATTGAAGACACAGGCATGCAGCAAAGATAGGCCTTTATTTATAATGAGCATACGCACGGTCAGTCTCCATTTGAGTGAGTGGAGAGCTGCAACATGGCACTATTCACAGGGCCGGCTCCAGGCATGTCGGGGCCCTTGGGCATCAGCTTGCCCTGGGTCCCAGTGTGTGCACACAAGCGCACGCGTGCAGCCCCCCCACCTATCTGTCTCCTGTCTTTTACCATTGCCCTTAATGAAGATGGCGGCCGCGGTTTCCCTAAGGGGATGAAGCCTCCGCCGCCATCTTTGTTGATGGCACACGTGCGTGCTACACGTGCACATCTCTGCTATCAACTAAGATGGGGCAGTGGCTTCAGTACCTTAGGGAAGCTGCGGCTGCCATCTTCATTAAGGGCAATGCTAAAAGGCAGGAGAAAGGAAGGTGGGGCAAGGGAATGGCGGGCAGGCGGAAGCTCCTGCCCTGCGATCCACGGATGGTGCCGCGGAATGCAGAAGGGGAGCGGAGGGCCCCTCGGGCTCCTGTAGCTCCCAGGCCCTTGGTCCAGTGCCCCACCTGGCTGCCCTTTAGAACCGGCCCTAACTATTTGCCTGGGGTTTTTATACATTCCATGACAGATAGAGGGTACTCTGTCTGCATCATTTTCCAGCTAAATCAGGTTATGTTAAGCGATTCTCACACAGCACATTTCAACTATGAGCTTATACATTTCAATAACTATCAGTTTCAGTGTTTAGGAAGCACGTAGCCTTCTAGTACTAGTGTTCTCTTCCCCTTATCGTATGGAGCCATGCTGTACCATGCATATCAAGTTACCATGGCTCTATGTGCGTAACAGGCAGAGGGAAGACAGCAGACCAAGGAAAGGATTTTTAGCTGGCCTACTACACTATTAAATTATTTATTTATTTGTTGCACTTGTAAACCGCCCCATAGTTGAAGCTCTCTGGGCAGTTTACAGCAATCAAAAACACTATTAAATTATTAAAATATTGTACATCTTATAGATTTCTAAAAGAATATATTGTGCTTGCTGTTTGTATCTAAAATTTCCCCATTAATCAGATGTGGAACACTCCAAGTAAAAACTTATGGAATTCTATGTGCACTTTCCTTTAAGGATATTAAATTTACATTTAGATGTTTAAAAATATGACTTTGTTTTTTACAATGTCTTTCAAAACTAGTCCCCAAAGTCATTATTAGCAAAGTTGTTTGATCACACTACAGAGCAACAAAGGTAGTATGCTGCCAATCCAAAGAGAAAATGTTACATTCATGTATTGATATTCAGTCTGGTACTGGCATAGCATGAGCAAATACAGTCTGATAACATACTATGTACAAGTATGGTCTCAGAACATAAAACACAGAGCATGAAATGAGGCAATCTGGCACTTTTAATGTGTCCTCTAGCAAGGACAAAAAGGTAGCTGCCAACCAGTTTTTCCCATTCACACAAGTAGGCATTTCTGTGGGAAGGATTAGTCTTGATATTTCCTTGTGGCCCCACCCTCTAATTATACATTTCCACTCCCTGTGGTTGCTAGGTGACTGAGCATGCTCAGTCTGTTTTTCCAGCTGCAGTAGGTTCCTTTAAAAAACCTCAGAAGTGCAGATATCGGTTTTCCCTGCCTATGGTTGGTAGTATATAGCTGGAATACAAATCTTTGTTTTAGCAGGTTTACACTTTTGTGCATGAGGTAGAGGGAAAATAAAATAAAAGCACAATTTGCAGCAAAATAAAAAAGCCAGCAGAATGGAGGAGAGCAACTGGAAGTTGCTTGTCAGCCCATAGGAAACAAAATGAAAAAAGGGAGGAGGAGATAGTGGGTGTGGAGAGGCAAACAATTGACATACCCACCTAAAAGCATCAGAGCAAAATGTCTGCAACCACTAGAGAAATGGGGTGGATACTTTTTTTCTCCCCTTTTCGTATTATCAGTGGATTGGATTAGTATGAATTTACAGGGGAAAAACTGTGTGATAGCTTCTGTTTGCCGGTAAGGTCATGTTAACCATGCAAATTTAAAGGAGATGTGAGTAGCACCAAACACACAGTAAACCACTATGTAGATGAGATGAAAGACAAGATGCTAGGAAATATGTATGACTTTAGGCTCTTAGTTTACAATGTAATTTCAGCTGAACTTGCTTTCAAAAGTATGATGCCTATGAGACTAACCTCCTCCAATATGATCCATAAAATTCCACTTATTTATTTATTTATTTATTTGTATACCGCCCCATAGCCGAAGCTCTCTGGGCGGTTTACAGTAACTAAAAACATTAAAAACAAATATACAAATTTAAAACACTTCTTTTAAAAACAATTTAAAACACAATTTAAAAATTTAAAACAATTTAAAAACTTGTAATTTAGAAAAGGAGAAATATCTGGATTAATAGTCATTCCTTTAAATCTGTGTGCTCCCTTACTGTTCAGATTTTACATTTAGGAATACTGACAGGGCAATCCTGTGCATGTATACTCAGAAATACGGTCCATTGAGTTCAATAGGCCTAACTCTTAGATAAGTGTGTTGAAGATTATAGCGAAGAATCTCCTCATCTCTTCTCTTCCAGGAGTGACCCGCAAGTAAATCGGTGTGCCACAAAGCCATTCTCTCAACACTGCTATCACTGTCATGTACTTGGATGGTGTGGGGGTAGGGTGATGGTGCAAGCACACCAGTGGGAGCACTGACATGACTCTGCTTATGCGCTAGCACAGCCCAAAGCTTGCTGCCACTCTGCCATCATAGTATGTAGGGAACAGCAGCGATGCCAGTTTTGGGAGGATGGCACCACCCCATACTCTGGCTGCTCCTCTTCTCTTTCTTTCCTTTTCTTTTGTTTTGGAAATTAATAACTATATGCTTACATGTTGGAAGACATTTATAAATTAAAGCTTCAAGCGGTTGCCTTTTTTACATCTCCCCCCTCCCTTTCATTATGAAGCCTCCCCCTCTTTATCATGAAGCCATCTCCCATTCCAAAGGCTTGAGAAAAGTTTATAGCTACAATCTTATATGGACTCATTGAAGTCAGTGGGGTTTACATGCATAGAATGTCACCGTTTGATAGACTTGATATCTGATTATTTGTGCTTCTTTTCAACTAGGTCTGCCAGCTTGTGATAGATGGGTTGAGAAACCATAATGTGAGGATTGTTAACTGAAAGTTTGTTGTGCAGGATCTTGGGAAAGTGGTGGTGTAAACCAGGACTGGCCAATATGGGGCTCTCCAGATGTTGCAGACTACAATTCCCATCATCCCTAATGATTGGTCATGCTGGCCTGGGGCTGATGAGAGTTGTAGTGCACCACGTCAGCTACCTATTCTTTGAACCATCTTTAGTGTCTTTTATGGATTTACAATACAATCCTATACATGTCTACTTAGAAGCAAGCGTCACTGATTTCAATGGGACTTGCTCCCAACCAAGTAAATCTGTATAGGTCTGCAGCCTTAAAGTTGTATAGTCCATTAATTCTTATTCAATGGAAAAGCAGACAAAAATAAGTACTTCCTAATTTTGCAATCAGCTTTTTAATGAATAGGTCTTAGATGAAAGAATTTTGGACTGTTGCATGGGTAGGGTTCACCGGATAATCCTACACAAAGTCTTGAGTTATTTTATTTATTTATTTATTTGTTTCATTTATAGACCGCCCATAGCGAGTGGCTCTCTGGGCGGTGTACAAAAAAGTTAAAATACAAAATATCAACAATAAAATCAGACAACAAACAATAAACACAAGCAGCAACAAAAGAAAAAAGAAAAAAGAAAAATATAAAATTATAACATAAACGCTTAAAATGCCTGGGAGCATAGCCAGGTCTTAACCTGGCGCCGAAAAGATAGAAGCGTAGGCGCCAGGCATATACTTCTTCGGGGAGGCTGTTCCACAGTTCGGGGGCCACTACAGAAAATGCCCTAGATCGAGTAACTGTCCTCCGGGCTTCTCGATGGGTTGGTACCCGGAGGAGGGCCTTAGATGCTGAGCGAAGTGACCGGGTAGGTTCATAGCGGGAGAGGCGTTCCACAAGATATTGCGGTCCCACACCGTGTAAGGCTTTATAGGTCAAAACCAGCACCTTGAATCTGGCTCGGAAACAAATAGGTAGCCAGTGCAAACGGGCCAGAACAGGTGTTATATGTGCTGACCGGCTGGTCCTCGTCAGCAGTCTGGCTGCTGCATTTTGCACTAGCTGAAGCTTCCGAACTGTCTTCAAGGGCAGCCCTACGTAGAGCGCATTACAGTAATCCAGCCTAGAAGTTACCAGAGCATGAACAACTGAGGCGAGGTCATCCCTGTCCAGATAGGGGCGTAGCTGGGCTACCAACCGAAGGTGGTAGAACGCATTCCTTGCCACCGAGGCCACTTGCGCCTCAAGAGACAAGGAAGGATCGAAAAGAACTCCCAGACTACGAACCTGTTCCTTCAAGGGGAGTGTAACCCCATCTAGAACAGGGTGAACATCCACCATGTGGGCAGGGAAGGCACTCACCAACAGTGTCTCAGTCTTGTTTGGATTGAGTCTCAGTTTATTAGCTCTCATCCAGTCCATTATCGCGGTCAGGCAATGATTCAGCACATCCACAGACTCACCTGTAGAAGATGAAAAGGAGAAATAGAGCTGCGTGTCATCAGCGTACTGGTGGCAACGCACTCCAAAACTCCTGATGATGGCACCCAGAGGCTGCATGTAGATGTTAAAAAGCATGGGGGACAAAATCGACCCCTGAGGGACTCCACAATGGAGAGTCCAAGGTGTCAAGCAATGTTCCCCAAGTACTACCTTCTGGCGACGATCCGCCAAGTAGGAGCGGAACCACTGCCAAGCAGTGCCTCCAACTCCCAACTCCACGAGTCTCCCCAGAAGGATACCATGGTCGATGGTATCAAACGCCGCTGAGAGATCAAGGAGAATCAACAGAGTCACACTCCCTCTGTCCCTCTCCCGACAGAGGTCATCGTACAGGGCGACCAAGGCTGTTTCAGTGCCAAAACCAGACCTAAAACCGGATTGAAACGGATCCAGATAATCGGTCTCATCCAAGAGCACCTGGAGCTGATTTTATGCCAGATATAATTAATAATCCTTTTTGTCTAGGTTCCTGCTTGGGATGGGACTAATTTTCTGTCCTCTTTGATTCACTGAGTAGCACCTTGTTGAGAAAATTCTTTAATGACTGCTTTTCCTCACATTTTGGTATTCTTCTGAGTCTTTCATAAAATGTTAATATTTTCAATACCAGATGTTTTAATATACATTGTTAAATTATTTAAATACTAATTACCTCTTCAAAATAAATAAGGAAGGAATTCCACTATAATACAGCTGTTGTGATTATTGTTCAGTGTAATTGTTACTTACACTGTAGCCTTCCCAGATTTCTTGACTAAAGGTTCTCCTAGAGAATAACCACAGCAGAAGCATAAATGGAAGATTATCAATAGGTTCATTGTACTTGAAATTGAGTGAGAAAGAACCTCTGTGTGCTAGGAAGGCATGGGATAAAGCATCTGATGAAGCTTAAGCAGGATTGGGTCTGATCAGTATCTTGGTGGGACACTACTTGAGAACCCCAAGCATGCTGTCTTGAGTTCCCTGATGAAGAGAATGATGAAATAGAAAAATAATATACAAACAGGAGTGTAGTTGTCCAGGGTCCCAGAGGGGAGGGTCCTAGACCCTTCACTGTTTTTGGAGGAGGGTCCCTATGTCTCCAGCATCCTTTCATGCTGATTGCTGAATTTGGATGTTCTTTGTGTTTCTTGTATTATTTATCTAATTCAGGAGACATAAAAGCAGATCTTCAGTGATTTTTATCTTAAATTCTTCATTTATCACCATCCTCCAATTTTTTTTCTCTTTCACACTTTCCTACCATATATGAATACAGTCTCCTTTGCCAGGGGTGTAGTTGTCCATGGTCTCAGGAGGTGATCTTAAACCCCGTACTTTTGTGGGAGTCAGGTCCCAACAGTGTCCCTTTGTCTCCAGCATCCTAAAAGCCAATAAGTATGAAAGGGGAGTGTGTTAGGCACTGAGAATAGTCTTCTAACATGCTTCCTTGTTCTTTCTTGCTGATTGGAGCCAATCAAAGAAGACTCTTCTCAGTAACTAACACACTCCTCTTTCATGCTGGTTGGCTCCTAGGGATGTCTGTTGTTGTGGGAGAGGATATGCATGTGAAGGACTAAGGAGTGTAGAGATGATGACAGAGAGCAAGCAAACAAGGGAAAGTGGAAAAGGAGGTTGGGGAGGGGAGAACTTGGGTTGATGGGGGCCCCTTTGTTTCACAGCCTCCAGTTTGTTGGTTAGTTAACAAGGATCTCATTCTCAACCCAGCAGCAAAAAGGGTGTGTGTGTGGTGTTGTTCCAGCCCTAAGCCAGGAGGAAGCGGGAAAGAAAAATACATTTGAGTAGGGAGGAGGAAGTCTGTGTGAGATGATGTTTCAGCTTTTAATGATGTTCTTTATATATATGTCATGCATGGTGAAAAGCAAATGAATATGCCTAAGTATGTTTCAGCCAACACCAGAGGTTGGGATCAGGAATTTCCATGCTTAAGTTTCCTCCTAAAACTGATAAGCTGTGCCCAATTGCAGTTACTCTGAGTGACAGTATGACAACCAAGAATGGAAACTCAGCAAAGGAAGTTCCTTAACAACATCTTAATACACTTGTCCATGTGAAGGTTGTATAAACTTAGAACGGGGTGCGTCTGTGCAGGGGCATGGTTATGAGGGGACATGGCATGATTATCATGAAGGGACCCTGCAATATTTGTGACTACAATATTGTATATAAGAAACGACAGGCTTATGTATACAGTCCCAAGAAACAGGCAATGGTGTGCCATTATACTAGTAACATAAGGAAACGATGTTTTGTCTACTTGCAGTGTAAGAAACCATAGCAGAGACTTCTTAGAGTACAAGAAAAATACAAGTTGCTTATATACCAAACTTTTATCCCTCTTATTATGACAACAGTTGTCAAAACAAGCCAAAGTATTGCTGATGTCTTGTCATACTCTCTGCATGATGTGGGTGATGGTGTTTGCCTCTAAGTGCCTCTTAACATTTCAGTACTACATGTCACACTAATTATTTGCTTTGATTCAACCTGAACCATACTAGCAAAGATTAACACTGATCTGAAAAGCCACAACTGTAGGAAACAGTAGACCGGAAACAGTAGATGGGATCTTCTACTGCATAAAGTTCGCTGAATTTTCTCCAGTGTCTTTGCAAGCTGGTTATTTGTTAATTTGTGTTTATGTATTCTTTTATATAAAAAAACCCCTCTGCCGTACTTTCTTCCCTTTATTCAGTGCAGCTAGAATAAAATGTACCATCTGTAATGGCTGATGAACATAAACTATAGCTCACGATGCTTCCAGAAACAAAATGTAATGTGGATGCAGGTATACACCCTCTCCCATTGATCTAGTGTGCAGGCGCTGATTAGTGATGGGTGAACTCCAGCTTGCAGAGGCTTCATGACCACATGATCAGATGCTCTAACTTTGAATTTCCTGCATCTAGCAGAAACTGGACTAGTTGGCTTACCCCTTCCAGCTTTGTGATTACTGTGAACTCCATTTGCTTTTGTGATCTTTACCTGAAAGGGATGACACCAACACACACACTCAAGAGCTTTTGTGTCTGCAACATTTATACTGTCTGGGATTCTAGGTTCCAGACAGAGTGAGAGATGGAAGGAAGGAGGCAGAAGCTTCCAGAGAGAGGGCGTGGTAGGAAGATGTAGCTATAAACCCCAATACAAAGCAAGCCTACGTATTTCTAAATTAGGGTCCAGGGTAACCTTCTATAGAGGTGAGGCATTTTGAACTGAGGAAATTCTTATTCCAAATTCAGATTGTGTTTAAATTCATATTCCAAATTGTATCCACCTAATTCAAACTTCATCTGTCCCCCCTCCCCTCACCTACAGATCATGTACAGTCAGTAGGGTATAGTACATTTGGATGTGTGATGTTGTTGCGAAGTAAACAGATCACACAGGCAATCTTATTCTTCCTAACCTATTGATATAAAAATCAGCAGCTGATTTGGATATATGAAGAGGTCTATCCAATATATTAAATGTACTGCCTTCAAGTCGATTCCAACTTAGGGTTTTCATGAGTCTGAGAGGCAGTGACTGGCCCAAGGTCACCCAGTGAGCTTCATGGCTAT
Source organism: Rhineura floridana (assembly GCF_030035675.1). Taxonomy (NCBI): domain Eukaryota; kingdom Metazoa; phylum Chordata; class Lepidosauria; order Squamata; family Rhineuridae; genus Rhineura; species Rhineura floridana. The sequence goes on along the minus strand of NC_084482.1, from coordinate 169,430,440 downwards.
ATGGGGATTCAAACCCTGGTCTCCCAGGTCATAGTCCAACACCTTTCTTTCTTTGCAAGTTGTGAAATGTTTGATCATGCTTTAAACACCATTGACTTCTATGAATTATGCCTAACTTTAGTCCTACTCAGAGTGCTCATTGAAATGTCCATTATTTCAGTGGGTATGCTCTGAGTAGTACTTAGATACCACATTTGAGTTCACCTGTAGTATGCTCTTCCTAACGCTGTGAGCACACCAGTCGCCTACAGCAAAGCATTTCCATTGGCCGCACCTGGAGGGAAACGGGTTGATCTGTCGATCAGTTGCGTAATCTCTTTGAAGCCAATTTTTTAAAAAACCACACTTAAGCTGATCCCACCAGGTTTTACAGTAAAAAGGGGCAGGGTTTGATTAGTGTAGTGTGGCCCCATTTTCAGAAAAGAGAGATGGAGATGCATCAGAACTGGCAGAACAGTGAGTGTGTCTCTACCCTAAGTCACTTTGTGGCATGTGTAATTGAGTGCTTATGCCAAATCAGAGCTTGGAAAAGTTACTTTTTTGAACTACAACTCCCATCAGCCCCAGCCAGCACGTGCTGGCTGGGGCTGATGGGAGTTGTAGTTCAAAAAAGTAACTTTTCCAAGCTCTGTCCAAATGTAGACCATATTCTCACTCACCAGCCCCTTCTATCTTTCTGGTATTCAAGGCCATTCATATGAGTAAGCTGATACTGTGAGTGTGTATACTGTTCACATTTATCAAGTTTTTAAATGCCTTTTTAATGATAGAGTGGAAATGCTGAACTGTTTGTAAACTCAAATAAAAAATGTTTGCAAGGAAAAAACTATGTGTGTGTTTTTTCAGGAAGGGGGAGGGTCATTCATTGTAAATGTTTTATTTGAACCTGACTTTGTAAGGGATTTCAAAAGCAATAGGAGATTATGTTGTCTTCACAGTTATTAAAATTAAGCTGTCTCTGTTACTACTTGCTTAGAAATTTCCCATGCCATAGTATGGGATTATATTACACAACAGAACCTTGTTCAGACTGCAGATGCATACCATAACAATCCAATATCTTGCCTCTAAAAAGTACATACAAAGCAAATTTGTGTCAGGCAAACTTTTTCTTGCGGAGAAGATGCTTGAGGGCGTCTGTCTGTCTGTCTGTCTAATCATAAGATCAGAGCTTGGAAGTAATTCGTTACAAGTAACAAATTGTAATTTATTACTTTTTTGAGGCATGAGTGTGTAATTCCTTGACATTTTGAGTGTAATAGAACTAGGGGTAATTGTATTACTTTTGTGGAGTAATTGTAATGTTTCCAGCATTACTTTTGGGCATTACTTGGCGGGGGGGGGTGAAGCAGTGGAAGATTTCTGCACCTCTGATTTGTGGATGACAATCATGCGCCTCAAACTGGGCTATTTAGCAGCGTTGCTCTTCCCTCATTCTCTGTCGATGGGTAGGAGGCGACGAGGGAGGCAGTGGAAAGTGAGATGGGGTGGAGTGGAGAAAACAATTGTTTAAAAAATGGATGGTAGTGGTGAAGAATGGAGTGGAGGGGTAAAGGAGCCGGAGGGCAAGAACATGGATAAAGGAGGAGAAGGAGGCAGCAGCAGAATAGAGATAAAGAACTGTGGAGGTGAAAAATGATGTGTGTGTGTGTGAATACTGTGTTTGCACTTGGCACACAAAGTGGCCTCCACCACCTTCTCTGGCTACTGTGCTGCATTTGAGCATTTTAACTTGTTTGCATCTCAGGGGAAAATGTTTGCTTGGGTGAGTGTCCCTTAGTTGGTGGCAGGGCATTGCTATCTCATGGATAAAAAGAATTATTCTACTACCTCCGAGTGTGTGTTTATTTTTAATGTTGTTTCGGGCTACTTAGGCATGCAGCAGCCAAGGCCAGCACCTTGTAGGCATTTTTTTAAAAAAGTAACTGAAATGTAGTTGTAATGATTACTTTTGAGAAAAGTAAAGTAATCAGTTACTTTCAGAGCAATTATAATCATAACAGTAATTACTACTTTTTGGGCTATGTAATTGTAACTGTAATTTATTACTTTTTAAAAGTAATCTTCCAAGTTTTGCACAAGATGATACAAGTTAGATGTTGTAGGTTTTCATGACTTTTGACACTTGCAAGCAAACCTAGCTAAAATAACCTTATTGTCTAGAAATAAGGATAAGAATGAAATAGAAACCATTCAGGATGTTCCCATCAGTATGATCTGTGAAGTATTTTACTATTGAATGTAAGTCTGAATAAAAGACAACTATGTTTTAAGATTCCTCTTCATCCTCTTTAATTAGCAGAATTTACTTGTTTTGTTATGAAATGTCACAATAATGATATGAATGAATGTAAATGAAATGAAATGTCACAATAATGATATGAATGTAAAGAGGGAATGTAAACAAACAGTTGCTGTTTTGAGTAGCTGTTCATTTGGTCAAAGTTTTTATGGTCACGGTTGCTTTCTCTTAGTTGATGTCTACACCTGCTCTGGACACAGAATCCCACTAATAACTCAACCCTCTGTTACCTGCTTAGAGGACCGACACACCAAGTGCTGTGGTGCATTTGCTAAACAGATCTACACAAATGACAAGGATTTCTGTCATTTTGCCATTCAGGATGGATAAAGAAATTTAATTCAAGTGGAGGTGATGATGATGTAGATTTATTAGTCGCTTGTTATCAAAAGATCTCCAAGCAACTTACAACAATGTTAAACGTAAAGCAAATATTTTATTTATTTATTTATTTAAAATATTTCTATCCCGCCCGTCTACCCTACAATAGGGCACTCAAATAAATGATGTTATAAAAACAAAACAATAAAACAACACCCCTATGCAGCCACAGGAATCTTTGGAAGCATTCTAATAACAGATAACATTGTCTCAGTCTATCAAATGCTGCGGAGAAAGGTTAAGTCTTTACTTGGCTGCAAAAAGATGTTAATGAAGGTGCCAAGTGGATATCAGTGGGGAGCATATTCCACAGTTGGGAAGCGACAACTTGAAAGGCCCTCTCCCTTTTCACCACCCACTGAGCCTTCCTGGGGGGGGCATGGAGAAGGGCCTCAGAAGAAGTTCTAAGGATATAGGTAGATTCATATCAGGAGAGGTGTTCCAACAGAGTTTGGGGTCCTGAGCCATAAAGAGCTTTATATGTCGAAACCAGCACTTTGAATTGGCCTCAGAAACATACAAGTGGTGATAAGTTCGTCATGAGTAAAACTTTGTTTCTATTGCTTACATGCATTTGGAAATGTGTGTTCGATAGAAAGTGGGGGGAAAGTGGGGACAGACAATAGTCTGATGGCAGTCATCCAGCTGTGAAGGTCCTTTTGAAAGATACAACAAGGTTCATCATATGTTCCGGATGGTGCATTGGAGATAAATGGCTACAATTCAGTCAGGGCCATCAGATCATCTCGACAGGCAACATCACATCAAATGAGATTTGCAATAGTTGACTTGAGTGGTTTGTGTCACAAAATGGAAGAGGGTTTTGAGAAGAGGATGGGGATGGTAGACAGTTCTACTGTGTCTACTGCAACTGACCGAGGAAATGGTGGTAGAATGTTTTGGTTTCTGTGCACTCAGATATTTAAATATCAGCCTTAGGATCTCATTTTTTTTCTTTTTATCATTTTGGGTGTTGTTTTAATCAGCAGATATTCTGAATGACCTCTGATATCCCTCTGGGCATGTATCTCCAGCGCTGTTATGAGGGGTCTTTGTAAACTAGGGATTGCTCATTTCTTTGGAATCCTCAAAAGGCAATTTTACTGCCTATTTTAGAAAATAATAATCTCTTTCTTCGAATTACCATTTTAATATACAGTCTCTTTATTTCAAGTCATACTAGATGTTCCAGACACAATGCAGCATTCTAACATGCTACTTGGCACTGAATTACATTATTATTCTTCCTTACACTGCATTATAAATTTGAACTTGTGGATTTGCAGTTTGCCCCCTAATCTGTGTATAATTAATCAGATTTTTAATATAAAAATGACACTTGTTTCTTTTTATTGTGAATTGGAACTATATAACTTAATGCAACTAGTCCTAATCATTGTGGATGTCAGTGCACATCTGATGATGAATAATGCAAAGATTGCTTTGACGTTATGTATAAATGCTGGGCTTTATTGCCATTGCCTTGAAATTCCCACTTGCATTGTTTTGACATTGTATGACATAGATAAACCCAAAGTCTGTAATTGCTTTTTAAAAACAGAGAATCTTGCATAATATTAAATGCAAAAAGAGACTAGCTAGACTTCCTGCAGTCCTGTACATATATTACTATGCAGATCTTCCTTGAAAGCTACAAAATGAAAAAACAAAAATAAAAAAGAAGGTATTTTTAAATGCCTATCTCTAAAAGGGTGTACATTCAAAGAAAGAGTTGACTTGCCAGTTAATGGCAGGCATCCTTCCATTGGTGAAGGGAACAGTTGTATGTAGAGGAAGGGGGCAAGTTGATCAATTCTGTGGTTTCCTCCTTCCCTTTGCATCCTCCAGTGCACGTCTCACACTGTTCTGGAGTGTCTCCAACCCTCCTGAGCAGATTTTTGGGGAGCAGGGGGCAAATTTCCTCCCCTCCTCACCTGATCATCCCGTTCATAAGAGTTCCACTGCAGACAACTCTGGATCCAACCCGACAATTTCCTTCCCCAAATAAATGACAACTCATTATTGTGACAATATCAATAAAATATGTTAAGAGAAACTGGTTAATTTACTGGCAAGACAAAAGCATATCTATATTAAAATTCAGTTATTTAGTTTGACTTTTTTGTTTCTTTATACTTACACTTGCTGTGTCTGTCACCAGTATTTAATCAGCAAAGTTCTCAAGAGACAACTTTGACCAAATTAGTCCATAATCTGTGATAATGTTCTCTCTGGAGACTCTTATTACTAAATGCTTTTGCTATGTAATAGCATATGCAAACTAGGAGTGAAGTTGATGTAATAAATGAACAGTAGCGTGGTAGAGTAAAAACTCGAATGAAGGTCAATGTTTAGATTTATGTTTTAGGTTGTTTTTGGTGAAAACACAAATGTAATAGTGTTGACAACCTGGTGCATTTTTTTACTAAGCATATCTCATCCATCTTTTTGTATATCTTGTACTTTCTATTACTGGAGTCAACAAATACAACATTTTAACACAGACTAGTACATAACCAATTAAAAAGACCATCAGACAATATTCTTGCTAGTAAATTTCAGTGAACAGAATAGGAGGCTTGGAGACAGGGCTGGCTCTAAAGGGTGGCAAGGTTGGGCCTTGGCCAAGGGCCCCTGAAGGGCCCCTCTTAAGGGTGGAGGAGTAGCACTCCCCTTCCGCGATCTGCGGCAGAATCGCTGCTGTAGATAGCACCATCCGCCCGTTCCCTCGCTCCACCTACCTTTGCTGTGTTTTGTGGCTGTGCGTACAGCGCTGCCCTTAACCAAGATGGTGGCCGAGGTTTCCCTAAGAGTCTGAAGCGTCTGCCACCATCTTGGTGTGCCATCAACCAAAATGGTGGTGGAGGCTTCAGCCCCTTAGGGAAACCTCCGCCGCCATCTTGGTTAAGGGCAGTGCTGTGTGCACAGCCACAAAACACAGGACAGAAAGATAGGTGGAGCAAGGGAACGGGCGGGCAGTGTGATCCACAGCAGTGTGTGCCAGGGCCCGGAGCAGGCTGGAGCCCAAGGGCCCCGGCATGCCTGGAGTTGGCCCTGCTTGGATACTATGTATTGTACAGTGGGGGGAGGTATAAATCATGAAGTCTCCTCTGAAAAGTATTAAGGGCATATAATGCTCATAGTGGTCTATTTGAAATGACTATAAAAGTCCGCCAAGTTGTATCTAGGCACAAACCTGCAGGTGTCACCAGCACGGTTGGAGATTTTTAAACCCTCAATTGATTTGTGCAAGAGCTTCTGCGTCCTGCTATAACTTTTCTTCTTTGACTAGCTTGTGCAAACATTTACACATCCAAGAGCTGATTTGTTTTTTCCCATGAAAGAAACAGAATTGGACATAAAGAGGTTTTGGTATTATTTCCAGACTATTGAAACAACATCCAGGTATCACTAATCAATATGATTGCCTGCAATTATCAGAGTAAATAATTTAAAATGTTTACATCAAAAGTGAGGATGTACAGGATCTTTTACTAGTGAACAATAATCTTATTTCAGAAAATATTTCAATTAATGATAATAGGGATAATAGGTTTACTCATAATATTAAACTACCATTTTTTTTAAATAGCAAAGCCTAAACTATGGACAAAATCAGTTTTATACATGGGTAAAAAGGGTTAGAAAATAGTTTTCATTCTGTATCCAGGACTGTATGAACTCTGACAACTAAATGAGTTATTCCACTTGATAACACTAGTACTATACAAAGCAGTCAAATTATTGAACAGGAAGAGCAATCACTATGCAGTGAATAATGCAGCCAAGGAAATTAATTCCTGGTTTTGTATGCTGCAGTGAAACAAATCTATACAAATCTTTAGAAAGCAATAGAAAATATCTTCCACATAGGGAAAGAGAAATATGAAGAAAGTCTGGCAAGCACAAACTATAAACCTAGGCAAATTTTATTCAAAAATAAGAAAATCAGTATTCTACTTGCATAAACTAAATCTAGCATTTTCCAGTCTTGGAAGCAAGGCAGGGGTTTCTCCTAGGAAAAGGGGATAATCATGTTGTAACAGTCTCTTCTCTCATCTGTGTGACCTTGGGGAAACTGTCAGCTCTGACTCTGTGAGGGATACCCCCTCCTTTATCTCTGGAATTGTCCAGCAGATTCCTTAAGGCCTGGCTGTTCACTGAATAAGCCTGGACTAGGTGCCAGCAATGAAGGTAGACTATATGCCTCACTCTCCACCGCAGGTAGGGGGAGAGTTGCTGAGGCCCTCCTCAGAAGAAACACTAACAGGATCACTGGGCATAGGGCTGACAGGCGTTTCAGGAAGTGTTTCCTCCATGGTATCACCAGACCCTTCTCCAACATCTGAAGCACCCTCCCCATACTTCCAATCCTCCCAAATGTTCTCCATGTGAGCCATCACAATTTCTAATTTTGGGAAGTGGCTTTGTTTATATTTCAAGCTATTCCAATATGTGAGCTGGGCAGAAATCACCCATCATTAAAAATCATTATGAAATGCATCCAAATGACATACACATTCTAATTTCTCAAAACATTTCTTCTTCTACAAAGGAGGCTTCCATTTTTCTGTCCCTTTCTCAGGGGGCTTTAGAATTTCTTTGGAAACTTGTTGGATATAGGTTTGAGCTTTCTTTAGGCCATGGGTGATTTGTGTGTTTTTCTTTACATTAAACATTTCTCCAGTTCTCTGTATCCTATCGAACACCTGAGATCGGTACGCTCACTGATTTTGTTTTTTAAGGGAAATATTTCCTTTTACCAAAATCATTCCGCACAAGTTTCTTTACTCTTAAGCCAAGTTTTTCTTCCTTTTGATAATGTTGACTGGCGCAGCACAAGTGGAAGCAATTGGAAGACAGATTCTGCAGTCAGATGTGCATCAGTTGTTCTGAATGAAATCAATGGGTGCATTCCACATTTAGATGGGCAGTCATATATATTTGTTTGATTTTCTTCCATTTCTTCTAAAAGCAACCTATATATTCCATGGAGTTGCCACACATATCCAAGAACATGGGCAGAATAGCAGAAAACATATTCTGTACACCTGATCAACATAATCCTTTTCATGTGCCTAATGAAATGAATCTGCAGCCATATAATAGTATGTATCATATGAGAATTTTCTCCACTCTTGTGACTTTTCAGGTTGTGGGGCAAGGGAGGAGAGAACAGATGGGTTATCATTAAGAGCCTGATTGGGCAGCTCTTTAGTGGGGAAAAAAAGCAGTGGCACAGAAAATGTCACCAGGTTAAAGCTTTGTTGTTCTGAACACCACGGTAAGATCGATATTGTTGGATACATTGTGCTGTGTAATGAGCTCATTCCCAGTGTTAAATCACCCCAAATGGTTCTCACGCTGTCCAAGTTAGCTTATGTGCTGGGCAGGAGAGTTAATTAATCTTTTAGCAGAAAGAATAGCTGTTGTTATTGTCCATAGTGTTGCAATGCATCAATTTAATGGCTATGGAAGACTGTTTTCCTGTACTTATGTCTCTAAGACACCGAGGATGTTATGACAGTGTATTGGCCTTTTTGTTCATTCTCTGGCACTTTAGAAAAGCTTTCTTTCTGTCAGCGTGAAAATCTTGCAGCCAAATATTACCTTGCTTCCTCTCTTGAGAAAAATTGCCACATTTCGGTTTGTAAGCACAAAGCCCTTTATGCAATAGTTGCTCTTTAAATTCCTGAAAACAGGCCAGGAAGAAAATTTGGTTTGTGTTGTTACTGAAAGAATCTGCTACTCAGCTACTGCTGTTCAGTATGTGGTTCAGATTTTGCAGGTTAATGTTGTGCTATTATTTATTATTGAGAATATGGGGCTGGCAGTATACTATTGTGCATTACTTCCAAAAGGCACATCTAGCATAAGAAGAGCCTGCTGGTTCAGACCCTGGCCCATCTACTCTAGCATCCTGTTCTGACTAGGGCTGGCACCAGGCATGCTGGGGCCCTGGCACGTGCATGCACGCACGCCCCACCTATCTACCTAACTACCTAACTACTGAGTGAGTGGGGTGGGGCGGGGGTGAGTGAGTGGGGAGCGGGGGGTGAGCAAGTGGGTGGAGCAGGGGGCAGGTGGGCAGGGATGGTGAGCGAGTGGGTGGGTCGGAGGGGACAGAAGGGCAAGTGAGCGGGAGGGCAGGGGGGCAGACGAGTGAGCGAGCGAGTGGGCGGGGGCTAGCAGGCCAGTGAGTGAGTTAGTGGGCGAGCGGGAGAAGCAGGAGGGCAAGTGGGGGTGGCCAGTGAGCGAACAAGCAGGGGCGAGCAGGCTGGCAGCTCTCTCCCTGCGTTCCGCGGCAGGGAGCTCTACTCTCTCACCCTAACAAGGGATCCTTCAGAGGTCCCTGTGGAGTGCAGGGCCCTCTGCCAGGGCCCAACCTGGCCACCTTTGGCACTGGCCCTGGTCCTGACAGTGGCCAACCAGGATGCCCATGGAGGCCTGCAAGCAGGACCTGAGTGCAAGAGCACTGTCCCCTACTGCAGTTTCCAGCAACTGGTATTCGGAAGCATACCACCTCTGATTATTGAGGGAGAGCATAGTCATCATGTCTAGTAGTCATTGATAGCTTTACCATAGGACATAGCTAAGTGTTCATGGACACTTCCAAAAATGGGCATCTGTACTCATGAGTGAGAAGGAAAGTGTCTGTATGATTCAAAGCTGTTGTAAAGTTTCCTCTATGGATGCTTTCCAGGAAAAGATGTAAAGTATGAATAACAGAAACTGTTTTCATTTGTTATAATACAGACCTAGGCCTAGAGGGCTCTTGACCAATATCACACAGACAGCCGTCCTAGTGGAGCTCTCTTCCTCCTTTCCAGATGCCACTGGGAGCCAGTTGACTGTCCTGCCATATCAATCTGTCATATAGCCATATATTTCAATATACAATACTCCCTCTTTCAAATAGCACCACTTTCAGTATAAAATACTGTGGTTTTTTGGTATAAAAAGAAAAGAGAGAGAGAGAGACCACTGTGATATTTGCTTTGCAATGCCTTGTTTGCCTCTCATCTATTGAGCAATCCCTTTTGCATTGTAGGTTAGGTACAGGGCAGGAATCATAACAACCTAAGTGTAAGTGTGGAAAACATGCACTTGCCCCCAGATATCCTAGTTAAGCACTCATTTGTGTAACCCTGTTTTGAGCCTTCAGGTATTTTTTTTTAAAAAAAACATGATTTTGAACTAAAAGTAAAGGGGCTTTCTAGGGAAACAAACTGGGTGGAGCTGCCCAGGTCACCTTTTGAAAAGAGGGGCACTAGATACAGGATTGGTCACAAAAAAAAGACAAGGCTGTTGGTAGCTGATAGTAATGTGTGGCAGGGTATTGTCATGATTGTGGATGATTGTGGCATTTGTATGTCCAAGAGTTCCATCACCCAGGGCACTTAGAGTTAGGATATTCCATTTTCCAAGACAATAATAGGATATTCCATTTTTCAAGTTAGCCTTTGGCAGTCAAGCCAACCTTAGTGTGCAGGCATGTTTATGTGGAATGTCGTACCCAGCTTCCAAACTCTATAGCGCTTTAAAAATAAACACCAGAACTTTGCATCAAGTTTAGAAATAGACAGCCACTTTAAATTGTTTGTGAATGGGCATTGGCCATTAGAAGTTTGTATCCTAGCAGCTGCAGTTTGGCCTTACTGTAGCTTCTGAACAGTTTTGAAAGGCAAGTCTTAGAATCATAGAATAATAAAGTTGGAAGGAACCTATAAGGCCATCGAGTCCAACCCCCTGCTCAATGGAGGAATACAACTTAAACTCCACTTGCACTATTTTTCAATAGTCTAGTCTGAGGGTTACCAGTGCATGGATAACTGTGACAAGGCCACCTCTTTCCAGATGGGATTGCAATGGCTGGTCCACATGCTCTGTGTCATGGATGCTGCAAGGGCTTGATCTACCAGCCTCCTCATCCTTTAGTAGGAGTACTATAAAAATAGATCAAATAATTTCTGAGCAAAGAAACCACTCACCAACAGTACTTTCATCTTGTCAGGACTCAGCTAAATTTACTGGCCCTCATTTATTCCACTAGCATGTCTGTGCACTAGTTCTGCACTTTCACAGTCTTATCTGAAAAGGATAAACAGCTGGATAACATCAGCATATTGATGGCACTGCAGCTCATCCCTACACGGCCAATATGGGACAACTTTGGCTTTCCAGATGTTTCTGAACTAAAGTTCCCATCTGCTCCAGCAAGCATGACCAATAGTCAAGGATGATGGGAGTTATAGGTCAGCAACATCTGGAGGGCCAAAGGTTCCTTACATCTGATGTAGATGTTAAATGCATTGGGGACAAGATAAAACTCTATGAGATCATGTATCATAATGGGACAGGGCTGAGCAATAATCTTCCAGCACCACTTTTTTGGAATTAACTCTGTAGGTAGGAATGGAACCACGGAAACACAGTGGCCCTGACCACCAATCCACATAGCCTATCCAGATGAATACTGCGTTTGGTAGAGAGAGATCCAGGAGAATAAGCGGAGCCTCACTTTCCCTTGTTCTTTTTCCAAGGGCAGTTTCAGTGCTGAACTCAGGTCTGAAACCAAATTGAAATGGGTCTATTCTAGGTAATTGGTTTTATCCCAGAATACTATAAGTTGAATAGCATTCACACATTCAAAATAAACAAGGTACATGCAAATCCCATTAGGATAAGATATTGTTTGCTCCTCTATGAAGGAGACACTGTAAAACATATAATGGCACTCCTGCTTACAAGACTTTAAAAGGCCTTGCGTTTTGAGGTAAAATTAAAGTAAAATTCACAAGACTGAACTGGTTATTCTGAAAATGCTTGTTGAGTTGGCATGTGATGAATTCAGCACGTGCTTCAACTTTTATGATGCTGCAGAAAATATGGGTTGTACTGTAGCATCAAGTAACAATCTCATTGTGTATATGGTTTCAGCAGAGCATTTCCGTCCAGCCGAGATTCTCAATATGCCAATGTAGTTGTGTGAATTGGTTCTTGCTTGAGCAGTTAGGAAATTAACACAGCACTGAGATAAATGGAGAAACCCTGAAACAGATAAAATGTTCACGGAATAATATTGGAAAAACATTCCTCGTCCCACTGGAGACATGCATGTCCATACTACAAAGGGCAGGTATATCTGTCTCTGTATTTCCAGCTGCCCTCTTCATTGACTTTGGTGTGAGATGGAGTGGCCTACAAGAGAAAAATGTGAGACTATTCAGATATTTTATGACAGAGAGAGGGCACTTAATGATTGTGTCAACTTGATTAAAAAGACAATTTAAAAGAGCAGAGTCTATAGAGAGGGCATTGAATGAGGATTTATTGTTTATGTCCAAGTGTTTGGGTTTTGTGGCTAGCCAATTTGTTCATGAGAAAACAGAAGTGGTTTCTTTTGTTTCTTTTATTTTTTTTCCAGAAAAAATAAATTAAAGGTTTTCGGATGGGCTTCCCATAGAGTTTGTTTCAGAATATCCTTCCTTTGAAAAAATTAAAAAATGAGGCATGCAATAGTATGAAACACTTTAAGAGTACTGTAACTCAATGAGGCATAACATAAATGACTGTCATCTGAGTTAATGTATTCTGGAATTACACGCCTATGCATATATAAATAAGGCGACAAAGATAAGCAGTTTCTCATATCTTTGATTGTAATGGGCTTACATGCTGGAAACATTAGTGGGATTGTATAAAATAAGATAGGAAGAATAAGTGTCTTTTTAATATGAAGAATTAGTTTTAAATGGTAATTATGTTAATAAAATCATCTTATTCTTCCACCTTTTTTTTAAACCAGAGTTTAATATCGTGTGTCTTTCAAGTATGTTAGAATATTGCACATTCTTAAAGATCTTGCTGAGACACGCAAGGAGGAATCTGCAGAGATAGATGCATTGCGGGCAACTGTGTGTGTGGGGGAAATCGAAAGAAACGTTATGTTTCCCTTTGAGGGTGTCAGTCTTATCTTTTCTACTTCTAAAGCATTTTGCTGGAGGCTAGTGGCAGTGCCCCAAAGGCTTTGTGTGTGTGTGGATATGCATACGCAGCTTAGTAAAATTCAAAATTCTTATTCTATCACACCTAAAGCTAAAGTAATGCATAAAGAAACATAATTACTTGAAGGCATTATCCAAACAATACTGGAAAAAGATTGATAAAGCATTTCAGCCAACAATCTACCATTATGTAATTATCTAGAAAGGGCCAGATCTATCTACCCTCCTGCAAAATGTGCCATTTCATATGGATCTGTTGCACAAGAAGCAGATTGGTAGTGCCAGAGACTTACCATCAAGGCCATCATGTTTCTGTATCTTCAGCCAGGCAGCATTTGATTTTAAAACCCACATCTCAGAGGCATTTTGTTTCAGAGAAGAAGAGAGAAAGTGTGAATGTGTTGCAGTATTTCTCCTCACACTTTTGTAGGCATATCCTTCCTCTATGGAAAATCCAGTGGGGGAAAAGAATGTAAATCATTCATGCATCCTTACTCATGATTTTGTGGGACACACAGTGTGGCTCTGAGTAGGTGTTTGTGACATCATTTAGGCATAATAAAACTGGAGAAAGCCCAAAGGCAATGAAAAGCATTTATTGAGCTTTTTGGTCCATGATAGTTGACCTCTGATTAATGCTTCATACGATTATGCTTTTTGATGTAGTAGTTGAAGTTATCACATGATAAATGCAGTCATGTCAATCAGACCTATGTTTTCATGAGAATCATTCTAGTGACACACATATATAATATGAATGTATGTCTCTTGAGTGTGCCATATTCATTGGAATATGACGGGTGTATCTGAATAAGCAAAGAATTTCCACCAGTGAAATGATAATGTGTCAGCATGGAACATTTGAAGATGTTTGGGGCTGAATTTGTGCTACAGTTGTGAGCTGTTAATCAGATAAAGAATGGTGAGCTGTTGAGTGGAAAACAATGAGATAGAAAGCTCTTTATTTTGTATTATGACTTAAAATAATCAGTCTTCTGTAGGAGCACGGGGAGGTTATTCCAGTTTTCTGATTAGCCTTGTTACTTTGAACAGCACATGAACTCTTAAAAAGGTGTGCTGCTTAGTAGAAAATAGAATTTAGTTCCTTTGATCCATCATTCATTAAAGAAGCCTTTCAGATCTAGTTTCATATGTCTCCATGACAGCACCTTCTCATTTACAAGAGCTTAAAAACTAAGTGCACAAGTATTTTTCAGTGTAATCCATGTGAAACTTCTCCTGCATAAAATGAATTACTCTTGAGTATTGATGCAATGGAGCCCTCCAATGAGGTGTGTACATGAGTGGGTTTCATGGGTTTTCCCACCTACCCATATTCCATTTAGGCTTCAAATCAGGAACCTCTGGATTTGGGCCAAATTAATTAATCATTTTTCAGCACCTTCTGATTTCTCTCCATGGCCTCCTTCCCTTTCCCAGATTTACCTGAACTTAGTTCTAGATTCCTCACAGCCACACTAAGGGATTCAACATGGGCACAACAGAGGTCTTTCACCTCCTGGCTTTAGGAATGAATGAACAGTCCCCAGTATGTGAAATATTTTCAGGTATTCTAACTGGGCACACTGAATGCACTTGAGAGAAGCAACAGGGTACATACATTCACTGTAACATCCGCAGAAAGTCCAATATGTACAGCTTTGCACATATTCTCTGTAGAATCAAAAATCCCAGGCTTTGATTCCCAGTCAAATGGACAGAGCCCTCTGTGCATTCATGCTGTACATGCATGGGCTCTCTGTAAGCATATTCTACATATGTGCAGTTGGGCGAAGAACTGCCTTAATTATGCCACCTCCATTGCATGTTTTATTTGGAATGTGTGAATAATGACTGAAAAGAGCTTGAGTGACATCGGAATGCACAGTGCTTCAGATTGAGGCCAGGAGCTGATCCCTCTAATGTAGCAAGTGCCTAACAAGTTATAGATATAACAAGTTATAGATAACAAGTTGCCACCCTAGGCTCCTGGTGGGAGGAAGGGTGGGATATAAATCAAATAATCAATCAATCAATCAATCAATCAATAAAATAGATATCTCAAACAGTAAATTCTCCTCAAAAATATTTATGAAATGAAGAGGGATAATAAACACCATGAGAAGGGAAAGGAAAATATATGTTTTCTTAAGTGGATTCTGATCTTATCTGTTTATGCTCACGAGAGTTTTGCCTAAATAAGAACTCAAGTAATATGGCCTTAAAAAGAGGGTTAAATGTTCCTAAAGCTCTTGTGCGTCATTCATGCATATATTGCCCAGAGAATTCTCATGATTTCCTAGTGCAGATTTCATAAGCTAAAGGAGGGCAGTGTTTTATGAAGCTAGAAACTATGCAATCCCAAAAAGAGCTTGTAGAAAAAGATTTATGTTTTCCACAGAGGATATTCAGTAATTATGTAATGGGAAAGCAGCAAGCTGGAGAGTGCATATGCAAACTGTAAATGTTAATTATTTCTGTAATGAATGCAGAGTCAGTCCTTTGTTCAGTTGTGTTCTGACAAACTGTTAACTTGCTGATTTCAATGCACTTTACACATTTAGCTTAGTCCCATGTAAATACAGGTTAAGCCAGACTACAGGTTATTGAGACCACATAAATATGTGGGCTACTAGAGAGGAGCTCACAGCCACTTTGCTCCTCTCTGGTCTTTTTTACTCCTGTGACATGATGAGCTAAGCTAAGGTTTGGCTTAGTGTGTCACCCAGGTCTCATGGCTAAGCTCTATCCTCCTCGCTAACCACAAACTGCAGCCAAGATGGTATGTGAACCAGCCCATTGTCCACAGGTTGTCAGAGGAGGAGCTGGACCTGCTGCCATATGACCTACTGTGGATTGTGACTGAAGTGCACAAAACATGCCGTCACTGCTCTTGCCTTATTCCTTACTATACTCATAGCACTCTAATGAGGATCATAATGGGTCATAAAGACCATATTATAGATTTGGGATGGCATTCAATACTAGTCCTACTCAAAGTAGACTCACTGAAGTTAATGGACATGATCAGTGTAGGTTCATTAATTTTATTGGGCCTACTCTGAGTAGGGCTTACTTGAATACAACCCATAGAACAGAGGTTGTGCGATACTGTATGTAAGCTCTTTTTGGTCACTCTATAGAACTAACACATAGCTAGAGAGGGAGGCATAATGATGGTAGGTTCATCCATGACCTAAATTTGTTTCAGTGTCTGAAATGAATGTATAAGCATAGGGTCTTTTAGCTAGAGTAGCCATTTGCACATTGTCAAAAAAGAGAAAATGCATCACTAAAAATAGAAAAGAGGGCAAATACACAGATTTGTACCAAATGTTCACATGCTAATTTATACATATAGATTGAGACTTAGAAATAATAACTATATTTAAATAGACATTCTGGTTTGTGTTCAGTGCTAAGGAGATTGTTCTGTCAGTGCAAGCATTTCTGCTTGTACAACAGAACAATTTCCCGTCTTCTCCCCCCCCCCCGTGTGTTGTTCTGGAGTTCTCCTGACCTTCTGGAGCAGATTTGGGGCATGTAGGGGGAGGAGAGGGGGAAGTCCAATTGTGCTAGCAGGAATCCTTGTGCTGGCTTCCACTAGCGCAATTTTTTAATTGAATACAGCCCTTAATACGTCTCAAGACAGTTGGGAGGACTGTAACCAGGTGACCTGTGTGCCTCCTCAGTGCTGTTGATGGGCATTTTCAAGGCCCTTGCTCTCCTTTTTTGAATTGGACTTGGACTGAACAACCCTGCAAATAGGAAGTCCTTCAAATACAGGATTGTCCTCTGATAGCCCTTCAGTTACAGGACTGTCCTTTCTAATGTAAGACACATAGCCACGCTACTCTCAATTGAGTCAGGAACTGTGCCTTTTCAGACTTCATTGTGAGGAGAGGTTCCTATATGGATGCAAGTACATGAATCCACTCTGTCTGCACATGTTTGTCCTATATAGACAAAATTACTGAAAAGGGTCCATAGTGACTGATATAACATCTTAATATAAAATTAAAATCCAGCAGCTTAGTGGGTCATCATCTCTCAGCCTAACCTGTTTCACAGGGTTGTCATGTGGGAAGCACCACACTACTCTTGAGATCTCTGGGGGATAATAAATGGAATTAATCAGTGCATCCACAGCTGAATAAGGATTTGAACTCAGATTTTCTGAGTTTTGAAACTAGGTTCTAGCTCAGAGGTGGGGAACCTCAGGCCCAAGAGTGAAAGATGGCCTCCAGGCCACATCACCTTCCTAGGCCCTACCCCTCACTAGCCCTGCTCTGCACCCTTCTTGATTGCTTTTGCCTGGCTGGAGTGTGTCTTTGAACTATGATAGTGCCTCTTGCTTGCCTGGATGGAGGATAGAGAACCTTTGAACCACTATACATAGGTAAGAATCACATCTGTTGCTCCACTCAGTTTTGCTGCTGGCGCTGACCACTACTGGCATACACAAAAGACTGTAGCTCTCAGGCTGAACATGCTTCTCCATCCCTGCTCCAGCTATTGGGCCTTGGTCTAGAGATAATGTGGATTTGACTGAATATTTGCTTTTGTTTCCCAAAATGCCCAGTTTTAATGTTTAAGTCATGAGCATTCCAGAGCTGTGATTCTGTTTCACAGAATGCCCTCGACCTTTTGTTTTCTCAGATGTAACATTCATGGTCTGCAATGTTCTGGAATAAGGGACAGTTGTTTTAAAGTAATCACAACTCCTTTTCCCCTTTCTGTATAACATGACTTGTAGCTGCAAGATTAAAAACTAGGTCAACATTAAAACTACATTATGTTAATATAATATACATCAGCATTTGGGGGATTTATCCTTCATGGAAATTGTTGCGACCAGCTTAACACAAAAGAAAACCTCTGTGGATGCTAGCCAAATTCCATTCACGTTTGCATTTGGTGTTGAATTGGTGAAACTTAATATGTAATAAGTTTAACAGTTGACAGTTTTATGTTGATAATAATTGCAGAGTAATCAGCTGTATAAAGTAATTCATTATTGTATATTGAAACTGTTAGTCATTGCTGTAACATAACTGTTCATACATTGCATATCCTAATAGGCTTTAGTCAACATGGGCAATTCATCATCACCATAATCATCTTCATTATTACAGTCTGAGAGGTCTTGTCCAATGTGAGAATCATTATCACATAGGCCATCATTTCCTCCACACTGACACGTGTCTGGTTGTTGGCTAAGCATTTGCAGGGTGCTCGACCGGGATGGGCCACTCCTGGACGTAACCCCTGGACTCTCTGAAGTTAGATAGATCCCTACCTGCCCCCTGGTAGCTGGCCAAAGTGCTGGGCGCCACAGAAAGGCTTATGGCCCTTTCTGATTCAATCCTCCAATCTCCCATAGCGCTGGGGGGAACGCCTCCGGCAGAGCCCTTGCCCACGGTGCCAGCTGGCGAAACTTCTCCATCTGGTTCCGTGATAGAGCATCAGCAATACTATTGTCAATACCCGGAACGTGGCGCGCCAGGAACTGAATATTATAGCGAAGACATTGGAGCACGAATGCTCGCACCAGAAGCATAACGTTGGGGTTTCTAGAGGACAGGGTGTTAATAACGTGCACTGTGGGGAGGTTGTCGCACCAAAAGTGGACTGAGGAATTACACAGCTTGTCGGGCCAGAGGTGTACGGCCACGACAATGGGGAAGAACTCTAAGAACGTCAGGTCTCTGGTCAGGCCGGCCAGTGTCCAGCCCTGTGGCCAGCTGCCGTGGCACCATGAGTCATGCAGAATGACCCCAAAACCGAAGGCACCCGAGGCATCGGAGTGCACCTGTAGCTCTGCCTCCAACAGGCGATCCCTTCTCCATAGGGAGACCCCATTAAAGTTCCGCAAGAAGGTGGACCACACTGTCAGGTCAGCCCTAAGAGCGGCTGTCACCCGTGTGCGGTGGTAGGATCGTGATAGGCCAGCCATGGCGTCATATACGCGCCGCAGGAAGGCGCGGCCGGGCGCTACAACCCTGCAGGCAAAGTTCAGCTGGCCTGCCAGCCGTTGGAGAGTGGCTAATGTCACCTTATTAGAACTGACCACCTCTGAGATCTTCTCCCTGAGGGCCCCCAACTTGTCCTGAGGAAGCCTGCAGCATTGGGCCACCGTATCTATCTCGATGCCCAGAAACGTGATAGCAGTGGATGGGCCCTCAGTTTTTTCGGCCGCGAGGGGGACGCCCAGCTCCCCAGCCAGCCCTGCGAAATGTGCCATGAACGCCCTGCAGGTGCCTGAGTCCGCAGGGCCCGCAAACAGGTAGTCATCTAAATAGTGTACCACTGATTGCAAGCCTGCGCGCCTCTTGACCGCCCACTCCAAGAAGGAGCTGAAGCGCTCGAAAACAGAGCATGATATAGAGCAGCCCATAGGCAATGCCCTGTCCACGTAATATTCACCATCAAAAGCCAAGCCCAACAGCTCGAAGTCCTGTGGGTGGACCGGGAGGAGGCGGAAAGCAGACTTGATGTCACACTTTCCCATAAGGGCCCCAACCCCGCAGTCCCTGACCATTCGCACAGCACAGTCGAATGATGTGTAGCGGACTGAGCACAGCTCCGCTGGGATAAAGTCATTGACTGACTCACCCTGTGGAAAGGACAGGTGGTGTATCAGGCGAAATTCACCTGGTGCCCTCTTGGGGACGAGGCCCAACGGGGAAACTCTGAGTGAGGGGATGGGTGGTGCAGCAAAGGGGCCCAAAACCCGGCCGGCTACTACTTCCTTCCTAATTTTTTCTCTCAGAACTGATTCCATGCCTTCCACTGACTTAAGGTTGCAGGACATGAAAGGTCGCCTGGGACCTAAATAGGGGATCCGAAAACCCACTGTGAAGCCTTCTAATAAAAACTGGGCATCTAGGACTAGGGGGTAAAGGTGGAGTAAGTGTCGGAGCTCGGCAATTTTAATTGGGCTGGGGCCCCTTTCCCTGAGCTGCGCCTGCAGCCCCTGTCCTCCTTGCGCCAGCCGAATCCCTGTTTCCACCCCTGAAGGGGCGGCCCCTGGGGCAGCTAGTGCAGGCGTGAGGGCCCCCACATATGGCACATTCATGTCTGAACCTGCACGGGCTCCGACCGCAAAGGCCACGCGAGCTGAACTCCCAGCAAAGCAGGCGGGGTTGAACCCCCTGCCCCGCAGGCCCGCGGGAAGCAGTTGCTGATGCCTGGCGCGCCAAGAGATGGCCGCTGTCCGCCCTATCGCCTGCCATGGGTCTAGAATGCGCCATAAATTGCAGCCACAGGTCAGCCTCCTTCTTGTCCCAGGGGAGGGATGTATCAAAAGCCGCCCTCATACGGAACGCCTGGTCGTAGTCCAGCCATGCCGTCCCTTGAAACTCCGAATAGCCCCGGTATATGATATCGAGGTATTTGATCAGTACCGAGGCCCTGTGAGGCTGCCTCTGTATTACCACCCCCATGTAGGTAAGGAATGCAGGCAGCCAGTTAGCCCAAGAGCGCTCTACCCGTCGGCGCTTGGGCCTATCGGGCTCTGCATGTTCTCCTTTATCCTTATCCTTCCCAACCGGCTCCCTGTACAGGAGCGAGAATAGGTCCACATACTCTCCCCTCCATATTCTGTCCTTCGTAGCAGGCAGAAGATGAAAACCCAGTGGGGCAGACGTTTCCCCAAAAGGTATGGCCCCCTCTCTGACTGATCCCAGGGGGTCGGATATCTCTGCAGGGGGGTTGGCAGACAGGGCGGGCTGATGTCCTCCTTCCGTCGCCGTCCCAGCGGCGAGGTGCCAGACCTGCTCGCAGGCCTCCCTTAGGGGATGCTGCTGCTGTGGCGTAACCTCCCCCCCGCCGGCGGGGGTCCCTGCCTGCCCATATCCCTCGGTTACCGCTGGTGGGGAAAAGGGCCAGTAGGGGTACCCCCAGGGGGCCCAGCTCCACTGCTGCTGTCCTTGTTGTTGTGGCATGATAGAGGACTCACCCTGTGTGCTTTCCGCCGAAGGTCCTTGTGCGGGCTGCATTGTTGGGGCTGCTTGCAGGGTGGGAGTTGCGCCTGGCTCTATGCTGGGCGTCCTCGCCTCAGCCCTGAGCCCGGCCTCCAGCACATCCAGTCGCGCTAAGATGGAAGCAACAGCCCCTGCATCAGCACTGTTCACTGGCCGCTGTGTTTTCCCCCGAGACCGTTTGGGTGGTGGGTCTTTCTTCTTCCCTGTCACAGGTTGGTCCCGGGGTGCATTAGGGTGGCTTGAGCCATGTTCTAGGGCTTCCAACCTGGCTAATATGGCCGCCCATGGTGGCCCCTCCCCACTCCTTGCCCCCTCCGCCGCTGGGGGTGGGCATCTCCCCCCTGCTCTGGGGGCCTTTCCCTTCCCTTTTGGCCCCCCTTGTCCTTTCTTAGGCATACTAGAGGGAGATAGGGGGCCCCGCTTGCAAAACGACGTGATTACAAAGCGTTGTGAAGGAGCCCGCCTGCTTAATCAATACCCCCACCCGGCACCCAATTATCCTGGAGGGTAGCCTAATTGCCCTGCACGTGGCAAGGATTGATGGTTGGGTCGTGCCCCCACCTACCCCCGCGCTAATTAAAATTAACAATTAAATTTAAAAGTTGCCGGCCAAAGGCCGCCTAGCCTGTGGTCCTCGCCGTGCTGGATCCGATCCTGCGCTGCCGCCTCGTCGTGACTGCCCCAGGATCCTCGCCGCCTAGGCCTTGTTGCCCGCCGCCACTGCCTCCCTGTCTCTCAATGAGGTTGGGGGGGGGGCTCGCTGCCGCCCAGCCACCCTGGCCACAGGAAGCCTCCGGAGGCCCACGTGCGCCGGCAGAGAAGCCGCCGCCGAAGCTGCTGCTGCCGAAATTGCCGCTGAAGGAAGCCGCGCCTTGCCGAAGCTGCTGCTGCCGCGATCGCTGCCAAAGGAACCCCGCCGAAGCTGCCGCCAAAAGGAGCCCGGCCGAAGCTGCCGCTGAAGGAAACCGCGCCGAGCCGAAGCTGCTGCTGCTGCGGCTGCCCCGATTGCCGCCGAAATTTGAACTGGATGGCGGGAAGCAGGCGGGGCGGCCTTAAATAGCCTTCAGCCGCCCCGCCTCCCTGCCGCGTCACACGACGGCGCGCCAGCGCGCCGTGTGTGCACGCATCCCATCCAAGATGGCGGCCGGGACATCGACAGCGGCCGCAAGCTCGTCCCTCTGCCCGGTAGGTCCCAGGCACGGAACGGGATTGTTGGCTAAGCATTTGCAGGGTGGACAGCATCTGATCTTTACACATGAACATCTGATTAACTGCAGAATGGAATCTGGTATGCATGGCATGTCACAGAGAATGGGAGGTATCTGTCCATCCTCCATGCTCCATCCATGTTCAACTGGAGATGGAATTGTTGAGCAGGCTTGGTCATTTTCTTTCCAAAGCATATCTTGGTAGTTAACCCTCTTCATTGTAGGTACAAAAACACCTCATGTAGGTGGTAATTTTTCACAATTTGTCTCTTTCCTAGAAAGCATGGACCAATGTAACTCTGCAAGAGTAGTTATCCTGGTTCTTGGCTGATAAACCTGGTATAAATGCTTCCAATTTATCAAATACTATGTCTGGGATTGTGTCTTGTTCCTAGTGAGTTTAAAGCAAGAAGGGTGTCTTCAGTTGCTGTTGTGAATGCTTTCCAGTATGAAATTTTACCTTTCCTTGACAAAGTACCTGTGCAATCATATCTGCACAAGGTGTGAAATGCAGGCAATGCAGAAGCCTTCAAAGGGCCAAATGATTGAAATTTATTCATAAATGATATAACATTTTTTGAAGAAGAAGCAAAGACTCAGGAGGAAGTCTTGGGTACCTTCGTACAGCAGGAACCAAAATACCAGTGTCCTGTGCAAATATGTAAGTTTTTTTAGCTTCTCTTTCTGTGGCACTGATGGCATGTAGAATTGTCTTGGTATCTGCTTCTTCCTGGGTACTACTAAGAAACTCGAAAGAACAATGTGAGGTACCACATCTGTACTTCATGCAGCTACAAAGTCCTTTTTAGTCATTTTTGCATGCTGAAGCATCTTATGAGCTAGGTAGGCAGTTAACTCATCTTTGGTGCTAATTTGTGAGAGTAGCTTCTTCATAGAAACATTTGCTATGTTCATGCTGTCCATGATTTTGTATTGGGTGGGTGATATTCCCTGGATTCTCTTGTCGTGTCATACTCTTAGAATAATTGTCTTTATACGTGTCAAATACCAGATTTCATCATGTTCCCAATAGTTGCTCTGATTTTTTTTATGAATACATCAGACAGATCTTTACATGTTTGAATATATTTTTATTTCTCTGTAGCTTGTAACTGCAATACTATCAATAATTGCAACATAAAAGATGCTTTCAGATATGATGCTAATTGTTTTAGATATTTTGCTGGTTGTGCTAGTCCTTCATATTGGTAGTGTAAGTGACTTCAAAATTTCAATTAATTTCCTTTTTTGCTGATATAGATGCATAGTCCCATCAGTATTAAACAGTGATTGTAGTACAGCAGAGAATTCATAGTGTCCCAATGTCTCATATAAATCAACTTGGCACTGTGATCTAGCTACAATCAGTAGTTGGGCAAATCATTATCTGTCGGCACTTAACTCTTTAACAACACCAGCCACTTTCGTTTTTAGTTTCTTCTTGGCACTTGAACACAATTATAGTTTGTTCGTCTTGATTGTATCCTATAGATTCATGGTAGTAGTTTCTGAGATGAGTCTCTGTGTTTTGAAATCTTCATACAATCTGGTACCAAGAACACACAATTGCCTAATACCCTTTGCAATTTTTTTCACTGAAAATTGCCTTGGTTGCAGTGTAAATAAGTTCAGGCCCATCATATGAAAATGGATCTCCAATCTGTTTCAGTTCGATATGCAGTTTATTTATTTCTGTATCTTGTTAGTGACTGCTTCTTTTGAGTTCTGATGATGCTTATGCAATGTTGCTGGACTTAATGGTATCCCTGCCAAGCCTGATATATCTTCAGATATTTGGTCAAGTATTGGTGCTGTTAAAAAATAATGGATAGGGGCCTTAGGATGCTGTGTAAAACCTACCAAGCCTCCTGCAACCTTCAAGGCTCTGTTCTGATGTTCAAGTACTTCATCAGCTCAAAGGGTGCAGAATGGAACTGCAGTTTTTTAACAACCCAGTTGTTACAAACTCAGTTTTCACAAACTCGTTCCATATTTCAGGATCAGGCTCTTTCAAAGTACATACTTCAGCAATGTAGTACACCATCATCCTAGAGTAATTTTGTAGATCTAATGCAAAGAAATACCCAATGATTGCTTCTAGAGAGGAAATGTTCACATTCCTGTCACAACTCCTAATAGACATAATTACTTGCAACAAACACTCCACCATTGCCATGTAGTCTCGCATCATTTTAAATGTTCAGTTTGAATGTCCTTGGATCTCATCAAATTCTCTTATTTGGCCAGAGAGATTGCATATCTCTATAGTGATTAATAGATCTTCAATATCATTGGCTTTGGTAAATTGGGATTTACCTTGTAGGTTTTCAATCTTCTATGAATTTATTTGCATGGATGCTTCTTAAAGAATATTTCTAGGTTACAGTCATACAGTGCAACAAGTGTATGTGAGCTTCTACAGCACATCAAAGGTGTTTTGCCATGATTATGTGATGCACAGTGGTCTCACTGGAATACCAGTTCCATCAATATAAGAATGCCATGCATACATGCAGTTCACCAGGCCATAAAACAAATTGATGATGAAGACAGTGTTGAGACACTATTAGTTGCTGTACAGGCTTATAGAGACTCAAATCTAATGCAACAACACATTTGGATTTTGGTCCACAAATGTATTTTGTTAAATTTTCCACTTGGTTCAATAATGTCAACTGAATTGAATGATTTGTTGGGGTAGCTGGTATGATTGGCAGAATGCATACACGTGTTAGTTCTTGCAATACTGCACTAAAAGCTCTCCAGGTTGGAAAGTTTGGATAAGTACATTGTTGCTCAGCTTCATTAAGGGCATCTGTAATAATTGCATCTTTATCCTCCCTGTTCGTACATGTATACTCAAAATATGCAAAATACTAGATTTTGCTATACTTCCCTTTTTGCATAGACACTAAGCCAAGTCTGTATTTTGGAATATTTTCAAATCCTTTATTTCCAATTGACAACAGATTCTTTTAAAACTGTACTCTTTGGCTTTAGGATTTTGGACCACTGTAAGGAATGAATTTCATCATGTTGTATGGTAGTTCTTGTTATTCTGTAGCTCTCTGATTTATCTTTAAAATGAGACCTTATAAATTAAAATCCATCCACTATTCACAGAAATATTCATGATTTTGTGAATTTTGATGGTGGCCATCTTGATGATGTCATTAAAACTATATGCCATACACTGTAGAGTTACACCATGGAAATTATGACCTACAGGTAGTTTCTGATCAAATAAAACCACATTTATTTCACTAATTCTGCCACCGGGCATGGCTTTTCTATATATGCTCCTTGACTATGTGGGCTTAGGGCCAAACTAGATGTGATGTCATTCTTTCAGTCATAGATTGGCCCCATGTCTAATTTGGTCTTAGATGCCAACTGTACCTTTTTTACCTGACATAGACTTCTGTTAATATTTGTCTGACAGTGTCTCCAGTGAAATGTCAGCAATTGCATTGATTGTGGCAGGTATCTAGTAAACTGATGACTTTAATAGTAGTAATAGCAAGTAAACAACAACAACATACCCTTCTAATAAAGCCACCTCCACCAGGATACTCTTCCAATGTGATAAAGCTTTATAAAACTTTGTTTATAGTGTGTGTGTACTGCCTTCAAGTCGATTCTGACTTAAGGGGACCCTATGAATAGGGTTTTCATGAGGCT
This sequence comes from Rhineura floridana, assembly GCF_030035675.1. Classification (NCBI taxonomy): domain Eukaryota; kingdom Metazoa; phylum Chordata; class Lepidosauria; order Squamata; family Rhineuridae; genus Rhineura; species Rhineura floridana. The sequence goes on along the minus strand of NC_084482.1, from coordinate 169,404,876 downwards.
GAGAGACAGTGACTGGCCCAAGGTCACCCAGTGAGCTTCATGGCTATGTGGGGATTCGAACCCTGGTCTCCCGGGTCGTAGTCCAACACCTTAACCACTACACCACACTGGCTCTCTTTGTTTATAGTATTTAGCAATATTTAAGCATGCTCTATTTATTTAGATTTGACAACAGATGAAGAACAAGCCATAGTATAAGGCTTATGGTTTGTCTAACTGATTGTCAAGCATCGTGCTAGAGTCAGCTAGACCAATAGCTTTAGTAACATATGCTTGCAGAAAGAATCCTACTTTTGCTGGCTAGCCAGATATTTTTCTAAGCAGTAAATCTGCATTCCTTTGCCTAGCTTTTACATCTATCCTTTACATGTTTCAAACCAGACAATGTAATATAGACTTTTCACCCCTTAACTAAGCAGATCAGTTTTAAAAACTGGTTCATTAATGAAGAAAAACAAAACAAAACAAAACAAACACCAGGAATTGGTTTCATATTTGAAGCTACATTCCATGAGTAAATCCTTATTTTCTTTTAAACTAACCATTTTTCATCACCCTTGCGCTACATTCTGTTAAATGAGTAGATTCTGGCAGGCTTATTAAAAAAAAAAAGCTTTGTACCATTTCCCAAAATTGTTAGCAATCCTCCATCCACTCATTTAAAAGAAAAGAGGAAAAAAATGACTTTGTAACAGGCTATGGCTTTGATGCAGAATAATTGTTTTACAGGTTTGCCATTGTACAGTGACATATTATATGATTATAGCTGTGATTTAAACTGAATTGTTTCCATGAGACAGAACAATTGCAAATTAAATGAGGTATAATTTACTAAGTTAACCACTAATTATAGAATATTGTGAAATCTTCTGGGCGTATAATTACTACAAAACTTTCTTTTTTGTGACTTTATCACATGATCATAATTTGATTGCTTAGCTATTTAGACCCTGTAAAATAAAGTGATGGGTGAGTGGATGTGAATGGAAAGTGCCAAGCCTTGTGGCGCACTATAACCTATGATAATAGACTAAGTTCTTCTACAGGGTGGTGTTTTTTTGTTTGTTTGTTTAGGTCTGTCTGAATTTTGAAGGCTAGAATTGGAAACCTTCAGATTCTACCTAGCTCTACAAAGGTTTCTGAATGACGGTGCAGTCCCTGTTAGAATGACCAACAATGGTATGCTTAGTTGGACTTAGACTCTTCCAAGGTTGAGAAATAGGGGTACCGAATAATTGTGTTGTGCGCATCTGACTTTCTCATTTGTATTTTGTAATTTAGAACTAAGGAATTTTGGGATTAAGGATTTTATGCTTTGGCAAAGGTGTGTGTCTGATTATTATAACTGATTTAAGTGCATGCAAAGAGAAGGCTGAATTTCAGACTTAGTTAAGAAGGGTAAGGAGAAGAAAAAGGGTGTGAAAACAAATCTGAGTTTGGTTGCTAAAATGAATCGGCCTTCTGACATACTGCTGCTGATAAGAATAAGAGAATGGAAAATTATTAAGCTGACCAAGAGTTGGGGAGCGGGTCCCAGATGATTTTAGGAAGAAAGGAGGAACTATCTATTATCAAAACCATGAAGAAGAAACTTGGAGAGGACCTTCAGACATGATCTCAGTGTGGTTTTGGGTCAGAATAATTTAGGGGACAAGAATAGGGGACATACTGACCTAAGAACAGAGAAGTAGGGTCTCACCTGGACATCAGTAAGAAAACCACAGAGAAGAGGGAACTGAGCTTGGGGGAGGGAGTAAAAGGACCCTAAATTAAGACTGTCCAATGAAAAATCCTAAAAGCTTGGTGTCATAGGTGACATTTTAAAGGAATGTGCTAAGGTTAGTTGTGAACCTGTAAGATAGTTGTCTAGGACCAGGATCTTTATCTTGTATTCAGAACCTGATTCAGAACCCCCAGACATGTCAAGTGTCTTCTACTCTGCTTTAATCTCATCTGGCTGTGTGTTTAAGTTCTGGCTGTGAGAGAGGTGTTTGTCATTTTTTTTTTGCTAATTAATAAAGTTCCTAAATAAATTTTTAACTGTCTCTGTTTTAGTCCAGTTAATGTGTCTGCTGACCCTCCCACCTACCAATTTGGGAGTTGTTTGTTTGTGAACCTGTGCCCCTTTGCAGCTTTTGAATAGTTAATAACTTTAATCCCTGACAGTAGACTATATTGTATAGGTTGTTGCTGTAAATGTCAACATGCTATTTAGTTCAGGCTTCTCCTACAAAGTCTGACAGTGCACTTGGTGTATGAAATGCATGAATAGCAACCTTTACAATTGGTGGTGGGAATGTTTGATTGACATATGCTAGAAGGCTTTTGTTTGTTTGTTTTAGGATTAGTGGAACATTAACTCAGTTGGAGTCTGAAGTACAGTTTATCTCTGTGGCGTACTCTACATTGTAACCATATTGAGCCCAGATTGGTTCCATCCTTCCTGTAGAAGCTCTCTTCAATCACTCTGCATGGTAGCAGATCACATCACATTATTCAGGATGGTAACATCTTAAACAGGCCATGAAGGACTACATAGGATTTCTCCAAACTGTGCACCTGGGCAGATGAGATTCAACACTGCAAATACAAAATCCATGGCTGTATAATTTATAGTGCAATCCTATGTTTGTTTACTTAGAAGCAAGTCCCAATGTATTCAGTGGAGCTTACTCAAGCAGGGAAGCATGCAGAAAACTGCAACCTCAAGTGATAAGGAACTTATTTCACCCAACCCAAAATTCAGGATCATGCCACTTTAACTTGTTTTGCAACCGTTTATACTTGTTTTTACGGTTATTGGATTTTAAAGGGATTGTTTCTTATTTTAAAGGGATTGTTTCTTATTGTGAGCTGCCTTGGTTTCCAGTCTGCAACCCTACCTCATAGAGTTGTTGGAAAGACTCCACACACACACACGTGCACACACACACGCTGCAGATGTAAAAATACATACACCCTTTATAAAAGTTTATTGTCAGAACTAACTGGTCATTGCAGAACTTTTTTTTAGAAAAATAAAATCAGTATTAGTTTTCCTGCATAATAAATAATGTAAGCCCTGCATAATTGCTTTAAAAATAGGATTGGAAGTAGAGAGAAAGATTTATAACACCAACACAATTCTTTGCTATGTTCACTCAAAAGTCCCATCAATTTACAGCACAGTCCTAACAATGTTTACTCAAAAGTAAATCCTATTGAATTCAATGGGGTTTACTCTGAGTATATGGGATTAGCATTGCAGCTTTACTCCCAGAAAAACAAGTTCTGGATTAAATCTTCATATTGGGAAGGCTTTCAAAACAGTGCCATCTTCAACAGCCTAGGAAAATTTAAACTTCTTTGACTCCTGCACACGAGAGAAAAAGACTGAAAGCTATATACTTACTCAATTTTCAGAAAAGCAGGAAAAAACAAGTTTTCTGACTTGCAAAGGTCTCTATTTACTGCCTTGTCATTCACAACCCTAACTTCACTTATTGGCTACAAACCTGAAAGGGCGGGATTAGAGCAGCCAGCTACGAGCATTTACTGAAGTTGAGGAGATGGTGGCTGATGTTTTAGTGTATATCTCGGGAACCAGACCACCTACAACCTTTTTTAAAAAAAATGAAAGCTGAGAGTCCAAAGATTAAGGTGACTCACCTGGAGAGCACTCAAAATCCAGAGTCTCTGGGTGAAAACCGGACACCTAACAACCCTAGTTAGTAATACTTGGAGCATGAAGCTTGGGTAGATTTGTTTGTTAATTCGTCTCCAGGCTCATTGCAAATAATGCATGTTTAAAGTTGCTTATATTTAAAAGAACATGGGTTGGGTTCCACCCTCTTCTGGAAAGGGCAGCGACCATACCAGAAATGACTCTTTATTTATTTATTTATTTATTTAATTTGTATCCCGCCCTTCCTCCCAGCAGGAGCCCAGGGCAGCAAACAAAGCACCAAAAAACTTTAAAACTTCATAAAAACAGATCTTAAAATACATTACAGTAGGGCCCCACTCATACGGTGGGTTATGTTCTGGACCCCCGCTGTAAAGCGAAAACCGCTGTAAAGCAGAACCCATTGAATAGAATGGTGCGCGATCCCTGAAAACCGCAATAAAAGCGGAAGAAGCACCGTATGAGTGGGGCTTTAGTCTAATTGAGACTGCTGTATTAGTGAATCGCTGTAAAGCGACACGCTGTAAAGCGGGTCCCTACTGTAATACAAAAGAGCATTAAAAACAATTAAAAAACAACAACCTTAAAAAGGGGTTAAAAACATTATTAAAAAACATATTAAACAATTCTGACACAGATGCAGACTGGGATAGGTCTCAACTTAAAAGGCTTGTTGAAAGCCTCACTTTCTTAGTGAAAAGATGTGCAAATGTAGAACATTAACTGAATTGTAATAATAATTAATTAGCATTTCATGATGCACGAGCTGTTTGTGATTATTAAATACACACATTTATTCTTTTTTGAAAAGATGGACTGCGGTAACAAATGCTGTGCTTCACATAATGACATCAACCCTAATGGAGACATTGCCAGCCTGCAAAGTGAGGGACCCTTAAGGCAAAGACAAAAGGCTCTTAACAGACCTGTTATGTTCTCAAGAATAAGTGCTGCCCACAAAGATGTTCCGAGGGGAAAAGGCACAGCGGCAAATATTTAATTAAAAGAACTGCTTGGGCTGACAAATAGTGGTAGCAGCTGCATAAACAGAGATCTTTAAATAAGGTATACGAAGTCAGCTGGTAAAAGGGGACCATATGAAAGAGCTCAAAGGCCATGCTGTGTAATTGCAAAACTGAAAGCCCTTAGTTCCCCCCCGTCTTCTGCTCATGTAAGAGTCTTCAACTTCAAGCTGCTCTCTATTGCTTTGCCTTCTCATTTATAAACTCAAAACGCAAAGCCTGTGAATACATTCAGAAAAGAAACATTGCGGTAAATAAGACATGGGAAAAAGGAAAGTGCCAAAACATTATTGGAAAGGTTTGTAACACACTTGATTTCCTCAAGTTATCGTGATAGTCTTTATAAAATTCCCATTAAGATTCCTAGTGGGGATGGATAAATTTGTCAATTTTGGTTTCTCTCCATATTTCATTTTTTCAGTCTTCATTTCAATTCTCCCTATTTTGTGAGTTTGCTTTATTTTTTTGGTTAATATTTTTTCTTTATTTATTAGATTTATATCCTGCCCTTTCTCCCAGTAGGAGCCCAGGGTGGCAAATATAGAAAATATTTATCTTATTTTATTTATGAATCACCATTTGTATGTGATTTATACAAATTTATATGATATCTATACAAATATACCATTAAACAGATTAAAATAGTTTTTCTAAAAACAAAAGTATCAAAAACAACTAAAGAGAGATTTTAAAACAATACAAAATGAACACCTAAAGCGGAGACCTGTTCATCAAGCTGGAAAAGCTTGTCAAAACCAAAACGTTTTCAATTGTTTCCAGAAAATACCAATTGTGAGCACCTGTTGTATCATTTTTTGTGCTGTTCCAGAAAACAGAAGCAACCACATGTTCCAAGTTACTGTGGAGCGGTCTTCTGATATTTTAGGGATTTTAAGGAGAAACTCTCCTCCAGAGTGCAGTGATCTTCTGGAGACTTATTTATTTATTTATTTATTATTAAATAATAATAGTATATAAGGGAGAAGGTGGTTTTGAGCTATCTAAGGCTTTATATGTTAGTATCAAAACCTTGTACTTGTCCCAATAGCAGATTGTACATAACAATTCAGAAACATTTTTGTGTGGATTTCACAGAATATAAGCATTTTTGTCCTTCATTTTGCCTAATACAAATAATACATCTTATACCTTATTTTCACTAAAATAAGCATTTTGAACATACAAAGATATAATGTATATATTTGGGGAAAGTGTTTGCAAAAATATTTATATTAGGCAAAAGTTGAAGGATTCTTGAATCTTAATCTTGAAGGATTGATGTGCTTCAGTTCATGTATTACTTCAGGAAGTACCAATTAGGTAGGTTCATGCCTAGATCCTAGGCTGCAATTCGGAGAATGAGTGGTCTCCTTTGAAAGCATTAATTAAGCAGTTTATCTGTGACAAAACTGCTGTAACAGAAAAAATATAAAGGGATGTTCACAGTGTTTATAACACTGTAGTTGGCATGGAATCCATGCACATATGTGTGATGGAACCATACTGCCAATTATAATTTGACCATAGAGTCACAACATTAAAAATGTATGCGCATACTATACAAGAAATGCCTTATCATTTGGGTCTGTCTAGCTCAGTATATCTACACTATACTGACTGCAAACAGGTCTACATAGTTTCTGAGTGGGATCTTTCTCCAGCCCTACCTGAAAATTCCAGGGATTGAACATGGAACCTTTTGCATTTAAAACATGTTCTCTGCCACTGAGTTATGGCCCTTCCCTCAAGGATCTTGATAGTAAGTTATTCATAGTGGTTTCTCCTGTCCCCTTCAGCATGTATGATTTGTTGTTATATGCCTTCAAGTTGATTACAACTTACGGCGATCCTATGAATCAGTGACCTCCAAGAGCATCTGTTGCGAACCACCCTGTTCAGATCTTGTAAGTTCAAGTCTGTGGCTTCCTTTATGGAATCAATCCATCTCTTGTTTGTCCTTCCTCTTTTTCTACCTCCTTCTGTTTTTCCCAACATTATTGTCTTTTCTAGTGAATAATTTCTTCTCATTATGTGTCCAAAGTATGATAACCTCAGTTTCATCATTTTAGCTTCTAGTGATAGTTCTAGTTTAATTTGTTCTAACACCCAATTATTTGTCTTTCTCAGTCCATGGTATGTGCAAAGCTCTCCTTCAACTTTTCAAATGAGTTGATTTTTCTCTTCTCCGCTTTTTTCACTGTCCAGCTTTCATAGAGATTGGGAATACCATGGTCTGAATGATCCTGACTTTATTCAGTGATACATCTTTGCATTTGAGGACCTTTTCTAGTTCTCTCATAGCTGCCCTCCCCAGTCCTAGCCTTCTTCTGATTTATTGACTATTGTCTCTGTTTTGGTTAATGACTGTGCCAAGGTATTGATAATCCTTGACAAGTCCAATGTACTCGCTGTCAACTTTAAAGTTACATAACTGTTGTCATTACTTTAGTCTTCTTGACGTTCCGCTGTAGTCCTGCTTTTGTGCTTTCCTCTTTATTTATTTTATTTATTTATTTATTTATTTATTTACATTTCTAAACTGCCCTATAGCAACAAGCTCTCAGGGCTGTGTACAAAAGATAAAAACAGGTTAAAACACAAATAAACATGAAAACAATACAGTATAAAAAATATATAAACAAAATTAAGACAAAGACAAATTAAAGTAGAATTTAAAATGCCTGGGCAAAGAGGTAGGTCTTTACCTGGCGCTGAAAAGATAACAAAGAAGGCGCCAGGCGTATCTCGTCAGTGTTTCATCAGTGTTCATTTCAAATCATTACTGGTTTCTGCTAGTATTATGGTATCGTCTGCATATCTTAAATTGTTGATATTTCTCCCTCCAATTTTCACACCTCCCTCATTTTGGTCTAATCCCACTTTCTTCATATTCTTCTTCATATTCTGTCCTTACAGTAGCCTCTTATCCAGAGTATAGGTTGCACATCAGGACAATCAGATGTCCCATAACTTTGCTCTTTGAGCATGAATGTCTGGAGGGTGTTTCTGTGCATTTTCTTACTGAACACATCAAGGTCTGAGAGAAGCCCAGCCATGAGGGAACATTTGAGGAGGGACTACCATGTAGGCAGTGATGTTGGAGAATTTTGACAAAAACAGAAACATGAGCAGAAATTGCCAGTGTTTGCTTTTTCATCCCATGTCCAGAAAGGAAATCAATCCAGCAAAAACAATCAGTATTCACTGTTGTTGTTGCTTTCAGTCTGCAAACAATATGTAATTGATTATGTTTCTTCTCCCATTTGCATTGCATTTCCTTTGCATTGAAATGAATGGGGTGGAATAACATAATGATAACATAACTTATTTATGGAATACATTACTTAAGTTATGTACTTTCACCACAGTGGACAGTAGTTTTTGTAGTTTTTGGCAGAAGTCAAACTGTAGTGGAATGGATACAGTGGTGCATGTGATGGATACAGGGCGAAATGGAAAACAATGCCTTCTTACATCCCTACATGTATGCCCCTTTCTCTATACGCACTTATGCCTTGTGTGTGTTCAGGGAAACACCTGAAGAGGGCAATTAGCTGCTCACTGGTGTGGGTGCTGTTCAGGTGGCTGGCAACAGGGCTTAAAATATTTTTCCACTGTCATGCCCTTTTCCACACAAAACATATTTGCCGTGCTGGTGTATCTTATGAAAACTTGTTCTGGGTGATTTAACTCCTGAAGATTTCAGAATAAAGAACACTAGAAAGTTCAAGGGGGCAGATTTCATCCATATGACTGAAATTTTGCATGATTGTCTTTTAGTATTTCATGCTCAATTTTTTTTAAGCATTACAGAAAAAATGAACTCTAAATAGAAAAAAAGAGCAGTGTGGAAACGTTTACAGAGCAAATATATGATGTTGACTGAAGCAGAGTACTAGCCTTATTTGGACAGACTTAAAACATTATTGTATTATTCTCTTATGTGAACACAGTTTTAGTAATGTTATTGCAGTTACAGTGCCTCATCCAGAACATACTTGCTGATGCACTAGTTTATAAGATTGGACCATAAGTTACTATTACTCATGTTCAGAGGTAATTTTCATCTTATTAAGGATTCAATTCCCCTGAAAGACTCAATACAAAACATTTCCATTAGCAGGAGCTATTGAAACAAGATGATGACCCGATAAATTATAATATTATGATACTTAATAGAACGTGTCAGAATCTTCTATTAAGATTATATGCACTCCATTCCACCTAGATCTCAGCCAAAAAGTTGTGGCATTATAGTGTTTGTATGCCTACATTGTGAGATCAAAGCATCCTCATAAAAAAGGTTCAGTGCAATCGCATGACCTTACCATGTGTGCTTTCTTAAAAAAAAGCTTGTTTGTCTCTTCTGTTTTTAAACTTTAAAGCTATTTATAAAAATGTTAAGGAGTAGTCTCCAGAAATCTCTGCTGAATGAGCTAACTTCACTGCTTCTCTGATAACGGGCTTTGTAGTGTGATTATCATGATCCACAGTCTACTTCCACAGGCTTCCTTGCATTCAAACAGATCTAAAGCTGTGATCTTATATATACTAGTTGAAAGTAAATGCCCATGAAATCTGGGTGGCATATATTGGCAGTATTGCTCAGGGAGGCAATCCTTATGGATTGGAAAACTGTGCAAGAATATTGTATCTCAAGGAGATAGGTAGAATCCGGCTATTTGAGGCCAAGGCCTGAATCTGCTTAATAATATGCTTTTATATGATATGAGCATGTGTCTTTGCAATAAGTAATAATCCTTTAGTCTATGTCCTTTCAGGCTAGGAGTTTGTAAAGAGTTAAGTCTGTATGAGAGGCTGTCATAGCAGGGGACTGAGAGGGGGGCTTTATTTCCTGTGCAGATGCCGGACATGAGCCTGTCATGGGGAGCTTCCAGCTTATCTTGATTGGCTAGGTGATCCAGTCAGTAAAGGCTGACTAATGCAGAAGTCAACTGCCTGGCACAGGGCTGGCTCATATCTTTTCTTGACTGGCTGGGCAAAACCCTCTGAGGGCACCAATAGGCCAAAAGAATGTGAGTATCTGACACACCCCAGTACTGTAAGTGATAGAAGCACCTGCTCTAATGAGACTCCAGTACATGCTGCTACAAGAGGGAGAGTGATTGATGACCCAGAAGTTCAACTGCTACTGATAAGTTCTAGACTGATGTTAAGGGGAATAATACGTCAGTCCTCAACTCATAATTGGTAAGTGAATCCCACTGATAACAGTCTTACTGTGGTATAGTGTCTGCAGTATCATGGCATCAGCCTCTGAAAACTTGTTGAAGTATCAGTTCTAGAAAAGTAGTTGGTTAATTTGCTGCAGCCAGAACAATGAAGAGTCTTGTGGCACCTTGAGAATGACTGTATTTATTGTGGAAAAAGTCTTCATAGGCAAGAATCTGCTTCATCAGATACAAAACATGACAGGTGCTTTCATGTATCTGATGGCATAGGTTCTTGTCTACAAAAGATTAGGTCACAATAAATTTGATCACAGTGATTCATGAAATGCATCTTAGTGCCCAGGTCAATAGGTTGGGTAGCCATATCTCTCTTATGACCTAATTGTATTATATTTGTTCTCTCTCTCTCTCTTTCTCTTTCTCTCTCCATATATATATTTGTTTTCTCTAGATTTTGCAGACTAGATTGATTTGAGATTTCAGCCTGTTTTGTATTTTGTGGTATTTATTGATACTGTTGTAGTTTTTTATTATTATTATTATTATTATTATCACTGTCCCCGGGGCGGCTACCGCTCGCTGACAGCAGCAGGAGCGGCGGTGGCGGCTTTGGCATGGCGGGTGGGCGGGCAGGTGAGCGAGCCCCTGTACCGGGTGGAGAGAAAGAGAGCGAGCAAGTGCTGCGCCCTGCCTGGCGTGGCAAAGGCGAGCAGGCAGTCAGGGAGGAGCCAGCTGGTGAGCAGATTGCCGAGCACAGGGCCCCCCAAAGCGTGGGGCCCAGGGCAACTGCCCCGCTTCCCGGTGCCATGGGGCAGCTCTGTGTGCATGTGTGTTCCATGTTGCTTATCATGGGCACCCTGTTCCTCCAACCACTTTTGCACAGCATGCACATTGCCACATCATGGCTCTGATAGCTTCTCTGATGCCTAGGGTTGCCAGGCTCAGGACCTGAGAATGATTCTATATCTTTAAGAGAAGAGAAAATTCAGCCAAGTGCAGGTTTTCTTGCAACACTGTAATGGGAAAAACCACAAGGTGGAATTCTCCCTTTCCCCTGCACAACTTTTACAGATACAGAAGACTTCTTGAAGGCTGGGCATTGTATTGCACTACTGCATATAAAGCTTACACTGAGGATCCAAATTAAGTATGCTCCATTTACCTAACATCATATCTGTCCATTAAAGAGCTTGCTCTGCCTTTATGTATTTTATTTTGTTTATAGAATTTTTGAGTTGCATTTTCAAAAGTGCAGGAGTGTTCTTACAAAAATGTTAAAAGAATAAATAAAACAATAAAAACAACATTAAGACTTTGATCAGTGCAATGTAGCACTTCCTGTATCTGGTGCTGTCTAGAAGTACAGTCAAAATAGTACACAGATGATTTAATAGGATCTTATTAGGAACAACCAGAGAATGCCAGAGAGAATGAGAAAGTATTTTAGCTTGTGGTGAAAACTTGTTGTTATGTGCCTTCAAGTCGATTACGACTTATGGCGATCCTATGAATCAGTGACCTCTAATAGCATTTATTATGAACCATCCTGTTCAGATCTTGTAAGTTCAAGTCTGTGGCTTCATGGAATCAATCCATCTCTTGTTTGTCCTTCCTCTTTTTCTACTCCCTTCTGATTTCCCCAACATTATTGTCTTTTCTAGTGAATAATTTCTTCTCATTATGTGTCCAAAGTATGATAACCTCAGTTTTATCATTTTAGCTTCTAGTGATAGTTCTAGTTTAATTTGTTCTAACACCCAATTATTTAATAATAATAATAATAAAATTTTATTTGTGAGTTGCCTATCTGGCCGAATTAACGGCCACTCTAGGCGACGTACAGTGACACAATAGAATACAATATATAAATTAAAACAATAATCAATAATTAATCTAAAACCAATTTTCCAATCAATAACATCATAAAAACTAATCCACCCCAGAAATCTTGTAGGCCTGCCTGAATAGCCAGGTCTTCAAGGCCCGGCGGAAGCCCATCAGGGAGGGGGCATGTCGAAGGTCAAAAGGAAGGGAATTCCAGAGGGTGGGGGCCACAATTTGTCTTTTTTGCAGTCCATGATACGCACAAATCTCTCCTTCAACACCACATTTCAAATGAGTTGATTTTTCTCTTCGCTTTTTTCACTGTCCAACTTTCACATCCATATACTACATAGAGTAATGGAAAATACTTTGCCAAATTTCTTTTGCTATTTTTTTTCACTGGAGGTATTTTACAGACATCAATAACACATCTTGTGGTACCAGAAGCCCAGGAATAAATAACTAATAAAGACAAGTTTAGTCAGTTTGCAATGTGGTTTATTTTTAACTTCCCTTTAAAACAATGATTTCCTTATACCATGTTCACTTGAATATTAAAAGCTGCCACTTCTATCTCTAGTAACCTAATAAATGTATAAAAAAAATAAAAATACAATAAATGCTTTCAGGCTTCCCATAGGTTTCTGATAGCGGACTAGAAGAGCCATTGGCCTGATCCAGCAGGGCTATTATGTTTTCATGAGGGGTAATCTTTCACTATACAGTGAAGAAAATTCATAGGAATACAATAAAGACATAAGATTCTGTTGTGATGAATGTTCTTATTGTCCAGAATGAGTGAGCACAATTTAAATTAGATCTTTATTGTGTTCATGGTGGATTTCAATATCCAGTAACAGAATTATTTAGAGATTGAGTGCTATCAATATCAACAGAAATTAACTCAAATTTGTGTTTAAAGATGATGTTTCATCAGACTTCAGAGACAAATAGCTGACAGTATTAACATTTCCTTTTAAAAAAAGAAGAAACAAATCTGTGATAAAAGAACAATATGGGGGCTGTTAGCATGGTACATATTAATTCATTCAAATTTCTACTTAGCTGATTCCCTTTTTTAAAAAGTGAAATACCTTTTGAAACATTTTTAACTATATGTGTACTAACTAATTTCGAAGGAAATGTTGTGCTGAAAGTCCCAGGTGCAATCCCTGGCCCCTCCAAGTACATCTGGGAAGGACTTTTTGAACCTTAGAGAGCTGCTACCACATAGTGTCCACATTGGTCTGACTGTGTATAAGGCAGTCTTAATTAGCTATCTTCTTGGTATTTAGAGAAGTTATTCATTTGCAATTTAATAACATGCCCTTATCTCACTATACTTGGTGCTATCTTGACAGAAGTACAGACAAGACTTTCAAGTAAACATGAATCTCATGCTGTGAAAGTCACTGCTCCAATGGAAAAGCTTCTTGGTACACAATGGTAACTATTGTAAGCAGATGATTTTCATGCCATTGAAATTGCCCTCACACTGTGACTCACCATGTTTTTAAATGGAGAGCACTCTCAGTATGATCTTTGATCAGAATTTGTAGAATGTCTTTCCTTCATTTGCAAATTAAACAAAACCAGCCCATACTCATCTAGAGTAAATGGTAGAGCTTCCAGACAAAAGATCACAGTTTCAAATCTTTTCTTGATTATTTTAACTACTACAAACATATCCACAGTCCACCTCTTTCCTACTTCTACGCAGTCTGCTCTGGAATGCCACTATATTTAAAAGGTGAACTTTAAACTAAGAACTAGTTGACCATATAAAGGATTCACTTGCCTTATCATTATCTGCAACATCTAAGACTTCTGTAACTCATAGACACCTGTGAGCATTCTAGTAGTCTGATTAGAATTAGCCCTTTTACAGCTTTACCTTTGCTAAAAAAGAACAATGCTGAAGGTTGCTGATGCTATCTATCTATCTATCTATCTATCATCTATCATCTATCATCTATCATCTATCATCTATCATCTATCATCTATCATCTATCATCTATCATCTGTCTATCTATCATCTATCTATCATCTACACTACACAGAGTGACATAACCCTAACTCAATATGAGTTAAATTCATGGTATACTGAAGGGATAGGGTATCTTCTGGCCTCAGGTCTCCCCCCCCCGCATTTCCAGGAACTCTTCACCACTGAGGTGGTGGACAATAATTTCTTGCACAGAGACCAGTGACTAGTGCCACATACTATTAAAGAAAGTTGGAGGTCTTTATATTCATACTCATATATGATAGTGCAGGTATGAGTCTTCACTTGCATTCCTCTCCGAGGATAGTTATAGTATTACTGTTAGTCATTGGATCCCAACCTAGGTAGACAGAGCTTCATTATATGGAAACATCCCAGTACTATCATCCTACTATGCTTTATATTTTTAAAATATAATTTTTTAAAAAATTATGGTATAGTATTTAAATATACAAGTAAGAATCTATCATACAATTAATTAATTAATGCCTGTGTGATTTTTTTTTATGCTTTTCAATGGTCTTTAATAGAAAGAAGATTGGCCACCCCTGGTGAATTGAATACACAAGTACAAGCTCTCTTGAGACATTTGCCTGAACAGTCAAGAGTTAAAAATGTGTAGAGGGACAGGGGTACACCTGCAAACTGTGCCCATAATATCTTTAATCAGCACCAGCTCCTCTCAGACCTTGGTGCATTGAGGACAAAGGTCTGAAAGTCTTCTACAGGCATTCAGTGAAATGCACTTAGAAACGTCCATGCAATCATAGAAAATAATGCCATATTTTAAAATTGTTGTAACCCATACTGGGTGAAGGGTGGGTCATCATCATCATCATCATCATCATCGTCATCATTATGCAATCTTTCTGATTCCATGGAGGCTTCTAAGTATGTTCAGTCAAACAGACCCCTTTCAGACCTTTGTGCTCAATGCACCAGGGTATGAGAAGAGCCTGTGTGTCCAGGGACATTGGGGACAGACTTGTGTGTACAACCTTGTATTTCAGCTTTAATCCTGTCATGGTCATATAAATGCCTGAATAGACTGCGCAAAGTATTGGACTAGATGGGCCTTTGGCCTGATCCCGTACAGCTCTTCTTATGTTCTTATGTTCTGCTAAATCAGACCAAAGGCCCATCTAGTCCAGCACTCTGTTCTTACAGTGATCAGCTAGATGCTTATAGGAAGCCTGCAAGCAGAACCTGAATGCAACAGCACTCTCTCCACCTGCGATTCCCAGTAATGGGTGTCCATATTTTTCTATAGTGTAGTGACAAATGACTATCTCTAAACAAATATATTTTCTTCCACCAGTGTACATGTGGATTTCCAGAGACGCTCATCTGGTGTATATTGTCAAGCCCTAGGTGGCTGATATTTATTTTATTTATTTATTTATTTATTTATTTTATTCAATTTTTATACCGCCCAAAGCCAGAGGCTCTCAGGGCGGTGTACAGCATAAAGTAAATACGATACAAAAATACAATAAAATGACAATAAAAACACTAAAAACATACATTTTAAGCATTTAACAGCCTGGTATATATTAACAACAATAAAATATGTTAAAATGCCTGGGAGAATAAAAAGGTTTTAACCTGTCGCCGAAAAGATAGAAGTGTAGGCGCCAGGCGCACCTCGTCGGAAACACTATTCCATAGTTCGGGGGCCACCACAGAAAAGGCCCTAGATCTCGTTACAACCCTCCGAGCCTCTCTGTGAGTCGGAGCTTGGGGGAGGGCCTTTGATGTTGACCGTAGTGAACGGGTAGGTTCATATCGAGAGAGGCGTTCCGCTAGGTATTGTGGTCCCGCACCATGTAAGGCTTTATAAGTCAAAACTAGCACTTTGAATTTAGCCCGGAAACAGATAGGTAGCCAGTGTAAACGCGCCAGAACAGGTGTTATATGTGCGGACCGTCTGGTCCTCGTCAACAGTCTGGCTGCTGCGTTTTGCACTAGCTGTAGTTTCCGGACTGTTTTCAAAGGCAGTCCCATGTAGAGCGCATTGCAGTAGTCCAATCTAGAGGTTACCAGAGCATGCACAACTGAGGCGAGGTCGTCACTGTCCAGATAGGGACGTAGCTGGGCTACCAACCGAAGGTGGTAGAACGCATTCCGTGCCACCGAGGCTACCTGAGCCTCAAGAGACAGGAATGGATCGAAAAGAACCCCCAAGCTATGAACCTGTTCCTTCAAGGGGAGTGTAACCCCAGAACAGGTTGAACATCCACCGTCTGGGCCGAGAAGGCACCCACCAACAGCGTCTGAGTCTTGTCAGGATTGAGCCTCAGTTTATTAGCTCTCATCCAGTCCATTATCGCGGCCAGGCAACGGTTCAGCACATTAACAGCCTAACCTGAGGAAGATGAAAAGGAGAAGTAGAGTTGTGTGTCATCAGCATACTGGTGACAACGCACTCCAAAACTCCTGATGACTGCACCCAGCGGCTTCATGTAGATGTTAAAAAGCATGGGGGACAGAACCGATCCCTGCGGGACTCCACAATGGAGAGTCCAGGGTATCGAGCAGTGTTCCCCAAGCCCTACCTTCTGGAGATGGTCCACCAAGTAGGAGCGGAGCCACTTCCAAGCAGTACCTCCAACTCCCAACTCCGTGAGTCTCCCCAGAAGGATACCATGGTCGATGGTATCAAAAGCCACTGAGAGATCCAGGAGAATCAACAGAGTTACACTCCACCTGTCTCTCTCCCGGCATAGGTCATCATACAGGGCGACCAAGGCCGTTTCAGTGCCGAAACCGGGCCTAAAACTGGATTGAAATGGATCAAGATAATCGGTTTCATCCAAGAGCACCTGGAGCTGGCTGGCAACCACCCGTTCCAAGACCTTGCACAAGATATGGGTGAAGTTGGTCAGACCCAGCTGTGCCCTGGAGGGAGTGTGTGGTCATTGTGGTCCATAAGTTTTCCATCTTCCTCACCAATGAATCTCTCCACTCTGGGGTGGGCTTTGAGGGTTTGCACCTGGTCTGAGCCATCAAGACATACTAAGACTGCTGCCGGCATTCTGCCAATCCTTCATGAACTCCATGACAGACTTGGGTCTGTCTTAGTATGCCACTGGACCAACACATAGGGCAGGGCACACCTTTGCTTTGGAGGTCTCTTGAAATTTGGCCTCACAATGACACTTTACCCCTGCAGAGGTGTGGATCATCTCCAGAGATTTAGGGAACCAAGGGATTAATGAATGCTCTGGGTGACATTCCAGCAGATAGAGGTGGTGGCCCTGTCAAAGCCCTTGTTGAGGCTATTATGGATGACAAGATGTGATGGGCCATTGACACAATTGCTTCTGAGGGCCCTCTCCAGTCTTGCAGATCCTTGGCTCCCTGATATTCTGGGAAGTTGGAGCCAGTGAAGCAGGTTAGTCAATGGCTAAAACACAAATGGCATAAAAGTCACTGTGATGTGACCAAACACATGACAGAACAGAATCATGCATGTGGCATGGTGGAGAAGACTGGACCACACAAATGCCTCTATTGCATCCTTCAATAACTGGACAAAGCCTCTATTACATCATTTAATTGTCTAGCAGAACTGTTCTGACTGGTAGAGGGTTTGTTAATATCTTTGCCATGTAAACGGGATTCTGGAACCCTTGGAAGTCTTCTGTGACAGGTCTGCAAGGCGGTTTCACTTCCATGATGACTTAGACACTGTTGTCAGTACAAATTCAGTTGAGGTGTCTTGATGCACAGTGTAGTCTGGTTTAACTTGTAGTCAAAGGAGTAGACAAGCGCGTGTAATCACATACTCTTTAGACTCTCAGCCATCATGGCTGATTACAGTGAGCTTGGGGTTAGGGGAAGGGAGGTGGTTGACCAGGCAGGTCAAGGGTGTGGTGCCTCTGATCCTAGAGGTATCTTGGTTGATCATGATCATCATGTGCTAATTGATTATGAGTCCTCAACAACAGTTTGAGAAGATCTTGAATATCAAAGGGTTGATATGTTTTGGGAGGTGCTTGTGAATGGAGGGGCTTTTTAACCTCTTCCCCCAAGGTTCATGCTAAAAGCAGAAGGTGCTGCTAAGTGATTAAAGCCAATGATGAGAGTGATAAGTCATAGCTACAGCCTTTATGAGCCAGGCAGGAAATGCCCTCCAAGATGAATGAGATTCAAAATGGAACCTGAGAAACTTAGGAAATATACCCAGTGAGCTACATATTAGTGGGTTGCCTACAAACATCAAAGAATATTCAGTTATTATTATTATTATTATTATTTATTATTTATTAAATTTATATACCGCCCGACTAGCGATAGCTCTCTGGGCGGTGAACATAAAATAGTATAAAAATACAATACAAATAGTTAAAATGTTGATGGAGCAGTAGTATGCTATAGATATGTTTTCACATTTACCTTGGAATATTTACTCATACTTTGAGGTAACTGTAACACTTGAAATGACAGTTTGGCTGGAGAGCCCTGTGCTATTAAAAGACAATAGCTTCCTCCAGCTTCACAGTGAGAAGACTAATGTGCATACCAGGAAATACTCCTCCAGTTTCAGGTGTACACCTGGCATGAGCATTGTTAAATTGCCCTAGCTGAAGGAAGAAGAGGCTAGTGAGTGAAGCACAAGGGGTAAAACAATAGCTGAGTTTGCTGGTATGCACACCCGTCTTTTCAATTTCCTTGTAGTATATCTGTAGAATGCACTATTATATTATGCCTGTCTTCTTCTTCTTCTTCTTCTTCTTCTTCTTCTTCTTCTTCTTCTTCTTCTTCTTCTTCTTCTTCATGAAGTGCCTATGTTCTTTCAGAACACATGCTAATCAGCAGTGTGCCAATGTCATTTGCTGAAAGGATAAAAACAGACATTAGAGACAATTATATGTCACATTTTCCAGGTCAGCTAACAGTATTCTGTAAGAGGCAAAAAGGCCTTGAGAAATAGGCCCCTTAAATGTCCTTTGTAGGGCAGCTGTTCTGTGTTGATAAGAACAAAGAGAATTAAACTAAAGTGTCAGATACTGTGGCAGTCATAAGGGCAGAAAAATGTCTGGTGAAAATAGCCACCGTTTCATACATAGTTTTTAGAGGTCCAGAATCACAGGTTAAAATAATATTAACAAGATCATAATAGGGATGTATTTTAAGAGAGTGTGATGTAGAGATCAAAATGTGCAGCAAAAGTGGCAGAAACACAGCCAAACATCTCTGTATCAGTGCCTACAACTATCCATAAGGTATTTATTTATAGTTATCTATTCCTTAGCAATTTAAGATGAGGAGGCTGTGTGAGAAACACATCACTCCTGAACGTTTTCCAATCTGTGACTGACTCATATTGCTGTCTGAAATACTCAGAGAACAGATTGCTTGAAGGTTTTGGAACTGAAATGGTAAATGGAAATCTATTTATGGAGATGGGACCAAATGTTTAGCTCATCCTCAACTAGACTTGGGCCAGAGAGCACTGTGGAGATAGTTGTAGTGTTTCTGCATGTACCCCAGGATTATTGACTACTGTATTTTACACTGCATTGGGTGTTGTTCTACAGGGTCCACTAGTCTTGTGGAACAGGTTTGGGGGGACAGACTATTGGGGAAAAGGAAGGCCTAGACTTCTCTCTGTGTGGTGAGTGAAACTGTCAATTTCAGCTTCTCTCAGTTTCTAATTTTTCCAATCTTAAATTCAGTTTGTCACATTACCACATCAGGTTGTGATTCCCTTCCCACCCCAAAAAAATCCTCATGAAAATTTGTCAGCATTTTAGTGAGCATTTCTTTTAATATACACATTTTTGCAAGCAATGTTGCCTAATGCAATGCATTTGTGTGTGTTATTTTCACTAATATACACATTTTTATATGTTTTTGGTTGAAATATGTTTGGCTGGAGAACTGCATTGCAAAATTCGGAGAAATGCAAATTTCAAAGGAACTGCATTTCAGTTTGCATATTGTTTGTGCAAGTGCAAATTAAAATGCAAACCAAACCAAATTTCTCCCACATGCCTAACATGGACAGAACCTGTGTGCAGTTCCCTTAGATTGTTCTGCGTAATACTACAGTTCAAAAGCAGCATGTAATTCTTCAGAAATACAGTTCAAGGAAACAAACAGTTGAAAGAAGCAATCATTTATGTGTTCCAGTCTCCTTCTTCACTTTCCCATACTCCGAGATTGAGGGAAGTGAGGCATCAAGGTGGCAATGTGATCAATGAGGCCAAACTTAGGGCCTTTCCAGAAATTGTAAGAGAAGAAAAGGTGAAGTGGTGACTGCAGGGAAGGGTTGTTGAGATGTGAAAGATCATAAATATGGGGATGACAAAACAGCAGGCAATGTGGGTGGTGAATAGTTTTCCTTATGGCTCTTGGCCATAGAAAAATATTGATATGCTGTCACTCTTGCTAAATTTAAGGCATAAATTACAGTGAGTGTAGCTGGTATCATCAACATCTGTAAGGTTATGGTTTTCTAAAATAACAAGCTATAAGAACATATGAAGAGCTTGTTGGATCATACCAGTGGCCCTTCTAGTCCAACATCCTGCTCTCACAGTGGCCAGCAGATGCCCATGAGAAGCCCACAAGCAGGACCTGAGTGAAAAAGCACTCTGCCTTCCTGCAGCTTCAGGCAACTGGTTTTTAGAAGCATATTGCATCTGACTATTGTGGCAGAATATAGCCAATATAGCTAGTAGCCACTGATAGTCTTATCCTCCATGAATTTGTCAACATCCAAGTTGGTGGCCACCACTGCCTCTTGTGGGAGCGAATTCCATTGTTTAACTATGAAAGCATGGATAATGCATTTTCATCTAGCACCCCATTGTAGACATTGTCCTGGCATAGCGTGTTGGGGAGGAAAATGGCCGCCAATTAGCAAAGATGTGTCTGCTGGAGTCAGAGTTGTATTTGGAAGAAATTTAATAATAAACAACTTCCCTTCGCACCGAACTCAAGGCTTGCCATGAGAAAAACCTTCCTAACTTTCCAACTTCAAAGAACTTTAAAGAACGTCAGGAAAGTCAAGTTTTAAACTAAGTACTCTACATAATGAGGAAGATATGTTTGATGATTTAGAACGCCCATGGAGGTAAAGACTTGCTTGTAAATAAGTGGACCTAATGAATAGATAAGCGATAAGCGACAAATAACTAACAAAGCGAGTGGGGAGCTATATCAGTTTTTTATTCTGTTAAATCTGTCGACTACAAACTTAAACAAATTGCTGCTCTTACCCTTTGAAGCTTGCCTCCGCCTAGGCTGTGTTATCTTTAGAAGGTGTTAAAGCGCCAAGACAGCTACAATTGAAACCCAAACATCAATCTAACAGGATGGTTTTCACTAGAAAAAAAATACAAAGAACTTGGGATAGAACTGTGTACTGATATATATGTCTCCCAAAATAAAGGAACGCAGACTAAGATAACACATTATTATAGTCCAAAAGAGACAACAAAGGAAGCAAGGCCTAGGAAGGGGGCAGAAGCTACAATAATATATGAGAACAGTAACAATGATTGGACGTTAAATAACGCCCTGATGTGGATGTTAAATGCCGAGGACCCGATAGGGCCAAATTTGGCTCAGGAACTAATAGCAGCTGTAGAGGAAGGTGCGATCTTTGAGTTAGTGGTGCAGGGGAAGGAAATTAATGTCTCAGTTTTAAGTGATTTCAGTTCAATGCCCCCCCTTGAATCCTCATTTATCTATGAAGAGCTCAAAACCAATCCCTCAGAATTTAGGCAATTCCAGGAAGAGACAAAAGACTTCGATTCGAATAAACATCAACCTAATGTGATCAATGAAAATTGGTGTCAAGTGGTGACACAATCCCTAACCCAAATTTCCAAATTTGTTGCTGAGTCGAACTCACTACTTTCTACACTAACAGATATAATTATTAAGAAAGAATGCTACCATAAAGAAGTGATAACATGCTTAAACACAAATTCGCAAGCTTGCCAAACTTCCCACTTGAAACTCTCCCCTACTCCGGCAGTCAAAAAGAAGAGTCTACAGGCAGCCAAGCAATCTAAGAAGAGTAAAAATATTAAATCTTGTAGAGTCCGACATCAACCTTGTATGAGATTTGATAAACTTTTTAAGTTAATGGATACTCCGAAGACATTCAGCAAAGGAAAAGAGAGGAGAAAGAGGAAATCTAGGAGAACAAAGACGAAAAAGAAGAAAAACTCAACCACTTAGGAGCAAATGAGGCAAGATAATAAATCCACTGAGCAAGATCTCTCAAAGCAGGAGAACAATACCCTAACTTCACATCTTTCTTCATCCAACTATATTAAATTTCAACCACAACAATTAAAAAAGAACTCGGATAATTTCAAATTGGCTGAGGCTCACAAAATTAGAGCATGGGAATTGGTCCTAAGCAATGTGAAAGTGGCTATAATAAACTATCCTAAGCCTAAAGGAGCTTTAACTCAATTTCAAAGGAGGAGCCACCTCCAATCCATAATTGAACATATTATACCTGGAATAGATTGGTGTATGGAAGTTGCTTCGATAGAATATCTTTTTTATAATTATGTGGAAGCAAGAGCAATAGTCACATTCCACGATAAAAAAATAGCTAGTCTTCTGTATGGAAATAGAAATCTACTCCTACCGCAGAACCTAATGCTCCATAGGGTTTTTGAAAATGTTGCTCCGATACAAAGTTTATTAGCATCTGTACCAAATGGAATTAAATCGCGACCTCTAGAAATGATGGTGGAGACAAGGAAACAGGACTCTCAGATGGTAACTTCCAGGGATGTAACTATATATACTGAGAAGACACAAGAAACCCATGAAAGAAATAACTCCATGTCCGCTCCAAATGAGGAAGAAATGTTTTACATCCCAGAAGAACAACACCTACTGGAATCGTATACTGCGCTTTCAATAGAAGCACAAATGGAAATTTTGACTAGTCTCGAAAAATTATTGACTACTCTAAAAGAGAAAAAAAAGGGACAAACCGACGATTCCTGCAACAGCAGCTCGAGCGGATGAGCAAAAGTAGAGCCTACAGATATAATAAAGCCACTTGTCCCGTACTACACTGAAAAGGAGATCAAGGATACTTGTGAAATATTAATAGAGGGGAACTCCAGACAAAAAACAAGCACGCAAGTCTTATTAATGACTAGCTCTTTGGAACAATCTTGCAATATGCATTCCCTGCAATCGAAGACCGGGGAAGAAATATCACCTGGGGATCTACCTGATCTTCAATCTGTCAAAATTTGACAAAGACCCTCCCCAAACTTACAACAATTAAAGATCGCCTCTTGGAATATTGCAGGGTGGAGGAACAATGACTTAGATCCTTATACCAATGCTTTTCTAGCACAATTTGATATCATTTTTTTACAAGAAACCTGGGTAATGGGTGAGTTATACCTAGATGGTTACGCTCCTTTCCATTTAGATGCTAGCCAAAGTACCAGAGGTGGTCGTCTAAAAGGTGGTAATTGTATATTTGTATCAACTAAAATCAACGCTGAAATCATAAAGCTCGACTCCTTGCCAAATCTAGCAGTAGCTATAATTATAAAACCTCCTTCTTACTCCTTACTACTTGTCAATGTATACTTACCGCGAGTCAAGATAAAAAAGCTGCCATTGATAAAGTACTAAGTTTGGAAGGATATTTAGAGAATCTAACCGCAATATATCCGGAAGCCTCATTGATAGTTGCCGGAGATTTTAACGCTAGATTAGGCTCGTCTGACATAGCTTTATATAGTAAAGATCAAATGATTGCTCCCCCAATAGAAGGTCTTCTCAATATCCCCACAAGACAATCGAGAGATAGTGGCCTAAACTACACTGGCATTTCCTTGATGCAAGGGCTAACTAAATTAAATTTAATACTTTTAAATGGTCGTACTTGGGGGGACTTAGAAGGGGAATTTACTTACCTTACATCAAGAGGAGCATCTCAAATCGACCTAGCCTTTGTATCGCAGAAGCTGTTTCAATTAGTGGATAGTTTTAAGATGGAAGATCGCCCGGAGAGTGACCACCGTCCTCTAAACATAGTTTTAAACTGTAGCGTAATCCCCTTACTACTAGGATATCAGACCTTTACCAAAATAGATGTAGACATTCGACCGGGAAGGGTGAGATGGATACCTAAAGTAGAAAAAGAAATAAATGTATGGTCAAACTCTCCAGATACTTTAGTGTTAAAAGAATCAATTATTGCAGCAGCTTATACTGAGGATCCACTTCCCTACTTCCATCAACTAGTAATTTCTCTTCAAAATTCACTCCTAGTAACTTCCAATCCTAACAGGAAAAGTGCCCCCCAAAATTCAAAATCATGGCTTGACCAAGAATGCAGTGACAATAAAAAACATTTAATATCAACATACAAAGTTTATAAAGCAAATAGATCAACTGAACATCTATCAATTTATTGTGCGGCAAGGAAACAATATAAGCATGTGCTTAAAAGGAAAAAGAAAATAGAATTGAATAAAACTTGGCTACGTTTATTACATGCTTCCAAGTTAAAAAATTCTACTTTATTCTGGAGACTTGTATCGTATAACTGGCCAAAGTCTTCACTCAACCTAGACTGCCATATTCCTCCAGCTACTTGGGAAAATTACTTTGCCAGGTTATATCAAAAGGACATTGATAAAAGTAGTATCATACAATATATGGAAAATGAAATCCTGAAATGGGCTCCGGTTTCTATAGCAGAGGTCTTTGACCTATTAGCCAAACTTAAGTTGAGGAAAGCCCCTGGTAGTGACAACATTCCAGCGGTAGTGTTCAAATCAAACCCAGAATGGTGGCCCCCCCGCTAGCTGCCCTTTTTACTTATATTAACAACTCAATGCAAATACCTAAAGAGTGGGGCCTTGCAATAATCATACCGATATACAAAAAAGGTTCTCATACTGATCCAGCCAATTATAGACCAATAAGTCTATTGAATATAATTAGTAAACTCTATGTGACCCATCTGTATGATAAATTGAACGCCTGGGTGGAGCAAAGGGATTTTTTGGCCCACGAACAAGCAGGTTTTAGGACCGGATGCTCAACTATTGACCAGGTCCTGGTTCTTCACCATCTAATAACTAAATACTCGGCCAAGCCAGATACTGCGATGTATACAGCTTTCATTGATTTAAAAACAGCGTTTGACTCTATCTCCCGAGAGAGACTTTGGGAGAAACTAAGTGCTATGGATATTGACAAAAGGTTGCTACTACTGATACGGGGATTATATATGGACACATCCCTGCGGGTTAGGTGTAACAACAAGGGCCATTTATCAAATCCCATCCCCACGTTTAAAGGGGTCAAACAGGGATGTATTTTAGCTCCACTACTATTTAATATATATATTAATGGGATAGTAGATTGCTTGGCCTCCATCTCCTCCCATGCCCCGATACTAGCTGGTAATCCTAGATCCATACTTTTGTATGCCGACAACATAGTTCTGTTGGCAAGAACCCCAATTGGTCTCAGACGCCTTTTAGCAACTTTAGCTGCATTCTGTTCGAGGGAGTGTTTATCAATCAACTATGAGAAAACTAAGGTTTTAGTATTTTCAAAAAAAAGACCAAAACATCGTTGGCAAATTAATGGACACTTAATCGAATAAGTAAATATCGTCAAGTACTTAGGTCTAACATTCCAATTGACTGGATCATGGCAAATGCAGATAAAGGCAACGGTTTGGAATGCAAAAAAAACATTGAAAGCGCTGCTATCGTTCTTTTATAACAAAGGCGGCCAACTTTTTATTGCAGCAATCAAAGTATTTACTGCAAATGTAATCCCACAATTACTCTATGGGGCACAAGCCAGTATGTATGAGAATTTTTGTGCCTTGGAATCGATACAAAATTCCTTTTTGAGAACTATTTTTGCGGTCTCTAATTGTATCCCTAGTTTTATTCTTAGACTTGAGGCAGGTCTACCAACTATAGAATCTAAGATTTGGGCGATGCGAATCACCACCTGGTTAAAAATGAAATTTGACCCCATCGGTCTCTCTCCACATGTCTTGGGAGATAATTTTCAATCCCCCTGGGAGAAGCTGATGATGGATAAAATTCTAAAAATGGGTTTTTCTATCTCTGTGATCCAAGAAATGGGCTACTTAAAAGCTAAGATGAACATTTTACAAAGAATTAAAGATATAGACTACCAACAACATTTAATGCAAGTTAGAAAACATAGGCATAATCCAAGACCACTAATTCCAATGCCATATTTATCTCAATTTACTATTCCCAGATACAGCAAGGCATTTACCCTCGCAAGAACGAACATCCTACCATCAGCGCTTTTAGATGGTAGATTTAATAAAATTCCATACTGTGATAGGAAATGTCCTTGCAGTGATGACGAGGTTGAAACAATTGCCCATGTGTTGTTACGTTGTCCCTACTACTATGATCTTAGAAAACAGATCTTGATCACATACCGGGTAGAAGTGAGGAAAACTGCTTGGAGTATTTACTTGGAGATCAACAGCAACTAGTTACGGAGAAAGTCGCTAAATTTTGTACAGCCGCTATTCCTTGTAGGAAAATAATGGTTAAGTGATTTTTGATAATGAGCTTCATACGGGCCAATCAGTTTAGTTTTAAATAATTTTAAATAAATTTTAGAAAATACTAATTAACATTTTATTTCTATTTTATTCTATGGTGATATTGTATTTTGTATTTTGTATTCTTGTACTATCTGGTCTATGACCGTAATAAATGATGATGATGATGATGATGGTCCTGGCATAGCATACTTCCAATATTTAACCAGCTTTAATGTTTCATACTAAGTAGTTGTATTTAGTTACAAGGCAGTTCTTACAATTGGCCTTGGAGTACTTTGAGAGCAGGAAAACAGGTATATATTCATCCTTCTTTAGGTGGGTGGAAATAAGTCCAACATACCTTCTAATACTTGCCAGAGAAAACAGATAAATGTTTGTTTTATGTCAAAGGATGATTGATTACTGTGAAAGTGAGGCAAAGCCACTTCCATGTGCTGCGATGGAATGTTTCACCGAAACATTTGTGAAATAGTAGCTTCACAATGTGCAATTCTCTGCTTCTGCAAATGCCCATTTTCATACTCTTGTGACCCATTCTTATTGTCAAAGTGCAGTTCATTCATTTAGAAATTCTAAAATTTAGAATTTAAGGGCTGTATTCAACTAACTCATTGCCAGCACAAAGATTCCCTTTAGTGTAACAGGACCTTCTGCCTTTCCTCCCCTGTGCCCCCCAAATCTGCTCTTGAGAGTCAGGAGAACCCCCAGAACAGCATGCAGGGGGAGGAGAGGGAAGATCTTTCCATCAGACAAACAGAAATGCTTGTGCTGATGGAATGATATCCTTAGCGCTAGGTGGAACACAACCCTAAAAACCTGCATTACATTAGCAAGGTTGTGATGTCAAGAGTATTGTGCCGTCCACAACAGTATACTCCAAATAAATACAAACTCAAAGTGCAGAGCAACTTGCACAAAGTTAAGAAAAATAGTGTACCTTACGTTATTAGTACTGCTAAAGATAGGATATCCATTTTCCCCCTCACGAGTTGAGGGCAAATAAATTATATCACAAGCTCATGTTTTATAGATTTTAATTATTTATTTAAAGATATAAAACTACTCATTATATTACTGTCCTATCTAATTTAGCCACCTGGTCTCCAATTTATTTGACTAAAAGATGCAAGTTAGACATGTTATTCTTTGATAGGACATCTGGCTTCTCAGTAGGATTGGCATTCAGACCAATGTGTGACTTCAATACAAGAATAGTTAGACACATGAAATTAGGGCCAGGGCACACACAATTCAGCCACCATGTTGAGTTGAGAGAACATCTTAAATTGCTTCCCATGCTGGCTGCTTCTATACAGCAAGCTGTTCCTATGCAGTGATATCCATGCAGACTGGGTAGTTTTCTCCTTCTCATCAGAAATGCCTTTTTTTTTTTTTACACAAAGGATACTGCAGTGGTAGAGGGAAACATATTATTTATACATTTATTTATTTCATTTCATTTATGAATTGCTTTCTATGAAGCATCTCAAAGTGATTTCACAATACAACCAAACACACAGAGAGAGAGACAGACAGACAGACAGACAGAAAGACAGACAGACAGACAGACACACACACACACACACACACACAGAACAATTGCACATATAAAAACAATTAAAAACAATTACACATATAAAACAGTTAAAACAATTACATAAAACTATTTCAAATTCAGTATGACAGGGATAAAGAAAACTCCATTTAGAAGATTGGTTAAAAGAAGAAAGTCTTCAAAAGACACCGAAAAGACAACAGAGAGCGCTCCTCTATTTGACCCATTGAAGAGCCCCAATGTCATGATGGCCTGAACTCAGAAAGTGGCTTTTACATGGCAGTTGTTTGGCATGCACTGTCTCATTTCTGATATTTTAATGTGACATTGGTCTAAATGCCTATTCTGAAGACAAATCATATTCTCAATCAGGGCTGGCTCCAGGCATGCTGGGGCCCTTGGGCACCAGCCTGCCCCGGGCCCCTCCGCTCCCCTTCCGCAGGAGTGCAGATCGCAGGACAGGAGCTTCCAAGCCGCCTGCCATCCCCCCGCTATCCCCCCACTTCACCTACCTTTCTCTGCTGTTTTTTGCAGCTGTGCTCACCAAGATGGCGGCAGAGGCTTCAGCCCTTTACAGAAACCTCGGCCACCATCTTGATTGATGGCAACCTTGCGTGCACTGCAAAAAACAGAGAGAAAGGTAGGTGAAGCAGGGGGATGGCAGGCGGCTCGGAAGCTCCTCCTGTCCTGTGATCAGCGGCTCCTGACTCACCTGGCTGCCCTTTAGAACCAGCCATGTTCTCAATCTAAGAACAGAGTTATAATGAGACTGTACAGTACTTCAGTTGCCTGCCACTGCAGGTACAGAGCCAGTGGCAGCAAGGGTAGGAGTGGTGGATAACTTCAGGTCCAGAATGCGAGGTCTAACAATGCTTTATGGCTTCTGGAAAAGGGAACGGCTTGGGACCACACTACCTGATGGAACACCTCTCCCGATACGAACCCACCCGTACACTACGGTCAAGATCAAAGGCCCTCCTTCGGGTGCCTACTCCTAGGGAAGCTTGGAGAAAGGCAACAAGGGAGATGGCCTTCTCAGTGGTGGCCCCCAAATTATGGAATGATCTCTCTGACGAGGTGTGCCTGGCGCCAACACTGTTATCTTTTCGGCACCAGGTCAAGACTTTCCTCTTCTCCCAGGCATTTTAGCATGTGTTTTATATTGTTTTAAATTTTTAAATTGTGTTTTAAATTATTTTTTAAAAGATGTATCTTAAATTGTATTTGTTTTTAGTTACTGTAAACCGCCCAGAGAGCTTCGGCTATGGGGCGGTATACAAGTATAATAAATAAATAAATAAATAAATAAACCAAGCAATACAAAGAGCTTGTGTAATATAGAGGGATGCCTCCATTGGTCTTCGCACTTAATAAAAAAGACACAGAGTGTTCTATATTGCATGTGGGGTCACATGGGAATGGGAATATTGATTGACTCCCATCTTAATCAAATCCAGACATACACTGGCAAAATGTAGTGACTATTGCAATTTAGATACATTTTCTCACAAGGTGCATAGAGATGGAAGATAGATTGGGAGTGACCTTTAGAGGAGAGAGTGGAACCAAGAGCAGACTGACATAAAAGCTCCAATCAAAGCTGTTTATAGTTATTTCCTGTTTAGCAATAAACTTCTTATTGGTGTGATCTTCTTAAGAGTGAACCTCTTAACTTATTACAGCAAGGATATAGAAGGATCTTGGCAAAGGTCAATGTTTCGCAAAGGAGGCCCATCTCACCTTCTGAGAACAGTATCTTTTACTGAAACTTTTGATTACAAAGTTGCTGTGTCCTCCTACAACTGTAGTGGCCCTCTTTCCAACTGAAACCAAAAATGAGTGAATGAGATCATATCTTGATGGGTGCCTTGATGGACTGGAATTGTTTTTAGACCTTACCTTAAAGCACATTAATCTTTCTCCATCCTGCTTTCAATCTGAATGAATAAACCATATCATAGCTCCAGGAATCTACTCTCTCCACCATCTTGCATTCTTGCTCCATCACCCCCTTGCCTCTCAGGAGCTGCCGGTCTGGCTGAATGCAGGCTGCATTGGGAGCTGTGCGTGGGAGCCAGAAGGGAAGTACTGGCTCCCATGAACAGGCCTCCAGGGAGTCAGCACGTCCTGTAGGCCACCATTGGAGTAATGTTATTGTGCCAGCCTTTTTGCTGGCAGAACTTCAGGCTGGATTGGTACTTGTGGGAGCACTCTGAGGGGACTTAGATGCTGTGTAAGTCCTCCCTGCAGCTCCTCCCCCACAGCTCCTCCCGCACCACACCCCTGGAACACCCCCTTTCAGAGCTAGTGCCAGCTTCCAACATCTCCATCTGCTGGGCTGGCTGTCTCTGGCAGACCCCCAGCAGTGCTGGCAGGCTCCCAGCACTTCAGCTCAGCCAGGATGGGGGGTTTCTGCTGGTGGAGCCCGGAGTAGTCTGTCAGCACTGGGAGCCTGCCAGCTCAGCTAGGGGTCCACCACATCCAGCTTCCCCCAGCCTAGCATAAACTCAAGTTGGACAGCTCCCTAAACCATGGTTTGTTTTCTGCCAACACACCATGATGTTTATTGATATGAAGCCATGGTTTGTTGTTGGCTTACAAATCATGAATTGTTTTAACTACAGTTTGGTGTTTATGTCTGAACCAAACACCCTTGCTTAATCATGGCTTGCTTAGCCACCCCAAATGCTTGTCAAGCTGTACAGGCATGAGACAAACAAAACTTTGGGGAAACAAGCCGTGACTTGTTTGCTCATCTATTAGATGACTTGTGCTCTATTAAACAAACCATGATTTAGCATTATGTGTGAACACATCCATAGTCTGGATTTTCTGCATGAGGAGGAGTAGGGAAGGTACTTTGGATGTCTTATCAGTAAATCCTGTTTTGCTTTTCCATTGACAGTAATGGTCTTCTGCTCCTCAGCTAAGACCATACTTACCAGAGCTATTTAATTCTGGCTCTTGTCATGTCAGCACAATATAGCAGTGAATACAGTTTATTAGTGGTCACACAGAACAGTATCCACACATCTCCACTTATTATGTAGAGAATTATTTAGCATATTTAATTCCTGAAACTAGAAAATTATTTTAGTCATTGTATCATTAGGGGTAGCCCTGAAGCTCTAATTTCTAATTCCCAATGACTTTTACGTAGCAACCTTTTAACATATAAGTCACTGGTAAATTAAACCTGAATTTAGCTAAAATAAAGGTCACCTGCAATATTAACTATTACCAAACTTGTGGAAATCCAATTATTTCATTATTGCTTGCTGCACTCTATAAAAATTTACAAGATCTAGCTCTGAGAGTTGTGTTTTTTATTAGCATTGGGATAGCAACAAGACAAATATCTTAGATGGTGGCTATATTTAATGCTGCAATATAATTTGGCTTCCCAGCACCAAAACTGTAATCTGAGATTTTGGCTTGTCATGCTGTTAGAATTTATAAGGTATTTTTAATACAGAAATTTAATACAGAATTTTAATACAGAAATTACATGTAAGGAAAATTGCTGAGGAGCTTGAAGAGATAAATTGAATTGTAATATTTTCTATCCTATTTGGTTGTCCAATATTTCTTACTATGTGTTCCAGGAAAAAATGATGTACAATACAGGAATCAAGAACTACATGGTTCCTAATAAACTGGCATATTTTGTAAAATTGGCAGGCTACAAGTAAAGGGCACCTCATTAAATAAACGAGCTATCCTCATTAAATAAACGAGCTATTTATTAAGGGTACAGTAAATAATGAATTGTAGATAAGGAGTTACGGGTAATTATCCACAGTGAATTCAAGGGATCTGCTTTTTAAAAACATTCAGCTGAGAAAACAGGAAAATACAGAAAAGAAAGAGTAATACATTCCTTGCATTACTAATATTATTTTGCCAGGAAAGGAGACATTTTTACTGGAATTGGTGACCTTTGCTGATTTAATGCTACAAGTTCCCCTCTCCAGTGTAGGCTATATTATACAAACAACTTCATAAAACACTTCAGAAAAGGCTCAGCAGACATCCTAATAAGTGCAGACTGCCACAGTAAACTTTCCAAGGCCAGATTTATAATTACCATGAACTACAGCATAACTGACACCATAAATGATCAGACGTACAACATATTCCATGAACATGTATGCAACCAGTGCTGGCTCCAGATTTTAGCTAACTCTGGATCTGGATCTGGATCGTGTCCTGAGTAGATCCACCTTGTCCTTATTACTGTCATAAGGGTTCATTTTCTTGCCCTTTCCCTCTGAGCCCAATTTGCACCAACAGATGGAGGAGGCAAGGCAGGTAGAAGTCGGTGCCATCAGAAAGGACATATGAGCAAGCAGCAACAGTTAGGAAGAGCAGCAGGTGGCAAAGGTCTCCAGAGGTTGGCAGCAGATCCCATCCTGTGACTTGGACCTTAGCAGGTGTCCAGTGATGCAGTTCCCTGACTCCAGCCCTGCATGCACTGATAATCAAAGTGTTAACCCTCTTTCCATCCAGACTCCCATGTTACTGACAAGTATAGGGGAATGTTCTGGTTTGGGGAAAACCATTCACAGTCTCAACTTTCATTTTATTTTGTTGAGCTCTAAAACTATGAGTGGATTCCTGAAGATCAAATCACATTGATTGGAGTAAATTCTGTGGAGGAAAGGGGATGTTTGAAATGTCTCTCAAACTGCAGAAAAATGTCACAACATCACAATTACCCTGTTATGCTTGGGAACATAAAGTTGCATACCATTTGATGTAATGCTGCAATTCAAAGCTACACTAAATACTAAGATAATCATAGGTGAAACACATCCCTGGAACAGTATGGAATTTACTGCTGCTTGGGTATAATTGTGCAAGAAGCTTTTTAAAAATGGTGAAAAAGGTTTTCTGTCAGATTGAGCTGATAGATGGGACCTGTTTGATGCTGCTCAAAAGCGTGGGAGTCAAAGGCAAATCCCACAACAGACCAGTTAGTGAGTGCAATCTCATTTAAAACTTATATTGAAATATATGTTGCTTTTGGAAGAAAAAAAGAAAGAAAAATGTTCTAAAAAGGAATAAGGTTTTCAAGGATCCTGCTGCGCTGATGAACTAAAAGTTGTTGCTTAGTTGTTGCTGTATAAAACTTCATTTCAGTATGTGGGATGTACATTATTGCCTAATCTTTTCCCTGTCGAGCTCAGGGCAGCAGTTTATGGATTATTCCACTATGTGCGTATGTTAGCATTAACAGGACTGGTGTCTGCATTATTGGGCAGCTGCTGACTGTCCATGTACCAGGAGGGCAACTGCCAGTCACACACAAGTCACATAAGAGCATGTGCATGCCTGCACAATCTTAATTTTTGCTTCTGTAATGAGTCAAATACATCAAGTACCATCATGAGGAAGCAAGGGGGAAATGGCATTAATCAGTGATCTCAGATATATCGGCATAAAGAGACTTGAGATGCAGCAAGGCAAGATGGATTTAGCAGGAACAGGAGCACCTGTTCTCATGAGGTGAGAAAGGAATCTGGTGCCAGAACGGAGGGGCTGGCCCAGACAAGCACCAGTTGCGTATGAAGGAGCTGCTTGTCCATGAGTTGTAGGCATTCCCTGTACTGCCTGGTTACTGTAGCTGACTGTGAGTCTATAGGGTACAGGAATCCTGTAGCTCTCCAGATTTTGTTGGATTCCAGTTCATCATCCTTAACCTTTGGCCATACTGGCTGTTGCTGGAGGGACTTGGGGTTCAACAGCATCTGAAGGGTCACAGTTTCCTCATTAATGGTGTATAGATACACAATGATTTGCCCAAGATCACCAAATATGCTTCATGGTTGGACGATGCTTTAGAATCCGGTTTCTCTGATCCAGGTCTAAAAATCTGTACACATGCTTATACTGTGATCTCATTTGAATCTGCTGTGGTTCAAATCCCATTTCAACTTTGATTTTTACTGCAAAGAGAAGGAGGGAGGGAGCCGCTGAATATGAAATTCCATCAAAGCCCCACTCATTTAATTCTGGCGTTGAGTAAAAAAACTGCTACGATCTCCATAATTTCTATCCAGTTATAAACCAATGGCCTGTAACACCCTCCCAATAATTGCTGGTCAGCCAGCTGTTTCTTGCTGTCTCTCTGGGGCTTTATAAGTGTCACTTTCTGGCTGGTTGCCTTCTTCCTTTGAAGAATAAAAGCAGAAGGTAAGTCTGCTCTCTCCAGTACAAATTACAATCCAGCAAATTTCTACCAGGGTAGATGGTCACCTAACCTTCCATCAGTGTTTCTCTTCCTGGAGTTTGGGTTTTTTTTTTTCTGACAGTGCTGTTGGCTATGAAATGCAGGCTTGTATTTTCTTTTTCTTGTTTATAACATTTTTATTATGTTTTTCTTCCAAGCACAGGATGGTTACTCATATTTTCCTTACAACAAACCTGTAAAGTAGATTAGTCTAAAGCTGAGCAACTGGCCCAAAATGAACTTAATGACTAAGGCAAATTTTACCAAAGCAAATTTGACATACACTAAAAACTACTGTCAGGCAATGGTACTTCCTTACAGTGTTGGAATATTTAGCTGACATGCAAATGACAAGGCAGAATACTTTTTCTGTAAACCTGCATATTGTTTTAAAAAATGTTTATAACAAGAGCTGTTACACCGGAACAGTTGCCAGGGAGGTACATTACTGTGCACCTGGCCTCCCAGCAGCAGGAGGGGAGAGGTGGCAGGGAGGTCAGTTGTGTGCAGGCACACCAGCAGGAGTGTTTTCCCTATGGACCCAGGGTATGGTCTGAAGGAACATGGGGAGGCCACCTTGCTGAAGCTAAGCAGGCCTGGGTCTGATTGGTGTCTGGATGGCAAACTGCCTGGGAATCTCATGTATGCTGCTTTGGGCTCCATGATGAAAGGAAGGCAGGATATCAATGTAAGAAATTGATGTAGATGTATCATCTGCAATGTTATTGAGGGGGGGGCACTCCGAGACTTTTAATATTGTGATTCTAACAAGCAAATGATGTGAATTTTCCTGCTTTAAGAGCACTAATGAAATATGTTGAAAGTATGAGTTATGAAGAAAGTTATTCATGGTCCAGAAATCCTTACTTAGATTCTTTGTAATTGCTTTCCAAATTGCATTTCATTTAAAAAGAAGAATGGAAACAATTGCCGATGAGGCAAAAATTTTAGCCATGTTTTTCTCGTGTATGCAAGCAAAAAAAGTAATTAGATTTCTGTGGTGTAATTGATTTTGTTGCTTTGCTTTTTCCCTTTTCTGAATGTGGGATCAGATGGGGGACAGGGAAATAATAAATTATAATGTATATGTTGCTATGATTTATGTTTCAGCTTATAAATCTTGACTATTTCTTCATTTTCCTAACATAATTAGAGCTGATGCCTTGAATTTATGTGTCTCTCTCTTATGCTGCATTTTGCAGGCTTTACTCTTCAGGACTGTGTTAAGCTGAAAAAGAGGAGAACCGCAAGACACATTTCAATCTGTTTGGACTCCCTGTTTACAGACAAGAGATGGAGATGTCATTAAACACAAAAGGGATCACTGTGTGCCTGCTTCTCTTTGTATTAAGTTTGGCAGCAGCTACTGAAATACCGCTTTCTGGTAAGTTGTAGCTATTTACTGAATGTTCTCCTACAACAGAACAGATTAAATCCTGCCGACGTGCTGTTTCCACTTTGAGCTTTGATATCAATTCTCAAAAGGTCTAGTGTGGCCTTTTGGGAATTCATATGTGATAGAAATGTAAGTTTGATTTCATCTCTCGATTGGCTCATGCAGAGCAGTAAACATGTGCAAATAGCTCATAGTCGTCCATGTCGCTTATGCATCACCAAAAAAAAAAAAAAAGAGGACACAGATTTGCATAATGTATGGATGCAAATTTAGAAATGGTTACTATAATTTATATAGTAATATAATGAATCTCACTGACCATGGGGCACATGTGCCTGCTTCAGTCTGCTATCCAGGTGCTAACTGTTGATAGACAACTTCTTTATCTTTCAACTGGACTTGGGCAAGACAGCCCTTCAGACAGAGAATGCCTTCAGATAGAGGACTGTCCTCTGATAGCTTTTCAAATAGACAACTGTCTTCAGTAAAATAGGACAGCTCATCACTTCACAGTGAACCCACTTAAAATTTGTTTGGTATCCTAATATAACATAAAATCCAAGGTTAATACGCATGCTAAAAATTAATTATATAACCCAGATGTTGAGCATTCAGCCCAGAAAGAATTGTCAGAAAAATAAATGCTATGTATGTCTAGGACCTGGGAAACTCCAGTGATTGTTATGCCCTGTCTGGTTTGCAAAAATAAGGGTATTTACTGCTTGTGAAGGTGAGAGGGCACAATAGACAAAAGCTCCTTGGGGAGCTTTTGAGACCCTTTGCAATATATACCTGGATTGACCTGAAATGGATTGCATTTGTTAGGTTTTGTGTTGTTGTCAGTCTCTGGTACGGCTGAGCTCTGAGTCAGAACTTGGAGCCTCAATTTTCTTGGGGGGGGGGAGAAGTGAGTTGGAAGTAAGAAACCCTCCCCTAGTTTACCATATTTTGTTGTATCTCCACTAAAATGCCTCAGAATATTCACCAGCATACTTATCATCTGTTCCTACCCACTGTGAGCCTGCATGTTGTGATTCAATTATTTACATACTTGGCCAAATTAATCCAAACAAATTACCACAACCTGAACAACCAGCCATACTGAGAAGGAGTAACAAACCACAT
Organism: Rhineura floridana; assembly: GCF_030035675.1. NCBI lineage: Eukaryota > Metazoa > Chordata > Lepidosauria > Squamata > Rhineuridae > Rhineura > Rhineura floridana. The sequence continues at coordinate 169,368,275 of NC_084482.1, read as the reverse complement.
CCCCTGGACATTCAGGCAAACATTTCTGTTGGACTCTCACTGTGACCAGCTATTCCAGCACTGCACCATGTTGAAGTGAGTGGGCAGGTTCCTGTCTTCCAAATCACTGCTAAAAGGAGACATGTGTGCTTTCATTTAATGGTTCAATATTCCTCCCCAAGCGTGAGGGCCTTGCTAGTAAGCACCTCATATCAGAGTCATGCTCCATCCCAGCTACTGAGCGGTGGCAAAGCTGCAAGACACACGTATCATAGGTTGGGGAGTGCTGTTCTGTATAATTTTGATTCACAGTGCCATACTTAGATTCAGAGTGCACTCTTGTAATGTATACAACCACTGAGAATAGAAAAAATGTAGCTCTGTTTTACAGAGAACAGTTTCAGCAGGTAATTCGAATATGATTCTGAAGAACGAATTATTTTTTTCGGTCTTCAGTCGCTAAGAGAATGATTTTTTTTTCCAGATCACATTCAAATTCCCTGATAAACCACATATTTGGAATTCTAGCCTACCTATTCCCAGACTATTTGACTTTTCTTTGACCCTACGTATCCATTTGATTCTTAATTTCTGTTAATGAAGCTTTTTATGGTTTTAATAAACATGAATTATGTTTGGCTCTAAACAAGCTGGGCAAAGCATAGTGCCATTGGAGGTGTAGAAGATGAGATACCATATGGTGCAGCAAGATACCACATTCCATGAGTTTTCTGGTTCACTGGACTTAAAGTGTTTCTAGCCAGTACCCTAATATTCATCCCTGTAATTTATAACAAAGCGGTAATTCTATTATGGTCAATTACTCTTCAGGGCACAATTTCCATTTTTATAGTTTGGTTATGTGGAGATTCACAACACTTTAATTTCTTCAGGGTAATAAAAAAAAGTAAATCCATGAAATTAGATGATTTGCATAGTAGTGAGGCCCAGTCATCCTACCATTGAGAGCACATGGTTCTGAATGATGATGGTAACTGAGGGATTTATGATGGTATCCTGAGTAATAGGGGGACTTAGGTCAGGTAATACTATCTCTTGTTTAAATATCTATATGTTTAAAAACCAATAATGGCTTTATTTGTAGGTGTTTTTTTAAAAAAAAGTAAATTACAGTTAATGTGCATATAATATAAGAATATAACAGAATGAAGAAGAAAATTTACACCCCCTGTAATAATGGAAATAGGCTTTATACTACAGTGTCTTGTTTCATTTAACTCTAGTTACTTGTTCCTACTGAGTTCCTTGGAGCTATATGGCAAACTAAAAGAAATAGGTCTTGGCTTGTATTATTTATAGGGATGTTTAAGGAATTCCATCTTTGTGAATTCCAGTACTGATCCACCACTTCTAATGTGTAAAATGGATCTTAGTTGTCCACCAGTATTCATACTCTATTTATTTCAACAGTTTATCTACTGCTTAACACTTGAGTTTCTTAGAGATGTGCAGTGGAGTTGCAGAAGAGATACAAAAGATAATCAGTTAAAATTAATCATAAAATCAGAAAACCTTACTGAAAATGCCTGCTGAAATTTTAAAAAAAGTCTTCACCAAGTACCTGGAGCTCAGGAGGGAGGTGGCCTGCTGAATCTCAGCTGGGAGGGAGTTCCACATAATTGGGCCCACGGTACTGGTTCCTGGTGGATATGAACCATGCATCTGAGCCATGGGGTATCACTAACAGTGAGTCCTGCAAATAAATCAGTGATTAGGTGGGATAGAAGGAATCCTCAATATTCCAATGCAGTTCTTGGTCCTCCCCCCCCCCAAAAATAGTTGTATCAACATATGTTTAAATAGAACTGTAAGAATTCTCTAATTGTGATTGGTATATGGATGTATATGGGTTGTTCTTTCCATGTGCTTTATTTGACCATATGCCCTATTTCTGTTTCAGTACCACAGCTCCCAACAATCACAGAACAACCAACTGATCAAGTTGCATTCCCTTTTGATGAAGAGTTTACAATCAAGTGTGAAGCTAAAGGGAATCCACATCCAAAGTAAGTTTGCAAAACCTGTAGGAGCGAATAGTAATGTGCTCCCTGCCTGCTGAAGTGTGGGTGGGAGAGAATTTGAAGGCACCAGTGGAGGCAAGACGAGGCATGTTACTATAGTGTGCATACATGTTACACCAATGTGGATCTGAGGGGTGGGGCGTGAGGTAAAAAGCTTATAATGACTCTTGGCCCAGCCTCTTTAGTTCTTTGGTGTCTGCCCTCCTTCCCTGTAGTGCAGTGCAATTTTGCAAGCACTTTGGGGCCAAGATGGAAATTTTGGCTTGCAGGCAGAGTTAGCCTATACTTGCAGGAATTTTTCCCCCTACTCTGCACTGCACCATTTGTGGGAAATTTATTGCTTTCAAGTAGTGCTGTCATTACTGAACACCAAAGTCAGGATCATTCAGACCATGGTATTCCCGATCTCTATGTATGGATGTGAAAGTTGGACAGTGAAAAAAGCGGATAAGAGAAAAATCAACTCATTTGAAATGTGGTGCTGGAGGAGAGCTTTGCGCATACCATGGACTGTGAAAAAGAGAAATAACTGGGTGTTAGAACAAATTAAACCAAAACTGTCACTAGAAGCTAAAATGATGAAACTGAGGTTATCCTACTTTGGACACATCATGAGAAAACAGGATTCACTAGAAAAGACAATAATGCTGGGAAAAACAGAAGGAAGTAGAAAAAGAGGAAGGGAGTAGAAAAAGAGATGGATTAATTCCATAAAGGAAGCCACAGACCTAAACTTACAAGATCTGAACAGGGTGCTTCATGGCAGATGCTCTTGGAGGTCATTGATTCATAGGGTCGCCATAAGTCGCAATCGACTTGAAGGCACATAACAACAACAACAAAGTGCTGTCAGATCTCTTGACTGTTTTTCAAGCTTAAAAGCATAGTTCCATTTTTTATTGGATCAGCAATGAGATGTGTTGTGTCTAATCCCTTCCACCACACTATCCCGCTCTTGTTCCAATTGTCACTGGCCCTGGCGCACTGAGCCAATTCAGACAGAACAACCTTAGCTTAATAAACACTGTTGATGTTTGCATAATCTTGTCACTGATCCCAATTTCATGTTCTGTTTTGTACTAGTGAGAGAATAAACCACCGGTTTCTGGTTTGAATGTAATGGGAATTGTGGTTTAAACAAACCATTATAGAAGTGCCAAAGCCAGTGCATGAGAGGAGAGGGCAGAACATGGGCATGACATACATTCTTGGCTTAATAAATCATGGTGTGTTAGGCTGAGATTGTTTGAATCACCCCTGAGTTTCCTATTTGGGAAAGACCTGGTGGCTACTGCAAGCATAATGCTGTGATTTACTGTGTGCACCCTTAGCAAATTATATGAAGTGTATAATAGCAATCAGATTGTGGCAGCTGTCTATATGCCTTTTGCATGGTTTTGTCTTTTGCATGTGTACACACGCACATGAGTATGCACATACACACAGCCTTTATAATAGGAGGTCTTAGGAAAATTCCAACAATGAGATTGTTTCTGCAAACTTATTAAAATCATTTATAACAATGAAATATAGTATAATGTTATGACACTGTTTGCATATTATGAGGATTACAAATTCAGTCATCCACAGCGTAAGCAGATTTTAACATACAGTGTTAATAAAACTACAGTAATTGTGAACAGAGATGTAACATTCTCTAGGGTGATGAAGGAAAACCTATTATTCTCCTGATCTGACTTTTCAGAGACTCAGACCTGATAAAACACAGACCATTACTGTAGAGCAATTTTCTGTCTGATTTATCTTCCACCTCATCTTTTTTTCTCATTTTCTTTCACCTCTTAGAGAGTATAGCTTCACATCCTTCCTATTAGAAACCCACAACTGACTACTGATCTTAGGATGTTGTGGTGACAGTCTTCTGTTAAGGATATCTGGATTCATATTTGAAGAAATCCTGGAGGAAAGAGGGTCTTTAGCAGTGGGTCACAAATCCCTCCTCTCAGCCATTTCTGAGCTTGCAGCCTACTACAATTACCTATTAAAATCAAGGGAGGAACAATGTCTCACTTGCAGCGGGGGAGATTTGTGAACATTGCTTGTGAGCTCTTGTGAAGCCTTTTGTGATGTTGTGAGCTCTCTCAATGAACAGCCACAAATCCCCAATGGTGTTTATCCAAGTTTTCATCCCCTTCCCCGTCTTACACATAAAGAACTAATGTATCAAAAAGTTTTCAGTCTAGTTTGCTTCCCAACAGACTGTTTTTCTATGTGCAGGGATTTGTATCCCCACCCCTTTGGAAATGTATTCAGACATTCGTTGCACTAATGAATGTCTTGCCGCCCTGGACTCCTGCTGGAAGGAAGGGTGGGATATAAATAAAATAATAAATTAATAAATAAACCAGTCTTTAGTAGTATGTACAGTGCAGGATGCATAAACTATCCTTACATTTCGATTGCTATCTTAGTCAAAGTGAATTATGTGAAACATATCTAGGAACAAAGAGAAATTCTTAGTTCTAGTTGATTAATATAGAGCTGCCTTGAGCCCAATTAAAGAAAAGTGGAATATAAATGTTTTAAATAATTTATTGATAAAACACACATTTCTGCTACTGCTTGAATCTTCACTTCAGTTGATATATTAGTACATTGTGTCGAAGTTCTTCATGGTATACTGTTGTCGTTTCAGCTTTACTTGGAAAAAGGATGGGAAACTATTTGATCTGAGAGGTGATCCAAGGATACTTATGTCCAACAATTCAGGAACGTTTGTTGTTAGAAATCGTGGGAATATATCCATGTTCCAAGGAAGATATCGCTGCAATGCTTCCAACGAGCTAGGAACTGCTATGTCAGAGGAGATAGCACTCGTAGTTCCAGGTGAGCTTTTATTTGTGCTAATTTGATGCATACCCGAAAGAATAAAAATACAATTTGGGCATAATATACTTTTTGGTGTAGTGTTTGCTTTTACTAATGGCCCATAGAATTATCTAGGATTAACAGGAACACTGCCCAGGAGCTCTGAGGAGTTCAAAGTCACAATTGCTTTCTTTTGGAGAAATTGTGCACTTTTCTTAAGGGCTCCCCATACTCTTGTTGAGCTTTGAGTACCCCTTCTGGATTTCACTCTATTCAACCGCTTTCTCCAAGGAGTATTTGAGAACACTTCATATGGAACTTGGTTTACCATCGCTGCACATTCGCTGTACCAGCACAAAACAATATTGGTCTGGCAATAAAGACAAGCAAGAAGAGGTTATGTTGTTTTTTTCCTTGCCCAGATTCATTAGCTAGCTAGCTAGCTAGCTAGTAAAAGAGAGAGGTGAAGACACTGCCCTATGAGGTTTGTAATGTACAATAGATGGATAATACATTGTACAAGATATGGGGGAGGCCAGCTATGTTTTTATTTGCATGGTCTTTATTTCTCTGGTTTCTTTTTAGGAGCACAATAAATCAAACCCATGGTCTTAAGGAATGTTTTGAGGATCAATGTGATTAGTTAAACAGAAATGTGAGAAATTTGATCTTGAGGACAAAGTATATTAAGGACATCCTTGTATTGTGTGACAACACTAGTCATTTTAAGCATGTTCATTAGGGAAGGCCCAATAGTTTGGCGGCAAAGCATCTCCAGCTAGGGCTGGGAATGTCACCTCTTTGAAACCCTGGAGAACTGATGCCAGTTAGTGTGGGCAATACTGAGCTAGATAGACTAATGTTTTGACTCAGTATAAGGCAGCTTCCTACGTTGTGTTTACCATAAGTCTTGAAATTCTCAAGCAGTGTCCTTTTCTAATCCTACTACCTGAGATCCTTTCATTGGAGGTGTCAGGAAATTAAAATCTCACTACACTTAAGGTAATATCTTTGTCGTTGGGTTCAAATGCTACCTCTACTGCATAGCTCCATTTTTGGGTATATTCTCAGAACTGATATCTGACAGGAGCAGATCTTTGAATGCAGGGCACCAACAAGCAGCAGTAAAGTGAGCCGAGAGCAATTTCCAGCAAAAAGCAAGAAGAAGCTGCTTAACTCTTCTCCTTGTCCACAACTTGATTCCTAGGCCTATTATTATTATTATTATTATTATTATTATTATTATTATTATTATTATTATTATAGGCCTGGGGATCAAGTCGTGGACAAGGAGAAAAGTAGTAGTAGTAATAGTAGTATCATTATCATTAACATCATCACAATCATTATCATTATAATCATCATCATCATTACCAAAAGGTCCCAAGGTGAGTCACAACAATATAAAATACAATATTAAAAACAGTTCAAAACAAAGTAAGCTCACAACTAGAGAGGGTCCTAAAAATATATATCCTAAATGTCAAAGGCCAGGATGAAAAGGTGCACCTACAGCATAGGATGAAAGCTGTATAATGAAGGTGCCAGAAACACCTCCATGGGGAGGAAATTCCACAATTTTGGGGCTGCCACAGAGAATGCTGTGTCCTGGGCCACCCCCCAAAACTTCTGAAGGTGGTGGAATGATCAAGAAGGCCCCTTCTGCTAATCTCAACCCCTGAGAGGACCTGTAGGGAAGAAGGCAGTGTTTCAGATATTTGGGGCTGAAGTCATTTAGGGATTTAAACCCTAGGATGAACACTTTAAATTGGGGTTGGCAATGAACTGGCAACCAACACAGCTGTTTTAAAACAGGGGTTATATGTGATCCAAATGGAACCCCGGCCAATTATCTGGCTGCTGCATTTTAGACCAACTGAAGTTTCTGAGTTGTCTTCAAGGGTAGGCCTGCATAGAGTCCATTGCAACAATCCAATCTGGAAATTAACCCGAGCATGGAGTACAGTGGCCAAGTCATCTCTGTCCAAAAGGACCATATCTAGAGAACCAGCCATAGCTGGAAAAAGGCATTCCTAGCCACTGAGGCCACCTTGAGCTTCCAGCAACAAGGTTGAATCCAGGAGAACTCCCAAGTTATGGAACTGATCCTTCTAGGGGAGTCCATTCTGCTCCAGGACAAGCCATCTCCCCATCTCCTGATCTCAGATGTGGGGCACGTAACTTCTCTGTCATCTGGATTCAGCCTCAATTTACTGGCCCACATCCAGCCCATCACGGCCTCCAAGCACTGATCTAACACTTCAACTGCTCTCCCAGTTCAGATGGAACAGACAGATTGAGCTGGGTGTCATCTGCATATTGGTGACATCTCATTCCAGTCTCCTGATGACAGCTCCCCGTGACTTCATATAGATGTTAAATAGAATAGGAGACAAGATGGAGCCCTGAGGGACAGAACAGACAATTCCAATGGCACTGAACAGTAGCTTCCCATAGCTCAGCCAGAATAATTTCTTGTCTTGGAAAAAAGTAAGGAGAAAAGCAGTTTTGGAGAAAGATTCACCATCTTTCCCCACCACTTCTCACCTGTTGCTTTACTTTAGGATTTGTTGGCAGCCCACATTCAGAGATGTAGCTCTGATGACATTACCTGGGGTTCTGTCATCGGTCTTGTCTCCCCAGCTATCCATTGAGAACAGTAATAGGTTATATATGAATTAGGGCAATGTTTCCAAACCTGATGCCTCCCAGACATTTTGGACTACAATTCCCATCAGCCCTGACCATTGTCCATGCTAACTGGGGCTGATAGGAGTTATAGTCTAAACATTTCAAAGGCTCCAAATTGGGAATACTGTCTGAGAGTCACAAACTACATTTATTATAACTTCTGTTATGTTCATACTTTCAAGGGGTGAGTAAGAGCCTGAAGTTACAGAGATAACTCTGTCAAGTCTGGGTTTCTTAATACACTTGTCTTTGAGTCAACAATAAGTGATCATGGAACCTACAGAAGAATCTGTGTCTTTAACAAGTTCATAGTTCCACAGAAAGACAGAGTGACCTGTGAATAACAGAAGACAACAAGAAAAGGTTATGGACCTTTCTGGCCACATATGCATCTTACATTTTAAGGACTATTATACCACTTTAACAGTCATGGCTTCCTCCAAAGAATCATGGGAGATGGAGTTAGTTAAGAAAGCCCCTGCCTGTATGTTTCCGAGCTCAATTCAAGGTGCTGGTTTTAACCTATAAAGCCTTACACAACTTGGGACCACAATACCTGATGGAACGCCTCTCCCGATACGAACCCACCCATACACTACGCTCAACATCAAAGGCCCTCCTCTGGGTGCCTACTCCGAGGGAAGCTCGTAGAATGGTGCAAGGGAGAGGGCCTTCTCAGTGGTGGCCCCCAAATTATGTAATGATCTTTCTGATGAGGTGTGCCTGGCGCCAACACTGTTATCATTTCCGCGCCAGGTCAAGACTTTCCTCTTCTCCCAGGCATTTTAGCATGTGTTTTAAATTGTTTTAATTTGTGTTTTAAATTGTTTTTAAGAGATGTGTTTTTAAATTTGTATATTTGTTTTTAATGTGTTTAGTTATTGTAAACTGCCCAGAGAGCTTTGGCTATGGGGCGGTATATAAATACAATAAATAAATAAATAAATATTCCTCCCACAGAGCTGCAATTCCCAGAGTGGTTTAACAATCAATCCCTCTTCTCAGGGAAGTGGGGGAATTACTGTTCTGTGAGGGGAATCAAGGTCTCCTAACAACTCTCAGCACTCTTAACAAACTACAGTTCCCAGGATTATTTGGGGGAATGCCATGACCATTTAAAGTGGTATAATAGTTCTTTAAATGTAAGGTCCAGATGTGGTCTCTGTGGAATTTCCTGCTGGTGTGGTGTGGTGTGTGTTTTAATAGCATTTTCATCATTATTTGTATTTTGGAAGTTGTTTGGTTCTTTTATTGTTTGTTTGTTTTGTTTTCTTGATTTATTGTATTTATTGTATTTATACATTGCTTGTTTTTTTATCTTTTTGTACACCGCCCAGAGAGCCTTCGGGCTTAGGGCGGTATATAAATAAAATAAAATAAATAAATAAATAAATAAATAACAATACTGGGATAACAGTGTTAGAATCTTGACTGTGTAAATAGTTAGGTGAGTCCTTAGTGATTCTCATTGTGACCTGGTTTGTAAACATCTGGGGTAAATAATCATACGTCTTCTGTATGTGAAATCAACTTGGAACAATAATTTCCTGGCATAGATTTCAAACATCAGCCCCCAAACACCTCGCAAAGTAACAAAGAGTGTGGTTGATTGTATGCATGCATATATTTCACTCCTGTGTAGCATTTGTTGTTTTCTGGGACTTGCTAGCTGTCTTGGATCATGCATTCTCTCTGGGGAATAGGCCAGCAGGCATATTAATATATAAGCCATTTTAAACAGAAGACCCTCAAGAGAACTGAGTTCTCTCAGTGGCAGAAAGTGAACTGATTTAGGTAGATGTTTGATACAGTATTCTTTTCCTCTAGATATTCATTTTATATTCCTTCCATAGTTTTACATAAAACCATAATTGATTATTTAAACACTATATTCAGCAACGTTTTCAGTAGAAAATGTTACAAAAAGTAAAAAACAAAACAAAAATGAGGGGTGAAAGCAGATCCCCCCATCCAAATTCTACACACACACACGCACACTTCCTCCCAGATCAGTTCAAAGTGTGCACAAATGCAAATACAAATACTGCAATTGACAGTACACATATAATGAATTGTATGTGTGTGTGGTGGGGGGATCCTTGCAGCTGTTACTTGCACCTTATAAAGGCTACGGGTGGAAGGTTCTATCAGTTTTGGTCCTCTCTGTTTCTCATTTTTTTCCAATCTTAAATTCAGTTCTCCACATTCTTATAGCAATTTGTGATTAAAAAAAATACTCATGAAAATTCTTCAGAATATTCTTTAGTGCAAGTGTCTCCTACCAACCACATTTCTACAATTTAAATAATGTACAGATTTTTGCAAGCAATTCCTCCTAATATAGTGCAGTTTCACTAATATATTCACTAATATATTCCTTTATATGTATGTTTTCCCCTGGTATATGCATTTTTGTAAACACTGTTTGGTTGGAGAACTGCACTGCCAAATTTGGATACATGTGAATTTCAAATTTGTTGCTGCAAATTGCCATCCTCCTCCCCTGCAGCTGCATTTCACTAAAAACAAAAATGGGAGATCAATCAATCACAGGTCTCCTGCATGATTTGTTATTTGGTTCTCAGCTTCACTTCAGCAAAGGCCAGCTTATATCTGCAGGCTTACTTAGAAACTTAGAAAGTCCCAGAGCAGTTTCACCTTCATTTGTTTCTGGGAACATTTTGATAATTAAAAGGAATCGATTAGGGTTGCCAGATCTCTGGTTTTTGCCTGGAGATTTGGGATTTTAGAGGTCCTCTCTGGGTCTCCAGGTAAGTCATCTTAATCTCCAGACTCTTAGCTTGCATTTTTTTAAAAAAAATAAGTTTCTAGGTGGTCTTGTTCAAGAGATATACACTAAAACATAACCCCCCTGCAACTTCTGTTCACTGCGCTTTCAGGTTTTTAGCCAATAAGTAAAGTCAGGGCTGTGATTGACAAGAGATTTGCTGACCCCCAGGCAATAGCTAGAACCCATTGCAAATCTTGAAAACAGTTTCCTTTTCCTGTTTGTCTGCACATCAGAAGTTGAATGAATGTATATGTTATACTTTTCTAATTATAAGTAGTCAAACAAGCTTAAATTTTACTGGGCTGTTGAAGAGGGCAATTTATTTCTCTAATTCATAGCCTATTTTGAAAATCTTCCAGTATGAAATTTTAATCCATTATCCACTTTTCTGGGAGAAAAGCTGCAATGCTAATCCCACCTACCTGGGAGTAAACCCCATTGAATTCAGTAGGGCTTACTTTTGAGTAGACATGGTTAGGCTTGTGCTGTAAATCAATGGGACTTTTGAGTGAACATAGTAAAGGATTGTGTTGTAAATCTTTCTCTCCCCCTCCCCCTTTTTTTAAAGCAACTAGGCAGGGTTTACTTAGAATTATTATTAGAATTAGATTTCCTGCCCTTCACCCAAAGGTTTTATTTGGTAGGAAACTAATACTTTTTAAAATAAAAATGTTCTGCAATGACCAACAAGTTTTGACAATAAACTTTAGGCATGATTCTGAATTTTGGGTTGGGTGAGTGAAATTTCTTATCATTTGAGGTTGCAGTCCTGTGTACGATTCCCTGTTTGAATATATTGGGGCCTGCTTCTGAGTAAACATGCATAAGATTGCACTATAAATATCTATTACAGGTTGTGTAAATAATAAACATCTTTGACATGCATGCTTATATAAATATTCCTTCATACTACGTCTCAGTACATATCTGATTTCACACTATGGTTGTACATTATTATTTCCTCTACATTTTAAGTGTGCCCTTCTTGGTTCCGGTGGTCATGGTCCTCCTCCATTCTTTTCACCCTGAGGAGCAGATTAGGCTGAGAGATGGTGAGTAGCCCATGGTCACCAAATAACTTTGCAGCTGATTTCCATTTAAAAAATAATAAAAATGATTCATAGGCAGGCAAAGTTTATGAAGTAATGCAGATCCAAATACATTTAAAGCACATCCAACTCGCATTTAAAGTGCATGGCTTCCCCCAAATAATCCTGGAAAGTGTAGTTTTCCCCTCACAATTATAGTTCCCACCACCCTTAACAAACTACAGTTCCCAAGATTCTGTGGTGGGATTCATGTGCTTCAAATGTATGTTGAATGTGCTTTAAATGCATGGTGTGGATCTGCTATAGATATGCTGTCCATTCATTAGTGAATTGAAAAGAGCAATTTTAAAAGACAATTTTTAAATGGGAAGGGCTGTAGCCCAGTGGTACATGCAAAGGTCCAAAATCCAATCTCTGGAGCAGACTATTGCATGGGATCCTGAAGAGCCAGTGCTAGTCCATTTCATCAGTACTGAGCTAGACAGTACTAAATGGCCTGAGTCAGTATAAGGCAGATTCCTTTGTTCCTAAAAGAGGAAAGAGACCCAAGGGCTAAAGTGACTCTGAAATTTATTTATGTATTGTACTTATAACATTTATATACCACTTTATTGTAAAAAATCTCAAAGCAGTTTACAGAAGGAATTAAAACAATTATTGGCAAAAAGTTAAAAACAGGTATTTACAAACATTCAAAATTATAAAATCAACAGTGAGTGAAAAACAGATAAAAAGCATAATAGCTTTTACATGCCTGGGTAGGCTTGCCTAAACAAAAATGTTTTTAGCAGGTATCGAAAAGAGTATAATGAAGGCACCTGCTAATGTCAATAGGCAGGGAGTTCCAAACTGTAGGTGCTGCCACACTAAAGGATCCATTTCTTACAAGAGCAGATCAAGTACTATGTGGCACCTATAACATGGAATGCGCACCTTGAACTTGGCCTGGTAGCAAATCAGCAACCAATGCAGAGGTATTATGTGCTGATAGGGTCTCACTCATGTCAGCAATCATGCCACAGCATTCTGCACTAACTGCAGCCCCCAGTTCAGTTTGTGCTACATGGGGATTTATGTGACCTTGGCTGACTGGCTGCCAGGTTTTTTTAGTTTTCGTTTTTGGTTAGGAATCCTGACTGGTTGTGGGATGCTGAGTTGTCTACCTTACTCATAGGAAACTTGTTATGGTTGGTATAGTATTGCATTTAGGGAATCATCACTATCTTTTGTTTTTCTTTACTGTTTGCATTTTCATTTGCATCTGACCTCACTCCCTTACATCCATAAAAGCATTAACAGTGGTTACATGTGGTCAGCTCAACCTCCTTAAACCCACTGATACACCTTGTTGTTTGTTTGATGGTTTGTTTTTTGTCCAATAGTGGTAAAAGAGAATTCACATACTGGGAAGTGTGGCTTCAATTGCTGCTGTTCCCAAGCTACTACCTGTGAATGTGGACCAAACCATGTGTGTTTCCTCTCTGTTAATTATTATTCACTGGAATTGGGTTGGCTGTCAAAGTGAGTTTATAGCAGGCCACAGGATAGGCAGGAAAGGTTGCCAACCCTACTTGCATATGGATATTGTTGCAGAGGATCCCTAGTCAACCCTTACCAACAGGACAGTCCTAACCATATCTACTCAGAAGTAAGTCCTGTTGAGTTCTATGGGGCTTAGTAAGTGTGTTTAGAATTGCAGTCTTCAGGGGCATCCATATTTACTCCTGAGTACTCCCATTTAACATCTCCACAACACTAGACTCCCTTCTTCCTGCGATGGCCTTCTGGTGACTGGTCTCGCTTGAGGGTACTTAAACCCTTCTTGCCAGAAGCAAGTAGGCTAGATTAAATGTTCCCTACCCAGGGTCCCTAAGCAGATGAGAAGGGATGATCCTGTCACTTCAGCTGGGCCTGGGAACACCCTCTTTTAGCTAAGATTTCTATCCTAATTTCCAATCGGATATGGTTTTTTGTTTGAGTGGTATGCTCCAAGCAACTGTGGTTGATGCTTAATGTGTCATGCTTAATGACATCACTAAGGCCCCACCCCTGAAATCTCAGGCTTTGGGATGCTTCTGACCTGGCAATCCTATAATAGATTCTCTCTGTTAAGGTTACTGCATTTATCATTGGCTAAGAAACAGGATATTGGGTCTTCTTCATCCTTGCTTTACGTATTCTGGTATTCGTATGACCTACTGTTCATGCCAAAGCTAAATATTACTAATAGTAACAATTAAGAATAAAAATATTTAGCTTTATTAGTACAGCTAGTGCATTTAACTTGGTCTCAAGTTGTTTATGGTTCTATAGGTCAGAACCAAAACCTTAAATATGGCCTGATGGCTTATTGACAGCCTGTGCAGCTCCTTTAATAGTGGTGTAATCTGCATGCAGTAGAACACACCACTGCATAGCTTAGGCTATAGGTTCCCAATCAGACTTAAGGGCAGTTCCACATGCAGCACATTACAGCAGAACTCATTCCAGTAGTCCAACTGTGAGGTTACCAGTGCATAAGTCACAGTGGCCAGACTATCCCTGCCTTGGAACTGTTGCAGTCGACTGAGCATACATGGAGTAAGGAGATCTCATAAATAAACTAGTACCAAGCTGTTAAGTTTTTATATACTGATAGTAACACTTTGAACTTGGCCCGGTAGCAACCAGTGAAGATATCTGAGCAGAGGTGCAATATGCTGACTAGGTCTCACTTCTGTCAGCAGTCATGCAGAAGCATTCTGCACTGTCTTCAGCTTCTAGGCAAGGAAAGCCTCCCATAGAGTGCATTGCAGTAATCCAGTTGAAGGTGCCAATGCCTGAACTACTCTGGTCAAACTCTCCTGGTCCAAGAATGTCTGTAGCTGTCATAGCAGTGGCAGCTGATAAAAGGTGCTTCTAGCCACTGAGGCTAACTGGGCCTCCAGTGGCAAAGCTGGATCCAGAAGCACCCCCATACTGTGTGCTTGCTGCTTCAGGGCAAGAACAACCTCATCTACATCAGGCAATTGACCAATTTCTCAGACCTCCGTCTTGCCAGGATTCAGGCTCAGTTTTTTTCCCCCATCAGCCCCAGCAGGCACCTGAGATTCTAATGATAGAGATGGGTCAACAAACACCTCCAAACTATGCAAATTTTCCTATTGGGGTGTTCAGCAAAACAGATATATTGCCCAATTCCCAGGAACATTTCCCCCCTAAGACTTCCATCTTGTTAGGATTCAGCTTCAGCTTATTGGCCCTCATCTAGTCCATCACTGTATCTAGGCGAGAGCCAGTGTGGTGTTGTGGTTAAGGTGCTGGACTACGACCTGGGAGACCAGGGTTTGAATCCCCACACAGCCATGAAGCTCACTGGGTGACCTTGGGCCGGTCACTGCCTCTCAGCCTCATGAAAACCCTGTTCATAGGGTCGCCATAAGTCGGAATCGACTTGAACGCAGTACACACATGTATCTAGGCCATCAGTTCAGAGCTTGCACTGCCACACCTGACTCAGATGTAACAGAGAAATAGTGTGTCATCAGTGTACTGATCATACATTGCTTCCTGCATCATTTACATTAAAACATATTCAAAGATTATGACTATTTGATTTTATACTACTGGCACACGTTGGTTCCATTGATTACAAGAAAACCTTAGCACCTGTTGATGGTTCCTACTCTTCTCCCCATTTCCCTTTTGGCAATATTGGATCCCAATACAATGATACACTGCATGGCAACATTTGATAAGTGCTGCTTCAGAAGAGCTTGAATAAATCAATTAGATGTGTGTGTAAACATAATCAGAGCTGAGCCTGGAAAGTGAGAGATCGCTGTGTGCATTCCTGATAACAGCATGGCACTTGGCAATATTCTGCCCACAGTTTTCAATGAGGATTCAAGGTGCTTGGCAACTCACCATCCCCATAAAAGTGGAAATAGCAACAAGTCACACTGGGTAATGCTTCAGAGCATAAATTATGCCCACTGAGCCATCCAGTGTCTATACAATGGGATTCCCAGGGAAAGCAAGGGTGCTGCTGATAGGGAAAACAAAAGGAGTATTTATATATCCCAGTTGTCCCAACAACACAATGGAAATACAAATTTTAATTTAAAAAACTGATTTTAAATACAGAAATAGCCACATATTTATTGAGAATGAAGATGCAAAACCTCCAGTGAGAAATGAAAGCTTTGTGTAGCTTCACCTCAATTGTGTGAATGTTTAATGTTCATATTCCAGTATTGGGAAATAAAAGAGAAAACTGCAGTAATTATATGGTACCTACATAATTGAAGCCAATTATGAAGGTGAAGGCACCAACTGCTGAGCTACTTAACTGGGAGAATCTATTCCTTTTAATTATCAAAACATTCCTAGAGCCAAATGGAGAAGGGGAAAAAAAACTTGTAGGACTGGATATGTGAACATGCCATTTCATTGACCATAAAGCTGTACAGCTTTATGTGACTGCTTCTCAAATTCTGTGCTTACCGTATTCATAACCTTTCCTAGGGCCAAAATAAATCAGGCATTAAAAGGCCAGAGCAGATTCCAAGGTAAGATTCAAATATTTTAGCTTGGAATTTACTACACATATTTACTACAAAAATGAGGTGTTTAAACAAGTCTAGCTTGTGGAAAGAAACACAGAGATCAAATAAAGCTTGGGCTCACACTATTCAATATTCTTATATGTTAGAAATTACAGGAAAATATCAGTATTGGACTCTCAGACTGGATATTCAAAATCTTACTTACAAAGAAGCTATTTTTTTTTCTTGCCTGAAAACAACATGGCATACACATGCAACAAGTGCAAGCTGGTGAAACTGTTGGAAGAAAAAGTGAGAGGCCTGGAGCAGCGGGTGGCCACACTCAAGGGTATAAGAGAAGACGAAGAGACAGAATGCTGAAACAACAGCAGCAAAGAGAACTACAGGAGGTGGAAGAACAACAGCATGTTGATGCAGAAGAGGAGACTATTGTGGAGAGAAAGAAGTATAGGAAACTCTGTGGAAAAGAGTGACCGTTAGGAGCAGAAGAGCTAGAAGATACCCTGCACCGGTGGAACTATGGGACCGATTTCAGGCACTTGAGGATGAGACTGGAGGACAGCCTGCAGACAAAGAATCACAGGAGATCCCATGTGACAGTGAGCGAGAGGCTGAAGCTCAGTCAAGCAGAGGCAATGAAACCACACCTGACAATAATAAAAAGAGAAGAGTAGTAGTAGTGGGACTCCCTGTTGCATGGGATTGAAACCCAAGTATGCTGAGAATATCCATGGACTCACCAGGTATGCTTTCCCCCAAAGGATGGATTAGAGATGTGACAGAAGGGTTGCCATCGCTCATAAAGCCCACTGACACATATTCCTTTCTTCTCATCCATGTGGGAACAATTGATACTGCCAAGCAGAGCTACGAAGAAATCACACCAGACTTTGAAGCTCTGGGAAGGAAACTGTCAAGGGTTTTGTGGCCCAGATAGTTTTCTTATCCATCCTTCCGGTACTTAAAAGAGGAGTAGAAAGGGAAATAAAAATACTCCGGCTATGAAAGTGGTGCAAACACGAGAGATTGGGATTCTGTGACCACAGGCAAGTGGTGGGTTGCACCTCACAAGGACTGGGAAGAATTTATTTGGCCATAGCATGGAGAAGTTCATCAAGAGAGCTTTAAACTGAATCCTAGTGGGGAGGGAGACATAAGCTTCGTGGTAACGACTGATGAAGGCTTATTTATAGTAACAGCAACTGAGAGAACAGCTCTAATGGGGCCAATAATAGTCTTCATAAAAATGTAGGAAGGAAGCCAGACTGTAAATCACATGGCCTTTGATGTCTATATACTAATGCCCAGAAACAAGCAGGATGAACTTGAACTATTAATACAGGAGGGTAAATATGATGTGATAGGTATAACTGAATCTTGGTGGGATGACTCCCATGATTGGACTACAGCAATTGAAGTATATAACTTGTTCAAAAAGAAGGAATAAAAAGGCAGTCAGAGTCACGCTATATATTAAAAATATATATCGCTGCACAGAAATACAGGAGAATAAGCTTGGTAGCTCCACTGAGAGTATCTGGATTAAAATAAATGGGGCAAGGAGTAAAATGAATATGGTGGTTGGAATCTCCTACAGACCACCCAGTCAACAAGAAGACAAGGATGAAACTTTTGAAAAGCAAATTGCCAATTTTTCAAGGAGGCATGATGTAGTAGTAATGGGGGACTTCAATTATCTCGATATCTGTTGGGAGGCAAATTCTCCCCTCCAACAAATTCCTGACTTGTGTGGGAGATAACTTTCTTCTACAGAAAGTGGAGGAAGCAACCAGAGGATCAGCTATCCTCGACTTGATTCTAACCAACAGAGGACTTGGTGGATGAAGTGGCAGTTACAGCAACTCTGGGGGAAAGTGACCACACCATACTAGAGTTCTTGATTATATAGGAAGCAAAAGCTGAGAGTAGCTATACATGTACCCTGGACTTCAGGAAAGCCAATTTTAATAAACTCAAAACAATGGTAAGTAAGGTTCTGTTGCAAGCGACACTAATGAAAAAAGGAGTCCAACATGAGTGGGAGTTTCTAAAAGAGGAAATTCTAAAGGCACAATGGCAAACAATTCCATCAAGGAAAAAAGGGGGAAGACAGCAGAAGAAGCCAATGTGGTCTCACAGAAAACTTGGTGATGACCTGAAAACAAAAAAGGACACAAACAGGAAGTGGACGCAAGGACAGGCCACAAAGGAAGAGTACAGACAGGTAGTACAGAATTGCAGGGATGGTGCTAGGAAGACTAAAGCTGAGAATGAGCTGGGGTTAGCGAGAGATGCCAAAAGCAACAAAAAAGCTTTCTTCAGGTACATCCATAGTAAAAGACAGAGAAAAGAAATCGTGGCACAGCTACTCAATGAGGAAGGCAAAATGATAACAGATGACAAAGAAAAGGCAGAAGTCCTCAATTCCTACTTTGGCTCAGTCTTCTCCCAAAAGAGGGTCTATGACCCTCCTGGAAAATATGAAATTGAAGGGCCAGGATTGCATTTTGAGATTGATAGACAAACACCTAATCCCTTTGAACGAGTTCAAATCTCCAGGGCCCAATGAACTACATCCTAGAGTATTGAAGGAACTGGCTAAAAAACTCTCAGAACCGCTGTCTATTATATTTGCGAAATCATGGAGGATGGGTGAACTGCCAGATGACTGGAGGAGGGCTAACGTTGTCCCTATGCAAAAAGGAGGAACCTGGGAACTACAGACCAGTCAGCCTGACATCAATCTCTGGGAAAATTCTGGAGCAGATTATAAAGCGGTCAGTTTGTAAGCACCTTGAAAACAGTGCAGTGATTACTAGAAGCCAATATGGATTTACCAAGAACAAATTCTGTCAGACTAATCTTATATCATTTTTTGATCGGGTAACCTCCTTGGTAGACTGTGGGAATGCTGTGGCAGAGCTTGGAAAAGTTACTTTTTTGAACTACAGCTCTCATCAGCCCAATCCAGTGGCCATGCTGGCTGAGGCTGATGGGAGTTGTAGTTCTAAAAAGTAACTTTTCCAAGCTCTGTGCTGTGGACATAATATATCTCAACTTCAGCAAAGCTTTTGACAAAGTGCCCCATGATATTCTGATTTTTTTTTTTTCAATAATTTTTATTCAGATTTTCATAAAACATACAAGACAAAATCATAAAACATTCAAAGACAAAAAACAAAATCAAAAATAGTTAAACAAAAAGAAAAAAAGAAAAGAAGAAAAAAAAAAAACAAAAATAAAAAATAAAGAGTAAAATATTGACTTCCCATTTGTCAAAGATCAAATCAGTTATAAGTCTATAATATATAGCAATCCTGTCTCTTAAGTCATATTATAAAATCACTTTCCTCCAGTAGTTATCTTACTTAATCATCAAATCTCATAAACATTACTTTATTCTTTCCACAAAAAGTCAAAGAGAGGTTTCAATTCTTTAAGAAATATATCTATCAATTTTTTTTTCCAGATAAGCATATCGATTAATCCATCTCATTACTAATTATGATAATCTTATTGTCATAACCATAGTCAAAATAAACATTTCAATTAATCCATCACATCAGAATCTGTTAGGTTCAGTAATTTCAGTAGCTATTGTTCTATTATCTCTATTAGTTCCATTTTCCATCTTCCATCTTCAGTAGTCTTGTTAAGTCCAGTAATTTCAATATCCAATCTTCCATTATCAGTATTCCATAATAATCTTGCTGTCAAAGCCATAGTCATATAATAAGAGTCTGATGGGAATTACCTCTATCCCAAATATTTTCTTGCCATCCATTCTGAATAAGTTGCTGAAATACTGCTGTAAAATCATATCTCTGTTCTTTTTTTCAAAATACACTGGGTCATCTCTTAAAAGTTTTTCCATTGTCACATGGCTGCAATTAATTCCATAGATTTTCTCTATATTGGGCTCCATCACATCATTCCAGTCCAGAAGATAATCCATGCCATTGATAACTTTATCTCTAGAATCTTCATTAATTTCTTCAGAGATAACATTGAGTTCCAAACAATAGATTTTATTTCTAAAGTCCATAGACTCCAAATCTTGTTCCTGTTCCACGTTTGTTCCAATCTCCGGGATCTCCTCTCTCACAGGGACCCCTATTCCAGTCTCCAGGGTCTCCTCTCTCACAGGGACCCCTATTCCAATCTCCGGGGTCTCCTCTCTCACAGGGACCCCTTCCAGGGTCACCTCTCTCACAGGGACCCTTATATCTTTAATCTCCTGCTTCATTTTACTCAATTCAATTTTCGTTATCTCAATCTCATTCATTATTCTCTGAAACATAGTTATTTCCAGATTCTCAGCCACTTTCTTACTTGCCATTTTAAAAGAAAAATATAGGAAAACCACTTCTTATTTCAGCAACAATTGGGTTAATACTCCAAACTTGGTGACATCACAGTATAAACAGAGCAGACAGCCTTATCTCTCCAATAGTTAAGTAAACAAAATGCAGTTCCCAGGATCGAAGCAATTAATGGCAATCGTCAAGAAACAGATTCGTCAAAATAAAATAGACCAAAAAGAGAGTAGTCTCAAAACAGTATAATATTTTTCAAAATAAAAATCTGGAATAGAAATCCCTCTTCTGTGTGTATCTTTAGAATGCAAATCCAGGACAGCTTTTTGCAACAAAAACAGAGATAAGCTATTAATTAGTGCGTAGCAGAGAGAAGTTACGGCTCCCCAGTGAGATGTCAAAAACCGATCAATCTGGCAAATCTCTTTTAAACAGCAACAATTTAAGTCAAGTAAAAGAAAAATATAGAAAGAAGGGTGCTTGCCTGTTAGTGCGTTCTCTCTTAGAAGATAAGATGAACGTTCGCTTTAACAGATAGAGCTTGCTGTTGAAAATCCGTCCCACCTTCGTCGGCTGGACCTCGTCCCATAAATTAATGAGATCTGGTCGTCCCAACAAAAATAGGCTTTGAGGTTAATCTCTTCGTTTCTCCCTACCCGGGAGAAGTTTAATCAGTCAAAAAAAAAAGAAAAAACTGACTGATATATCTGAATAAGCTTCTTTTGAGGCAGGAGCCCGTCTCAAAAGCAGGCACAGGCTAAGTCACCCTTCCCGGAAGTCCCCCCATGATATTCTGATTAACAAGCTAGCTAAATGTGGGCTGGATGGAATATCTATCAGGTAGATCCATAATTGGCTACAGAAGCGTACTCAAAGAGTGCTTATCAGTGGTTCCTTCTCAAACTGGGGGGAGGTCACAAGCGGGGTACTTCATGGCTCGGTCCTGGGCCCTTTTTATTAATGACATGGATGAGGAGATGCATGGGATGCTTATCAAATTTGCAGAAGATACAAATTTGGGAGGGTCAACTAATACCCTGGAAGACAGAAACAAAATTCAATGTGATCGTGATAGCTGGAGTACTGAGCTGAAAACAACAGAATGAAATTTAACAGGGGTTAGAGATATGTTCTACCCTTAGGAAAAAGAAACCAAATGCTCAGTTATAAGATGAGGAATACTTGGCTCAGTGATATTACATGCAAAAACGATCTTGGGATTGTTGTTGAACACAAGACAAATATGAACCAACAGTGCAATGTGGATGCACGAATGGCAAATGCTATTTTGGACTGCATTAGCAGAAGTATTTCCCCCCTCTATTCGGCACTGGTTAGGCCTCATCTTGAGTACTGCATTCAGTTCTGGACACTGCACTTTAAGAAGGATGCAGGCAAACTGAGAGAGGTTCAGAGGAGGGCAACGTGGATTATCAGAGGACTGGACACAAAACCCTATGAAGAGAGTTTGAAAGAACTGGCATGTTTAACCTTGAGAAGAGCAGACTGAGGGGAGATATAATAGCACTGTTCAAGTACTTGAAAGGTATTCAGGATCTCTTCACAATCATCACAGAATGTAGGACATGGAATAATGGGCTCAAGTTGCAGGAAGCCAGATATTGACTGAACATCAAGAAAAACCTCCTATTTGTTAGAACAGTATAGCAATGGAACCTATTACCTGGGGGTGGGGGTGGGCTCTCTAACACTGGAGGTATTCAAGAGGCAGCTGGACAGACACCTGCAGGGTATGCTTTAACTTGGATTGGGGTTGGACTTGATGGCCTTATAGGCCCCTTCCAACTCTACAATTCTATGATTCTATAATTCTATGAAATGAAGAAGCATTTAAATACTGAGGGTCATATTCAACTAAATCCTTGTGCTACCTGGGCGGTATATAAATTAAATAAAATAAATAAATAAATAAAAATAAATAAAAATACCTGACTGACTTCAACTAGTTCAATGGCATTCCTTCCCTTTCTTCTCCCCATGCCATCCCCAAATCTGCTCCAGAGAGTTGGGGAATCCCTCAGAACAGATTTAGGGGGTGCGCAGAAAGAGTAGAGGGGGAGAATGTTCCATGGACAGAATGTTTGACGTAGCACTACATTGAATACCATCGATGATGATGATGATGTATATGGCTACCTGTCAATAAAATTGTCTGGGCAGCTTGCAGGTAAAGACAAACAGGTGTTTTTTTCTGCACCACTGTGGTGCATCTGATTTAATTGTATTTGTAAATTAATCTGTTAATTAATTAAACTTCAACTGTAATTCTGTTGTCTGTCGGAAGATGTCCCAGGGACCACCAGATAGAACAGATCTCACTCTTTGTGGGCAGAAAGGTAGGTCCATGGGTGAAGCAGGAGGTGCATCAAGAGATGCAGAAAACTCTGATGGCAGAGAGGGCAGAAAGGAGGCATTTGGGGGACATGTTAGCAATGGATCAGGTCTAAAGTCCTCCCATTCCTCTGTCCCATCTCCAGATATGTGTGTGTGGAAAATATGCAAGCCCTGGAGCTTTCCAATTGGCATAGTATTGGAAGTGAAAATAATTGGATTTTTCTACCTATGATGGAACTCAAGGTACTATACACAGGGTTCCTAGACTATCTCCATTGTAGGCACTCCTCAGACCCAGTCATACTCAGTTATTCCCTGTAACATAAAATTTGTGACATATGCCTAAATCCTAGGACCTTGTTCCAGTGTATGTACGTATGTATATATGTATGTATGTATTTCCTGCCCTTCTTCCCAGCCGGAGCCCAGGACGATATACAGAGCTGCTTCCATGTATACAGTAATGGGGATGCTTGTCTGGATTAAATTGAACTAGATGGCTGTAACTTTTAATGTAGATGGAGATGTACGTTTATCTGGGGTCAGTGGTTGTTGCAAATGTATAAACCTAGTTCAGATACTACATCCATAAAACACAATGGAAATGCTTACTGGTTCGATTGGATTGTTTTGCTGTATATTTTACAATACCTATTCCATTTAAAAAAAAGTAGTGTGATATGACAGTTTAAAAACAGGCATTTAGAACAGAAGCCCTTTTAACTAGAGATAGTCAAACTGATTTCTATACAATTCAGTCATACAGGTGATTTAACAGATTCAACTGTATAAACTCAGATGAACGATCTGTATTTTGAGCTTAAAATTTTGAGTAAAAATTTAGCACATGCACATCACCCAAGTGCACATGCAAATGTTGCATAAATAGCAAGATGTTATTTTTCAATCTCTGTGTGTCAGGACAGGACACCATACATATGACACATCAGTCTCTGGCCATTATCACGTCTTTTTGTTTACAATTTTGTTTACAAAATGACTAGATTGACATGGTGGGACTGAAAGAACACATAGACCATGCAGATGTGAAAGACACACAGAGAGAAAAATTAACTGGTGATAAATCTTAGTTTTAATTGTGAACATTTTACAGTTTTGGCTCAAGAGTTGGAGCTCAGAATTATGAACAGGTGAGATTTGTAGGGTTGTGTTAAAGACTGTCCCTAATCCAACAGCCTCTTGTCAGAACAGAGGGGGAAGCTATGTTCACCAATCCACCTGCCATGCCACTTCCCACACTATTCTGAAGTGCCTCCAACCAAATGGAGTAGAGGTCTTAGGAACATAAGAAACTGCCTTATACTGAGTCAGACCATTTGTCCATCTGGCTCAGTATTGTCCACACTGACTGGCAGTGGCTTTCCAGGGTTTCAGACGGGAAACTTCCAGCCCTATCTGGAGATGCTGGGGATTGAACCCAGGACTTTCTGCATGCAAAGCAGGTGCTCTGCCACTAAGCTACAAACCTCATTTCTCTATTTTGCTGATGGAAATTTCCACAGCATCAGAGATCCTTCCAGTGCAAGAGACACATTAGATACAATCCATAATATAGATAAGCCTAGTATAGATCATCATCATCACTGTTTATTTGTATGCCACCTTTCCATAACAATTTATGCACAAGGCGGCTCACAACATGAACAGAATAAAAGTTACACAACTCACTGTAAGAAATAAATTATAGATAGATAGAAGTGTTTGAGTGACATTGCTGCTATTAACACTGCCATTGCAGCTTTGCTGAAGCAGCACACTTATCTTGTGTGATTAAAACACTATTCACCATCCCTTTTTTCCCCTTCCACCAAAGGGTTGTATCCATAGTATTCAGTACCACATCCTCTCAGCACAAGGATTTCCACTTGTATAATGAGACTGCCCCCCAAGTACCCCCTAAATCTGTTCTAGGGCATCTCCCAACCCTCCAGAGCAGGTTTGGAGAGGGCCTGAAGCACACTTTGGGGCGGAGGGGAGGGGAGGAAGTCCCATTGCACAAGCAGAAATCCTTGTGCTGACAGAACGTGTTAGTTGGATACCGCCCAAAGTTGTTAGCCAGTTATTAAAGATATTGGATAACTCAAAACAGCATCCAAGGAGAAGAAATGCAAAGAACCAACAAAGTGATTAATCTGAGAATCTGAATCTAAACAATATTTGCCAACACACCAAGGAAGACTCGTGACACATGTATGGTTGAAATGTTATATTTATTAAAATATAACACATAATCAAATTCCAATCCGCCAATTAATAATCTCAAATCCTTCGGGCAGGTGAGGCTCAACCTATCTATGAGGGTCTAGACCCTCCAAACCAGGAGGCAAGTCAGTCACATCGTACTGCAACTCCCCAGACAAGGATGTGGGAAAACTTCTCCCTCCTTGCAATCGGAGTCAGGTTTGTGGTTCCAACCTCCGCATCCTGGCCCCACCGTACAGGCGTTCACCATGATGCGCAAGCCGGTCCCACGTGGACACCCCCCGGATCCACACCAGGCATTACGCCTTGATGTTTCACCAGGGAGTGCCCTTTACCCAAATGCCTCATCCACCTCCATTTTTAACCCCAATTACCTCACCTGCCCGAATCCAACGCCAGCCAAACTGGAATCACCACAACCCACCCGGAACAAGCCAAATGAATCAAACCCAAGCAGTATGGAGTAGGCAAAACCAAAGAGATTCTGAAATCAGAATCTCCAAAAAAAAATTCCTACTCAGCCCCCGCAGGCGACTAGCTGAGCCCATACTGACAAGGGAGGGGTGGGTGGGTGCCGCAAGGCAAAAAAGGTGCGCTCTTAAAGCGGAGCAGGCTATATATAGCCGCTCAAAACCCTTACCCCATTGGTCAAGATGCCCCACCTGACCTCTTACACAATTTCTGGAACCTTCCCGAGCCTTCCTAGAAATAGGGTGTAGGCAAACCCGCCCCTACCAAATGGGCAGGACCGTCATTCTAAGACTATTTTCATATTTCACCTCTCACAGCTATTAAGAATAAAATGAAAACACTATTCCATATTCCAAATTTCACATCACTGAATCCTGGCAGTCCTTCATATTCAGAAATCAAACTTTTTTTAATGATCTCAACTTGACAAAATGAGATTTCACTTGTATAGCATCTGGCAAAAAAAGGAGACGAGTTGTGACTTGAATCTTCATGAAGGGAATGGCCTGTTTCTTCCCACTAACACATTTTGCTTTATAAAAGGGCTGGCACCTTACCTGTGAAAGCATGTGCTGTGAAGTGATATTTTTCCATCAGGCAGCTTCCTCCCCACTCCACATACCAAGTGTCACTTTAGCACCACTGCCAACGTCCAGATGGACTCAGTATTCTGCAGTGGATAGCAAAGTGTTGACTGCCTCGGAGACTAATGGCTTTCAGACTTTTGTGACTACTTGAGCATCTTTTATCTACCAGATGATGTCAGATTGGACCTCAGCAAGCAAATCTTTCTGAAGATGACCTAAATTGCATTATATTATCATTACCTGGCAATTTTCCTGGGCAACCTAGATGTTTCAGAGTATAATTTCAGCACTCAAGAAAAGAGAGTACATTACTATGTTCACTCCATTATCCCTTGTGTGGCTCTCAAGAATGTTCATTTGCTTGACTTTTTATCAGTTCATTCACACTTAGTCCAATGAAACAAGCTTGCCCCATCCACAGTTCAGTTAAAAACAGTGCCTCCCACAATGCCAGTTTTTGCACTTCTCCTGCTTGCAGTACTGAAGAAAGGAAAACTTTGGACAAGATTCTTAGATTATAAACATTGCTGAATTCTGAAAAGGACATTCTGTTGCTATGACTGAGTCCTGAGCTAGTATGAAATAGCTGCACTGTATATTTGATAGAATACATTTCTTTTCCTATTTTTCATGTGTATGCTTGAGATTGACTACTGGGGGAAAAGAAAATCCTGCAAGTGATCTGATACCTGTAGGGCACAACAGATTATTCCAGCATGAAACCTTAAGAGTCATGCAAACTGCTGCTGTTACTTCACTTCACTGAATCATACTACATGACATTTCCTTCAGAGCATAGAAAGTCTTGGGATGCAAGACCATAGTTGTTGTACAACCCCTCTTTTGCATCCTTTGAGGGACACCTTTTATTCTCTCTCATTATTGGGAACAAACCTCAGATTTCAGAAGAGATAGAGTTTTTATCTTCTTGGGCACTGAAAAAAAGGCATGCCAATTGCCCACTTCCCAAGCATTTCAAACCACCCGGATATTGCATTCAATTAGGAACTCAGCTTAGAATGCTGATGCAAAGCCAAAGAATGGTGAGCGAGCAAAATCTTTCCATCTTAATTCAAAATGGGATGGAATTTTGCAAGGCTTTTTCAAGACAGATGGGATGGGGGGGTGGGAGGCTGTGGATTTTTCCAGAGATTTCTGCAGAGTTTGAAGTAGCTCCTGTATTATTAGCCCTCACATCTGCTCATTCATCTAATCCCCTCTTTTCTGTGTACCAAGTTGTGTGCGGGAGAGGGGAGAAAAACTTCCTAGTTTTCTGGAACAAAGACTTCTGGACACTGTTTTGCCAACAGGAACTCTGAAAACTATAGTGAATGATGATGATTCCTCCTAGTTAAAAAGCAACAATTAGGTCCAGCTCTACAATTAGGCAGTATGAGGCAGCTGCCACAGGTAGCAAGTTTGGGGTGTCATTAAAGGGCAGCAAAATGTTATTTATTATTGAAATATTTTTGCGCTGAGAGAGAGGCACCTGTAGGATTTTCTATCTCTTATCAACATAAGTTGACCAACCTTGGGTACTGTGCACCATTTCTTGGGGTGGGGTGGGGTGGGGTCATTTGCTTCACTACCTCAGGCAGCAAAATGGCCACCTTCACACCATACATTTATTCCACTATTGTTCTACTTTAAACAGTAATGGCTTCCTCCAAAGAATCCTTGGAAGTGTAGTGTGCTCACAGAGATACAATTGTCAGAGTAGTTTAACTGTCAGTTCCTTTTCCCAGATAACTGTAATAATATGGTCCAGTCTTATGGATCAAAGAAAGCCTGGGCAAAATGTTATCTTACATTTATGTCCTGACTTTCTTCCAAGGAGCACAAGATGGCATACATGGTTCTTCCCCTCTCCACTGTATCCTCACAACAACTCTATGATGTAGGTTAGGCTGAGAGATAGTGACCAGCCCAAGGTCACCCTGTGAGCTTTATGGCTGAGCGGGGATTTGCACTCTGGTCTCCCAGGTCCCAGTCCAACATTTTAACCATTTTATACCATACTGGCTCTATATTATCATTCTGGACATGCTGAAGAATGAAAGCATTTATATGTCTGTATTTATTTTATTTATTAAAACATTTGTATACCACCCTTCACGTCTATTTAGAATTTCAGAGGGGAGAGGTTACAATTAATTAAATAAAAGATAAAAAAGCAATAATACAACAAGAACACACACAACCTGCAAATTCTTAAAACTTACAGAAGATTAAAATGCCTGGGTGAATCAAAATGCTTTAGCCTGGTGCCAAAAGCATTGCAATGTGGGCACCAAACATGCCTTCATAGAGAGAGCATTCCATAGACAGGAGGTACTTTTAGTACAGCGGCCCATGACTACTATTTCTGTAAGGCCATTCTGAGAAAGGAGTAAGAGAAAGGCAAAGACCCAACACCCATCTTCCAAAATGTCCTACCACTGCGGAGATTATTTTGTCCAGAAGCAACCACTAGCAAACCACTGAAATGTATTAATCATATTAAGCATGGTCCGGCCAGAGTTAAGCACTAAGACCAACTGATATTTAATGGGATGTAAAAGTGCTTAATTTTGATCAGTTCCATAACAGTATTAATATTTGATTGCTGGAGGAAGGTGCACAAGCATGGTCAGAGTGTAGACTGTGAACAGGAGCCAGGCACTTACCATTTTTAGAGGCAACTGCTTGCCTGCTCTCTGCTTCAGCACTCCTACACATCCCCAGCACTAGCATTTCAGCCAGCTCAGGCACACCTCAGGTGATCCAATGATAAGCTCAGCACAGGTCAAATGATTCAGCACCACATACATGGCAGATTTATTATTATCACCATCATCATCATCATTTCAGGTTTTCATACAGTTTTTATGTTGCTGTTTTTGTAAACCTCCAGAAGAGTAATCCTATAGCTTTGGTGAAACATAGGTATATTAGGTTCCTTGTGGAAAAAGAAGAAAAACGGGAAGCTCAACATCTGTAGTGCCCCAAACGTTCAAATTCCAAAAGGCAAAATATCCTGCAAAGGTGGAATGTGACCTGCTCATGACTTACAGTTTGTTCTTTTGGCTTTGTTGCTGCTGTTTTTCATTCTGCCACTATGGCTTAATTACACACTGTCCTGATGGAACTACAACAGTTTTGCATCAGTCTTAACTTGCCTGGAATGTGAGGAGAAGGAAGTGCCCTGAAACAACCTCAACTGTTCTTGTTTAAAAAGCGATTTAAGCTTGCTAATGATTGGGTTTGCAGTGATCCCTGCCTAATGGGAGGCATGGAGATCTGGCACTTCTTTCGGAACACTAGGACAATGAAATGTGATTGGTCCTGGCTATGCCGATTCTTGCTTAAGTAACTTCATTGTTATCCTCTATTGCAGTTATTAGATTCTACTGGGAATGTGGGACAGGATGGAGCAGTGTAAAAAGTGCAGCCGGTGCACACAGTTTCGTTATTCTAAAGCAGATGAGATCTGCACTGTCCTTGTAAGGCACAAGCATGGCCAGATCGTAGACTGTCAACAGGAGCCAGGCACTTACCATTTATAGAGGCAACTGCTTGCCTGCTACAGATACTCAGCATTGGCATTTCAGCCAGCTCAGGTGATCTGCAAAGTCCAATGATAAGCTCAGCACAAGTCAAATGATTCCGCACCACATAAATGGCAGTTAAGAATAACAATGGTTTCAGGGGTCCCAGGCAAGTGGAGTTTCTACATACATCACTCCTGAAATTGCCCTTGGACCATTATTCAAATTCAGAACATATAGCTGCATTATTTCCTACAAGAATTTGGTTATTTTGCCTGTGATAAGACCACATAGCCATGGGAAATCCAGGCAAATAACAATTAATACAGAGCATGCCAGGAACAGGAAGATGTTAATAGATAAAGGTGTTTCTTTTCAATTATCCTAGGTATTCCTAAATTCCCCAAAGAGAAGATTGACCCTATAGAGGTAGAACATGGTGATGCAATGGTCTTGCACTGTAACCCTCCCAAAGGAATCCCACCATTGCACATTTACTGGATGAACATTGGTGAGTACTGTTTCATTTCTCTTTGCATCATTTAAAATCAAATCTCTCTTTGAAAGCTTTTCCATATTTTGAACTTAATTAAAATTGTAGCTGTTCAGTACGATGTATCTTCTCTGTGTAATAGTGCATAAAAATCCACTGAAGACCTTTACAAAGAATGAGTTAGAAAGTGCTGAAAAGTTATAAGTGAATTATACAGATGTCCACTATATCTTAACTACTTCTGTCCAGTACATCTCATAAAAAGAACGTAAGAAGAGCTGTGCTGGGGCAGACCAAAGGGCTATCTAGTCCAGCATCCTGTTCTTACTGTGGCAAACCAGATGCCTACAGAAAGCTAAGAAGCAGCACAATATCACTCTCTTGTTGGTGATCCCCAGCGAATGGTATTCAGAGGCATATTGTCTCTGATACTGGAGGCAATATAGCCATCATGAGTAGTAGCTTTTGATAGTATAGTTAGATTTAGTCGACCTGTTCTAGTGAGAAGCTTCTTGACGTAATGTCACATCTTCATGCGGCAGGGTAGATGAAAATGAAAGAAGAAAAGAGAAATGGCTACTGGCTAGATTCCAGGGCATTAGACCGGGTGGCTCCGAAACGTCCTCTCCCCCTGAATAGAACTCAGCTAGCACCATGGTATACACCGCGGTTGCATAGTCTGAGACAGGAGGTGAGACGACTAGAATGCCGGTGGCAGAAATCCCGCTCCGAAGATGTCCGGACACAGGTTAGAGCAGCAGTAGCTGCCTACCAAGTGGCAATAAAGGCAGGAAAGAAGGCTTTCTTTGCTGCCTCTATTGCGTCTGCGGAGTGCTGTCCCAGGAGGCTGTTCCAGGTGGTCCGAAGACTGGTCGGTCCAGTTGCTCAGGAACCCTTGGAACAGTCAAAGGCCTCCTGTGACTTATTAGCAAAGCACTTCGCTGATAAAATCGAACACTTACGGAGCTCGATCCCGTGCGCCGTGGATACAGTGGATGAACCAGAGTTGGCCAGTTGCACGCCGGTAAGTTGGGATCGGTTTCAGCTTCTCCCTTCTGAGGAAGTGGACAAGGTGCTTTCGTCTGTGAAGCCTACCACTTGCCTTACTGATCCTTGCCCTTCGTGGCTCCTTATGAGCTGCAGTGAGAAATTGGGCGAGGGGATCAAAGCGGTGGTAAACGCATCCTTGAAAGAGGGTGTGATGCCATCAGCCTTCAAGGAGGCAATTGTAAAGCCCATCCTAAAGAAGCTCTCCTTGGATCCCCAAGTTTTCAATAACTTCCGCCCAATTTCAAACCTACCATTTTTGGGCAAGGTCATTGAGCGAGTGGTGGCCAACCAGTTGTCAGCACACTTGGATGAAACGGATTACTTGGATCCATACCAATCGGGTTTCAGGACTGGTCACGGAACTGAAACAGCCTTGGTCGCTCTAGTAGATGATTTGAGGAGGGCATTAGATAGGGGAGAATTCATCTTTCTTGTCCTCCTCGATCTCTCAGCGACTTTTGATACTGTCGACCACGGTATCCTTTTACATCGCCTGGAGGGATTGGGAATTGGAGGCACTATATTACAGTGGTTCCGTTCCTTTCTCTCCGACAGGTACCAACAGGTAGCATTGGGGGAGGAGGTTTCAGACCCTTGGCCTCTCAACTGTGGTGTGCTACAGGGTTCTATCCTCTCTCCCATGCTATTTAACATTTATATGAAGCCGCTGGGGACAATCATTAGGAGATTTGGGCTGCAGTGTCACCAATATGCAGATGACACTCAGCTCTATCTCTCGTTTAAATCTTCGCCAGAGTTGGCTGTGGAGACCTTGTCCAAGTGCCTGGAATCCGTGAGTGGATGGATGGAAAGGAACAAGCTGAAGCTAAACCCCGATAAGACCGAGGTGCTGCTCCTGGGGGACAAAAGGAGGGTGGGAGACGTTGACTTGAAGTTCAGTGGGGTGAGTCTACCCCTGAAGGACCAGGTCCACAGCCTTGGAGTTGTACTTGATTCCAGGCTGTCCATGGAGGCTCAGATTTCGGCAGCGAGCCGGGCAGCTTGGTATCAACTACACCTCATACGAAGGCTGCAACCCTACCTTCCTGTTCATCAGCTCCCACCGGTAGTACACGCCCTGGTCACCTCTCGTTTGGATTACTGTAATGCGCTCTACGTGGGGTTACCCTTGAAAACGGTCCGGAAATTACAACTTATACAAAATGCGGCGGCTTGACTACTTACGAACAGTCGCCGCCGGGATCACATCACACCAGTGTTGTTCGATCTACACTGGCTTCCAGTTGTTTTCCGAGCCCAATTCAAGGTGTTGGTATTAACCTTTAAATCCCTATACGGTTTCGGCCCAGTTTATCTTACGGAGCGCCTTCAACGCCACCAATTATGCCGCCCGACAAGATCGGCCACCAAGGCCTTCTCTCAATCCCGCCGACAAAAACAGCTAGATTGGCGGGTACTAGAGAGAGGGCATTCTCAGTGGCGGCCCCCACTCTTTGGAACTCCCTCCCACAAGATCTCCGGCACGCCTCTTCCCTAAATGTATTTCGGAAAGCCTTAAAGACCTGGCTCTTTCAACAGGCTTTTGGGATCTCCGGGGAGGGTTAGTTGCTATGACTGGAATGCCTCCTGCCCTGTTTTAATATTGTTGTTGCAGCTGTATTGCTTTTATACTGTTTTTATATTGTATTACTGTATTTTATCATATTGTGTTTTAACGATTTTGTACGTCGCCTAGAGTGGCCATTGGCCAGATAGGCGAAACAGAAATTAAATTTATTATTATTATTCCAAATTGGGTGATGAAATGAAGACTATAAAAAGCAGGAGCAGTCAGCGGGGAAGGGGACTGGCCTCCCCATCCCAGCATTACTGTGTCTCACTGAAAGAATGGGGAAGAAGGTGAGGTGGTGGCAGTGAGGAAGTTGGTATAGTGTGGACACATTGGCTGGAGTACCAGATTGGCTCCACCATGCATCCTCACAGTGCCAATCTCCCCGCTGCCTCACCCCTCTTCCAGTAAGCCACAGAGATGTCAGCATCTGGATGCCAGGTGCAGGCTGCCACCCTTCTTTTCTGGCTGTTTCTGATCAAAAGTTAGGATGAGAGAGGCCTATCTCATGCCTGCCCATGGGCCTGTGACCTGCTTTCAGATGTCAGCCCCCACCTTCTTGCTCCCTGTTCTCTCATACTACCTGATTTGTGTAGGTAGGGACAGAGAGGCAGAAAGGAGGGTGTTCCAGGGAGAACAGATTCTTCCTCCTCCCAGTCTACTTCTCCTACCTTGCCATCTGTTTCAAATAAAGGATATACTAGGGATTAGAGGAGGTTCTACTCACCAGCATGTCTCAGTCTCACTTTCGGTCATCTTCCTTAGGGGAAGTCAATGACTGAATTGCCTCAACAAGAAGATAATTGATCTCTGGCTTGTGTGCTGAGATCTCCACCTCCACCGCTATCTAAAATCTTTCCAAACAAATAATGAAACAAAATGTGGAAGTGGAAATTGGCAGCTTGAAGGTATGGTTTCCTCAGAAGGGCGGAGTCAACCTGCAAGTTGACAGTTGCCAAAGGTCTACTGCATAGGGTTGCCATATTCCAGTTCCACAAATCCAGGCAGGCTAATTTGCATGTTGCAAATTATTTGCTAATCATGCAAATTAAGCATATTAATGGTTGCATTCTGCAATTGTTTTGTTTTTGTGCCTAGTAATTACTACCAAAGGAGGTTGTGAGGAATCTTTTTTCAGCCTTAAATGGCTAGACTAAAAATACATAATCAATATAAAAAGATAATAAAAAGACAAAATAGAAATAAATGCAAAACAAGTCAATACAGCACTATAAAAATCCAGCATAAAACAAAAAGCCAACAAAGCATCAGTTACAAACAGTATTATGCTTGAGAGGTTATCTGTACCAAGAGTTAGGAAATGTGAAATGAACACACCACTACAACTTGTAACAGAGATAGAAATTAAGATTTCAATATTGTCAGTTCAGTTAATCATTTTATTATTTATTATTAATATTTATTTTTTTCATTTATACCCCACCTTTCTTTTCATGATAGAAACCTTAGCCCACTTACATATGGTTCCCAGGCAGTCTCCCATCCTGGCACTGACCAGACCTGACCAGACCTGACCCTGCTTAGCTTCAGCAGTGTGCTGGCCTCATGTGCCTTCAGACCATAGTCTGGGACTTTTATCTAAAGCTAGTAGCGTCTGAGCATGTGAAAAGTGTCATTAGTACACTAATAGTCACAAACCAGATCAGGGAGAGTGGAAACACAGCTTTCTATGTATGATACAGGCTGGAACCTGATGGAGACTTGAGTGCTGGAACCTCTTTTTTTAAATGCATTGAATTCTAGAGACCTGGAAAGCTGTAGTAGCGTTAGAAAGGGCAGTTGTTCTGTTCCTATAGATCTCAAGGAGGGGAAAGATTGCACCCCCACTGCAGTCTCTGCATGTATATGTTTATGTGCATGTGTGTATATATATGTACAAACTAGGGATGGGGTTCGCTGCATGGTTCCAATCCGTTTGCATTCTCATAGTCCGTCATTTGATCCCGATCCACCCTTTTTTGTTCCCGCTTACTCTCGCACTTGCTGATTCGATCTGCTGTGCACGTTTTTAGGTGATTCAATCCACTGTTTTTTTGTTTGTTTATGCTTGTCTTTGGTGGCCAAAATTTCATAGTTATCAGTGTAGGTATGTAAAGATAGTATTTGACATGGTTTTTTGATGGTGGGAAAAATTGCGTAATTTTTAGGTAGCTTACGTGAATGATCACAGTGTTCCATGTAGTGTTTTGGTGGCGTTAATGTAAAATAGGGGGGAAAGTTCAAAAGAATAAATTCTTGCCAATTTGGAGCCACAGCCGCAAAATCAGTGCCAATTACAGCTGCAGCCCGTAGCAAAAAATAGGTGCCGGTCCGAAAGGATGGCACACTATTGAATTCAGCTGGAATCTGGTGGCAGGTCTGATTTGGCAGATATTCTCCCCATCCCTAGCACGCATGTACGCATGCACGCACACACACACACACTCCGGGGAGGAAATAATCTTTGGTTCGGAGATGCCTGCCAGTCATTTTGAAGGAGGATACGTATTTAAAAAATACATGTTAACCTTTCCTGAATTGCTGACCAGAGGCTGTGTAGGGCAACCGGGTGAGTGAGGCAGCATTCCAATGCAACTTTACTTTGGAGTAAGCCCCATTTAACAGGGTGAGGGCAAGGCCGAAAAAAGAAAATGCTTTTTCTACAGAGAAAGTTGCTTTTATAGCTTGCATTTGTTCAGGGGAGGGAGCATTTGGTGCATTCAGACCCCTTTATTTGATCCTGCATGATGGCAAGCAGAAACTCCCATTTTACCATTTAAGACACATACCCTCAGACACAGAGGCAATTGAGATGAAGGCTGCTTCTCTTTGCCAACTCAACTAGAAAGTCTATGGATAAGGATTAGCGCTTCATGTGCATATGCAGTAGGCAGGCAAACTAAAATTATTGATTTTCCCATGACATCTGTGGTGTCCTCATTAGCTAAAAACAGTGGAAGGCAGGAGTAGTCTGATTTCTCATAAAATGGGCAGAAAACTGCCTCCACATTTTGCCTTGTATTTCTGGATCCACAAGGGCTAGAGACTTGGTTTGTTTGTTTGTTTTAAAAAAATGAAAGCTGGGAATCCAGGCCACCTAATGGGCTAAGCAGGCCCCAGGTAGCATGGCTAAAATCTGGGTAAAACCCAGCTAACCAGGCAATATGGCAATCCTGCTCCTGCAGATGGTTCCCTCCAGCTGTTTTGGGCTACCGCTCCAAACAGACCCAGACCAGCATTGCTGTGCTGACTGGGTCCGATGCGAGTTGTAGTCCAAACCAGCTGTGAGGGTGCCTGGATAGGAAAGGCTGGCTTACTGGTTTGGAAGAGCTGATCCAAGGGAATTATACCTCCATAATAGGACCTTAAAATTTCATTTGTTATGACAGATACTGCCTCTTGATAAAAGTATTCAGAATTCTTTGGCTATCAAAACAGCAAATTAAAAATGGAATTACATTATGGAATGCAGACTATAAGCATACATTGTGTGTGACAGGAGCGAGGGGCTTCTTGACAGGCATGACATCTGTAACATAGGCCTTTGTAATATTAATAGCTGTGCTGGTCTGAACAATTAAAATGGTGCATTCTTCATTGCAAATGTTACATTCTCTCTGCAGAATATTTCTGCAGTGTGCAGTTTACATTTGGTGGCTGTGTATAGATAGAGATTTGTCCTGCTTGTAAGATGGTGGGCATTTTATTTACTTACTTACTTACCTACTTATGGCTAGATAGTATTGTATAAAACTGGTGTTTATGTTTCAGGTACTTTCAGATCTCATGACTCTTTAACATCAAAGAATTATTCCCTTACCTGGAAGCAAGCATTTGACAGAACAACAAGCTGCCATCATTATGTGTGGGGTGGTGGTGGGGTGGTGTCATTACCATATTATTATTATTATTATTATTATTATTATTATTATTATTATTATTATTATTATTATTATTATTATTATTATTATTATTATTATTATTTCCTTGCTAGATTTGCAGCACATCCCACAAGATGAAAGAGTGTCCATGAGCCTTAAGGGAGATCTTTTCTTTGCAAATGTGGAGGAAAATGACAGCCGGAGTGATTATTGCTGCTTTGCTGCGTTTCCTAGGCTAAGGACTATTGTACAG
Organism: Rhineura floridana; assembly: GCF_030035675.1. NCBI lineage: Eukaryota > Metazoa > Chordata > Lepidosauria > Squamata > Rhineuridae > Rhineura > Rhineura floridana. The sequence continues at coordinate 169,331,621 of NC_084482.1, read as the reverse complement.
AAAATGCCAATGACACTGACAGTTACACGTTGTAAGTCTGGGAATTCATCCCCCCTCCCCTTTTATTCCTCCCTCCCTCCTCCACCTGCCCTAATGCCTGTTCCAAACTGAGAATTCTTACATGTGATCTGTATCTCTAATATTATTTTTGCTGAAGAAAATATCTGCTAATACATATTTATTCCTGCACTATCATCCTTTGTATAAGAACTAGACTCAGGTCATAAAAAGATCCACAGCCAAACACTTCTGTTGTTTCTGCTCCTGCACTTTGTGATATAAAAATGGAATCATGATGCATGATGGAAATCTGCCTCTTTTCAGAAGCTACCAAATGGAGAATTTCCCATTGAATACAAAGGAGGCTCTGAGGGAGACTCCTGATCTGCTGAACTGAAGCGGGAGATGTTCCTTGAGAAACTTGTCAATAGCACACCTGCATGTCCTCCAGTATATTGTCCAATGAAAAATACATACATTTGCTCACAAAATGAGGGTTCCATTTAGGGATGGATGAATCAGTCAATTTAATTTTCCCTCAGTTTCTCTTAAGGTCACTTTGTTACATCAGCTTGCTAATTTTTGAAAAGTTGGCATGAAAATTCTTTAACTCTTTGGTGTGAGCTTCTCCCAATATTCACATTTTTAAAGTATTATTTATTTATTATTTGATTTATATCCCGCCCTTCCTCCCGACAGGAGCCCAGGGCAGCATTAATGCCATTTTGCCCAATGTACACATTTTTGTAAACCATTTAAATATGTTACTATCATGAATATATGCATATTTATGCATACTTTCCCATAATATGCACAATTTGTTTTGATCGGAGAACTTCATTGAAAAATTTAGAGAAGTGTGGCTTTCAAAGGATAGCTGTGTTTCAGTTTGCATGTTATTTCAGGAAGTGAAAATTAGGTTTGCATTAAAACGTGAGCCAGACAATATTTCTTCCCATCCCTTCTCCCAAAAGAGGTTTCTACCACATATCAAAGACATGTAATTCCACTGCTATGGCTGAAACACTGTTAGGGGATGCTTAGTCACCCTCAAGGAGGCCTTTATTTGTGTCTTGTCATTGACCAAATTGCTCTACATTATGCAGAGCCAATCAATACTTGCTGTCAGCGTTTTATTGTAGAAGAACACTATGACACTGGTGCAACTTCTCTAAGTTGATTCCATCAGATGGCCTGCACCTGATATTATATTAGCACAACACTCTTGCCCCCTTCAAAATTCTTATTTGCTGGTGGAGCAGTCCTTAGGTTTGGTCTTAAGTGGCTTGATTTTGCATTTATATTTTAGCAATATGATGTGGATAACTCCCTACATATCAGAATGCCTGACCTGTTTACAACGTGGATCAGAAGCTTGGGCTTCTGGATAAACAATAGGAGTCTAAATCTTGACTTTTTAAATGTGGGCAGATATGTTCTGGGGGGCGGGGAAGCCTGAAAGAAATGCTGTGAAGAAACATATACATAGAAACAGTGGCTTTCCACTCATGAAGCATAGGAGTAATTTCTTTTCCTAACACTTAGACTTTATAAACAGCTTGCCATTCCTGAATTGGATGATGTCTTAATGCATTTTTAAAAGGAATGTTCAGCTATTGGCTTCTGTGTTTTATTGCTACAGAATTCAGGTTTGCCTTAACATTTTTCACAGTTGTCAGTCTTACTTTTCTCCGATCTGTTGAAACCGGAAAAATCTTAAATAACACGGAGTTACTACAGAGAGAATGCAAACAATATGGGCTGTGATTATGTAGAAAGTACACCAACAAAGAAAATAGAAATAAAATTGTTTGGGTATCCAATTGTATTAAATTATCTAAACTAAGGATGTGAAGAACCACTCTAGGCAATTTGACTTGTATTTTCTTGTTACTTCCCTAAACATTCCTGAGATGTTTTGCTTTAGCAGAACCCTTGAAATTTCCCTCAAAATTTTGCTTTATGCAAAAATCAGTAGCAGCTCTAAATAAAATGAAGCCAAACTAAACTATCTGAGAGCAGGAACTACAAATTAAAATAATAGAATGCAACTTTATTTTAGACTGATACTTCCAAGAGGCTCTCTGTCATAATACATTATTTATTTAACTTACATATTTATTATTTATTAAGCCATCCTTCATCAGAAAGAATCAATTTACAAATAGTTAATAAAATACAACATTAAAGTCAATAACATACAATAATTTTAAAGTTCAAAGATAGCATTGAATATAGCAGGACATTCAGAAATTTCATGCCTCCATATCTTGAAAGTCTTGAAACTATATCCATCAGAGAATGAAAACAGGAAGGAGACAGAGAATGCATGGATTAATATAATATCAGGACCAGTGGTCACATACAAACATACAGTAAAACTACATATAAAATCAAAAAAGATGCAAGATCTCTATATATTGCTCTTTGGATCAGTTTTTAAATAGCAAAGCTTCACAGACGCAGGAAAGACATCACAACTAGCCTATAAACTTAGAACATTTTGCCACCGTAGAAGAGTTGTCATTGAAAAATCACTAAGGAGGAGTTAATATGGTCTGGTTCCTCAACACACAACTAGTCACAATGCACTGAGGGATTACTTGAAGAAATTTTAGGGTGCTCCCAAGACTGTTGCGATTTTCAGATAGGATTCAGTCACATACTAGCAAATTCAGGTTGCAGAATTACAGTTGATTGGGATGTCTGACATAACAAGCCCATTTCACCAAAATAGCAGATTTTTGTGATACGGAAAGTGACAAAAATGCACTGGAAAGTGTGGCATAACATTTCTTTCGAACAACATCACCTAAGTTTTCCAAAAACAAATCAGGATGAATGCTCACTAAACAGCCAGTGCTACCTAGCCTCCCTTCAAACAAATCAGAATGAATGTTCGATAAACAGGTTGTCTGGAAGCACCTGTTGTGTTAGCCCAGCTGTGCAGGGAGACAGCTATTAGCTATCTCTCTGATTGCAACTATGAAATTACAATATCCTTGTGGCTGTATCTGTGTTCAGCCTAGTTCAAACTAATATTTCTCCACACATTTTTACACAAGTGCCTGGCTACGAAGTGGAAAGTGACTAAGTGAACTATCCCTACTTCTGTCATTTCAGGAGGGAATTTGTCCACATTCTCTAGATGCCCAACTTAACTTTACAGCACAGCTTAATTTAAAATTATCTGAATCTGACATCTGTTCAGTGTTTACATTGTGCATACATCAGTTCATTATCACTGTGCATGCTTGCATTACATGTTTAATAATTATATTTGGATTTTTTATAAGAGAGAACACTATGGTTACAATCCGGGGTGATATGTAGCGACTCTGAACCCATTTTTGTTTGTTTTATTTTTACTCAAATGGCATTCCCTATTACTCCATGGGGAGAGTTTCAAAAGCTACTTACTGTGTGGCACAGCATAACTAGGTGAATGTTTTTTTGCGATAGGATGAAGGAAAAATCCAGCTGGTAAATGGGTGTGAACATTGTGGTCTGAAATCTTTATTTTGTTTGATTGCTTCCATCAGATCTTTAATAAATTTCATCATCATTCATGTTTCCATTTGGTTTCCATTTTTGTTTATTTCAGCAAAACATACTAATGATTCCAGTTCACCTAATACTGCTAAGGGTAAGTTGTCACTATTTAGCATTTGAGTCCTCAGTGTCTAAAGTATGGATTTGAATGGAATAAAAAAACTTACCCAGTTGAAATAAGAGTTACTATGAAGCACAAGCTTTTTTAAAAACAATTTTATTTGGTAAAATAATGGTATATGGTTTGGTTTTCAATCTTCAGACAAGGTGTATTACTATATACAGAGAAAATGATTGTATAAATTGAGCAAGCCCCTGCTCCTATACCCAGTGAGCCCCAATGAGCTCAATGAGACATTTCTGAGTAGACATATTTATTTATTTATTTATTAAATTTATTAGTCGCCCATCTGGCTGGCTGTCCAGCCACTCTGGGCGACGTACAAAATAAAAACATACAAGTACATTAAAACTTTAAAAATCTCAATAATAATAAAACCTAACCCACCTCAAAAGCCTGCCTGAAGAGCCAGGTCTTCAAGGCCCGGCGGAAGCTCATAAAGATATATTGCCTTCCTCCAAGGCATACAGACTTCTACACATGCACACACACACACTTTATCCTCTCAACAACCCTATGAAGTGGATTAGGCTGGAAGTGACTGAACCAAGGTCACCCAATAACAGCTGTGTGATTAAGATAGGAGTTGAACCTAGTTCTCCATACTCATAGTCCAACACACCAACTCCAACATTCAATAGACATTTTGCTTACTGGCTTGTATGTAATCATGTGGCTGGATGCAATTTCCCTTTTCTTTGTGCTGCATCAAAAACCGTTCCTAAAACACACCCCACACTGTGGATTCCATAAGGATATGGCAAGCCTTTCCAAATTTTTGGTATAGATTTTTACCTTCTCCAGACATTGACTAGGGCATCTTTACTCCAAAAACTGGGGTGCAAGTATAGAAATGGAGTGCACATAAGAAAAACTCAGGGGGGGCACAGCTATTCTTCCAAGATTATGGTGCCAGTGCAGTTGTTTCCCTGAATTTAGCGTTTTCTTCAATGCCATACAATAGATTTGCATGGAGTGGGAATACAAATGGCTTAATGCACAACAGTTAGTGCAATGTTGCTGTGACTTTCTGTTTTTACTGATACCTGAATATATTTGCAGATCAGCTGCCAATATGAGGTGCATATGTGCCCCAATGAATATATTGTTGAAATATTTCAGGAATGTAAAACCACTGATATTCGCTGCATCCCTAAGATCTATCCACAATTTAAAACTCAAATATCATATTTTGACATGCGGTTATTCCTCTTTTGAAAAATTGGCATCTAAAATTTGTTGCAAATCTAGTCTATTGATAAGGAGTATGCTCTTCAGTTTTTTGATACATAACCCATCCATCAATGAATAGGCATTAAGATCATGACTATTAATATTAGGAAGATTGAACTCACCTTATTTCAAGAGCTCTGAAATTACTTCTTTTTCTCCCCCTTTTTAGCAAATTTAATCAAGGAAAGAAAACCAAAACTTCTTATTCCTGTATCTTCTGGCCATAGTTCAGAAGTGACTGTCATGAAAGGATCTGATATTTTTCTGGAATGCATTGCTGAAGGCCTGTGAGTATGCCCATTTTATAATCTCCAATATATATACAAGTGGGGTGAGGAAATAACTGAACGATGCTTCTATGAATTGTGCTTATACTTCTCCAAGACTGGCTCTACCTTGCAGCAGGATGAAGTGACCTGTGTCAAGCAGGACCATGAGGAGGGATAGATAAAGGCTGCAACTGATATTTGATTAGTACAGCAAGACTTGTTAAAGTGTTGGCCTTAGTGAGGAAGAGGGCACCATTTGTATCCTGTCCAGGCAGCAAAATGTCTTGGATCTGCAGTGCACCTTCCCATCTTGCATTCTTTATGGGAAGAGGAGCAAGTTAGCAGCTGTGTAATAAGAAGGAATGTGACATAAACAGGCCGTCCCTAACATTAAGCAGAATGAGCCTCTCACCTCAGGTGGCAGATACTGACAGGCGAGCGGAGGACAGAGCTATGTACACCATACAGCCCTTTAAACTAGCCTCTTGCCCTCATATGCTGTGGAGGATGCCGTCCCATCACCAGAGTTAGAAATAAGATTCAACTGCTGGTCTGCTTGGCTTCTGTAAATGGATTGGGGTGGGCCCCCACCATGTCTCTTGCCTCAGACAGCAAAATGTCTTGGGCCAGTCCTGGACATACAGTAAATACAAGAGATAGATGCCAAAGCAAATCTCTGATAAACCAAGACCAGCTACAGGTTGCTTCTGCTGAATGTCTGACTGGACATCTCCTGAGCTCCAAAACAGTAGTAAAACAATTCTGTTCATTTAGCCTTTAAGCATCCGCAACATTAAGGTTGCCATCCTGCTCACAGTTATGTGCTGATTAGTCTGACTGAAATCAATGAAATTATTCATGTGTAACGGTAACCAGACTTATAGCCTGAGAGTAAAAGAGCTTTCACTTACAATAGGAGCCCACATTTCTAACACAGTGTTCATGAAAATTGAAACAGTATTGCCAGTTTTTATATGAATGTAATAATATATAATTGGCTTAATTGATGGGAGGGTCTGCATTTTAGTACAGTAAAAATTGTGTTCTTCAGCAGACATATATAAAAAGAGACCTCAAAGTGAGAAATGCACAATGCAGGATAGGGAAGTGGGTGGTTCCTTAGACTGGATGGAGGGGATGTGGCCTGCTCTTGATGGGGTTACACTCCCTCTAAAGGAGCTGTTGTGTAGCTTGGGGGTATTGCTGGATCCATTGCTGTTGCTTGAGGCTCAAGTGTCCTCAGTGGTGAGGAGTGCCTTCCATCAGCTTTGGCTGGTGGCCCAGTTATGACCCTATCTGGACAGGGATAGCCTGACTTCTGTTGTCTATGCTCTGGTAACCTCTACACTAGATTACTGCAATGCTCTATATGTGGGGCTGCCTTTGAAAACAGTTTGGAAACTGCAGCTGGTGCAGAATTCGGCAGCCAGATTGCTCACTGGGGCAAGACAATCTGAGCACATAACACCAATTTTGGCACAGCTGCACTGGCTACCAATTAATTTCCAGGCTCAATTCAAAGTGCTGGTTTTGACCTATAAAGCCTTATACAGCTCAGGACCCCAAAACCTCAAGGACCGGCTCTCCCCATATGAACCAATCCGGACCTTGGCATTTAGTATCTGAGGTTCTTCATGTGCCCCCTCTAAGGGAGGTGTGGAGGGTGGTGACATAAGAACCGGCCTTCTCAGTGGTGGTCCCCCACTTATGGAACACTCTCCCCAGGGAGGCACACCTGGTGCCATCATTATCTATCTTTAATAAAAATAAATAAATAATGTAAGTGTATAATTCTGAGGACACAGAATTGAACAAGACAGGATCAAAATGCTGGGGTTCACCTGGGACCTTCTGCATGCAGAATAGATGCTCTTCCACTCAGCTGTGGTCGTTATCATAATCATCCCTAAAATATACATGTAGGATACGTTCAGCATATAGCAGCCTTTGTAATGTATAAAGTTAGGATGTACTAGTATGGCATGGCAAAAAACAAAAAATAAAAAGCTAATGTCCTGCAAAACATGCATTAATTCATGGTTCTTGAGAGGCCAAAGGACCCGTCCATACAGAGGCAGTCTATGACGTTGCCTCCTTCCAATTAGCCTCTGCCAAGGACAATTCGTTCTGCTGCATTGCTGCTTCAGTGTGTGTTTGGAGATCATTCTGTTACACCCATTGCAAAGGTGTACTAGAAGAGAGATGGGCAGAAGGCTGATTGGGATCAACGAGTACCTTTTTGGGTGATGTGCAGTATGATTGCCAATGATTTCTGACTTCCAACTGTTTAACAATGGGGAAAGGCTGTAGCTCAGTTCTTTGCAGGTCTCTGGTTCAACCCCTGCATCTCCAGGTAGGGCTGGGAGAGAACCAATCTGAAATCCTGGAGAGATGCTGCCCTTCAGTGTAGGCAGTGCTACACCAGAGGGATCAATGGTCTGACCTCGTGTAAAGCAACTTTTTATGTTCCTATGTTCTTAACAATAGCAGCAGCAAAATGACTTCCCACCTCTAACTCCCCCATTGTATTCCTGAAATAAAGAAAGCTTGTGGTGGAGGGAGGTAATCAGAAGTGGATTTTTGTATGTAAGGACTGTACGTTCTGGTGCTCAGTCTTTGGCTTGGAATTCTTTAATGCTAAGTGTTTGTCATTTGGATGTGGCTCAGGTTGGTGGATCTTAAAATACACAAGTAGATCCCGCAAGCCTGAAGTCTGCCTAGCCCTGCACTAGAATAAACCACCTTCCAAAGTGCTTCTCCATTGCATCTCTTGTGAGTCACTGCTCTAGGAGTGCTTTGTTCCGTGGAGATGCCTGACCCAATCAAGAGACACACACAGAACTGTAGGGGAGCAGGCTTCTCAGAGGATGGGGCTGTTACACTAACATGATTTGGGGAGCAGTAAGAATGAAAGATAACTCCAATTGTAATGCAAGAAACATAGTATGTATCTGCTGTCAGAGGCTTGGGAAATACTTTTGTGCAGAAACTGCATCAACAGTGCAGCAAAGTAATCCATGAGCCATGCTCTGCTCTCTTAGACTCCCTAAATGTGTATACTGTTTGTGTTGCATTTAGCCTTTGGGGTTCTCTGTATTAGAGATCATATAATTTGACCTACATATGATCTATGGAGATAGATGTTTCTCAGAATGGCATAAAATAGAACATTATTTTGTTCTATGAAGTGAAACAGGAGTGAGAAGGAGGTGAGTGGGAGGGAGGCAAGCCGCTGAGAGAGGGAGCGTGGGGAGAGGTACGGAGCTGAACATCAGGACCCCCCACCCCTTGCAGAAGCAGCTCTCTCCAAGAGGCTGTTGTCTTTGGGAGACAGTAACATCAGGACCAAGCCCTGCTGAGGCTATATTCCATCTGCCTGACTGGCTGTGGCTGCCATGGGCACTCCCTTAAACCATCAGACCTTGCAGTCCTGCTGGGGAAGGGGAAGATATAAACCAAACTGGCCAGGGCTGGTGGGAGGCAGGTATGACACCAAAAGGGGGTCTTCTGTTTGGGTTGCATCTTCAGGGTGTGATGAGGGCTCACCTCCTTTTAATTAATTTTACAGGGCAGGGTTTTACATGTGGTGTTGATCGTTTGTTTTCCTCTGGGGGGGTTGTCTTGTCTTCTCTGGGCCACTTCCAGTGTGAGAGCCTGGAAGTGATCTGGAGTGGTGTGTGTTGATAGAAAGTAGTTTCATGCCCCTGGAGTGTGACTCCAATCCATCATGAAACTGTATTCTTCCTGGGTGAGAATCAGAGGCGAGTGGTTTTTATTCCAGGTGAGAGCTGGGGTGTGAGTCACGTCTGATAGGTTTTTTTTGTTTAACTGTTTCCTAGTTTGATGTTGCATGCCATCAGCCTCTGCTGCACATCTTTGTTTACTAGTGGTGGGTTAGGGAAGTATGTGTCTTGGCCTGGACTGCCATCCCTGTGATGGTAGGTAGGGGGAGATTTCGTGGTGGACAAAGGTACCTTGGGGGTAAGGGGAAGGCTAGTTCCATCAAAGCCCTTGCCCCCTCTGCTTTGCCTGCTGTGTCTCAGAATTTGAGGATGCCGGCCAGCTGATCCCCTGGCCTTGTGGTGGTGTTGATAAATGCCAGGTCTGCCCAAAACAAAACATCTATCATCCATGATTTGATTGTGGATGAGGGGGCAGATTTGGCATGTGTAACTGAGACCTGGACGGGTGAGCTCAGTGACCCAGTGATAGCCCAGCTGTGCCCACCTGGGTACTTGGTGGAGCACCATTCTAGGTCAGAGGGACAGGAAGGGGGAGTTGCAAGCATCCATAAAAATTCCATCTCCCTCAACAGGAGACCAATCCATACTGTGTCTGGGTTTGAGGGACTGTTTGTGGTGCTGGGCCAGAGAGACAGAACAGGGATGTTGTTAGTGTACTGTCCACCAACTGCCCTACAACCTCCCTAACCGAGCTGGCAAAGGAAATCTCAGATGTGGTGTTGGAGAACCCTTTCATGGTGGTGGTGATGGACTTTAATATCCACGCTAAAGCTGCCTTAAATGGGCCAGTTCAAGACTTCATGGCCTCCATGACAACCATGGGACTGTCCCAGTACATCAATGGCCCAACACATTTGGTTAGATTTACCCTCGACCTCATCATTGCCACAGAGAGGATTGATACTACTCAGTTGAATGGAGGACTCACTGGGAGTCCGTTGTCATGGACAGATCATTCCTTGGTGAGGTTTGAGTTGAATGTAGCTCTTCCACTGTGCAACAGTGGGAGATTCATTGAGACGGTCTGCTGTCAGAGACTCACGGAATCTGATGGATTCCTGAATGCTCTGGGGGATTTTCCAGCTGGCATGGCTGGTGTTCCTATCAAGGCTTTTGTCTCATTGTGGAAAGGTGAGATGCACAGAACCATTGACACAATCACTCCTGAGTGCCCTTACCATTGCTGTGGAATATGTAGATCGCCATGGCATTCCAATGATCTGCGTGCAATGAAATAGGAGAGTTGGCGGCTGGAGCACAGGTGGAGCAAATCTCGGTCCAAACCTGACCAAACATGAGTAAGGCTTCACTATCATGCCTATCACATGGCAGTGATGGCTGCAAAGAAAGCCTACTTCTCTTCCACCATTGCTTCCACAAGTAACTGGCCAGCTTTTTCAAGTGGTGAATGGGCTTTTGTCATCTGGCCAAGATAGTGTTGCTTTGACACCCTCAGAGGCCTGCTGTAACAACTTTGCAAGGCACTTTAGGGACAAAACCAGTCAGATTCAGAGTTGGATGCCACAGTTAGAGCAGGTCCAATGGAGGTGTCCAGAGCACTGCCTGTTTCACCTGTATTGGTTCAATTCAGTTCAGTTTCAATTATTGCAGCCTGAGGATGTGGAGAAGCTGCTTGAAGTGCAGCTCACTACCTGCCCCCTTGATCCTTGCCCATCCTGGCTGCTGAGAACTAGCCATAGGGGACTGACTGGGCGGGTCCAGAGAGTGATTAATGCTTCACTGGAGGAGGGGAAGGTACTGTTTGCCTTGTGTCCATTCCTTAAGAAGACCTCCCTGATTCCAGAAGTGTTAAACAACTATCACACAGTGGAAAATATCCCCTTTTGGGTCAAGGTGCTTGAGACGGTGGTGGTGTGGTCCAGCTTCAAGTGTGCTTGGAGGAGACTAATTACTTGGATCTGTTCCAGTCTAGCTTCAAGCCTGTCCATGGCACTGAAACTGTCTTGGTCAACCTAGTTGATGACATTTGTCAGGAGAGAGATAGGGGGAATGTGACTGCTTATTCTCCTTGATCTTTCAGCAGCTTTTAATACTGTTAACCACGATATCCTACTTGAAGCGGTGGGGGTTGGGGGCACTGTGCTTCAGTAGTTCTGCTCATACCTCCAGAGCTGCTTCCAAAAAGTAGTTATGGGAGGTTACTGTTCAGCACCATGGGAATTATGCTGTGGTGTTCCACAGGGTTCCATCTTGTCCCCCATGCTATTTAACAGTGGGAGCTGTCATCAGGAGATTTGGAGTGAGGTGCCATCAATATGGAGATGACACCCAGCTCTACCTCTCTATTCCATCTGAATCAGGAGAGGCAACTGAGGTGTTGAACTGGTGTTTGGAGACAGTGATGGACTGGATGTGGACCAATAAATTGAGGATGAAACCTGAAAAGACAGAGGTGTTATGTATCCAGAGTTCTCATGTCCAGGAGGTGAGAAAATGGCCTGTTCTGGATGGGGTTGCTCTTTCCTTGAAGGAACAGGTCCACAGCCCAGGGGTACTCCTTGATCCAGCACTGTCACTGGAGATTCAAGCTGTCAGCTTTTCACTGAGACAGCAGTGTCGGTAGGGGTGCAGGCAGGGCTGGAGATTCCTTGGTAATTGCCAGGCCATAAGTCCTCAGCCGGCAGCTTGGCTATAAATCTGCCAGGCTAGCAAGGAGGAAGCAAGATAAGGGCAGGGGCTGTTCCAAGCTTACGTGCCAAGCCAGAAATCCAGAAGAGATGTCAGTGAAGGTCCAGGTCTAGTTTGCCGAGAGATCAGTTCAAGTCAAGGTTCAGGGGATAGGAAGACACACAGTGGTCATGCCTGATGTTGTAGTCAGCAACATGCTGAAGCCAGGGTCTGTCTTTTAAATAACACCTCTGCAGACAGGTGGGAACAATCACCCCTCTGGCTTCGGCAAGCGTGCCGGCCTTAAATGGACAGGCCGGTCCCTCTGCTGCCTGACTTTCTGTTGTCTTTGCTCTGCAGGTGGGAGGGGAGCCTCCTGGTCACTGTCTGATTCTGGCTGAAGGACTTCAGCTGGGTCTTGGATGCTCTACAGCTGAGGGGGAATAGGAACTGCATTCTCAGGAGTTTCCTCTGTTTCCCCTTCTGGGTCTGTGGCTGTTACTCCTGAGTCATCCTCATCTGATGAGTCCTCTGAAGGGGCCATGACAGTGGCCTCAGTGGCTGGGAGTGCCTTTTTCCAGCTCCGTCTGGTTCGCCAGGTTTGGCCCCTTTTGGACAGAGAAGACTTCATGTGCTTCATGCTCTTGGTAACTTCCAGACTGGATTATTGCAATGAGCTTTAAGTGGTGCTGCCCTTGAACACAGCTCAGAAACTTCAACTGGTCCAAACTTCAGCAGCCAAATTACTGATTGGGGTTCCCTTTAGAACTTATATAACCCTTGTTTTCAAACAGCAGCATTCGTTTCTGGGCCCAGTTCAAGGTGGTAGTTCCAAAAGGTAGTTCTGCCACCCTCAGAAGTTAACGGGGGTGGCCTAGAAGAGGGCATTCTTTATGGCAGCCCCTAAACTGTAGAATTTCTGCTCCACTGAGGTGTGTCTGGCAACTTCATTGTACAACTTTCAGCACATACCTCTTTACCCTGGCCTTCGACACCTGAGATTTATATTTTTAGGACCCACCCTATTTTCTGTGATGTTGTTTAGGTTGTTTTTAATGGTTCTTAATTATCTGTTTAAAATTGTTGCAACTTGCCCTGGGACCTTTGAGTGAAGGGTAGGCAATAAATTCTAATAATAATCTCATTAAATATGGTGCATTTGATCTGGTAACCCTGGGTATCCTGATAATATTTCTAGGGATAGAGAAGCCAGTTTATAAATGAAACATAGAGCTGAGATGATATAATTGCATCTCTAGGATGCGGTTAAATAAAAGACAAATAGGGGACTCATAATAATCACAGCAGGAGGACACAAGCAATTACAGAATCTCTTCCTTATGATGCAATAGTCTGAGATTGCTGCACTCTGGATCTGGATAAGTAGGTTCCTACTCACCAAGTGGTGTTCATCCTGCGGTCCTAATTGCCACACCCCCCCCACTGCAGGATACTTTAAGTCCAACCCCCTGCTCAGTGCAGGAATCCAATTTAAAGCATACCTGACAGGTGGCTGTCCAGCTGCCTCTTGAATGCATCCAGTGTTGGAGAGCCCACTACCTCCTTGGGTAATTGGTTCCATTGTCGTACCACTCTAACAGGAAGTTTTTTCCTGATGTTCAGCTGAAATCTGGCTTCCTGTAACTTGAACCCATTATTTTGTGTCCTGCATTCTGGGATGATTGAGAAGAGATCTGGGCCCTCCTCTCTGTGGCAACCTTTCAAGTATTTCAAGAGTGCTATCATAACACCCCTCAGTCTTCTCTTCTCAAAGCTAAACATGCCCAGTTTTCAGTCTCTCTTTATAGGGCTTTATTTCCAGTCCCCTGATAATCCTTGTTGCCCTCTTCTGAACTCGTTCCAGTTTATCTGCATCCTTCTTAAAGTGCGGTGTCCAGAACTGGATGCAGTACTCAAGATGAGCCTTAACCAGGGCTGAATAGAGGGGAACCAATTCTTCACCCGATTTGGAAACTATACTTCTGTTAAGGCAGCCTAAAATAACATATGCCTTTTTTGCAGCCACATCACACTGTTGACTCATATTCAGCTTAAAAGGGGTCAGACTTCTTAAACGCATCCTGGACTGGAAACAGGAAAATTAGGGACAGGGTGGTGCATTTCTCTGAGCCTAATCCTTTCCTCAAAGACACTATAACCTGTAACTGCCTTCAGCCAGCCTACTTCCACCTCCCTTTCATTTTGTCCCCCCCAGCTTACACTCAGCTTCTTTAATAGTAGAAGTTGCTTCCACAGAGAAGGGGGCCTTTTATGCTGTGGCTCCCTGACTTTAGAATCCTTTCCTGAGGGTGGCCTGTATGTCATCAATATTACAAGCTTTTCAGTGCCAGGTGATTTTTAGATCTTAGTTTTTGGGTGATATTTGGAATTGTGGTCTATTTTGTTTTCAGGCTTTGGGGTTTTATTTTGTCTTGTTATATTTTGTTATGTTTATTTGTTAGTTTTCAATTGTATGTATCTGTTGTGTAGATTAATTTTGTTCACTGCCAACTTGGACCCTTTTGATGAAGAGCAGATTAAAAGTATTTTAAATAAATAACTAAGGCTGCAGTCCAGTACATGTCTACTCAGAAGTAAGCTCCATTGGGTTCAATGGGACTTACTCCCAGGTAAATGTGTATTGGATTGCAGCCCAAGTAACTAAATAAAGGTTTGCTCAGCATTCCTAGAGAACAATGAGCATGCTCAATCCCCAACAGGCCTTTTCATTATCCCCCCCCCACACACACACATTATTTTCCATTTGTACATATATTTTTCAGCATAACTGGACATACTTTCTCTGTGGGTGGCTCAATTTTGCTGCCCTAAGATGAACAGAACCACTAACCTTGCCATTAGATGATGATGAATATGATGATGACAGTTGAGAACTAGGTACAAACACATTGCCAAACACAACCAAAGGTGTATGTGTTTTTCTATTGTGAAGTGCATGTGTTATAATGCAGATCTTTGGCTGTACAAAGTCAAATTTTCCAAGCAGGTTGGTATGTATTACCTTTAAGATGATATCTGAACAATTTGGGATGAGGTTACCTGAAACACCACCTGTCGCTATTTAGACCTGTAAGATCACTCGGATCATCTGGGGAAATTTCACTCATGGCACTGCACCCTACAGAATATCACAGGGTGGTGATCCCAAAATGAACATTTTTTGCCATTTCTCCTGCACTGTGCAATGCCCTTCCCTCTGTGATACACGAAGCATCATCCATCAGTTACTTCAGATGTTTTTCAGAGATATACTATATATTTTTGCCCAGGCTTTATCTCACCAATGAGATTGGACTTTATTTTTCAGTTTCTGTTTTTATCTGTTCCCATTTTAAAATTATTTTTAGAATACCTTTTTGCTGTTTTTGTGATAGTGGATCCATTCCAATCTGGCTTCAGGCCTGGCCATGGCACTGAAACTGCCTTGCTTGCCCTGGCTGATGACATTTGTCAGGAGAGAGATAGGGGGAATGCGATCCTGCTTGTTCTTGATCCCTCAGTATCTTTTGATACTGTTGACCATGGTATCTTTCTGGAACGTCTTTAGGAGGTGGGGGTTGGGGGCACTGGTTCAGTGGTTCCACTCATACCTCCATAGTCATTTCCAAAAAGTCGTTAAGGGAAGCTACTGTTCAGCTTAGGCTGTGATACTAGTTTTAATGGGGGGGTTGTATACTGCTTGGAGATTTTACAATATTAACTGGCTTAGAAATGCTTTTAAATAAATGAATAAATAGTATCTAAGGGAAATCTTGTAGTGCTGATGTTTCAGAAAAAAGAATGAGCAGGATGTACACTGAAGAAAAGAGATGTTATTTGAACTATCTGCCTGTGGGAAGCCATCATACCTTTTAGGAACCTGGAGCTGAGAGTAACCTGGGGCTCGGGATGTTGCCATCTCAACAGATGGGCACAAGAGTAAACAGACACAGATCTATGTGTGCTATGTACAGTGCTGGCATCAGAAAGGACAGCTGGGAATATGAAATTAGCAGCCTGCCCTGAACTTCTGTCTGTATGTCTGTCTTATGAGAGTGCCCCATTAATTCTGCAAAACACAATGTTGCTTTTATATTCAGTTGCCTAGGGAATTAGCTGTGGCTGGGCAAGCACAGAATTGATTAGTGCATCATGATGAAATCTTTAACCCCATTTATAATGGTGAAAACCATCATGGAATGGGAAGAAACAAGTTTTTGAATCTCTCTTTGCATGCTGCTATCTTTGTACGGTGTTCCAACCCATTTCCAATTTGTTGTTGGCAGTAGACCATCCTTTACACATTCATTGTTCCCTTTAATGAAGGAGGAGTATACATTCCAAGCAATGGGTGCCTCTGATCTGAAGTTTAAAAGAAATGCATGTATATTTATATGTATATATAGGTGATTTATTGAAATCAAGAATGGAAGAGAGTAACATTAAATGCATACACTCTGAAATTTACAAGCCATCCAGCTGTTTTACAAGGGTAAAATGTTTTTTTTTTAAAGTTAAATCTTTTTCTGCTTCTGCTTCTTTTCCCACTATAGTCCAACACCACATCTAATCTGGAGAAGGGTTGACAGAGGCAGGCTTGACAGAGGAGTCACAGAGAATTTTGGGAAGATATTGAAGATAGAACAAGCCGCTGCAGATGATGCAGGGCTCTATGAATGTATTGCCAAGAATGCTTTGGGAGAAACAAAACATCAGTTCACTGTTGGTGTTGAAGGTACTGTGGTCATATTGATGATGATCTATCATATATATTTGGTAGTTCAAATTCCACCCTTTCAGTCAGTGATACTACTCTCATTCACACCAGAATCTAAATCAATTTTGCCAAACCTGTGATATACCTGGCAGGATACCAGCTATGTAGTGAGCTTATCCAGTGTTTGAGACACACATTGATGATAGGTGACAACCTTCAGGTTGGCGGCTCACAAGTTGTGCAGGCCTGATTTCAACCAGTGATTTTAAAATAGCTGCATCCTGTAATGTTAAATAAAGATAGTTTAAATATTTTCTAATTCAGGTAAATTTAATTTATAAAAGAATGTGATCAACATTCTGTTCTGCAGTCAAAGGCCAAGTTCAACACTTGAGCTACACAACTCAGGTGTCTGGGAGATGCTTCAACCCTTGTAGATTCTGTCCCATATGAGTAACTCCAATGTATTAAGAATTCATCAGCAGTTGTGGTTGCCACTGCATGAAGAACAAGGTACTTACTGCCATTGGCTGTATTTATTGATAGTCATATGCCACAATTTCCTATTTGGAAAAAAAAGTCATAGAATTGATTCTATAGCATTATTCTGCAGCAGGGGTAGCCACTGTGGTACTCTCCAGATGATGGGCTGCAGCTGCCATCATCCTCACCCACCATGGCCAGTGGTCAGAAATGATAGCAGTTGGAGTTCAACAACTTCTGGAAGGCACCACATCGGCTGTCCCTGACCTACAGGGAACCAACTCAGCAGCTTATAATTTGTTAGCCTCCTGCATAGCTCCTGCTAAAACACAATTATGTTAAACTGGGATAATACTATTAGAATGCTGTAGTCTAGGTATATACAACACTGAATGGTATAATGCAGAACACCAAAAAATAATGCTCTACTGAGTTGTTCTCCTGTAAGTTACTGCTAAAGTCTCCCTTGAAATTAATCTGCTCAGATAGCGTAAGCCCTCACCCCCAAAAATTATTTTTTGCATAAATATTACTTCCATGTAGGAAAGTATGTGCTCTTTGCATGGACACTACTAACATGTGGAAAGGCTATGTATATTTTCCTGTGACAGCTTTCCTCAATCATACGAATTATAGTTTGATGAAGGGTGCAGAGAATTCTTTTTTAAACTTCATTAGATTTCCTAATATAACTACAGTTCCCAAGATTCCATGTGCAAAAGGAACAACAATTAAACCAGATTAACAGTGCAATCCTATGCATGTCTACTCAGAAGTAAGTCTCAACGGGCTCCTTCAGGGAGGAAGGGCGGGATATAAATTTAATCAATCAATCAATCAATCATAAATAAATAAATAAATGAGTTCAGTGGGGCTCACTCCCAGGTAAGTGAGTATAGAACTGCCCCCTAAATCTGTTGTGTAGATATACCCTTAGCCTGCAATCTCAAACACACTTACTAGGGAGTAAAGTGCACTGAACACAGTGGGAGTTATTTCCAAGAAAACACGCATAGGATAACAGTGCCAGTGTGACACATCCTTCTTCAACCTGGTGCCAACCAGATATTGTTGAACTCCAATTCATATCAGCTCCAGCCAGCATGACCAATGGTCAGGGATGACAGGTGCTGTCATCCAGAACATCTGGATGGTACCAGGTTGGGGAAAGCTGATGTAGCAGAATGGGAATAAACAATATTTTATGTATTTATTTATCTATCATATCTGTATGCTGTCCATATAACATTTCTCTGGACGATTTGCAGAGCATTAAGGTGGTTTACAAACTATTAATTCTAAGGGAGAGCTTGTGATTGATTTTTTCTGGCTCTATATCTTGAAAATGAAAATATGATAATGCTATCATGATGCAAGCATCATGGTTCATTCTTTCTAATCACCTCAAGAAATTACTTAGGAGAGGGAGGTTTGGGAGGTTTGGATGTTATTTTTCCTAGTACTTAAACTGATAGTGTGAACTCATGCTGTGTTACACCGATATGAGTGCTATATCATCAGTGGATTTCAGTCATGTAATTTAGCTATAATAATTCTATCAATCTGCAAACTCAGCAAATACATATTCTTTGAAATTACACACTTACAGGAACAATCCTCCAGCTGTGTATTTCATTGCTGCTTCTAGAGCGAGTCACAGAAGCACTGCAGATGTACTACTGACAACTAGACCTCAAAAGGAGGGAAGCATTATCTATGGTTAAGAAAAAGTCAAGGCTTAAGTGCTTTTGTTCCAGAGAAATAGTTCAAATAAAGTAATATAGGATTATCATTTTTAGCAGCACTAGGAGCGCTGTCTACTTCATGCCTTCTCAGGAGGTTAAAGCTATGTCCACACATGGAAAACACAGAGGCAGCCACTTCAGAAGTACAGTTACTGGTGAGTGGGTGGGTGGTGATAGGGCTGGATAATGCAGAGAAGCAGCTGGTAGGAAAACAGTTAAGTGCATGTGCATGCACTCACACACACACACATATGCATCCTAGTTCCTACTTTCCCAATGATCCCTCCCTAAATTTGATTTTATCTAAAAAATTAATGTGTCCATCAAGGTTTTGTTATACACACTTGTAGCCACCGTGCAACTGGCTGTTTGTATGGACTTTGCGTAAGAGTGTAGCAGTGTAAGAGTAAGCAGATAGAATTCCATGAGTGTGTTCTCTCATGCAACCAAGAGTCTTCCAAGGCAACAATTTGACCATGGAGGGGGTTTATTCAGGTGGACCCTTTCACATATTCATAACGCATGTCCCTGCTGTGTGTCCGCTGGCCATGAGAGTGGCCCTAAGGCACATGCCAACATGCATGCATACAGCTCTTCTGCATGAGGGGCATCCTAGGCCATTCAGGATTCATATTCTGTGGAGGGGCTCTTTGTCCATACGTCAGTATGCTTGTAGAGACCTTCCTTACAGTTGCCAAGTGTGCAATTTGGGCAGAACAGGCTGCATAGCTCAACAAGACCCTCACATGTGCTTTCAACATGGGAAGTGGTTCATTTGAATATATAGTTAGTTGTATGAACAAAGTAATATGTCCAGGCAGGTGACAAATATACTGTTATAGCATGGATGTGCTATGTGGATCACCTTTATCACAGGGTAGGGAAGTTCTGGCCCACAGGACGGATGTGACCTGTGAGGCTTCCTCATCCAGCCTATGGCTTCCCCTCCTCACTTCTCCATCCAGCACAGCAATTAGGCTTCAACAAGCCTTTCACTGGAGGCAATGGGAGGTGTTTTTTCCCCAAGCCTTTTTGCCATGTGGGGAGCATTTGTGGTGGAGTTGCATTTGGGGATTGTGATGCCCCTGTTGAAAATTGGCCACAATAGGTGACTTTTCCCAAGCCTGATTACTTTTGTGTATATGTGGGTGTTGTATACATTTGCCGTGTATGCTGAGTTTTTGTGGCTGTGCGTGCATAGAGCATGTATGGGTATCTGTGCGCATGGACCAATTATGTGTGTGAGAGAGAGGCTGTGGGTGGGTCTGCTGACTGCCAGGTCTGGTCCTGCCCATGTTGGCTTTGGCTACATCCAGGTTTGTTTGAGCCCTGCACACCATTGCCGTATGGGCCCCAGAAAGGTGGTCACGAGGGAATAAAAAGGTTCTCCAGTCTTGTTTTTTTTCTTTCACTTTATTGATTGATTTATTTCAAATGCTGATACCTCACCCTTTCTCAAATAATGGTGTCAAGGAGGCCAACAAAACAAAACATCATACAATATTTAAAAACACATATAAGGAACAGCACCCTTAAAAATCACAAATTTGAGAGACTGTTAACATAATAGGCTAAAATCCTAAAAAAACCAAAATGCAATAAAGATGCATTATTATGTAAGATAAGCCAAAAAGGCAAGACTCTGCCAAAATCCACTGTAAATAACCATCTTTTCTCTAGCCACCTAAAACACTAAAGTGTCAGGGTCTGTGGATCTTCATAAGGTTGACAAATCTGGAGTAAGGACTCTGATTATGAAAGAAGAATGCGGAGAGTAACATATGGAAGAAAGCGGTCCTTAAGGTATCTTAGTTCAAAGCCATTTGCAGTAAGCAGCATTTTCAAATCATACAACTGCCCAGGCTTCTGAGGAAAATGAGCGCAGAGAGCATTAAACTGAACACATCTGTCTCCTCCTTGATTTTGATATTTATTCTACTCTTTTCAACTTCCTGGTATCAGAGAAAATCCAGGAAGGAAATAAGCATTTCAAATATTTTATGCTGCATCTTCTTGTTACCTTTTAAATTGATGGGACTTTTTTTTTTAAAAAAGCATTGGCATGGCTCTGCTTTTTTATATGACTTTATGTGGTATCAATCATCCTGAACAGGAATGGTTTGTGTGTGTGTGTGTGTGTGTGCGCACGCGCACACACACACACACATAATGGAGGTGGGGAGGGTACATAGGGCAGGAAACAGACACACCACTGCAAATTGCTGACTTAGAAATGACTCCAGATGGCTTGGAATCTCTACGGTTGTTGAATATCTTTACAATCTGACTGAGGATTTCTGACTGAAAAACTGAATCTTCCTTCAAAAGAAGCTGCAGGAGCTGCAAAAGCATTCAAATGCCAAGAAAGTTGTAGCAATGAAGTGGCATAGAATAATGGCCACAGATTCAGACCGAAATTACTGCCTCTGTTCCTTAAGTTGTGCAGATGCAAATGCATCCACATCCCCCATGCGCCGAAGCAGAGCAATAGGAGCAGTTTTTTTCTGAGCACTGAAATCTATTAAAAAAGGTCAATTACATTGACAGAAATTCTGTTTAGTGTCAGGAGTCTCCCCACATATGGGAAGCAAAGGCAAAATCGAGCCCACCTCCTTTGTTTCTCTTCAGTTTCCGAGCGGTAAAATGTCACTGCCATTAATCACAGGCCTACATCTTCTTTCCCACTCCTGCTCATTTGGTGTACGTGAACTTCGCTGTGCTGACCTCACTGGCTTTTATTGATTCCATTGGAGTTTCAGCCGAGTTACAACTAGGCTAAGCTGCTCCTGCTCTCTTCTCTCAATAACACGGGTATGGATGAAATATAAATTAAACCTGGAGGTGACTAACACTCATTTGGGGTTTTTTTGGGGGGACGGGGTTGCACCATGTCTGTAATCTCTCTCCTGTTGATAACAGAGAATTTAAGAACATAGCTGTTCACATAGTTTCTATCATGTCTGCCTGCTGAGAACGCAAAGCATTGTTAACAGTAGTCTTTGTGCTTGCATGCCTCTCACTTACAATCTTAAAATAATTTTAGAACAAAGTATTTGGCTGATGATACATTTTAAGGATTTGCAGATGGTTTGGTCATTCAGCACTCTTACTCCCCTTTCCATAGCTTTGGTCATAAGTATTTTTCACATAAATGCATTACTAATAACCTTGGGCTTTTTATTAGAGGTCACATACTTGCATACCTAGTTCTGACGGCCAAACTACTAAAGTCACAGTCTGCAGTCTTCTGTTAAATGTGACAGATCCTAAGGTTCTTCCAGATGACCTTTTTATTGAGCATCCATCCTGATTTGTTTATGGGAAGTTTAGACAGTGCTGCATCAAAACAAGTCTTATCCACACTTTCCAGTGCATTTTCCTGTCATTTTCCTTATCACAAAAAGTCCAGTCTTTTGGAGAATTAGGTTTGTAGTGCAAGACCTACCTATAATTGTGCAACATGAATTTGCTGGTATGTGATTGAATCCCACCCCAAAACTAGTAACAGGAAGTGCACCTAATTATGTTAACAGGGATTCACATTCCTTTGAGACTAAACTCAGGATCCTTATCCAAGGGGGATTTGGAACAAAATGCTGCCATGTGGAGTGCTCCTGTTCAGAGTTCCAGGCAGCTGACTACATCCTTTTTCATTACATTCTATTCAACTCTGCTCCCATATTCTGTTCCTAGCAGCAGCAGCAGTCAGCTTTCTGTGGACTCCCCCCCCCAAGATTTCTTACAAACTTTGGAGTCTTTCCAAGCCTACTGATATCATCTCTCTTGTGCATGAATGGTACCATTTTGGTTATATAACTATCCAAACTAATTAAATAGGTTTTCTATAAAAACAAAAACTCACTCATGTTACTCTTTCACTGAGGATAGAAAAAAAGTGGGAACACTCAACTATCAACACTCATGACGGGTGATTATCTTTTCATCTTCTGACTTAGCCTGAATACACTGACACTGATGTAGTTTGGCCAGAGATGTGCTCAAACCTCTATGGGCATCTCCAACTCCTTGGAGAAACCCACTTCACACTTTGAGAGACATTGCACCAGCCTTCCTCAGTCTGGTGTCTTCCAGATTTTTTTCTACTGCAATTCCCATCATCCTTGACCACTGGTCATGCTGGCTGGGGCTGATGGGAGTCAGAGTCCAACAACATTTGGGGGGCTCCAAGATGGGGAGGACCGCAATACAAAACATAGAATTTCTTGTTTTGAAATGGTCAAAGATGGCATGATGCCTTCATATTCATAGATATCACAGTCATGTGACAATGAGAGTTACCCAGGAAATAGAAACTCCCTAACACAGAGACTCCATTTCCGTTGTGCAGTTGATGTGCAGTTCTCTCAGTAACACCATAACCACAATGTGTTGCATGGAATTGTGGTGAGAATCATAATTTAGCTGGGTGAAAAAGATGTCCATGGGCCCTGACTTTGTACAGGATTGTGGATGCTCATCATCCATTTATCTAGGTGTTTTTTTTAAGTTTACAATGAATACCATAAGGCCATTTCACACATTATACAAAGGTAAACCAGGATGGTCATCTAGTGTACACACAACAGGGAATTGCAGCCAGTCAAAGACCTCTAATGAGTATACCTAGATGTTTTACATTTTTAGGTGTATGCTTAAAATATCTTATGTGTACATCTATAAATGCAATGTCTGAAATGGCCTGCATCTATTCACTGAAGCTGCAATTAATACCATTATTAATTAAAAGTGTTTATTCTGCAAATTCATAAAAAGTACACATCCTACTCTGCTCAACTAAAATATGAAACTGTTGTTACTGTTTAGATGGGGTGCTTGTTTTAATGCTGAGGTCCCCAACATGGCATCCTCAGACAACCCCATTGGTGCCTGCCAAGCCTGTCCCCAGAACTTCTCAAAAAAATGTTGCATTGAGGGGTTGTTGTTGTTGTTGGGGTTTCTTTTGTTGTTGTGGTTGCTTTTGGAGGTTGTTTGAGTAGTTGCCTTTTTTGTGAAGTGTTGCCTACTTTGTTTGTGTTTTAGTTTGGGGGGTATCGGGTTTTTTGGGGGGGGAGGTGCTGAGCATTTTGTCTGTGAAATGGGTATTGTGTGATGCCCGCAGCCCCATTTCTTAGTTTTCCCTGGTGCCAAAAAAGATAGGAGATCCCAGTTTAAGTAATTAGTTGCACTGAAGTCAATAATAGTGTGCCTGCTATGTATTAAAGCTCTAATTGCATCTGGCCCTTGTAGGAGATATACAAGACAAGGTGATGGCTAACGGAAAGCTTCCAATCCATCACAGGAGCTCTTGTAGTCCTCAGGATTAATCATCTTATATCTTAATGCCCTTTAAGCTGCAAACAAGGCAAGAGGTTTAAACAATGGAGTCTTAGAAGTCCTTTTTGAAAACAATCTTAGTTTTTAAGCCAAATTTCCCTGTGGTTGTAAACATGGAACCAACATTCACCTACCAAAACCCTCAAATAATTCGTGTTAGTTTCCCAGATTTTTTTAAAATGAGCTGTTATGTAAAAAGGTAAAACGACTCCTGACATAGAATTTTGGCATCCTGCAAGTAGGTGCATGCTGTGTCAACAAGCAACTTGCTAAACATATATCTACCAAAAGGCCAGGAGATCCTTCACTTAAAAGAATATCCAACAGATATCTGGCAGTTTTTGAATGGGATTCCAAAACCACCTCAGCCTGCTTTGTCCACCGCTTGCATTGCTTTTATTGTAAGTCTCATCTGCACTATACATTTAAAGTAGTAAGAACATAAGAAGAGCCTGCTGGATCAGGCCAGTGGCCCATCTAGTCCAGCATCCTGTTCTCACAGTGGCCAACCAGGTGCCTGGGGGAAGCCTGCAAGCAGGACCTGAGTGCAAGAACACTCTCCCCTCCTGAGGCTTCTGGCAACTGGTTTTCAGAAGCATGCTGCCTCTGACTAGGGTGGCAGAGCACATCATCCCACTTTAAACAGTCATGGCTTTCCCCAAAGAATCTTAGGAACTGTAGAACGGTGAAGGGTGCTGAAAGTTAAAAGACCCTCTTCCCCTCACAGGGCTACAATTTCCAGAGTTCCCTGGGAAGAGGGATTGATTGTTAAACCACACTGGGAAATGTAACTCTGTGAGGGGAATAGGAATCTCCTAACAACTCTCAGCACCTTTCATAAACTACAGTTCTCAGGAAGCCATGGCTGTTAAAGTGATATAATAGTGCTTTAAATGTATAGTGTAGATGTATAGTGCAGATGGGGCCCTAGTTAAGAGCAGGACTATACAAAATCAACAAGGATAATTTCTCTCCTATTACCCACTTAGAAATCGGCTGGATTTTTGTGGAATTTGTATCCAGATGAGTTCTTCTCAGAGTAGACCCACTGAAATCAATAGACCTAAGTTAGTCATGCACATGTTTTATCTCCCATCAGCTGCTACTGTCATCATGCTGCATCTCGAAAAGGACATTGTAGAGCTGGAAAAGATGTAGAAAAGAGAAAGCAAAATGGGAAAAAGCCATAGCTCAGTGGTAGAGCACCTGCTTTGCTTACAGAAGGTCCCAGGTTAAGTCCCTGCTATCTCCAGGTACGGCTGGGAAGAATCCACACTGAAATCCTGAAAAGCTGCTGCTCGTCAGTGTAGACAATACTGAGATAGATGGAGCAATGGTCTGATTCAGTATATGGTAGCTTCCTACATTCAGTTCAGTGGGTCTGCTCTGAGTCCAACTAATCTTGGATGCAATCCATTGAGTGCCCAAATCCACTGATGCCTGCCATGTTGTTTATGGATATCCTTTCCTTTTTCATGGATGTAATTGAAATTAAACATTGCAGGATTGTTAACCATTATACAAAAGACTAGAACACCCACACACATGCAATAGTCAAAATATATCTAGATTAGGTGTGAGTTGTTGACATTCTAAATATCTATAGATATAGGTAAGAACTTCCCTGCTCTCTTTTCAGATCAGTTTCGTGAGATTACAGCAGAGTTTAGGACATCCACTGCTCATGCCTCGCTCCTGTTCAGTCTCATTTCCTGGAAAACCTCTCAGTGAATCATGATATAGCTTTGGTCAGGGATGGAGAACTATTTTCAGGGGGAGAGCCTGGTCAAAAAGCACCCAGCCTCTCACAGCCCACATTGATGGAATTTTGAGAATCTTTGTTTGACTGCTCTAGAAGAGAAGTGTGTTTGCTTGGGGTTATTTTTGGACTGCAATGTATTCATTTATCATTTATTTCGTTTTGAAGATTTCTACCCCGCCTTTCAATCAAATGATTCACAAGGCAGCTTCCAAGCTGCAGGTAATGACTGACAACAACAGCAAAAAGGATTTAATAAGCTCATGTTATATACACACAGATACACAGACACACACCGGCAGCAGCCCTTAGTCCTCTGGCTGTTAGGTGAGGCCAGAACATGCTTCTCTTCGGCTCTGCAGTCTCAGGGAAACTAGCAGCTGGAGGCACTATGCCTCTGGATTCTAGCTGCTGGAAACCGCAAGTGGGGACGGTGCTGTTGCGCTCAGGTCCGGCGCAGAAGCAACTCACTGGGTGGGGCGGAGCCACCGTGCTGACTTCCTAGCAGAAAGGTCCCTGTTGCTTCTGGAAGGGGGAGGCATGAGATGGTGGAGAGATTGGCATGATGCAAGTACACCAGCAGGAGCACCAGTTTGGCTGCACCGCCACTCCTGCATTCTTACCATGCCGACCTGCCCACCGCTTTGCCCTTCCTTCTCAGTAAGCAACAACAATCCACCTGCTGGGAAGCTGGCGTAGCTAGATTTCCTTGGGGCTTCCCATTGGCATCTGGTTGGGCAAAGTGAGAACAGGGTGCTGGACTAGGTGGGCTGTTGGCCTGATCCAGCAGGGCTCTTCTTACGTTAAGAGTTGGTAGACAGGGAGGGGGAAAATAACCCCCCAGCAGCTGCTCCTTGGCTGGCAGATGGATTGAGCCGGGCTGGTTTTCCCCTTGCCTTGATGTTGTTTCTGGGTGTCGTGGCATGGCCCTTGGTCTATGGCCCATGGCAGAGGCCAGAGTGTGTTTCCCTTTTGCTCCAGTCCTAGGACAACTTAATAGCCTTGAGGATCACATTTTGGAAATGCAAGTTTTGGGTGGGAAATAGAAAATACCATTCTCCACCTGCATTCCATTGTGTGTACAGTTTCCTGTATTTGTTCTGCACATTTTAATCTTGACAACACCTGTCAACAACAGCAATTAATTGCAATGATGCCATTGTAGGTGAAGATGCAGAGAACAGGTTTTTGATTTTTTTTAAAAAAAACCCACAGTGTTTCTTATGTGTGTTTTCCTCTTTGTTTTGGTAAAACCAGAGCTGGAAAAGTAACAATCACAGAAACAGGATGAATCCCTTCGGGTAAAGCACAGCCTTCCCAATTCTTCCTTTTGCAGTTGTTCCCAGAGAGTGCCATCTGCTGGTAAATTAAAGTAAAAGCAGATATGAGCATATAATTTTTGCTATTTTTCTCTGTATACAAACAACGTCCTTTTTAAGGGCCTAATGAGCCCTCTTCAGGTGTTCCAAACCCCTCACACAAAGAGAAATAGAGTAAGGGCAAACACGTTATCTCCATGCCCTGTCACTGCCTCCATCACCTTCCACAAATTGGAGACAGTGGGGAGCCTTTTCTGTTCATGCGTTCCCTGTGCAATTTAGAAGAACTTTGATCTTCCAGGGTTCTAAACTGTGCAGAAAGTCTTCTTGAAAAGAAATGGTTCTCCACTGGAGAAGTTCAGCAGTCAACTCATGTAAGTTGCAGGAACGACAACAGGGATGTGTGGGAAGGGGTGCAGCCAGTGGACTTGCCCTACTGTCCCGCTTATGAAACAGTAATTGTGTGTGGGGTGGGATAAGGCCTTAAGAGGCCTACGATCTTGCTCCTATAACTTCTCTATTTTTCTCTTATTCTGTCCTCTTCTTTGTGCTCTGATTATGCCTCCAGTCTCTATGACACACTTTGCTGTGGCTTTGTCTGTGCTTGGAAGTGTCTGCTTTTGACTATACCTCTCTTGTCACTTTTTTTTTCACCTAAAGGTCTTTTCTGCACTTCATTTCCTTCCACAAACATTTAAGTCATTGCATTTCATAGATCAGGGTTCATTCTTCCATGCCTCCTTCTGATCCTTTCCCCGTTTTCTTTACGGCCAAACTACACATTATATAGGGATGTAGGAAGCTACCTTATACTGAGTCAGACCACTGGTCTGTCTAGGTCAGTAGTGTTGGCACTACTTACCAGTGGCTCTCCACAATTGCAGACAGAGGTCTTTCCCAACCCTACCTGGAGATGCCAGGAATTGAACCTGGGATCTTCTGCATGTAAAACGAATGTTCTTGCTTTTAGGGAGACCTTCCCTGAAAAGCAACCCTGCATGCTGAAGTGGAGGAAATTTGGATGAAGGCTGTACTTTATGGACAAGGGGATCTAAAAAACTCTAAAAGCCACACTGATTCCCTGACATAAAACATCTGCCATCTTAAGCTGCTATTAATCACAGAGGAGAAAACATGCAGGTGTGAAATGGGTGCCTGTATATTTCTCCTTCCATGTCTAATACATCCAGGGAAGGGAAAGTTGCATCGTGAAATTGGTGTGAGCAGGAAATATTTAAAAACTCTTCTGCCAGTTCACATCAGGTTCCCTAGTGGTTGCTACCAGAGCAGAGAAATACAGTTGATCATAAATACATCACATAACATGTAATCTGAATGATATTATTGTTGGGCGTAAAGACCAATGCTTGTAAGTAGTAACCTGAACCAGTTAAGGGTTAAGGGGTAAAAGGTGGAAAAGCAACCTATTCTTCCCTCTCTGATTCCTGTTTTAGTAACTACTTGCTTGTTTTTTTTCCTCATTTACTTCCTTCCTCTTCCTTTCTAGTCACTCAGAGATAGTGTCTGTGAGTGCCAGCCTCATGGCTCTACAATGGCCACATGTATGCGGTAGAGTCAGAATGCCGTTATTTCCCTGCAGTAATAAATTAATTTTCTTTATTCTTTCAATCAGCTGTCTTACCGACTCTTCATTTCTCCACTCCACTGCAATGTATACCAAACTCCAATAATTATGTGGGTCACTTTTAAGTTGCAAGACATATTATGTGCAAGCCATGTACACATACATATATAATTGCAACGTGGCTCATAATTTTAGGGGCTTTAATGTGGTGGTGGTGGTGATGATGATAATGTGTCACTACACCTTTGGTTCACAGCAGTGGCTGAAATAGCCTTTTCTTTCTCAACAGAGCCACCCACATGGGTAATGAAACCAAAAAGTGGAGTTTACGGTATTGGCGAAAGTTTTGTGTTGTTGTGCCAAGCCATTGGCTATCCTGAGCCGACTATAAAGTGGAAAGTGAACGGCATGCCTCCTGATGGTAAGCACAGAATGCAAACCATCCAGCAGGACACCAAACAAGCCTAGAGGAAGAAAATGATTCAGACAATCCTTTTCCAAACTGGTTTAATCTGATTAGTTCAATCGATAAAAACTTTTTTTCTATAATGGGGAGTGACAGGACTGAAACATCAACTTCCAACCTTTGTTTTTGGCTGTGAATAAATGACATGGGTGTTAACATTTTGCCCCCACATCAATAATGAAGGCTCAGAGATGGATGAAAGATGAAAACAAGATAAAAATAGTGCCACAACTTTACTGTTTAAGAACCTGGGGCAGTGTTCAATGAAATACGTGTCTCAGTACAATGGGATTTCCCTTCTCTCCTCCCCCACCATACCCACCCCATGCCATCCCCAAATCTGTTCCAGAGGGAAACACCAGAATAAATTTAGGAGTTGCACAGGACACACACAGTGCAGAAACTTCTTTCTTAGGTCAGAGCTTGAAAGGTTACTTTCTGCTGTCATCCGTATTCTGGCAATCCCATGTTGTCCCCAACCTCAGATCAACTCCAGACTGATCTCTGCTCCTCATTGCCAGTCCTATTGCAGCTGGTGAGGAGAGTCCCGACCACTTCCATCACCTGAAATAGTTAAGCTTATGCAGTTCCTATATCTCTTTCCATTCTGCCAGTTAGTCTGGAGAGATTGGTTTGTATAATCCCCCCTTCATTTCTATTATGCTTCTGGGTGCTGTCGAACATCTTTCCATTTCAAGCAGTATTGTAGTGGAAATTTAGAAGTGCAGGGTCCCTTCATGATAGTTACAGCCACGCCCCCTTTTTGCTGTTGACTTGAGAATGAGATCCTTGTTAATACCTTCTTCCACAACAACAGACGTCCCTAGGAGCCAATACTCATGAAAGGAAACAGTGTTAACTACTGAAAAGAGTCTTCTCAATGGCTGACTCCCCTCCTTTCGCTCTGATTGGCTTCAGTGAGCAGGAAAGGACAAGGAGACATGCTAGAAGACTCCTCAGTGGCTAACATACACCCCTTTCAAGCTGATTGCCTCATAGGATGCTGGAGACATAAGGACCCTGCTCCCCCAAAAGTAAGGGGTCTAAGACCCCCCCCAAACCACAGACCACTATACCTCTGATCCCAGGTTTTCCCTAGCTGCACTATTCCCACATAATTCACACCATAGCATGCCACAAATGCAAAAGGAGCAAACAAGGTGCCCAGTAATGTAATCTAGAAATTAAGGTGCCCGCAAATCCAGTAATGCCAGTTAACTCATTCAGCCTCTTCTACAGGAAAAGATAAAATAAATCTTTTAGCAATGTAAGAGAGGTAGGGAATTTATAACTTATTGACAAAGCCAGAGTTACTCCAAATCTTTCTGAGGAGAGATTGGCATGTTAGGGAGATGCATTATAAGGAGAGAGATAATCTGGGTTTGCCTTCTTGGTAAGGCAAACTGTGGTTTACCAGGACCACACAAATTGCTTTTTAATATGTTCTTAAACCTTTTTTTTCCCAAAAAAGAGAGATTTTTAAAGCTTTTTTAAAGAATGTTTTTAAAGATGTTTTATTTTAATATATTTTAAAGTCTGTTGTTATGACGTTTTAAAGTGTTTTTAGTGTTTTTGTTTGCCGCCCTGGGCTCCTACTGGGAGGAAGGGCAGGCTATAAATCTAATAAACAAATAAATAAATGTGCAGGCTCCCAGAGAGGAGCTCACAGCCACTTTCCTCCTCCTTGGCCTTTTCTTTACTTCCGCACCACACTGAGTTAAGCCACACTTTTTCCCTTGGCTACAGCTCATGGTGAGTGAAGAGAGAGCGTAATCACAAGCCTAGGTTTGGATGACACATTCAGCCCTACCTCGGCTTTGCTCCTCATGGTATAGGAATAAAAAAGACTGGGGAGCACAGCAGCTGTGAGCTCCCCTCTGAGATCCCGCATAGTTGTCAGATCCCAGTACAACATAGCTTGGTTTACTGTGATGTGTGAACCAGGCCATATTGACATGGTACAAATAAAGCACAGCTAAGGGCCTTGTTTAGGTAAGACTGTACAATGCAAAATACTTAGTGTAGAAATCAACCCTGCCACTTGAGGGACTTGACTGGCTGGGATGAAATAACGAATCTAAATCACCTGACTCTTATTTGAAGATGAGTATTTTATAAACTAGCTCTAGAGCATGGACAGATTGTAATCTCAACAATAATATTTCTCCTGTTACCTGTGCGGTGAAATAAAATTTACCACACCATGCACAGTACTGAGGAGGGTTAATCGATGGGTCTGCTCATAGCATAAATTCCCTCAGGTCTTAGACCAGTGTGTACCATGAGAAATGTTGCCTCAACCTCTTAGAGAAACAATCCCTTATCCTATTGTTGTGTTTTTTGACAGAGACAGAAATAAAATCCAACAGGGCTGCTTTTTCAACAAGAGAGATCAGTGTCACTGATCTAGAGCTACAAGACAGTGCGGTGTACCAATGCGAGGCTACTAACAAGCATGGCACCATCCTTGCCACAGCAAACATTGATGTTCTGAGTGAGTTTTTCCAACTTGTCAAAGTGGTTTCTGCTTTGCGTGCATAAGGTTCCAGGTTCAACTCCTGCCATCTCTGGGCTGGGCTGGAAAAAGGTCAAAGTTTGAAACCCTAAAGAGCTGCTGCCAGTCAGTGTAGAGAACAATACTGAGTGAGATGATTCAGTGGTCTGACTTAGCATAAGGCAGCTACCTCAGTATACTAGGCTACTTTGGGGCTTGATTCCTCTTTCAGTTTTGATAACAAATGGGCCAAGAGGTTTTGGCTCCAGGGGTTCAGGTGTGAGGATGAAAGAGCATTTGACCTGGAAGATCCCCAGGCACAACAGCTGCTTTTATTTAGTTTTAGTAGGGATTCATATGCGCATGGTGATTGCAAAAAGCGTATCAGGGAAGCAATGGGTGGGATTCCCTTCCACCATATGACTCTGTTTCGCTCCTTCCATTCATTAATATAAGATTGCTTCTGAAGACTGTGAGTGGCTTACAAAGATATTTAAGATTTTTATATTAAAAAGGAGGCAGGAGGGAAGCACTTACAGGTGGCAGCTCATGAGGCAATTGGCTGAAGGTCTAAAGGCGAATGCGGGAACCTGAGGTCTGGGGGCCCAATACAGCACTCCAGATCTCTCTCTCTAGCCCTCAGGACCGTCCCCAGGCCACACCTCTCACCAGCCCTGTTTTACAGCCTCCACAACTGTTTCTGCCTTGCTGTAACGTGTCCTTGAACTCTGATAATATATCTTGCTTGCCTGGATGGAGGCTAGAGAGGGGCGTGCGGGAGTATGTGTAGAAATAAATGTACTGTACAAAGGTAAAATGTGCATGTGTTGCTCCACCCACGTTTGCTTCTGGCCCTGGCCACCATTGGCATTTTGCATTTGGAAGGTTGCCTAGAAGGAAATGCAGCTCTAGGGCTGGAAAATCCTTCACCCCCACACCAGATCTAGAGGCAGCTTCTATTAACAACCCTTGTCTAATTGAAGTCACATCTGCACAATACAGTTAAAGCAGTATTATACTGCTTTACAAGTCATGGAGAAACCTGGGAATTGTAGTTTGTTAAGGGTGCTGACCTCACAGAGCTACAGGTTCCAGCATCCTTAACAAACTATAGTTCCCAGGATTATTAATTACTGTTAAAGTGGCATAACAGTCTTTTAAATGTATAGTGTGGATGTGACCTAACTAACCAGTTATCAAGAGGGAGTAGATTCTCATTTCTTTACAGTAGGCTTACAAGGATATATCAGGGGAATGGGCTTACTAGCTCAGCATGGGCAAGCATAGTCCAACATGGGCATGGATCATGTTGTTAGCGGCCTTCATTGGGTCCTGTTAGCTACGCAGCAGTCACATGCCCTCACAATCCTAAGCTAGCAGCTGCCACTTTGCAACACCTTGTTACAAAGGCATGAGAATTTTTGCTGCCTGAGATGAAAGACAAGATGGTCCACTCCACATTCACTGTACCAAACCTGACTGGACTGCAACAGCGCACCTGAGGACAGCAGGTTTGCTTGAGGGATGACAGTCCGTCTGCATAGCATCCAATCTCTCTCCTCTCTCTCCACACTTCAAGAAGGATGCAGAATGAATGAAAATTTATTTCGGTCCATGACCAGTCAAAGAAGGATGTAGACAAACTGGAACGGGTTCAGAAGAGGGCAACAAAGATGATCAGGGGACTGGAAACAAAGCCCTATGAGGAGAGACTGAAAGAACTGGGCATGTTTAGCCTGGAGAAGAGAAGACTGAGTGGAGATATGATAGCACTCTTCAAGTACATGAAAGGTTGTCACACAGAGGAGGGCCACGATCTCTTCTCAATCATCCCAGAGTGCAGGACACGGAATAATGGGCTCAAGTTGCAGGAAGCCAGATTTTGACTGGACATCAGGAAAAAACTTCCTAACTGTTAGAGCCATACGAAAATGTAACCAGTTACCTGGAGAGGTAGTGGGCTCTCCAACACTGGAGGCATTCAAGAGGCAGCTGGACAGCCATCTGTCGGGAATGCTTTCATTTGGATTCCTGCATTGAGCAGGGGGTTGGACTCGATGGCTTTGTAGGCCCCTTCCAACTCTACTATTCTATGATTCTATGATTCTCCACCACCTTGCTGCTGCTCCTCCCAGCATCTGCTCCTTGAGGTGGCCACTCACTCTGCCCAATGATTGGGCCAGTCGTGCCCCTTGGCCTTAATTGCTGTTGTTTCCTTTCTCCAACAAACTATCTCACAAGCTATTGCTCCTAAAGGTATGGGATTCCTTGCTAGGACAGGTGGGGAGTACTATCTCAGCAGTCTCTGTTCCTCTGACCCAGTGAGTGGCGTCAGAGTGGGCAACTGGCTAACTAAGGGGTTCCCTCCCTTGTTCTGGATATTAAACATCTGAGCCAACTCCTAAATGCAAGTAACTTTTTCTTGGCTCTAGACAGTGGTGTTTTCCCATCCCTATGTGATAGCATCCCTATGTGATAGCATATTTCCAAATGCTAGCTGTTTACAGGTTAGTAATTTTAACTTTTGTTGTTGTTGGCATTTTCAGACATTCCTCCAGAAATGTTAACTCCAGATGGTGAAGAATATGTTGCAGTTGTGGGTTACCCAAGCCACCTGTACTGTCAGTTTTTTGCTGTACCTTCACCTGATGTTTCTTGGTAAGCTCATTTTCACTCTTTCCTCTTTTTCATATGCTGCTGTTGACATTTCTTATCTGTTTATGTCTGACTACAGAGATGTAGTTGCATTAAAAAAAACCCTGCATTTTTTTAAAAAAATATGTCTAATAAAAATTATTGTCATAAGATGTGCCAAATATACTTGTACTTCAAAGATTTCCAACCATGGTATGCCACAGTTAATGAAGCTGCATGCTGATTGTTAGCAATAGAAATAATAAGGTCCCCCTGAGCTGGTGTTTCATTTCCATTATCTTCAAGAAGGCAAAGTTCAATAAACCTTAGTTTGCTCAGAGAGTTTCGTTGCTCAGGTGCAATTTAAATGGATTAATGAAAAGCAAACATTAGTTTTGAAAAGACACCAAAGCACACAAATCCCCCAAAGGTTGCTATGGCTTTCTTCAGGTGGCGTAAACAAATTAATCTCAGGATTTAACTTGCGTTCTTTAGGGAATTGTGAACTTGCACTAGGCCTGGACTTGGTCCTTCCATTTTCTTTGGGATCTCCCAATCTGTTATTGTCCTCAAAGGCCTCCTGTTGGCCAATGTTTAACCCTGAATCGTCTTGGCTTCCGTGTACTCTGAACTGCTGCAAATGATGAGAGATTTCCCACAGCTGTGGCTTCTGTAGTGCCCTAAGCAAACCACCGTCTGATCGCTAGATTAACTAAGCACATAGAAGAACAAGCCTTGCTGAAGCAGAGCCAGCATGGCTTCTGCAAGGGAAAGTCCTGTCTCAGTAACCTATTAGAATTCTTTGAGAGTGTCAACAAGCATATAGATAGAGGTGATCCAGTGGACATAGAGTACTTAGACTTTCAAAAAGCGTTTGACAAGGTACCTCACCAAAGGCTTCTGAGGAAGCTTAGCAGTCATGGAATAAGAGGAGAGGTCCTCTTGTGGATAAGGAATTGGTTAAGAAGCAGAAAGCAGAGAGTAGGAATAAACGGACAGTTCTCCCAATGGAGGACTGTAGAAAGTGGAGTCCCTCAAGGATCGGTATTGGGACCTGTACTTTTCAACTTGTTCATTAATGACCTAGAATTAGGAGTGAGCAGTGAAGTGGCCAAGTTTGCTGACGACACTAAATTGTTCAGGGTTGTTAAAACAAAAAGGGATTGCGAAGAGCTCCAAAAAGACCTCTCCAAACTGAGTGAATGGGCGGAAAAATGGCAAATGCAATTCAATATCAACAAGTGTAAAATTATGCATATTGGAGCAAAAAATCTGAATTTCACATATATGCTCATGGGGTCTGAACTGGCGGTGACCGACCAGGAGAGAGACCTCGGGGTTGTAGTGGACAGCACGATGGAAATGTCGACCCAGTGTGCGGCAGCTGTGAAAAAGGCAAATTCCATGCTAGCGATAATTAGGAAAGGTATTGAAAATAAAACAGCCGATATCATCATGCCGTTGTATAAATCTATGGTGCGGCCGCATTTGGAATACTGTGTACAGTTCTGGTCGCCTCATCTCAAAAAGGATATTATAGAGTTGGAAAAGGTTCAGAAGAGGGCAACCAGAATGATCAAGGGGATGGAGCGACTCCCTTATGAGGAAAGGTTGCAGCATTTGGGGCTTTTTAGTTTAGAGAAAAGGCGGGTCAGAGGAGACATGATAGAAGTGTATAAAATTATGCATGGCATTGAGAAAGTGGATAGAGAAAAGTTCTTCTCCCTCTCTCATAATACTAGAAGTCGTGGACATTCAAAGAAGCTGAATGTTGGAAGATTCAGGACAGACAAAAGGAAGTACTTCTTTACTCAGCGCATAGTTAAACTATGGAATTTGCTCCCACAAGATGCAGTAATGGCCACCAGCTTGGACGGCTTTAAAAGAAGATTAGACAAATTCATGGAGGACAGGGCTATCAATGGCAACTAGCCATGATGGCTGTGCTCTGCCACCCTAGTCAGAGGCAGCATGCTTCTGAAAACCAGTTGCGGGAAGCCTCAGGAGGGGAGAGTGTTCTTGCACTCGGGTCCTGCTTGCGGGCTTCCCCCAGGCACCTGGTTGGCCACTGTGAGAACAGGATGCTGGACTAGATGGGCCACTGGCCTGATCCAGCAGGCTCTTCTTATGTTCTTATGTTCTTATGTTCTTCTAGCATTCTTCATACAGAGAGAGAGAGAGAGTGAGAGAGAATATGTATGAGCATCCCACTGATCACCCCGAACCAGGTCAATAATTTCTGGCCATTCCAAGTGAACTACTACTATTATTTAAATGTGTTAGTCCCTTGTTACTAGAAGGTCTCCAAGTGACTTACAACTCTGTTTAAAAGACAAATAAATATATTATACTCATGATGATCAAGGCCTTGCAAGTATTCACTACAGATGCTCAAAAGGTGCCCTCCAACATGCCCCATTCCTTAATTTCCCTGCCCATGGTCCTGCAAAAAACTCATGCAGCACAATGAGAAGGCAGAAGCTGCAGAGGAAGAGCCTGCAACAGAGCATCTTCTGTTACTAGAGATTGTCCGGAGAAAAAGAAGACACTCTACATACCAACTTGTGGGCATAAGAAAGTCTATGAGGGGTATTGATTAAGAAGGATCTTGGGATTTTGTTTTGGCCAGTGGTCAGAACAAATAGATTGTATTGAACGGAATGGAAATATTACTGAGTAACATTCAAAAACACATTTAAGAGGTGCACTTTGGCTTCGCACAAAATCTATTTGTAAAAAGAAAAATCTGTTACTAGAGTATGGAACTAGCCAATCATCATAGATCAGCCTTTCCCAACTAGTGGGCCACCAGATGTTGTTGGACCACAATTCCCATCTTTGCTGACCATTGGCAATGCTGGCTGAGGCTGATGGGAGTTGTGGTCCAGCAACACCTGGTGGCCCACTAGTTGGGAAAGGCTGTCCTAGATATTCTGATGTGGCTGGGGGAATAAAACTTTTGGGATATGGCCACTTTGGAAAAAGTCACTAGAAGATACATATTCATTCTGATGGTTAAAGAGAACAATTCAGGGAAAAGTCACATCCACACCATATATTTAAAGCACACAAACACCACTTTAACAGTCATGGCTTTCCCAAAAATCATGGGAACTGCAGTTTGCCCCTCACAGAGCTACAATTCTCAGCACTCTTTAACAAAACTGCAGTTCCCAGGATTCTTTGGGGGAAGCCATGCACATTAAGTATATGGTGTGGATTCAGATTAATTCAAAAGTGTGTGGTTTCACATCTTTGTCTATTTATGAGTTCAGGCATATTTTGAGACTGAAAGGAAGAAATATTCATAATGTTTTGTTACCATTTCCTTGCTTCTGTTTCCTATCATGGCAGTAAAGCTAAAACCTGACAATCCTGACATTGTTACTTTCTTATAATCTCTAACAAAGTTTGAAAATCCCAATATTTTACAGAAATAACCTGTGATTCTGGTTTCTTTGCTAGGACTAAAGATTACAGCATGCAACATCTCAACCCTGATCAGAATGGAACCCTAGAAATCAGAGTAACAAGAAAGGAAGACGCTGGGTCTTATACTTGCTTGGTGAAAAATTCTGCTGGGAGACGTGCTATCACCGCTACTCTTACTGTCAGAAGTAATTCTTCATATGAACACCAGTTACTATAAAAATCTGATTGCTTTAACCTAATACTTTGTGAGCACATTTCCATCTTCCCCAACAGTGGTAGCACACGTTGCATCAGATGCAACTGTGCAATTTTCTTCATGGATGTGCTTACTGCATATCATTCCCCATTCAAAACCACAAATATAACTGAATAATGCAGCAAAATGTGTAATGCAGTATAATGTTCTCACTTTGAAAATTGACATAATTGTATATTATTCCTGATGTAAAGACACAGACCTGATTTATTATTATGTGTGTTCTCCATTCAAAAGGATCGAACTAGTGCTAATACTAATAATTGTTCTGTAGTTTCCTCAATCATATACTGTCTTTTACACTGAATAGAACAGACTGTCTCAGGAGGTTGCAGGTTCTCCTTTACTGGAGGTAGTTAAGTAGAGGCCAGACATCCATATTTCAGAGATGCTGAATTGAGCAGGGGGTTGGGCTACATGACATCCAAGGTCCCTTCCAACTCTTTGATTCTATGAGTCAACATTTTTTAGTAGATCAGCAAAAATTATTTACAAACCTGTTGCTTTCTCAAGTCACATATCCACAAAATAATCACATTTCCTTAAATTGAATTACATGGGGAGTGGGTAGAGGGGCCATAGACCTCTTGCCTTTTGTGATCACCCCTTTATCTGCTGTTTTCATAAAAGTACAGACAGGACATTTGGCTAAAGTTGGGGGGTCAGGAGTTAGGGATTGTGGATTTCAGAAAGGGTCCTCCTACATTTGCTACCCAAAATTTGAGCACCATTTAACATCATGCCTTGCAACAGGGGTGTCAACATAGTGTGATCTCACACTTGCAGAGACACATATGTGAATAAATGGGATCACATCCCTCAGATATGTCTTTTATATAGGGAAGGGGGAAAATTGATTCAGTTTGAATTTTGATGTGAATACATAATTTGCACTTTCCAAAACAATATGCTGAACTGCACACAGCCATCCTTCAAAATTTACAGTTCTCCAAATTTTGTGATGCAGTTCTCCAACCAAATAATGTATACAAAAAGATGAAAGTCTTCATAAAAATGCATATATTAATAAAAATAGCATACAAGAATGCATTATATTAGGGGAAACTGCAAAAAGGTGCATATTAGGAGAAATTGCTATAAATTAATCATGACTTTTTAAAAAATGCAAATTAGTGCAGAAATGTGGAGAACTGAGTATAAAAGTGGGAAAAAATGAGAGATTAATCCTTTCCTATTTTTATCCATGTCATAGCATGTGTGAAGGAGAACTTTCTAGGAGTCAGTCTGAACAATAACTCTAGTGCTGTTAAGAAATGTGAAACTAATTTAGTACTTATAAGGAATGTCAAGGAAATAAAGTGTTTCAACAGGAACCATGACATTTCTCAGGAAAATCTGTACATCCCTAGGTTATCATTGAAGTTTGCCTAAAGCAAAATCTGAAGAAAATTTGGCTAGTCATTCTGGGGTGAACTATACAAGGGCATCCAAAAGAATTTCAAGAAGAGTGAAATTTCTCAAGGGAGGTATATAGATCGCTATTGTATGCAAAAGGGGATTAATAGCTACCCCGTAGCGGTGAGAAGAAATATCTCAAAGACTGTAAAGCAGTTTTCTCATTATACACATGAGCAAATGACAATAGAGTTCATAAATGTCTTTCTTGATTTATTAGATGCTACCAGAATATCTGTTCTACCTAAGAACCCTCAAGTTTTAAAATCGCATTCAGTTTTATTGAAATGTCATTCTGAGTGTGACTCACATTTGAAACATCACTTTAAAATTTCTTGGAGAAAGGATGGAGAGGAGCTTTTAAAAAATGACACCGAGGATGGAAGGTAACCAAACTACGTCTTGGTCTTTATTCTGTTTCATTTTTACATAAATACTGGTATTTCATGGCAATACTAAAGGATTCCTTTTCATAACTATCTGCTTCTTTTCATATGATATGCATTTATGGGCAGCCTGTAATGAAGGCTATTTCTGGCATAGCATCGTTGTGATTGTTTCTTGAGCTGTTTGGAATCCTCTGCTGTGGTTGTGGCCGCAGAGAGCCAGAGCAATCATCTGAGACTCTCTGCTGATTCCCATAGGAGTGTTTCATGTTTCACCACCTCTTTTGCAGGAGTAATAACACAGGCAAGCTTGTGCATACTAGAATTCCCACACAAGCAACAAACAAGCGGAACAGGATGTTGTACACTATACTAATATATGTAGTTTTCAGAGTGATGGTAAATCAGGGAAGAGCTATAGCTCAGTGGTGGAACACCTACTTTGCATGCAGAAGGTGCCAGGTTCAATCCCTAGCATCTCCAGGTAGGGCTGGGAATATCCCTGGCTGAAACACTGCATAGCCTCTGCCAGGGAGCACAAACAATACTGAGATGGAGGGGCCAATGGTCTGACTCGGTATAAGGCAGCTTGCTACTTTCCCAGCAGTACATGCGGTTTTAGGAGTTATCCTGTCCCATTTAATAGGTGGAAATTGGAGACAGTATCATATTGCCAGGCAAGCCGCTTGGGATTCTCAGTGTCTCCTTTCTATTTGCAACATAGACATAATGGACCTGGTCCAGAGAAGCCTCGTCCATCAAGGGAGGAGATTCTTCCATTGGAAGAAGGTATATGCTCCAGCAGAGAAAGATCCTCCATCTGTGGAAGCTTGCCTGATCTGCCTAACAGAACTGCTGTTGAGGATTACTAGGATAATATATGTTGACAGTCTAAAACAATGTACCCCATGCTTCCCCAACCCTGGTGCCCTCCAGATGTTTTGGGCGACAGCTCTCATCATTCCTGACCATTGGCCATGCTGGCTGAGTCTGATGGGAGTCATCGTCCAAAACATCCAGAAAGCGCCACATTGGGAAAGGCTGCTCTAAAAGTATTACATAAATCCCATTATTTATTTATATATTAATTCCTACATTTGGAACCTGTCTTTCTGCTCACCTGAGCCCTTCAGAAATGTCTCAGTACAGGGACATAAAAAAAACCCCCAAACAATAAAATATACATGTAAATCACTATAAAATCCTACCAAGGCACAGTCAGCTGGAAAAGTAGAGTACATGGTTAAGTGATAGGATTCTTTCGGCTGTGGCATTGTGTAAGTCATACAATCCTTTGGTTGTGCCTGTATTATATGTGTCTGATCCTTTCACTGATGGGAAAAAAATCTTATGTTTTCCCAGTGAAGTCAATCAAATATTTTCCTGTTGGTCTTATTAAGGTTTTGTATGCATTCTTAAAGCACAGGTGACTAACCTGTGATGCTCCAGATGTTGTTAGACTCCCATCAGACCCAGCCTGCATGACCACGGGTGAGACATGGTGGAAACTGTAGTCCATCAGCATCTGGAAGGCCATAGGTTAGTCACTCCTGCTTTAAAGCCTGTGAAAGCAACGGAGCTGGCAATAGTGGAGAGAGAAATGGAATTACTTTCTGGCTCAGTAAGCTACAAAGTACCTTACAGTTTTGCAGTCTAACAAGAAATTTCATAGTTGTCCTAGAAGGACCTCTAGTGGTAAAAGCACTGTTCTAAGTCTAAATTTTGTTTCTAGCAGTATGGGTGTACAGTTACTTGAATATTTCAGTGCTTTAAGTGCACTGAACAAAAGAGCTGAACAAACCTACCAAATGCGAATAATGTTTCACTGATATCATCTCATGGTTTGATTATGTGGTATCATCATAATCTAGCCAGAACATGTAAAAACAAACAAACCTTCACCTTGTGAATTCATTAAACATAT
The DNA here is from genome assembly GCF_030035675.1 of Rhineura floridana. NCBI lineage: Eukaryota > Metazoa > Chordata > Lepidosauria > Squamata > Rhineuridae > Rhineura > Rhineura floridana. The sequence continues at coordinate 169,290,125 of NC_084482.1, read as the reverse complement.
AAAATGGGATTTACCAAGTGTTGGCCTATGGGCTAGATATGTTTTCAAAGTGTAAGTTACAGAGATCCCTCACCTGCATTTTCCATTTCTCTTTTGGACTGTTGAGCATATGCACATATATAAATATGTGCATATTTATTTATTTATATGTCTGCTAGATGGTCTCAAAAGTATTATGACCAGTCCTGCTTTTAAAACTTTGGGATGGTGGTGGCCCACCGAGAAGCTGAGAAGAGGGAGTGGCTATACAGAGACACCAGATTTTGATCATTCATGGCTCAAAATATGTGAATAATGTTGTCAAAATACTAAGGTCTATTAGGAACATCGGGAACTCCCTTATTTATTTATTTGTTTGTTTGTTTGTTTATTTATTTATTGCATTTGTATACTGCCCCATAGCCATAGCTCTCTGGGCAGTTTACAACAATTAAAAACACTAAAAACAAATATACAAATTTAAAAACACATTTTTTTAAAAAGCAATTTAAAAACACATGCTAAAATGCCTGGGAGAAGAGGAAAGTCTTGACCTGGCACCGAAAAGATAACAGTGTTGGCGCCAGGCGCACCTCGTCAAAAAGATCATTCCATAATTTGGGGGCCACCACTGAGAAGGCCCGATCAGAAGGCTTATACCAAGTCACACCATTGGTTCAACTAGCTTAGTATCGTTGACACTGACTTGCAGTTGTTCTCCAGAATTTCAGAAAGGGAGTTTTCTCCAGCTCTACCTGGAGACACAAAGGATTGAACCAGGGACCTCTCACATGCAAAATGTGGCCTCTACCACCGACCTGTGGCCCTTCCCTGATTCACTGTCCCTCCAAAATCATATTAGAGTGGTGCAAATGTCTCATTCTGATTGTTTGGCTGGTATGGGAGCTTCAGTATACACAAGTTTGCCTGCAAGAGATTCCTCCTTCTAACACAAGTAGCTCAACATGCACAAAAAGATAGACATGCATGCTACATTGACATGAATGGGAAAGTCTCCAGAGACAGGACCTCTGCACATTTAGATGGTATGCGGGATATCTGTGGTCAGGTCTCCCAACCTTCCTTTGCATTTTGACATAATAGCAGGGCATGGGAAAGGGGATGAATTGGACCAGAACTGTGGCACTGAGGATAGGGAAGATTGCCCCTGTGTTGCTTTCCCTATCCCCCCCCCCACCAGCTATTATTTGTCATAGCTACCTCTATGTTTTTTCCCAATGTGACAATCTGGGCGGCCACTGATATTGGGGGGGAAGCGTGGGAGGAGGGGTTAAACCTCTTTCTTCCCATAGTGCTATGGTGCTGATCCAATTCATCATCCTTATAGTCTCTATTAAGGAAAAAAATGAAATGTTGGAAATTTAGATAAATGATCTCATCCAGTTCTCATCTTGGCTGGTTTGACCCATAAGATCTTAGTCACTAGCTCTCAGTCTACTCCACCTCACAGGGTTATTGAAATGATAAATAAGAATTGTATATCACCTTGTGGGCTGAGGTCTACATGGATTAATAATCTTCAAAATTCTATAAAGCAAATTACTAGATCTAGAGCTGTTATAAATTGGTATAATCAGTTGTAGGTGCTTGAAACTGTGCTAGTTGTTAATGCTAACAACTTGTTTGTGTGTGTGATGAATTTGCTGCATAAAATGCAATTTAAGGATTGTTGTGAGCTTCTTTATTATGAGAAGATATCCATATGCAGCCTTTTTTTAGGGCAACTATGATCAACCACAATGCTTGCTTTATTATTTCTCTGTCATTTGAGTTTTGTTTCTATTTTCCCTTACAGAATAATTATGGAGATGGACACCTTGTTTATACCAAATGTGGAATTAGAAGATCAGGGAGTGTACACCTGTGTAGGCACTACATCTCTTGACAGTGCTACAGATGATTCCCGTATAACTGTCCTCTGTAAGTGAATTTCATCCTTCTGTTCGCAAACTATGTATTAGCACTGATTTAAATCCCTCTGGGAAATCTGCTCTTAGTCCTTTTCCACCAGTGGATTTTGTCTTGAAGTTTTGGGCCCATTGCAATATTAGTCAGTTCAGTACTATGGATTCATATGCAGGGGTGTAGTTGTCAGTCTTAGAGCCCTTACTTTTTCGGGAGCAGTGTCCCAGCTGTAAGAGTGGGACTTTAGTCTAATGGCATCTAATTGAGACCGCTGTATTGGCGAATTGCTGTAAAGCGAAGCCCCTTAAAGCGGGGCCCTACTGTACTAAATACTAAAAATGGAGTGGATGCAGCTTTTTTTACTTGAATTCTTTTTAATAGCACTGGTCCTGGTAAATATTGAATGACCCAAAATAGCATTTGGATTGCACTCTAGTCAGTTTGCTTCAAATACAGAGAACCTGATTTTCACAGGACCTGCAAAATTGCAGCCTTGGCGGTGCACCCATCTGCAGCAGGGTGCATTGTATGAGAGCAAGGATTACTCAGAGACTGAAGCAAGCTTAAAATGGCCACAACTATAGTGGTCACACAATTTCAGTTCAGGTATGTTCTTCATCCACTATCTATTGCTCTTACTGTCCTGATTCCCCCCCCCCAAATATAATGATATTGTAATCATTATTTCGAACAATATTTTGAGAAAGGAGAGCAGCTTTCCCACCTATCCAGTCCGCCCCCTTCACCTCCTCCTACATCAGCTATGTGACAGAGGCTGGTGAGTTTCACATTGCCAAGCAAAGAAGGAAGGTTCAGTGCATTCAGTGCCGCCCAACCCTTCCCTCCCACCCCTTTGCCACCTCCTCCTCCACCCTCTGTTGGACTGAGGGTAGAAACACACTCACTGTTCTTTCGTTCCAGTGCATCTCCACCTCTCTCTTCTGATAACTGGGGCACACGTTGCTAGTCAAACTCCCCCCCTTTTTACTGTAAAACCTGGTGGGAGTAGCTTGAGTGCATTTTTTAAAAAATCAGCTTCAAAGAGATTCCACGACTGATTGGCAGATAACACCTTTCCCCTCCAGGTGTGGCTAATGGAAAGGCTTTGCTCTAGAGACTAGTGTGTTCACAGTCTGATGCTGGTCACTTTCAGGTTAGCAAATAAAGGCAGGCTGATCAATTTCAGACACACTATCATTATATTAGAATCATAGAATTGTAGAGTTGAAAGGGGCCTATAAAGCTATTGAGTCCATCCCCCTGCTCAGTGCAGGAATCCAACTTAAAGCACACCCAATACGTGGCTGTCCAGCTGCCTTTTGAATGCCTAAAAAAACCCCTAATAATAGTGTCCAAAAAAACTGTGGATGCTTACAGCACTCAGGATCCATCTGCAAAATATGCAAATTATCAGGAAGTCCTGTGTCAACTTCAGTTTTCATCACAATTCTCCCTATCCCTAATTACAGTTAGTGTGAGCCAAAATCTGTTCTCCAATTTCCTGAAATATGCTTCCATATTATTTTGTTTACCTCAGGATGCTTGGGACTTGGTTTGGGGTTTATGTTATTGTTGTGAAGTGGCCAAGGGTGGTGTATGTGTTTTTCTTTCCTGTAAACATTTCCCCAGCACTCTGCAGCCTCCCCATCTACCCATGCCTCCAGATCTGAAAAGTCTCCATTGGAGGAATTATCTCAGGATGTCTTCCCTTGGGCTTCAATTGAAGTGTGGGAAGCTGGAAAGGCTGCAGAGTGCAGACCACTGGTGAGATGATTTGTAGAATGAAACAAAGGACATTCACAAACATCCCTGGGCTATCTTGAAAAGTAAGGTAACGACAACAAAAACCCTCTACCCCCCCCCGGTGAGAATTTCACCAAAATTTTAACTCTCCACTGACAATTTTTGAATGCAATTTCTTTTCTCATTAATTGATGGACAATGGTCACAAAAATGCAGGAGAAATTTTCAGAGCAACGTTAGTAACAACATTGGTGTGCTTACGGCAAGGATGCAGCCATTGGCAGCTCAATGTCACCATTCCAGCAAATGTGCTGGGACAACATCCAGAGATTGGCATGATTATCAGGCCCACCATCATGTGAGCTGCTCCTCTGGGGCCTTTAAGCAACCTGGGAGTGTGGTAGCAGTGCAGCCAACAAAGCAGAGGCCAAGACCATAATGCAACACTGCTTGTGGTCAGCAGGAAGTGGGGTGCCCACCCTCTGTTTACCCCAGCTGACCCAATGCTTCTCCCTAGGCCATACCTCCATGCCAGCATCTGAGACCTGGGCCCTCTGTGTATGGCCTCAGAATGGACCAGAGAGAAAAGGTTCTCCTTCGGGTCCACTTCCAAACCCCACCCTTTGGAGTCCACCAGCAATGCTGATTGGCTCCCAGGAGTGACTCTTGTCCAGGCTATGGTGCGACCAGCCGACATCACTGCTTGCACATTGGCAGCCACGCATCTGAGTGGCTAGGCCCACTCTAATAACCCCATGCGTGCACAGAGGCACAAAAACAGGCTCTCTGTGTGATCTGTGGACAGGGGTATAGTAATCCAGGGTCTCACGGGGTCTTAGACTCTTTATGGTTTGGGGGGCAGAGTCCTAGCAAGGCTCCTATGTCTCCATTGTCCTATGAGCCAATCAGTTGAAAGGGGACCATGTTAACCACTGTGAAGAATCTTCTAATCTTGCTTTCTTGTCCTTTCCTGCTGATTAAAGCCAAAGTGAAAGGAGGTGAGTCAGCCACTGAGAAGACTGTTTTCAGAAGCTCTCCCCTTTCATGTTGATTGGCTTCTAGGGACAACTGTAGTTGTGGGGGAAGGCATTAACAAGGATCTCATTCTCAACCCAGCAGCAAAAGAAAAAAAGGGGGGAGAAGGTGTGACTGTCACTATCACAAAGGGACCCTGCACTTCTGAATCTGCCACTACATTACCATGTGGGGACCTGTGGCTTGTTTTTGAGTGCAATTCAATGAATGAACAACACATAATTTCCATTTATTTTGAAACTGGATGAAATCAACCCCTTCCCCCATTTTTCCTTACACACATTAAAATCCTGCTGGGCTGCCAGTCTCATTGCAGTGCTGACAATGCTACTCCCAGCTGTGCTCCTTCTAGTTCCATATATTGCCATCTCAAATCTAACTCGCAAACAACCACACACTGCTGCCTTTTAAAGACTCTGTACTTCTATACTTAGCCATCTATATAAAAAAGTCACATATTTATGCTGAAATCCTCCTCCAGCTCTGCCTCATTGCTTTCCTGCTACCAGGACAGTTGGTTAATAAAACTCCTGCTGTGACTGAGACAAGAAATAGAATTTGACCTTTGTTGAGGAACATTTCTGGTTATGGGAGCAATATTTTTCTTTCTTTCTTCAAGCAGAAAGAAGTATCCTATGTAATGCCTGGAAGACAAACGTTGAAAGGCTTCCTCACCTTATTAGTAGTACAGAGAGGAAGTCTGAAATACATTTTTGGCCTGGCCTAGAGAAATAACTGCCTTCCTCACTGCCTAGCCTGAGCATCCCAGTTTCACATTCGCTCACAGTTCCTGTGAGGGAAATGGGTAAATGGCAACGCCTGCCCTGCAGGCAGGCAATCTTCTTTTCAGCCCCTCCAAAACAGCATCGGACGCTGCCTTATATTGAGCCAGACCATTGGTCCATCTTGCTCAGTACTGTCCACGCTGACTGGAACCAACTCTCCAGGGTTTCAGACAGTGGGCATTCCTAGCCCTACCTGGAGATGCCAGGGATTGAAATTGGGACCTATTGCAAGCAAAGTATGTGATCTCACACAAAGCTAAGATCCAGATACTCTGGCACACTAGGGTGGGGTTTTTTTAACCACCTTAATTTCATTTTTGTCCTTCTCTTATGTGAGGTGCCCAGTGAACTGTCATCCTCAGAGTTGATCATATCCATACCTGCTTAGCTTTGGTATTCAACAATGCTGCAGTTTCAAATACTTTTACTTCAGCCACTAGTGAATACTGTGGATATTTTATCTCTTGTAGGATTGTTTATCTTCCCACTGCATAATTTTGCTTAGAAGAAATCGGTGCAAATCATGCTTTGTAGGGTAGACCAATTCATGCATCTGATGAAGTTGCTATAATCCTCAGAAACTGATGCCACAGTAATTGTATCTGACTTTAAGGTTCCTTGCTGACATAGCTACTTTTCTTGTGAAATAAAAGAATGCTAAACAGGTGTGACCAGTGGAATGTCAGCATTTGAGGGCACAGCCAGCAGGATTTATTTATTTATTTATTTAGATGTAATAAAACAACCAAAACAGCAGGGTACAAACACAGGAAATTAAGAATAACTTGATTTACTAAGAATCAACAAAAGTATATTGAAAAATACATTTTTTTCTTCACTTAGATACAAAGAAAATAGAGTGCAAAAAAAGTTATTCACCTTTACAAAATCCGTAGAGTGCAGAAAGCCTTGGGAACCTTGATACCGGTGTCTGCCTCATTAGTGTAGGAAATAAAACTCCATCATTCTGTGGCAAATGTGTCTGTTCATTTTTACCTGTTGCAATCAGTATCTTTTTTGTAAGTTTTTCTATCAATGCTAACTGCCAAATTTTATTGTATCACAAGAGGATGGAGATGTCCTTCAAACCCTTCTAAAATTGAGCAATAAGGGATCAGGCTGCAACTAACATAAAACTAATTCGCTGCTTATCCTTTAGGGCCAAATTTTCATTCAGAAATTTTTTTAGCAGAGCCAGTAATCTTTTCCATTTCTGAAAACACTGAGTCCCTGAGCTTAATAACTTCACTACAGGTCCACCACATATGAGTGTAAGAGCCTTTCTCTGCACAACCCCTCTAGCAAAGAGGGAAGGCAGTCTTAGAGATATAGGCTATAGGGTTAAATACCATTTTGAGCCGTCTTTAATTCCTTTGTCACTGCAAATAGAGATTTATATGGAAATTTAGTTCACTTAGATATCCACACTGCTACCTCTATTTCCACTTCCCACAACATTTCCCACATTTGCCTTAACCTATCCACTGAACCCATGTCCCTCTGAAAGAGAAGGGCATATATGTAGGACACCAAACCACTATCCGAATCTTCCATGTTCAATAACAATGCTCCAAACAGAGTGAGATCTCTGAGGGCTTGTCTCTTGATATCAGGTCACTTAATAAAATTATCACCCTGATACTAAGAGAGCCAGGTCAAATTTCTGTCCCGTAATTTTGTGCTCCACAGTTCCCTAGGCAGTAGAGTGGCATCTGCATAAAAGTCTTTAAGTCTGAATAGGTAAGCCTGCTTGTGTGTGTGTGTGTTATGTGCCTTCAAGTCAATTACAACTTATGGCGACCCTATGAATCAGCGACCTCCAATGGTATCTGTCATGAACCACCCTGTTCAGATCTTGTAAGTTCAGGTCTGTGGCTTCTTTTATGGAATCAATCCATCTCTTGTTTGGCCTTCCTCTTTTTCTACTCCCTTCTGTTTCTCCCAGTGTATTTTCCAGTGAATCCTGTCTTCTCATTATGTGTCCAAAGTATGATAACCTCAGTTTCATCACTTTAGCTTCTAGTGATAGTTCTGGTTTAGTTTGATCTAACACCCAATTATTTGTCTTTTTTGCAGTCCATGGTACCCGCAAAGTTCTCTTCCAACACCACATTTCAAAGGAGTTGATTTTTGTCTTCTCCACTTTTTTCACTGTCCAACTTTCACATCCATACATAGAGATCAGGAATGCCATGGTCTGAATGATCCTGACTTTGGTGTTCAGTGATACATCTTTGCATTTGATTACCTTTTCTAGTTCTCTCATAGCTGCCCTCCCCAGTCCTAGCCTTCTTCTAATTTCTTGTCTATTGTCCCCATTTTGGTTGATAACCGTGCCAAGGTATTGATAATCCTTGCCAAGTTTAAGGTCAATAACCTCATTGTTGACTTTAAAGTTACATAAGTCTTCTGTTGTACTTTAGTCTTTTTGATGTTCAACTGTAGTCCTGCTTTTGTGCTTTCCTCTAACTTTCATCAGCATTCATTTCAAATCAGTACTAGTTTCTGCTATTAGTGTGGTATCGTCTGCATATCTTAAATTACAGATATTTCTCCCTCCAATTTTCACACCTCCTTCATCTTGGTCCAATCCTGCTTTCCGTATGATATGTTCTGTGTATAGATTAAACAACTAGGGTGATAAAATACACCCGTCTCACACCCTTTCTGATGGGGAATCATTTGGTTTCTCCATATTCTGTCCTTACAGTAGCCTCTTGTCCAGAGTATAGGTTGCACATCAGAACAATCAGATGCTGTGGCACCCCCATTTCTTTTAAAGCATTTCATAGTTTTTGTGATCTACACAATCAAAGGCTTTGCTGTAGTCCATAAAGCACAGGGTGATTTCCTTCTGAAATTCCTTGGTCCGTTCCATTATCCAGCGTATGTTTGTGATATGATCTCTGGTACCTCTTCCCTTTCTGAATCCAGCTTGGACCTCTGGCATTTCTCGCTCCATATATGGCAAGAGCCTTTGTTGTAGAATCTTGTGCATTACTTTACTTGCATGGGATATTAAGGCAATAGTTCGAGCTTCCAAATGAAAGTACTTTTCCCCAGTACCTTGCCAAAGTGCCTTAGAGGATGAATTTTGCTGTGTCCGATCAAGCGTCATGCATTTCTTAACAAATGGGAAACCTACTGGGTGAATCTTCTTCTGTAAGTGGTGTTGAATTTGGGCCCAATAATAATTCAGATTTGGATTCACAAATGTAAGCAGATGTTGTAATTGCTATGCCTCATAATAATTTTTAACAAATGGAATAGCCCAGCCCCTGGCTACTGGTGGTCTAAATCTCAGAGACTTAGGTATGCTCAGAGATTTGCTGTTAAAAACCTCCAACCTCTTTTGCCATAAATACTTAACCGAGACCTCTGTTGGTCATAATACATAATACATAAAATAGATACATAAGCCATGGTAGGATCATCATTTTGGCAGTTGCAATCCTACATTTGGGGGCACAGCCAGCAGATATGATTCTGCTCCTCTCTTGTGTGCACAGCCCTAATTTCAGAAACAGACCTGTGATTTCTCTGAAGGTCACTGTTGGATGGGGGGGGGGGAAGACCCACTGATCTAACATTTTTTTCTTTATGTTTTTATGGTCCCTTGTGAAAACAAGGCACTGTTGCTGAACTACTGCTGTGCCTCTTGTTCAGAGCAAAGCACGACCACCAAATGCCATTCTTCTTACATTTCTTCCCATTTTTTTTAGATGTCCCTGACCCACCTGAAGACCTCCGCCTCTCAGAAAAGCGGGACAGAAATGTTAGGCTATCATGGAATGCTGGAAGCAGTAACAACAGTCCAATTAATGGTAAAAAGGAGTCTTGTACTGTTGCCTCCCTTTTTATAAAGGGACAGTGAGTGATCAAAATTTGATCAAAACTACCCTGAAAGCTGTGCTTAATTGGATTTATTGGTGAATGTCTTTGTTGCTAATCATTTCTTTCCTGTCTTTCCAGTTTGTTTCCAGGGATCTTAATTGTGTCTTTTCTCTTTGGCCTTTGTAGAATCTATTGTGGAGTTTGAAGAGAACCGGTGGGAGCCCCGAAAGTGGCAGGAATTAATCAGGCTCCCAGGGAATGATACTACAGTTGTTTTGCCACTGGCTCCTTATGTAAACTACCAATACCGTGTTATATCTGTTAATGCTGTGGGGAGAAGCCAGCCTAGTGAACCATCAGAACGATATGAAACACCTCCGGCTGGTACTTTGTTGCCTTATATTAATTATATCTTATTGAATAGGGTATACTCATATAGAATACTCCTGATACATATTCAGGAGTGTTTGTTTTGATTTGGGGGGGGGGTTTCCTGAGCTGTGTTTTTTAGATTAACAGATAGACGAGGTGGGAGATGGTAAGAAATTAGGAACCAGTTGGTTGAATTTGTCAGATATTTCTGTTGCATTTGGCACTGTTGTGAATACTGCTAATTATAAAAATATCCTTTCCCAACCTCTGGGCCTTCTGATGTTCTAGACCACAACTCCCATCATTCCGAACCATTGGCCATGTGGGCTGCATCTGATGGGAGTTCTTGTGCAAAATATTGGGAGGGCACTAAGTTGGGGAAGGCTGGTTTAATGTATATGCCTCCCTCTCTTTTTAAAGTGCAGTTCTTAAAGAGGGGACATGTTATTTAGATGAGGACACAACATTGTACATAAAAGGCAGAGGTAGTGGTGGTGGCCCATAAGAAATATTCCAAAATCTATATTAGGTCAAAACTGTCACAAAATAGTGTGCCAGGTTTAGAATTCTCCAGAAATCTTTATTAGAGTAGATGGTAAACAAAGAGGTTTGTTCAGACGTTCAGATGAGTCTTTCTTAGGTGCTATGCATGTTTCTGGCACCAAAGATTGCTGGAAATAAGAAATATACAATGGTTAAGCCCCCACCTTTGAAAATATAAAAACCAGCTGTTGCCAAGGTCATTTATACATGGCAATGCTCCATACAGGTAGGACAAAATTCCTTTTCATAAAACTGAGTGGCAGCATACGGAACCCATTTTGTACAGTTTTGGTTGCTACATCTTAAAAAGGGTGTCATAGGACTTAGAAAAGGCTGGAGGAGGGAAGAGAACAAAAGAATAATCATGGAGTTGGAATAGTTTCTCTACAAATATTTGGGTTTTTTAGCAGGTCTGTCCATAGCCCACCCCAATCCACCTCATGACTCCAAACTGGAGGGGGGGGCATCAGGGTGACTCACCCTGGGTTGACCCAGGGACACCTGCTCTTCAAGCCAGTCTGAATAAGTTTGAGGGTGAGGCTAATGTTTAATTAGGATTAAAAATACCCTCATTAAAATACAGCTGGAGGGGGCAGGGAAAGGAGATGTGCTCCCCCAACCAAGAGTGAGGGTCAATTCTTCAGGTTGCTGCTCCACACGAACCTTGCACCCTACAGGATAGATGCCTCCACTTAACAATTGTAGTGAAAAGATCCCACTGCTCTTCTCATTATCACTGCTGTGAGAAAAGATGTCTCCTTATCCTCTTGGTTGCTTCTTCATGGTGGTGGTGTCTCTGAGGGCTAAGAGCTTTCTGGTAGTGCTGGTGCAGAGAGGAAATAAGGCAGGGAGATTCAGGTACTAGACCCTGGGACAAACTGATCCACTAAGGAAGAACTGATCTGACCAGCATGGAAGCAAATCCTCAGCATTTTCAGGTAGGCCTGAGAACGTTCCATGCCTGAAACCTGAGCTAGATGGACCAGTGGTCTGACTTCATAGAAGGCAGCTTCTTATGGTCCTTTGTAAAGAGGGCAGTGACTTTCCAGAGCCAGCAGCAGACCTGCTTAATCTACTGTCATTGCCCATCTACTAAACTCCTCCCTCTCTCTGCATAGCCCCACCCACCACTTGACCATACTTGCTCACACCACTTGATAGAGGGTTTTTTTTATACAAATGATAAGGATAAAATGTGTACAAGTGGTCATCGTGAAAAGGAAGAGAAATTGCTTTTCTCCTCACTTCAGTGATACATTCCCTTACTGGCTGTCTCAGGCAGACCCACATAATTGGTTTCCTTTGAAAGGAAGGGCTTTGCCTCAGGGGAATATTAGGCAGCATCCCTAAATCGACTACAATTCCTGTAAGAGTTGAAGTGCCTAATTACATTAATTGTGAGGCTTGCAGATACATCAAACAATATTTTTTATTCAATGTTTGGCAGGGGGTGGGGATTTCTGTTTGAACAGTGGCATGCAGGGTGATGAGTTGGATAACAGAGATGATTACACCCTATCCTGTAATGAGTGATGGGGATTCTCATTGATACCAATGGGGGCTTTGTAAAAAAAATTGCAGTGGAAGGGGCAATTTTTATCAATATCACAGCTGGGAGAGAACCCTCCCACCATGCTGCAGTTCCAGCCACCCCCTAAAACCCACATACACACTAGGATTACATTTAGGAAAAAGCCTTCTGACAGCAAGGCAAACAATAAAAAATGTGTGGCTAGGCCCCAAATGTAGTGCTTTTAAGATACAATGAAGCTTTCTTCTTTTTTATGTAGACCACCATCCCTTTTGGGATGGTGTTTAGCAAAATGTATAGTGAGTCTCACCACAGCACAGGCCTTTGGATAAATTTCTGTTCACAACCAGTTTCTCTTGGTATAACATGAAATAACTGGCTCCTCAAATTTCTTTTATAGAACAGCTGTCCTGTAAGGTTTATTCATTTATATTCTCCTAACATTTTTTTAAATGTGTCTCTGTGCCTTCCACAGCTTTCTAACTCTATGACTCATTCTAATGATGCACCTTCTGTTTTCCCAGTCCCATACGAACACCTCTTTAGAATAATTCCATTAACATCTGGTGCTTTGTGAAACTATCATTTAGTTCTTATTTAGTCATTTTAACCAAAATGACAGAAACCATATCCATTGTGGGGGGGTGTTGCAACTTTTGTATGGCAATTGATCATATTATCCAAGAGTGTCCTAGAATGAATTTATGTGCTGATGCCTCAGAATGTAATCCTTTCAACTCACAATGGCTCCTTGTGATATCTAATTTTAGATAGCAGAGATATGAGCACTTTTGTTGATCCTCTCATGCAAGTTGGCAAACTAAGAAGACTTCCATTATTTCCTGGTTTCTCTGATCTGGGAAACTATGGTTAATAGCCGGAACAAACCAGGATATTAAGCAATCTTCCCATTACAACTTAATCTCCTTGTTCAGAAGCTGTTTACCATAGATTTCCAGTTCCGTAAAATGAGAAACTATAGTTAATGGAAGACTTCTTGATCTGTTTTCTTACAAGCATGAAAGAAGGACCAAAGAGACTGCATGTGTGGCCAAATGCCTTGTTCATATCTCAGCTGATTAAACTAGAATACAGTCATTTGAACATAGCTGATATACTGTATTTGTTACCTAAAACCTGTATAGCAAGGAGCTGTCTGTGGTTATCATCATGTGCCACAAACCACCACAAACGGTGCAGTGTGTTAAAAATGATAACTTTATTGCACAGTAGACATGGCATTCATCTGTAGTTTTGCTAGATAATCCACATAATTAGGAACAGTTTCCATTTACTATGGTAAAATGCGTTACTATGCATTACTATGGTAAAATAAATGCAGTGAGATGAAAAATTAAAAGCAAAGGTGGGATAATTAAAATACTCTTTCATTATGTTTTATTGATACATAGCTCCAGATAAGAACCCAGAAAACATCCGAATTGAAGCTTCTGAACCACATGAGATGAACATGACATGGGAGGTAACACATTTTTAATTGAAGATATGGACAACACTGCAGTGGTCCATGCACAATAACATGGCCCATTTTTGTATAAGCTCAAGTGAATACAGCGGACTTTCTGAGTAAACATGCATAGCATTGGGCTAAATATGTGATCTTAAGAAAACATGAAAAACTTCATTGCAGCTGAAACAACAATAGTAGGATAACATTTAAAAAGTGCAACTCATTGAATTTGCTTTTCATTCCTTACATACATTTTATTTTCTACTGTTTTCTTACAGATGATTCTGATTTTGCAAACAATATAGAACTAGATAAGAAGGTCTAAAGAAATAAGTAACTTTAATTTCTGCTTTGGATTCCAACTGGCCCCGTGCTTAATCATACTTTTAATTGACATTGTTTGATGAAATGCAACAGCTCCTGGGTGGAATTGAGAAAGTGAACCCATAAAATTGTCTTCTGTCCTTCATTTTTCTATGAATGGACACTAGGACTTTCTGTCATATCATTCATATTGGTTTGCTTCACTACTGAACTGAGATTTCCAAATGTAGAATTATGCCATAATGATATATTCATTAATGCAAGTGTCTTCTGTAAATCACACAACCAAGCTGTTTGGATTTATTCATTCTCTCTCTCTCTCTCTCTCTCTCTCTCTCTCTCTCTCTCTCTCTCCTCTCTTTCGCTGTGGAAAACTATTATTACACCAGCTATTATTATTTATACAGGGGCAACATTGGACATAGCAATTTACAGAGTAATATTAGCAAAAAGACAGGTCCTTGCCCACAAGGAACTTTCAATATAAATTTTTGGCAGAGGGAAGACAGTCAGAGAGGAGGGAAGACACAAGGAAGTTTATACATATTACTTTTGCATACATGAATGCATGCTAGATGAGTGCTTCAAATGAACCATAAAAATAGTATTATCCGTTAAGTCATTCAGACATAGTTTAGGTTGGGTTTTGTTGATTGGTTAATACTCAGCAGAGTAATCTTATGTTTTAATAAACAAATCTGCTGTGGAACATTTTTTTAAAAAAACTGTCATAGTGTAACCACGGTACAGATGACACAGTTTCATAATAGTTGATTGACATGGTAACACTTACTGCAAATTGAGAATTAATGTCTCCAACATTAAAGTATGCTAATAATTGGCATGCTTTCTATCCATCTGTTTTCATCTCTTGCTTGATTTTTTTCCTTTCAGTTATCCTAAAACTATCTACATGATGAATGCCTTAAGTTAAGGCTATCTTTGTGATGCAGTTCTGAATGATATGGCCAACTGTTTTATAAAATTGTGTGTCTCGTCAGCTGCAGTTTTGCTATCACAGCAACGACAATGCCTGATTTATATTGTCTTCATTTGCAGCCACTAAAGCCCATAGAACAAAATGGTCCCGGGCTGGAATACAAAGTGACTTGGAGACAACAGGACAATGCCGAATGGGATGAAGAAACGGTGAAAAAACATTTCTTGGTATTGAAGAACACCCCCACCTTTGTACCTTATGATATCAAAGTCCAGGCAGTGAATAACTTTGGATCTGGCCCTGAGCCCAATATAATAACTGGCTATTCAAGCGAGGACAGTAAGTAATGGGGAAAATCTTTATACGAAGAATGCACTGTGAGTGAATTCTCACCTCTGAAGGGTGAGCAAGCATGGAGTTACAGTTGAGAGTTAAATTATTAAAAACACAGTGTTGAAATACATGGAGATGCAAGTACTTTTTGTATCCCAACATTTGGGGGACCAGCCACCTAAAGCACAATTTTCAAAATAAATTGAGAGGGAAAATGTGGGCAATTTTTTGTTATTTTTGCGCATCGAACGAATGTCCCAACTCATGAGAGTATATTACCAATGCTTTCCTTTAATGATAGCATTCCAAACACTTCTTTTTATGTGTTAATTCTGACTTTGGTGGATTTTTGGGGAAAGGGAAAATTTTTACAGTCATTTTTGACAGGCAAACGTCACCACACGGTTATTTTTCCCAGTTATCATCTCTTGAACAAGCTTTCTGGCAAAGATTTGCCCATATGGCTAGATTCCTTCCCCCAACACGCACACAAAATCTTTACAAAAATAAGCTTCTTTCTACCAAAAGAATATTATACATCCTAAGTATGTCTCAAACATATTAATAATGCCATTGAACTCTAAAGCAGAATGTGTTCTTCATAGTTGCTGCCAATGGGTGAAATAAAGCACAGACAAGAGCAGTTATGGTTGAAACAAAGGGCCACTTTATTAAACTATAACCAACCCATTAAAGTGAACTGCAGAGGGTAAACCTAGGTGCGGGACTAAACCTTAGGCAAGCAGCTTGCCCCACAGTTCTTGGGTGACCAGCCCCTGCTGGGGCAAAGGGCAAGCCCCCTTTTTGCTTACCCCTTGCCCTGGCCACACCTTGTAGGTGTGTAGGGGGGCCTTCCTACATCACCACCCCCGGGGCCGCACAACCCTCGGGTGGATGAGGCAAGTTGGCCCCAAAAGCAGCCCATATCCTGCCCTCGGGCTGTAAAACCCTGGAAGACAGGCCTCCGGAACTACCTGTCACCTCCAAAGGTGCCTAAGAGGGCCACCTAGCTGATCTTTACCTAATTTCCTTCCAGCCCCTTACCGCATCCAAAACTCAACTGGTCCCCATTCGGGGTATTCCTTTTAGCTCATCAGATTAGCCAAATTAGCGAAATTCACCTATTAATCGAGACTTCCCCTAACCCGATTCCCTCCTCCTCTCATAGTGTGGAGCAGGCAAAAAACCTGCCCGCCAACTAGGGTGGGCAGGATAAAAATTCCTACTCAGCCCTGAAGCGACCATGGTCACACCAATAAAAGAGGGCGGGCGGGGTGGGCGTCTCAACGGTAAAGTGGAGGAAGTAGGGGCAGCGCAGGCTTAAATAGCCTCTTGTCGCTCTGCCCTTCCACGCAGCACATCGTGTGCGCATATTGTGCGCAATGTGCAATGCTGCCCCTCTTCAAAATGGCGACTGCAGCTTCACCACTAGCCACAACTAGGCGCCGCCCAGCCAGGCTTCGCGGATGAGCGGCGCTGGACTTCTCTCCATGCCCCTGGACTGGAGCTTTATAGTGGAGAGGTTTATATAAGAAGGAGAAAGATGTGATCAATTTGTAAATCAGCCAGTGCCACATTAAAAAAAAAAGTGTAGGATGTGGAGTGGAAAAAATAAGAAATCAGATTCTCAATCCTAATTCAGATGATCACATAAAACATAACATAAGTGATCGTGAGTGAGCCATAGAAAGGCTTGGGCCTGCACATTCTCTCTCTGCTCTCCTCCTTTGCATGCAAGATGACTTCTACTTTCACTTAAAAGAAACCACCTCCAATTATGTGTTGCATACCGACTCAGGGAATCGTTGTTTGCTGTATACAATCAGGAGGATATCAAATTTAGGAAACTGCCATTTGCTCTATATAATCAGGGGGATGTCAGACCACAGTCTGAAAAGAGCCTTGGAGACCATCTTCTTCTTTACTGGGGTTCTCATGAGTTTGGTACAAGATTGCAGGAGCATGGAATTTCATCTTCCACATAGCTCTTCAATCGAGCCTCAACCATTTCTTTTCCCTTATACCTTTCCATAGCCGTCCTCTTCCTGTTTCCTTTCCCACCCTTTTCTACTCTAAGAAATACTTCGAGCAGTAACAATGATGTTGTTGACACTGGTCAACTTAACAAAGTATCCTTGGACCGCAGTTCTACACACACCTTGGAGTAAATTCCATTGAACTCAGTAGGATTTACTTCTGAAGAGAAATGAACAGGCTTGCACAGTTAATAACTTTGTAAGAATCCAGCCAAACTAGCTGCATCTTACACCTTCTAGCCAATCAGACACAAATATTTCTACCATTTCTAGCTGAGACTAGAGAATTCAATATTAAAAAGGAGTGGTTTAGTTTAAGTTTAAACCTCCAACTTGACATATATCTCCTCCTAATCAAAATTGTTCACTTGAAATTTACAAGACACAAAATATCCCTTTTCCATCTCGATATCCCAGAGTTATATTCTGTTATTACATTAATCTGTGATTGCTACATCTTCCTTCCTGCCCTCCCACTATAACCACCACTGTCATAAACTACTGTGCTGGATTTTAATATAAGTGCACAGGAAGTCATAACCCTAATAAGATAACTGCAAGTGTATAGACATGACACAAAGCAATTGTTTCTTGTGTAAAATACGGAAGACAGAAAGCTTCTGCTCCCGTTGAGAAAATTGGATAACAGTCTTTCCAGAAGCCTTGCAGTTGTTACATTGTAATTTTTACATCTCTTATCTTGTTTAGAGAATATATATATATATATTCAGCAAATAGGTTCCCAATTTGTTTACAATTACACATATTCACATTTGATACTAAGACTTATTAGTTCAGCCAGGTAAAAGAACAGTATAAGAAGGTCTGCTAAAATCCTTCCATGACAGAGGTGGGCACACTGAAGACCCACAAGTAGGAATGGTGAAGAAATTTCATTCAGTTTGCATTTAAAGCCAAATCTATCCAACTTGCACTTTTAGAAACAATACCAGAACAGAAACATTTGACATATGGGTGGGGCCTGACAATAATGTCAGGTGACCTGTTTTCTTCTGCACAGTTTGAAAACCATGTTCGCTGTGTGGCACTTTGAAAGCCTGCTTATTGTTGTGCTTTGAAGCCCCAACAATCAGCTGGTTGTTGGGACTTCAAAGTGCCTCTCACGGTTCTCTGCAAGCACAGATGATCAGCTAATTCTCAGGAGCTACAAAAAGTCATGCAGGGGGCCATAAACAGGGTTTTGCAGGTGCCCAATTGCTACCTTTTTGGCCCAGGTATATCTTTACCTGCCCCAGACCTGAGATTAAATATGACATCAAGTATAGAGCAGGTGGGAGATGGGGAGGTCTGGTGGTCTAATTAGGCCCATGGACCTGAGGTTCCCCACCACTGCTATATACAAATAGGGAACTCATTCTCTGAGTGGGTATCCTTATGCAGCCAAAATAGCACCATCCACACAAAAGGAGGAGGCTTGGAGGAAGCACAAGGTTTGCCAAAGTACAATAAGTCTTTTAGGGAGGGACCCCAGAAAGGACCCCATCCAAAATAGCTAAATGAGGCCAGAATATGCTCAATGGACACAGGATGCTAACTGTTTGTGGGAAGAATGGGAAAATGGGGAGGAAAAGTATTTGGGGAGTAATGGCATAGATGGCTGGAACTACGAATAAGTGCATTCCACACTGCAACATTTTGTTGTAAGTCCCACTGGTAGCACATATAGCACAGGCCTGTGCATGTTTATTCAGAAGAAAGTTCTACCAATTTCAGCTGAACTTATTCCTAGGTATGTGTGCATAAGACTGCAATTGTCAGCTCACAAGTCACAGATGGAGGCTTAGTTTCGATACTGTAACATCTAAATATTACAAACAGCTTGCTCGTAGGAGGGATTTCATGAACCCTAAAAGTGACTGGCTTTTGAATAAACCAGAACTAGCATTTTAAACTTGGATTAGCACCTGGACACCAAAGGGCCAAGTTGGGACCCAGAGGAGTGTCCTTGTCCCCAGTTGCTAATGAGCAAATGAGGAGTGAAGTAAGTGGCAGCAGAACTTGCAACAAGGCATTTTAAAGAGTAACCTTTGAGACTCTGGTCTATGAATCCCCACTCTCTTCTCTGAGTGGTCCTCCAAGATAGCTAGTTGCTGACTGTGAGGCGTCCTTCCCTGGCTCTCCCTGTCAGGTTCCTACCTGCTCGTGGTTACTGCCTGTCTCTAGGCACCACCAGGGACTCCACCAGTCCGGACCGCTCTCTCATGATTTCTCTCCCCGCCCTAGCACAGATCTCAACAGATCCCCCTGCTAGGCAACCACCAGTAACATCCCAATACTAGTATTCCCAGAGACTCTGAATACTGGTATTGTTATTCTCTTCACCGCTGCCACCATTTGTTACAGTTCCCCTTCAGCCTTGGTCATTACCTTACCCTCCCTTCTGGTCTGTGAAACCCCAGCCAAGGATCAGCCCTTTGGTAAACCAAATTAAGTATTTATTACAGATAACAAAGCTAACAAGATTAACAAGATTTCTTCTTAAGGCACATAAGCATATGGTTTTACTCAATACTAATCCGAACTCCACCTCCCTCCTGGTAAACAACTCTCTAAACCCCACCAAGCAATCCACTCTTTCTCTTCTCCCCCCAGATTCCACAATTCACCACCTCACATTCACCCAGATTTACCTGTCATCCTTTCATTTATACTGTCAGCCATTTTAAACATTCAGCCAATCATCAAGCATTCTATTGCCCATTCACTCCCCCTCCTCTTTCACTACTTACCATGTATACTCTAAACAACCAGCACTTACCATATATACACTATTATATAGGAACATCACATTTCCCCCCCCTTAAACAACTGCAGAGTATTATTCCTGTTCCAGGATTTATACGTCGCGTTAACAAATAAAAGTCTCTATGGGGAAAATGTATTTCTTTGTTCCTCTGTCTGGTCACGTCACTGCAGTCCCAGCCACTTGCCTGGAAAGTCCATCGGCCAGTACATTGTCCTTGCCTTTGATGAACTGGAAGTCCACTTGATAGTCCTGTAGGGCCCAGGACCACCTCTGCAGCATAGTGTTATGGTTTTTCATAGTCTGCAACCATAACAAGGCCCGATGATCCGTAGTCACTGTGAATCTTCGTCCCCACACGTATGGGCGCAACTTGTTCAGTCCCCACACGACCGCTAGGCACTCCTTCTGGACCGACGAATAGTTTTTCTCCCTCGGCGTCAGCTTGCGACTCAGGTACGCCACTGGATGTCTGGTGCCTTCTCTCTCCTGTAGCAAGACGACTCCCAGCGCCAGGTCCGACGCATCTGTAGCCACGATGAATGGTTGCTCATAGTCTGGTGCTATTAATATGGGTCCTTGGCACAAGGCTTGCTTCAGTAGATCAAAAGCCTTCTGACATTCATCCGTCCATACCACACGCTCAGAACACTTCTTCTTCGTTAATTCATGCAAGGGGGTTGCTATTTCCCCAAAATTTCTCACAAACTTCCTATAAAATCCAGCCACACCCAGAAATGCCCTTACTTGTTTTTTGGTTAAGGGGATCGGCCACGCTTGTATTGCCTCCACCTTGCTCCATAAGGGGGTGATTTTCCCACTCCCCACCTTATGTCCTAAATAGATTACTTCCTTTAGTCCAAACTGGCATTTCTTAGCTTTTATTGTGAGGCCTGCTTTTCTTAAGGCCTCCAATACTGTTGTCAGGTGTTGGACATGCTCAGACACCGACTTGCTAAAAATGGCCACGTCATCGATATAGGCCACTGCAAAATCTGACATGCCTCGCAACACAGTATTGATTAGCCTCTGAAATGAACTTGGTGAGTTCCTTAGTCCCATGGGTAAGGTCACAAACTCATATAACCCATCTGGTGTACTGAAGGCAGTTTTGGCTCTGGATTGCTCGTCTAGTTCCATTTGCCAAAATCCTTTACAGAGATCTAGTGTAGAGATAATGGTTGCTGCCCCCAATAACTCTAACATAGCGTCTACCCTAGGCATAGGATACGCATCTGAGACAGTAATTTTATTGATTAGCCGATAATCAATGCAAAACCTTGTCGTTCCATCTTTTTTCGGAACCAGGACAATACTTGAGGCCCAGGGACTGATGGATTCCCTGATCACTCCTAATTCCAGCATATCTTCCACCTCCTTTTTGATCTCATTCAAAACTTTCCCATTCGCACGGTACGGAACAGATCTGATTGGGGCATGATCTCCAGTATCAATGGAATGTATAACTATACTGGTTCGGCCAGGTTTGTTGCTAAAGAGATTCCTATAGGTTTTCAAAACTCTCAGAATCTCTTCTTTTACTTCCTCCTCTACCTCCTCTGACCATTCCACTTGATCTACCCCTCCTTTGTCTTTGCTTTCCTGTACCAAATCTGGAAGTTCAGGCCCACTTCCCTCAGGGAATAAGGTAACTCGCAACACCTGTGCATCCCTGGTATGGTAAGGCTTCAACATATTTACATGAACCACTTTGCTTTTGTTTAATTGGTCTGTGGTGATTACATATGTCACTGTGTCAAACCTTTCTCTGATGGTATATGGTCCTTCCCAGTTAGCCTGTAATTTGTCATGTTTCCTGGGTATGAACGCCATAACCATATCTCCCACATCATACACACGTTCTCTGGCTGTTCTGTCATACCAGTAACTTTGCTTCTCCTGTGCATGACTCAAATTCTCTTTCACTACTTCCATCATTGATGTTAATTTATTGCGGAATTCCAATACAAAATCTACTACAGAAGTTTTGTACTCTCCCAGAGTTCCTTCCCATGAATTTTTTAGCAGTTCCAAAGGTCCCCTCACTTTTCTAGTAAACATTAGTTCAAAGGGTGAGAAGCCTGTTGACTCCTGAGGGACTTCTCTGTATGCAAATAAGAAGCATCCCAACCGTTCATCCCAGTCTTGTGGGTGATCTTGAACATAGCTTCTTATCATGCCCTTCAAAACTTCATTGAATCTCTCAGTTAGCCCATTAGTGGCGGGATGGTAAGTAGTGGTCTTTAGATGTTTTAGACCACAACATTTCCACATACATTGCATCACTTCTCCCATGAATACACTGCCTTGATCTGTCAGCACTTCATGAGGGAAACCCAGCCTCATAAAGATTTTTAATAAAGCCTCTGCCACTACAGGGGCTTCTACAGATCTCAGTGCTTCTGCGTCTGGGTACCTGGTGGCAAAATCCACCACCACCACTAGATATTTCTTGCCATGCCTTGTGGGTTTGGAAAAAGGGCCCACCAAATCTATTCCCACTCTATAAAAGGGTGGTCCAATTATAGGAAGGGGCTTTAAGGGTGCCTTGGTCTTTACTCCACTCTTTCCCACCTTTTGGCATATTCCACAAGATAGACAATGTTGTTTTGCATCCTTGGAGATATTTGGCCAATAATAATGTGCAGCCAATCTCCTCTTGGTCTTTTTTATTCCCAGATGTCCTGCACATGGGACATCGTGGGCTACCTCTAGCAATCTGGTTCTGTATTTGCTAGGTACTATCAATTGCTTCACTGGTTCACATTCATCCTTTCTCTCAGCAGGCATCCACAGTCTATATAAAATCCCATTCTCACACACAACTTGATTCCTCAGTTTGTCAGTGAAAGGAATCTGTTGGGTCAGAGCTTGTTCCTTTACCTGCTTCAAACTGATATCTTTATGCAGCTCTTCCCTGAATTGCTCTGCTTCTTCCCCAGAGACCAGTTGATACAGTTTGTCTTCTTCAGCAGGCCTGCTAGTGGTTGCTATGGTGACCTGAGGCTGGTTAACAGATTCCACCCTGTTTGTTTCAGCCCCCCTTAATATGGCTTCTTTTTCTCTGCCAGTTTGCTGTCTGGTCACTACATAGATCTTTGCTTGGGCGCCCATTACATCCCTTCCCAGTATTACTGGTTCTTGTTGCTGGGCATTAATGCCTACTTTATATCGGCCCTCTCGGCCTCTCCAAGTCATTTCCACCAGGGCCACAGGCAAACTTTCTGGTTGACCCCTCACTCCTTGGATAGTCACTGTTTCCTGAGGTAATATTTCTTCAGATTTTATTAAATCTGGCCTCAGTAACGTCTGAGCGGCACCAGTGTCAAGCAATGCCCAATAATTTGCCCCTTGTACACTCACTTCCTCTCTCAGACTTGAATCAAGGTCTGTTACTTCTGTCCAGTTTATCTGGCAAAACGGAACCTTTTTCGCTGTTTCTAAAGCCTTGGGCTCTGTTTTCACTGCCCTTGTCTGAGCAGGATTACTACTGGGGTTGGCAACCTCACATTGAAAACGTAGGTACCCTGGTCTACCACATTTGTAGCATAATTTCTCCTCACTTTTAGGGTACACAGATCCACTCTGGGGTGTCCTGTGCCCTTCAGATTTTAATGGAGGACTCACTCGCTGTGGTACCACATCCCTTCTGCCAGCACTATATGGTCTGGGTTTAAACTCTCTTGATGTTTTCCCCACCCAGCCAGTTCTATTGGAGGCGAAGTGATCCGCCATCTCTGCGGCCTCCTGCACAGATGTAGGGGAACGGTCTTTGACCAGGAGCCTTATTTCTGGTGGTAACTGATGGTATAATTGATCCAGTATCATGAGGCTTTTCACCTCTTCCACTGACTGAGCTTTGGCACTACTCATCCACTTTCCAAATATATCCATCAACTTTGCTCCCAGTTCCACAAAAGACCTCCCTGTCTGTATCTGGCAATTTCTGAAAAGCTTTCTAAAATAATCAGGCCCCAGTCTGAATCTTTTAAACACTGCTTCTTTGAATTCAGCATAGGTGACGGGCTTGTCTGAGGGGAAATATTGGTATACCTCAGCCAATTCCCCTTTAATCAGGTTTGATAAATACTGCATGTATTTATCTTCAGGTAGCCCCCACAACTGAGCTGCTTTTTCAAAGGTGCTGAGGTAAATTTGAGGATCTTGACCAGGCTCATAGACAGCAAAGTCCTTTGGAGTAATTTTTATTTTTGCTCCATCTCTCTCTTTCCTTGTCTCCTCAGAGTGAAATTTCTCTCTATCAAATTTTAACTTTTCTACTTGTAATTCAGCATCCAATGCTCGTTGCTTCTCCCTCTCCTCAAACCCCAATCTCATTCTCTCAATTTCCAACTCCCTCTGTTTTTCCTTCTCTGCACCTTCCATCCTCAATCTCTCAGCTTCCAACTCCCGCTGTTTATCTTTTTCCTCAGCCTCCATCCTCAATCTCTCAGCTTCCAACTCTCTCTGCTTGTCTTTTTCCTCAGCCTCCATCCTCAATCTCTCAGCTTCCAACTCTCTCTGTTTTTCCTTCTCTGCACCTTCCATCCTCAACTTCTCTCTCAAGTACTCTATATAAGCGGGATTGCTTAAATATCCTTCTGGGGTCTCTTCTCTGACAGGTTGTTTTTGCTGGGCAGTTGCAAATCCTATAAGTGCTACCCTCAATTCATCTACCCCTTTACCCTCATGAGGTAAATTGAATGTTATGCACTTCTCCACCAGCTCCTCTCTTTTCATTTTTATGTATTCAGCCATGGTGTTTGAGTTCACTCACTCTTTGCCACACACTCTTTGCCAGTCACTCTCACAAGAAATCTTGTTTTGTTATTTCTGTTTGCCACACAACTATTAGGGATTGTCTAGTATTCGTATCTCACTGCTACAGCCAACACCTGTGACGTAGTCTCCTTTATCACCACGTGTCTTTGGGACTCTCTTTGGTTCATATCTGGATTCTCTGTTGTTCGTATCCCACTGCTACTGACACCACATGTGAGGCGTCCTTCCCTGGCTCTCCCTGTCAGGTTCCTACCTGCTCGTGGTTACTGCCTGTCTCTAGGCACCACCAGGGACTCCACCAGTCCGGACCGCTCTCTCTTATGATTTCTCTCCCCGCCCTAGCACAGATCTCAACAGATCCCCCTGCTAGGCAACCACCAGTAACGTCCCAATACTAGTATTCCCAGAGACTCTGAATACTGGTATTGTTATTCTCTTCACCGCTGCCACCATTTGTTACAGTTCCCCTTCAGCCTTGGTCATTACCTTACCCTCCCTTCTGGTCTGTGAAACCCCAGCCAAGGATCAGCCCTTTGGTAAACCAAATTAAGTATTTATTACAGATAACAAAGCTAACAAGATTAACAAGATTTCTTCTTAAGGCACATAAGCATATGGTTTTACTCAATACTAATCTGAACTCCACCTCCCTCCTTCTTCACGCTCTCCTGGCAAACAACTCTCTCAAACCCCACCAAGCAATCCACTCTTTCTCTTCTCCTCCCAGATTCCCCAATTCACCACCTCACATTCCCCCAGATTTACCTGTCATCCTTTCATTTATACTGTCAGCCATTTTAAACATTCAGCCAATCATCAAGCATTCTATTGCCCATTCACTCCCCCTCCTCTTTCACTACTTACCATGTATACTCTAAACAACCAGCACTTACCATATATACACTAATATATTGGAACATCACACTGACCCTCATTTTAAACTCATCATTCATCTAAACACAACTTCGAAACTTACTATGCTGAGTTCAATAATTAACACAAGCTTATCATCTTCCTGCTTTTCCAGTTCCAGAAGCTGCTCCTTCCAATGTAATTGTGCATGCCATCAACAGTACTCTAGCTAAAGCCATCTGGTCTACAATTCCAAAGGACAGAGTTCGTGGGCACCTCCGAGGCTATAAGGTGATTCTTGTTCTCTATCCCCCCTTCCTTACTGTGCATTAGCCTCATCTAAGATTTCTTTTTGTAGGGTTATTTGTGGACCATTTTATTTATTTATTTATTTATTTAATTACATTTCTAGACCGCCCTATAGCAGAAAGCTCTCAGGGCGGTGTACAACAAATAAAATCACAATTAAAATATGAGCAAGTGTGGAAAAAATATATATATAGTACAATTATAAAACATTAATAAAATTGCCATTGAGATTTAAATTAAGATCATATTAAGTTTAAAATGTTAAATTAAAATATTTAAAAATTTACAAAATTTAAAAAGCCTGGGCGAAAAGGTAAGTTTTTACCTGGCGCCAAAAAGATAACAGAGAAGGCGCCAGGCGTATCTCGTCTGGGAGGGCATTCCATAGTTCGGGGGCCACCACCGAGAAGGCCCTAGATCTAGTTGTTGATCTCCGGGCCTCTTTATGGGTTGGAACCCGGAGAAGGGCCTTCGACGTCGAGCGTAGTGAACGGGTAGGTACATAGCGAGAGAGGCGCTCCATCAGGTATTGCGGTCCGATGCCGTTTAGGGCTTTATAGGTAAGAACCAACACTTTGAATCTGGCCCGGAAACATATCGGTAGCCAGTGCAGCTGCGCCAGGACAGGTGTTATATGGTCAAATTTCTTTGTCCCAGTGAGAACTCTGGCCGCAGCATTTTGCACTAGCTGAAGTTTCCGAACCGTCTTCATAGGTAGCCCCACGTAGAGTGCATTACAGTAGTCCAATCTAGAGGTTACCATAGCATGGATAACTGAGGCAAGATGCTCCTTGCTCAAATAGGGTCGTAGTTGGGCTACCAGCCGGAGCTGGTAGAATGCATTCCGTGCCACCGAGGCTACCTGAGCCTCAAGTGACAGGAGCGGATCTAATAAGACCCCCAAACTACGTACCTGTTCCTTTAGGGGGAGTGTAACCCCATCTAGGACAGGTCGAACATCAACCATCTGGGCAGAGGGTCCTCCCACCAACAGCATCTCAGTCTTGTTAGGATTGAGTTTCAGTTTATTAGCTCTCATCCAGCCCATTATCGCGGCCAGGCAGCGGTCTAGTACATCAACAGCCTCACCTGAGGAAGATGAAAAGGAGTAGTAGAGCTGCGTATCATCAGCATATTGCTGGAAACGCACTCCAAAACTCCTGATGACCTCACCCAGCGGCTTCATATAGATATTAAAAAGCATGGGGGACAGAACTGAACCCTGCGGGACCCCATATAGGAGTACCCAGGGACTCGAGTAATGTTCCCCCAGCATCACCTTCTGGAGACGATTCCCGAGATAGGAGCAGAGCCACCGCCAAGCAGTGCCTCCCACTCCTAAATCCGTAAGTCGCTCCAGAAGGATACCATGGTCGATGGTATCAAACGCCGCTGAGAGATCAAGGAGAACCAACAGAGTTACACTCCCTCTGTCTTTCTCCTGACAGAGGTCATCATACAGGGCGACCAAGGCCGTTTCTGTACCAAACCCCGGCCGAAAGCCCGATTGAAATGGGTCTAGATAATCAGTTTCATCCAAGAGAGCCTGGAGTTGGCGAGCGACCACACGCTCTAGAACCTTGCCCAGGAATGGGACATTTCTACTGGCCTATAGTTGTCCAAATTATCAGGGTCCAAGGAGGATTTTTTTAGGAGCGGTCTCACCACCGCCTGTTTCAGGCAGGGTGGGACCACTCCCTCTCGTAAAGAGGCATTAATCACCTCCTTGGCCCAGCTGGCTGTTCCATTCCTGCTAGCTTTTATTAGCCATGAGGGGCAAGGATCCAGAGCAGAAGTGGTCGCCCGCACCTGTCCAAGCACCTTGTCCACATCCTCGAGCTGTACCAACTGAAACTCATAGTTGTTGCATGCCTCAAACATTCGATGTGATCTCGCTACAGGTCAGCTGGTGGAAAATACGAAGTCGTTTGGATGGGAAGAGCCGTCACCCAGAGAAGCATTTCCTGACGTTTAACGCAGATAGAAATGATGGAATGATTCCTGGACTAGAGCCTTTTAGTGAATACCACTTAACAGTTTTGGCCTTTAATTCCAAAGGAGCTGGACCAGAAAGCCCTACATATACATTTCAAACCCCAGAAGGAGGTAATTGAGGGAGGTGAAGGGGAACAGTAGCCGATGTTCATAACTGTGTTTTCTTTTACTGCAGCTGTTTGTGTATGCTAGAGATTTTCCCTATGTCTGGGTATTCTCACAGCCAGAGCTATCAAATCATCATCTTTAGATTGATTTTATGTGTTTCAATGCCCAAATTTTGTTTATAGTCTGCATCTTGTACCCAGCTGGACCAGTGAATGTGGATGAATGATTGTTACCAACTTTACATAAATAATCACTGCAACTGTACATTCATTGGACCTCACACAATTATTATCATTGTGTTTGATAGGAATATTCACTAGTAGGCAAAAAAAACCTTGCAGTTTAAGAACATACCTGTAGCCAACAGATATTTCTATCAAACTTTAAAAAGCAGGAAAACTGGGCAGCTATAGTGAATGCACCAGGGGAGCAGGAGACCTGACCTCCTCTCTGAGATACTGGACTGCCCTACAAATTTGTCAAAATGTAAACACTATTAGGGTTGGTCTTGCACAGTCCAATCCACTTCCTGTGCAGCTTGGAAGAATTTGGTAACATGTGCCTCTGAAAGAACTCTCGATTCTCTCTGAGTGTTTTGTGTATCGCCATGACAAGTTAGAGGCTTGTTAAGCAGGCATTACTGAGCTCAGGATTATAATTTTTTTAAGGTTTTGTTTTGAAATGAGCTTATAGGAAGCAGCAGAATGGCATGGGAGGTATTTTCAATTTAACGTTGCAGAATGCAAAAAATCCATGCTGGCTATAGTATACAGCCACTCTTGTGGCTGTATAATATTTCGTGTCATTCTTCCCTGGAAGTCTCTAAGAACAAAATGGACATGCAGTCAGAGGTTGGTCTGTATGACCTATGCCAGAAGGCAAGAGGCATGAGACACGTCCTCTATATTTTCACAGTTCCTGGCTTTCAAATCTCTACCGGGGCAGATGCATGAACTCGCATATGTGTGCAGCAGGGTGCGGGGGTAGGGGGGTAGTTCTGTAGCTCTTGCAAGTTCATTTTCAGCATCTGTGGTCCTCTAGTGAGTCTGTGAACTATATGTCTTAGGTACAATATGGTAAATTAACTTTAAAAGGATATGTAACTGTTTGGCACAATAAGAGAGGATGGCATAGAAAACAAGCAAATAAACTTTACAGTGAGATGGGCATTGTAGAAACTTGGAAACCTAACAAGTCAATGAAAAGAGAGGCCAAATGCCAACTTGTCCCAGTTGCCTTGCGTCTTCCTTTGAAGTATCAAGATTGAATGATTGCTTGTAAAGACTGTCTGGGACAGGAGAAGGCAAACGGTAAATGGTCCCAGTGAAACTGTAGAGGGTTTTTTGCTGACTCACCTCTCCATCTGAGCCAGCCAGGAGTGGCTCACCCAGTGGGAAACAGTGGCAACAATAGCCTCCTGGCAGCAGTGGAAGTGGGAGGGCAAGTCAGTAGCGAGGTTGGGGCTGCATGGACGCAGTGGCAGAAGCACCTGATTCGATCCTTTAGCATGCCTGATCTTGCTTCTGCCTTGCCTCTCCCTTATCACCCACCATGTGGGCTGCTCCTGGAGGCAAATTATTTATATGTGGGCTTTTGAGATTTAGAGAAATGTGGAGGGGGGCTCTAGGAAGTTTGTGGCCATCCTGTTTGTGGTAACTGTCATCATTTCTGAAATCTCTCCATGACTATCATATTCTCCATGTTAAGGGGCTTGAAACTTTTCCTACTATGTTCCAAATGGTGTGATATGTGTGTTTATGTAATGAAGTGATGGACAGAATCAAATGGAAAGAAACGTTATGCCTATCTAAGGTAAAACAGAATGAGCCAATGTGAAGAAATTGTAATGCACTTTTTCTGTTTTCCAGTCCCAGAAAAACCACACTTCCTAAAGATACTAAACTTAGATAAAGACTCAGTAACACTATCATGGGGACTACCTAAGAAACCAAATGGTATTGTCTCTGGATATATTTTGCAGTACCAGAGAAGTAAGTACATGAATGGCCTACTTGGATGTAGAGTTTTAAAACAAATTTTGGAGACACATAATTGTTATTCAGGTTCTCAAACTACCTGAAGAGGGGACCCAGCTTCCTTACTTTTTGTATCAGCCTCCTTAGCTACTGTGGTTTCTTTTTTTTTAAGAAGGCTACAAGGGGAGAGGGCATTATTTAGCTAAAATTGGAAGTCAGGGTGGAGCTTGTGTATTTCATTAAGGATCCCCTAGCTTTTCTCCCATAATTCAAGTAGAGCTGTTATCATGTTGAACAGCTAGGAGGCTGAGGCTAATACATTTGAATCTGAGCAGGGACAGCCCTACTATTAGGCAGACTAAGGTAACCACCTCTGGTCACACCACCACTTTTTGTGCATCATTCTTGTTGGTATTCAGATTCTGATAAGAATGAAAGCTGCACCAGACATGTCTCTTCTACCCCCCTTTCATGGAAATTACTCTGTATGACATGAAAACTATATATTTCAAAATGTGTGCATAGCAGTTTAAGTGCCTGTTTAGCTCAGCATTCATGGATCAGGGACCTGGTCCATGAGGCATGTTTTTAACAAACCAGTCTGCTCTCAGATGACAGTGCTTGACTGAATACTATTCTTGCTTCTTCTTTTTCCAGTTAATGAAACTGATGACATTGGACCCTTGCATGAAATCAATATTACCAACCCTTCATCATTCAGCTTCAGGCTTTCCAATCTGAGCATCAGCACGAAGTATAAGTTCTATGCAAGAGCCTGTACTGTACAAGGTTGTGGGAAAGCAATCACAGAGGAAGCTGTAACAATAAGCGAAGGCAGTAAGTTAAAAGTAGGGCTGAGATTAATTTCCATGAGCCATTTTCACATCAACATTTTGTAGGTTCAATGTCAAGGAAATCTTGTCTGTTTTTCATCCAATTCCCGGACACAGCTAACATTTAAGGCTTCAAAGAGCAACAGACCTCTGATCATTGGTTAAGGCTATTTCAGCATTACCATTTTGCTACCATTTTCCCATTATTCTTTTTTTTTCTGAAGTAGTTGCAAAATTGCTTCCTGTGATAATTCTCTGAAGAAATTGATTGACTTTGCATTTTGCTCTTTGACTTTTAGAAAGGTCTGGGTTTTAGAGGACTGAATATTTGAATATTCTATTCCACTGTCTCTCAGGATTAGGAAGATCTTAAACATTTAAAAAGCAATTGGGGATAGGGAGAAATTCAATTCCATCCACATTTAAAGGTGAACCTACCTCATTCACACTTTCTGAAACAATATGTGAACCAAAACACAGCCATCCTTCAAAATGTGCACTTTTTTATTATTGC
Source organism: Rhineura floridana (assembly GCF_030035675.1). Classification (NCBI taxonomy): domain Eukaryota; kingdom Metazoa; phylum Chordata; class Lepidosauria; order Squamata; family Rhineuridae; genus Rhineura; species Rhineura floridana. The sequence goes on along the minus strand of NC_084482.1, from coordinate 169,259,140 downwards.
ACTGCAGTTCTCCAGCTAAGTAGTGTGTGCCAAATGCACATTCTAGAATAAACTATATATTAAAATGCATCATATTAGTGAAAATAACTGACAATAATGTGTTATATTATGAAAAATGGTTTGCAAAAATGTGTGTATTAAGACAAAATTGCATAGAAAAATGTGTCTATTAGGGGAGATTCACACTAAACTGCTGATGAACTTGCATGAACAGTTTTTGCCCCCCTCCCCCCAAAACATATCGCAGACTGATGTAGAAAAGTGGAGAACTGAACCTTAGGACTTGAAAAATGAGGAACTATGAGAAACCAGGAAATTGACAGATTTTCCCATCCCTACATGGAATAGTTATTCCAGACTAAACTGCAGTCAGAGTGCAGTCTAAACATTCAGTTAATCAATGGACATTAGGAAAATGTATACACTTTTTCCAAGTTAGGCTAAGGTTTAACACATAGTTGAGCTACAGTTAGGCAAGAGTTCTACTGTATTCAAAGGGGGTAAGATGAACTATCTAACTCTGGGTCAGACTACAGTCATCAAATGTAAACTTGTCTCATTCTACAATACTTGCTGCAAGCAGAGCACTACTTTTGCCGTAGATGTGACCAAGAGTAAAAATCCAGGTTTGAATATTCAACCGTTCCTTCAGTGGTAATATTTTGTGATTCACTTGCTGATCTGAAAGCTAAACCTCCCACTAATACAATTACACCTGTCCCACTCATCTAAAATACAATCAGACGAAAGGCTTGACCAGTTCACAACTCCAGCCCTGTTACTGAAGAACAAACTAGATATTAATTGGTAATATTAAGTGAGATTGGCATGCCAATTTGCCAAAGGGAATGAGATAAGCAGAAGATGCCCAAGCTTATCAGCGTGGATAATATACAATAGCGATGTTGACATGGAAAAGTCAAATATTTTCTTGCACTTAATAGGTTATCTGATTTGCAAGTGGCACAATCCATTTAGGCTACAGATCAAGTCTATGGGCCTCTTACCAAGGCTGCCTCATGTTAGGATAAATTAAACATACAGTGAAAATGATTTATTTTAAAGTTTGGCCATAGATAGATAGACAGACAGACAGACAGACAGACAAGACAGTTTTGAAAGCAACAAACAGAACTTCACTCAAGCTTGCTCTGGATCCCTCTAAGGATTCCATTAATCACCTAAAAATATATATAAACGTAATTGTGATTAACCAAACAGAAGTTTTTATTGTATTAACAAAACGTTTCAGCTTCCGCCTTCATCAGCTGCCAACATACAAATGCTGTTACCAAGGTGGCAGTTATAGAGCTTTGAGGATGGAATGCTCAGAGGGGCTTCATTTGCAGAAGCTAAGTAGTGGTGGTACTGTCCTCCAGGTTCAGGCCATGTGGTGCCAATGTGTCCAGAGAGTAAATCCAAAAGTTCTCCCTTTTGATCAATGCTGCTGGATCCATTAGCAGATCCATTAGATCCATTGACTAAAAGGGAGAATTTTTGGATTTACTCCCTGGACACATTGGCACCACATGGCCTGAACCTGGAGGACAGTACCACCACTACTTAGCTTCTGCCAATGAAGCCCCTCTGAGCATTCCATCCTCAAAGCTCTATAACTGCCACCTTGGTAACAGCATTTGTATGTTAGCAGCTGATGAAGGCAGAAGCTGAAACATTTTGTTAATACAATAAAAACCTCTGTTTGGTTAATCACAATTACGTTCATATATATATATAATACTGTACATTTCCTCTTTTTTACATAACATTTTGTCTTGTGTCTGCCACCCACATTCAGCATATTACAATCCTAAATCCCATTGATAGGACTTACTTCTGAGTAGATATCCATTGGATTGCACAGACAGTGTTTTTGCTTAGCTAGCTGGCTTGAGTCATCTGAGCTATGTACTCTGCAGGTCAGTTCTGCAGTGCATGTGCTCATGGCAAACTGTGGTCTGGACAAGAGATGGAATAGATCAGTCTATTTCTTTTTTGTGTCAAGTTTCACATGTGCATAAAAACATAGGTCTGTTCTAGCCTGGGTTTTATAGATTTGTTTTAACGTAGGTGTTTTGTATGGATTCTTCCCCTAAAATACATGTATCTGAGTTATGTGTATACTTTTTAATGCATTCCTCCCCAAATAAGAATTTTTGTATGCATTTTAATAAAATAAGAATTGTATGCACATTTATTAAGCTGAAGTTGTACCACAAAATTTGGAGAAGTATGTAATCCACTTGATGTGTTCCGAGCCTTAGATGAGTCTGAAAGTGGCAAAATAGATCCGTTTGTTTTAAAATGCAAACCTGACAAGTTTCTCCTCTATCCCTGTCCTGGACAGGTTAGGTTAATCTGTGGGAAGGATATTATATAGTGGCAGGGACTCAACTAGTGATTTAGCCAGGGCAAAAAAAAGTTAAAGCAGTTAGTGTACACCACTGATTACAAAAAACTGAGAGGCTTGTGCCCAGAGCCTGGAATTAAGAAATGGGGCATTAGTCGTTAGGTTAGCTAAAGGCAACAAGTTATATTTAATGGTAAACTTTAAGATATATGCAAGGGGGTGGGTTTATGATCCCATTTAATCATTTATTTATTTAACTAATTAATTCCCATCCTCCATTGCGGGCACTAAAAGGCAGCGGAGCTCTTCTCCCCATGTTTCTGACTCCTGCTGGGTGAGCCCCTCAGCTTGGATCATGGCACCAGCTGCCTCCTCCTGCTCATGACAGTTCTGCTCACACTCCAGTGCTGGGCTTTATGACAACCAGTCCAGGCCTAATAGTTTTGTCTGAGTGAGCTGGACTTAGCTCATGGGGAGTTTCTGTTCCTGTTCCCTTTGAGCCTAATAGCTACAGATGGGTGAGCTTCCAAACCTCTTGGCAGATTAATTCAGAGTCTGAGTTATTTCAGGAGGAATTAAAAGGTAATTATTCTGACTCAATTGGAGGGCTTGTCTCAGGACCCATAAGTTCCTTTTGGGTGGGGGGGGAAACAGTGCAAGGGTGAAATTGGAGGGTGAGATCCAAAAGCCACACACTCCACATGTTTGACCTGCAGTGAGATTGACTTTTGGACCTCACCTCTGAATCCACCCACCCACCATATGTTTCCTGCCTCTATAAGAATGAATGGAATCATTCGTTCCTATAGGGAGGGGTCTACAATTTTAACAAGCCTTGTTGGCCAAGCCAAAAGAAATTAGTTGCCAGACACCACCACCACCACCAAATTATAGGTTCCCTTTTGTTTATTGTCACAAATAATAACAAAGAAAATAATAACAAACATAGACAAGAGATTACGTATAGGTGAGGTACCAACAGTCTGCTATTGTTCCCCAAAAAGACAACTACCCACCAAATACCTCTAGCTCTCACTTAGTCACACCCATTTCACTCTTTAGGTGCACCAAGCTCTCACCTAGGACAACTGATAAGACCAATAAACAAAGGAGGGCGGCATCCTCATCTAAGTAGGGCTGCACCTCGCTGTGCCGCAGTGTGTCTCTTTAAATCTTGCAGCCCCTGATCTTGCTCAGTGTCCTGGAGCTTCCACTCCTCATTCTAGGTAGTGCAGATGATGTGATTAATGTGGCCAGTGAGGCACTCAGGAGCTGGGGTGGACAGGAGTTCAACACTCCCCTCCCCTCCTTCCCTTCCCTCTCACTGACAGCTCAGGGGATCTCGTTAATTTTCCTGCAAGAAGGAGGGAATTCTTGGATGGGTTGTCCCTCCCACTCGCTCCACTAGAGAGGACAATATAAATTTAGTTGCTCTTACCCCATGCATGGGAGAGCGACCTCTCCAGTTCATGAGTAGAGAAACTCTAGATGGATAAAGGCACAGTTTCTTCCTGCCTAGCTCCATGTCCAGGTTGGTGGTAGAAGCAGTCTACCATTATTATTTATTATTACATTTATATATACCGCCCCATAGCCAAAGCTCTCTGGGCAGTTTACAGCAATTAAAAACATTAAAAACAAACATACAAATTTTAAAACACAAAAACAATTTAAAAACACAATTTAAAAAAAATTAAAAACAATTTAAAAACACATTACTCTGGAGAGGCCTTGCATTTTGTTGTTGTTGTTGTTTTTACCTGTCCAAGGAAAGAGCGTGAGGTCCCTCCCTTCAGAGAGGATCGGAGACTTTTCTTGCCTTCAAAGTAATGGTGCAGATTTTTTTTTGCCTTTTTGACAGCATTTCTATTAAGTGTACCATTTAGACTGTGTGATATAATAATGAAAAAAGAAACTATTTTGGGCAGGCTGGGAGGAACTGGCAACTAAAAGTTTTGGCTTGGAGTTCCTAGATAATGCTAGGAAAGGAGAAAATATTACTAAATAGTTCTTGTCGTATAGGCTGATTCTGATCATCAAAGCTTCCTCTCTGTGACATGCAGAGTCTGTCCCTAAGGATGTATGTTCATGGAGAACTTAAGTGGAAGTTTCAAGATCATGGCAGCACCTATTTCTAATGCTGCAATCACAGCAATTGTTTCTGGGTAGCTGCAGCTGTATCTGTGAATGGCTTAGTTCACATACTATATTCACAATAACATGAACGTGTCTGCTAAGAGAGCTTGTACGGAGACAATTTTGAATGTCTGAAGCAAATTTTAGACAACATCAGTTACCAATTTCAAAAGTTATATTTTGTTCAGAATGAGATATCCTAGGGCATTGTTTGCCAGGAGCTAACTCTAATTATAATACAGATTACTAAGGTTTTAATGACCATATTTTAGAGGCAAATTTCACAAGTCTACCTTAAATTTCCACTTGCTGCATGAAATAGTTGCTCTATGACAAGCTGTCTGACATTTTGTGATAAGTGAGTATCATAACAGACACATGTACTATGGGGGAAATAGTAAAATAGTTCATCTTTGGGGAAGGCTTAGATCATTTCCCCTACAGTATCATAAGTTCTCATAAATCTCCAGACTTGAGAGAAATCTTCTAAAATTGCAGTCCAGTGTTTAAGGTTCATGTGAGTCCCTTGGTACAGCAGAAAAATGAGGAATACTAGTGGTTTGTTTATTTTATTATTGCTTCTCTCCTTCTGTATATAAAAAAGAATTTAACCTAACTGCTTTCACTTTTCTAAAGCAAATTCCTATAGCTCAGTGACCTTTCAATATATTGACCATAAATATTTTCTTACCAATGTGTTTTTGCTTTTATTTTTCAAGGTTCTCCATTTCTGTTCCTATTCTAAATAAGATTGCATATCCAGTTATCAGTCATTTCTCTTGTGTAGGCAATAAATATAATAATAATGATAACAATAATAATGTGCATATCGTTATATAATGAAGTCCTGACTTATTTGGGAAGGAAGAGATGCTCAAATCATCCTCAGTGGACTGCTGCATTAACCAGATCTTAATACAGACCTCTCAGAGAACAAATGGTTGAGTCTCAGTGCAGCATTCTTCTTAAGGCCATTCCTCACCCTCAAATCCGGTAAATGTCTGGTAGATGTCATTAAGTTTCAAAGATGCCTTGGCATCCAACATCATTACGTCCATTCCTGTTCCTCTTGGATTGGGACGTGGGAGAGAGAAAAGGCATGGAGAAACCTATCAATTTCAGTCCTTTCATGCCCATTTCAGACATTGGGACTCCAAAATGAATCTTAAAATCCCCCTCTGCAAACCAACAGCTGGTAATTCCAGAGTTCAGCATTTTCTGTAGGTGAGGGGTTGACACAGACTTCAACTACTTATTGTGGAAATGAAGCCCCACAAGTACATTAAGCTTAGAGTGTGCAATGGGGAACTCTTTTCTGTACCCATAAGGTTACTCTATCGGATCTTGATCAGTGGCTAGTCCAGAAGATCATAAGTGCCACAGCTAAATTTGAAATGGCAAGTTCTGATCTTAGAAAGGATACACATGACCCTTTTGTTTTTCTCTTTATTCCTCTGCATAGTAATCACCATGCACTGCTGTTGTTTAGATCGCAATCCTAACCACTGATTTATTGCTATCATGGTATGCATTTAATAGAATTCCCAACATGCAACAAATTTATCTGAAAGGTCACATATCCAAATAGAATGTGGATGTAAAATTACCACCATACTTAGTAAACAAATTGGAGTCTCTTGCTACTTTTCCTCTCAGTTTTTAATCCTGTATAGCTGACATTTTCAAGTGTTTTGCATCATTCAGTATGACAGAAATTGACACAACAGAGTTTATTTTTTTTACTTACTGCCTTTTAGACAGCATTTCTATTAAGTGTTTCATTTAGACTTTGTGAGTTTAGAAAAAAAAATAATTAAAATATGACTTGTAATGACCTGCTGTTTAATTTGTGGTTTGATTGGAAAATGTAGTTTCAACTTCACGGAATTCATTTAGCAAAATCTACTCTGCCAGATAGTTTTAATTATGCTAAAACCCTTCACATCAAATTTTGGTTAATGCACTGATCAACATATTCACTCTCTCTGTAGCAGTATAATAATTAAAATACTGATTGTAATTGATGAATTGTTGTCTTTGAGAAACATATAATCTGCCCTCTTTGACTATTTCTGCAGTGTTTTTAATCTTTCCTTTTTTCCCTTCAGTTGTCTTCTGAGTGCTAATCTCTCAAAGCTCCTGTTTGCTTGCTTTCTAGTTTCAGAACTAATTATCATATCTTCAGCATACAACAAATTAAGTGACTGAAGCTCTTGTTTGGACAAAGTTCTCCAAAAGAGTCAGTGCTGTCTTAGATGACTGGGGATGTATTGGGGCTGCCCTGGGCAAGTCAGCATCTCTTGGCTTCTCTTTGCCTCCCATTGAATAGGAGTGGAACTTTATCATCCTTGTCAAGTTCTAAAATTATGTCCAAATAAAAAGTGCTAGATAAATTATTCCTATAAACAAAAGCCCCATTTAATAGTATTATCTCTCTCTTTGGGACCCACCTTTCACATCTAATTCTTGAATCAGAAATAAAATCATCTAAATCATTAAGCCACTATATAATTGAAATACAACTCAAGGTTATTGCTGAGAGTTGAAGGAACCACTCAGAAAACTTTATCAGCCTTCTGATAGTTCATAACCTATTGTTCTGAAAATAGTTAAAGTAGAGGTTTTTAAGTCAACACATTAAAAGTTGTCTTATGGATCATCTCTTTTAGTTATCCTATTTCACATTCCAAGTATACTTCAACAAATTTTATGAATGAAAATGTCCTTAGATGGCCACATCATTACATAGCAATAGAAAAGTATTAGGTTTTTCTTACTGATATTTACAGTATATTTACATTCAGTGTAGTTAGCCAGAATTCTTATAATTAAGATTGAACCCAGTAATCTAAATGAACAGATCTTATTCAGGACTTTAATGAACACGTTATCTAAAGTAGATCTAAACCTCTTCATGTTATATTATCAGTATTCCATCCAGTAAAATTTAGAACATACATTATGTGTGCATTATACATTACAATATACTATATACAATATAGGTTTTTTTTAATTTTCTTCTAAATGATCCCCAAGGGAAACACTGATAATGTTAGCAGAATTGCTTACCTAATCTTCTCCAGGGAAATGCTATAACATGTTTATGATAACCTGTATTGACTTTGTAACTTTGCATTCCAAAGCCCTAACCCACTTCACATATTTGACTTCACTCTGTACATTCCATAGGTAAAGCTGTCGGGAAGATTTCTGAAGCAGTAAATCCCACCCTAAAGACTCAGCCTCTTGAGGCTCTTGAGCCTGGAACTGCACACACAGTTCGACTAGTGACTAAGAACTGGGTTGATAATAATAGCATTTCTGCAGATGTAATAGAGTCAAGGGGGAGAGGTGAGAATTTTTTAAGGCCTCTAATATCAGCATTATTTTTTTGTAAAAACAAAGTTTAGCAGTATCATTTAAAGCTGTTTCAAACAGAGAGCATTATATAAATATATTTGGAAAATACTGACCCACTGCTACTAATCTCAATGAGATTTATACTGTTTACTTCAGCAGAAGCAGCGCTTCCTTAATTCACAATTCTCAATCCACTCCCTGTTCTGGAATTTCACACCTGGCCTTGGGCATGAAGGCTTCTGCTGATTCCTTCCAGGCATTGGAAGCACAGATCAAGCAATGAGTCAGGGACTCTCCAGACTAGTGTTTTATTGCTGGTGTATACTGCAACATGTTTTTGACACAATAATAGACCCTAAGTGGTAGATTTATTCACCTTTAGTTTCTTCTGCAATAAAAATGTAAATGTACTGCCTTCAAGTCGATTCCGACTTATGGCGACCCTATGAATAGGGCTTTCATGAGGCTGAGAGGCAATGACTGGCCCAAGGTCACCCAGTGAGCTTTATGGCTATGTGGGGATTTGAACCCTGGTCTCCCAGGTTGTAGTCCAACTGGAGGAGCTATAGCACGACAAAAGCTCTCTCTGAATTTGTAGCTCTCCTTAGGGAACTGCCCCCAAAGCATGATCTCCCACAGAACTCATTTGGGCCAGGTGAGTCTGACACTGATGGTAGCCAGTGGACCCACCCCATTTGGACTCTAGAATGATTTAAAATTCAGCTTCATGCATTGCATTGATTTCAAAGGCTAAAGTGAAATAATTTCAAACATATCCTCTGTGTATTATCTACAGGCTTTAGTTGCTATGTCAGTCCCAGGAAGGGAAGGTCCCTTACTTCTTGCATCTTAAATGCAGCTAGCTAAACACTTGCATGTGTTCTGTACACTTTTTAACTGTCTCTATTCCCAAAACTGCTTTTGCATGACAGGCTTACCTGAGATCTGTATTGACTTTCCTGTTTGGCATGAATCTTTTCAATCAAAACCTATGCTGAAATTCCTATTCCAGATATCAATAGTGTGTGCTGCAGACACTTTTTTTGCCTTTAATATAAATGTTGAGCCCCAATTCTGTCCTATTCGGAATAATGGACTCAGTTCCACCATAGCACAAAGTATTACATGCAGAATCAGTTTTAAAATACATCATTTAATATACTGGAAATTTAAATATTGTGATTTGGAAATTCTTTTCTTATGCATATACTTCCCCCCCCTCTGTCATTCAAAGCTTCCATTGGAATTTATGAAAGGATCTCTACGCAAGGCTGGTTTATTGGACTGATGGCTGCCATTGCTTTGCTTACCTTATTGTTGCTTACAGTCTGCTTTGTTAAAAGGAACAAAGGAGGGAAATATTCAGGTAAACAACACTTGTGCTCTCAAATCTGAATGCACTTTAACTAGAAATGTACAAGCCTCGTCTAACTCATCCCCAAACCATTTGCGGCTCTTTGAGCATTATCATTTTTTGAAAACTACAAGCCCCATGATCTCCAACAAGAAAAAGTGTCTAAGTGCCATTTCCAGCCAACGAGGCCTTGCAGAACTGATCCTTCCTCTCTGTTATCCCATCTCCCTTCCCCAAGGTAAAACTTCTGAAGGTAAGGGAAGATAGAAGGACTGCTGGGGAAGCCTGGGTACTAGCAAAGAGTGCCGGCCCCATTTTAAATTGGGTCCAGCTCAAAGCAGGCTGGCACTAACTTGAAATAGAGTCAAACATTTCAAGCAGTGAAGTTCACACTTCAAGTCTCCCCCCTCATTCAAAGTATCATACCATACTTAACTTTAACAGCTACTTAAATCAGTAAGCAATCTGTTGAAGTACACAATCTAATTGCTGCCTCCAGTACTGTAATATGGCATCTTCTGATCCTAGTAATGGGTTGTTGTTTTTTTAAAAAATTGGCATTCCTTGTTTTTTAAAAATAAAGATATAGAGCAGATTTTTTTCTCATGAACAAAATTAGATTCATTGTATCCTTAAACTGATGCATTGCCTTTTCCCATTTGTATATCTTTTCACCTTCAGTTATGCAAATTTTATCCTTACCATTTTTCTGTTTTTCAGTTTTTCACTGCTTTAGGAACTTTTCTTAATTTTTCAATGCACGTCTTCATGTAAAACAATATTACAGTGTCAGTTTAGAGGTAAAATGTATGCTGTACAAAGGTAAATAAGGCCAGGATATTCTTAATCATAGGAAATAAGCACCATCCTGTATTATGAATGCTGCATTTGACCTTGTGATTGATTTCCTGTGCTGACATAGTGGCTTATAGTTCTAAGTTGTACTGTGTAGTACAATCTGTAATACAAACTGACATCTAAAGCACCTAACAGTGCGATTCTGTATATATTTACTCAGAAGTATTTCTGAGTTCAAGTGGGACTTGCTCCCAGGAAAATGAAGATGCAACTGCAGCCTAAACCTGCCATCGTGTGTGGCTGGCAGGGCTTAAGCCCTCATGGTCCATCTGCTTCCACTAAGCACAGTTTTTCCTTAGTTGTCCCCTGGTGTCTGTTGAAGTTAAAAAGGTGCTACTATCCTAGATCCAAATTGAAAGAAAAAAATCCTACCTGTCTTACTAAACAATTCAAATTGGTATGACTCAGTGACTGCCATTGTAATAGATTCTGAGCACAGCAATGGTTCCGGTTAAATTCCATCAGCATTTCCACATTTGCATTTTTTAATAACAGTAATTTATTTATTTTTATTGTAAGCATTTCCACCAGGTGGATTACAAAAAAAGAAAACAAACCTAATAAAATATAAGAACATATAACAGGGACCCTCCTCCAACTAAATAAATTCCACCACCCTGTGGGTCACGTTGACAGGTGGACCAGGCCCATTACATCAGGTGACCCAACTTTCTTTCTTTGAAGATCATTTTGACCCTCCCCCAAATGAAATGTAGCCACCACCAATCAGCTGTTTGGGAACTCCCAGGTGCAGCCAATCCCAGCAGGATTTGCAGCCACCAATCGGCTGATCACCACTGGCTCAAAATCCCACTTTTGGCAGGGATCATCTCTATTCAGGAGCTCCACTAGGAAATTCACATGTGGAACCAATCCCAGTCAGGTTGCATACTGTGCTAAATTTAAAAGGTGCTGAAAGCCAGACCAACTTGTCAAGGAAGGCTCACAATTCTTCCTTTGCAGCTGCCTTATTACCTGCCCTATGCATAATGTCATACCACTGCACTAAATGCAGCAATTGAAACTTACAAAGTACAGCTGAGAAAGCCTCTATTGTAAGAGGCAGCGATAAAATCTTTCACTATCACAGCAGAAAGGAATACTTTTCTTTTCAATCTGGGAGGTCAAAAGTCTTCATATCACAGTGACAGGCCACCCATTTGGGGTCTGGAGACCCAGTTGCTACCATGAGACTCTAGTATTTAGGCTGAATAGAAAACAGAAGAAACCTAAAGTTTGGTGTTGTTTTTAGTTGTAAGCCGCTCTGAGTCCTATTGGAAAAAGGGCGGGGTAGAAATAAAGTTTATTATTATTATTATTAAAGTAGCACTTTAAGGAGTTTAGCTGAATACTGTTGTTGGAATTTAGTCAACCTGAATAATTCCACATCATTTATTTATTTGACTTGTATCCCTCCCTTCATCACATGAGACTTTGAGGTACATCACTACAAGCAATATGTACAGATAAAACAAATACAATTTAAAACCAAAATCCATAAAGTATTACAGTCCTTCAATCTGAATATACAGTTATCCAAATGCCTACCCCCCAAAAAAGGCCTTTAGTTAGTGGTGGAAAATGCACTTTTGAAATTGTATCCCTCAGAAGTAATATGAAATACTTTCCCCAAATTATGTCACTGCGGTTGATGACTACAGTGACTGATAAAATGAAGAATAAAATGGAGGATGACAAACAATTGCGAACAAGTAATTTTTTTATTTTTTTTTTTGCACAGTGAAAGAAAAAGAAGATTTGCATCCAGATCCTGAAGGCCAATCCATAAAAGATGAAATCTTTGGGGAATATAGGTTAGTGTTTATTGTTCTTCATAATAACATAGGATTATCATGAACTATTTATTGAAACACTATAAGCAATAACATTTCCAAAGCAAATCTCATGGGATTATATGATGATATGAAGTACATCTAGAATACTGAAGTTTACACACATTTTGATGAATAAAATGGCTGGTAGAATGGTGCTTCAGTTTGATCTGTTTCTTACCTAAAATTTTCTAAATATATTAATGGTGATTTTATTATCATATTGGGATTCGATTCTTAGGCCATATCAGGCACTTATCTCATAGACCAGTCCTGTTGCTATTATACACCTGCTCTTGCCCATAATGTACAAAACTACTACTCAATTGTTTTCTATAAGCCAGAGAAATCCTCCACATATACAATGGGGTTTTCCCATTCTTCACATGGACAATCCCTGCCACAACAGAAAGAAATATAAAAGACAGGACAGGTGTAGAGTATTTGAAATTTACCACACTATTGTGAGCAATGTAAAGTAAAGTTATATTTGCAATTATGATTTGTATTAAAATGTATGCCACACTAGCAAGTATGTGAACCACATGTAATGATTGTTTTCTGATTACACAAATCAACTATTGAATTAAAAGGGAGGAAGTTTCTGACCAAATCCAAATGATCCACATAAGATACAAACAACGTCCTGCATAATTCCATGTATATTTAATTTTAATGCTTTCTTAATGGAACAGATAATTAGAAAGGTAAGTCATGTAGGTGGTATATTTCAGTCCCCAGGTAAAGTATCAGGTTCACCTTCCTGCTATGACTATCTGCCCAATGTTACTGTAACCTTCCCTTTCTTTGGTTTCTGGTCAAAGACAGATGTGCACATGCTTGAAATAGACTACCTACTTACCTTTCTGCTTATCCCTTCCCTTCTGTGTAGAAGTTGCTCCTCTAATTCATAAATGGTATCAGCACCAACTTGAATTATATAAGAATTTTCATTATCTTGTGACAACTTACAAGTAATAAAATAAATTTTATATAGACAAGAGGGTTATTTAAAAAGAAAACTGTCACTCAGGAACTACAAGGATAAAAGTAATTGTGCCAAGGAAAAGTAACATGAAACATGTGAAATAGTACTTCTCTTATTCAATCAACTAGGTTAGAAATGGGGAATCTTTGATTCTACAGCTGTGTTGGACTTCAGTTTCCATGAATCCCAGCTGGCATCACCAATGGTCAGGGATGATGAGAGTTGTAGTCTAACAATATCTGAAGGCCACAGGTTCACCATCCCTGATCTACATAACAGATAACAGAACATTGCCCATTGAGTATGCAACGGATGTACTTCTGTCAGTGTGCATATTGCATGGACCACTGACCTTCAACAGTAGGACTGTGGAAGCAACTATCCATTTATTTGGAAAATTACCACATGTTAACATCAATGAGGATGGCAAAATGATAACAGATGACAAATAAAAGGCAGAAGTCCTCAATTCCTATTTTGGCTTAGTCTTCTCCCAAAAAAGGATCTGTGACCCTCCCGGGAAACATGTAGTAGAAGGGGCAGGATTGGAGCTTGAGATTGATAGAAAAATGGTCAAGGAATACCTAATCACTTTGAACGAGTTCAAATCAGCAGGGCCAGATAAACTGCATCCTAGAGTATTGAACGAACTGGCTGAAGAACTCTCAGAACCTCTCTCTATTATCTTTTCGAAATCATGGAGGACTGGTGAAGTGCCGGATGACTGGAGGAGAGCTAATGTTGTCCCTATCTTCAAAAAAAGGGAAAAAGGAGGAACCGGGGAACTACAGACCAGTCAGCCTAACATCAATCCCTGGAAAAACTCTGGAGCAGATTATAAAGCAGTCAGTCTGTAAGCACCTTGAAAACAATGTAGTGGTCACTAGAAGCCAACATGGATTTATGAAGAACAAATCCTGCCAAACCAATCTTATCTCAATTTTTGACCAGGTAACCTCCTTTGTAGACTGTGGGAATGCTGTGGACATAATATACCTCGACTTCAGCAAAGCTTTTGACAAAGTGCCCCATGATATTCTGATTAGCAAACTAGCTAAATGTGGGCTGGATGGAACAACTATCAGGTGGATCCACAGTTGGCTCCAGAATCATACTCAAAGAGTACTTATCAACGGTTCCTTCTCAAACTGGGCAGAAGTAACGAGTGGGGTACCACAGGGCTAGGTCCTGGGCCCAGTGCTCTTCAACATTTTTATTAACAACTTGGATGAGGAGGTACAGAGCATGCTTAGCAAATTTGCAGATGATACAAAATTGGGGGCACAGCTAATACCATGGAAGATAGAAACAAAATTGAAAGGGATCTTGATAGGCTGGAGCATTGGGCTGAAAACAACAGAATGAAATTCAACAGGGATAAATGCAAAGTTCTACACTTAGGAAAAATAAATCAAATGCACAGTTATCAGATGGGGGATACTTGGCTCAGCAATACGACATGTGAGAAGGATCTTGGAATTGTCGATCACAAACTGAATATGAGTCAACAGTGTGACGTGGCTGCAAAAAAGGCAAATGCTATATTAGGCTGCATTAGCAGAAGTATAGTTTCCAAATCGCGTGAAGTAGTAGTTCCCCTCTATTCAGTGCTGGTTAGGCCTCATCTTGAATACTGCGTCCAGTTCTGGTCTCCACACTTCAAGAAGGATGCAGACAAACTGGAACAGGTTCAGGGGAGGGCAACAAGGATGACCAGGGGACTGGAAGCGAAGCCCTATGAGGAGAGACTGAAAGAACTGGGCATGTTAAACCTGGAGAAGAGAAGACTGAGGGGAGATATGATAGCACTCTTCAAGTACATGAAAGGTTGTCACATAGAGGAGGGCCGGGATCTCCTCTCGGTCGTCCCAGAGTGAAGAACATGGAATAATGGGCTCAAGTTGCAGGAAGCCCGATTTCGACTGGACATCAGGAAAAACTTCCTAACTGTTAGAGCCATACGACAATGGAATCAATTACCTAGAGAGGTAGTGGGCTCTCAGACACTGGAGGCATCTAAGAGGCAGCTGAACAGCCATCTGTCGGAAATGCTTTGATTTGGATTCCTGCTTTGCGCAGGGGGTTGGACTTGATGGCCTTATAGGCCCCTTCCAACTCTACTATTCTATGATTCTATGATCACACTAGACAGTTTTACATTTTAGCAACAACCCATAATTATCAGACGCTGGACAACAGTGTTTTAAAGATGTTTTTATTGTTTGTCACCTTGGGCTTCTTTGCAAGGAAGGGCATGATATACAGTAAATGCAATAAATAAATTTAATAAATACTATTTTCCTCAATAAGCTTTTATCTTTCACAGAGTTATTATTCCAAAGTAAAATTACAAGTTAAATACATTCCTCTTTCAACAAGCCTTTTAAGTAGAGACCTTATCCGAGTCTGCGTCTGTGTTGCAATTGCTTTATAATATGTTTTTAAACTTTTCCCCCCAAACAATATCTTTTAAAACTTTTTTTAAAAAAAGATGTGTTGAAAGCCTGTTAAAAATGTTTTTAAAGATGTATTGTTTTAATATATTTTAAAGTCTGTTTTTATGAAGTTTTAAAGTGTTGTTAGTGCTTTTGTTTGCCTCCCTGGGCTCCTGCTGGGAGGAAGGGCGGGATATAAATCAAATAATAAATAAATAAATAAATAAAATTATGCTGCATTCTATTAATACTTGCCCAATTTGCTTTTTTACTTGGATTACTCAGTAGCTTCCATAATTAAGCTATCATTAGTGCTATGCCACAACCTGTCCTCCATTTTCTCAAAAGTTTTATTCCCCTGTGAAAGAGACTTTTTTGTTTTCATTCATTTTCAGGGCACTTTAAAATTTCTTCAGAATTTTAGTGGTGGTGAAGTTAAGTTTACTAGATCATAGTGAGGCAGCTGAAGGAGGGCTCTGTGTCTTCCATTCCATTAAATATTTCAACAGTATTCTGCAGCATGCTCGGCAACCCACACTTCCTGATCTGAGAAAGCCCCATGGGTGGAGCTTCCTCATAATGTCTTCCCCTGGGCTCTATTTGAAATGCAGGGAAGCTGCCTGAGATTGGTGTGCTCACTGATTGGATTGAAGTCCTTCCTTTTACCATTTTTTAAACCCTTTCTGAACTGAGTTCTGTAAAAGAAAAAGACTTTAGGGTTAAAAAATAACCATGGACAGCTTTCAGGGACATTGGTCACAACCTTCTCACATTTCCCTGCTTACACGGAAGCCCAGTCAAGGATATCAGGAGATTTTCAGGAACTTCAGGAACTTGGGAAGGTTACAGAATGCAAACTGCTAGAGACATGATTTTTTGAATGAAAGAAATTACACTGGGAAAAACCCACTGGCTCTCTCAAAAGTAAGACAAACTCAACAAAGTCCAACACTCTGCTCATAGAAATTTCACCAACATTTCTAATTTTCAAATGCAGTTTCTTTTCTCATTAATTGATGGACAATAGTGGGGTGAAAATGAAGGGTTTTTTTGGCATGGCACTAGTTATAATAGATCTAGGTAATTATTTTCTGCTTACCCAATATTTAGCAGCAAGAAAATATTTTTTTTAAAAAATACATAGCTAGTGAAAATAGAATGGACAAGGTATCAGATATTCACCAATTTCTGATACCATTTGGATTTTGTAGAACTCTAGGACAGGCAGAGTAGGAAAACACTGTGAACATGTTATTCCTGTTCAGAAAAGTCTCATTGTGTTATAATACCAATATACTTTATTGCAAGACCATAGGCCAGCGCAGATATACACAGATATACAAATTCAATACATAGAATATACATATATGATTACAGAAAATAGAGAAAGGAGAGTTGAGGTAAAAAATAGTTTTAAAATTATTCACAAACATCAAAAGCAAACAGTAGTTTTAAAAAAACCATATTCTCATATATTTATTATTTATTTATTTATTTTTAAAACTTATATACCGCCCGACTAGCAATAGCTCTCTGGGCGGTGAACATAGATACAATAAAATACAATATAATACAAAACATCAGTCTAAAATCAAATTTCATATAGTCCTTTGTTACCTTTGTTTAAAATTAACCTTTATTTGTTATTTGGAGGATAGTTCTGAAATGAATTTAACTCTCATTTTCTGGGCTGTTAGAGCAAATAGAGCTACCTTACACGTTACTTGAAAATTTTGATCTGACATTAAAAAGACTATTTTTTCCTCATCCGTTATCAGCCCATCTGCAGCCAACCATTCCTGCAGGAGGTGAGACCTAAGATTTTGATATATTGGGCAGTAGAGCAGAATGTGCGAAAGATCCTCCTCCTCATTAGTATCACAAACACATTTTCTTAGATTCTTGGGAATATTTGTTATTCTGCCCATTCTGCCAGCATTTGGAAGCGTAAAAAATCGAATTGCAGTGAATGCGTGTCTTAGGTTAATACGGAGTGGCTGTAGAAGATATTGGGAACAGTTAAAATCAGTTTTGAATCTCCAATACCATGGAGCTGAACGGGAATTGAGTAACGTAAGTCTGTCTAGATATTTACAGTGATTAAAAATCACCTCTCGGAGCCTCTTGTTTGTATCTATTGTATAAAATTGATGAATAGTTAAATGATATCTGTGCAACAGTTCTTCTATTTTACAGCCCCAGATTTTTTGTGAAAAAGAATGACAAATACAGCATTTTAGTAGTTCTTTACCTTGAATAAAGGTAAAGGTTCTCGCAAATCTTAGAAGAGCTAAATGTATATGGGCGCTGATTGGGGGGATACCAGTCTCCGCCCGGAGCATAGCTGCAGGCGTTCCAGGTGGCAAGAATAATAGGCGCCTAAGAAAATTTGTCTGAATAGTCTCTAGGGTTAGAATTGTTGCAGCTTCCCAACCCCAGACCATTGCACCATAAATAACATGCGAAATTACTTTTGCCTCGAATATCTTTAGGGCTGGCATGATCAAGTTGCCCCCTGAGGATCGATAGAATTTTAGAATTGCCCCAGCATTTTTTGTTGCTAATTGCTTTATAAGGTGGATGTGGGATTTCCAAGAAAGGGTATCTGAAAAGGTCACCCCCAAATATTTGAATGTTCGGCATTGTTCTAATTTATGATTTTCCAATGACCATTGATGGTTCACTGGTCTTTTACCAAAGACCATGATTTTTGTTTTCTCATAGTTTATATTCAGCCTGTCTGTTTTGCAGGGTACGTATAGTCTTTTCATCATCTTTCTTAGGCCTATAGGGGCTAAGGAAAGTAGGACCATATTGTCAGCATAAAATAATGTAGATACCTTCCTTTGTCCGATGGAAGGGGGGGGAAATTGTTTGTCTGAAAGGTCTAAAATTATTTTATTTACAAACAGGTTAAATAGAAGGGGAGCTAATGGACAACCCTGCTTGACTCCCCTCTCTGCCAGTATCGGGGGGGTCATATTTCCTTGGTGGTTTACCCTAATCTGCACTTTAGTATCTGTATAAAGAGCCCTTATAAGAGATAATAGCCGTCAATCAATTCCCATGTTGTATAACTTGGACCATAGAATATTTCTATCCACTGAATCAAATGCTGCGGCCAAATCTACGAAGGCCGCATAAAGATGTTTTACAGGTCCTATTATATTCATTTTTGCCAGGAAATATAATGTGAGGCAATGATCTGTCGAAGAGGACCCTTTTTTAAAACCAATCTGTTCAGGGGATATGAGCTGATTTGCATCTGCCCACTGTTCTAGCTTCTGGGAGAGAAATTTGCTATACAGCTTGGCTGTCACATCTATTAAGCTAATGGGACGGTAGTTAGTCGGGTCAGAGGGATCATTTTTTTTATATATTGGAACGATGATACTAGATCTCCATCCATCCGGAATAACACCAGTATTATTAATTCTGGTGAATAGGCGTGCCAATAAAGGGGCCCACCAGTCGGGAAAGTGTTTAAAAATTTCAGGGGGAAGGAAATCTTCCGCCGGAGCTTTCCCAAATTTCAGCGATTGAATCAATAATGTGATCTCGTCAGCGGAGACTGGAGGCCACTGATGGAGATTTCCAATATCCAGTTCCAGGATATTAGTCTGGAAGGATGGTAAGGAGGAATATAAGCTATGAAAATGAGTATACCAGATCGACTTTGGAATTTGGTATACTTTTTTTTGCTTGGACAATCCCATCCCTTGTTTAACTATGTCCCAGAATAGTCGGTCTTGATTTAAAGAGACCGCATTAGCCAACTTCAGCCAACAGGAGGCTGCAAAATTGAGTTTCTTTTGACTCAACAGATTTTTATATGCGATCTTCATTGATCTGAATAGAAGAGTATGGGTTCTGTCAGTATCCTGTTTAAGTATTAAGCGAAGTTGGGCTCAGATTTTTTTTCGCTAATCTACATTCTGAGTCAAACCATAAAAAAGAAGTTTGTAAACTATTTGTTGTCACAGCCTTCTGTATCAATGTTGGTTTAAGTAATAAAACTATGTTTTGAAAAGCCAAAATCGGATCTAGAACATTTTCTAGTATTCCCTGCCGAATAGATCCAAAGGCGGAACTCCACAGACTATTAGCTAACTGTTCCCTCTTTTTTTCAGACCAGCGAACTCTTTTTAGGGGGGTAGGGTTTGCCTGATCAAGAGTTGAATATACAGTAGGCACTGGATACAACAAGATTAATTGTAGAGGGAGATGGTCACTCTCTGATCTACAAAGTACTTTAAAATCAGTAATGTCCATTAACAGTGATTGGGATGCAATTATGTAATCAATTACACTTGCCCCAAGAGAGGACCAGTAGGTAAACGAACCAGCGGAGAGATCAATTGCGGAGCCGTTTATAGTTTCCAGTGCATTTGAGGACACTAAATCGAGCAATAAGAGTCCCTGATTATTTATTTTTTGATCTTTTGAGTTTCGATTCTCATACTCATACTGATGGAGAGGGTCCCAGTTTGTTGAATCAGTATTCTGTTGCCAGGAGTTTCCAATTCTGGCATTAAAATCTCCGCATATTAGCAATCTATCATTTGGATATTGTTTCTCATATTGCTTGAGCATGTCCAACATATCCCATATTTTAAATGTAACCGCATCTGACTTTCTAAGTGGGGGTATGTAAATGTTTATGCATATTAGAGCCTTCTCTCCTATGCCTCTTATTCTAAGTACCAGGAATGAATGGGGGTGTGCAGATGGTAAAGAATCAGCCACTAGCGAGCATTTTTTTGAAATCAGAGTTATGAGGCCCCCTTTTGGGTGACCTCTTCCCAAAGTTTTAATTGCTGTGCTCAAAAAGACATGATAATCAGTAAAGTTTGAAGTATTTAATGAGGTAATCCATGTTTCCTGTAAACAGATAATTTTAAATTTGTATATAAAAGTCAGGAGATCTGGATCCTCACATTTGTTAGCCCAACCATTGATATTCCATGATAACAAAGATATCCGTCATTCAACTGAAATCTCTTCGAATGGGAGTGTGTTAACTATACATCCATTAGAAGTTGGTAAGATTCGATTTTGGTGCATAAGGTTTCTTTTGCCTTTGTCCGATTGTGCAATTTGGACAGATTTTCTTTGATTAACATGATGTATTTCAATTTCCCTGGGCTCTGGGATACTAGGCGGAGACCCTAATTCTGTCTCTTCTAGTTCACGCATTCTTTCCCACCTCCCTGGAGAGTCAATTTTTGCCTGTTTGGCAAGTTTATAACATGGGGAAATTTCCCATTGTTTTTTTTCTTCAGTAAGAGAGGAGAAAGTGTTCACCATGTTAATCTCAGCTCTCTGCTGACTATGAGTACCCAGACCTCCTATCTCTCTGTTTAAATCATTATGAATTCCCAGCATATTTCAGTGGATTTAGGTGTCTTAATCATTGGTTCGATAGGCTGGGGTATCTTATTCATTGGTTCTAAGATTGGCATATGGTTTACCCATTGGGGTCATCTCATACCTGGTTTTGGATTTCTAATTATGTCAAGATGCGTTTTTAAGCAATCCAGTCTTTTAAATATTTCATTTTGAGCTATTTCAGATAGTGTGCCAAAGGTATTTATTAACATTAGTTCTTCAGAATTAAAAATGTTATTATTAACCTGGGTCAAGACAAGAAGATCAGAGGTTTGCATTTGTTCCAACGGTTCTAATTTGAGGTCTATTAGTGGTTGGCTGATTGACAGCGAATCATTCTGTGATCGTTTCTGCTTTCCAAAATTGGAACGCTTCGCAGCTAGTGATATAGGTAGAGCTTTGTTAACAAAATATCTACTTATGTTAATATTTAAATTGGAAAAGAAAGATCTAGACATTAGCATTTTATGAACAATAGATTGAGCAGAAAATTTAACTATAGCATGGGCATTAT
Organism: Rhineura floridana; assembly: GCF_030035675.1. Lineage (NCBI taxonomy): Eukaryota > Metazoa > Chordata > Lepidosauria > Squamata > Rhineuridae > Rhineura > Rhineura floridana. The sequence continues at coordinate 169,237,925 of NC_084482.1, read as the reverse complement.
AACCATTAAAGTACAAATATTGTATCTGTTGCACATCAGTTAAAGACAGCACTATCATTGGTTTTATGAAATTGCAAAAATGAAGAATCCGATCATGTTGGCTTAAAAAGCCCACCGGTTTTGGAAAGTTTATAAATACTAGATGTAGCGGCTCCAAAACAATAGACCAGTTACTTTTATTGGGAGGTGCCTGTGTAGGCTGTTTTAGCAGAATTTCAGACCAGGGATCTTGGCAGTTATCAATGTCTTTTTGAATGTCATTCTGCATAGTCAAAGATATATTGAAAGAGTCTATATTCAGTGGTTGCTCTTCATCCTGGGGATTTGTTAGCTTCATCTTCGAATCTGAGATCCCAGGATTTCTTTCAAATGACTTATTGCCCAGAGGTTGATTTTCTTCTATTTTTTGGAGGGGTGGACCTGCCTTTTTTGGTAGGTCCAAATGGTTGCTGGAGATAACATTTTGATCTAACAGTTTGAATAATTTCCCAAAGTTCATTTTTCTTTGTTGATGTTTGTAATTTTTAATGTTACCAGATTTTTTAAGAAGCGGTTTTTTATGAACCGCTTTTCTTCTTATTGACTTTTGTTTTTTCATAGGTGGATTGATCAGAGTCGTGTTACTTGTCTTTACATTTGCATTTAAGTGCCGTGACGAAGAATCAGGGGAAGAATTTTGAATGGGTGGTACAGTTTGATCCTTATTATCCAATAAATTCAAAATCGCTGTAAGAACACGATTAGTTTCTGTTAATGAGGACTTCATAGAGTCTATATCAAAAGCCAACATTAGGAGCCACCCAGTAATAGTTGGCCCAATTTCTTCTTGTTTCCGGTCTGTGACAGTGTCTATAGTAGCCTTGGCACGTATATGATCAGTTTCGGACTGGTAATCCCCTTTAACCATGCCCTGTCTGGTCATCTTTAATTGCTTAGAAGGCACTTTCATCATACTTGTATATTCAGGGTGCAGTTCTATGATCGAAGCCCCTTTATCTTTACCATTTTCCTGTTGATTGTAAGTTTTTTTAAGAGGACTTAGGGAGAAGTTTGTATTAGATATGGATATAGAAGGTATGATATTCGGTGATTGGCCTATCCCACATTCGGCAGAGGGGTTGATTGTATCCGCAGATGTGTTTTTGCTGAATAAAGGCCGAGCCGAATCTTGAGGTTGGGGTTTGAGTTTGACTTGATGCAATAAACACTCTGTATCAAACAGATTCACTGCTGCTAATTCCTCTGCCAGATTAGGTGCTGTATCCAAAGAAAATGTGTTGGATTCATTAATTGCAATGTATTTAGTTGACCAGTCATATATAGTATGGGTCTTATCAGGAATTTTCTTCGACAAATTTTCATTGCTATGTGAAGCATAAAATTGGGTAATATGAGTTTGTCCCTTTAAATCTGAGCAGTGGAAGTCTGAATGTCGAAGAGCTGAAGGGAGATTGCCTTGAGGTAGGTTCTTAGCATTTGCTTTCTTTTTCTTCTGTTTTTTCATCGAAGGCCAAGGTTGTGGAGAAACCCCCAATGCTTTCCTTAGGCTCCTTGCTAGTACCATGTTCTCTTGATGTTTAGTTTTTGTTGAGCGTTTGCATTTACAACACTGATAATGGCTGATATTATATCTCTTGAAAACTCCTATCGACCTTTAAAGACCCGTTTCTTTAAAGAAAGTGAACAAATAATTGCTTCCCTGTTAAAAGCTCTTCTTAAGACTTTTTCTTCTTTTAAATGAGATAAAATAGAGTGTAATAACAGATAATAACAGATAAAAATAATGAGCAACCAGATGCTTAGGTCTTACCCGAACGCCATCTTTTATAATGAACATATTCATAGAGTATTCTTACAGAATAGCATGTAATCCTGAGGAAGAATTCCAGGGCAGGCTAGTTATTGGAACATATACATGCCCATATTCTTAGAGTTTTGAGCGCTAGGAAGGTTTTCTTCTTGTTATTGCAGGAGCTGAGTACATACTAATGATAGGCTCCGTTTATACAATAATTGGATTTGCCAACTAATTATCCATTTTTTCTGATATTCTCTATATTTGCGGAGAAGATTTAGAAGTTGCAGTTCTCCATGGCTGTTTTCTGATTCTTTTAAAAAAAACAAAAAAACCACCTTTGAAATAATTGATAATGTTAACGTTTATCGCCCTTAACTTTCTATATCTGCTCTTGAAATGTGTATTCCCGTTCACTTAGGAGTGTATAGGGCAGACAGAGGGGGTTGGTGCAATCTGTTAATTGACATTTGTCGAGTCTGCAGTGGGACAGACAGGGAACAAGGAGAGAGAGAGAAAGTAGAAGACACCTCCAAAGATCTTGGCATTGTTCCAGAGCAATGGAACTAGAAGGGGATCCCAGTTACTAACTGAAACTACATGCTATTTGCTCTCTCCTTCCAGAGTGGGGGGAGGAGATCAAATACGATTCTGAATGGAGGAGGAGGGGGGAGGAGGAGGAGGGGGATGCTGTTTTGACACCCTTCTTGTGCTGAGTGGGGGAAAGGGGCATAGATCGATCATTTTATAGGACAGGAAAAGGTTTGTTTTGGGCTGGAGTGTGCAGTGCATTTAATCAGTTTCTGCCCAGAGTTAGAGAGAAAGGGAAGGGAGGGAGGGGAAAGGAAGGAAGGAATACAGGAAAGACTGTTTGGGTGTAAAGGAGGGAGAGAGGGGGAAAGAGGATTTCCACTCCAAGATTAATTTGAGGCTCCTTTTATCACTCTGTCTGCCTTTCCCTGTGTGTGTGTGTGTGTGTGTGTGTGTGTGTGTACATAAAAGCTTCATCAAAGTGTGATCATGGCAGCTGTTTTTCTTCCAGCACAGCAGTTGCTTTTACACACAAGCACACCAAAACACACACTTACTGTACTGTGCTGAGGGGGCGGGCAGAAAGGGTGTAGATGAAGGAGGAGGAGAAATTGACTGGCCTGACTCTGCATTGCTAAGTTGAAACTGGCCAGACAGACGGGCGCACAGGCATCTGTTGTTTTCCGTGTTTTCCTCTTCTCCCAGGCATTTTAGCATGTGTTTTTAAATTGTTTTAAATTTTTAAATTGTGTTTTAAATTGTTTTTAAAAGATGTGTTTTAAATTTGTATATTTGTTTTAATGTTTTTAGTTACTGTAAACCGCCCAGAGAGCTTCGGCTATGGGGCAGTATATAAATACAACTAAATAAATAAATGGGTGGGGGTGGGGGTGTTGGCAAGAGAGAGACATTTCAGGTAAGGAAGAGAAGTGGTGAAGGGGCAGGATTGGGAGGCTGGTACTGGCCACCACAGAGAAAGCCTTTTTTCCCCCTTTGTCAGAAATAATCTAAATATTGATATTTCTCAGGAGGAAAAAAAATTGGAATGGTAAAAGTAAACTAGTGCAGAAAGGAATGGAAATGGAAAGATACCCCCTTTCAGTCTGTTGGAAATGCAGTTGGATTGACTGCAGCATGAGGATCCCATCCGTAGTACATACTTTAAAGAACTAAATAATAGGAGGGATAGTAGCTGAGTGGCAGAGCACCTGATTTGTATGCAGAGGGTCCCAGGTTTGATCCTGGCATCTCCAGGTAGGGCTGGAAGAGTCCTCTGCCAGAAGCCCTGAAGAGCTGCTGCCAATTAGTATGTAAACAATCCTGAGTTAAATGGCCCAATGGCCTGATGCTGTATAAGGTAGCTTTCTATATCCGATGGGAGAGATGGAAACCCTGTGGCCCCCTGGATGTTCCATTCCTGTCCTATGGTGAGAGTTAAAACAGTCACCACCCTCACCCCACCATGGTTTAAACAATAAACTGCACTGAAACCACGGGGACTTCATTGTAAATAAATCTGTTTTCAATTGGAGTGCCCAGCTTTGAAATGAATATTGCCCACATGTGAATAGGTGTGGGAGAGAAATCTGCAAAAAAAAATTTTCTTAAAAACTCCCCAATGCAAACTGATGTGGAAATGGCACAAGCTGAACTTAACTGAAATTGAGAGAAACCAACACTGATTCATTTATCCCTACCTGTGAGTTCTTGCTCCAAATAGTTCTCCCAGTCACTCTTTCCCTGATGTGGCCATGTGGTAAAACATATGTATGCGCTTCTCATCAGTATTTCTCCTTTTTCAGTGACAGTGATGAAAAGCCACTCAAAGGAAGCCTGCGGTCTCTTAACATGGACATCAAAGGTGCAGAAAGTGCTGATAGTCTGGTGGATTACGGAGACGGGGACCACAGAATGTTCAATGAAGATGGTTCCTTTATTGGAGCTTACACAGGCTGTAAGGAAAAAGCATCAATTGAAAGTATTGGGAGTTCTACAGCAACCTTTCCGCTCCATGCATAAAATATTAGCATGAATGGTTCATTTCAAATCACCATATTTATCTTTTACCAGTCATCAAATATCATACAGGTCAGATATAGGCTGCCAAAAAGTTCAAGACCTCAACTTCCAGCCTATATAGAAATGGGCGGTTGACTTAGACAGCTGCTTTTTGAGACTCTTCTTCCTCAAGACACAGATGTTTTCATTTAATTAAAATATGACTCAGACCTACAATTTGGTAAGACATATGGCACTCAGTCTGACCAAAACCATGGCTACTTCAGTGTTATATATGTACATAGGGATCTGATACCTTCTATGTTTCTTACAATCCAGTCCTATATATGTATGTGTGGCTGCTGCAGCAGCACTCAAAACAGCTTACACTAACGGTTACCATGGCATCTTTGGTTTGGATAGTGGGTCATAGCTGTCCTGAAGTGCTTCCTCCCAGCTGTAAACACATTTTAATAGGTGACTACCAATTCTTAGATGTGTAGGATGGTGCTGGCATGGGTGACCCCATGTTGGCCAATGTCTTTAGGATGCTATCCAAGCAAACCACTGCCAGTCCTGTCTGGGCTACACCCTCTGTGCTGTTCAGTTCTGTGCTGCACAGTAACTCTTGCTAAACCAATGTATTCCAACTGCCAGAGGTGGCTGTTGCTCATGTGCTAACACTGACCCATGGTACCAGTCTGACAACTTGTATCCAGAACAACTCCAGTTCAATGTACTCTGTTACTTGTGTACTATATTTCGAATACTTTTTTGGCACACTGTAGCGAATAGGATTGGTCCTTAAATTAGATCTTCCTCCTTCTGTATTTTTCTGTTAAACCCCATTTCCTAATAATTTCATAACCCCAGTATTTACAGGGACCAGACTCAGAGAAATCAACAAAATACCTTGTGCTAAAACCCTACATAGTAAAATTTCTTAATGGATGCATTCCATACTCTTTATTATTTAATGTCCTAAAGAACTCTTCCCCATTGATTATAGAATTTGTATTCTGTGTCAATGGCAGGGGATTAGAAATGCAGCATGATCTACCTTCTGTCAAGAAGATGGTTTCAAACTTTCTGAAGCATTTGGTTAAAATCTCTCTTTTCTGACCACTAGCTGGCACTCTTTCTTTATGCAATCAACTGTAACAGCTTCTGGTTGTGGAAAGCATATGGCTGATTCAGAGTGATTGAGTTGCAGTCAGCTCAAGCAGGAAAAGATCCTTCCCACCCCACCGCACCCAGCATCTATTTTAAGCAAAGTGCTGTCGTTAGAGGCGAAATGGGTTTATCAGCAGTACCCTATCTGTATATTTGTATGTCCACATACCTTTTTGTGAATTCTTGTACATATTATGTTTATATTGATACAACTGGGGCAAGCCACAGTAGTTGGGTGTTGTTGTTGTTGTTGTTGTTGTTTTGTGATTGGCTTTGCAGCAAGACACAATGGTAGCACAGTACTACAGAGCTGAGTAGCAACTGAGAATCTCCTGTAAAGTGTAGTTTATATGAATGAGATTCATTTCCCATACAAACATGTTGAGAAACATTTCTGCCGTGTTGAATTCCCCCCCCCACTCCTGTTTAAAAAAATGTTTCTTCCAAATCCCCCAGCCGTGAATATTTTAAAATTCATTGGAGGCTCAACTTGCATTGTGTTGAATCAAAGCAAATGTCGTTACTGAAAAAAGTATTTTATGTATGATGATGATGATGATGATGATTTAGTCCCAGCAGAGTTATTTCTTTTGGGCATGTAAAACAGCTGTTACCCAGAGCTAAAAATAGTCCAGTGAGTGATATACACATGCAACCATGGTAATTACAGTGATATCAGAGGTTGTTGCATGAAAAATTATGCCAGGGTGAGATATCTCAGCATTTTGTTGTGAACATGATTTGTTTGTGACTCAGCCTTATTCCATATTATTTGGTAGGTATTTAAATATTCATACTGTTCAATATGGTGCATGCATTTTTTTTATTCTGAGCATGTACAAATATTATGCTACTTTGGTTCTCTTTTGAGGTGATTATGGATACCATTTAACAAACACTGATTGGGTTGGGAGCTGGCTCCATTGACTGTCAGTAGGGCTTGGAATCTTGGTGTCCTCAAAGGGCTTCAGCCTAGTGCAAAAATGATCCCTACTGACTATGCTGCAATCTCAGTTGCTTTTAGAGCATTTTGGGCCAGGGTTTATGACAGATAATTTAGGCTCTTACACCAGTTCACACATGCAGTGCTTCTGGCCTGGTCCACAGCTGACTGGGAATACTGTGCCATTAGGACTGGCCATGTGTTATTGTTTATCAGCTGATATCTGGAACAGAGTAAAGAAACTTATTTTTAGCCTTTCTGTGGTATTTTGGAAAACAGCAAAATTTGAACTTGGTATGCAGAGGCAGCAATGCCTTCCTTCTTTGTGCACACACCGTGGAGGAAGAATCTCAGCCAAAGTCTAATGTGCCTTCTGTAGAACGGCTAAAGAGCAGAATGGATGCAAAGTGTTCCTTGTGCTTCATGGCACACAATGGCATAAGCTCCTACAAGTGGAAAATAGCTTGTGACACCTTCACTTCTCTAGTACTCAAAGTGCAAGGTTGGCCTCCCAAAGTGAGAACAAAAACCTGCTAAGGGCAAAACAAAAGCCCTGCTAAGGCATTTGGTATCTTGTTGACCATCAATTAATGACAGTATGTATCCAACTTTTAAAAATGCTTTATGGTGCAACCACAATATTCCTCTTGTTTCCCATTTCTCATATGAGTGCTTTTATCTATTCCATTTTTTCCTTCAGAAGATATAAACCTCCTACTGGGAGGAAGGGCGGGATATAAATCTAAAAAATAAAATAAAAATAAATAATGTGACACGTCAAAGCTTAAAAAATCACAAAATGACAAAAGAAACTGCACAATGGAAATGTTTAACATCTGCATTTTGTTAAATATGTGTTAGCTGAATATTAATGAACAATGTGAGATTTATTATTTTTTTAAAAAAGCTGCCTGTTATTATCTTTCCAGTAACACTTTTTGAACACTTCTTTTAAAAAACATTGAAACTTCTGAAAATTTCTGCACAAGTAAATGGTTACATTGTTCTTTTGAGAGACAGATGTTATAAAAAATAATTATTAATGTTTTCCACTATGAGCTTAATTGTTCAAGCCAGGATACGTGTTTTGATTTTAGCAGGCATGTCCTGTTCTTTTTCCCCTTTAACTGTGAATTTGAGATGACAATAGTGTTAATGTATCATCTTAAAAGCAGAGGTTATGTTGAGCCTCTCTATGCATTTGGAGCTATAAAACTCCAGGAATATTAAATATTTGCCACTTTATATGCTGAGCTGATAAACTGACATTGTATGCTTAGATTTTTTTTTATAAAAAGCTTGTGTGAAAGGGCTGGTTCATACCTGGAAGCTTCTTTTCTTCATTTGGTTCCCCCAAACTGTCTCCAGATTTGGAAACTATGGAGAATTGTCAAGGTAAACCAGATTATACTCAGCCACAGCCAGGAACAGCAAGGGAAAACCTGGGGGGGAAATGTGATAGCTGGTATTTAAACTACTGTCTTACTGCCACCACCGATTATCAGATGACTTGAACAGCACATTTGGACAATATATTTGCATGCTAAATTAACATTGTAAAAAAATGATCTCATGGAGACTTTACCATGGCAAAAGCAGCATGAGAATTGGTCTAAGATTACAAAGTGAGACTTGACATGGTTTAAAGGGTTTCAAATGATATGAATAATGCAACGTAACAACCCATCATAAGCTACTCGCCCTTGCTGGAAGACAAGATATAACAAACTCTTCTTTGTTTGATTATATTTATAAAGATTGTACTGAAAGCATTTCAATAACGGAGTGGTCCCAATCATATCCGTGAGATTATATACTGTAGTAGCTATTTTGAGGATTTTGAACACAGAAATAGTTTTGGAGCTCTTTTGCATGGGATATTGCCTCATTGTTGTGGGGAAATTGCCCAAAACGCAGGAGGAATCATTCTTGTCATGGTTATAAAATTTCCATTAACCTGGCAAAAGAACAAGCTCTTAAAAACAATGATTTGTTTCAGTCAGAATAGAAGTTTTTAACCTCCGAGGATGCAAACCTGTGCAGACTTTCCTGGGAGTAAGCTCTCTTGAACATAAGCCCTGTTCAGGCATTTACACTTACACACACACACACACACACACACACACACACACACACAGATGCACATGAGAGGGAAAGTAGGGACACGCTCATTTGCCCTGCCCACATTGTTCGGCTCCATCAAGCCAACCCCCACATGTTGGAGGGATAATTTCAGCAGTGGATAGCCTGAACTACATGATATAGGTTACACGATCTGCTGGGTGCAACCCCATGGGCAGATGTTCAGGGAGTTCAAGATGAGTGGGATTTTTTAATAGTGAGAAATCATGGGTATATTTACAAATAAACCATGGGGGCTGCAGATCTGGATTCTAAATTGTTTGGTAAAACTCCATGTGTAGAGCAGGCTCCCCACAGCCAAATTTGCCCCTCCAACCCATGGACAGTGATAGAGGCAAGCAGTAGGAATGTGACAGAGGGGACAGAGCCAAGGAGCACAAATTCACACACTGCAATTCCCCTCGCAGAATTCTCATTATGTGCAAGGTGCCAGCCCCGGGCATGGCAAATGTGGGATCTTTTTCAGAGTAAGCACAGGATTACACTGTAAATCTGCCATTCAAAATCTTAAAATGTTTACATGACAATACCATCCTTATTCACCTCAAATCTCCAAATTTGTAATTTTTCAGCTTTTGCACAGGATTGGTCAGAGCCAAAGCATAGACTTTTTAAGAAACAAAAAACAAAACAAAAAATTCTTCTTGGAAAAAGATTGGGACATAAGTACTAGGTTCATACTGTTACTTTTTGAAATCAACGTTAGTGGAAATTTATTAAGGCTTAGAAAAATGTGTTTGTATTGTAGTTGCTGTTTGTATCATGCCTATGTATATGTATGGTTTAAAAAAAATATTTTCATTCTACATGAATTTCAACTTTGCTAATAAAAGTTTGACTTGATGTAATCTTCAAAATCCTAAAATGGGATCAAGAATATTTTGGTACCCTCTTAATACATAAATATGAGAGTGATGTAGCTTTGTTTACAGGATCTCAGCACTTCTTTAGAGGAGTTCTAGAGGCTAGTAATTGTATCTGTGAATGTCTGTGGCCAGATACATCTTGTTGTACCACCACATAATAGCAGTATGAGATGGATCAGGGGGGCTGTGAACATCCCTAATCTGGATACCAGATTTCTCCAAACTGGTGCTCTCCAAATATTTTGGACTACAATTTCCATCAGCCCAAGCAAGCACGGTGAATGGTCAGAGATGATGGGAAGGCTGTACTATACAGTGCACAGAGTATGAGCATAAGATGAACTCAGACTCTTAATACAAGAAGGCAAATATGCTTTAATAGGGATTAGTCAAGAGCATTTGTATAAAAATAAAAAGAGAAGGAAATAATATCATTGTGGGTATCTGCTACAAACTGCCAGGCAGAAGACTTGGATGATACATTTCCAGATGAGATTACCAATTTTTCAAAAAGGATGAACATAGGGTTATCTCCAATGAAGTCATCCCGTTAGTGCAAGGGTATCTGTGCAATGGGACTTCATCTCTCTCTCCCAACTCCCTTTGTACTTGCTCCAGAGGATTGCAGAAAACCCCAGAATAGATTGGAGGGATGGCATGAGGAGAGGGAGAGGAAGTCCTGTTGTGCAAATGAGAGTCCTTGCACTACGGGACATCTTTGTTGGATACAACTACAGTTATGGGAGACTTCAACTACCCAATATCTGTAGGACACCGCAGGGTGATGCAATGGCAAAAAAGACAAATGACATGCTAAGTTGCATCAATGAGAAGTATAATGTCCATATTGTGAAAAGTAATGGTATTGCTCTGCTTGTGGTCTTCCCATAGGCATCTGGTTATCAACCTTGAGAAGAGAATATGGGACTATTTATTTATTTATTTAAAATATTTCTATACTGCCCTTCTACCCTACAGTAGGGAACTCAGGGCGACTTACAATAAAATCACACACATACCATAATAAAATTATACACAATAAAATCACAAAACATTACAGTAAAGTAAAATATATATAGTACAATTAAAATACATAAAATACAATATGCATATATATACAGATAGACAGGCATGTATATATATATGCATAGATATATGGGGGTGATACTAAAAGGACTCAAAAGATAAAAAAATTAAAAATAAAGAGCGTAAAAATAAAGAGCATAAAGATGGGTGGTCTGATCTAGCAGGGCTCTTCTTATATTCTTACAGACTCGCCTGGAGTGTTGCACTCAGTTCTGGGAACTGCAATTTAAGAAGGATATTGGGATCATTACACACGTGGAATAGAATGCAGTTAACAGATCAAGGGTTCTCAAACTTTGTGTCCCCACAGCCCACTTAAGACAGCTGAAAACAGTTGTAACTTGGGGCTATCGATGTGCATATGGGGAATATTGGGGGGCGGAAACTGCCATTTTTTGTTTTCACAATGACCTGAAACAATGCTACATCGAGGACAATCTGAGATGGAAAAAGTACAGCCAAGCTCCCGGTAGAGGAGCCCTGCTGTTGCCCCCACCTGTGGGAGCAGCAAAAGAAGATTTTTAGAAGTAGAAAGATGCCATTGCTAATGGTAAGCTCTCCTGGAAGGGCATTTTGACTTCTTGGAAATATTGGTGAGATTCTCCCCCTTCCAAATTCACCGTATATATATGAAAGTGGCAGTGAATTGGTAGGGGGTATTTCACAAGACCCTTAGATTATGTCCCCAAATCAAAGCAAGTAAAACATTTTACCACCAGTAAATAACAGGCAACGTGCAGATGGAAACAATATGTAAAATCTGGCAAGCAGGCAGTTGTGAATGGCGAACTGAGCTGTAATTTTTTTGGATTGATGGGAAATGGATGAGAAGATGCTTCCATTCAATTTACAACAGTTGGCACCTTCAGCTCAGTCACCATTTTGCTTGCAACATTCTTCTTACTTGTGTTATCAACCCATTCATCTGTGCTATCAACCAATTCTTTCTATTAGAGCAAATCTCCTGATGACAGTGTGCATTTGACATTTTCAACATCTTTACCTGCATGAACTAAACACACACAGAGACTGAACCATCAGTGCAAATACAAATGCACCTTGACAGATATTAACCTTTCAGGGAGGTCTCAAGGGCATTCGAAATATTGCCATTACTATTCATATCCCACATATAATGAGAATGATACTTTTTCCAGTGTCATAATGGGGTGGAAAAAACTCACAATCATGTGCTCCACTGGGCTGAGAATAAAGATGCTATTGCCACCTTCAGATACAGAAGTTCAGATTCATGGTAATATCATATGCTCCATGACTTACTGAAACTGGAAGATGAGGAGAAATGAAGGCAGGAATGCAAGGTGAAATCCATTTAGCTGAGAAGTGTAATCTGGAATCATAAGATCCAGACAAAGGGCCTCAGAACAAGAAAAGGTGTTCTCTTCCTTACTTTCCCGGCAAGGGGATCCAAGTCGACCCTTGTCTAAAATGTTGGAGTAAGTGACAATGAGGTCTTGGCACAGCTCTGATGAAGGGGCACAAAAGGGTGTAGGACAAGGTCCTGCACCATCCCTCATGTGTGGATAGCCTTATCATTGTGTTAACTAGGGCCACAACTTTAATAACTTGAAACATACCAGAAATCTACAATGTAACTTTGGACTGTGCAGGGCTCCATAATAATACCAGTGTTGCCTATGCAGCTATGCCTACTTTAACGTAGGCCAGGTGTGGGGAATCTTTGGCACTCTGTAGTGATGAAGGGTCAGTTATGAATCTTTGAATGAATAAACAATTGATATAGTACAGTATAATATGAACAATTCAACATGTTCAAGAGTTTGTTCAAGATGAGATAGCATCATTCAAAATGTTCAGTGCTGAAAAGTTGCTGGGGAAAGGAACCATTTTAAACCGAAAATGAAAGTGAGATTTCTTGGGAGGGAGTTATGTCTGCTGAGCCCTACAAGCTGTACGTAACACAAAAGGGGAGGCAGTTATTTGTTTGTTTGTTTATTTAATAAGATTTCTTACCCACCCTTCACCATAAGGTCTCAGAGCAGGTTACAACAGTAAAATATGTAATTATGAAGACAAAACCATTACCATTATAAGATATATAAAGCCAGTCAAAATGGAAGAGAACTATATACATTCAGCAAAAGAGGTAGGTCCCACAAGACAAAATATCCTAAGAGGTGTACCTTCAGTATATGGTGAAAGCTGTACAATGAAGCTGCTAAATACACCTCTGTGGGTAGGAAGTTAGCTTGTTGTGTAATCTATTTTATCTGTAAAGATTCCAGATGTATGGAGGGTGGGTACTTTCTCATGCTTTTTCCTTTAAATCTAGTCCCAGATTATTGGAAGATGTGATCCAGTTACACAGTGGAGGATTATAATTCTTTGTTATCTTATGAAGCTTCTCCCACTGCACACACATGCACATCTTCTAAAACAACCTGAAGGGTGTCATGTTCACATCGCTGTGGAGAAGTGGACCAGTGATCACATGATGGATTATATGTCAGTTTCACAAAAGGGTAGAAAATGTCAGCCCCTTAGGTCTCTGCTGGCATTTTTTACTTGCAAGGAGAGAAAATAGAAAAGCTGTGAATGGAAAGTCGAAACAGCAAAATAATGGCTTCCAACAATGCCTTTCTAAGCCCTGACTTGGGCTATCAAATAATTAGGCTAAACTGAAATTCATGAAGCAGCGCAAGAGCATGCGAATCACTGGGCCATGTTCTTGGTAAATTTGCCGACTGCCTAGGAAGCTAAAGCATCTCTTGAAGCAAAAGACAAGATGCTTTAAAGTTAATTGAACCAATAATTAAGGTTTGTGTCTGTAATTCCTGGGCAATGCAGTCAAAATAAATCTGACAGCAGGGAGATGATAATTGCATGCAATTACTCTGTAAAGACTCAATTATGTCAACAATTAATGGGTATTTTTCCATTGTGGTGAAATCTATCAATTTTTAGGGCTTATTATCTTGATTATAAGAAAAAAGGGATTCAGCTCTAACTTGTCAAGCTGTCTAGTATCCAGAAATCAGCTTGAAAAACAAGTTGAACCAACCAGAGATGAGAGTTTATTTACCCTAGCAGGGCAGCGAAATTAAAGCTGGGAGGGAAATATTCAAGCAGCAATGTGACCCATATACACCTAGAGAGAAGAGAGTCCCATGGAACCCAATGGCATTTGCTTCTGAGTACACATGAACATGATTGCACCAATACAGCATGATCTTATATGCCTCTCATCAGAAGTAAATCCCATTGAACTCAATGTGGCTTAATCCCCATAAGGAGGTCTGGGATTGCAGCCTTGTTGTTTCGCTGGGGAGACCAAGTCACAGTATTGTTCACAGGGTGCATGTCACCACAGATAATACTTTAGCCCTGGTTGCCATCAACTGTGCCTTGCAAGGTCAAGGGATCTGGGACAGAGCCTCAGATGATAATTATAATGTATGGGGAAGAACATATGTGTATATTGTTTGTCATGGAAGCTCTGCTTGTCTGCCACAGATGTCCTGTGCATTGCAGGGATTCTGGAGTGGTCACCCCTAGTTCACATATGTCCAGAGCTGTTTGGCCACAGTGCATAAATTGAGAGTATGCCTAAATCTGACCCTCTCCTATGACCTTACATCAAAGGGAAAGGTCAGTAATGAAGTAAGGATACTCCTTTTCCTTCTAGGAACCTTGTCATCCATTAGAAAACCCCTGACAGACTTCTGAAGATCCTCAGAATTTTCTAACCTTTTCTGTCCAATGCTGTTTTGGAGCTAAATATATTGCAAGAGAAGTGTCATCCTGGTGGATAAGACTTTTGTTAGCTAATTGCTAACCCCCATGAATCACTGGCTGATATTACTGTATTTATTAAACAAGATTTACATACTGCTTAATTATCATAACCTCTAAGAGGTTTACATAAAATATACATGAAAATCATCAATAAAATCAGATCTTAAAAAGTAGTCCCATTTTTCGCCCAAAATATAATCTTATACACACACACACACAATAAAATACAGGTTAAACTTACATGTCAGGGAAGGCTTCCTTAAAAAAGGTTTTAGTAGATGCCAAAAGCAACACAATGAAGTGAATTCCAAATTGTAGGGGCTGCCACCCTGAATGACTGATTTGTTGCAAGTGTGGAGCAAACATTATGGATACTAGTAAAAGTGCTAGTTCCTCAGAAGCTAGTTCCACTTGAAGCAGTCAAGTGGGCATATACCTCTCAGCCCCCTGTCAAGTGTGCTGTGTGGTGCTGCAGGGGACCATCATCTTGTTCCCAATGCTATTTAATATCTGTTTGAAGAGGCTGATGTGTCATTAATACACATTGGCCTCAAAGTGTGCAGTGGTCATAGTGGGTCCTTGAGCATTCCAGAGGCCCCTCCCCCACAATGGGAGTCAACAACCATCAGAAATAGCTCAACATGCTGGCCACTAGAGGGTGCAATGCAAGCTACACAATGCACTTACTTTACCACCCACGCTACAGTATGGTAGGCACAATTATGTGTACTAACCAATGTTCTGTTGGCTTTGGAGTGAAATTTGTGCCACTTTCACTCTTGTCTTTGTCTGGCTTGACTCTGGTCTCTGCACACTGAAGAGGACACTCAGGAGTGATTGTGTCAAGTGCCCATCTCATCTCACTTGAACAGGATAGTCAGCTTTCTCCTCTAGAAGATCCCCCAGAGCTTTCAGGAACCTGAGGCCACCACTCTTGAAGAGGATAATAACAGTCTCCATTTCCTTGCACTGTGAAATTCATTATGGAAAAGATCTGGGGCTAGTTTCTCTCTCTCTCTCTCTCTCTCTCTCTCTGTGTGTGTGTGTGTGTGTGTGTGTGTGTGTGTGTGTGTGTGTGTGTGTGTGTGTGTGTGAGAGAGAGAGAGAGAGAGAGATGGAAGTTTTGTAGGAGAACCAATGTTTGCAGTTGTCATGAAAGTAGTATTGGGGATCTCTCAAGGCGTGCTGTTGTTTTTAACTCTGGGAAACCAATGCTGGCTTTACAGATCAGCAGAAACCCTTGAAACTTCATTCTGATCAGGAAGCAGTCCTTGATATTTGCAGTTCATGGGCTCTTAAATTATGCTCCAGTAATTATAGGGGTTAACACTAGGACTTTGTGAGCCATTATGGTTGCTAAGAGACTCATATTTTGAGCCTGGAAGGATAAATACCCACCATCTATTACGGAATGGACTGGAGACCTCACTGCCCTGGCTATATCTGCACATACTTCATATAGATGTCAATTTCATGTGGATACCTATTTAGATATCTAGAAAGCTTATATTAATTTATATATGCTCAACTCAAGATGCATGTATTGATGGGTATGGTATTCGAAATGTAAACTGTTGGTGGTTTATTGTTATTATTAGCAGTATTCATACATTATTATTTTTCTTTAATTTTTTTGTAGTTTCAATATTTTTATTTATTTGATTTTAATTTATTTCTGTCTTTTTGCTTTTATTGTTAAATTTACAAACTAAAAAAACATTTAAAAAATGAAATATGGTGAGGCAAGCATTCCCCATTCTTTTGAAACAATATAGTTTTGCGGAAGTGACCTTCACTGGAAAGAGTAATTCTTTCCTCCCAACTCATTTGAACATTTTGGGTCTCTGTGGGCTTACACAAGATTGCATGGCCCACAAGTGCCCACTAATTGCTCTTGGCACTACTTGTGGCACCATTTCCTTCACGGCAAAGAGCACTGCACTCCTTCTCTGCAGATGGTTGGACACATGTTGACTAACTCCTGAAAGCTTTAGAGACAGTTATTTTTTATGGCCATTTCTTAAACAATTAAAGTACCTACCCAGTATCTGTTAAGAAGTGCTTTCATGAAATGATTACTTTATGTGCAGAAATCAAGCTCAGGTACTTATCATTCTGAGCATTTATATTCCTCTAAGTAGCAATTTATTAAAAACACACTATCTAAAAATCACTAAGCTTTTCAAACTGTCACAGTGCGCTAGCAATTTTCCATAAAGCATGAGCCCTAGCTAATTGTTGCTAATAAACACATTAACTTAATCCAAGCCCAGCATGGAACAAAGAATATAACTTTTAGTAAATGAATAAACTGAAAGTGCTGTGAATCTCATGTGTGTGTGTGTGTGTTATGTGCCTTCAACTCTCTCTCTCCATATATATATAGAACATAAGTCCCAGTCAAATGGTGCACTTACCCAAATTTTCGATGTACAAAAACTGCCCACATATATTTACATTACATCAGAAAATTGTTGAAATGCTTATTTTGAGGGAAATGCAATGAAAAACATGGGGGGCGGGGAGTGCATACAAAGGACATACAATTTGAAAGCTGACTTTTTGCAAGTTCTTTTAGAAAATCAACACAAATCGGGGTAGAACGAACCTATGACTGAGTGGCAGCAAAACTGAAATGAGATGAAATTAGATTGCTAAGTCTATCCCTAGTGCCAGTTTTTCTGGGCATTTCAACAGTAAGGATTAGACTTTAATAAAGTTGCATCCCAGCTCTTGATGGCTGCCTCTTTATTTTCTTCCCACTGAAATCAACATAAGCTCTTTGTCTTCCTTTGGTGAGCAATTTATGCTTTAGTTAGATTTCCCATCATACTGGAGCAGTGAATTTTGGAGGTTCCTACTTGGAGAAAGAATGTGAGGAGTTTTAAGAGAAGCTACAGGATTTTCAGATAAGGCCAGCAAAATTATACAGGAAGATTTAGCACAGTCTAACATTTTCCCTGAGTTTCACCTGCAGCAAGATTTGAAGTTTCTACGGCAAATGCAGAAGAAGAGGAATTGGAGAGATTTCATGCAGAAGTGCAGGAAGGAATTGATCACACACCAAAACAAGATGTACTGATAATCATGGAGGACTGGAATGCAAAAGTAGGGAACAGAGAAGAACTAGGAATTATGGGGAAATGGAGCTTAGGAGATAGAAATGAAGCAGGAGAAAAACTTATTGAATTCTGTGAAGCCAATAATTTCTTCCTTGCAAATACATTTTTTGAGCAACTGAAAGATGACTGTACACATGGACATCACCAAATGGTCTATATGGAAATGACATTGATTATATAATTGGCAGCAGAAGATGGAGAAGTTCCATACTTTCTGCAAAAACAAGACCAGGAGCAGACTGTGGTACAGATCATGAACGGGTCGTATAAAAAATCAGAGTAAAACTAAAGAAGAACAAAACAATCATAATGCCAAAATACAATTTAAATAACATCCCAGAAGAATATAAAGATCAAATAAGGAACAGATGGCATACCAATAGCTACAGGCTACTGAGACTGAATCTGTCCAAATTTTGACAAAAATTGGTCAACAAATATGGAAAACTAAACAATGGCAGACAGACTGGAAACATTCAATATACATCCCAGTTCCAAAGAAAGGGGATCCCAGGGAATGCAGTATTATCGAACCACTGCCTTAATATCCCATGCAAGTAAAGTAATGCTCAAGATTCTACAACAAAGGCTCTTACCATATATGGAGCGAGAAATGCCAGACGTCCAAGCTGGATTTAGAAAGGGAAGGGGCACCAGAGATCATATTGCAAACATACGTTGGATAATGGAACAAACCAAGGAATTTCAGAAGGAAATCATCCTGTGCTTTATAGAACACAGCAAAGCCTTAGATTACACCTTTGATTGTGTAGATCATGAAAAACTATGGAATGCTTTAAAAGAAATGGGGGTGCCATAGCATCTGATTGTCCTGATGCGCAACCTAGACTCTGGACAAGAGGCTACTGTAAGGAGAGAATATGGAGAAACCGATTGGTTCCCCATCGGAAAGGGTGTGAGACAGGGGTGTATGTTATCACCCTATTAATCTATACACAGGACATATCATACGAAAAGTGGAATTGGACCAATATGGAGGTGTGAAAATTGGAGGAAGAAATATCAATAATTTAAGATATGCAGATGATACCATAATCTTAGCAGAAACCAGTAATGATTTGAAACAAATGTTGATAAAAGTGAAAGAGGAAAGTACAAAAGCAGGACTACAGCTGAATGTCAAGAAGACTAAAGTAATGACAACAGAAGGATGAGGTCATTGAGCTTGTCAAGGATTATCAATACCTTGGCACAGTCATTATCCAAAATGGAGACAATAGTGAAGAAATCAGAAGAAGGCTAGGACTGGGGAGGGCAGCTATTAGAGAACTTGAAAAGGTCCTCAGATGCAAAGATGTATCACTGAACAGTAAAGTCAGGATCATTCAGACCATGGTATTCCCAATCTCTATGTATGGATATGAAGGTTGGACAGTGAAAAAAGCAGATAAGAGAAAAATCAACTCATTTGAAATGTGATGTTGGAGGAGAGCTTTGTGCATACCATGGAATGCGAAAAAGACAAATAATTGGGTGTTAGAACAAATTAAATCAGAACTATCACTAGAAGCTAAAATGATGAAACTGAGGTTGTCATACTTTGGACACATAATGAGAAGACACTAGATTCACTAGAAAAGTCCATAATGCTGGGAAAAACAGAAGGGAGTAGAAAAAGAGGAAGGCCAAACAAGAGATGGATTGATTCCATAAAGGAAGCCACAAACCTGAACTTACAAGATCTGAACAGGGTGGTTTATAATAGATGCTATTGGAGGTCACTGATTCATAGGGTCTCTATAAATCATAATTGACTTGAAGGCACATAGCAACACAACAAAAATTAAAAACAGAAAACCCTGAGCAATGTTCATTATTTATTACAGAAATGTATCAGAACCAAATTAACCTTTAAAAAGTATTCTCAAATTGCAGGCTGCTAGTGAAAATTGGCACCCAATATTAGTCAACCAAAGCTTTTGTTGATTAATCTATAATTGTTTTTTAAATTTGTTTTTGTGGATTTCAGCTGAACACTTTAAGTGGTTAATGAATCTTCTAAACAAATAAATACCTTTTGCAGCCCTAATAATTTCGCATTCCTGCTGCATCAAGTGCACTGGGGCAAACATTCATCATCTATTTGTAACTAGTTAATTCTGAAACAGACACATATTTTAAGATACAGCACGGGAGACAACCACAAGGAAGAAAATGGAATGCCAAAATGTCTTCACTTCAAACCAGGTACCAGTTGCTGCCCTCTTGCATCTCCTGTCAGTGCTGGATTTACAAAGCAGTGACCTGCTGTGTAATGAAAGATTAGTGTGGGAGTTACAATAGTGAGGAAAGGTCCCTGCTGTTAAGACAAAGAGAAGAAGACCCAGCTGTGTCTGGTGGAACCAAAGAATCAACAAAGAGAAGGATTCCTGATGGTGAGTCAGTAAAGGGGAAAAATTAATTGTCAGTGCTGAAGAGGTACCTTTGGGACAGAGAACGATGAAGAAGGGAGATAGAATAAGAATTGATTGGATCATATTGTTTCAAAGAGGAAACAGTTCAGGAGACCAGGCTCCTTTGGCTCCTTTGTACTCAATAGGTCCTAAAGACAATAAACAGATTGTTATGGCCTTTCTTAAATGAACGGTGGATTAGTAACCAGAAGTCACAATAGGGATTTATGGAACAGCTTGCAGTGATAGCTCATTTATTACTTTAAAGAGGTTCTTCTACTGTTGTTCAATAAAAAAAATTGCATGTCATTATTGTAGATTATGAGTTGTTACATTCCCGTTCCGTGCCCGGTACCTGCCGGGCAAAAGGGGCGTGTTTGCGGCTGCTGCCGAAGCCAGGCCGCCATCAAGGGTGTGTGCGTGCGCACGTGGCGCGCCAGCGCGCCGTCGTGACGCACAGTAAGGAGGCGGGGCAGCTGAAGGCCATTTAAGGCCACTCCACCAGCCTCCCGCCCTCCTTTGAATTTTGGCGGCGGAGGCCTTGTGGCGGCGGCTGCTGCGCGCCGCGGGGAGCCTTCCGGCCGCGGCGGGCCCTTTGGTGCGCCGGCCTAGCGGGGGCAGCGGCGGCAGCGGGACGCGAGGGGCCTTGGGGCCGCGGCGAGGCTCGGGAGGCCTTACGGCCACGGCGAGGCCTTTGATGGGCCGGCCTCGCGGCTGCGACGAGGCACATGGGGACTTCCAGCGGCGGCGAGGCACGGGAGGACTTTCAGCCGCGGTGAGGCCTCTGATGGGCCGGCCTTGCGGCTGCGACGAGACGCGTGAGGACTTTCAGCCGCAGCGGGGCACGGGTGGCTTTCCAGTTACGGTTTCAGTTTCAGTTACCCCTGAGGAAGAATCTTTATTCAGAACATGTCAGGCCTAAACAAACTGCACTGCTATGGGGGCACCTTTGATGCTCTTCTGCTCTCTCCTGTTTCTTTCCTTCAAACTATCACCTTCTGATTCCATCATTTATCATAGAAATAATGTTTGGGATTAAGGGAAACACAACAACCTACTTCTAGTTAAATAGTACCCTAGACTTTCTATCATAAACCTGGAATATGTGGAGTAGGGGGAGAGACAATGTTTAAAATTTAATTCTATGCTGATAGTAAAAGAGAGATTGAAAAGGCCAAATATGTCTTGCAACCCAGGGCATGTGTGTCTGTGTTTTAAGTATGCAGAGAGAAATGTTTACTTTAGCTGAAGGTGAATTACAGTCAGCATTTTTATGGATTAAATATAATTTGAAAAGAACAGTAGGGGAAAAGGTTATTTTAAGGATTTTCTATTTAAACTAAACAAAATATTTATGCAGGCAGGCTTCTGTGCAGAACATAGAGGCAAGTATTCATGGAGAGCTCCTGTCTGTTTCTCTAAGCATAGTAATGCAGCAGGTAAAGGGATGATGCATAGACGAAGAGCTGTCTCTCTCCTCTCCTATGTATCTAGGTCCAGTTCCACACCTTATGTGGCAATTGACATTGCCACTTGCTCACTACATGTCTCTCACAATGCTGTAATGGGTGGCAAACCTCCAGTTAGGGCCAGGAGATACTTCTATTGGGGTCCCCTGCCCATTACAGAAAGCAAAATAGGAATAGACTCCTTTTCTTGATACTGAAGTGTATTTTTAGTTTAAACTAAATGTTACTTTTCAGTTACCAATTACCTAGAGAGGTAGTGGGCTATCTGACACTGGGGGCATTCCAGGGGCAGCTGGAGAGGGGATGCTTTTATTAAGGGATGTACTGAGAAGGCCATCCCACTTCCTCACTGTTTTGCAAACCAGGAAAGTTCAGAGAAGGGGTTAGTCAATTAGGGAGAACTTGAGATGAGAGCCCCCCCCCCCAAAAAAAAAAAATTGCCTGCACTCCCACACCCTTCTGCTGCCTGTGGCCGCCACTTCTTTTGCAGAATAACCTAGAAAGATGCTCTGTCATAACGTAGCGGCCATTTGGATTGGAGCAATGCAATGTAATTACAAAGAGCAGAGGCTTTCTGATGAGGGTGGGGGGCAGCTGGAGACAGAAAGGAGGCTGCAGGAGCCAGTAGGGACCCCCAGTTAGTGCTGCAACCTCACCTCCAAAACTACTTCAACTCCAAATGCAAAGGGAACTCATCCCCCCTTTTTTCACTGTCAAGCTTCTCCCCCCCCCAAATACGTTCTTCAAAACCCAGGTAAAAATATATGAACCTTTCCATCAGTTAAGTCCCATAAACCTCTGTCCTAAGACCCATTTAATCTGTGGTATTCTGAGTAAACACACATAGGATTCTGCTGTATGTGTGCAATCACATGCACCCTTCCAGGGGAAGAAGTAACGATACACTCGGGGATTTTCTCATAAGTAAGTGTGCATAGAATTGGTCCAATTCATATTTCTCTGAGTAAATTATTTAAACATAATGGAATTAATCACGTGCAGGCTGCACATTTGCTTGCATCTTCTCTTTAGCTAGTTTACAAACTGGTCTGTAGATAAGGTGCCCACCTTTTTTACAGGCCTCTAGTCCTGTGCTTTTAAGAGTCATCTGATCTGCAGACATTAGAAGATGACATTGCTTAACTCCATGCCATCTAATAACTGCTGAATACGAACCTGCTATTAAAGGCACAACAACAAGCCAGAAGGATATGTGGGGCCAGGGCCCCCCAAAGGAGTGGGAAGCAGCCCCCAGCAGAGGCTGCTTGAGAAAAGTGTCCCTTCCCAGCTACGCTCGAGGGCTATGGACCTTGCTTGCAGACTGCCCAGTTATGGGGAGACTCATTTTATGATGTGGTTTTTCTTTATTATGCAGTTTTCCGGATCCTATGGACGCACTGGTCCAGGGGACAATTGATGAAGACACACAGTTGGGCAGGGTTATTGGCCCCTTCCCATCATCCCCTACCTCTGCTCTCTCAGTGCCCCCCCTGTATAGTGCCCAAAGTGGCAGTGGGCAAAGTCTACCTGATTCACCATCCGTCATACAAGTGGGGTCAGTCAGTGATGGCTTCATACCAGATAGTCTATGCACAGTGCACTACACTTCATTCAATATAGTGCGCACCTGTGGCAGAGATGCCTTATGGGCAAGTGTGGCAGCTAATCTGCCTGCGTTGCCAGCTGTTACACATGGTGGATTTTGAGCTGCTGAGTTTTGCCTTTTAGGTCAACTATGCAGCAGAGCATTACCTATGGGCTGCTGTATTCTTGCATGGAGCACTTCAGCCCCTTCTGGGAAGGGACAGCCAGGAGACGAGAGGCCCCAGAAGCGGTGGGGCACTATTTTCATGATGTCCAGTTCTCGGGTAGGGCAGACTTTGGGTGCATGTTAGCGCTTGATGGCACAGTTTATAGCGTAGCTATGAACTGGGGAGTTCTTTTGGCAGCTGGGAAAGTGGAGGATCCTGCCCCAGTGTTCACCTTCCAGGGTATTAAAATCGACTTTTGGACCCAGGGCTGCAGGCTGCCTGGAAAAAGCTTGAATTGTTGCAGATCAAGATCCTGAAGTTTTCAGGGGCTGGGAAAGTGTTTGCTTTCTGCCCTTCAGGTATTGGGGGCCTTCTGTGGTGGGGTTTATAGTGCCATAACAGGGATTTCACAGCCTCACCACAGGTTCAGGGTTTTGGCTGCCTTATGCGCCAACCTGCGGTGTGGCCCCCTCCGTTCCTGCAGTGCGTCAGTGGTGTTCCAGTTAGAGGAAGGACCGACTCTGCTAGTCCCATACCGCATACTGGGAGATGGGGGAGGGGAGTCAGAGATGGTCAGGGCAGGAGGGGACTCCTGGGAGTTGGGGGGATGGCAGGGGCTATGCAAAGCGTGGCCTATTCCTAGGAATCTCGTCCTGGAATTCATCACAGATGGTAGGAGTAAAGCTTGTCTGCCAGTGTGTCGCAAGGTAGGCTTGCAGGGGGCCTTTAGGACCATTCACATGTCTTGGGATATGTCATGTGCTGGCCAGCTGGCCCATGCACACCCCCATACCCCTTATCCTCACCCTCCATGTTCACCTGACCCGCCAGGGATTGTTGATCAGGGAGGTGCCCTGTGACCATCATGCTTCAAAGCTCAGCGGTTACATGTAGCACCCCTCACACTTAATTTTGGAGCCTTCCGGATGGGGGGTGGGGGTGTTTGGGGCCAGGTCAGACTTCCCTTCGAGCCATCCTGGGGTCCAAGGTTTGTTTCCAGGCAGACCAGGGGTACAAGAGTCATTCCACATTATTTTACCCTCCCCTGGACTGGACACTTCCCCATGACGGCGACATAGTGTTTTTGGCCGGAAGCTATAGGCCTGGCTGCCTGATATTCAGGGGGAGGGATCTTCCCTCATAAAGTTTCGGTCTAGTGTCGCGATGCCTGGGAGCGGACCCATGGGGGTTTGAGGGCCATGCCCCTCCGGAATTGGGGTTGCCTACCCGGCAGTGGAATTGCCTACCTGGGACGGTCTATTTGGTTTTTGTATATGCAGGTGCAGGCCGCTAGGAGGTGGAAGTAGGGGGCGCATGGAATACATTCACCCCAGGGGCGAGTCTGAAGGTCTGGGACCCAACTGTTCACGATTGTTTCTGTTTTTGGCAGGTTGCTGGACGGGGATGGAGCAGATGCGCAGTCTACTCTGCAGCCATGGCATGAGCTCATAGGCTGGCCTTGGGGCCGCAAACGCACATTGGTTCACAGCTGGGCCTCTGATGGTGGGCCATGGTTTGGTGACTGGGTTGACAGAGTATGCGCTGGAATGGTCTCCTACCCATGTCGTTCCAGCAGGGTTCAGGGCAGAAGGTTACTGAAGGGCAAGACATGTGAGAACATGCAGTTGAGGCCACAATAGCCTCTGGTCGTCTGCTATGGTCAGACAGGAAGGGCAAGGCCCTCAGTGGCAGGCATGTGAGGACATGCAGCTGAGGCCTTGGTAGCCTCGGGTCGTCTGCTGTGGTCAGACATGGAGGGCAAGGCCCTCAGTGGCAGGCATGTGAGGACATGCAGTTGAGGCCACGGTAGCCTTGGGTCGTCTGCTGTGGTCAGACATGGAGGGCAAGGCCCTCAGTGGCAGGCATGTGAGGACATGCAGTCGAGGCCTCGGTAGCCTTGGGTTGTCTGCTGTGGTCGGACATGGAGGGCAAGGCCCTCAGTGGCAGACATGCTTGGACATGCAGTTCGGGAGGCAACGATGCCATCCTCCTGATGGACCTGCAGAGGGGTCTGCATGAGATTCTTATCGGGTGTGGGGTAAAGGGAGACTAAGCAGAGGCTTGTCCCCCTTTTGTGGCAAAGAAGTGCGGGAAAAGGTTTAAAGGGAAAGGGCAGCTAGGTGACACCTTTAGGCACCTTTGGGGGCGATTGGCGGTCCGGGGGCCTGCAGCTCAGGGCTATACGGCCCGGGGGGCAGAACACGGGCCGCCTTTGGGGCCAACGTGCCTCATCCGCTCGGAGTTTCACGGCTCCGGGGGGCGGTGATGCGGGTTGGACCCCCTACACATCTTCAGGGTGTGGCTTGAGCTGGGGTCTGGCATAGGGCAGCCCCAGGCTCAGGCAAGGTTTAGTCGCCCTATGGCTGCAAGCAGGCTTTGCCTGGATCATCAGAATGCTCCCGCACTTGATTTCCCCTCTGCAGGTTCATTATTCTAATTGATTCCGTTTAATAAAGTGGCCCATGATTTAACCCAATGAATGGTGTTTGTGTTTTATTTCGGCAATAGGCCGCAATCCCGTTCCGTGCCCGGTACCTGCCGGGCAAAAGGGGCGTGTTTGCGGCTGCTGCCGAAGCCAGGCCGCCATCAAGGGTGTGTGCGTGCGCACGTGGCGCGCCAGCGCGCCGTCGTGACGCACAGTAAGGAGGCGGGGCAGCTGAAGGCCATTTAAGGCCACTCCACCAGCCTCCCGCCCTCCTTTGAATTTTGGCGGCGCCCGCCCGACCCTCCCTCTACTGCAGTGTGATTCATTTGGTCGCTACGGGGCCGACTAGGAATTTTTGGCCTGCCTGCCTCGCTTTGCTGGCAGGTTTCTTTTGCCTACTCCACACTGTGGTTGGGGGGACGGGTCAAGGGTTAGCACGGGTGCCTTTGGGGTTAATAGGCTGATTGGTGTGTTTTTAGCTTCAATATGTCAACGGTCACTTGTGGCAAAGAAGTGCGGGAAAAGGTTTAAAGGGAAAGGGCAGCTAGGTGACACCTTTAGGCACCTTTGGGGGCGATTGGCGGTCCGGGGGCCTGCAGCTCAGGGCTATACGGCCCGGGGGGCAGAACACGGGCCGCCTTTGGGGCCAACGTGCCTCATCCGCTCGGAGTTTCACGGCTCCGGGGGGCGGTGATGCGGGTTGGACCCCCTACACATCTTCAGGGTGTGGCTTGAGCTGGGGTCTGGCATAGGGCAGCCCCAGGCTCAGGCAAGGTTTAGTCGCCCTATGGCTGCAAGCAGGCTTTGCCTGGATCATCAGAATGCTCCCGCACTTGATTTCCCCTCTGCAGGTTCATTATTCTAATTGATTCCGTTTAATAAAGTGGCCCATGATTTAACCCAATGAATGGTGTTTGTGTTTTATTTCGGCAATAGGCCGCAATCTGCTTGTTTATGCAGGTATAAACAATGCCTGGTGAAAAATATCAAGGCCTCATCCACATGATATGTTTATATTGATTTTATACCACTTTTCTCCAAAAGAATTCTGGGAACTGTAGTTTGTTAAGGGTTCTGGGAATTTTTAGGAAATCCCTATTTGCCTGATAGTTCCCAGAGTTCTCTGGGAAGAGGGACTGATTGTTAAACCAATTTAAGTCTGGGTGTGAATGTGCCCCAAGACTGTCATATGACACTTTCATATAATCCTGTGCTAAACTGCTAACTATCATTTTGGAATTGGTGTCAAAAACCTCCTAGGCTTTTCCTGTGTCTGAAAAACTCTTTCTTTATATATTAAACAGTGCACTCAACAGGAAGCTTACTAATAGTGTGTGAAATATATTCACAACTTTTAGATGTATACTTAAACATCTGAGATGTAGATCCCAAAATGAAATGTGTAGCCTAATAATTTTCTTTGACGTTCATCACAATCTTCCTGTTCCTGCTTCCTTCTAATAACAAACCAGGAAAGCTGTTTTGCACAATGGCATTTTGGACACGCTTTTCCTAATGTATCGAAGAGAGTCATGAAATATGTGACATGAAACTGTCAAAACAAATTCAGCAAAACCATTCTCAATGCTTCAGAAGCATTTGCTTCTTCAGCAAAAATTGAAACAATAACAAAAAGAAAGCCACAAACAAACCCAAAACCACAACACCTCCCTGTCCCTTCATGAGAAAAAGAGGTCAGCTATATAAATCTTATCACTGCTATTATTATAACTTCATTCAGCAACTGGGCTATGCAATGCACATTTCAGCCCTTACTTTATTCAGCCTTGCAAAACCCTAGAGATTCAGTTTTTGACTGACAGATGGAAAACTTGATGCTTTTCAGGATGTATGTTAAAAACAAAACCTTAATGTTAATGCTTGAGGCTGCCAGTCTTTAGTCTGTATAATAGTTTCCTCCATGATGAGGAACAGAAGGGTAAAGTTGGCCATTTTCATCTAAGCAAAATGCAAATGATGAAAAATGTTTTACAGTCCAAATTACAAGATGCAATTTCTTAATGGAACTCTTTTGATAATGATTTGCTAAAGACTATTCCACTTGCTCTCTAGGAAGCCTAAGAGCATAAGAAATATCCTCTAGTTCTGGACAGAACAAGCTGACACAACATGTGACTCATCAAATTCCATGAATTGTGACCTACTTGTATTTGATAATACTACAGTTCCACCTTGCAATTCTAGGAAGGCCAAAACCTGGAGATGTTGAACCCCTGCCCATAAAAACAAACAGCGGAACCAGAAGAATAAGTGAAAACACATTTTTTTCTCAAGAAGTGCCATATTTTATTAGTATTTTGTGAAGGATTATTTCCTTCTTCATTGGCTGATTTCAGTGATGACTTCCTTACTCATGGTGGTTTTGAAGTTTGGCTTGTTTTTATTCAATAAGCCTCTAAACATTAATTTCCAGCTCATGTTTCCTTACTTCCATTAACATAAGAACAGAAGAAGAGCCTGCTGGATCAGGCCAATGGCCCATCTAGTCCAGCCTCCTGTTCTCACAGCGGCCAACCAGTTGCCCATGGGAAGCCTGAAAGCAGGACTTGAGTACAAAGAGCACTCTCCCCTGCAGTTTCCAGCAAATGGTATTTAGAAGCATACTCCCTCCACCAATGTTTTCTACCTTACAAAGCTGGAGAGAGATCTGGATAACTTAGGGTGACCATAGGTCCTGTGCAGTCCTCTGAATACAGTTGCTGGGAATCACAACTGGGAAGTGTGCTCTTGTGGGCTTCCCATGGGCATCTGGTTGGCCACTGTGAGAGCAGGAGGCTGGACTAAATGGATAGTCAATCTGATCTAGCAGGGTTTTTCTTGCGTATTTATGCTTTATTTCAAGGGCTAGTCATTCTCTTTCAATATGTTCAGTACTGGACAAACAGGATAAGGCATGAGATGGCCAATATTTTGTTCTTGTTAAAACCAAAGGCAAGCCAGCCGCTGTGTCTCTGAGTCCTCAAAGAACTTGGAGGCAGAATGGGTGGCAGCCCCCACAACTCCACCCCACTTTCCAGAGACAAAGAGGTGCATTGTGCGGCTGGGGAGTGTCTGCACTGTGGGGTAGGAGGCAAAAGTAACTGCGACGAGGGCACAGCAGTGTGTGGGTTGGGGTGTTGTGTGGAGACAATGGTAGAACAAGTGAACTGCATGCACACTGCACATGCCACTGGCATTATTTAGCTTGTGCAACCTGAGTCTAAAACTGACCAATTTGCTTTCTCACTCATTCTTTGTGGATTCTCTGCCGTGATTAACTATTGGCAGTCCAGGGGTACCTGTGTCTGCCTATAGAGACCTGCCATTCTGTCTTTCTTTGTTTGAGAAACAAGCATAGCACGTAGGAAAGCCTAATCCAATAAGTCTCCTTTCTCCTCCTAAGATTATGAGTAAATGTAGCAGACTCAGCATCATTACATTTATATCCCACCTTTCCTCCAAGGAACTCAAGGTGGCATATAAACATGGTTCACCCCCTCCTTTACTTTAGCCCTGTTCAACTATTACTCAATGTTGGCAGTAAACATGCAAAAGAGGACAAAGGGAATGACACACTCGTAGACACATTCCAGACACACGCCTGCAAAGAAGAGTCAAGAGAGATGAAAATGGTTTGAATGTTATATTTATTAAAATATAACAGGTTTCAAATTGTAATTGCATTTCTCCAATTAACCAGATTAAACATTATGGGCAGGTGAGGAATTAAACTAATTCTGGTAGAGAAAGATCCCTCCAGACCCCTGGGCATGTGTTCCAGCCAACAGTGGTGGTTCCCTAGCCAAGGATGTGGAATAACTCTCCTTCCTTGGTAGGTGACCTTGGGTGTGGATCCCACATGCACACCCTGGCCCTGCTGTATTCACATTCACCCTGATGTGCATGATAGTCCGCAAGGGATGCCTCCCAGTTCCTTCTAATCCCGAAGGTCTAGCAGGTTCCGGAAGGGTGTTATAACCCAATGCTGCTTCAATATACCTACTTTTTCCCATCAAAGTTCCTCACCTGCCTGTACTCCATGCCTTAACAGGCAACAGCCACACCTCTCCCTAAAAAGCCAAACAAATTCAGCCCAACAGTATAATGTAAGTAAAACATGAAGGGTCCCCAAAAGTGGAGCCCAACCAGCAGATGACTGGCTGCATTCTGCATATAGGGAGAGAGAACGGGCACAAACAAAATGCAACGAGGAGGTTGGGGAGGGCGGAGTAGGTTTTTAACGCATGCTCTTTCCCCCAAATCTCTGCCTTTGGGAGAAACTCTCCTGAGTCCTCTTTGCAAACCTGCCCCCACGCTATGGTAGAAATCTGATTTTATCTGCGGAAGTTCCCTGTACATTTTAGAACCCTGCACAATCTGTATTCCCTTACTGTCACACACACACACATCCCCGTGTTTACTGTCACTGTTTAGTAACACCTGAAGAGGACTTTTGTGGCTTCACGTACAGGCCAGCTTTTCATCCTGTCATACCCACACCTGCCCGATGGTTGTTGTTTTTAACATCCAGCCTGATGAAGAGTTCTGAAGAATGTGAAAGCTTGGTCACAAAATAATAATGGTGATGATTATGATAACAACTATGACTAGACTATGACTGTGAGGTTGACTATGAGTATGATTATGGTTGATTGATTGATCAATCAAAATTTATATCCCACCCTTCCTCCTAGTAGGAGCCCATTTGAGATGTTTTGGTCAGTCCTAATAAAGATATTGCCTCACCATGGATTTTGGATTTTTTTTCTTATAAACCAATGTGTCTGTTTCACCTCTGGTCAGACCCCACTTCCTTTTCCTGTGGAATTCACAAAGCATCCAACAGTGTTCATCTATCTGCCCTATCCCTGTGCACTGCTGGTACAGGACACCTTGAACAACTAACCAGTCTGTGCTGGATGATTAGGGTGGTAGCAACAAATATTTATTTGTGGGATAATAAATGTACATTGCATACATCACTTTAGTTTATCTGTCATGCAATTGGTTGGAGAACAAACATAATCACTGCCTACACTTCCCAAGAGTCATATCTTCATTTTTCACCTGCAGTCGAAAAACTGTGATACAAAGCATTATGCTGTGGATGCTGATTTCTCTGTTGTGTCACAACATCATTTCTTTTCTTGGAGACATCCCTATTTCTTTTGCTACATTTTAAGTACATGCAGTAGAGAGAGGCTGATGGGTTCTAGGAGTAAAATGGCCCACCTGTATGGCAGTAAAATGGATTTGATAGGCAGCGACATTCCAAAACCTTTATATGGAAATGGGATTTGAGTCATGCCAATCATTTGTTCTTCAGCAATTCTAAATGTGTCAACATCAAACAGTGACATCCATCTATCCCAACACAGAAATTATAGCATCAATATGACTGTTCCTTGTAGATAAAGGTGATGTGTATATCACAAAGGTGCACATCGGAAGCCAAAGAAAACTGGATGGCATAGTCAATGACTTTCACTCACAACATGAATATCCACAGGGGAGAAATATAATGAGGACTCAAATGAATGACAACCTTCTGCACAAAGAAGAAAGGGGCAAGCTACATCAACAACAAAAGCCCATTCCATAGGATCAGGTTCCTGGAGATCATGAGACAGAAAAGTGCTGCCACAATGCAGATATCAAATTAATTCTGATGTGTCAGAAAAGAAAATAGAATTTCCCAGACATTTTGTCAAATGAAGCATGAATTGACCAATGCTAGAGATGTTATATTTTTGGAAATGTTGCAGGCATGGACGTCACTTTTTTCTGTGTAGGGAATTTTTTTGGGGGGGGGGATGAAAGTGGATTAATTCCAATTGTGATGGAATAGATTTTCTTATATATTAGATACTTCATTATACAGTAATTTGATATAAATACATAAAATACAGATCACTTATATACCTATTTCTATAATGTTTCTAGTATAGACCCTTCTTGACAATTGAATCATGTCCATTCTCCCAACAACCATCTCAGGGACATTGATGTTAGTACCATTTCAAATATGGGAAATAGAAGGTGAGACAAGACAAGTTGGCCAAGGCCAATCAGCAGGCTGAAGGCTTATTTTCCAGCCAAAAAGATTGCTTGTTGTGGTGAGGCTGACAGCATATCATCTCAATCCCTGCCCATCAGGAATGATAAAATCTAGTAGGAGAGGATTGACTGGATGGATCCAGAGAGTGCTTAATGCCTCATTGTGGGATGGACTTATACCACCACATTGAATGAGATAGTGGTGTGGCCCACCTTGAAGAGGTTATCCCTGGATTCAGAGATTTTAGAAAACTACCATCCATTCTTTAATATTCCCTTCCTGGGCAATGTGATCAAGAGGGTGGTGGCAAAGAAGCTGCAGATATGCCCGGAGGAAGCATGCTATCTTGATCCATTACAGTCTGGTTTCAAGCCCAGGCATGGCACCTAAACAGCCTTGGTTGCCTTGATTAGTTACCTTTATTGGGACAGCGTCAGGGGTAGTGCAATCGTGTTGGTTCTCATTGATTTCGCAGTGGCTTTTGATGCTAATGATCATGGTATCCTTCTGGAGATTCTCAGGGGGATGCAGTGTGTTATAATGGTTCTGCTCCTACCTGCAGGGCTGCTACAAGAAAATAGTATTAAGTGACTGTTGCTTGGCATCATGGCTTTCGGTTGTGGGGTTCCACAAGATTTGATTCTGTCCCCTATGCTATTCAGCATCTATATGAAATCCTTGGGAACTGTCATCCAGAGATTTGAAGTATGGTGCCACCAGTATTATGATGGCTTACAGCTCCATCTCTGCATTCCATTGGAATCAGGGGAGGTCGTGAAGGTGTTGGACCAGAGTCTGGAAACAGTGATGGGTTGGATAGGGTCCAATAAACTGAGGCTGAATTCTGATAAGACAGGTGTTGTGGATGGGTGATTCCTGGGTCTAGGAATTAGGTGTACAATCCATAATGGAAGGGGTCCCACTCCCACTGAAGGAAGAAGTTTGTAGTTTGGGGAAGTACCCCTGGATTCCAAGTTGTCACTGGAGTCTCAAGTGGCCTCTATCACTAGGAGTGCTTAGGCTGGTTTGCCAGTTTATGGCTGTTCCTAGATCACAACAGCTGGCCTCAGTAACCTCCCGCCTGGACTACTGTAATGTGCTGTATGTGCTAGTGTAAAATGGAAATGAACTGTCTTCAAGTCACTCTCAGCGTATGGCAACCCCATGAATAGGGTTTTCATGGTAAGCGGTATTCAGAGTGGTCTACCATTGCCTCCCTCTGAGGCTGAGAGGCAGTGACTGGCTCAAGGTCACCCAGTGAGCTTCATGGCTATGTGGGGATTCAAACCCTGGTCTCCTGTGCAAAGCCCTAAATGGCTGGGGACCCAAGTTCCTAAAAGTATCTTCTCCAATATCAATCATCTTGGTCATCTTGGTGCTGTCACTGAAGGTTGCCTGGATGGAGGTGAGTCATAGCAGGGCCTTCTCAGGGGTGGTTCCCCATTTATAAAATGCCTCCCTACTGAGGTGCATCAGTCTGCCTCATTATTCACTTTTAGGAGAAATTTAAAATCATTACTGTTTATTCAGGTATTGAAGGCAGAAAGACTTGTCCCTGGTCACCCTGAAATTATTAGCCTGTATTACTTAGGAGTTTTTAACTATTTTGAGAATTATTTTTAACTGTTTTTAGAAGTTTAAATAGTATTGTTCTAGTATTGTTTTATTACCAGCTTCGGCTGGTAAGACAGCTGCAGCCGTTTCTGGACCGGGATAGCCTAACCACTGTCCATGCACAGGTCAACTCCAGGCTGGATTACTGTAATGCGCTCTATGTGGGGCTGCCCTTGAGGTTGGTCTGGAAGCTGCAGCTGGTGCAAAATGCATCGGCGAGACTGCTCACTGGGGCAGGGTATCGCCAACATGTCCCCCAGCTGCTGAAAGAATTGCACTGGCTGCCCATTTGCTACTGGGCCAAGTTCAAGGTTCTAGTTTTGGTGTACAAAGCCCTATACAGCTCGGGACCAGGATACCTGAAAGACCGTCTTACTCCTTATATACCCAGTCGATCACTGCGCTCTGCAAATGAGGGCCTCCTGCAGATACCATCTTATCAGGAGGTCCGTTCTGCACAACATAAGAGACGGACCTTTAGTATGGCGGCACTTACCCTGTGGAATTCCCTCCCCTTAAATATTAGGCAGGCACCATCTCTGCTATCTTTTTGGTGCCTTTTGAAGACTTTCCTCTTTCAACAAGCCTTTTAAGTTGAGACCTATCCCAGTCTTCATCTGTGTTAGAATTGCTTGTTAATACGTTTTTTTAATAATATGTTTTAACCCCTTTTAAAAAGATGTTTTTAAAGCTTTTTTAAAAATGTTTTTAACTTTTTGTTTTAATGTATTTTAAGGTCTGTTTTTATGATGTTTTAAAGTGTTTTTAGTGCTTTTGTTTGCTGCCATGGGCCAATACTGTAGAGCCAAAGTGCATGCATAATTAGAGCAGTGCATTTTCCTGCCTGGTTGTGCATGGACTCAGCAGCCCTATGTATTTATGAACTCAGAAAAAAATGGGAGCAATTTGTGCTTGAGGATGCAATCCAATAAGTCCCTTTGAATTCAATGGGGCTCACCTCTGACTGTAGACACATATAGCATTTCCCTGTAAAACATATTAAGACATTGTCCTGTAAATGCTTAAAGCAGTGTTAGAAACTTCAAAAATATGATGGCAAATTAAACAGAAGTAAAGGAGTAATTAAAAACCACCCCAAATAGGAGACCCTCCAGACTGCTGCTATTTTGCAGGAAGGATTCAAGCACATAACTGGAATGTTAAGATCGTGCAATTAAAGTGAATTAAGGTGTTCTGTTGCCCTTGTGCAAGAAGTCCTTTTTTTTTTAACAGCCTTTATGTGGTCAGTAACGTGATGGGGAAATGCACTGAAAAGTGTGGGGATGAGTGAATAATTAACAGGAAGACATGTAAACACCCCACAAGCAAATCAGGATGAATGCTAATTGCTGTATTACTAGGTCATAAAACAAATCAGAATGAATCCTCAATAAAGATTGGATATAGTCTAGTCTCTAGGTAAGCTTTGTGCAAGAAGATGCAAATGAATGCTGAATAAACAAGTCAACTGGAGTAGCCCATAGATTAGATTATTATTTCAACAATGTATATACTGCTTAATTACAATTGTTTCTCAGCAGTGTACAAGTAGCGCAATAAAATGAAAATGAAAATCAGTCAAAACTATAAAGTCAGAAACTGCTATATACACCAGTTCTTTAAAGATATCATATTTAGTTCATTGTAGAATGAAGGACTGTTAAACATTTACAGGCTAAACTGGCCATACATCAATTGGAGGAACAAATATGAAACAGGAGTAGTCAATATCAACAGCCCCTATCCAACAACAGGGGAGATCCATGTACAGAAGCAGCCTTCTGAACTCAGAACTGATGGGGATGCTAATGTGATTCTTAATATACATCACCATCTTCACTGTGATGCTCATCTAGGCCTTACCGGAATGGCCAGAACAATCTTTTAATGTCCTTCTTGGTCTAGCAGATTTTGTGCACAATTAGCTAGAGTTGGACTGAAGCCCGTACAATTTAATGTAAATTCAGGAACAATGTGTCCAAACCAAAGCAAATCTGTCAAGCCTAAGTGCCACTGAAGGCAGTGAAACTTAAGTGCACAGTTGTGTGTACAAACTTTGTTAATCTCAAGGCAAATTGTGCTTTCTCTGGATTATTCATTTAAATGATTGTACCTTTATCTGCCTCTTAGACTCATTTTTATCCTGCTTGGTACTGTGTGTAATGTGCCTTTGCAACATTTAATGCAGTGCTCCAGGGAAGAGGTGTAATATGTACTTTACCAGTTGACCATCTTTATAGGGTAAATTGATCTACATGGGTAGAATTGTTATAGATTAATTCTTGCTACAAATAATTGGGTGTTTTTGAAGCAGACATGTTCAGTATCATTGTATATCGACAAAATGTTCCTATGATAGATAGCATACAAATATGTTAGGTATGTATTCCTATCTAAAGGAATGGTGTTCATTAGCTTTTGTATTATAGAGGAGAAAATTAATATTCAGGGCACAGGAACCTGCTGTATACCCAAGAGATTAATATTTGAATCCCTGGCTGATAGCCAGTGGGAGTGTGTCGTGGGCATTATCTTTCTACAACACATTGAATACTTCCCCAGGAGGAGTTCATTTAAGTAAGCATTGTATGTACAACAAAGTCCTAAATAACACGGACATAAAATTGCTGGTCTGAGAAATGTTGGCCTTTGTAAAAGCCTTTCCAATTAATCAGCCTTCACTATTATGGAATGGTTCTAGACTGCCTGCAGTTCCCATTGCTACAGAGGTTCAGCACATTGGGATCTTATGTAGCTGAAAGATGGTGTAGTCAAATGCCATTCTTGAGTCTGTTTATATATAAACTCTTCCATCAAATACTAAATACTAAAAGACTGAACATGGACAATAAAATAATACCTTTATGAGGATTAACACACACAGCCTCCAAAAAGTCACAAAGCACTGAAGAAGCTTTCAGTTTTCACAAAACTCTTATTTAGGCTTGATATAAAACAATAAACCAGAGAGAGGCAAGTTCTCATAGGGTTTCCTTGGTTTGGTTTGCAGTTTTTCTGGGATTTATGGGCAGTGGCCAGGGGTGGGGGGAGGAAACCTGGGGGGAAAATATCCCAGACCAAACCAAAGGGCTCACTCTTCTCCATCATTCCTACCAGCCCCAAGACATACTTCCCCTTCCCATCCTTTAATTTAATGGTGACAGGAGCAGTGATGGAGATGAACAGGGAGGAGGGAGGTTCCTTATCCTGTTCCTCTCCCAAATAGCCCTTTTGAAAACTATTTCCCCCATGGCCCCCTGCTGTCACTAGCAAGTATCATGGTAAATCCTTTCTTTATTTCTGTTGCCACCCATCCCCTTATCTGCAGATGTAAGGTAAGACTGGGGAAGAATATACTTGGTGGTTGGTGGGATGGTTTAGTGAATGGAGCAAGCATTGTAGGATTCAGGGATGATGGCCAAGTGGGTGGATTGTCTTCTAACTTGGATAACTTGGGCTGTAGGAAAATATGCTCTCCTCAGTTTTGAATTGTGCTTTAACAACTCCCCTGAAGTTCTTTCTGAGCCTGTCTCAGGACAACTTTGCCAGCATCTCTGCTAAATGAACACAAAAAAGGGTGAGGGAAGAGAAAAAGATGTTCATGGTACACAGCAAGGTGGAATTCCAGTGTGCAGCATGATGCAGTCATAAATGAGCAATTTAGTATATTTTTTAAAGACCAATTAGATTAGACTGACTTTAGTGGGAGGAAAACAGCAAGTCAAACTACAGCATACTGGGACTGCAAAGCAATAGCCACATCCTTTTTGAAAATAATAAATATCAGCAATTATTTAATATTCTTTCTAGCACTACTCAAATGTCATGAGTCCCATGTAATGTGGAGAACAGATTTGAAAATGCAAATGTAAAGATGAAATCCAAACATCTACATTTTTCCCATAGGCCAATTTATTATTACTCTGTATTAACAATTCAATTTTTTACTTATTTTTCCAGGCATGTACCATTGATTTTCTGCATCAAGTGGGGCTTAGTCCAGATACCTACAAGGCCTCCAACTGTGTGATTGCTGTTGTGCTACTGGATTACATCAGGACTGCATATAAATTCATTTAAAAATGTTTGAATGATGACAAAGCTCTTTGCGATACCAAATTTTCTCCAAATATATGATAATGTTAAGTAAAAAAGAAAGCATTTGTCAGTCCCCTGGTATAACTAATTGATTAATTCACTAATATCAGATCTAAAATGTAAACTCTAATTGGAATAATGATGGCACAGTTGAAAACAACATAATCTCTTCATTCAGCCGCACCTAAAATGAGTCTTCAAAGAATGAATGATTTGTCTCTGGTATTTGTTCAGAGAAACTGTTATCATCATTAAATAGCCTCAAATATTTTCTGCACTATGATCCTGGCATGCTCATTTTTAATTGGTTAATTAGTCAGGCAAAAAGCAAGAGAGGAAATCAATTAAAAATATTAAGCTAAATAAGAAACATTTCTATGTGCAGATGGTTCTGACAGTTTATAGGATTAAAGTTGGCTGGGATCTCATACAATGTCCTGAAACACATTCATTTCAAGAGAAAGCAGTATGCATATATAATCTCCTATTTGTGTTTGACATGTTGTCTGGCAAATGCAAGAGAGCCGTAACACATCTTTGAAAAGTCGTATAGGTGTCTAGTGCATCCTAGGTATAATACTATATTGCAGCATTTCAAGTTAGTGACCATTCTCTGTAGACATAAAAGGTTTATATGTTACAGTATATTAAGTCAATTTTAGAGTGTATGGTTCCCAAGTTTCTTTTTGTTACATTTGCCAGAGATGTTAAGAGAGTTTTATGATGTTTGGTATTTGGAGGAACCCTCTCTCTCTCTCTCTCTCTCTTGATAGACAGACAGACAGACAGACAGACAGATAGATAGATAGATAGATAGACAGATAGATAGATAGATAGATAGATAGATAGATAGATAGATAGATAGATAGATAGATAGATAGATAGATAGGTTTTGATCAGCTATTACAAGAATTTTAGTAAGGCCAAGTAATAGCTGGAATATAAAAATAAATATTGCACCTTTAAAATCCATGACCCAGCATATGTAATGTTATGTGTAACAACATCTGAAGAAATAAAGTTAGGAGTGGCATGGATTTCACTTGGGAATCAGGGCCAGAATCTAACTTGGTGAAACATGACTTGGTAGGCCACCAAACCATGTGACAACCATCTGTAATATGAAAAGAACATTTCTCTCTTCTGCCCCCATATTTTTGTTCTGAATATCAGCATGGGTGATTTTATCAGGTAATAAATTTCCTTTCAGAAAAAAATTAAGGGAAACTTTTCACGTAACTTGTTTTGGCAAAGGCACTACTACTTTTGTTGTGATGTAATGAGGGGATGTGTGTAACCCTGTAAGGAAAACATCTACAACTAGGAAGTTGCCCAACAAATAGAAAAATTTGCACAAAAAATGTGGCCTAGAGGCCTATTATCTCACATAGGGTTGCAAGGAATTTAAAGGAGAATGGTCAAGCTCCCAGGTCAAGCTCAAGGTTCTGGGTTTGGGGCACAATGCCCTATACAGCTTGGGATCAGGATACTTGAAAGATCATCTTACCTCTTATATAACCAGTCAATCACTATGAGGGCCCCTTGAAGATACCATCTTATCAGGCGGTCTGTTCTGCACAACATAGGAAGCGGACATTTAGTGTGTTGGTACCTATCCTTTGGAATTCCCTTCCCTTAAATATTAGACAGGCACCATCTCTGTTATCTTTTTGGCACTTACTGAAGACCATCCTCTTTCAACAAGCCTTAATCCAGAGACCTTATCCCAGTCTATATTTGTACTGGAATTGTTGTTAAGATACTTTAAAGATTTTTTAATGGTTCACCTTGTTGTTTACTGCCCAAGGCTCGTTCTGGGAGGAAGGGCAGGATATACATTTTTATATCAATAATAATACATCCAAGCCACAGCTTTTTTTTTTCAAGCACAACAACAAAAAGTTGACAGCGAAGCTCTGCTTGGGTGTTCATCCCCATGCAATTACAATTGCTCACTTCTCTGCCTCCATCGCATCCTCAAGTAGCCATCCAGTGGACCTTTTCCATATTGTCAGGGGTCTGTTGACATCAACTCCAGGAAATGGAGTTTTAGACCCTTGGGAGGCCCACTGTGAATTGTTTGCATGGCACTGAGGGTAAAGCTGCTCACCTCAGTAGCAGTCTTGATGCCCCATCCACATCTACTGTGGTCCCCAATGAGGTGTCCAGTGCAACGTCTGCTGCAATGTCTTGGGAACGGTTTCAGTTGATGTGGCCTGATGACGTGAACAAGGTGCTTGCAATGATGCGGCCAGCAATGTGTTCTCTCAACCCTTGCCCTTCTTGGCTTAATAAAGCTTGCTGAGGGGGTCTGACCAAGTGGATCCAGGGTGTGGTCAATGCATCATTGTGGGAGGGAGTGGTTCCAGCCGCCTTGAAAGAGACGGTGATCCGACCACTCCTGAAAAAGCCCACGCTGGACTCATTGGTTTGTGACAACTACCGATCAGTTGCAAATATCCCCTTTTTAGGGAAGGTGATTGAGAGAGTTGTGGTGCAGCAACTGCAAGTACTCTTGGATGAAACAGATTGTCTTGACCCGTTCCAGTCTGTGTTCAGGCCTGGTTATGGGACTGAATCATCCTTGGTCGCCCTGATGGATGACCTTTATTGGGAGAAAGACATGGGGAGTGCAACCCTGTTATTCTTAATGATCTCTCAGCAGCTTTTGATTCCACTGACCATGGTATCCTTCTGGGCTGACTTGGTGAGATAGGTATTGGAGGCACTGTTTTACAGTGGTTCTGATCCTATCTCCAAGGCCGCTTTCAGAGAATAGCATTGGGTGACTATCTTTCGGCCCCCTAGCAGTTGTGCTGTGGGGTGCCACAGGGTACCATCTTGTCCCCCATGCTGTTTAACATCTATATGAAGCCCTTGGGAGCAGTCATCAGCAGATTTGGGGCAAATTGTCAGCAGTATGCTGACGATACCCAGCTCTATTTCTCCATAACATCTGAATCTTGGAGGTGGCTGCATCATTCCACCTAATGGTAGGGCTACCCTACAGAAAAGAAGCATCTGCTAAGCCAAGAAACTGCTTCCAAAGTGAAAGAATGCTTATGGTGATGGGGAATCCTTTGTATCAAGATGAAATATACTGTGGAAAATGTAAAACCTCTGATCAGCTTCATGGTCAGTTTTACATCTTAGCTAGGAACTCTGTTCTTTCTAGTATTGGTGGCTTTTGGCGGCCAGACTGCTAACAAGAACGAAGCGGTCTGACCATATAACACCTGTTTTGGCCCGCTTGCAGTGGCTTCCAATACGCTTCCGGGCCAAATTCAAAGTGTTGGTATTAACCTGTAAAGCCTTATACGGCGCGGGACCTCAATATCTGTCGGAACGCCTCTCCCGCTATGAACCGGCTCGTACACTACGGTCTGCTACGAAGGCCCTCCTCCGGGTCCCGACTCATAGGGAGGCCCGGAGGGCAGTGACAAGATCAAGGGCCTTCTCAGTGGTGGCCCCCGAACTATGGAATAGTCTCCCCGAGGAGGTTCGCCTGGCGCCGACACTATCATCCTTTCGGCGCCAGGTTAAAACCTTTCTCTACTCCGAGGCATTTTAATTTTTTGTTAATGATTGTAATGTTTGTAATTTGATTTTAGCCTTTGCTGTTTTTAGACTGTGAAATTTGATTTTAGACTGATGTTTTGTATTATATTGTATTTT
The DNA here is from genome assembly GCF_030035675.1 of Rhineura floridana. Classification (NCBI taxonomy): domain Eukaryota; kingdom Metazoa; phylum Chordata; class Lepidosauria; order Squamata; family Rhineuridae; genus Rhineura; species Rhineura floridana. Next base: position 169,196,988 of record NC_084482.1, on the reverse strand, counting down.
ATTGTATCTATGTTCGCCGCCCAGAGAGCTATTGCTAGTCGGGCGGTATATAAGTTTTAAAAATAAATAAATAAATAAATAAATTAGATTGAATGTCATGGGCATATTGGTTCTGAGATCAACATATGTGACAGTCCAATTATGTTTAAATATACAATTAAATAATTCCATCATGTTCCATTCTGAAACTGCAGAAAGATGATCATCCTGCTGGGATTTCTTAAGAAAATCTGTTCCTCTGTTAAGATTTCTTAGAAATTGGCACTGAATCCATGTCCAATCCAGATGTTCAAGGTTTTGGAGTCATGACTGTTGGGACACAGCAGCTTGCTGAAGAATTTAAAGCAGCATACATAACAGCAAGTTGGATTATTCTCTCAAGTTGATTTGCAAGAATTTTTTAAAGAGCTCTTTGGAAAGCCTAGAACATCTCAGCGCTCTCTCTCTCTCTATATATATGTATATATTTCATTACTTCCCTGCTGTTCTGGCAACATTTCGAAAGGGTCAGTGCATTCAAAACAATGACAAATTCCATAGAGAGGAAACTATGGAACAGTGCAGAGGAATGGCTGTTTTAGATCAAATTAAAATAGTTTTCAATTAATTGTAGAATCAGTTATTTAAGAATCCTCAACAATCATCTCTGGTATACACAATGTTGCTGTACGATTTTCAGGATTTTTGTATTAATGGCTATTTTCATCTGTATACCTTTTACATTATTTACTATGTCTGCTTCATGAGTGTCCTCCTCACAAACCCCATGTGAGTCCTGGAACTGAAAGCTGTAATATATGATCAGATAAGTAATTTTGGGTTTGTGTTTATTTATTCTTATTTACTATTTACTCAGGTCCATGCTTTTTTCAAAATAAAATAAAATAAATCTCTGCTGTAGGCTTAGACTCCACGCTCAGTGGGGTGGACCATCAATGACGTAAGCTTTATTCATTTACGGAAGGCTGCTTCAAAGCATCAAATCCCCACAAATATGGGTAGAACTCAAAGGCTTTAATCCATGCAACTGTCAATTTTCATTGTGGTTTTTTTCTACTGGATAGCAACGACAGGGCTTGACTTGACATACAAATCTTGCAAAACTGGGAAAAAATGTTGAGGTTTCTTTTTAGTTTCCTGGTTTGATTCATAATTGAAAGAAACATTTCTGAGCGTTCAGAAGCCTTGGGCTGCAGTCACCTATGTGAGAATAACTTCCATTGAACTCAGTGGGTCTTATCTCTGAGTAGACATGCAGGCAATTGCACTGTTTCTATCATTTGTTTGTGTTTAAAATGCATCAACCTTCCTTCTGATAGCCTTACAACCAGAGGATTGTTTGGTCCTATGATGGCCTTCTGCAAAACATCCTATGCCTAAAGAACCCCAACATTTTCTTGAAAACCTGCAAGGAAGAGGAGGTTTTCACAGTTTTCCTATGCAGGTTGGTAAGAATTTTCTTACTAGCAGAGTCCAAAAATTCATCTAGCCTAGGATGTGTCTCTGAGAGTGGGCAATCATGCCTATCAGTCAAAAATGTAATGATTGAATAAGTATGTTTACCTGTCATCCTGGTAGCTGCAGTTTTTGAAATGGTAATATGGAAGATAAGAATGTAAATGGCAACTATTTTTGTTATGTGCCTTCAGGTTGATTATGACTTATGGTGATCCTATGAATCAGTGACCTCCAACAGCATCTGTCATGAACCACCCTGTTCAGATCTTGTAAGTTCAGGTCTGTGGCTTCCTTTATGGAATCAATCCATCAATTGTTTGGCCTTCCTCTTTTTCTACTCCCTTCTGGTTTTCCCAGCATTATAGTCTTTTCTAGTGAGTCATGTCTTCCCATGATGTGTCCAAAGTATGATAACCTCAGTTTCATCATTTTAGCTTCTAGTGATAGTTCTGGTTTCATTGTTCTAACACCCAATTATTTGTCTTTTACCAGTCCATGGTATCTGTAAAGCTCTCCTCCAACATCACATTTCAAATGAGTTGGTTTTTCTCTTATCGGCTTTTTTCTCTGTCCAACTTTCACATCTATACATAGAGATCAGGAATACCATGGTCTGAATGATTCTGACTTTAGTGTTCAGTGATACATCTTTACATTTGAAGACCTTTTCTAGTTTTCTCATAGCTGCCCTCCGCAGTCCTAGCCTTCTTCTGATTTCTTGACTATTGCCTCCATTTTGGTTAATGACTGTGCCAAGGTATTGATAATCCTTGACAAGTTCAATGTTGTCGACGTTAAAGTTACATAAATCTTCTGTTGTCATTACTTCAGTCTTCTTGATGTTCAACTGTAGTTCTGCTTCTGTGCTTTCCTCTTGAACTTTCATCAGCATTCTTTTCAAATCATTACTGGTTTCTGCTAGTAGTATGGTATCATCTGCATATCTTAAATTATTGATATTTCTCCTTCTAATTTTCACACCTCCTTCATCCTGGTCCAATCCCTTTTTCCGTATGATGTGTTCTGCAGATAGATTAAAGAAATAGGGTGATAAAATACACCCCTGCCTCACACCCTTTCCTATTGGGAACTAATCGGTTTCTCCATATTCTGTCCTTACAGTAGCCTCTTGTCCAGAGTATAGGTTGTGCATCAGAACAATCAGATGCTGTGACACCTCCATTTCTTTTAAAGCATTCCATAGTTGTTCATGATCTACACAATAAAGGTGTAATCTAAGGCTTTGCTGTATTCTATAAAGCACAGGGTGATTTCTTTCTGAAATTCCTTGGTCCATTCCATTATCTTTTTTTTATCATTAATTTTTATTCAAATTTTCAAAGACAAAAAACAAAACAAAACAAAAACAATTAAACAATAAAATAAAATGTTGACTTCCGATTTGTCGCAGATCAGTTATAGGTCTACAATATATAACAATCCTATCTCTAAAATTATATTATAAAATCACTTTCCTCCAGTAGTTATCTTAATTAATCATCAAATCTCATAAACATTACTTTATTCTTTCCACAAAAAGTCAAAGAGAGGTTTCAATTCCTTGAGAGATATATCTTTCAACTTTTCTCCAAATAGACATGTCGCTTAATCCATCTGATTCAAATCTGTTAGGCCCAATAATTTCAATAGCCATTCTTCCATTATCTATATTAATTCCATCTTCCATCTTCAATAATCCTGTTAAGTCCAGTAATTTCAGTAGCCATTCTTCTATTATCAGTATCCCATAATAATCTTGTTGTCATAGCCATAGTCCAAATAAACATATCGATTAATCCATCTCGTCAAATCTGTTAGGTCCAATAATTTCCATAACCATTCTTCCATTATCTATATTAATTCCATCTTCCATCTTCAATAATCCTGTTAAGTCCAGTAATTTCAGTAGCCATTCTTCTATTATCAGTATCCCATAATAATCTTGTTGTCATAGCCATAGTCCAAATAAACATATCGATTAATCCATCTCGTCAAATCTGTTAGGTCCAATAATTTCCATAACCATTCTTCCATTATCAATATTAATTCCATCTTCCATCTTCAATAGTCCTGTTAAATCCAGTGGTTTCAGTATCCATTCATCCATTATCAGTATCCCATGATGATCTTGCTGTCATAGCCATAGTCATATAACAAGAGTCTGATGGGAATTTCCCCCATCACAAATATGTCCTTGCCATCAATTCTGAATATGTTGCTGAAATATTGTTGTAAAGTCACATCTCTGCTCTGGGTGCATCTCTGCTCTGTCACACATTTGTAGTTAATTCCATAAGTTTTTTCTATGTCAAGCCCCATCACATCATTCCAGTCAAGAATTCTGAATATGTTGCTGAACTATTGCTGCAAAGTCATATCTCTGTTCTTCTTTTTTACAAAATGCACTGGCTCATCTCTTAAGGGTTTCTCCACTGTCACATATCTGTAGCCAACACCATAGATTTTTTCTATGTCAAGCTCCATCACATCATTCCAGTCCAGGAAATTATCCAAGACATTGATAACTTTACCTCCAAAATCTTCATTAATTTCTTCAGAGACAACGTTGAATTCCAAACAGTAAACTTTATTTCTAACATCCATAAACTCCAAATCTTTTTCCAATTTCACATTTGTTCCAATCTCCAGGGCTTGTAGCTTCCCTTTAATTTTTCTTTTCTCATCTCTAATCCCATCAAACTCCTCTCTCACAGAATCCCCTATTTCTTTAAGCTCCTGCGTCATTTTGTTTAATTCAATTTTCATCTCCTGTCTAACCTGTCTCAGGGTTTGTTTCGTTATCTCAATCTCACCCATTATTTTCTGAAACATAATTTCTTCCATGGTCTCAATCACTTTCCTGGTTGTCATTCTTAAAACCACAGAAACAAAAATTATTTCAGCCACAATTGGGTTAATATTCCAGGCTTGCTGATATCAGTGTAGACAGTACAGCCTGCCTTATCTCTATGTGTTCAGGAATACAAAACAAACTTAGTTCCCAACATCAAAACAATTAGTGGCGTCGTGAACAAGCAGATTCGTCAAAATGAAATAGACCAAAAAAAATTTTTTTCCCCCTCCTCGAAATAGAAATCCCTCTTCCGTTGGTATCTTTAGAATGCACCTCCAGGACAGCTTTTTGCGATAAAAACAAAGATAAGCTTTTTCGATTTCTTTCCACCTTAATTTCGTGAGTGAAAGAGAAAAGCCATAACTCACCTAGAAGTTCTTCACAGCTGATTCATTGACAAATCTCTTTTTTGCTGCACCAATTTAAACCAAATGAAAAAAGAAAATAGAAACAAGGATGCTTGTCTGCCTGTTAAAGTCCATTTTTCTTTGAAGAAAAGATAAACGTGTCGCTATAATCAGCTAGAGCTTGATGAAAGTCCGTCCAGCATTGCAGTTTGAACCTTCTCTCATAAATAAATGAAATCCAGTCCTCCCCACAAAAACAGGCTTTGTGGTTAATCTCTACGTTTCTCCCTGCCCGGGAGAAAATCTTTATCAGTCAAAAAGAGCGTTCTGACTGATTTTAAAGCTGAAAAAGCTTCTTCTGAGACGAGAGCTTGACTCAGAGGCAGCACAGGCAAAGCAACCCTTCCCGGAAGTCGGTCCATTCCATTATCCAACGTATGTTTGCAATATGATCTCTGGTGCCTCTTCCCTTTCTAAATCCAGCTTGGATGTCTGGCATTTCTCACTCCATATATGGTGAGAACTTTTGTTGTAGAATCTTGAGCATTATTTTACTTTCACGGGATATTAAGGCAATAGTTCAATAATCCCCTTTGGAATTGGGATGCATATTGAATGCTTCCAGTCTGTGGGTCATTGTTTAGTTTTTCATATTTGTTGACATATTTTTGTCAAATTTGGACAGATTCAGTCTCAGTAGCTTGTAGCAACTCTATTGATATGCCTGTTCTTGGTGATTTGTTTCTTCCAAGTATTTTAAGAGCAGCTTTCACCTCACATTCTAAAATTTCTGGTTCTTCATCATACAGTTCCTCCATGAACTATGACAACTACACTCATATTAATGCATAGGGTGACTAAATATTACAGACGGAATTGCTTCTGTATATTTAACAGACAGAAGAGTCTACCTATATTTTTTGGGGGGGGGTTCCTTGGTTCATATTGATGGACTTTGGCATGAGAGCTCCAGTCATCGTGCAGTCTGGGGAAAAGCCCCTTTTGAGCTGTTTGTGACTTGGAAGGGTTAGAATACACCTTCTGACTTAGAGGTGATAAGGTAAGAATCCTAAAAATTAATAGTGCCAGAGGAAGATCCCTTCAATCAGAATAATGGTGTCATCCTGGTAGAATTTAGGACACCTTTCAGACTTCACAAAGAAAAGTAGTAATTCTCCCTAAAACAGGAATTTACTTCACATACCTTACTGGAAACAGTAGGCTTATCTTAAAATCTTAAAAGGCCTGTACAGCTCGGGACCAGGATACCTGAAAGACCGTCTTACCCCTTATATACTCAGTCAATCACTGCGCTCTGCAGGTGAGGGGCTCCTGCAGATACCATCTTATCAGAAGGTTCGTTCTGCACAATATAGGAAATGGACCTTTAGTGTGGCGGCACCTATCCTGTGGAATTCCCTCCCTTTGAATATTAGGCAGGCACCATCTCTGCTATCTTATTTATTTTTTATTGCATTTATTTATTACATTTGTATACCGCCCCATAGCTGAAGCTCTCTGGGCGGTTTACAAAAATTAAAAATATTAAAAATATACAAATTAAGAACACATTTTTTAAAAAGCAATTTAAAAACACATGCTAAAATGCCTAGGAGAAGAGGAAAGCCTTGACCTGGCCCCGAAAAGATAACAGTGTTGGCGCCAGGCGCACCTTGTCATTAGGATCATTCCATAAATTGGGGCCCATCACTTTTTCGGTGCCTTTTGAACACTTTCTTCTTTCAACAAGCCTTTTAAGTTGAGACCTATCCCAGTCTGCGTCTGTGTTAGAATTGCTTGCCAATATGTTTTTTTAATAATGTTTTTAACCCTTTTTTAAAAGATGTTTTTAAAGCTTTTTTAAAAAATGTTTTTAACGTTTTGTTTTAATTTATTTTAAGGTCTGTTTTTATGATATTTTAAAGTGTTTTTAGCACTTCTGTTTGCTGCCCTGGGCTTCTGCTGGGGGGAAGGGCGGGATATAAATCAAATAATAAATAAATAAATAAATCCATCTAGCAAGAACAGGCCCCATCCTGCATTTCAAAGTGTGCTATACTTCCCCTCCTTTCCCCCTCCCTAATTCTATGTAACTCTATGCAGTCCAAAAACACATTTCAGGTTAGATTTTATGCATGTCAAATCAGCATTTTCAGCTCCAATAAACTCCTGATGTTCCATTGCTTCCTAAGATCATCTGAACATGCAGCTTCAGATGCTGGGGAAAGAGAAGAGTGAGAACAGCATGCTTGGCCATTTGGAGGAGAGAAAGCTTGACTCTCACCAATTGACATCATTCTTATTCTAAAGGGTATATTCCTTCACCATTTTCTTCTTGTTTTCCTGGTATTGTAAGGACTGGAGGCATACATAAAATGGGGTTCATCTCTATGGATCAGACCATAAGAATCTATAATTTGGTTGACCTTTACAATACAGGCCCTATTTTTGACCTCAACATAACGTGATGGTCAGAACTGGTTCCCTAATCTCAGGAAGGCATTTACCAACAGAATTAGCAAATTATATGGATGATTCCAAATCCCAGGCAGCTCAAGAATAATCCCTTTAACTCAACAATGGTCTGTGCCCAAGATAAAGCTCAAGTCAGTGGAATTTATATAAGATAAGGGTTAAGTTAATTAACACACATATGATTTTTCCGGAGGCTGCAAGTAAAGGTTTAACTCCGGTAGGTAGAACAATTCTATCACAGGAAATTCTGTCATATCCTAAATTACTCAGTAGTATCCCCCCTCCCAATTTACATTCAGTCCAATGAAGGTTCAAAGTATATTTAAACAAAATAATTTTGGGGAGTCAGTAGCACCTCTCGGGGCTCCAACAACTTCCTCACTCTACACAACTCACTCCAAGAACAACACTGAGGCTAAACTGAACTATGAGAATTAAGGAAGGGTGAGGACTTCTGGGTCTAGTGAAGGTTACAGTAAAGGCAGAGTTTTGGCTCACAGGCTAGATATGGAAGTTCCATTCTGACCTAGAGTCTCACTACAAGCTTCAGGAAAGATATATTCATCCCCAACTCTTGAGTTTCTTTCTCTCTTTTTCTCTCTGTATGACTTGGTGCAACTATGAACACGATTAGGTTTAGGGTCTCTGTCTTATTCTATCTTTAACTTAGAGAATGAATGACTGGGTTAAGTTAGACGCTGCTCTTATTAACTGTAATTGTAAATGTTATATTTTTCCTGTTTCTTCTTTTAATAAACCATCCTTTGTTCTATTCTTTGTGTGCTTTATTGGAGTTAAGAATGGCGTTCCCGCCTGAAGCGGGGGCGTGGTTGCCGCCACCCGACTTCTAGAAGGCTTGGGAACTTATTTGGGGGTTTTCATACATGGCCAGTTGGGGATTACTGACCAATGGAATGCGAGGCAGGAGTGGGTTTAAAAGCCCACTCCTCCTTCTAAACACTGCCTCTTTTTGCCTTGCGGCACCCGCCCCCCCCATCAGTATGGGCTTTACTAGTCACCAGTTGGGGCTGAGTAGGATTTTTTTTAAAGGGATTTTGATTTCAGAATCCCTTTGGTTTTGCCTACTCCATACTGCTGGGTTGATTCGATTGGCTTTTTTTGGGGGGGAGGGGTTGTGGTTGTTAAGCTAATGGCTGGCATGGAATTCGGGCAGGTGAGGAAGGTGGGGGAAAAGTAGGAGAAGGAGGCATGTTGTTCAAGGGCACTCCCTAGGGAACTACCAGTGCTGAATGACTGGTGGGGATCTGGGTGTGTCCATGTGGGACCAGCTTGTGCAGAATGGTGAACGCCTGTACGGTGGGGCCAGGCTGCGGAGGTTGGAAACACATGCTTGGCTCTCCTAGCAGGGAGGGACAAGTTTTCCCACATCCTTGGCTGGGGAGTCACAGTCCGTTGAGACTGACATGCCCAGGGGACTGGGGGGAATACTCCCTTTCAGTCAAGTTTATCCTCACCTGCCCTAAGAAAGTTCAATTTGGATATTTGGATGTAACTGGCTGAAGTTTAATATTTGTTATATTTTAATAAATATAACATTATTCCATTGTGGTGTCACGAGTCTTCTTTGGTGTGGTGGCAATGGATTTATACACACATAAGAGTGATGTGCAGGTTTAATTCCAGCAGAAGGTTCCACTCTCAGGTGTGGCATTTGAATTCTGAGTTGATATACGTGCATGTGGGGATCACACATAGGAATGTAACAGTATGAGCCTATGTACTTGCAAATCTTGGTTGTGAATAGGTGTAGAATCATCGACCAATAGAATAGTAGAGTTGGAAGGGTCTAGAAGGCCACTGAGTCCAACCCCTTGCTCAATGCAGGAATCCAAGTTAAAGCATACTGACAGATGACTGTCCAGCTGCCCCTTGAATGCCTTCAGTGTTGGAGAGCCCACCACTTTCCTAGGCAATTGGTCCCATTGCCATACTGCTTTACTAAGTAGGAAGCCTTTCTGGATGTTTAGCCAAAATTTGCCCATTATTCCATGTCCTGCACTAAGGGATGATCGACAAGAGATCCTGGCCCTCCTCTATGTGACAACATTTCAAGTACTTGAAGAGTGCTACATATCTCCCCTCAGTCTTCTCTTGTCAAGGGTAAACATGCCCAGTTCTTTCACTCTCACCTCACAGGACTTTGTTTCCAGTCCCCTGATCATCCTTGTTACCCTCCTCTAAACCTGTTCCAGTTTGTCTGCATCCTTATCTATCTATCTATCTATCTATCTATCTATCTATCTATCTATCTATCTATCTATCTATCTATCTATCTATCTATCTATCTATCTATCTATCTATCTATCTATCTATCTATCTATCTATCTATCTATCTATCTATCTATCTATCTATCTATCTATCTATCTATCTATCTATCTATCTATCTATCTATCTATCTATCTATCTATCTATCTATCTATCTATCTATCTATCTATCTATCCATCTATCTATCTATCCATCTATCTATCTATCTATCTATCTATCTATCTATCTAAATTTACTTAAACAATTTACAGGTATATGAAAAAATGAAATGGACTGCCTTCAAGTCGATCCCGACTTATGGCTACCCTCTGAATAGGGTTTTCATGGTAAGCGGTATTCAGAGGGGGTTTACCATTGCCTCCTTCTGAGGCTAGTCCTTCCCAGCTGACTAGGGCCTGCTCAGCTTGCCACAGCTGCACAAGCCAGCCCCTTTCTTGTCTGCAACGGCCAGCTACGGGGCAATTGGGTTCCTTGGGACTATGCAGCTTACCCACAGCTGCACAGGTGGCAGGGCACGTAACCCCTGAGCCACTCACTGTGGGGGGTGATCTTTAGCTGGCCCTTTACTCCCAGGAGACATAAGTGGGGATGTGAACTCACAGACTCTGGACTCCCAGTCAGGCTCTCCTCCCCACTGTGCTATACCAGCTGTCGGTTATAGGTATATACCGCTTATATTTAAATGAAACTCTAACATAAGTTAAACATCCTAAACAGCAAATACAATGACAACAAAAAGTACACAATTTATAAAATACAATTAATAACTGAACAGAACATCATCTTTATTATCAACATTTAGTATAAACATTGCATATAAAATGAACTACAAAAAATGCAAAAAAAAATCATAGCAAACATAGTAGGCTTCTTAAAGTGCGGTGTCCAGAACTGGATGCAGTGCTCAAGATGAGTCCTAACCAGTACCAAATAGAGGGGAATTAGTACGTCATGCAATTTAGAAACTATCTATTAATGCAGCGTAAAATAGCATTCACCTTTTTTTCAGCAACATTGTACTGTTCGCTCTTGTGATCCACAACAATTCCAAAATCCTTCTTGCATGTAGTATTGCTGAGCTGTATCCCCCATCTTATAACTGTGCATTTGGTTTCTTTTTCTTAGGTGTAGAACTTTGCACTTATCTCTGTTAAATTTCATTCTGTTGTTTTCAGCCCAGTGCTCCAGCCTATCAAGATCAGTTTGAATTTTGTTTCGGTCTTCCAAGGTATTAGCTATCCCTCCCAATTTTGTATCATATGCAAATTTGGATAAGCATTCCTTGTACCTCGTCATCCAAGTCATTAATAAAAATGTTGAAGAGAATTGGGCACAGGACTGAGCCCTACAGTACTCTGCTTGTTACATAGAATCATAGAATAGTAAGAGTTGGAAAGGTCCTATAAGGCCATTGAGACCAACCCCCTGCTCAATGCAGGAAACTAAGTTAAAGCATTCCTGACAGATGACTGTCCAGCTGCCTCTTGAATGCCTCCAATGTTGGAAAGTTACCTCCAGTGTTTCTTCCTTCCACTTTGAGAAGGGACCATTGATGAGCACTCTTTGAGTACGATTCTGTAGCCAGTTGTGGATCCACCTGATAGTTGTTCCATCCAGCCCACATTTAGCTAGCTGGCTAATCAGAATATCTTGGGACACTTTGTCAATAGCTTTGCTGAAGTCAAGATATGTCCACAGCATTCCCACAGTCTATCAGGGAGGGTACTTGATCAAAAAATGAGATAAGATTAGTCTGACAGGATTTCTAGTTATCACTGCATTGTTTTCAAGGTGCTTACAGACTGACTGCTTTATAATCTGCTCCAGAATTTTCCCAGAGATTGAAGTCAGGCTGGCTGGTTTGTTGTTTCCAGGTTCTTCCTTTTTGCCCTTTTTAAAGATATAGACAACATTAGCCCTCCTGCAGTCATGTGGCACTTCACCCATCCTCCTTGATTTCACAAAGATAACAGTAGTTCTGAGAATTGTTCAGAGATGGTGGTTCTCAGAGTTCTTCAGTGTAAGGTCTCTGTATTTTCTTTTAGATCTAGTGTGTGATCACATCAATCAGAAAACTGCCCTTATTGATATATGTAAATTAAATGCTATATTTTTCCACTTTCCTCTTTCAATAAACCAACCTTTAATTTAGCTTGGTTGGTGGAAACATACACATTAGATCAATGTGTGGGTTTTGATTCCAGCCAAGGTTCTGTTATGCTCTTGGGGTATGTTTAACTCTTGTGCAGGGTGGACCTGCATTGGGAGTTCAATATAGCCATGTAACAATAGTTTCAAGATCCTGGCTTGGGGATTCAGCCTGTGCATTTTAAATGGTATCATGCCGTGAGATGCTTTCAAAGCAGCCCTGTTCAGGCACTCAAAAGAACCTATATTGTGTACCCCAGCCACTTACCTGACCTCCTGTCACCAGCATCACTACAGTTTACCAGGAGAGAGAAACGGAGGCACAAAAAAGCAGAAAGTTTGGCATAGTGCAAACACACTAGTGGAGCCAATGTAACACTCCCACTGGCGCATTTACATCTGGCAACCTTGCTGCTGCCTTGCTCCTCACAGTAAGCTGCAGTAATGCTGGTGAGAGGAGGTCAGGCTGCTACTGATATACAAGTATAATCAGCAACCCTCTTCAGCCATTATTGTGCTAAGAGGGAACACATATAGAGCAGAGCTTTGGGGATAAGGCTGTGCTCCACCCTTGAGGTTGTACAAATTCTCCTGAACCCTCACATGATAAATGGCAAGGTCTACAACACCCTGAAGAGGTCTCCTAGATGAAGAACCTGACAATACCATGTGATCATCATCTGAAACCATTCTCTGTGTGCCACCTCTGAGGGAGGTCCAGAGAATGGCAATGAGAGAAAGGTCTTCTCTGTGTAGCCCCATGTTTGCAGAATGGTCCCCCCAGGGAGGCTAGCCTGGCACCAACCTTGTCATGCGGATCCTCACAGCCCTGTTCTACCTGTGTGCATGATAGTGCCTGACAGGGTTAGGGTTCTTGATAAAAGGGTGGATTCTAACATTTGTGTTCCTGTAACCATTCCTCCAAGAAAATTGCCTATTTAACATTAGCATATTGTTTGTTGAAGTAGTGGAAAAATAAAGTAGAGGGACAGTCAAGGCATTAAAAAAAAGGCTCTGACTTGTGAAGAAGCTGGTTTAAAGGTCTAAAGTTTATCAGCTGAAATCATCTACTTGAAATCGTCTCCATCAGCTTTCCACACACACCAATTTCAGTTTTATAACACCCCTTGCTGTGCTAGTCTTGGCAGGGAATTTGCCCATCTTGCAGAGCTGTGCATGAATAATTCATTTAAGTGTCATGCTGATTCTCAAAAGGTTGGCATATACTTTTTGTGTGTGGGCAGGAGGAAGTGTTTAATAAGATTCTTTCTAAACAATCCAAAACTTAGTATTGTATGAGCTTAATGTGGCATTCTCCTTTAAAATGTTCTGTGCAATAACAAATTTAATGAAGGAAATGACATAAAACATATGGCTCCTTCTTTTCTCATTTGTTCTTATACATTTCAGCATGGAGGGAAAGAGGGGACATCTTAGAGGGGTTTGGATCAATCGTAGCTTTCTCAAAGCTCAGTGCAAACATAAGAGGCTGAAACTGGTTACAAAGTTAACGTGTTGACTTTTGTTGTTTTATAGGAGAGTGTCATCAAGAAACAACTCTCTGTGGCCTTAAAAAGATTCCAAGATAGCAGAAATATCACTCACTGAAAAGCAAACAAACCCGATGGGCTTTTACACATGCTTGCATTAACAATATAGAGCTTTATTTTTAAGGCATGTAGGATCTGCAATAATCTATAGGCCCATAGCTGTTGGTTGCATGAGCTTGGTATACAGTTAAGAGTTACTGCTGACTACAGATGGGGAAGAAATTCAGTTGCTTTTGAATTTTAATGTGAACCTATCAAATTGGCACTTTCCAAAATAACATGTGAACAAAAACACAGTTATTCTGTGAAATTCACACTTCTCCAAATTTTGTGATGCATTTCCCCAACCAAAAAACATATCAAAATGCATATATTAGGGGAAAATGTTCATACAAATGCATTATATTAAGGAAAACAACAAAGAGAGAAGGATTATATTAGGGAATATTGCTTGTAAAAATATGTGTATCAGGCAATGTCATTCCCACGTTCTGTGGGGGTGCTTTTTGCCTCCACCCCTCCTTGCTGCAAAGAGGACTTGGGTGGTTTAGCCCAAGGGAGGAATGAGGTCACGTGGGGCCCAGAGTAAATCAGGTGGGGACTGGGAGCATGACTTATAAACTGGTTCCACCCCCAGCTCTCTCTCTTCTGTGTTTGCTATGCTGGTCTTCCCACCCTTTCAGTGTGAGCTTGGCTAGTCACTGCTTAGGGGCTGAGTAGGAATTTGGGGAAGGGAAGTCATGGTTAGACTCGCCTTTGGTTTGCCTACTCCATATTGCAAGGTTTGATTTAATTGGCTTTTCGGAGTGATTGCAAGTTGGCATGGCATCTTGGCAAATGAGGAAACCGGGGGGTATCGTGAGATATACCGATGTATTTATAGGATTAGAGGCATCCTTTGGAGATTGTCCAGTACTTTATGCCTGGGGTGTACATAGGGGTGCCCCTGGGGCCTATCTTGTGCATTCAGGCTAATGCCAGTAAGGCAGGGCCTGAATGTGCAAGGTGGATGCTCACCCAAGGCTTGCCCAGCAAGGAGGGAAGCATTTGCTCCCCATCCTTGGCTGGGGGTGGCCATAGCCTACCGCTGGTGACATGCCCAGGGATCTGGGGAGGGATGTTTTTCTACTAGATGTAGATGGAACCTCACTTGCCCGATCGAGTTGAATTTGGTTAATTTGGTTGATGTGGTTCTCCAAATTCATTGTTATATTTTAATAAATATAACATTTTCCCAGTTCTTGTGTCTCGAGTCTTTTTTGGTAATGTGGGGGCAAAATGTGTATATTAAGAGAAATGTGCATTAAAATTCTGATGAATTTTCCAGAGGATTTTAAAAGATAATGTGGAGAACTGAATTTAAGACTGAAAAAATGAGAACTAAGAGAAACTTAAAACTGACAGATTCATCCATCACTGCTACTGACATGCGACCCTGTTTTCCTACCATCATCACTCCCACAGTGCCTTCTGAGAGAAGTGAGACATTAAGGTAGATACCACATGAGTGTATCCAAAACAGCATTTCTCAGATTAGGGGCCATCACTGAAAAGGCCCTCTCTTTTTCACTGATACCCACCTTACTTTGGAAAAGGGCGTCCTTAGATGCTCTTATGGCATGGGTATAGTAAGAGGCATTCTGTTAGTACTGACCTTTGTAGGTCAATGTTTTTGACAAGCCTTCTAAGTGGAGATTTTTATCCCAGTCAGTATCAGTGTAGGATTTGAAATGTTTTTGTATATGCAATTGTTTTTTATATATGTAATTGGTGGCCCTGGTCTCAGTGGTGAAGTGAATCCTATTCACAGCTTTGTCCAAACTTTCAAGGAGCTGCCAAGGTGCTGGAAGTTCAGACTAAAACCCAGAGCAGATTCACTCCACCACTGACATTGGAGCTACCAGTCTCAACTGCATCCAGATGTTGTTGGACTCCAACTCCCATCATCCCTGGGCACTGACCATGCTGGCTGGGGTTGGAACCCAACAATATCTGGAGGGCCACAGATTTTCCAGCCCTGTAGTAAAGAGACTGAATCTGACAGGCTTGAAGGATCACATACTCATTACTGCTGAAATTTCTTCTTTTTCTTCCTTGAGCTTTTCCAGGGAACTGATTTTCAGAACAGCTGGGTTTTTGCAGGGTTGTTGTCTAAATAGGAGAGACTTAATGCATTGTAACAATCAATCCGCTCTTTCAGTGGATTAGCTCCCTTCCCCCCTTTGCCATTTGGATGAAATTAATGTAGTTATTTTTCCTTTCTCTAGAGATTTTAGAAATGCACACTCATAGTGCTTTATAGAAAGACATAGGTGGTGATGTGTGACTAATGCTGTTTGCTTTGGCATTTTTAATAAATACAGTGTATGTCAACCCTGTCTCTGTGAGAAGGAAAAATAGCTCCCAATTTCATACCACATCTTCCTTCAGGGGATGCTGTCTTGAAAATTGCTATAATAGGGAGGATTGTAGGCTTTGACTTCTTTGGCAGATCTTTCCCAAAAAGGAATCCAATTTCCATATGCCATTTATAAGGAATAAGAAAGTTGCAGTGCAACTCAAACAGAAAACAGACTTTGCATATTTCACATATCCAGTAGCTAAAAAAGAAAGGAAGAAAAAGGAAAAAGGGGAAAAAAGTTTTAACTCCCATGATTGGTTCACATCCTTAAACTATTTCTTAATGTCACTTTAGAGCTACAGTTCATGTAACCATTTTGCCCATGATTGGCTTGTATTGAAGCCACCCTAATTTTGGTTATGTCATAGTCCTAAGGTATGTGAAGCTTGGAAAATGATAGCTTTCATCAGGAGATGGTTAGCTGTGATCTTGGTCAGCAGTGTTCATAGGACCCTTCAAAGTGCAAACAAGTCAACACAGATTATTAAGGGGAGGGGGACCATAACTTAGTGATAGATTGCATCTCCCAGTAAACGATGAGGTAGCAGGTGATAGAAAAGACTTCTGCCTAAAACTCTGGAGAGCAGCTGCCAGACAGAGCTGAAGACATAGGAAGCTGCCTTGTATCGAGTAGAACATTGGTTCATCTAGCTCTGTATTCACACTGGTTGGCAGAAGCCCTCCTGGGTTTTAAGGCAGGAGTTTTTCCTAGCCCTGCCAGGGGCTGGCTTATTCTTCCTACCACCACCACCAAAAATATCTGGCTCATCATGCAAGTGCAGCAAATATGTATCTCCTGTACCTGTCCATCTAGCAGTCTTTTATAAGACTACTTCTTTACCACCTTTCAGTCCAGAAAGTACAAAAGCAGTTTACAACCAATAAAATAACAACAATAAAACATATCTATAAAACATATCTGTAAAGTATTAACACTGGTGCTAAAAACTGGCATGGATGTTCTGGGAATGCCTGAACATATATCATGCCAGCACCCTTGACTAATAATCTCCAGGTAGTTTCATAGGGTGGTGCCATCACAGATGGAGCCTTTGCAGTAGGTGAACATGGAGATCATGCTGTTAATGGGTCCTCCCCTATTAATAGTTCATTCTTCTCAATATCCAAGTTGAACTTTCTTCCGTCAACTATTATTTTGACTTCTGCTCTGAGCATATGCATATTATTGCTAGAGCCTCCATCTGCTCTCCAGTAAAATACTATGATTTCATGGGGCACCTCTGAGTGGACTACATTTCTGTCCATCCTGACTTCTCAGCTCCTCGGCTGGAAACTGTCTCAGCCAAAGCAATATGATGGAAATAGGAAAACTAAACTTGCATTCTGCAACACCAGACATGATTCCCCCCCCCCATGGTCTGCTGGGATATTTCAGAGCGATGGATAGTTCATAGTTGCTGATGGCTTATGCTGGTGGTTCATGCTACAGCATATCTATTCTCCACCTCCAACGTCTCACAATACATGTGGGGATGTCACATTTAAATACAGTCTGCACATAGAGAAATCAAATGCTTGATTCCCCAGAAACCATCTGGCGATTGCAATTTCGGCCTTCATATGCAGGATGTATTGGAATGTTATATCCATGTGTTATATCTACGTTATGTTCATGTGGACATGCAGGATGTCAGAAGTGGGGCACAGACTTGTGCGGGGGGAGGGAACAGGTGCAAACTGCTTCTGCTCTATATGATAGGCTTAGTTGGGGTATCACCCAAGCCTATGGATGAGCAAATCTGTCAATTTTTGTTTCTCTCTGTGGGCTCATCTACAGTGTGTTTTAGTGTGTGTTTGGTGGAACTTGCACTGCCTTTTAATTTATATGCTCACATGACGTTACTGGTAAATAGAAGCTATCAAACAGTTTCTCCCCCCCTGTAAATCTGTACTAACCCAATCCTCTGATAATACAAAAAGGGAAGGAAAAAAGTCTTCACTCCATATCTCTAGTGTGCTCTGATGTTTTTAGGTAGGTGTGTCAATTGTTCCCCTCTCCACACTCACTCACTCCTCCTCCCTTCTTTTATTTCATTTCCTATGGGCAGACAAACACCTGCTCTCCCCTGTTCTGCAAGCTTTTTTTATGTTGGTGCCTTAAAAGCATAACACTGCTCAAACAAAGATTTGTATTTCAGCTGTATTGTACCAGTGAAAATACAAATAATCACACTTCGGGGTTGTTGTTTTTTAAATGAAACTCATTGGTAGAACAAGAACTTGGTTACCAAGTAACCAGAGGGACTGGAAATGTTAAATTAGAGTGTGTGGTCATTAAGGAAGCTGTGTGAGTGATCCTTCCCCTCAGTGTGAATAGAAAACACTGTGTTTGCAGCTGGCATTGAGCCCTTAACTGTGGATGGTGCAAATAGAAAATGGAGGTTAAAAACAGTGTCTTTAGTACAATGTAATGCTCCCATGTGAATAAGCTCTGTTTCTCATTTTTTGAACCTTACGTTCAGTTCTCCACATTTCCAAACCAATTTGTGATTTTTTTTCCAGAAAAGTCCTTGCCTATCAGCTTTTTATTATTTATTTATTTATTAATTATTTGATTTATATCCCGCCCTTCCTCCCAGCAGGAGCCCAAATTTCTCCTAATCTACACATTTTTGCAAAGCAATTTCTCCTACTATAGTGCAACTGTGTATATTATTTTCACTAGTATGCATGTTTATGCTGACTTAACCCTAGTATATGCATTTTTGTACACATTGCATGGCTGGTAAACTGCACTGCAAAATTTGGAGAAGAGCGAATTTTGAAGGAAAGTGCAAATTAGGTAGGTTGGCCTCTACATAAGAACTTTTGTCATAAGAAGTTTTGTCCCCCATGTTATTTAACATCTATATGAAACCACTGGGAGAGGTTGTCCGGGGGTTTGGGGTTCGGTGCCATCCGTATGCGGATGACACCCAACTCTATTTCTCCTTTCCACCTAAAGCCAAGGAAGCTGTCCTGGTCCTGAACCAGTGCCTGGCATCAGTGATGGACTGGATGAGGGCGAACAAATTGAAACTAAATCCAGACAAGACAGAGTTGCTCCTGGTCAGTCGAAGGGCAGATCAGGGAATAGGGATTCAGCCTGTGCTGGATGGAGTTACACTCCCCCTGAAGACACAGGTTCGCAGTTTGGGTGTGCTCCTGGACTCAGTTCTGAACTTGGAGGCCCAGGTCTTGGCCGTGGCCAGGAGTGCCTTTGCCCATTTAAGACTAGTGTGCCAGCTGCGCCTGTTCCTGGAAATGCCTGATTTGACTATGGTGATGCATGCCTTAGTTACATCCTGTTTAGACTACTGTAACGCGCTCTACGTGGGGCTGCCTTTGAAGACTTTTCGGAAACTTAAACTGGTACAAAGAGCTGCAGCCAGAGTATTAACAGGGGCTGGTTACAGGGACCATACAACTCCCTTGTTACAACAGCTCCACTGGCTGCCAGTTTGTTTCTGGTCACAATTCAAAGTGCTGGTTTTGACCTTTAAAGCCCTATACGGCCCGGGTCCAGGCTATTTGTCAGACCGTATCTCCCTATACAAGCCTGCCCGGGCCCTGAGATCTTCAGGAGAGGCCCTTCTCTCAGTCCCAACACCCTCGCAAGTGCGATTGGTGGGGACGCGAGATAGGGCTTTCTCGGTGGCTGCTCCTAGGTTCTGGAACTCCCTTCCTAGGGAGGCACGAGTGGCCCCCTCCTTACCATCCTTCCGTCAGCAAGTAAAGACTTTTTTATTCCTACAGTCTTTTGGGGTAGAAGGTGTTTAGGATTGGGCTTTACAAGGCTTGTTTTATTGTATTATATTATTATCTGTATTATTTTAAATTGTTTTTAGATTTTTAAGTGCCTTTTACGGTTTTAAGGTTGTGCATAGTTTAATTGTATTTTAATTGTATGTTTTTCTATGTTTTTAACTACATGTAGTATTATCTGTAAGCCACCCTGAGTTCCAGTTTGGAAAAAGGGCGGGGTAAAAATAAAGTTTCAATTTCAATTTCAATTTTTCCTCCATCCCTACCCAAGCCAACACAGGGTCTATCAGAAGAATACATTGGAAAATGTCCACAAAAAGTTAACTGCCTATAAAGATTTGTATTAACTTGCATTTCAAAACATATCTGTGTTAGATGTTTGTGGTACATGAAAACTATTTATTTATTTATTTATATCCCACCCTTCCTCCCAGAAGGAGCCCAGGGCAGCACACCTGGTATGTTAAAGTGGTTAAAAGATGGAGATATGTAAGAGCATAAGAAGAGCCTGCTGGATCAAGCCAATGGCCCATCTAGTCCAGCATCCTGTTCTCACAGTGGCTAACCAGTTGCCCATGGGAAGCCTGAAAGCAGGACCTGAGTGCAAAGAACACTCTCCCCTCCTGCAGTTTCCAGCTCCAACAATCGATATTTGGAAGCATACTACCTCTGATTATACTTGAAGATGTCTTTCAAGTGTGACCTCTATTATTAATTCACTAGGTGGCCTTAGGCAAGCCACCCAGGATTAGCAATATAGAAATGATAATAACGACCTACCTCACAGGATGAGTGTAAGAATACCAAATTAATGGACACAGTCTACTTTATTTTATTATTTATATTATTTTATTCAACAGATCAATATGTTGCTTTTAAAGAAAGTATCCTCACAGTGCTGCAGATACAGTGCACAAACCAAAGAAACAATAAATATCAATGCAAAAATACAATTTAAAATGTTTACAATATCTAAAATCCTTAAAATATCTGGCACATTAACTATGATAAAAGGAATAAAAAACTTATGAACAGCCGTAGCATTTCTGCCACTCCATTAAAATCAATCCATAAAAGCAGCAGAGAAGAGATGAGTCTTCAAAGTCTGCTTTAAAACATGGGAGAATGGGGCTTTCAACTCTGTTGTCCAGTACCACTCTGTGAAGCCAAATGTTTCCTTGCCCAACACTATAAGTAAGTAACTGTACTCTGGGAAAGCAGGAAGATGCACAGAGGTCACCTCAAGCAATCTGATTTTGTTGTGAACACAGGAGGCTGCCTTATACCGAATCATACCATTTGTCCATCTAGCTCAGTATTGTCCACTCTGACAGGCAGTGGCTCTCCAGTGTTTCAGATAGGAGACATTTTCAGCCCTACCTGGAGATGCCAGGAATTGAACCTAGGACCTTAGATGGTCTCCCACTGAGCTACAGCTTTCCCCTCTGTTTTCAAAGGCAAATACAGTTAGGTCTGCAGGGGTCTTTCATAGCTGCCTGGGAGAGTCTAGCCTAAGGAGAAACTGTGGAGAGCATGAGGGCAGCAAGAAAAGAATAGGCTGGAGTCTATCCATCTTCAGTAATCCACCAAACACCCTTTGACGCTAGTTTGAATATAATTCCCCCCTTCCACTTCCTTCAAAAGATGAGGGCAAATACTGATTTCAACAGTAAAGAAAATCTGACAGTCTGTCAACTCTCAGGGTCCTTGCTGAATCCCATGTTTGCGAAGTCAATGAACAATATGAAATATTACCACATTTGTGTGTCTGATTACCCTTATTTCACCTGCTAATTCCAACTATTTATCTTGTTATTCAAACTACGTGAAACAATAGCTGTTGGGTGATAGCATTTCCTGCAGCTCCCCATGGACTTTATTTTTCCCTCTCTTTGCCAAGAGGAGGGCCATTTGGCTGGTTGGGCTGTCCATTTTTTGCTTTTTTGTTTTTTACAATGTACATCTGGATTCTCACTTTGGCTCCTGTGCCCTCCCCTCCTTTTTCTCATTCTCTCAGCACCTCAGTAATTTTAGTGCAGAGACTGATTACTGTCAGTCCTGCCCCAGGCTCACCTCGCATATTCCTGCAGAAAAGCAAAATTCATGCTCTAAATGAGCTGGCTCACACCTCACAATCTGCTCTCTCTCTCAACATCTCTCTCAGCACCTTTATTGGCTGAGTCCAAAGTTATAAAGTTTAAATTTCAGAGCTGTTCAGAAAGTGAAGTCTCTTCTGAATGCTATGTGTATATTGTCTCTCCCCCATCACCTTTGCTAGGATTAAAATCACCCTATGTAGAAATCCCCAGAGGGCTGAAGGAATGGTCGTGCCTCAGGGGCAGATCATTTGCTTTGCATGCAAGATGTCCCAGGTCCAGTCTCCATCATCTCCAGTTAGGGCTGGGAATGTCAGTCAGTGTAGACATACCTGAGCTAGATGGACCATTGGTCTGACTCGGCGAAGGACAGTTTCTTATGTCCCTAAGAAGGTTGTATGAGGGAGAAGTGAGAAGACAGCATTGAAACGAAGCTTTAGACAGACATGAAACTTCAGCGGCTTTTGCGTGAAGACTTGTGGCTTAACCCAGGGTCTCCCTAGATGTCCAGAGAACAGTAGGAACCAGCAAATTTAAGCCAAGTCCTCACCTAAATCAGCATTAGTTGTGCCAGAAAATTAGTTTAGGAGCAACTACACCATTGAAAGAGGCAAGACACAGGCATTGCAGAGGGCCAGTGAGCAGGACATGTTTATGGGCCGGCCTAAGTAAGGTTCACATTGGTCCCTCTCTCTTCTTCTGCTTAGCAATGTGGTACCTCATTATATACACTGAGCTTATAACTCACCTCTCAGAACCAATTGTTTCAAATAAGAGCCTCCTTGGACCCTACCTAACCTTAGCACAAGAAGGAAGCAAATGTTTGCCTGTAAGTTATGTCCACAGCAGGTGTGGCACGAGGCAGAAATCAGATAGTGGCCACACCTTCCTTAACAACTGGGCAGCTGAGGGATAGTCTGTGAAAGCCAGCAATGACAAGAAAGCTGTAGACAAATCTGAATGCACGGTTTAATGCTCTGGTATTCAGCATTAAACATATAGGGTGGCGTACAGCTGGCTTCAAGATGGCCAGTCCTAGGCAATGGCAAGGTAATAAAGAAACCCAAAAGCAATAATGAGTGGCAAAAAAAGGGGGGGGGAAGAAGCATGGAGGGAAAAGCAGATGTGATTAGCAAGAAAGAGAAAAGTGCAAGCTGGACATTTCGGCAGCTATGAAGGTTTTCAATGTTACCTCAAGAGAGATGATTCAAAGTATTTAAAGAAAGTTTTTATGTTTATTTTTAAGAATCCATCAGAAGCAGTAACTGTTCATAGCATGGCTATACACTTGAAGTCAGGGACTCAGGAGGGAGAAGCTTGTGTGAAAGAAGATCTGGAAAACAGTAAAGGAGAGGAGGGTCTCAGGCTGCATCAGCCTCTGCCGATGCCATACTTTGGGGATGGTGCCCAAGAATGCTCTGGGTAAGAACAGATCCATCTCTCATCTGTCTTATCTGAAGGGAGCATCTGTTAATTATGCTCCACAATTATGCTCAGTTAAGCATGCATCTTTGAACCTTGGAGCTCTTTCGGCTAAGTGTGACATAAAATCACCCTTCTAGTTTTTGCCTGTGCGTTCTGATGACTTTGATCTTTTGGGATTTATATTTGAAGGTGAATTCTGTTTCAGCAAAACTCTCCCGATGAGATGCTTCATTTCATTTTTGGAATGATGCTTGTGACAGAGAATGGAAAATGCAGCAGCGACACATTATTTTAAGGATTCTTTATTAGCTCATTAGGAGTGGTAGACTTCAGCATACCAGGGTGTCATTAGCTGTATTCCAGAGGTGGACTGGGGTGATGGGGATTTTAGTGTAGGGGTGGGAAACCTCTGGTTCATGGGCCAACCCACAAAGCCATTTCCCCAAACCATGCCCACCTGTCAATCAGCTGATATCACAAGCGCACGAAGAAGACAGAGGGCAAGAAATAAAAGAAAACTGCATGTTATGCATATAATGCACAATGACAACAACCTTTGTGCGAAGATTAACTAAAAAGCAGTGATTTTATGGCCGAAAGGTTTGGACCTCAACAACCATATTTCTTCTTATTACAGGTAGGCTAGTATTAAAAAAAAATCTGCTGGTCATCATATCTACCCTTCAGTAACAAACTGATCTGTATCTTTCTGCAAAGACATACCTGACAGCTGAAAACTGGTGCTTAAATATTACCTTCCAGAAGTGCATATATATATATATGCACTTCTGGAAGGTAATATTTAAGCACCAGTTTTCAGCTGTCAGGGTATGTCATATATAAGACAGTTTTGAAAGCAACGAACAGAACTTCACACAAGCTTGCTCTGGATCCCTATAAGGATTCCGTTAATCACCTAATATATATATATATATAAATGTAATTGTGATTAACCAAACAGAGGTTTTTATTGTATTAACAAAACGTTTCAGCTTCCACCTTCATCAGATGCCAACATATAAATGCTGTTACCATATATATATGCTTCCATTGGAACTGAGTCAGCAGCTGTAGTGTTAACTTCAAGAAAAAAAGAGAGAGAAGGACATCTTCAGAAGTGAAGTTCCCTCTTGTACAGTTATGAGCTGATAGTCTTGCAGGAAAAGGGAAAAGGGAGCATTATTAATGGCCTGAACTTAACCATGTTAATTTGGAAGTAATCCCCACTCAAATTCAATGAGATTTGTAATCCTAACCCCACTTGCCTGGGAGTAAGCCCTCTGGATTCAGTGGGACATACTTCTGAGTAGACAGGTTGGGACTGAAGCCTTACTTCCTAGTGGGCATGCTTAGGATTGTATTTATTTACCAAAATGTATATACTGCTTGATTGTAATAAAACCTCTAAGTGATGTAGAAAATAATAATAATAATAAGAGTTAAAAACAGATATTTAAAAGCATTCAAAAATAATTATAAATTCAAACAGTAAGCTAAAAAGGCAGATTTTAATATCAACTTCTCCATCATGTTTGGATGGATTTTCCTAAATAATTTTTTTAGGCAGATGCCAAAAAGAGTACAACGAAGGCAGAGCTTGGAAGTAACGGATTACTTGTAATTCATTACTTTTTTGAGGAACGAGTGGGTAATTCAGTTACATTTTGATTGTAATAGAACTAGGAGTAATTTTATTACTTTTGTGGAGTAATTGTAATGTTTCCAGCATTACTTTTGGGCATTGCTTGGGAGGGGGAAGCAGGGGAGGTCTTCTGCTCCTCTGATTTGTGGATGAAAATCATTTGCCTCAAACTGGGTTTCTGTGCAGCATTTCTTTTCCCTCATGCTCTGTGGGTGGATAGGAGGTGACGAGGAAGGAGGTGGAGAGTGAGACGGGGTGGAGTGGAGAAAACAATTGTATAAAAAAATGGATGGTGGTGGTGAAGAATGGAGTGGAGGGAAGAAGGAGCCAGAGGGCAAGAACATGGATAAAGGAGGAGAAGGAGGCAGCAGCAGAATGGAGATAAAAAACTGTGGGGGTGAAAGGTGACAGCGTGTGTGTTTGGCTTCTTTGCTGCATTTGCAGTATTTTAACTTTTTTGCATCTCAGGGGAAAATGTTTGCTTCGGTGAGTGTCCCTTAGTTGGTGGCAGGGCAGGGTCTGGGAGGTGGTTAAGTGAGAGAGATTATGCTTGCTGGCTGAGTGGAGGGGGGTACACTTGGTTTGATGTGCAAAGATCTGAGTAGTGGCCTCTGCCTCCCTCCCCATCTCCCTTACCAGTGGAGAGACCACCATTGCTATCTCATGGATAAAAATAATTATTCTACTGCCTCTGTGTGTGTTTGTTTATTTTTAATGTTGTTTTAGGCTACTTAGATGTGCAGCAGCAAAGACCAGCACCTTGTAGGCACTTCTTAAAAAAAAAGTAACTGGAATGTAATTGTAGTGTTTACTTTTGAGAAAAAGTAAAGTAATCAGTTACTTTCAGAGCAATTGGAATTTTAATGGTAATTACTACTTTTTGCACTATGTAATTGTAACTATAATTTATTACTTTTTAAAATTAATCTTCCAAGTTCTGAACGAAGGTGCTTCTTCTTGTTATGTGCCTTCAAGTCGATTACAACTTATGGCAGCCCTATGAATCAGTGACCTTTAATAACATCTGTCATGAACCACCCTGTTCAGATCTTGTAAGTTCAGGTCTGTGGCTTCCTTTATGGAATCAATCCATCTCTTGTTTGGCCTTCCTCTTTTTCTACTCCCTTCTGTTTTTCCCAGCATTATTGTCTTTTCTAGTGAATCATCTGTTCTCATTGTGTGTCCAAAGTGTGATAACCTCACTTTCATCATTTTAGCTTCTAGTGATAGTTCTGGTTTAATTTGTTCTAACACCCAAGTATTGGTCTTTTTCACTGTCCATGGTATGTGCAAAGCTCTCCTCCAACATCACATTTCAAATGAGTTGATTTTTCTCTTATCCGCTTTTTTCACTGTCCAACTTTCACATCCATACATAGAGATCGGCAATACCATGGTCTGAATGATCCTGACTTTAGTCTTCAGTGATACATCTTTGCATCTGAGGATCTTTTTTAGTTCTCTCATAGCTGCCCTCCGCAGTCCTAGCCTTCCTCTGATTTCTTGACTATTGTCTCCATTTTGGTTAAGGACTGTGCCAAGGTATTGATAATCCTCGACAAGTTCAATGGCCTCGTTGTCAACTTTAAAGTTATATAAATCTTGTGTTGTCATTACTTTAGTCTTCTGTATGTTTAGCTGTAGTCCTGCTTTTGTGCTTTCCTCTCGAACTTTCATCAGCATTCGTTTCAAATCATTACCAGTTTCTGCCAGTAGTATGGTATCGTCTGCATATCTTATATTGTTGATATTTCTCCCTCCAATTTTCACACCTCCTTCATCTCGGTTCAATCTCGCTTTCCGTATGATATATTCTGCAGATAGATTAAACAAATAGAGTGATAAAATACACCCCTCTCACACCCTTTCTGATGGGGAACCAGTCAGTTTTGCCATATTCTGTTCTTACAGTAGCCTCTTGTCCAGAGTCTAGGTTGTGCATCAGGTCAATCAGATGCTGTGGTACCCCCATTTCTTTTAAAGCATTCCATAGTTTTTCATGATCTACACAGACAAAGGCTTTGCTGTGTTCTATAAAGCACAGGGTGATTTCCTTCTGAAATTCCTTGCTCCGTTCCATTATCCAACGTATGTTTGCGATATGATCTCTGGTGCCTCTTCCCTTTCTAAATCCACCTTGGATGTCTGGCATTTCTTGCTCCATATATGGTAAGAGCCTTTGTTGAAGGTGCTACCTGATATCAAACGGCTTGCCATCTCAAAGTAAAGTACCAAGGGAAGCATAGCCAGTGGATACTGGAAGTTTGAGCTCCTCATAGAGATTAACCTGTGCCAGGATTTTTTCCCTGTGAGGTCAGAAGGTTGTAAGCAGCTTTAGAACATAAGAGCAGCTCAACTGCTCAACAAACCAGTGGCCCATCTAGTTCATCAGCATGCTGCTTCCCACTGTGGCCAAACAGATGCATCCACATGCAGGTCATGAGGGCAATAGCACTCTCAGTTGGTTGTCCACAGCAGTTGGTTATTTAGAGCCATGCTGCCCCTGATCCTGGAGGTAGCATTCAGCTACTGTGATGATTCATCTTCCATGAATTTGTCTAATCCCCTTCTAGAGCCATTTAAGTTGGTGTCCATCAAGCTTGCTACTTGTTGCTTTGTTACTACATGGTACAGGGAGTACAAAAGACAGCTTCTCCTCCTCCTCCCCCCCCGAGCCATTCACTGGTTTGAGAGACAACTGTGGTGATCTGTCCCCCCCATGAGCCCTATGCTGGTGTGCATCACTCTGTTATAGATTTTTAAGAAGGTCAAAGGTTGGTAGGCACACCTCCATTTTGGTTTTCTCATGTTACAACTTCGTTCTTGCTGAGGATCGCCATGGAATCTTCCACCAGTCACACTTGTGATAAACCAACCAACCAGCCAACTGGTTTAGGAAGAATTTATGGCTGGGGAAGGAATGTAGCTCAGTGGCAGAGTACTTAAGGGGCCATGATCAATTCCCATCATCCAGGTAGGGCTTGGAAAGACTCCTTACCTGAACCCCGGAGAGCCTTTGTTAGTCAGAGCAGACAATACTGAGCTAGGTAGATTAATGGCCTGATGCAGTATAAGGCAGCTTCCTGTGTTCCCATGAATATCTTCATCTAATTGTTCAAATGGCCAAGCAAACCTGTATCTGGATGAAAAGTATATACATGGGTATAAATCCTTCCCGTTATTTATGTGTTTGTCAGAGGAATGTATGACGGCAAAACTGTTGTGAATCTAAATGATTATCCTTCTAATAAAAATTGCATAAAGTTCTGATCAAACACTGAGAATAACACTGGTAATATAAGTACATACATTCACTGCCCTAAACACATGCTGTTAAAAATACTCTATTTTCTGTACATTTATTTTTCCACTATTGAGACAGATGTCATATGGATTTTCAAATGTTTCTGCATTTTAACAAAAGTTCGGAACTTCAAAGAATGGCATATAAGCATGACTGCAGATAATAGAAATTACTCATGAATATCTTGAACACTCCAGCTGCAATCCTGTATAGACATACCTGGGAGTAAGCCTCATTGAACTCAAAGAGACTTACTTCTGAATAACATGCAGTGGATTGTGCTGTCACTCAGTTATTTGTACCATCTAGTTAAAATTTAAAATTAAATACCGTTGGGAATAGTGAGGAATATTTAGCTGGCTTTGTGTATGAGACTTGGCTTTGAACAATGTAATACACTGCAGATATCAGAGCAAAAATTGGTTATGATGCTTCATGGTACAGGATTTTTTTGAAGGTGCAAAGTGAAATAATTTATATCATAAGCCAAGATACATCAGCCTGAAACACTCAACTAGAATCCATATTGATTCATATATATGGAAAGCAAGTAGCACAGCACTCCTCTTCAGTGTGCCCTTCTTCCTTGGGGTGGTCATGGTCCCCCTCTGCCATTTTCACCATGAGGGGCAGATTAGGCTGAGAGATGGCCCCATGGAGGAGAGGAGCCCCCGCTGGACGGGCTGACCCCCCCATCTTTGGGAACACATTTCTAGGGTACTGGACATCAACACTGGCCGGGAGCTGCGCTGCAAGACCCCGGCCCTTCCTCGGAAGCAGGCTGTGGGGACCTCACATCAGGGCTAGTCACTGCCGCCATGTTGCCATCAGGGGTGTGGAGGCATGCGGGCCCAGCCCTCGGGCACTGACTTTCCAGGACACAGAGGAGGCCGAGTTGTTGGGCTCCGACACCCGGGGCTCTGGGTCCAGGGTCCAAGTTTGGGTTTGCCGACTTCACTCTGCCCAGCTAGATTTGGATGCTGCCCAAAGCAGGGGGGCAACGTGGGTGGCGGTGGAAGCAGCAGGGGAGGAGGAGGAGGTTCCGCGCAAGGCACCCCTGGAGTCCATGGAGGGGCAGTGGGGTTGCCCTCTGTCACCTTGCCAGGGCAGCTGGATGCCCAAGAAAATCAGGACATTCCCCTCCCAACAACAAACATATGAAACTATAGACCTGGTTGCAAATGCAATTCAGCTGGCTTTGAGGAGATTGGAACTTAACACAGAAAATGTAGTTACTTGTACCATGGATAAAGCCACCATTAAGAGCTACTATGTGTATTGTTATTTAACTTTTGCAGATTGTATTTTGTATTGTTTTATTGATGCATTTTTATATTGTATTTTATATTTGTATTTTTTGTAAGCTGCCTTGAGGGCCTTTGGCCAAAAGTGGGGTATAATAATAATAATAATAATAATAGTTACATGAGAAGTTGCCTTTTAAAAACGAGGCTTTGCTACCAATTTTCATAGGCATTTGCTTTGTCTATTTTGCTTAATGTGTTTATTCCAGCAGTGAGATGCACATTTGTTGTTGATGATGTTTTTAATTGTTGAATTGCTTCAGGATGTTTTATAGGAAGAAATTCATAAGTGGATTTAACTCCCCCTTTTTTACATGATTGCATATGATCTGAACAGTGAGATAGGGAGAATCCCTTTTTAAATGACTCCTGCCTCAGAAGGATTGTTAGATACATGAAATGTGCTGGTATGTTATGATGTAAGCTTACATCCACAACTCATTTTCTTATTGTGCGACAGCAGAAAATTAGAAAACGTTTATCTCCAGTCAAGGTACTTTATATTGGGAATGGGCGAGAAATTCAACTGAGTTCTCATTTAAAAGTGAACTCTTTCATATTTTCCAAAGCAATACATGAATTGAAACACAGCCATCCTTTGAAATTGGCATTTTTCTGAATTTTGCAATGCCGTTCTCCAGGCAAGTAATGTTTATAAAAATGCATATATTAGGATAAAGCATGCATAAAAATGCATAAATTCATGCCAATAGCATATAAAATGCATTATGTTCGAGAAAATTGCTTTGCTAAAATGTGTACATTAAGCAAAAATGCACACAAAAATATATTAGGAGAAAGTTGCTGATGAATTTTCATGAGGAGCTTATTTTTAAAAAAAATCACAAACTGATGTGGAAATGTGGAGAACAAGACTAGAAAAATGAGAAACTGAGAGAAATTCTAATTGACTGGTTCACCCATCCCTACTTCTCATGAATAAAATGGATGTATCTTTCATTCCTAAAGGAATGATCACATTCTGACAATTTCCTGCAAGTATTTTGATTGTAAAGAGCACTTGGACATGTGTTGTCCCTGACTATGAATCTGAACTCTGCCAACCTGAACAGGAAATTTCAAGCACAAAGCCTTTAGGAAGTTGACCGAATATAAGAAATAAACAGTAGAGGGCACTGATCTAACACTAAATGGAATAAGCTCTCAGGTCCACTTTCTCTCATACTAGACTAATATGGTAATATCAATCATTTTCTCCCTTTACCCATCCATATTAATTGCTAGAACAGGCACAACCTTTCTAATAGGTGACGGTAGCACTCAGAAACACTGTTATAATGCCTCCACTCTT
The DNA here is from genome assembly GCF_030035675.1 of Rhineura floridana. NCBI lineage: Eukaryota > Metazoa > Chordata > Lepidosauria > Squamata > Rhineuridae > Rhineura > Rhineura floridana. Next base: position 169,166,619 of record NC_084482.1, on the reverse strand, counting down.
CACGGTGACTGGAAAACTAATTGCAAGACATTGTGGGAATTCAGGAGTTTCTAACATTGTTTGCAGGGGTGAAAACAGCATGCAATTTATTCTAGGACAGACATGTTCTGCAATATAAACCCAGAGGAATGATGAGCCATATATTCCAGTCATTTCTCCACTCTTAGTCACAAGACATTGCATGGAATTAGGGTTCTCAGATAGGGATGGATGGAATTGTCCCAGTTTGTCCCAGTCAATGGCGGCTCGTGGCTCCATGTCAGTGGGGCAGTGGAATCCGCTCTGGAATTTTAGTCTTAACTTTCAGGGAGCTGTCCAAGGTGCTGAAGCACCTAGGATTTATGAAAGTTCATACTGAAATCTGGAGAGATTCCACGGCTACACTGACATGGAGCAAGTAGGCCTACATTAGTGAGTTTGTTTGGACTGTTGTTTAGTCATTTTTAGACAATAAAAGAATTACTGTTAACCTACTGTCATCTCTGGCATTCATTAAACAATCACCACCACTCATTCCCAGAGTGCCCATTATATTAGGTGCATGAGGGAATCCCCATCGCCCACTGCTCCACACATAGATGCTAGCCTTGGTTACCCTGATCAAAATGCTCAGGGAGACCTTGAGATGAGATATGAAATTGAGGAAGCATCCAAACTAGGAAATGTGGTAGTAATGGGTGACTTCAACTACCTGGACATAGACTGGTTGCATATGTGTTCCAGTCATGACAAAGAAGCAAAGTTTCTAGATATTCTAAATGACTATTCCCTAGACCAGTTGGTCATGGAACCGACCAGAGGGACGGCAACCCTGGACTTAATCTTCGATGGGGACCGGGACCTGGTGCAAGATGTAAGTGTTGTTGAACCGATTGGGAGCAGTGACCACAGTTCTATTAAATTAAACATACTTGTAACTGGCCAATTGCCAAGAAAATCCAACACGGTCACATTTGACTTCAAAAGAGGAAACTTCACAAAAATGAGGGGATTGGTAAAAAGAAAGCTGAAAAACAAAGTCCAGAGGGTCACATCACTCGAAAATGCTTGGAAGTTGTTTAAAAACACTATATTAGAAGCTCAACTGGAGTGCATACCGCAGATCAGAAAAGGTACCGCCAGGGCCAAGAAGATGCCAGCATGGTTAACGAGCAAAGTCAAGGAAGCTCTTAGAGGCAAAAAGTCTTCCTTCAGAAAATGGAAGTCTTGTCCGAATGAAGAAAATAAAAAAGAACACAAACTCTGGCAAAAGAAATGCAAGAAGACAATAAGGGATGCTAAAAAAGAATTTGAGGAGCACATTGCTAAGAACATAAAAACCAACAACAAAAAATTCTATAAATACATTCAAAGCAGGAGACCATCTAGGGAGACAATTGGACCCTTGGATGATAAGGGAGTCAAAGGTGTACTAAAGAACAATAAGGAGATTGCAGAAAAGCTAAATGATTTTTTTGCATCTGTCTTCACAGTGGAAGATATAGGGCAGATCCCTGAACCTGAACTAACATTTGCAGGAAGGGATTCTGAGGAACTGAGACAAATAGTGGTAACGAGAGAGGAAGTTCTAAGCTTAATGGACAATATAAAAACTGACAAATCACCGGGCCCGGATGGCATCCACCCGAGAGTTCTCAAAGAACTCAAAGGTGAAATTGCTGATCTGCTAACTAAAATATGTAACTTGTCCCTCGGGTCCTCCTCCGTGCCTGAGGACTGGAAAGTGGCAAATGTAACGCCAATCTTCAAAAAGGGATCCAGAGGGGATCCCAGAAATTACAGGCCAGTTAGCTTAACTTCTGTCCCTGGAAAACTGGTAGAAAGTATGATTAAAGCTAGATTAACTAAGCACATAGAAGAACAAGCCTTGCTGAAGCAGAGCCAGCATGGCTTCTGCAAGGGAAAGTCCTGTCTCAGTAACCTATTAGAATTCTTTGAGAGTGTCAACAAGCATATAGATAGAGGTGATCCAGTGGACATAGTGTACTTAGACTTTCAAAAAGCATTTGACAAGGTACCTCACCAAAGGCTTCTGAGGAAGCTTAGCAGTCATGGAATAAGAGGAGAGGTCCTCTTGTGGATAAGGAATTGGTTAAGAAGCAGAAAGCAGAGAGTAGGAATCAACGGACAGTTCTCCCAATGGAGGGCTGTAGAAAGTGGAGTCCCTCAAGGATCGGTATTGGGACCTGTACTTTTCAACTTGTTCATTAATGACCTAGAATTAGGAGTGAGCAGTGAAGTGGCCAAGTTTGCTGACGACACTAAATTGTTCAGGGTTGTTAAAACAAAAAGGGATTGCGAAGAGCTCCAAAAAGACCTCTCCAAACTGAGTGAATGGGCAGAAAAATGGCAAATGCAATTCAATATAAACAAGTGTAAAATTATGCATATTGGAGCAAAAAATCTTAATTTCACATATACGCTCATGGGGTCTGAACTGGCGGTGACCGACCAGGAGAGAGACCTCGGGGTTGTAGTGGACAGCACGATGAAAATGTCGACCCAGTGTGTGGCAGCTGTGAAAAAGGCAAATTCCATGCTAGCAATAATTAGGAAAGGTATTGAAAATAAAACAGCTGATATCATCATGCCGTTGTATAAATCTATGGTGCGGCCGCATTTGGAATACTGTGTACAGTTCTGGTCGCCTCATCTCAAAAAGGATATTATAGAGTTGGAAAAGGTTCAGAAGAGGGCAACCAGAATGATCAAGGGGATGGAGCGACTCCCTTACGAGGAAAGGTTGCAGCATTTGGGGCTTTTTAGTTTAGAGAAAAGGCGGGTCAGAGGAGACATGATAGAAGTGTATAAAATTATGCATGGCATTGAGAAAGTGGATAGAGAAAAGTTCTTCTCCCTCTCTCATAATACTAGAACTCATGGACATTCAAAGAAGCTGAATGTTGGAAGATTCAGGACAGACAAAAGGAAGTACTTCTTTACTCAGCGCATAGTTAAACTATGGAATTTGCTTCCACAAGATGCAGTAATGGCCACCAGCTTGGATGGCTTTAAAAGAAGATTAGACAAATTCATGGAGGACAGGGCTATCAATGGCTACTAGCCATGATAGCTGTGCTGTGCCACCCTAGTCAGAGGCAGCATGCTTCTGAAAACCAGTTGCCAGAAGCCTCAGGAGGGGAGAGTGTTCTTGCACTCGGGTCCTACTTGCGGGCTTCCCCCAGGCACCTGGTTGGCCACTGTGAGAACAGGATGCTGGACTAGATGGGCCACTGGCCTGATCCAGCAGGCTCTTCTTATGTTCTTATGTTCTTACTATAGGATGAGGCAGAAGGGGGCTGTGTCAGCCCAGCTTTTCCCTGTTTCCTGAACAGTATGCCTGAGATCCTGATCACAGCAGACCTGCATGCCAAGGTGGAAATGAAGCAGTAGAGTTCTGAGATGGTAGCATGGATTGTACCACACTCTGCAGGTGGTAGATCACTATTTTTAATGCATGAATTCTTTCCTGCAAGTAGAAAACGAGTAGGACAAGTTTTCCTAGCAGGTTCTATCACATATACCAAGCACCATCATAACTAACACCCGGTCACAAACATCTCCTTTTAGGGAAGGTGATCGAGAGGGTTGTGGTGCACCAATTGCAAGCACTCTTCGATGAAACAGATTATCTTGACCTGTTCAACTCTGGGTTCAGGCCTGGTTATGGGACAGAAACAGCCTTGGTCGCCCTGATGGATGACCTTTATCAGGAGAAGGACAGGGGAAGTGCAACCCTGTTACTCTTAGTTGATTTCTCAGCAGCTTTTGATACCATTCACCATGGTATCCTTCTGGGCCAACTTGGTGAGATGGGTATTGGAGGAACTGTTTTACAGTGGTTCTGATCCTATCTCCAAGGTCAGTTTCAGAGAATAGCACTGAGTGATTGGCCTCTTGGCAGTTGTGATGTGGGTGCCGCAGGGTACCATCTTGTCCACCATCCTGCATAACATCTGTATGAAGCCCTTGGGAGCGGTCATCAGGAGATTTGCAGTGAGGTGTCAGCAGTCCGTTGGTGATACCCAGCTCTATTTCTCTGTAACATCTGAATTGGGAGAGGCAGTGCAAGCCCTGGACCAGTGCCTGACTCGGTTGTTGGCTGGATGAGTCTGAATCATAGCAAGACAGAGATACTGTGGATTGGTGGTTTCCAAATTCAGATAATTGGTCATTTGCTTGCTTTGGATGGGGTCGTACTCCTTCTAAAAGAGCAGGTTCATAGTCTGGGGGTGCTCCTGGATCCATCTTTGTCACTAGAGGCCTAGGTGACCTCAGTGGCTAGGAGTGCCTTTTACCAGCTTCAGCTGGTAAGACAGCTGTGGCCATTTTTCAACTTGGATAGCCTGACCACTGTTGTCCATATACTGGTAACCTCCAGGATGGATTACTGTAATGCACTCTATGTGACGCTGCTCTTGAGGTTGGTCCGGAAGCTGCAGCTGCTGCAAAATGTGGCAGCACGATTGCTCACTGGGGCAGGGTATTGCCAACATGTCACCCCTCTGCTGAAAGAATTGCACTGTTTGCCCATTAGCTACTGGACTAAGTTCAAGGTTCTGGTTTTGGTTAAAAGCCCTATACAGCTTGGGACCAGGATACCTGAAAGCAGAGCTTGGAAAAGTTACTTTTTTGAACTACAACTCCCATCAGCCCAATCCAGTGGCCATGCTGGCTGGGGCTGATGGGAGTTGTAGTTCAAAAAAGTAACTTTTCCAAGCTCTGCCTGAAAGATTGTCTTACCCCTTACATTCCCTCCCTTTAAATATTAGACAGGCACTATCTCTGTTATCTTTTTGGTGCCTACTGAAGACCTTCCTCTTTCAACAAACCTTTTAAGTAGAGAACTTATCCCACTCTGCATCTGTGCTGGAATTGCTTTTTAAGATCTTTTTTTAAAAAAAGATGTTTTTAAAGTTTTTAAAAGATGTTTTTAAAGATGTTTTGTTTTAATATATTTTAATGTCTGTTTTTATGATGATTTCGATTGTTTTTGCTGTTTTTGCTTGCTGCCCTGGCTCCTACTGGGAGGAAGGGCAGGAGATAAATCAAATAAATAAATAAAAATGTGTCAAATATGTCAGCAGTATTCCCTTGGAGTTGGAAGAAAGATTAGATCTTTGTGAATCAATGATGCCCATATGAAGTGTCCAGGATATCCACTCTATCTTTCTAATGCGTCTTTAGAAAAGAACTTGCAGGAAGTGTCTCTCTCTCCTTATGAAGGAGCATGAATAATGAAATCTTTCACCTGCAGTATGCAGGATTCTGTCAGTGCATATGTAGATTGGAGAAGAGTTGGACAAGCAGTTTGCTGTACAAATTGTCAGACTGAAATGAAATGGGGAAAATGGGAGGGGTTGGCCCTTGAAGCAGGGTCTTGCTTTTAGGGGTGTGATAAAATGTTTTGGCTTGGGTGGGGCTGGGTTATGCACACTGTGATGGTAAGGCAGAGTAATGGCAGCTTCCTACAATACAGCTGTATTCATGGTGGGGGAGACATCTGCCAGCTGGAGTCCATCCAGAAGAACTTCCTTCCTTCTATGCCACACCAGCTCCCACTGAAGAAAGTGTAAAGAGCAGATTGGTTGGCCTTGGCTGACGTGAAAAAGGTCATTCAGGGAAACAGAATTCAGCCAGAACACACTGCTCCTGGTGTTTTAAGAGCCAAGAGTCCAACAAATGTTTGAACTGCAACATTGTCAACAAAAGGATTGCAATGCAATCTAATCTCATCACTGAGAAAGGCTGAAACATCTTGAAATTGCATTGACAGCAACATGCCTATAAAATGCAATTGGATACACGATACCATTTTGAACTTCTAAAGACTTTATGCCATCATTTCTCCCCTCTCTCAGCTGAATGGAGACTAGCTTAACTAAAGATATATAATGGCATTCAGTGTTCCTGAATCAAATTGCACAGTCTTCTTAAATAAGATTTAACCGGGCGTGTTCTGATGTTCCCTACCTCCCTTCCCATTTGTGGTGTAGTGGTTAAGCTGTTGGACTATGAAGCTCACTGGGTGACCTGGGGCCAGTCACTGCCTCTTATCCTCATGAAAACCCTACTCATAGGGTCGCCGTAAGTCAGAATCGACTTGAAGGCAGTCCATTTACATTTTACCACTGAGCTACAGCTCTTCCTCAGTCTGCCAAACCACCCAGAGTGGAACACTGCTCAGATCAGCAACTGCAGACCAGACTGGCAATCCATTAAGGAAGAGATGCATAGTCTTCTTCAGTCTAAGGACCAACATTCCCTTCTAGGCTACCTTCCTGCGGCTACATGCCGATGGTGGATGGAGCCATATGATAGATGTGTATAAAATTATGCATGGCATCGAGAAAGTGGATAGAGAAAAGTTTTTTCTCTCTCTCTCATAACACTAGAGATCATGGACATCCCATGAAGTGGAATGTCGGAAGATTCAAGACAGTACTTCTCCATGCCATGCATTTTTAAACTATGGAATTCACTCCCACAGGAGGCACTTGCCTGTGGTGAGCAGGACCAGAGACAAAAATCAGTGGAGCAATACATTTTAATTTTACCTTTGTTGTTGTTATATGCCTTCAAGTCTTATGGCGACCCTATGAATCTTTTTTGCATATATTCATAAGGTTTTCATGGTAAGAGGTATTCAGAGGTGGTTTGCTATTGCCTTCCTCTCAGCCTATGGCACCTGGTATTCCCAGGCCGGTCTCCCATCCAAGTACTATCCAGGCCTAACCCTCCTTAGCTTCTGAGATCGGATGAGATTGGGCTTGTGTTGGAGAACTCATATTCAGACAATAAATAAAAATATATTCTTTGGGAATTATAAGGTTATAATATTTCTAATAGTGTAGCCATCATCTAAAAATCCTTTCCTTGGTGTACTGTCTCTCCTGTCTGCTAAAGCTGAAATGCATAAAATGCTTCACACAGCTTGAACTCTGAAAAGATAAGATAACATAGAACACTGTGCTGAACTTCCCAGTATCTCCAAGACGTAGGAAGAATTGCATAGCTAAATTGCTTAGCTAAAATGCTTAGCTCAATAGTGGGAGTACTCAGCTCATAACGAAAATGTACTGAGATGTGAAGTCCGGAACATTACCAAATTGACTAGAACATAATGTAAACAGTGTAATGCTCATGCTATGCAATGCCTATGTAATACTGTAATGCCTAGGTAATACTGATGTGTAAACTCCTGATTCATTAATGCTAATTTCGTTGTCCTGAAGTGTAGAAATACTCCAGGCAATTAATATCATGCTGCAGTTCTCCACTCACTCAGAGGGAGACTGACCAAGCATATGCTTGTCATCCAATAAAGGCCTACCTTTTTGCTGCAAGCCTGTGTCTTTAATTCCCTCAACGACCCCCAGTCCAACAAACTACAAAATTCCCTGTCACATGTTCCATCTTCTCCTCCGTGAAACAAAGAGACATTATCAGAGTTCAAAGACACATTCCAGGCAAAAAACAAACATTCAAGGAGGGTGCGAAGCAAGGCCAGGAGTGATGTGGCTGAGGAGGGGCTGGTAGCCTTGAAAGAGCCCTGAGGGCCAGATATAGGGCTCCCTTCGGGAGGAAGGACAGGATATAAATTTAACAATAAATAAATATAGAGCCTTGAAGAACTGCCTTTGGCACCCAAACCTGTCGTTCCCCAGTAAGGAAATGTGATTGCAGTTTAGTGGCTACTAACAAACTCTTTCCTTCAGACTATCTTTAGTTCATCTGAATTTAAAGTAACTGGTATTCATCTGCACTGACCCAATAAACAGATTAGATGGGGTGCAGATAAATATTTGGTATACAACAGGGGAAAAAAAGTTACCCTCCCAACAATTTCTTACCTCTTGAGGGAAACATAGTTTGTAAAAATGAAATTTTTGACATGGATTTTGAGAGCCAGTGTGGTGTAGTGGTTGCAATGTTGGACTAGGAATGAGAAGACCCAGGTTCAGATCGCCACCTAGCCATAAAACTAACCTGGGGGGGGGCTTCTCAGAGGAAGGACAGGATTAGAATGTAATAAATAAATAAATTTCATCTACATTTTTTTTTTACTAAAGCACACTGGCTTTTGTTTATGTATCATCATGTTAAAATAAGAACATGAAGATAGTGAAAGTCCACAATGGCATTCCCACCTTAAAGTGGGGGCAGGTTTGCCTTCACCCGAAATGAGTAGAGAAGGCTCGGGAGGTCTACTCCCAATTGGGTGAGGGAGGAAGGTGAGGCCACGTCATGCCTCAGTGGGGGAGAAGGGGAGCAGTAGTATTTAATACTGCTCCGCCTCCCTAACTCTTGTCCTCGTGTTCGTTTGCTCCCTCCTTCCCTCCCTATGGCAGTATGGGCTTTGTCGGTCACCAATGGGGCCAAGTAGGAATTTTTTTGGTTGGGCCCCACTTTTCGGAGCCCTTCACATTTTGCCTACTTTATACTGTGGGGTTGATTCGTTTGGCTTTAAGGGGAGTGGTGTGGTGACGGCCAGTTTTGGCATTGAGTTTGGGCAGGTGAGGAATTAGGTGGAGGGAGAGGTAGGTATTCTGAGGCATTTTGGGTAAGGACGTCCCCTCAGGAATATTACAGGACTCCGGTCTGCGGATAACTGGCGGGTGCCCCTGTGGATTGTCATGCATATTGGGGTGAACGCGTGTACAGCGGGGCCAGGATGCACATGCCAAACCTCTCCCAAGGTTCACTGGGCAAGGAGGGAGTCTTGGCCTATATCCCTGCATCAGAACCTACAGACCCTGCCCTGCCACCAACTAAGGGACACTCACTTAAGCAAACATTTTCCCCTGAGATGCAAAAAAGTTAAAATAATGCAAATGCAGCACAGTAGCCAGAGAGGGTGGTGGAGGCCACTTTGTGTGCCAAGTGCAAACACAGTATTCTCTCTCTCTCTCTCTCTCTCTCTCTCTCTCTCTCTCTCTCTCTCACACACACACACACACACACACACACACACACACACACACACACACACACACACACACACACGTCGTCATCTTTCACCTCCACAGTTCTTTCCATTCTGCTGCTGCCTCCTTCTCCTCCTTTATCCATGTTCTTGACCTCCGGATCCTTTTTCCCTCCACTCCATTCTTCACCACCACTATCCATTTTTTTAAATAATTGTTTTCTCCACTCCACCACGTCTCACTCTCCGCCTCCTCCCCATCCACAGAGCATGAGGAAAGAGCGACACTGCACAGAAGCCCAGTCTGAGGCACATGATTTTCATCCACAAATCAGAGGAGCAGAAGACTTCCCCTGCTCCCCCCCCCAAGTAATGCCCAAAATTCTGGAAATGTTACAATTACTCCACAAAAGTAGTAAAATTACTCCTAGTTCTATTACAATCAAAATGTAAAGGAATTACCCACTCGTTACTCAAAAAAGTAATGAATTACAAGTAATTCATTACTTGTAACTGGTTACTTCCAAGCTCTGCAAGGAACATTAAGCCAAACTAGGCTCTGATACTTTCTGTCAGAGGACTGACAAGAAATATGTTGCCGGGGCGGGGGTCTTCACTCCAGCAGGTCAGTTTGTTACATAAACCATGATTTAGTGATGAAAGAAAATATCTATGGCAATCCTCCCTGCCTTAACCTTTTACCTTAATTCCCAGTGCGCTTACCAAAAATAGAGATTTGTTATATTGTGATTGTACAGTCTGAAACAAATTGCTTCTGATCCCGTCTACTTTAAATTGTTCCATTGTTTAGAATAGAGTCAGATGACTGATTCCTTGTGTATCTTTCCTGGACTAACACTGTAGGGAACATGTTCAAGGCATTATCCAGGCACTGATTTGTCAACCATGACCTCCTGCCACATTATCTCACTGCAAACTGACACTCTTCATTTCTCAAAACTAGAGTTTCTTGCAGAGTCTTCTGTGTCCAGATTACACTACAGTCAGGGCCACATTATGACTTTTGTGGGCCCTAGGCACTTTTGCCTTCGTGGGCCCCTTCTTCCATAATAATAGCAATATTAAAAATTATTTTTGATATAACTTTAAATACTTCAACATTTTTTTCTGTTTTAGGCAAAATTTAATAAGATTTTTTTGGGCCCTAAAAATTTCATTTTTTTCTGATGTGAGAAAAAAATTAAAAGATTTTCTTCGACCCTAAAAGTTCATTTTTTCCCTTCTGATTTTAAAAGAAATTAAAACATTTTTGTGGGTCCCTAAAAGTATCGTGGGCCATAGGCACTATGCCTACTGTGCCTAATGGATAAGTCGGCCCTGACAACAGTACATGTGAAAGACAGATGGGAAGGTATCAATAACTCCTGTAAATGAATGAACACCTAGCCCTTACATCTTTTTGAGCAAGTACAATTCAGTGGGTATAGAGCCAGAGAGAGCTCTAGGTTTAAATACCAACTCTGCTATGGAATCAGTTTCCTGCAAGTTACTCAAATCAGTCTGAATTCCTATCTATACATGGGCAAAGATACTTTTCTACATCCAAGGGCAGTTTTATCATCTTAGAAAAGAAAGCTTTTAGAGAACTTTGCCTATGGGTGAAATCCAACAGTGTACATCTCACAGCAGAACGGACACAGTTGGCACAATGGATTTCCCTTTGCCATGCAGCCTTCTGTGCACCACCATATTTACTCTGCAGAAATGCGGACCTTCTGGAGAAGATTTGGGAGCTGGGAGGGGCTGCAAAGGGAGGAGAGGCAGGAACAATTCCATTACTAGACCAGAAGTCCACTTGCCAATGTTGGGTGTTGTCCTATATTTATAATTTATTTATTAGATAATTTCTATTCTGCCTTTCCATTGGCTAGTATGTTGCTGAAAGGATGCTAATTATGTGTAAAGTATATCAATAAATGAGATACAAGCAACCCAATGGTGAGTTGAATTTTGGTTTCTTTGCACATTCCTGAGAGAATGTCCCGAAGGATATAAGCAGAACTTCCCTTCTATGGGCAAAGAGAAGGTCCTCCATTGCCATCTGACTGCAGTAAGAGCCCAAAGGAGACATTCTGGGGATGTGTCAGGAGTGGATTAGTGAAGGCTTTGGATTCAAAGCTACCTCCATTCCCAGACATGCCCCCAGGATGGGGAAAATTTTTTTTTTTCCACACTGAAACCAGCAAGGTGTGCGTGTAAGAAGTCTGGGGGGCACTCTCCATCTTGCCAGCCTGAGCCAAGTAGAGTTTTGGATCTGGTGGTTCCTCCACCACAGAGTGTCCTCCTTCCATCCTTGTAGGATTTCTCTGGCTTTCTGGGAGTAACTGCACAGAACATAGTGGGACTTCATTACAGTGTGGCTTCCATGGTCGTACAAAGTTCTTATGGATATGAATGGCACACTAGTTTGATGAAGTACTTGTGTTTCTCTCTAAATTAATTAAATCACCCTTGCAATAGTATTTTCCCAGCAGTCAGCACTGTCCCTCAGACTGTGATGGACGTCTAGAGTGGGAATAGGGTCATCTTCTCCAGGATGAAATATCTTTTATGGTTCTTTATTTCTCAGTGTATGCCAAAGTGACAAAAGATAATGAGACACAATGATAACAAATTCTTCCTGGCTTGCACATAGAAGGAGGGAAATCAGATTGGAGCAATCAAGATTTTGATTCACAGAGTGGGTATCTTGCACATTTCTGAAAGCTTCCAAGGTGAAAGAGTCACCTTTACATGAATGCAGGTATTTCATGGCTTTGTTGTATTCTCTAAATCTGTGTTATTTTCTGTGCATTGAGGTGAGAGTAAGTAGCTCTGCTGTAATCTCTTGAGTAGGCTGAGTGTGGGGGCAGAAAACTATGGGAAGGATATAGAAAGAGCAGTGGGAGAATTGAAAAAAAGTATGACTAACTATCAGGGCATTAGGAAATCCTGGGCAACATGCTTGACAGTTGGATTATAGTAATGTCAAAGCTTTGTGAGCTCTTAAAATGTTACTTTCTGAATGACCTTTCTGTAACTATTTGAAAGATTTCCTTTCCTTTCATCTCCCAGCATCCCCAACTGATTGTTAAATGCTTCCATATCTCTGAATCATAATCTCACTAAACTCTACTAGTGATAACTTTGATACTTCCCTATCATCTCAAGCATCTAAGGACTGGTGAATCCTCTGAGGTTCTCTTTGGATTGCCTCCTAATTTTCTTAAGGTCCTCCTTAGAGTCAAAGAAGCGGGAAAATTCTGAGTGGGTCAGAGGATTGACAACCCCTGGTCACCTTGATTATATCACAAACATCTACCCCCCCCATATCTCCATATCTCCCTTCCTTCCTTGGGCTGAACAGAAGCAGAGGTGGTGACTTAGCGTAGGGAGAATATTAGAGGCTTTGCAAGTTCCCTTGAAAGGACTAGATTTCCCATAAATGCTGCATTCTATCATTTCAAAGGGAGGATGGTGTATGGGCAAATAAATCCACAAGACATCTAGATGTACTGGGACTGCCTTCAAGTCGATCCCGACTTATGGCTACCCTATGAATAGGGTTTTCATGGTAAGCGGTATCCAGAGGGGGTTTACCATTGCCTCCCTCTGAAGCTAGTCCTTTCCAGCTGGCTAGGGCCTGCTCAGCTTGCCACAGCTGCACAAGCCAGCCCCTTCCTTGTCCGCAACTGCCAGCTGGGGGGCAACAGGGCTCCTTGGGACTATGCAGCTTGCCCACGGCTGCACAGGTGGCAGGGCACATAACCCCTGAGCCACTCACTGTGGAGGTGATCTTTAGCTGGCCTTTGACACCCAGGAGACATGAACGGGGATTTGAACTCACAGACTCTGGACTCCCCGCCAGGCTCTCCTCCCCACTGTACCAAGGAGGTTTAGAGTGCCATGCCCCATTCCCTCTGTCCCATATTCTTGTCTCACACCCCTGTTTTTACTGATCTTTAGGGCTGTTTATTGCTTTCTCAGTCTGCTTGCATGGTACAGTAGTCTGAGAAGCTCTGTTAGGACGGTAAGCTCAATTTGCTGGCTTTCTCACTCTGCATATATCGACAAAAAGCTGGGAAGAGGCCTTTACTCTGCCAATGCTGAAAACAAAAGCTGGAAAAAGGCTGTTTAATTAGCCAAAACAGACAGTCAATGAGCTCATCACATACACTGATAGGGGCTGGGAATGAGCTTCATAGCTGTACTCTTACCCCTGGGAAAGATAAAAATCTCACAGGCATAGGTGCCACCTGGGCATCCTCCCAGAGGGTCTTTTTGGTATAAATAAAGGACCCTAGATCTGGGAAGATAAGCCTCAACACTGGCCTGAAGAGAAGCATGGTGTGATGTAAATCCAAACGAGGTCATAAAGGAGATCTCTTCACTGTTGCTGTCTGAGGCTTTCAACAGAAAAAGGAGAACATAAGATAAGATCTGTACTCATCATTAGCAGCTTTAAGTGTTTTAGTGCCTGCCTGACAAAAAACAACAGCTTTGCTTCAATAAAGAACTAAATTTTCTTTCTTCACAAGTGTGTTTCATAGTCTTTGAGATCCCGAACTTTCATGCCTTTGGCAAAACTTGCGTCTGGCAAAACAAATGGGGAGGGAGAAATAGGAAGAACAGAGGAACAAAAGCATTTCCCCCACATTTCCTTGTATGATCTCTATACGCACACACCGACATCTTTTTCCCTTATTGCTGCTGCTCCTGCCAAGGGAAGTTTGAGTACTTGTTTTCCTTTCACTGAAATGAATACGGCCATACTACCCTGATCATGCCCGATCTCGTCAAATCTCGGAAGCTAAGCAGGGTCTAAATATAAAGATCCCTAGGGTCACCATAAGTTCTAATCGACTTGAAGGCATATAACAACAACAAAATATAAATTACATAACTTCACCACAGCAAGTGGACAGCAAGATGAATAACGTAGTTTTGGGTAGAAGATGAACTGCAGTGGAATGGAAACAGTGCTGCATGTGACGAATACAGAAAATGATGCCTTCTGGCAACACTATGGTTTTGGCAGTATCTTTGACTTAGAGGGTTCCATTCTATTAGGTACTAGATGTCATGTTTGCCTTCACTGCAGCCTATACCATCAGATTCCACAGCTTGCCATGAATGTTTAGAACTTCATTCAAACCAGTGCTCTGGTCCCTGCTTGAAACTGGTCCATCCCACATATGGATAATGAAGTCATAGCTATGGATAATAAAGCCATGATTGCAAAGTGAAGAGCTGTACCATCACCAGATAAATGGGTGTGGCATATTTTGTTTCTTTGACCTTTTGACATGAGCCCAGTTAATTGTACTTATTGCTGTGGGCAAATAGGGCTGAGTGGCAGGTATTAATGAAACAATATAGAAGCTAGCCAAAAGTAAATTTGCAAAACAAAGCAATCTGTCTGTTCATGTTTGCTAATTGCTTAAGTCTGTGAAATTAAAATGCCATCATTCCTCATGTCAATATGGATGTAAATACTTGTGTATCATCGGAGAAACCCAAGGAACACACCATTCATTTGATAAAGCTTATTAAAAACAGAAGGCATTAAACAGAACTATTTCAACCAGAATTTATATACCAGGAAGCGGCAGGGGCTTGAATATTCACATTACAGCTCATTGAAAAGGCAATGGACTATGCAACAAGATTGACAACAAAGAGAAAAATGATGAGGAAAATTGCCTTACTTATCTGCTAGAGCGCTCTTGACTGCCAACTGTAATTTTATGTTGATTATATTAAAAATACCATTAATAGTATTTGTGTATCATAATCACACAACGAATAAAGAGTTAGCTGAAATGTGCTCCATTTTTAATCGCAGCCTTATATTTGTATGTTTTTCAGGCATCATCAATTGCTGTCATTTTTACTGCTGCAAACAGAGTATTTTAATGTTCTCCGTTAAAGGTCGGTTTTTGTGTGATGTGCCTTTACTGCAACAATTTAGATGGTAAATAAACATAGTGGCAGAATCTGTATTTCTTAAGGCAACCGCTTGATCCAGTAACATAAGCCTTAAACTTGTAATACAACAATATGGATTCACCATTTTAATGTTTCCTATTACACTGGATAATCAACCATTATATAGCATAACTGTCCCCCCCCAAGTACATCATGAAAATGGCATGTGCTATACAATCCTAGTATAGTAATCTAGAGGTAATATGGAATTTGGCAGTAAATCAGTTAGGTCAGGGGGTCAAATGTGGCCTTCCAGGCCTATCTGGATCTCAGGACTCTTCCCAGACCACATCGTCTCTTAGCCACACCCCTCTCCCCAGGGCATGCCCTTCACTAGCCCTGCTTCAAACCTTCCTTGAGTGTTTTTGCCTGGCTGGAATGTGTCCATGAACTCTGATAATGCCTCCTACTGGTTGCCTGGATGGAGGCTAGAGTGGGCTGTGTGAGTGTGTGTAGAAACTAGCCCACTGCACATAGATAAAATGTGCATATGTTGCTTCATCCACTTTTGTCTCTGGCCCTTCTCCTCACAGGAATATGCCCCTCAGAAGGTTGACCAAATGTAATGTGGCTCTTAGGCTAAAAAGGGTTCCCAAACTCTCAGGAAGGGGATTTTATTATTTTCCATATGCTGTATATAGGTAAGAAAATGGAACACCATGCAGGTAAGCTATGCAGGGGATTTTGATCTCAAAATCCACATGCAATGATTGATGAACTAAGCCCCCCCCCTCATTCATTCACTGAATGCATGGGCGAGGTCATATGTATAGAGCACTCTCCTTCCTTCCTCCACCTCATAGGACTCTCTGTCTTCCTGGTCCCCCCTCTTTCTTTCTTTTCTTTGTTTTTCACTACTTTCCATCCACATGCATCCCAGAGACCTGACCATATTTTTTGTCATCTCTAGAGGCCACAATTATTTTCAGCTTTATTCTCCTGTTTAGCTTTCCTCTTAGTCTTTCACTCTTTCCCCACCACACCCTGAATCTCATCCAGATCAGAAAAAGAACTGCTCCCCACCCTTCTGTCCTCAGTTTGTCAGTTATATTGTTGGCTTGACTGGACTGCGCAGTTGGTCTGTTGATGGGCTCCAAAATCTTCTTCACACCATTATACAAATGACCAGTTTCCTAAACTGTCTTTTCTCCTGCTTTCCATAGAATCCCTTTGCTTCGTTGAATAAGTTAGGGAATTCTTCCTTTGTCATCCATTCTACTTTCTTCTGGAAATCTGGCTCAATTTTCAAATTTGTGCTTATGCAGACACTCTTTTGACAAGAGATTCATTTATTTCTATACTCCTCATATTGAAGAGTGGTAGTTCTGAAGGTCTTTTTCCAGTCTTCATATTGCTTTCTGTTTCATTCTCCAGTTCCTTCTCTTAGTCCTTCCCTGTTGAGATATGGCTTCTGCACCTCTTCACCCTGCACATATTTTCTTTCTGTGGCTGGGAAATGTTGACCTCCTGGTCCTGTTTCCTCTTTGATTCTTTTGAGTTTAAGGTTACTAATCCATTGTTCTTATCTGAGCCTTGATTTTGACCTCTTTAAGTGCTGTACTGTGTCTGATCTCTTTGCCTCTGGATTCTCCTTTGATTTATAATGAACTTTTTCATGATCTCTGCTGCCTTCCATTCATGTCATGGTTTTGTAATGTCTGGAGTATACTTTGCTTCTACACATGAGCTGTTTATGCCATGAAGCATTACTTTTCTGCAATCAGATGGAAACAGAATTAACACATAGGTTCCACACCACACTTACTAACTACATACTAATAGCAAACTCATTCTCTAAGTGCCTATTCTTACATAATCAAAATGGCACTATCCACACATGAGGGAAATATGAACAAGATTGGCAAAATGTCAAGTTTTACAGAAATAACAACATTCAAAAAGCTTTTAGAAAAACTGTAAGGGGGGGAACACCAAACACTCCCATGCAGGTTTAGAGAATATTCTGTGAGCACTAACTGACTCTTGGAGGCAAGGAAAATCAGGGTGGAAGAGTAGGAATAGAGTATCCTGGAAGAGGACATGGCTGATTGGCTGAAGTCCTGAACACTCTACACAGCAACATTAAGTTGCAGGCTCCACAAGATGAAAAACCACACAGACATGACTGGGTGAAAATAGGCCACAACTTCATTTGTCCCACATTTAATTTAAATTTCAACATTATAATATACAGAAAGAATGGCACGAATACCATATCATATAGGTTGGGACAGATATTCCCAGATTAGCCCAGTTTATGTCTAATGTCTACTGGAACAATCGGTCTCAAAACCACAGAGTGATTTCAGAAGTGGCTCAGGCTTCGAAGTAGTCCAGGTTGGCAAGTGTGAAGATAAGATGACATGACTGGGTAGTTTGCCTTCATCTTGATACTATTCTCCCCAGCCTACTGGCTGAGGAATCCTCACAGGAATTGTTAGGAATCAGGGGTCCACCCCAGTGCAGGCTGTTTTAAGGTAGGCTCCATCTAAGAACTGAGGGGGTGATGACCAGTGTGCCCCCCAAACTACGAACGAGGCCTAGTGGGAGATTTCTATTCAAAACCATGGGGTCCTCCTGATAGATCCTCCCAGTACCCATCACCCACCAGACAAGTTGTGACAAAAAACAAAACCAATGACTTAACTCATTGCTGTGAGGAAGGCAAAAAACTTTCCATAAAGAGGCAGTGCGGCCCAATGGGAGTGTGACACCCAGCATCCCCAGATGCCCAATTGGCTTAGGACAGGGAACAGGTATTTGTAGTGCTATATCATGCAGCAGAGCCCTTTCCTCAGCCCAAGATCCATCTGCAATATTTCTCAGAAGTTAGTGCCACTCAGCAGTTCATTGTTGGGAGGTACCCCAGAACAGCCCAAAAGGTCCTCACTAAGAGCTTGGTATAAACACAACTGTGCCAGAGCAGATGTGGCTTGGATGCAGGAACAGCCTGAAGATCTGACTCAGCCCCCGCCTGCATATAAGGTGATGGGGGGAGACAGGAAAGGCAAGGCAAGCAGAGGCAGCAGCAAACATAGCAGCAGTAGCAGCAATTGAAGAAAGTTTAACCTCAGAAGCAGCAGAGAGAGCTGAGAAGGGGTAGATTTAAGGTGAGGATAGTTAAAACAGTGGACTGTGAGCAGAGCAAGTACACAGTACTGGGCATGGGGGATATCCGCGGGGGGAGGAGAAACTGTCAATAAAATGTTGGACAGTAATTATGACTGTACAATTAAGCCTCACAGGAACCTTATGATGAGAAGAGTCTCAGACCCCCTCAACAAAGGAGTAAGGGACTCTGGTAATTCCATGAAAGTGTCAACCTACAGACCAATTTCTCATTTTTATATATAACTAACATGTTCTATATCATTTTAAAGATAATTTCCCTCAGTTTCATTATCTAGCAATAGTTTTGCAAAATGACATTTTACATGTAAGTAAAATAAACAGAAGCATGGCATGCAAGTTGACTCAGAATTTCTCTATGCTTTTCCTAATCTTAAATTAAAGAGCTCTCCAAGAAAATAAACAGTAGACTTTATATTGTTGAATTTGAAACATGGGAATTGAAGAGGAAATTTGTTGGCCAAAATTTGTTCTGACAACAAAATTTGTTGTGAAAATTTGTTTGATCATTAAAATGAGATTCTCTTCTTAAAAATGGGGACTTCCATGACATCTGTCTTCACTGTAAATGATGATCAATGTAGGGTTGGGAAAAAAACATTAGGTTTTAGCCACAGCCAAGTGAAAATTCCTTCCCATATGGCACTGCAGCCTCCCACATGGACTTGCTGCTGACCTGTTACTTGTGAATGCATAGTAAAGTATTATATGCACAGGGTATTGCTTTGGAGGCAAGTATTTGTGGGTGTCTGTCATTGAACTGTCACGTGTTACATTGGTCATATTAGGTTTGGTCACAGGTCATTTGCCAGAAAACCTTTTTTCCACATTTTCCGATAAACATCACCATAAGTTTGTCACTTGCCTATGAAACATTAGCTCTTTAAGAACATTGTTACTGATGGATGATGATGATGATGATTCATACTTTTAGAGAATACAGTTATCCAAGTTATAGATGAATTATTGAGGTTGCAAAACTGTTGTGCTGGTCACATATTTTAAAACCTAATGAAAAGAAATATTTAAATTACCTGTGGCATGCTTCTTGGTTTTTGTTTATAGGCAAAATCAATCCACTTAATGCACAAATAATTTGATGTTAATTGGAGTTCAAATAATATTAGTTTAAACACAAAATATTAGGTAAAGAAGGTTACAAAAGTTATGTTGGTCACTATGGAATTACCCACACAGAAAGTCATCTGTACAAACTCGAGTAGATTTGGAGCTCTGGAGGAATCCTTTTATACTGCTGCATCCTTCAGGGGCTATGAACTAGGACATTTCCACTCAATACTCAAAAGCTTCATGTTTCACTTTCTCTTTCCCCCGTAGGAACAAAACAAGATTTTGAACGTTGGGCTTAGCTGCAAGACTGGTGATACACAATATACACCACCAGCTGCTCAAATATTCCTCTGCATTTGCATTTCTCTACATGACCTAAGGCATGACCTAAGTTCATGCATTTTCATGTCAATAAATAGAGTAAAGAAGAAAGAAAGGATCAAAACATTATTTACATGAGAACATTTTCCACCAACAATAGATTTAGAAAAGATAATCAACACCATTGGTCAGTGAAACATAGCAGGCGTGAACTGATGACAACACCAGCACAGACCGATGATGTCAGCCTCTAGTTTGGGGTTGATTTTAGAGAGGGGGTGGGATGAATTTCCCCCCATCACAACGTTTCAATGGTGGTGCTTACTGCGGAGGGGCAGTGGTTGTAGTTTTTCTTTTCCTCCTTTTTAAACTGTTTTGTCTCTTCATTATGGTGGCAATGTGGTAATAAATTAATGTTAATTAATGATGGTGGCCATGTGCAATTGTAATTAATGGTCCATGATTACAAAAAAGGATAGCAAGTCTTTAGTCAAGGTGATGAGAGGGCCTAACATATGCAATCACTCCACTATGCAATAAGGAATGCATCAGCGTTGAGATTCTTTTATTTATTTATTTTCGCCTTACATTTAGGCTACAATCCAGTCACATTTAAGCATTTTCAAGTACCATTCATTGCAATGAGAAATGTAAGCACATGCTTAAATGTCTCCCATTTTATTCAATGACACTTAAAGGTGCTTAACTTTTGCTAGATCATGTTCTTAGCAACCCTAGAAGAACACAGTGACTTCCCTTTAAGATACGATGTAAGTAATTTGCCTCTTCTTAAGTCCAAAGAGAATCATAACATAAATATTTCCTGTAGATTAACCTTGAAGAATTCAAGCCTCTTGAAAGTATATCTGTTGGGTAGCTTATATTACAGAAAATATATCATAAAAATGACACTACTTTTGTTATATATTAGTGGAATACTTCATCTGCACCACTGTAATATACTACAGCTCCTGTGTTGGTTTGATGATGGATTGGTTGGTGAAATAAGGTCAGCTGTCAAAACCTCCTTCCAGAGCCAGAGAATCTGAAAAGCCTTTTTGAGATAAGAGGAGAGTTCTTTTTATTCCTTTTTAAAAATAAATTGAAATGCTGGAAGGTAAATCTCTCTATATAATGCAATTATTGCCTAATTGATTGAGTAGAATCCTGCCAGTTTAAGATCATAGTTAAGCTCAAGATCCCTAAACTTCAAAAATTTAAAGCTAATGCTGATGCTTTAGATGTGGCCTATGATCAGATATTATATTGTGCAATGTCACAAATATTGTTTGCTTACAACTTACCTTTCCTTGGTCTTTTATGCCTAAATCTAGATGGGAAGGATGGAGTGCCTGGGACCAACATAGATGTCCCACATATTGCCTTATGAAGCAACTGAGTCTTATGCATTGCTAGAAAAATCCTCCTGTGAATTGTTCCATGCCTGTTAGTTGCTTACTAGTGTTGCCAGGTCCATGGCCTGAGAATGATCCTGTATCTTTAGGAGAATAGGTCAGCCAAGTGCAGGTGTTCTTGCAACTCTGTAATGGGAAAAACCACAAGGTTTTTAAGACCATAAGGAGATGAAAATTCTATGGGGATCAGAGAGAGGGGTTGTTTTAGGAGGGGAATTCGAAACTATATATTTTGTTTTATATCTGAAAATATTTCAGTACTGACTCTATTTGTGAACTATTTGTTGTTTAAATCCTTAATAAAAATTATTTACAGGAGAAAATAGCATGAGAAATATAGTAAACTATAAAAGCACAACTCAGATCCATATATATTCAGATTATAAGCCAGAGATGGGAAACCTTTTCAATCCAAAGACCACATTCCCTTCTAGGCAAACTTCCAAGGGCCCCATGCCAGTGGCGGGGAGGAGGGCAGGGCCAGAGGCAAAAGTGGGTTGACCAATGAATGCAAATTTCACCTTTGTACAGTAGGCTAGTTTCCTGCTTTCCATCCTGGTCTCTCTATCCTCCATCCAGGCAGACAAGAGACATTATCAGAGTTGAAGGACACATTCTGGCCAGACCAAAATAGGCTGCATAGCAGGGCCAGTGGGGAGTGTCACCTAAGGTGAGTTCTGAGGGCCAGATAGAGAGGCCTGGGGGCCTGCATTTGGCTCCCTGGCCTGAGCTTCCACAACTATGTTACAGGTAAACATGGACCTGGCAAGTACAAAAAAGCAAAGCCCTGTTGAAATTATGCTGTCCCGTTATCTGATGTGTTACTACGCACAAGCCTGAAGGTCATGTAGTTTTTCAGCATGAGGTGGCTACCAAAAGCCTCCTCAGAGAGAAAATAAATCTATATCCTAAAGTAGAGATAGGAGGGCTTTTAAAAAAGCTACTCAACATGACAACCATCCCAGTGTAGCAAGCTAGTCATTTGGAGATGTAACTCCCTCGTCATCTCTAAATCTGCAGGAGTGAATGGGTTTGGTCTATATTGATGGCAGAACTCCCATCCACAGTTCCATTAGCACAACCCTGAATTTCTTAAAATTAACACTTAATATATTAGTAATATTTATATAATCAAAGATGTGATTGTAATTTCTCTCAGTATTTTTAACAATCTGTTTACTATTGCTTTATAGCCAGCAGCAGACCTATTCACTATATGAGAGATTACAAATATCTTCAGTAGCCTTAAGATGCACAAAACAGCAAAGACACAGTCTAACTGAAATGATTCACAATCCTTTGGACTTGACATCCTTTGAAAAAGGTAGTCTTCTTTCACTCCTGCTTGAGTCCTGCAATAGTCAAAAGCAGATCTCTAAGTTAACAACTTCTGTAGGCTTTCCTGACCTCTCTGGAGCAGCTTCTCTCTTTCTGGGCCAGGCTGGACTGCTGGAATCTTTTGAAACACTCACCCTATACTTAAATGCTTCATACTGAGCATGCTCCATGTAGCTCTAGCAAGAGGAGGGTAAGTAATTGCCATACCTCATGCTGGTAAATACAGGTATGCCAAATTCCTGTTCAATAATAATAATAATAATAATAATAATAATAATAATAATAATAATAACAACAACAACAATAATAATAATATCCCACCCTTTCTCCTGAATTCCAGCATCATGGGGTACAGAGGCACTCGCTTGATGGAGAGACTTCCCCCATCACCGTGGTACTGCAAAAGCCAGTTGGACCTGTGTGTGTAACCAGCTGCACAATATATTCAGATGACCCATAAAGACCCATGCTAAGAGTTGTGGAAAATGTTTCTTTTATCACTGTCTACTGAAGGCACATGATGAATGTTTCAGATTAATAGCCTATCACTTGCTAACTGCAATCATCATGTGGATAGCGGGATTGTATGGATCTACCCAAAGAATACTGAGCTGACTAAATGGATGGAATGGTATTCAGGTGTCATTGTGAGGTCATGTTATATTTGATAGATACATGAAGCAATAAAGAAACATCTATCTGCCTGTCACCTTGTATCAGGAAAGTGTACATTTTTCCTGGTCTGTTCCACCATCTGTAAAACAAATGTTGACAGGAAGTATTGTTTGATTGAAGCCTTAAGAACAGCGTTGGAAACATCCTTCCATCTGTCTGATGCAAATATACATTGCTGGCTGGATTTCTTTTCAGCCAAAGAGCTGTAGGCTGTCACTACACAGTCTTCCTTCCTTCTTCTGTATAGCTACCATGTGTCATACAATATGTTTGCAACAAATATGTCCTGAACCCCAGAGTGTTAAAGAGTGTTGAATAGAGTAAGTGTAAGAAACTCTTATCTTCTGTCTCTAACTGTACACATGGATACCCTGAAGCACCTATCATCTGAGTAGAAGAGACAGGTGCTATCCTGTCAGACTTTATGGATATGATCAAAATGATGCATGCATGGTAAACTCAAGTAAAATCAAGTAAAAGAACATTAAAGGCCTAATCATATTCCTCTTGAATTAAGTTTGAGCCCTGTCATCGGTTTATCAGAACTATCACTAGAAGCTAAAATGATGAAAGTGAGGTTATCATACTTTGGACACATCATGAAAAGACATGATTCATTAGAAAAGATAATAACGCTGGGAAAAACAGAAGAGAGTAGAAAAAGAGGAAGGCCAAACAAGAGATGGATTGATTCCATAAAGGAAGCCACAGACCTGAACTTACAAGATCTGAACAGGGTGGTTCATGACAGATGCTCTTGGAGGTTGCTGATTCATAGGGTCGCCATAAGTCGCAGTCGACTTGGAGGCACATAACAACAACAATATATTTGGTTTATAACCTATTGATATTCCCATTTTAAAGGTTAGAAAACATGCAGAATTAGTGACACTTGCAATGTAATCCTCTACATGTCTACATTGACACAACTTCTCACCAGAAAAGCAAGCAAGCATATTTCAGTTAGCTTTAGAAATATCAATGGACTATTCAAAACCAGTCAAGTACATAAAAGATTATCCTTTCTTCACTTGACACAGTGCAATCACATATTCATTGCAACATGTTCTTTAATTTTTTACTTCTGTAATACATAGCTGCAGGGGTAGATGGAGCAGCAATAGACTCCTCTCGGTACAGTGCTGTTGCTCACTGGGATGGGGTGGGGCAAGGTAGTTACAAGGTCAGGGAAACTTGCGCAGCAATTGTATATAACTATAAGAAAGTAAAATGAATTTTCTTATGCCTTAACTCTAGTGAAGGTTTAAATTTGTTCTTTCTTTCCCACATCTTACAATGCACAATAACTCTTATAACTCACGAGTTATATCTCAGAGCTCTAGAACAGGCATGTCCACATTTTTTAATATTCACAGCAGCATGGAATCATTACCGTTATACTATACTGCTGTGGTAAATGTTCAAGCCGCGGCAAGTAGTAATGGCCTCAGTAGGGTTGGTGAGTTTTTCCAGTTGAGTGACCATCAATAAGAAACTATTCTCAGAACAATTCAAATGATTGTTACCTTATAATGATGAAATGTTTCTTTCCCAAAATAACTCCATTTAGGGCCATTTGTAGATGAAGGAACATCATGTATGGTAGGTAGATTTGATGGCTTAACAAACTGCATGCAAGGCATGATAATAGAATTGTAGCCTCAGATTGCTAGACTCTTGGGCTAATGTCGTGAAGCACAAATCATCCAGGTTTACATACAAGAGCGAGCCTAATAACCATCTCATTATATTTGAACTTTGGTGATGAATGTTTTCATAAACACTCACAGTCTGGATCATGGCCGAAATCCTCCTCCTCCTCTTCATTGAAAACAACAACAACCCATTCTCAGACAACTTTCTCCATTGATCCTCAATATAAAAAACAGCCCTGTCCATGAATATGTATATATTGTGTTGGATGTCTATGTGCCTCCTTCCACAGTGATCATGTAAGAGTGTGAGCAGGGTAGACTGGATTTAGATTGTGTGTACTGTGAAAAGCCACCTTTGTGCAAAGGCATTTCCTTCTTTTACCACCTGAATTGTCCAAACTGTGTACTAATTAGAGCTTCTTCTTTGCACTGTCCCAAATTCATTAGGTAGAACTGAACAATCCTGCTGGCATTTATAGATCACATGAGAATAAAAATCTTGATGTAGCTCCATAACTCTGTATTGAACTTTGCATGGATTGCTGCCATTGAAAAGTTTTAATTCATTTTGAGAGGCTTTTGTTTTTAATACATGAAATGTCAAATGTCTGAGTGAGATACACATCAAATTTTAGGCAGCAGTCAAGACAATGCATTGTAGAAATTAATTATGAGCTCTGCTGAGTAAACTACCAGTTGCTGTGTGTGTGTGCATGTGTGTGTAAAACTACTCATGTAATATTAATGTTATAGCATTGCTAATTCTTTCTCCTTTATTGCAGATAAAAGAATAGTGGCCCCAGAAGACATTAATTACTAGAATGAATGAAGTATGACTAGGGGAGGTGGGAGCATAAAAAGGAGGCTGGGAGCAGAATTGACTATATTCATGCTGCAAATACTTATAAAATAATGTAATAATTAGACATGATCATGGTAATATAAGACAGGGACAGAGCAATCCTACTTGGAAGAAGTTTGCATAAGGTAAGGTGGCATAAAATACAGATATCCTAACTCTATTCAGGGGCCCTTGGTAGGGAAGAACGCCAGCTGAGCCAGCAGAGCTGTGTGGAGAGAAAATAAAAGCAGCAAAACACAGAGTGCTGACTCAGCCAGCCACAACTTTTAAAGATACAGAAGAAAAGGCCAGGCCTGGCAACCAAGAGGTCTTCTGTATCTTTAAAAGTTGTGCAGGGGGAAGGGAGAATTCCACCTTGTCGTTTTTCCCATTACAGTGTTGCAAGAACACCTGCACTTGGCTGACTTTCTCTTCTCCTCAAGGTACAGGATCAGTCTCAGGCCAGGAACCTCGCAATCCTAGTACAAACAGAGAGCATGCCCACAAATAGCCCATGGGAAGCAGCTTGGAAGCACCAGCATAGGAATGCAAACAAATACCAAGCAGAGCCTCATGGTGGCCATAGTAACAGCTACCCTGGCAGCCAATCAGTATGTCACACACCCCAAGCATGGCCACCATTCACACCACCAAACACAACCATATGCCCAGGCAGCTCGACAGTGCAACCAGGTAAACAAACACACATTGAGCACACAAGCACATGCCATGAATCATATTGCACCCACATCACAAACCACGCAAGCACCCCAAGCACACACACAGTCAAAGAACAGGCTGCACACATGGGGAGATGCAAAAGGACAGTTTATTGAAAGCAACCTACACGGCGACAGTCCCAGCAGAAGGGCAGGAGTCACACACATGCAGCTCACTCCAAACACAACACACCATGACCTCAGGGGTGACTGCAGTGGTGACAGCCCTGCGGTTGGGCAGCTGGAATCTCCCCTTCCCATACAGCAGCAGTGGTGAAGCAACCACAACTGCCCCCAGGCTCTTGCTCCTGTGCCCCCCTATGGTTTGCATACCATGGCCACAGCCACAGTCAGCCTCAGTACCCACCACCACTTGGATCACGGGTCAGAGGAGGGGGCAGCTCATTGATTCCTGCAGCATCTGGAGGACACTGGTGGACTGGCCATGGGTGGCAGCTGAGACCCATTCACCCGTGCCCCAAACATGTGGATATTGTCATTGCCTTCAGTTGTGCTGCCACCTCCCCAATACCATGGTGGAGGGTGTTTTCCACAACGTCCAAGGTGGTGATGGTGTCCTGCCAGAGGTGCCCAGCTTCATGGCACCCAGCCTCAACCTCTGAGGGGAGGGAGGGGCTGCACTGGTCGAATGCCTCTGGTGCAAGGTCAGATGACTTCCCCCTTGTCTAACTCATTCTCCCTGTTGCCATCCCTACTCCCATTCCCATCATCAACATCATGATCAGCATCCTCATCTTCCTCATCATCCACCTCCTCAGCACCATCATACCTCACCCCAAGATCCTGGGTCTTGCAGGGAGAGGGGTGGTGAGGGTCCATCAAGATCCATGCCACTGCTGCAAGAACCAGTCAAGGTGGTGCTCCCACAAACATGGCTGCTAGCAGCCAGACAATTGCTCTGCCCACTTCCCACTGTCAAGGGGCCCTCCAACACAACCCCCAGAGCTCCAGCAGGAGTGGGCTGGGCAGGGGGAGGAAGAAGGGATGGTGCAGGGAGGGCAAGCTGGCCATCAGGGGCAGCAGGGAGGGGTGCGGGTGCAGGCTTATTGGGGAACAGAACCAGGTCAATGATCTCCTCCACAAACTCCATAGAAGCATCCCAATCTGGAGGGATCTCAAGGAGACACTCCTACAGGACTGAGGGCAGCACAGGGGGCTGCTGTATGGTGTCCAGATGAGGCACTGAAAGGGAGTCAGCCATGAAGGTGACAGCAGACACAGGGGGACAGCTGTGCCATAATGGGGAGCAGGTGCCAGTGTTGACGCAATGTTGAAAGCCCCCTACAGACATTCCTGAGGAACATCCAGCATCAACTGCACCGCCACAGGAGACATCTGCAGCACCAGGGAACCTGCAAGGGGAGAAGGAGGGGGGAGAGAAAGCATCACCACACTATCTAAAAGGAGCCTACGGCATGCCTCTTGGATGCCCAGCCATGCCCACACCACCCACCAATGGGACCAAGGAAGAGCTTTGTAGGCAGCTGCTGGCAGAGGCCATTCATCATCTGACCTCTGTCTGAACTGGACAGGTCCCACCACAAGGAGAGCATGGCAGTTCTCCTCAATGGACTCAGCATCCATTGGCAGCTCTGCCGGAGCCTTGTCAGGCTGGTTGGGCACCTCCTACAGGAACCCCTCTGTGGGATCCCCTGGTACACCCAACCATTGGGCTTGAGGGGTCTAGCTGGTGAGTCAGGCTGTGGGGTGGCAGGGTGCTTCCTACCTGGCAGGGCCCTCTGGGTTTCTGTGGGTGCCTTCATGTACATTGCTGGAGGTGACAGCTCTTTGCCAAGAGCCTGGCTGCCATCACTGCTCCCATCAGAGGCAGGCTGGAGGGGAGCTGTGGAGGGAGAGGGGGGGGAGAGAGGGAAAGCTGGTTAAGGCAATGGAGGCCTTCCCATGTTGACCAGCCACTCATAACATGAGGGCCATGCTTCTCCCATTTGCATGTCATCCCTCTTCCCCTCCGGAGCCATTCACATGTCAGAGAATCCACACTGGTCCTGCAGATGGCTTCTGTTGGCAGGATTGGTGTGAGGAACTCCTCATCCCGAGACAAGGCTTGTGCCGTGGCCTCCTGGATGGGCCAGCTGGTCTGCACAAGCTCCTGAGTTGCAGTGTGACCAGCAGGCAGCAATGTCACACCCTCACCCAACACCTCACTGTCTGTAGCAAATGGGACATTTTTTTTTATTCAACACAATGCTGCTACTAAGGACTCTGCTGTATTCCTTCAGCTCTCACTATAAAACAACC
Source organism: Rhineura floridana (assembly GCF_030035675.1). NCBI lineage: Eukaryota > Metazoa > Chordata > Lepidosauria > Squamata > Rhineuridae > Rhineura > Rhineura floridana. Next base: position 169,138,261 of record NC_084482.1, on the reverse strand, counting down.
AGGTTTACAAGCAAGCCTCACAAACACACCCCATGTATCTGTGTATATTCAAAGATCACAGCTAAGGGGTGCTCCTGATACAGTTTCTCTGAGGTAAACTCCACTGCCACCATTGATACTGTTTCAAAACCTTTGTTTATGTTTAGCCAACACTTAGCCTTTTTTGAAAGATGACAAAGAACTAGATGTGTTTCAAAACTAAAAAGATTTTATTGAACAGAAAAACAAAATAAACAAGATTACTTTAACTAATTTCTTAAAAGAGTAGTTATAGTTGTACTTTGGTCCAAATATAATACATTTAATAAGTTCCTTAATTACTACACCAATAACCTTTTTCACTACCCCAAGATAAACCACCCAAGTCCTATCTCTAAACCAAGCAGGACCCTATCCACTCACAAAGCTTCCCGCTCTACTGCTAAACCTTGTCCTGTCTGGCTGTCAGTTCAAAGCTTCAAAACATAAACATCCAACTCTCACTCACCAGTCACCACACAGCACAAACCAATATTCTACTCACTCATTCCCCTCTCCCAACACTAACTACTTACCACATACACTCTAACAGAAGTTGTTCCCTATTTTTGCATTCCAGTCCTCCATGATTATCGTCTTACCTTGTTTTGGTGTGTGATCAATTTCCTCCTGTACTTCTGCGTAAAATCTCTCCAGTTCTTCTTCTCCTGCATTTGACTTTGGAGTGTAGACTTGGATGATGGTTATGTTAATAGGTTTCCCATTTAATCTCATTGATATCACTCACTCCGAGAACAAGAGCCCTATTCCAAAAGATTAGAGAAATGAAAGGGAAATTTAAAATACGAGTAGGGATGTTGAATGGGAACATACTGACTGACAAGATGAAATAAAAGGAAGATAGAAGCAATACACTGAAGAACTCTATAAAAGAGATGCAAGGATGACAGATTTATTCATGGAGGAACCAATTGTGGCCCCCACCCTATGGAACTCCCTTCCAAATGATCTCCGCCAGGCCCCCTCTACAATGAGACCTGGCTCTTCAGGCAGGCCTTTGGGGTGGGCTATATTTTAACATCATTACATTTAGATTTTAATGTTATTGTATTGATGTGTCATTTTGTGCTATTTTCATTATTTTGTACATCTCCCAGAGTGACTGGTTAGCCAGCCAGATGGGCGACTAAGAAATCCAATAAATAAATAAATATGATGAAGAACCAGAAATTTTAGAATGTGAGGTAAAAGCTGCTCTTAAAATACTTGGAAGAAACAAATCACCAGGAACAGATGGCATGCCAATAGAGTTGCTACAAGCTACTGAGACTGAATCTGTCCAAATTTTGACAAAAATTTGTCAAGAAATATGGAAAACTAAACAATGGCCCACAGACTGGAAGCGTTCCATATACATCCCAATTCCAAAGAAAGGGGATCCCAGAGAATGCAGTAATTATCAAACTATTGCCTTAATATTCCATGCAAGTAAAGTAATGCTCAAGATTATACAACAAAGGTTCTTTCCATATATGGAGCGAGAAATGTGAGACATCCAAGCTGGATTTAGAAATGGAAGAGGCACCAGAGATCATATCGCAAACGTATGTTGGATAATGGAACGGAGTAAGGAATTTCAGAAGGAAATCACCCTGTGCTTTATAGATTACAGCAAAGCCTTTGACTGTGTAGATCATGAAAAACTATGGAATGCTTTAAAAGAAATGGGGGTGCCACAGCATCTGATTGTCCTGACGCACAACCTATATTCTGGACAAGAGGCTACTGTGAGACAGAATATGGAGAAACCGATTGGTTCCCAGTCAGAAAGGGTGTGAGACAGGGATGTATTTTATCACCCTATTTATTTAATCTATACGCAGAGCAGATCATACGGAAAGCGGGATTGGACCAAGAAGAAGGAGGTGTGAAAATTGGAGGGAGAAATATCAATAATTTAAAATATGCAGATGATACCATACCACTAGCAGAAACCAGTAATGATTTAAAACGAATGCTGATGAAAGTTCAAGAGGAAAGCACAAAAACAGGACTACAGCGGAACGTCAAAAAGACTAAAGTAATGACAACAGAAGATTTATGTAACTTTACAGTTGACAATGAGGACATTGAACTTGTCAAGGATTATCAATACCTCGGCACAGTCATTAACCAAAATGGAGACCAGAAGAAATCAGAAGAAGGCTAGGACTGGGGAGGGCAGCTGTGAGAGAACTAGAAAAGGTCCTCAAATGTAAAGATGTATCACTGAACACTAAAGTCAGGATCATTCAGACCATGGTATTTCCGATCTCTATGTATGGATGTGAAAGTTGGACAGTGAAAAAAGTGAAGGGAAAAATCAACTCATTTGAAATGTGGTGTTGGAGGAGAGCTATGAGGATAGCATGGACTGCGAAAAAGACAAATAATTGAGTGTTAGAACAAATTAAACCAGAACTATCACTGGAAGCTAAAATGATGAAACTGAGGTTATCATACTTTGGACACATAATGAGAAGACATGATTCATTAGAAAAGAAATAATGCTGGGAAAACCAGAAGGGAGTAGAAAAAGAGGAAGGCCAAACTAGAGATGGATTGATTCCATAAAGGAAGCCACAGACCTGAACTTACAAGATCTGAACAGGGTGGTTCATGACAGATCCTCTTGAAGGACACTGATTCATAGGGTCGTCATAAGTCATAGTCGACTTGGTGGCACATAACAAGAAACTTAACAACCTAATACTGTTTGTCCATTTAGCCCAGTACTGTCTACTCTGACTCTCCAGGCTCTCAGGCAGAGATTTTTCACATCATTTTCTACCTCATTTTAAAGGAAGATGGTAAGGATTGCACCTGGTACCTCCTGCACGTAAAGCATGAGTTTTACTAGTGAGCTATGGCCCTTCTCCAAACTGTCCACCATTGGTTTAGAGTGGCCTGTCTTGCCACAGCAAGCTATCACAATTATCTTCATTACAATGCAGCTACAATATGTACAGAGGGCAATAAAGAGTTGTGGCTGGCAGGATGGTGCAGGCTGAGCAGCCTTGCTCAGCTGCCTTCCCAGTGTTAAATGTTGCTGCTGATTCCTGAGAGGGGCAGGGAGTTCACTCCTGCTGCCACACTACACCCCATACCATGCTCCTCCCCAAGTCTGGTGCCAGTGGGCAGCCAGATGGGGCATTGGCCCAAGGGCCCTTGTGGCTCCAAAGAGCTCCTCCTAAATGTATAGTGTGGGGTTGGGAGGGTGGAGTGCTGGCCATGGGGGAGTGCTGGGGCACAAATCACACCCTGGGAGCCAATGCTGGCACAGATCATGGAGAGAGAGCTTCACCCTCCCAGGCAACACTGTCCCCATGCAGCTGGTGTGGGTTTAAAAAGGCCTGGCTTCCCCACCTCCTGTGTGGCTGCATCAGTGCTCTAGAACACTATATGCCTATACCTGCCATCACCGAAGATGGCCATTAGGGGTTGATGCCCTGCTCTGGCTCCATGGAGGGTGTTGGGGAGCATTGCAACCCTGTGCCCAACGGCCCAGTCATGGCTGGTGCTTTGTGTTCTGGGGTTGAGAAAGAAGTTTTCTTTATGTCAACCAAGATTTAATTGGCCAGCTGTGCAACTTTGCTGCTAATGTATGAAGCTGGATAAGCTTTTATTACTTTTGCTGATGTAATTGGATGCTGATGTAGTTAGATGAGACAAAATGGCCTCCCAAAATGTCCCATTCTATTTTCAGGCAGTGATATTGGGGGTACTATTTTGCTCAATATTCCCTGGGGGCAGGGGAGAAATTATCCCACAGTTTCTTGGGGGCAGCCCAACTCTTCAACAATGGCAGTGGCATTGACCTATTTTTTTTCCTGAGGGGGTGGTTTTTTTTGGGGGGGTAGTGCTGCAAGATGTTCTGTGTGCAAAACATAGCAATAAACTACAGTACCGTCCAATACTAGGCATGTCCATCCCACAACAATTGGTTTCCAGAGTTACTCAGATGCCTAATTTTAGTTGCCTCTTTCACTTTACTTTCAAATACTGATGGTTCTTTGGTGCAAGCAGAACAATAGCAGGCTTCCTCCTTTCAGTAATTTGTTTTATTTGTTAAATATTTGCCACTACATGCCTGGTTGTTTTGCTGCCATAAATGATTTCAGTATTCATTTAGCTCAATTTGTCTATCTCCCCTTTTTTGTGTTTTTGCTTTTCTTCTTGCTAGACTGATTTTCACAGTCTTCCTGTAGATCATTTGGAGCATCTCAGACTTATGTTTGAATTGCTCTTGCACCTGATCAGTCAAAGTTCTTCTCCATGTCGGAACAGGAGGCGGTTATAAACCTTGAATAATAAATAGAATTTGTCAGCTTAAATAAAAGATGCCATTCTCAATTTTTCGTGTTAGCAGGTCTCCCCACCCCCCACCCTTAGGAAGTACCTGTTCAGTAAAAGAATCTAAATAGAGAATGAATGAATGATCCAATCCAATACTTTTAATGATCACGATGCAGCCGAAGTAAGCATGTTTGTTATTAGTGCTGAGTCAAAAGAACTTAAATGGCCTTTTTTTCATCTTCAGAGTGAGCGCTGGAGGAGGAAAAGTTGCATACAAATCTCCCCACACAACTCTTTTCCTGATGTGGCTGTGGTTCATTGTAGATCTTTGGGGCAGTAGCAGTCACACTCCTTGGTGAGGCTGTGTACTTCTTCCCCTCTTAATTTTTTTTTCTTATACCCAACTCACTAGGGACACCAGCATGAACTGTGATGATGTGAAGCAGCCGATGCAATTTGTCTGAAGCAAATGCTTCCTGTCCACATTCTTTTTTAAAAAAATATGTTTTTTATTTGAAATATATAAAGAAAGGTTAAATGTTCACTTAATACAGAAACCATATACGCAAAGTATAGTACATTACATATAAAAGTACTACTCAGTCTATCACTATCCACATACAATACAAATTACTTAACATTGGTTATTAGGCAGTTTTAGATAATAATTAATTAACAAGAGGACAGATCCCAGATCTCCAGAGAAACTATTGTAGCCATAAGCTGTTTAAGGCAATTGGAACCTGTATTGGTGCTGATGTTTTGTTTGTATGTGTAATAAAACACGACCATTCTGTAGCAAAACTATCTTTTTTCTTTTGTCCTCTCGCTACTCTCAAACGTTGAGTAAGTTTCTCTGAGAGTGCTATTTCCCATACTATGCTATACCACTTTCCAATGTTTAATCCTTTTGCCTCTTTCCAGCATTTAGGTATCAACATGCGTGCTGCTATTAAGAGATACTCAATTTGCTTTTTATGTGATATGGTTTGGTTTTGGCCATCAAATTTATTAAGTAATGCCAATTCTGGTGTTTTTATTACTTTCATTCCCATTATAATGGATATTTCTTCAAAAACCTCCATCCAGAATCTTTGAATACATTCACAGTCCCACCACATGTGAACATAGGATCCGCGGACCCCACATCCTCTCCAGCACAATGGTGAGTAGGACTTGTCTATCCTTGCTATTCTGGATGGCGTTAGGTACCATTTTTGTAAGATTTTGAGTGATATTTCTGTGTATTTAGCTGATATGGCTTTAAAAGGAAATTTCCCCCACATTTTTGTCCAGTATTCTTGATCAATTTTGATAGCCCAGTCAGATTCCCAGCAAGTTCGTAGCCCTTGTTGTGATCCTAAATCCTGTTCAAGTAGCAATCTATATAGGCTAGTTATTTGCCCTTTATCTTTTTCTGGTATGTTAACTACCATTTTTTCAAAATCTGTCAAGTTTCTGGTGCCTTGCTGTATGACGTGTTGCTTTCTAATAAATGTAGATAGTTGATACCATGCTAGTCATGTAATATTTGAATTCTTCAATGATGTCCTCCAGACAGTCCTAGATATGGGTAATAAGTCAGTATAATAATGCATTAATCTGTAGAGTTGATTATCTTTTAATGCCTTTTTATTTATCATTCTCTCTTTTAGGTAAAAGTCCGGGTGTCCACAAATTGGTATCAATGGGGATATCCCTGGCATCAATGATTCCTTTCTATATTTCCAGACCTTTAGTATGGGATTAATGCTTGTATGTTGTTGTTGTATTCCCTTTTTAATTTCTTTTTTAATAAAGGGTAATACTGCAAGATCTATATCTTGAAATAAAGACTTTTCTATACAAACCCAATATTTTTCTTGAGAATCATTGATTATGGACATCAAGTGTCTGAGCTGATAAGCTTCATAATATAGTTTCAATAGGGGTATTCCCCATCCTCCTCCTTCTACCCTCCTATATCTCAAGTTTTTTGATGTCCTAGGTCTTTTACTTTTAAAGATAAATGTGTCAATTGTTGATTGCCATATTTTAAAAAATTTTGGTGCAATATCAGTGGGTAATACATAGAACAAGTACGTAAATTTTGGCACCACCATCATCTTGCCTGTCCACATTCTTATAGACAAAACTTTTTTTCAAAATGGAAACCAGCAAGAGTGGGGACCATCATTACAGCTGCCCCAGTGCCACTGACAAAAGGGCCAAACTTCACAGGTCAAGTTTCAGCGCTGCTCTGACCTGGAATCTGGCGTTTCTTTGCAGGGAGCAAGACCCCTAACTCCAGCAGACCCTCACATCCCCAGCAATCCTACAGAGCCTTCGGATGCAGACAATCCAGCCTTTGGACCTGAGGTCTCCACATGAGTTGCTTGAGTTCCTAACCAGCACTCGGATTCCCACCCCCCATCGCTCCTGAGCCACAGGAACAGAGGAGCTTCAGGACTTCCAGAAAAGTGCTAAATTAGCCACAATTAAGTTTATGCACTAATGTGAGCACCTGCCTAGATCAGGGCTTGGCTGAAGTCCCTGTTCCATATCTCTCTCTCTCTCTCTCTCTTCATTTTGTGTAAGTCTCTCTCATGTCCTCAGTCATAGGTTCATTCCATCTTCCCCTTTTCAAAGATATGAAAAGAATCCATGAAAATTTTCCATTTTTGTATGCATTTTATAAACATTTCATATGCACTCTTTCCCTAATATAAGCATGTCTGTGTGCTTTTCAATGCCTTTCCCCATCAAATACATATTTTGTACACATTTGTCCATGTAAAATGTGCTCTTTTGAAAGCAAAAAATGCATCACAAAATTAGGGAAACTCATCATCTGACTTAATAGCTCTGTTCTAATCTGCATATAAGTCCAGGACCTGCAAATTAGGTCAGTTTACTTCAAAATATGGCCCGAAGAATTTTTTCCTCCATCCCTAAACTGTCAGTGAGTGAGAGAATTCTCTTATATTTAGTGTAATGAGATGACTGCTCTGTCCCCTTTCCACTTTGCTCCCATCCTCTCAGTATAGCTTTAAAAACACTTTGTAAGAGATCTTGCTTCGTTCATGTAAGACAGTGTGTTAGCATTCTCCTATTTCTCAATTTAGCGATAAATTTTGCTTAGAGTGATGCTCTTGCCTCTTGTCATCTTCCCTGGTTTTCTTATTTAAACATGATCTATTTCTTTATTCTTTCACTCAACACACAGCTAGTTTCTTATCATGTAACATCATTCTCATTGATCCATATTTTTTTTCTCCTTGGGATGTTAGTAAATTTATTATCCATTTTCCTGGAGTGGAACCCTGAATCTGACTGATGTGCTATCCTCAGAAAAATGATCTTAGCTGACTCCCTCCCTTTTCACCTCAAAGCTGAAGCTTTGCCACCTTTCATCTCTCTCTTTGTTACCATTTAGTCCATACTGGTCCTTCTCCTTGACTTCTTTTATCTTCTGGAATCAAGCTATACTGGACATCAAGGACAGATGTATTGCAACAATATAGTTTGTGGCATGGCTGCTGAAAAGCAACATCCATTAAATTCTTTAAAAGGTTCACAACATTACAATGAAATGGAAGATGTTAGGAAATCAGCTAAAGGTTTGCTACATCATCATTAATATCATCACTACTATTACTACCACTATTACTACTACTGCAGTCCTCATAATTGTAATGTGTGGTGTGTGTAGGAGGAATTGTAGGTTGGTGCTTTGCATGCAGAAAGTCCCAGGCTCAATTCCTGGTGTCTTTGCTTAAAAGGATCAGGTAATGATATGAAAGATCCTTGCCTGAAACATTGGAGTGCTGCTGCTATGAGTCAGAGTAGATAATACTGTGCTAGATGGACAAATGGTCTTCCTGACTGTCTGAGGGAAAGAGGTATGTATGTTGTAGTACAATATGTCACTGTCGTTCCCACAGACTCATTGGACTGTCCTGTGGTATCCCAGAGAGATGGGGCTACCTAGTGTCAGGGATGAAAGGCACATTTTGCCTTCAACTTCCTACTCCAAGTACCCTATTTTACTGCTCACTTATAAGAGAGGGGGAAATTAAAGAGGTGTTCCTGGTGTGTGTGTGCAGAGGTTCCTGATTAATCTTGAATCTTGAGCTGAGCAGGGTGTTTCAGAGGTATTCTAGTCTTTTTGGGGTGATCTGTATGAGATGCCTTGAATTGAAGTGGGGACTACCCCAAGTGGCTTGTGAATGAGATGCCTTGACGATTTGGATGTTCCCCAAATGCTGCAGACAACTAATTCTCTTAGTTTGCTATATAAGGAAAACACCAGCATCAGGGTGAGGGAGAAGAAATACCAGGATGGGAGAGAGGGCCACGGGAGAACTCTATCGTGACTAAGATAACTCTTGTGATCAGAGGGCATTATTTTATCCAGACTTCTCCAGTCCCAATATGTTGAAGTAAAGAAATAGCTTTGGTCTCATGTCTTCTTGCTCTTTTGCTCTCAAAAGCAGTCTGGGGTGGCTACCTGACCTCCCACCACCAGCACTGCTGTGCTTACCAGGAGGGGGATGGGCAAGGTGGTGAGGTTGGTTCAGCGCAAACATACTGATGGATCCACAGGTGTGTTTGCACTGTGCCAACCTCATTTCTCCCTTCTCTCTCTCCCTTCTTCCCTCGTCTCTCCCTTCTTTTCTCTCCCAGTAAGCCACAGCAGCACCAGTGTTGGAAGGTTATGTAAGCTTTACTACCCCTCTGACCACAACTGCTGCCTCTGCAGAGCCAGTATGTTATTAAATGACATACTTGAGGAGTCATTTTTTCTTTTGCTTAAGTCTCCTTCACCCCCTCCTGACCAAGCACAGGAGAGTTCAATCCTGTGGGGTGCAGGACACTTCTTGCCAAGGACCACCTCAAAGGATTGAATCCCAACTCCCCCTCCCCAAATAAGTCTCCACCAGGCTTTGTGTCCATTCCCAAGGCCCCATTGCTACAACTATTGCCCAGGCCTACCTGTCCCACCATGCCCTCCCCAGTTTCCTTTTCCCTGGCCAGGGCCAAGCTCCTCCAGCACCACCATCTTCCTGCAGACAAGCCATGCCCGGTGGTAGCAGGCCTGCATGGTTGCTGTGGTAATGGGACCTTTGGAATGAGCTGCAAGGAGGCCTGGCAGGAGGATTCTGCAGGGCATTTCTTCACATGTGCCTTCCCGGCGGGGGAGGCACTTGCAAAGGAGTGTCCATCCAAGAGGATCAAATCTTTCACTCAAGAGTTGCTGACTGGAAGACCTGGTCCTGCGGGGTGCTGTTTCAGGGGGCAGGGCATTGGGCATGAAGGAGAGACAGATGTCAGGGGGGAAGGAGAGGTAAGGAGAAACCCAGCTGCAAAGGAGCACCCTATCTTGCAGCCTGCATCCAAAGGCATCCACCCCACCCTTACCTTTTCCAGGTAAGATGCAGCTGGCAGGTAGGTGCCTCCTCACCTAGGTCTTTTCACTCCTTCCCCTTCTTCCAACCTGATGCCTGCCTGTCCTCCTGGCTTGACACCCTAATTATATGTCCCTGGTTTTAATTCTGGTCTTGATGGATAAACACCCTTCTGAGCTTCCAGTTGGGTGGAAGAGCAATATGCAAATAAAGAAACAAATGCATCTGCACAAGCAACACCAGTCCTTCTTTCTCGAGGAAGAGGCAGAGACATCAGATAGGAAGGACAAGAGGTGTACAGAACAGCGTGAGATCTCTCAAGCTTCCCCACCCCCCAAGAAATAAAAGGAATTTATCCAGGCAACTATGGAGGATTTGGGGTGTGTGGGAAGTGTGGGTCCCCAAGATGGAAGTTTCCAATGTTCACACAAGCCTGTTTCTCAAATAGAAATATATTGCTTGCTGCTCTGTGTGTAGCCACACATGTGATTGAGCTGTTGACTACAGAGAGGAAAGCATCCCTTTCCCCTTCAAAATCAACTTCAAAGGCACCTTTGCCAAACTCCCTAGACCTATTTATCTGAAATTTGGCAGGTTTCTCACCAACAGATACCTCTCTCATATCTGCTAATTCCAGACCAATTGCCCACAAAAAATAACAGGACCTAATGCTCCCCACACAGTCCTTGCCACCACATTTTGCACTAGTTGTAATGTCTAGATGGCTAAACATGGCTGCCTCATATAGAGCACATTACAATAATCCAACATGGAAGTTATCAGAGGTAGATTTACATTGCCTAGTCTATCCTTATCCAGGAAAGGCTGTAGTTGGCATACCAGCCAAAGCCAAAATTTATTATTTTTGCTACTCTTTATGAAAATTATGGAGGGGTTGGCCTTCTGCTGAATGCATTAGCCTTATTTCCCACAAGCATAAGGTAGGTTTTACTGCTCTTAGCTGCAAATAGCCTTTTCTTCCTCCTGAAGAAAAAACAATCGCAAGTTTATTTATTTTATTTATTTATTGTATTTTTAGACCGCCCTTTAGCGACAAGCTCTCAGGGCGGTGTACAACAGAATAAAACCACATTAAAATACAGGTGAATGAGGGTACAATACAACTATAAAAACATTTTAAAAGCAAGGTGAAGACAAAGATGAAAATAAGATTACAATTACAATTAAAATTAAGATTAAAATGCCTGGGCAAAGAGGTAGGTCTTTACCTGGCGCCAAAAAGATAACAAAGAAGGCGCCGGGCGTATCTCGTCAGGGAGGGCATTCCATAATTCGGGGGCCACCACTGAGAAGGCCCTAGATCTAGTTATTGCTCTCCGGGCCTCCCTATGAGTTGGAACCAGGAGAAGGGCCTTCGACGTCGAGCGTAGCGAACGGGTAGATACATAGCGGGAGAGGCATTCCACCAGGTATTGCGGTCCGATGCCATTAAGGGCTTTATAGCTAAGAACCAACACTTTGAATCTGGCCCAGAAACATATTGGTAGTCAGTGCAGTTGGGCCAGGACAGGTGTTATATGGTCAGATTTTTTAGTCCAAGTAAGAACTCTGGCCGCAGCATTCTGCACCAGCTGAAGTTTCCAAACCAAAGGTAACCCAACGTAGAGTGCATTACAGTAGTCCAATCTAGAGGTTACCAGAGCATGGATAACTGTGGCGAGGTTCTCCCTGTCCACATAGGGTCGTAGTTGGGCTACCAGCCGAAGCTAGTAGAACGCATTCCGTGCCACCGCAGCTACCTGAGCCTCCAGTGACAGGAGCGGATCTAATAAGACCCCCAAACTACGGACCTGCTCCTTTAGGGGGAGTGTAACCCCATCTAGGGTAGGTTGGACATCAACCATCTGGGCAGAGAGCCCCCCCCACCAACAGCATCACAGTCGTGTCAGGATTGAGTCTCAGTTTATTAGCTCTCATCCAGTCCATTATCGCGGCCAGGCAGTGGTTTAGTACATTAACAGCCTCACCTGAAGAAGATGAAAAGGAGAAGTAGAGTTGCATATCAGCATATTGCTGGAAACGCACTCCAAATCTCCTAATGACCTCACCCAGCAGCTTCATATAGATATTAAAGAGCATGGGGGACAGAACTGAACCCTGCGGGACCCCATATTGGAGTACCCAGGGACTTGAGTAATGCTCCCCAAGCACCACCTTCTGGAGACGATTCTCGAGGTAGGAGCACAGCCACTGCCAAGCAGTGCCTCCAACTCCTAAGTCCGCAAGTCGCCCCAGAAGGATACCATGGTCGATGGTATCAAAAGCTGCTGAGGGATCAAGGAGAACCAACAGAGTTACACTCCCTCTGTCTTTCTCCCGACAGAGGTCATCATACAGGGCGACCAAGGCTGTTTCTATACCAAACCCTGTCCGAAAGCCCGATTGAAATGGATCCAGATAATCAGTTTCATCCAAGAGAGCCTGGAGCTGGCGAGCGACCACACGCTCTAGGACCTTGCCCAGGAATGGAACATTTGCTATGGGTCTATAGTTGTCAAAGTTATCAGGGTCCAAGGAGGGTTTTTTTAGGAGCGGTCTCATCACCGCCTGCTTCAGGCAGAGTGGTACCACTCCCTCTCGTAAAGAGGCATTAATCACCTCCTTGGCCCAGCCGGCTGTTCCGTTCCTGCTAGCTTTTATTAGCCACGAGGGGCAAGGATCCAGAGCAGAAGTGGTCGCCCGCACCTGTCCAAGCACCTTGTCCACATCCTCGAGCTGTACCAACTGAAATTCATCCAATAAAACAGGACAGGACTGTGGTCCGGACACCTCATTAGGTTCAACTGCTACAATGTTGGAGTCAAGGTCCCGGCGGATGTTCGTGATCTTATCTTGGAAGTGTCTCGCAAACTCATTACAGCAGGCTGTTGATGGTATTATTGCGTTCTGAGGCCCAGAGTGTAAAAGTCCCAGAACAACTTTATAAAGTTCCGCTGGGTGGTTAGAAGATGACTGAATGGAGGCAGCAAAGTACTGCTTCTTTGCTGCCCTCACCACCTTCACATAGAGCTTGTTAGAGACCTTCACAAGTGCATGGTTACAGCCGTCGGGAGTTCGTCTCCATTTGCACTCAAGCCGTCTCCTTTCTTGCTTCATCACTCTTAGCTCCGGGGTATACCAAGGAGCCAATTGAGCTTTGCAAAGGAGAGGGCGCACCGGGGCGATCACGTCAGCTGCCCGGGTCATTTCCGTATTCTACAGAGTGACCAGGGTTTCGACAGGAGCATCAGTTTTATCAGCCGGAAAACTCCCCAGAGCCTTCTGAAAACCTTCAGGATTCATTAGTCTCTGGGGATGGACCATCTTAATTGGTCCTCCACCCTTGCAGAGGGGAGAAAACATTATGAGTCTAAACCTCAATAGGCGGTGATCTGTCCATGACAAAGGAATAGATGTAAAATCCCTCACTCCCAGATCACCATCCCCTAATCCAGTGGCAAAAATTAAGTCTAGAGTGTGCCCCGAGATATGCGTAGGGCCAGTAACAAATTGAGACAGCCCCATGGCTGTCATAGAGGTCATGAAGTCCTGAGCCGCCCCAGACAAAGTTATAAGTTCAGTCCAAAGTTCAAAAATGTTTGCTTCACTGTCTCACAAGGGAATAGGAAGGGTGCACAAACTTTCCATCTTTCAGCTGATTGACCTGTGTTTTCAAGTAGACCATTTCCCAGGTTGAGGAGAGGTCAGGCTGCATCTTAGAAAGCGAGGTATATTATGCTTCCATTTCGCATGAATGTTGCTCAGGTTGTTCCGTAGATGTCAGTATCTTTAGAGGTATTTGTGTATTTATTTAAAACATGTAGCCACTGTCTTTTCAAGGCTTAGGAAGGATCATATAAAATATGTATAAATAACTGTAAAAAATCACAGAAGACCAACACAGCAGTTATAATATACTCTTCAGCCAAATACTTTCTGGATTTTATGTTCTGTGCTTACAAAGTTCCATTAGGGAAGAGCAAATCTAGACCTCTTCAGAAGCCTTTTACAACCACTAAGAACATAAGAACATAAGAAGAGCCTGCTGGATCAGGCCAGTGGCCCATCTAGTCCAGCATCCTGTTCTCACAGTGGCCAACCAGGTGCCTGGGGGAAGCCCGCAAGCAGGACCCGAGTGCAAGAACACTCTCCCCTCCTGAGGCTTCCGGCAACTGGTTTTCAGAAGCATGCTGCCTCTGACTAGGGTGGCAGAGCACAGCCATCATGGCTAGTAGCCATTGATAGCCCTGTCCTCCATGAATTTCTCTAATCTTCTTTTAAAGCCATCCAAGCTGGTGGCCATTACTGCATCTTGTGGGAGCAAATTCCATAGTTTAACTATGCGCTGAGTAAAGAAGTACTTCCTTTTGTCTGTCCTGAATCTTCCAACATTCAGCTTCTTTGAATGTCCACGAGTTCTAGTATTATGAGAGAGGGAGAAGAACTTTTCTCTATCCACTTTCTCAATGCCATGCATAATTTTATACACTTCTATCATGTCTCCTCTGACCTGTCTTTTCTCTAAACTAAAAAGCCCCAAATGCTGCAACCTTTCCTTATAAGGGAGTCGCTCCATTCCCCTTGATCATTCTGGTTGCCCTCTTCTGAACCTTTTCCAACTCTATAATATCCTTTTTGAGATGAGGTGAACAGAACTGTACACAGTATTCCAAATGCGGCCGCACCATAGATTTATACAACGGTATGATGATATCGGCTGTTTTATTTTCAATACCTTTCCTAATTATCGCTAGCATGGAATTTGCCTTTTTCACAGCTGCCGCACACTGGATCGACATTTTCATCATGCTGTCCACTACAACCCCGAGGTCTCTCTCCTGGTCGGTCACCGCCAGTTCAGACCCCATGAGCGTATATGTGAAATTCAGATTTTTTGCTCCAATATGCATAATTTTACACTTGTTTATACTGAATTGCATTTGCCATTTTTCCGCCCATTCACTCAGTTTGGAGAGGTCTTTTTGGAGCTCTTCGCAATCCCTTTTTGTTTTAACAACCCTGAACAATTTAGAGTATTCCTACTCTCTGCTTTAAGCTTCTTAACCAATTCCTTATTCACAAGAGGACCTCTCCTCTTATTCCATGACTGCTAAGCTTCCTCAGAAGCCTTTGGTGAGGTACCTTGTCAAAAGCTTTTTGAAAGTCTAAGTACACTATGTCCACTGGATCACCTCTATCTATATGCTTGTTGACACTCTCAAAGAATTCTAATAGGTTACTGAGACAGGACTTTCCCTTGCAGAAGCCATGCTGGCTCTGCTTCAGCAAGGCTTGTTCTTCTATGTGCTTAGTTAATCTAGCTTTAATCATACTTTCTACCAGTTTTCCAGGGACAGAAGTTAAGCTAACTGGCCTGTAATTTCCGGGATCCCCTCTGGATCCCTTTTTGAAGATTGACGTTACATTTGCCACTTTCCAGTCCTCAGGCACGGAGGAGGACCCAAGGGACAAGTTACACATTTTAGTTAGCAGATCAGCAATTTCACCTTTGAGTTCTTTGAGAACTCTTGGGTAGATGCCACCCGGGCCTGGTGATCTGTCAGTTTTTATATTGTCCATTAAGCCTAGAACTTCCTCTCTCGTTACCACTATTTGTCTCAGTTCCTCAGAATCCCTTCCTGCAAATGTTAGTTCAGGTTCAGGGATCTGCCCTATATCTTCCACTGTGAAGACAGATGCAAAGAATTCATTTAGCTTCTCTGCAATCTCCTTATCGTTCTTTAGTACACCTTTGACTCCCTTATCATCCAAAGGTCTAATAGCCTCCCTAGATGGTCTCCTGCTTTGAATGTATTTATAGAATTTTTTGTTGTTGGTTTTTATGTTCTTAGCAATGTGCTCCTCAAATTCTTTTTTAGCATCCCTTATTGTCTTCTTGCATTTCTTTTGCCAGAGTTTGTGTTTATTTTCTTCATTCGGACAAGACTTCCATTTTCTGAAGGAAGACTTTTTGCCTCTAAGAGCTTCCTTGACTTTGCTTGTTAACCATGCTGGCATCTTTTTGGCCCTGGCGGTACCTTTTCTGATCTGTGGTATGCACTCCAGTTGAGCTTCTAATATAGTGTTTTTAAACAACTTCCAAGCATTTTCAAGTGATGTGACCCTCTGGACTTTGTTTTTCAACTTTCTTTTTACCAATCCCCTCATTTTTGTGAAGTTTCCTCTTTTGAAGTCAAATGTGACCGTGTTGGATTTTCTTGGCAATTGGCCAGTTACAAGTATGTTTAATTTAATAGAACTGTGGTCACTGCTCCCAATCGGTTCAACAACACTTACATCTTGCACCAGGTCCCGGTCCCCATTGAAGATTAAGTCCAGGGTTGCCGTCCCTCTGGTCGGTTCCATGACCAACTGGTCTAGGGAATAGTCATTTAGAATATCTAGAAACTTTGCTTCTTTGTCATGACTGGAACACATATGCAGCCAGTCTATGTCCGGGTAGTTGAAATCACCCATTACTACCACATTTCCTAGTTTGGATGCATCCTCAATTTCATATCTCATCTCAAGGTCTCCCTGAGCATTTTGATCAGGGGGACGATAGATCCCAGTATTAAGTCCCTCCTGGGGCATGGTATCACCACCCACAACGATTCTGTGGAGGAGTCTGCCTCTTTGGGGGTTTCGAGCTTGCTGGATTCAATGCCTTCTTTCACGTATAGAGCGACTCCGCCACCAATACGTCCTTCCCTGTCCTTCCGATATAGTTTATATCCAGGGATAACCATATCCCACTGGTTTTCTCCATTCCACCAGGTCTCCGTTATGCTCACTATATCAATGCTCTCCTCTAAGACCAAGCACTCCAGTTCTCCCATCTTGGTTCGGAGGCTCCTAGCATTAGCGTACAGGCACTTGTAAGCAGTGTCTCTCTTCAAGTGTCTTTGGCACTTGTGGTTGGTCTGTGGTAATTTTGCTCTTCTGAATTTATATCCTGTGCCCCTGCTCTCACAATGCCTACTTCTAGGCCTACCCCTTTTAAAATTTCATCATTTCTTTGGTTTTTATCCCAGGGGGGAGGTTTATTCCGAACCGGACCTTTCTCAGCTCCTGTTGGGTTTTCCCCCTCAGTCAGTTTAAAAGCTGCTCTGCTACCTTTTTAATTTTAAGTGCCAGCAGTCTGGTTCCATTCTGGTTCAAGTGGAGCTCATCCCTTTTGTACAGGCCCGGCTTGTCCCAAAATGTTCCCCAGTGCCTAACAAATCCAAACCCTTCCACCCGACACCATCGTCTCATCCACGCATTGAGACTGCAAAGCTGGGCCTGTCTGGCTGGTCCTGCGCATGGAACCGGTAGCATTTCAGAGAAAGCCACCTTGGAGGTCCTGGCTTTCAACATCCTACCTAGCAACCTAAATTTTACTTCCAGGACCTCACGGCTGCATTTCCCCATGTCGTTGGTGCCAACGTGCACCACGACCACTGACTCCTTCCCAGCACTGTCTACCAAACTATCTAAATGACGGGCGATATCCGCAACCTTCGCACCAGGCAGGCAAAACACCTTGCGGTCTACACGCCCATCACACACCCCACTGTCTATGTTCCTAATGATCGAATCACCCACTACAAGGATCCCTCCACCCCCTGGAGATATATCCTTGGCACGAGAGGATAGCTGTTCATCCCCCAAGGAATGGGTCCCTTCTAAGGGATCGTTTCCCTCTTCCTCAGCTGGATGCTGTCCTTCCCCGAGACCATCGTTCTCCATGATAGCAGGAGAGCTATCATCGTTGGAGTGGGACACAGCTATAATGTCCCTGAAGGCCTCCTCCACACACCTCTCTGCCTCTCTCAGCTTTTCCAGGTCCGCCACCTTGGCCTCAAGGAAATGAAGTCGTTCCCGGAGAGCACCAAGAGCACACCCAAGACTTCTGTCCAACAGGCAGATAGTCGTACATGCTGCAGGCGGTGCAAAACACTGGAAAGCCCCCACACCCCTGCTGGCTTCTTACCTGCATAGTTTTGTTTAGTTGAGGTTACGGAATGGACGGGCAGAGTGGGGGGCCCTGGCCTCCTCGCCCTGCTGCCGAACTCGCTCTGCTGCTTAACTGGACTTGACGCTTTGTCAGCTGGGGACTTGACACTTTGTCAGCTGGGGACTTGACGCTTTTTCAGTGTCAGCTCTGCACTGAGTCAGCAGTGCCGGTGGGGGCTGGAAATTCCTGGGTCGTTGGCAGGGAAGGAAAGTCCTTAGCCGGCAGTCTGGTCGTAAATCTGCCAGGTCTATGAGGAGAGAACCTGATAAGGGCCAGGCCTGTCCAAAGCTTACTTGCCGAGTCCGAAGTCCTGAAGCGAGGTCATTAGAGTGCCAAGGGATCCGTCCAAGAGACGTTGCAAGGAAACAAGGAATACACGAAGCCACGCCTGACGTTGCAGTCAGCAACAAGCTGAGGCCAATGTGTGCCTTATAAGGAGCAGGTTTGACAGCAGGTGTGAGCCCTCAGCGTTTGGGCCTTAAGGGGACAGGCCTGCCTCTCTTCTGCCTGACCTTCTGCTGTACGTTCTGCAGGTGAGGGGGGAGTATCCTGTTCACTGTCTGCATCTGGCTGCAGGGCCTCTGCTGTATCTGGGGTGCTCTGCAGCTGAGGGGGAGAAGGAGCTGGATTCTCAGGAGTCTCCTCCGTGTCTCCTTCTGGGTCTGCTGCTCCTGGGTCTGCTGCTGTTACTCCCGAGTCGTCCTCATCGGAGGAGTCCTCTGATGGGGCCATGACAGTCAGCTGGGGACTCGACGCTTCGTCAGCTGGGGACTCGACGCTTCGTCAGCTGGGGACTCGACGCTTCGTCAGCTGGGGACTCGACGCTTCGTCAGCTGGGGACTCGACGCTTCGTCAGCTGGGGACTCGACGCTTCGTCAGCTGGGGACTCGACGCTTCGTCAGCTGGGGCTCCCTCTAGCTCGTGGAGCAGGCTCCCTCGCTAGGGTGCTCTGACTTTATATGTGTGGCTGGTTCCTCCCAGCTACTGCTGTCAGCCAATGATGTGTTACTTGAGGCTGATGGCTCAACTATCAGCTGGGGCTTAACTCTTTAGGATTATCTCAGGCTTCCTTCCTTTGAAGGCAGGAAGGCAGGCTTCCTTCCTGAGCGAGGGGCGGGGCTGTTGAAGCTTTTAGCTGCTTTTAATCTAAGCAAGGGGCTGTGACTTCCTGGCAAGTCTTTTTTGTTTGTTGTTTTCCCACCTAGAACAGCCTGACCTTTCTTTAACCTAGGGAAACAGAGCTTGTGGTTGTGTTTCAGGGAGGCTAAAGCTGCCCTTTTTAGCAAGGACTGAGCTGACTCTCTCCCTGTATGTATCGGTGGAGTTTCCTTTTTCCCCTTCTCTCCGACTAGAATTTAGCCTTGTTTACAGTGTCCCCTGAAGCTTTCCTGCTAGGGTGGTGATGAACACTAGCTTTCTATAGGCTTCCTTCTCCTAGGATCTGTCTCCTAAGATATAGGTTCTTTCAGGATTTGGCTCCGAGCTCAGGGTGACCTTAGGCTGCCCTTATTGCTTATTGCTCTGAGCTGTTTTAATTCAATTACATAATGGAATAAATGGGAGCTACTTACTCTCTTTTCGCTCTGCTGCTTAACTCACCTTGACGCTTTGTCAGCTGGGGCCTTGAAATCACAGCATTACTGCTATGATGAAACCTGTTCTCCAATTTCTTGAAACTTTTCTTCCACTTCAAAAGAGGTGCACAAACATTTCTGATCCCACTCGCTGCAATTTTTCAGTTCTGTTGCCCTTCTGAATGACAAGCATCAAAGGCTCACAGACTTTGCTCCATGAGAACTCACTGATCAGGCTGTGCTATGGAAAAACAAAGGAGTGTTATAGCTAGATAGAGTGTGTAAGCTCAGAGCTTTGAAATCCCACTTAGATTAGCCGTGGCAACCTTTCCTAGGCTCTTGCAGAGGTATTACTGTGCTGTATTTATAACAACAAAAAGCTCTTATTCAGTCAAGAAGAACCAAATGAAAAGGAACAGGGTAAGTGTCCAAAATGCTTACCTACTGTAGGTCTTGCATGAGCCTCTGATGCTATCAAAAGGCAGTTCCCATTCAGGGGGGATCTACAACTGCC
This sequence comes from Rhineura floridana, assembly GCF_030035675.1. NCBI lineage: Eukaryota > Metazoa > Chordata > Lepidosauria > Squamata > Rhineuridae > Rhineura > Rhineura floridana. The sequence continues at coordinate 169,118,473 of NC_084482.1, read as the reverse complement.
CAGCTCCTTTCTGGCACAGAGGGGGAGGTGAAAACAGAGGAAGCTCTTGATTAGGCTTGCTGTCAGCACCAATCAGTTGAGGATTGTATTATTATTATTATTATTATTATTATATCCCACCCTTCCTTCTAGCAGGAACCCATATTATTATTATGCTTCCTTACCAAAATGGCTTCTAAGGCATTTACAAGGCTTAGAAAACCAATTATAAAAATATATTCACATATAATTAAAACACACAATAAAACAATTTCATCAAACCATTAAAAACATCCATAATCCATATGTACAATAAAGCAAGCCCATTGAAACAAGCATAACAATTAAAGCAGTTAAAAAAGCAATTAAAACAAATAGATGAGCAGGTTCAAGTCTGAAGATCGGGGAATTCTTGTTTAAACAGGTGCATCTTCAAGAGATTGCGGAATGCCAATACTGATGGAGCCTTTCATATTTCAGCTCTGAGAACCTTCCACTGGTGCTACCAGTGAAAAGCCCACTTCCATTTTACTCTGCGAGTTTAGAATTGCATGTATTTAAGTCCACTGAAACTAATGTGGTTGAATGGACCATTATAGTGCTCTAAACTTTTCTGATCCTGTTCACTGTAGTTTTCTCAATATAGAGTTGCTGGTGTTCTGAATAACTAGTATCAAAGGCTCACAGACTTTGCTCCATAAAAACTACACAGCCGCCCAGAGAATGGAAAGATGACAGTATTTACTTGCTTATTATCTGTGTCCATTGCCAACTCCATTCTCACTTAGCCCTGAAAAGCAAATTTGGTGATCCTTGAGAATTATTAGAAAGTATCTAATTTGGAGCGCATTTTGTGATTTATAACCCCACTTGGCTTCAGATATGTCAACATTTCCTTAAAAGCCATATAAAGACATGCTATAAAAGACCAGAAGTTGAGATGTGGGGGTTCTATGTGGATAAAAAGAGAGTGAATTTTCCAACATTTCGCACTTGCTTTTGTAAATGTTAATTTCTACTAGGAATGCTGAGATAGTGTCCCCATTCCAATTTTTAAAAGATGTATATACATTGCACACCCTCACACATATGTTTATTACATATTTGCTATGTTTTACATATAACCACACATACAGTTCCAGTCGCCTAGGAATAATCTATCCTTTCGTTTAAGCTGACAACAGGAAGATCATGTTGTTAGATGATATAAAATGTAAATGAAATAGCAGTTGGCTGAGCCAAATTTTCATATAAATTAATATTGTTATTGTATTTTAATAAAACCACCGTGCTTTTGGAATTATGTAGACATCAATCACTTAGCACAATTATTGACTCATGCATCATCTGGCTCCTTCTCTTGACAAAGTTGTTGTAAATTTCATGAACACAATATATCAAAGAGCTGTAAAATTTCACTCTGAACTCTTGCTAAACTTTCCCAGGCTCTGTTGTTGGAAGAACCCCCCAGAGTCAATGACATTGTAATATCCACTGTGTAATTAAAATGTTGACATATGCAACGATTTGTAAAGTAGATAAAAGAGTGTGTGTGCACACAGAAATTTAAAGGAGAGAAGCAGATGGCTTTCTATCAGAAGATGTATGGAAGGCGCCAAAAGATAACGGGCAGATGGCTTACACATGAAGGACAGACAGGGAGAGCCATTATTTGCTAAAGGAAAATAGACAAACTCTGGAAAAAATTTCCCCTTAAAATTAATACAACTTCTGTATTGGAATAAACATTCTGAAAATAATTCTTGTGACTGGGTCTTCATTGTCAGTGCAAATATCCTGTTTAGAAATTATTTGTAAACAAGACAAATCATGTTAGTGTGGTCATTCATGTATTACAGGAGTAGCCAACTTGGTGTCCTCCAAATGTTTTGGACTTCAACTTCAGCCAGCAGCATGGGCAATGGTCAGGGATGATGTGAGTTGTTGTCCACAACGCTGGAGGACACCACATTGGAGACCCATGGTATATGGGTTAGTGACATTTCTACCTTACAAAGAACGTAAGGGAAAGGACAGAAATAATTAGTTGATACTTATGTGAGAGAGTTAGACTTTTGGTTCTTTCCTTCCAAGATATTGATAAAGCCACTGCATCATCACAAGCCTTTAACAGAGCTGCAGATATGCTTCTGTGTATGGTCCACAGCTAAGCCATGTGAAAATAATGAATATGAGATAGTATTATGTATTCTGTGTTTCGGTGATGCCTTTCTCTTCCATGATGATTTCCTGATATCATTTTCTGAGTTCCTGCTTTTGGTTTTGTTGTTTTCCCCTTGCAAAGGCATCTGAGAACCATGCTGATTAGGACAACCCACTGGAGTCATTTCCAGTGAATGTACCTTCAAGCTGTAGCATCAATAGAGTTATGCTATGAAGTCTTCCTGCTGAGATGCTGCTTAAAAGAGTCATGAGTTCTCATAACTCCAGCTCCACAGGTATAGTTTGTGTGAGAGAAATGCTTCTGAGTTTTATCATAGTGATTTGAGAAAATAAATATCAGTCCCATAAGCACAGCTTGGTTCTGGCCAGACCCTGGGAGTTCAGGTATCATTCCCATTAAGATAATTCTGATGCTCCCACTTGTGTCCAAAACATCACCCTTCTTGCCTAAAGCTGTGTCAGTATTATACCCAGCTTCAGTTGCCTTCCTTAGATACCAACAGTGAGCAATGATATGAAGTCCAAAGTAGTTTGCGAGGTTGCAATGGCCACAGAATAGTCTAAGACTGGCAGTTAGCAGTTTTAGGGAGTTAATTCAGTTCTTCCATCACCCATCTGGCTTGCCAGGAGTCAAGCTAGGGTTCTATGGGGACTCCTCTCTCCCTTTGTTGCCCAGGGCTTATTCTGGTGTGCCAATTAAGGCTAAAGCAAAATCCTCCCCCCATAGACTTCATGGATTTTCAGCTCTGTTGGCACCACCAGCCAATTTGCAGACATTTTGGTGAATTTCTGGGCAGACAGGTGAAACTTACTGGGTTGTATCCAACTAAGTCATTGCACAAGTAGAATTACTTCCAACCATACAACAGAACTTACCCACTCTCTCTTCCCCTCAACCCTCAAGAACGTATTTAGGGGAGGTGCAGGAGTGTAGGGGAGGAGAAGAGGGAGGGGAAGTTTAATGGTGTGAGCAGAAGTTGTTCCACTTGTACAGTGACTTAGACAAGGTGTGGGAAACCTTTGGCCCTCTAGATGTTATTGGACTACAACTCCCATCATCCCTGGCCATGCTTGCTAGGCATGATGGGATCTGTAGTTCAGCAATATCTGGTGAACCAAAGGTTCCCCACACCTAACTTAGATGGATTCAACCCGCTACCTGCAGTAATAGTAATGATGATAAGAATAAGGATATGAATAAGAAAGAGATTTTCAATGGCTCATAGCAGAACATTCTTTCTTGCTACACTGCAACTGCCAATTTGCCTCAGTGAAGATTTTGTCGTGTATTTGACCTTTTGTAGAGGCAAAGGAACACATGTTCTAGCATTTCGGCTAGGGTGGAATGGGTTCGTTTAGATGACATAGAAGTGCTGCTTATTCTGTTATTAAATTTAATTATTGGCTTTTTAAAAAAAATATGTGATCTTACAATCTTGTATTTTATTTGGACACCTCTTTGAGCTTTGGGGGAATCAGCTTCTGCTGCCTGGAAGCATATGCTCCAAAAATGCAAAAGAGTGTGGTGTTAATCAGGCCATTGCTGGGCCTTATACATTTACATATAGCAGTCAGGTTAGAAATGGATGCACAAAATAGAGCAGCCAGTGTTAAGCCATGATGAACCAAGATAGATGACAATTTGTGCTGTATGTGTCATTTCTGGTTGGAGGCTACTTTCTGCTGCCTGGAAGAGTACGCCCCCAAAATGCTAAGAGTGTAGCTGGGGGAAGAGAAGGAGAAAAGTGCACCTCACTTGGCAGCATAACAGCCTAGTGTGGCCCTAGCCTCTCTTCTTCCCTACTCATAACTGTATTACATAGCGGCCCAAATTGTTGTCTTTCTTGCCTTCCCTATTACATAGTCTGTATCAGATACTGGAACAGATCTACTAATACTTTAATTCCTACCTTGAATCATGTTTGATTTCCTGGATGCCATATTTGTTTAAAACAATGCTCTTCAAATTTTCTTCACCATCTGTGTGGCTTCTCCTTGTCTGAATGCAAATGAGATATTAAAATGCCATCCAGATGTCTGGATGTGTATCAGCATTAACATATTATGCAAATTTTCTATGGCTAATATGGGGTGTTGGGTCCACACACCCCGTAAAAGAGTAAATCACAGACTGACAAGAAAGAAAAATAGAATGTGCACAGAAACAGCCACATCACCATCACAAAAAATAAATAAATGCCTGCAGTTGTTTGTCCTGAGGGGTTATGGAAGTGCCGTTCTTAGAGATCTTCACAAGAAGTAGGCTAAGGATGGATGGAGCAATCCAGTTCCAATCCATTTCAATGTTGTGTGCTTCATTCATAAGTCCATTCCATCTCAATTCTACATTAATTTGTGATATTAAAAAAAGGATGCAAAATATTATGACAATATGTATTAATACATATTTTATCTCAATGTATGCTTTTCTAAACATATTTTCTTTTTTTTAAAAAAAAAAGCATTTTGGTACTTTTTTGAGCCATGAGCAATATTGCAAAATTCAGAGAAGTGCAAAATGAGAAGGATAATCCATGCATTAGTCCAGGAGGTGTGAATTAGATCAGTTCATTTAAAAATGAGGACTGAATAAACTTCTTTTCCATCACTAGATCAGGCACATGAAAAATATGAGACAGGTATGTGACATTCTCATATAGCAAAGGGAGATGGACGATGTGTCCCACAGTGTGAATCACATCTATCTGATCCTCAAGTGTGTAATAGGAGCAGCTTCAGGACAGAAAATAAGTTTTAAGTCCCAGCTATCTATGATCCTCCAGTTTCTTAAGAATATGATCAGTAGCCTAACTCATTTTAAAATGTACCCATCTTTGGGTCTACCAGGTCAGGGCGTACAATTGGATAATAGAAATCCACATCTTACAACTCCTGTTCTTGATACAGAGGGCCATATCTCTCATCCCCAAAACTGTTTCTATAAGAGGCACCAGACACTAACAAGCCAGTGTGGTATGACTTCCTTGTATCTAATGTTGAATGCAGTAAGTCCAGTCAGCGAATAATTGCTAAAAGCCTGTCAAGAAGCCATACTTTCTGACCATGCTGGCCTAGGATATTTTGCTGCTTGATATAGAGTCCATTCCACTGTCACTGCCACCACACCTGGCCAGTTTCTGCCTTCATCTAGCTTTCCTTCATTGATGCTGCCCTAGGGTGTAGTCCTCAGGGGTCATAGACACGTTACTTTTTGGGAGAAGCGTCCTAGCCAGGTCCCTATGCATGAGCCAATCAGCATGAAATGGGAGAGTGTTAGCCACTGAGAAGAGGAGTCATCCTTTCTTGCTGATTGGAGCCAATCAGAGTGAAAGGAGGTGAGCTGGCCACTGAGAAGACTCTTTTCAGTAGCTAACACACAGTCTTCCCTTTCATGCTGACAGGCTCCTAGGGATGTCAGGCATAGTGGAGTGTGGACTCTCAAGGCAACAGGGGGAGCAAGGGAGATGAGGGAAATTGAGAAAGGGGGCATGGCTGTGAGGGGATGTGGCATGACTATTATGAGAGAACCCTGCACTTCTGAATTTGCTGCTATACTACTGATGCTGACTGAAGCAGGCTGTTTTGCCCACCCCTGTTTTCTGACCTGAAAGACCTTGATGTGTAAAGGACCTGCTACAGATACCCAGCAGTGGATGACGTACATTATGCATATTGCCCAGATGCCAACATTTATTTCTTCACATTCTCCAGTGCTGAGCACTGACAGTGCTGACAGTGAACAAACATTCTGAGGCAAAGTTTTTCTGAGGCCTGCCTCAAATGAAGTACTGCTTAAGCCAGTGTTTAAGTATTTAATGTCCCACAGATCTATGAATGTTAAGAATACAAATAATGGTGATTATGAATAAGCTGTGGAAATATAAGCACAAAATATAATATACACTTCACACAGTGCAACGTTAAGCTATGGAATTTGTTTCCACAAGATGTAGTGATAGCTACCAACTTGGATGGCTTTGAAAAGGAGATTAGTTGAATGCATGGAGGATGAGACATCTACCTGTGATGACTATATACTACCTCCACAAATGGAGGTGGTATCCGTCTGAACGCCATTTGCTGAGGAACACAAGTGTCCTGCTTGCGGCCACTGTGGGGTGGTGGACTAGGTGGGCCTTTGGCCTGATCCAGCAGGGCTCTTCTTAAGTGCTACATCTTCCTCTACCTGTGAGAAAAGAACAATCAAATTCCCTTGGAACTCTTATTAAAAGTATTGTTTAGATCCTTTCTCCCCACCCTTTCTCAAGGAGCCAGCTTGGTGATAAATGAATCAATGCTGTCATTTTGTTTAAAAGCTTACAGAACCTTTTTCTGCCTGAGTCACTGTGGAATCAATATTTGGTGTGCAGTAAGCAGCACTTTTATGATAGCCTGAGTGACACTCTTCAGAGATAAGTGAAAATGAGCAGCTATTGCTTCTAAACATTCCTTTTGACAGACTCAGTCAGGCACTACCCACATCACCTTTTCCAACTTTGAAGAGAAAACAAACATCTATTACATCAACAGCTTTTGAACAAACTCCACATTTCTTTTCCATTTGTAATATAACGCCCTTAAATTAAGCAGTCTAGAAGGTCACTTTGAGGGTTTTCACAATTGGCTAGTGGCATCTCCCCCAGCCCCTGAAAAAAGTAAAAATGTGTTTTAGTTGGAAGCGAACAAGGGGTTTTGAGTTTTTCTTCATGACTCATAAACTCAACTGTGCATTTATGAGCACAGGGAATTAAACAAGTTCTATGTGATTTTTCAGTGTACTATATTTTTAACTGGTCACTTCTTTATTTTAAATCACTAATAGGCAAAAAAAAAACCTTGAAGTTTAAGAATGTACCTATAGCCAACAGATATTTCTATCAAACTTTGAAAAGTAGGGAAATTGGGCAGCTATAGTGAAGGCACCAGGGGAGACCCGATCTCCAGATTGAGATATTGTACTGCCCTACAAATTTGTAAAAATGCAAATACAATTTGGGTTGGTCTTTTACAGTCCAGTCCACTTCTTGTGTAGCTTGGACGAATTTAGTAAGATGTGCCTCTGAGCATGCTTATTTTCAATGGGATTTACTCCCCTGCAATCATGCTAAGGATAGGAGAAACTGACCTGGGGAGGGGAAGGGAGGGAGGAGGGGGAGGGGAGGAGATTGGGGGGGTAAGCTGGGCACTGGATAGAGGGAAAGGCTCTTTCATTTCCAAGCGGAAAACATTGTTAACAGTATCATTAGTTTTCTAGGTTTCCCCCACCTTTTTATTCTACAGCAGACACATGTAGTTTCCCACCCAAATTTAAGCCAAAGCTGTCTCTGGCCACATCCACACCACATCCACACCAGACATTTATTCTACTTTATACAATCATGGTTTTCCCCAAAGGATTCTGGGAAGTGTAGTTTGTGAAGGGTGCTGAGAGTTGTTAGGATGTGCCCTATTCCCATCACAGAGCTACAGTCTCCAAAATTCTCTGGGAAAAGGGGCTGACTGTTAAACCACTCTGGCCACTGGAATTCTGCCAGGGGAATCAGAGTCTTCTAACAACTCTCAGTACCTTCACAAACTACACTTCCCTGAATTCTTTGAAGGAAACTATGCGTGTTTAAAGTGGAATAAATATCTGGCATGGGTGTGGCTGTTAGTCTGGCTTTTAGAACACTGACAGTTGGTTCTTACTGAGCATGCCCATGCTGTCATAAACTTCAATATTAAATTTCTTAAATTAATTAAAAATCAACCATGCATTTTTAAAACTTTTAAACTGCAGAAGATGAAGGTCAGAGTATGGAGCAAGGTCAGTAATAGGATTACAGATACTCTACGAACATGGCTGATTTTTAATTAGTTTCAACATATTATGAGACCACTGACAAAAAAGTCCAACAGGGGTCTGGATTTTTTTTATTCATGTTTCAGACTTTAAAGTCTGTCTTCTCTCTGAGTGTTTTGTGCATTGCCGTGAAAACTTAGAGGGTTGTTAAGCAAGTATTTCTGCGTTCAGGACTATAAGTATTGTAAGATTTTGTTTTGAATTAGGTTATGGGAAGCAGAAGAATGGCATGGGGGTATTTTCAATATAACATGGTGGAATGCAAAAAATTCATGCTAGCTGTGGTATGCATTCATTCTTGTGGCTCTATAATATAGAACATAAGAGATTAAGAAGAGCCTGCTGGATCAGGCCAGTGGCCCATCTAGTCCAGCATCCTGTTCTTACAGTGGCCAACCAGGTGCCTGGGGGAAGCCCGCAAGCAGGACCCGAGTGCAAGAACACTCTCCCCTCCTGAGGCTTCCGGCAACTGGTTTTCAGAAGCATGCTGCCTCTGACTAGGGTGGCAGAGCACAGCCATCATGGCTAGTAGCCATTGATAGCCCTGTCCTCCATGAATTTCTCTAATCTTCTTTTAAAGCCATCCAAGCTGGTGGCCATTACTGCATCTTGTGGGAGCAAATTCCATAGTTTAACTATGCGCTGAGTAAAGAAGTACTTCCTTTTGTCTGTCCTGACTCTTCCAACATTCAGCTTCTTTGAATGTCCACGAGTTCTAGTATTATGAGAGAGGGAGAAGAACTTTTCTCTATCCACTTTCTCAATGCCATGCATAATTTTATACACTTCTATCATGTCTCCTCTGACCCGCCTTTTCTCTAAACTAAAAAGCCCCAAATGCTGCAACCTTTCCTCGTAAGGGAGTCGCTCCATCCCCTTGATCATTCTGGTTAAACATAAGAACATAAGAAGAGCCTGCTGGATCAGGCCAGTGGCCCATCTAGTCCAGCATCCTGTTCTCACAGTGGCCAACCAGGTGCCTGGGGAAAGCCCGCAAGCAGGACCTGAGTGCAAGAACACTCTCCCCTCCTGAGGCTTCCGGCAACTGGTTTTCAGAAGCATGCTGCCTCTGACTAGGGTGGCAGAGCACAGCCATCATGGCTAGTAGCCATTGATAGCCCTGTCCTCCATGAATTGGTCTAATCTTCTTTTAAAGCCATCCAAGCTGGTGGCCATTACTGCATCTTGTGGGAGCAAATTCCATAGTTTAACTATGCGCTGAGTAAAGAAGTACTTCCTTTTGTCTGTCCTGAATCTTCCAACATTCAGCTTCGTTGAATGTCCACAAGTTCTAGCATTATGAGAGAGGGAGAAGAACTTTTCTCTATCCACTTTCTCAATGCCATGCATAATTTTATACACTTCTATCATGTCTCCTCTGACCCGCTTTTTCTCTAAACTAAAAAGTCCCAAATGCTGTAACCTTTCCTCGTAAGGGAGTCGCTCCATCCCCTTGATCATTCTGGTTGCCCTCTTCTGAACCTTTTCCAACTCTATAATATCCTTTTTGAGATGAGGCGACCAGAACTGTACACAGTATTCCAAATGCGGCCGCACCATAGATTTATACAACGGCATGATGATATCGGCTGTTTTATTTTCAATACCTTTCCTAATTATTGCTAGCATGGAATTTGCCTTTTTCACAGCTGCTGCACAGTGGGTCGACATTTCCATCGTGCTGTCCACTACAACCCCGAGGTCTCTCTCCTGGTCGGTCACCGCCAGTTCAGACCCCATGAGCGTATATGTGAAATTCAGATTTTTTGCTCCAATATGCATAATTTTACACTTGTTTATATTGAATTGCATTTGCCATTTTTCCGCCCATTCACTCAGTTTGGAGAGGTCTTTTTGGAGCTCTTCGCAATCCCTTTTTGTTTTAACAACCCTGAACAATTTAGTGTCGTCAGCAAACTTGGCCACTTCACTGCTCACTCCTAATTCTAGGTCATTAATGAACAAGTTAAAAAGTACAGGTCCCAATACCGATCCTTGAGGGACTCCACTTTCTACAGCCCTCCATTGGGAGAACTGTCCGTTTATTCCTACTCTCTGCTTTCTGCTTCTTAACCAATTCCTTATCCACAAGAGGACCTCTCCTCTTATTCCATGACTGCTAAGCTTCCTCAGAAGCCTTTGGTGAGGTACCTTGTCAAACGCTTTTTGAAAGTCTAAGTACACTATGTCCACTGGATCACCTCTATCTATATGCTTGTTGACACTCTCAAAGAATTCTAATAGGTTACTGAGACAGGACTTTCCCTTGCAGAAGCCATGCTGGCTCTGCTTCAGCAAGGCTTGTTCTTCTATGTGCTTAGTTAATCTAGCTTTAATCATACTTTCTACCAGTTTTCCAGGGACAGAAGTTAAGCTAACTGGCCTGTAATTTCCGGGATCCCCTCTGGATCCCTTTTTGAAGATTGGCGTTACATTTGCCACTTTCCAGTCCTCAGGCACGGAGGAGGACCCGAGGGACAAGTTACATATTTTAGTTAGCAGATCAGCAATTTCACCTTTGAGTTCTTTGAGAACTCTCGGGTGGATGCCATCCGGGCCCGGTGATTTGTCAGTTTTTATATTGTCCATTAAGCTTAGAACTTCCTCTCTCATTACCACTATTTGTCTCAGTTCCTCAGAATCCCTTCCTGCAAATGTTAGCTCAGGTTCAGGGATCTGCCCTATATCTTCCACTGTGAAGACAGATGCAAAGAATTCATTTAGCTTCTCTGCAATCTCCTTATCGTTCTTTAGTACACCTTTGACTCCCTTATCATCCAAGGGTCCAATTGTCTCCCTAGATGGTCTCCTGCTTTGAATGTATTTATAGAATTTTTTGTTGTTGGTTTTTATGTTCTTAGCAATGTGCTCCTCAAATTCTTTTTTAGCATCCCTTATTGTCTTCTTGCATTTCTTTTGCCAGAGTTTATGTTCTTTCTTATTTTCTTCATTCGGACAAGACTTCCATTTTCTGAAGGAAGACTTTTTGCCTCTAAGAGCTTCCTTGACTTTGCTCGTTAACCATGCTGGCATCTTCTTGGCCCTGGCGGTACCTTTTCTGATCTGCGGTATGCACTCCAGTTGAGCTTCTAATATAGTGTTTTTAAACAACTTCCAAGCATTTTCGAGTGATGTGACCCTCTGGACTTTGTTTTTCAGCTTTCTTTTTACCAATCCCCTCATTTTTGTGAAGTTTCCTCTTTTGAAGTCAAATGTGACCGTGTTGGATTTTCTTGGCAATTGGCCAGTTACATGTATGTTTAATTTAATAGCACTGTGGTCACTGCTCCCAATCAGTTCAACAACACTTACATCTCGCACCAGGTCCCGGTCCCCACTGAGGATTAAGTCCAGGGTTGCCGTCCCTCTGGTCGGTTCCATGACCAACTAATCTAGGGAATAGTCATTTAGAATATCTAGAAACTTTGCTTCTTTGTCATGACTGGAACACATATGCAGCCAGTCTATGTCCGGGTAGTTGAAGTCACCCATTACTACCTCTTCTGAACCTTTTCCAACTCTATAATATCCTTTTTGAGATGAGGCGACCAGAACTGTACACAGTATTCCAAATGCGGCCGCACCATAGATTTATACAACGGCATGATGATATCGGCTGTTTTATTTTCAATACCTTTCCTAATTATTGCTAGCATGGAATTATGCTCCAATATGCATAATTTTACACTTGTTTATATTGAATTGCATTTGCCATTTTTCCGCCCATTCACTCAGTTTGGAGAGGTCTTTTTGGAGCTCTTCGCAATCCCTTTTGGTTGCCCTCTTCTGAACCTTTTCCAACTCTATAATATCCTTTTTGAGATGAGGCGACCAGAACTGTACACAGTATTCCAAATGCGGCCACACCATAGATTTATACAACGGCATGATGATATCGGCTGTTTTATTTTCAATACCTTTCCTAATTATTGCTAGCATGGAATTTGCCTTTTTCACAGCTGCCGCACACTGGGTCGACATTTTCATCGTGCTGTCCACTACAACCCCGAGGTCTCTCTCCTGGTCGGTCACTGCCAGTTCAGACCCCATGAGCGTATATGTGAAATTAAGATTTTTTGCTCCAATATGCATAATTTTACACTTGTTTATATTGAATTGCATTTGCCATTTTTCCGCCCATTCACTCAGTTTGGAGAGGTCTTTTTGGAGCTCTTCACAATCCCTTTTTGTTTTAAAAACCCTGAACAATTTAGTGTCGTCAGCAAACTTGGCCACTTCACTGCTCACTCCTAATTCTAGGTCATTAATGAACAAGTTGAAAAGTACAGGTCCCAATACCGATCCTTGAGGGACTCCACTTTCTACAGCCCTCCATTGGGAGAACTGTCCTATTCCTACTCTCTGCTTTCTGCTTCTTAACCAATTCCTTATCCACAAGAGGACCTCTCCTCTTATTCCATGACTGCTAAGCTTCCTCAGAAGCCTTTGGTGAGGTACCTTGTCAAACGCTTTTTGAAAGTCTAAGTACACTATGTCCACTGGATCACCTCTATCTATATGCTTGTTGACACTCTCAAAGAATTCTAATAGGTTACTGAGACAGGACTTTCCCTTGCAGAAGCCATGCTGGCTCTGCTTCAGCAAGGCTTGTTCTTCTATGTGCTTAGTTAATCTAGCTTTAATCATACTTTCTACCAGTTTTCCAGGGACAGAAGTTAAGCTAACTGGCCTGTAATTTCCGGGATCCCCTCTGGATCCCTTTTTGAAGATTGGCGTTACATTTGCCACTTTCCAGTCCTCAGGCACGGAGGAGGACCCGAGGGACAAGTTACATATTTTAGTTAGCAGATCAGCAATTTCACCTTTGAGTTCTTTGAGAACTCTCGGGTGGATGCCATCCGGGCCCGGTGATTTGTCAGTTTTTATATTGTCCATTAAGCTTAGAACTTCCTCTCTCATTACCACTATTTGTCTCAGTTCCTCAGAATCCCTTCCTGCAAATGTTAGCTCAGGTTCAGGGATCTGCCCTATATCTTCCACTGTGAAGACAGATGCAAAGAATTCATTTAGCTTCTCTGCAATCTCCTTATCGTTCTTTAGTACACCTTTGACTCCCTTATCATCCAAGGGTCCAATTGTCTCCCTAGATGGTCTCCTGCTTTGAATGTATTTATAGAATTTTTTGTTGTTGGTTTTTATGTTCTTAGCAATGTGCTCCTCAAATTCTTTTTTAGCATCCCTTATTGTCTTCTTGCATTTCTTTTGCCAGAGTTTATGTTCTTTCTTATTTTCTTCATTCGGACAAGACTTCCATTTTCTGAAGGAAGACTTTTTGCCTCTAAGAGCTTCCTTGACTTTGCTCGTTAACCATGCTGGCATCTTCTTGGCCCTGGCGGTACCTTTTCTGATCTGCGGTATGCACTCCAGTTGAGCTTCTAATATAGTGTTTTTAAACAACTTCCAAGCATTTTCGAGTGATGTGACCCTCTGGACTTTGTTTTTCAGCTTTCTTTTTACCAATCCCCTCATTTTTGTGAAGTTTCCTCTTTTGAAGTCAAATGTGACCGTGTTGGATTTTCTTGGCAATTGGCCAGTTACATGTATGTTTAATTTAATAGCACTGTGGTCACTGCTCCCAATCAGTTCAACAACACTTACATCTCGCACCAGGTCCCGGTCCCCACTGAGGATTAAGTCCAGGGTTGCCGTCCCTCTGGTCGGTTCCATGACCAACTAATCTAGGGAATAGTCATTTAGAATATCTAGAAACTTTGCTTCTTTGTCATGACTGGAACACATATGCAGCCAGTCTATGTCCGGGTAGTTGAAGTCACCCATTACTACCTCTTCTGAACCTTTTCCAACTCTATAATATCCTTTTTGAGATGAGGCGACCAGAACTGTACACAGTATTCCAAATGCGGCCGCACCATAGATTTATACAACGGCATGATGATATCGGCTGTTTTATTTTCAATACCTTTCCTAATTATTGCTAGCATGGAATTATGCTCCAATATGCATAATTTTACACTTGTTTATATTGAATTGCATTTGCCATTTTTCCGCCCATTCACTCAGTTTGGAGAGGTCTTTTTGGAGCTCTTCGCAATCCCTTTTGGTTGCCCTCTTCTGAACCTTTTCCAACTCTATAATATCCTTTTTGAGATGAGGCGACCAGAACTGTACACAGTATTCCAAATGCGGCCACACCATAGATTTATACAACGGCATGATGATATCGGCTGTTTTATTTTCAATACCTTTCCTAATTATTGCTAGCATGGAATTTGCCTTTTTCACAGCTGCCGCACACTGGGTCGACATTTTCATCGTGCTGTCCACTACAACCCCGAGGTCTCTCTCCTGGTCGGTCACTGCCAGTTCAGACCCCATGAGCGTATATGTGAAATTAAGATTTTTTGCTCCAATATGCATAATTTTACACTTGTTTATATTGAATTGCATTTGCCATTTTTCCGCCCATTCACTCAGTTTGGAGAGGTCTTTTTGGAGCTCTTCACAATCCCTTTTTGTTTTAAAAACCCTGAACAATTTAGTGTCGTCAGCAAACTTGGCCACTTCACTGCTCACTCCTAATTCTAGGTCATTAATGAACAAGTTGAAAAGTACAGGTCCCAATACCGATCCTTGAGGGACTCCACTTTCTACAGCCCTCCATTGGGAGAACTGTCCTATTCCTACTCTCTGCTTTCTGCTTCTTAACCAATTCCTTATCCACAAGAGGACCTCTCCTCTTATTCCATGACTGCTAAGCTTCCTCAGAAGCCTTTGGTGAGGTACCTTGTCAAACGCTTTTTGAAAGTCTAAGTACACTATGTCCACTGGATCACCTCTATCTATATGCTTGTTGACACTCTCAAAGAATTCTAATAGGTTACTGAGACAGGACTTTCCCTTGCAGAAGCCATGCTGGCTCTGCTTCAGCAAGGCTTGTTCTTCTATGTGCTTAGTTAATCTAGCTTTAATAATACTTTCTACCAGTTTTCCAGGGACAGAAGTTAAGCTAACTGGCCTGTAATTTCCGGGATCCCCTCTGGATCCCTTTTTGAAGATTGGCGTTACATTTGCCACTTTCCAGTCCTCAGGCACGGAGGAGGACCCGAGGGACAAGTTACATATTTTAGTTAGCAGATCAGCAATTTCACCTTTGAGTTCTTTGAGAACTCTCGGGTGGATGCCATCCGGGCCCGGTGATTTGTCAGTTTTTATATTGTCCATTAAGCTTAGAACTTCCTCTCTCATTACCACTATTTGTCTCAGTTCCTCAGAATCCCTTCCTGCAAATGTTAGCTCAGGTTCAGGGATCTGCCCTATATCTTCCACTGTGAAGACAGATGCAAAGAATTCATTTAGCTTCTCTGCAATCTCCTTATCGTTCTTTAGTACACCTTTGACTCCCTTATCATCCAAGGGTCCAATTGTCTCCCTAGATGGTCTCCTGCTTTGAATGTATTTATAGAATTTTTTGTTGTTGGTTTTTATGTTCTTAGCAATGTGCTCCTCAAATTCTTTTTTAGCATCCCTTATTGTCTTCTTGCATTTCTTTTGCCAGAGTTTATGTTCTTTCTTATTTTCTTCATTCGGACAAGACTTCCATTTTCTGAAGGAAGACTTTTTGCCTCTAAGAGCTTCCTTGACTTTGCTCGTTAACCATGCTGGCATCTTCTTGGCCCTGGCGGTACCTTTTCTGATCTGCGGTATGCACTCCAGTTGAGCTTCTAATATAGTGTTTTTAAACAACTTCCAAGCATTTTCGAGTGATGTGACCCTCTGGACTTTGTTTTTCAGCTTTCTTTTTACCAATCCCCTCATTTTTGTGAAGTTTCCTCTTTTGAAGTCAAATGTGACCGTGTTGGATTTTCTTGGCAATTGGCCAGTTACATGTATGTTTAATTTAATAGCACTGTGGTCACTGCTCCCAATCAGTTCAACAACACTTACATCTCGCACCAGGTCCCGGTCCCCACTGAGGATTAAGTCCAGGGTTGCCGTCCCTCTGGTCGGTTCCATGACCAACTAATCTAGGGAATAGTCATTTAGAATATCTAGAAACTTTGCTTCTTTGTCATGACTGGAACACATATGCAGCCAGTCTATGTCCGGGTAGTTGAAGTCACCCATTACTACCTCTTCTGAACCTTTTCCAACTCTATAATATCCTTTTTGAGATGAGGCGACCAGAACTGTACACAGTATTCCAAATGCGGCCGCACCATAGATTTATACAACGGCATGATGATATCGGCTGTTTTATTTTCAATACCTTTCCTAATTATTGCTAGCATGGAATTATGCTCCAATATGCATAATTTTACACTTGTTTATATTGAATTGCATTTGCCATTTTTCCGCCCATTCACTCAGTTTGGAGAGGTCTTTTTGGAGCTCTTTGCAATCCCTTTTGGTTGCCCTCTTCTGAACCTTTTCCAACTCTATAATATCCTTTTTGAGATGAGGCGACCAGAACTGTACACAGTATTCCAAATGCGGCCGCACCATAGATTTATACAACGGCATGATGATATCGGCTGTTTTATTTTCAATACCTTTCCTAATTATTGCTAGCATGGAATTTGCCTTTTTCACAGCTGCCGCACACTGGGTCGACATTTTCATCGTGCTGTCCACTACAACCCCGAGGTCTCTCTCCTGGTCGGTCACTGCCAGTTCAGACCCCATGAGCGTATATGTGAAATTAAGATTTTTTGCTCCAATATGCATAATTTTACACTTGTTTATATTGAATTGCATTTGCCATTTTTCCGCCCATTCACTCAGTTTGGAGAGGTCTTTTTGGAGCTCTTCACAATCCCTTTTTGTTTTAAAAACCCTGAACAATTTAGTGTCGTCAGCAAACTTGGCCACTTCACTGCTCACTCCTAATTCTAGGTCATTAATGAACAAGTTGAAAAGTACAGGTCCCAATACCGATCCTTGAGGGACTCCACTTTCTACAGCCCTCCATTGGGAGAACTGTCCTATTCCTACTCTCTGCTTTCTGCTTCTTAACCAATTCCTTATCCACAAGAGGACCTCTCCTCTTATTCCATGACTGCTAAGCTTCCTCAGAAGCCTTTGGTGAGGTACCTTGTCAAACGCTTTTTGAAAGTCTAAGTACACTATGTCCACTGGATCACCTCTATCTATATGCTTGTTGACACTCTCAAAGAATTCTAATAGGTTACTGAGACAGGACTTTCCCTTGCAGAAGCCATGCTGGCTCTGCTTCAGCAAGGCTTGTTCTTCTATGTGCTTAGTTAATCTAGCTTTAATCATACTTTCTACCAGTTTTCCAGGGACAGAAGTTAAGCTAACTGGCCTGTAATTTCCGGGATCCCCTCTGGATCCCTTTTTGAAGATTGGCGTTACATTTGCCACTTTCCAGTCCTCAGGCACGGAGGAGGACCCGAGGGACAAGTTACATATTTTAGTTAGCAGATCAGCAATTTCACCTTTGAGTTCTTTGAGAACTCTCGGGTGGATGCCATCCGGGCCCGGTGATTTGTCAGTTTTTATATTGTCCATTAAGCTTAGAACTTCCTCTCTCATTACCACTATTTGTCTCAGTTCCTCAGAATCCCTTCCTGCAAATGTTAGTTCAGGTTCAGGGATCTGCCCTATATCTTCCACTGTGAAGACAGATGCAAAGAATTCATTTAGCTTCTCTGCAATCTCCTTATCGTTCTTTAGTACACCTTTGACTCCCTTATCATCCAAGGGTCCAATTGTCTCCCAAGATGGTCTCCTGCTTTGAATGTATTTATAGATTTTTTTGTTGTTAGTTTTTATGTTCTTAGCAATGTGCTCCTCAAATTCTTTTTTAGCATCCCTTATTGTCTTCTTGCATTTCTTTTGCCAGAGTTTGTGTTCTTTTTTATTTTCTTCATTCGGACAAGACTTCCATTTTCTGAAGGAAGACTTTTTGCCTCTAAGAGCTTCCTTGACTTTGCTCGTTAACCATGCTGGCATCTTCTTGGCCCTGGTGGTGCATTTTCTGGTCTGCGGTATGCACTCCAGTTGAGCTTCTAATATAGTGTTTTTAAATAACTTCCAAGCATTTTCGAGTGATGTGACCCTTTGGACTTTGTTTTTCAGCTTTCTTTTTACCAATCCCCTCATTTTTGTGAAGTTTCCTCTTTTGAAGTCAAATGTGACCGTGTTGGATTTTCTTGGCAATTGGCCAGTTACAAGTATGTTTAATTTAATAGCACTGTGGTCACTGCTCCCAATCGGTTCAACAACACTTACATCTCGCACCAGGTCCCGGTCCCCACTGAGGATTAAGTCCAGGGTTGCCGTCCCTCTGGTCGGTTCCATGACCAACTGGTCTAGGGAATAGTCATTTAGAATATCTAGAAACTTTGCTTCTTTGTCATGACTGGAACACATATGCAGCCAGTCTATGTCCGGGTAGTTGAAGTCACCCATTACTACCACATTTCCTAGTTTGGATGCTTCCTCAATTTCATATCTCATCTCAAGGTCTCCCTGAGCATTTTGATCAGGGGGACGATAGATCGTTCCCAGTATTAAGTCCCTCCTGGGGCACGGTATCACCACCCACAACGATTCTGTGGAGGAGTCTGCCTCTTTTGGGGTTTCGAGCTTGCTGGATTCAATGCGTTCTTTCACGTATAGAGCGACTCCGCCACCAATACATCCTTCCCTGTCCTTCCGATATAGTTTATATCCAGGGATAACCGTATCCCACTGGTTTTCTCCATTCCACCAGGTCTCCGTTATGCTCACTATATCAATGCTCTCCTCTAAGACCAAGCACTCCAGTTCTCCCATCTTGGTTCGGAGGCTCCTAGCATTAGCGTACAGGCACTTGTAAGCAGTGTCTCTCTTCAAGTGTCTTTGGCACTTGTGGTTAGGCCTGTGGTAATTTTGCTCTTCTGAATTTATATGCTGTGCCCCTGCTCTCACAATGCCTACTTCTAGGCCTACCCCTTTTAACATTTCATCATTTCTTTGGTTTTTATCCCAGGGGGGAGGTTTATTCCGAACCGGACCTTTCTCAGCTCCTGTCGGGTTTCCCCCCTCAGTCAGTTTAAAAGCTGCTCTGCTACCTTTTTAATTTTAAGTGCCAGCAGTCTGGTTCCATTCTGGTTCAAGTGGAGCCCGTCCCTTTTGTACAGGCCCGGCTTGTCCCAAAATGTTCCCCAGTGCCTAACAAATCCAAACCCTTCCACCCGACACCATCGTCTCATCCACACATTGAGACTGCGAAGCTGGGCCTGTCTGGCTGGTCCTGCGCGTGGAACTGGTAGCATTTCAGAGAAAGCCACCTTGGAGGTCCTGGCTTTCAGCATCCTACCTAGCAACCTAAATTTTGCTTCCAGGACCTCACGGCTGCATTTCCCCATGTCGTTGGTGCCAACGTGCACCACGACCACTGACTCCTTCCCAGCACTGTCTACCAAACTATCTAAATGACGGGCGATATCCGCAACCTTCGCACCAGGCAGGCAAAACACCTTGCGGTCTACATGCCCATCACACACCCCACTGTCTATGTTCCTAATGATCGAATCACCCACTACAAGGATCCCTCCACCCCCTGGAGATATATCCTCGGCACGAGAGGATAGCTGCTCATCCCCCAAGGAATGGGTCCCTTCTAAGGGATCGTTTCCCTCTTCCTCAGCTGGATGCTCTCCTTCCCCGAGACCATCGTTCTCCATGATAGCAGGAGAGCTATCATCGTTGGAGTGGGACACAGCTATAACGTCCCTGAAGGCCTCCTCCACACACCTCTCTGCCTCTCTCAGCTTTTCCAGCTCCGCCACCTTGGCCTCAAGGAAATGAAGTCGTTCCCGGAGAGCCAGGAGATCATTGCACCGAGAGCACACCCACGACTTCTGTCCAACAGGCAGATAGTCGTACATGCTGCAGGCGGTGCAAAACACTGGAAAGCCCCCACACCGCTGCTGGCTTCTTACCTGCATAGTTTTGTTTAAGGTTTATTATGTCAATGGGTTGGAGACTGCGGTTTAGTTGAGGTCAGGGAACAGACGGGCAGAGTGGGGGGCCCTGGCCTCCTCGCCCTGCTGCCAAACTCGCTCTGCTGCTTAACTCGCCTTGACGCTTTGTCAGCTGGGGCCTTGCTGCTTAACTCGCCTTGACGCTTTGTCAGCTGGGGCCTTGCTGCTTGATTCGCCTTGACGCTTTGTCAGCTGGGGCCTTGAAAATTCGTCAGCTGGGGCTCCCTCTAGCTCGTGGAGCAGGCTCCCTCGCTAGGGTGCTCTGACCTGAAATTGATCAAAAGACATTTTTCTGAGAAAAATTCTGGGATGTTTATTTCCCCACCTTAGATGGGAAAAAGCCACTTTGCTTCAATTTTCCATCAATTTTTTTTAAGCAGCCACCATCCCCCCCAAAAGGCCCCAGAATGACACTAGGTTCAGAGGATTGTGGAGGATGCAAAATGGTAGCCAAGCCGCCAACACAATTGCTGCTGCTGTCCCTTGTGGTGAAAACAACAAAAACAAGAAAAACCTTGGCAAAAAAGGAAGAAGCTGTGCTATTAGTACAGCTGCACTCTGAGAAATGGCTGGAGATATTCTGCTCCACCTTGAGAAATTCAGTGAAATTCCCTCCCCTCCTCCCCCATTTATCTGCCCACAAATAGAGTGGAAAATATAAAGAAACTATCTGTGCACTGCTCTAATTTAACTTTTTTTTTAGTTAGATATATAGAGGATAGGGCTATGTGTTGGATTCAGCCAAGTCCTGAGACAAATGGGGCTATTCAGAGGGATCAATTGAGTCTGGCTGAGACAGTCCTGGATCTCTGCGGGTCAGGTTGGTAAGCCTAGAGTGATCAGGGGCTCTCAGGGGGTGGGGCATCAGGCAGGAAGGAGAAACCATGAGAAGGAGGCACCTACCTTTTCTTCACCTTAAGCTACATCTTTACAGGAGAAGGTAAGGGTGGGGTGGATGGGTGCCTTTCCCACTTCCTGCCAGGCCCCTCCTTCCTGCCGCCTGAGGCAGCACCACACAGAATGAATCCTGCATGGTGCCAGTTGCTGTTCCTTCATGAGTGGCTTCCTCGCACACAACCCCCAGAGCATTGAGGGGCCCAGGGGGAGGGGAGGGGAAGTTGTGCTCAGAGAAGTCATTCTGCACACACAGTGATTTACTTTGATATAGCCCTTACAGATCCAATGCACAGAACTAATAGTCTGGAAGATTTTGTCCACTGCAACCAAATAATTCTCTTTTTCCTCCTGTTAAAGAAAAATAAAAGAGATAATTTGTGCAGGTACATTTCTGAGCAGCACACGTATCCAAATTGCTATGAGGAACAATTGAATAGTTAAAAGGCATCTGAAAGAACAAATCTTCCACGGTGGTACAAAAAAATCTTTTGAGTTGATGCATCTAAAGTTAATTTAATTTGGGCCATATGGTACATTAACTAGAATGAGGCCTTGGTGCACAAAAGCATTTCTAAACCAGTAGTTGTCTACTCACAGTTGACAGGAAAACAAATTTCAAGAAAAGGACAGCACTATTGGGAATGAGGGAATAAGTGTATGTGGCATTTTTAGTTGAGTTTAGGAAAGGCTCGGCATAGAGAATCCAACATGATGGAAAAGTTGTTGCAAATACATGAGGGAACCAAAGTGTGCTTGCAAAGGCATGAACAGAGATTTCAGCTGAGCACAATCAGTTTAATCAATGGGGAAAGAGTTCATAGGGTATGCCCTGGGTACATTGCAAAGCACAGTGGGGCAATTTAGAAGTAAATCTACAAAGTAAATGGGCCAGCAAAGTTTGTTTCTAAATTAACCTGAAATGTCTGTAGTGGAACCTGAAAGTGAATAACTGTTACTGCAGTTTCCTTTTCAAACATGGAACTTGAGACCAGTTTAAGCAAACATGGAGCAGCATTGCTTCTTTGGATCTCCTGGCAAAATCAGATGAAAATCAGTTCCATTTGAAATGCAGTGTAGTTAATGCCTTGTATTTATCTTCACGTGCAGGGGTCATTGTCTCCAAGCTTAGCTCACAGTGAATGAACCCACTGAAGGCTTCATAAAGAAAGCAGTGGGGGTGAAGAACTAATTCTCACAAACTACCCCTCCCCACCTACTATGGGTATTGGTATTAGGAAGAAAGGGAAAGTGGCTTAAATCTTGCAGTGGAATAGTCACACTGAGATATATGATCCATGTAAAATTCCCTATTTAAATGATTTCTAGAATGTAGGATGAACATGCCAGAACACTAAACTATGCTTCTTCATTGTTGATATTTTTCACTGAGGAAATCTTGTCACTTTGCACATCTTGAAAGGCAGTCTTTCCTTTATTAATGCTGTACATGCCCTGAAGTGGGGAAAGAAAAGTGGAAATGGACTGCCTTCAAGTCGATTCCGACTTATGGCAACCCTATGAATAAGGTTTTCATGGTAAGCAGTATTCAGAGGGGGTTTACCATTGCTTCCACTGAGGCTGAGAGGCAGTGACTGGCCCAAGGTCACCCACTGAGCTTCATGGCTGTGTGAAGATTCAAACCCTGGTCTCCCAGGTCATAGTCCAACACTCTAACCACTACAAAGTCAAATTACAACTCCACCAACTTCAAATAACACCAGCCAATACTGTGCTGTCATAGTAATAGGGTTCATATTCACCATGGCTATATGAGTTAATCACATTAGTGTACGCTTAACCATAAGGACAGGTATGAAGACCACAGGTTCACTTGACCTGCCCTACTTTGTAGGTCTAGTTCAACCGAGAATCACCTGTGCTGTTATAAATGTATTTCTTGCATCAAATGAGAAGTCCCCAACTTCTTGCTAGTCTTAATATGCCTTAGCTTCAATAAGCCATATTTCCCACTCATCTCTTTTTTGGCAAAGAACAACAACAACACATAACTGCCAAGTTGAATATAAGACTATTTTCTTGCACTGTAGGACTAGTTTTTATATATAAAAAAGATAGCCTTGACCTATAATGACATGGTGACAATGCTCACTATCTTAGGGCCGTAATAAATGCAGCTTTGGTAGAAGGCCTATTCATGAATTTCAAATCCTTCACACGATGAGGAAGCGTGGAGGCAGGCATGCTAGCTCTGCCTTCCCCTAGTCTCTGTTGTTGCCATCCTGAATGAGTTAGGAGGCTACCCCCACTCATAGGGAGCCTGTTCTACTTGGAAGAACAGGGTTCTTTATATAGAACCAGGAGTGGCCAGCTAGGAAGAGCCAGGCCTCCAGGCAGTGGTGTTCCAGCGGTATACAGGGGCAGGGCAGCAGTGAGGTTTGGGAGGTTTGGGTGCAGCCACAGGAGAACCTGATTGCCTCCACCGGTGCACCTGAACTGCTTAAGGGCACTGCCCCCCTGCCATACCCTGTCCTGGTATGGAGCAGCAATTCTGGCTGCTCCTGAGAAGAACAAGCTCTCTGCTGCAGAAGCTGTTCCTCCAACATGTGAAAGATGATAGGACTGGAACATGGCATTTTTAAAAGGAATTCTGACTGGGTATCCATTTTTTTTCCCATTCAAATGGCTTGCAAGTGGAAGCCTCTCTATCATGTACAAGCCCTGACTTTGGGATTGAGTTCAAAGTGGTTCAAACCAAAAAAGAAAAACAGGAAGTGAATGCAGCCTTGCGAATGCATGTACACAAGTTACTAGCCTAGCAAAAGTCTTACTAGCGTGTCTACCCACGAGTAAATACATGAATCAAAAAGCAAATTAAAATTAAAAATTGCTGCTTATAATCCATGCTCTGCTGTAGCAGAGTTCTTATGGAAAAAAGAATGAAAACCATAGAAACATAAAACAGTAGACTTGGAAGGGGCCAATAAGGCTATTGAGGCCAACCCCCTGCTCAATGCATAACCAGATATTACAATGTACAGTGAGATACATTTTGTTAAGAAATGTTTCAGAAAGACTGATAGTTTGTAATAATAACCCGAAGAATTATTGTGTAATGTGCCCTATGTCCTACTTTTTATTCAATTTCACTAAAATTGCATACCTCTAGTCAGTGTCTCAATGGCTACTAATCTAAATTTGTGTTCTTGATTCATTTATTAAATTTTATGTGTCGATTTGTGTCTACTGGGTGTCCAAAAGCTAGGACTGGGTGTCCTTTTGGACACAAAGCTATCACTTTTTAAAAGTTGTGGAGTGGAACTAGCATGCTTGTACCTGCTCTCCCTCATCATGTGAGGGATTTAAGAACTCCTCAATAGGGATACAGTTTTCTTTTCAAAGGGTAACTCTGCTTGTTATTTTGATGTTGCAAAGAAAAGCTTTATTTTCAACATTGGGTCATGCAGTATCTTTAAGGAAGTTTTTTAATATATATTTTAAAAACTAATATATAAAACTAATCTATTTCTACTAATAATATATTTGTACAAAATGTCATTTTTCTTATTCCCCAAGTCAACAAATATTCTGTCATTTATATGGGTTTATGAACTGATACCTAATGGGAATAAAAACAACATCTGTTCCCCCCCCCATCCTGTCTGACAATCTTGTTCTTACTGAAGTGATTGATTTGCTGTATTTTAAAATGTTGGAAGGAAATCCCATTTTACCATTTATTCTGGAAGTGTGGTCACACAGGTACTATTTTGAGGCTAACATGTTCATTGATATGATTTTGGCTCTGAATTATTTTTGTAGGGCAGGTAGAGTTTTTAACTGGTTTCTTAGGGTGATAAGATCAGCATGTGAATGTGGGTATTGAGAGACCCTTGTCATTCCAATTTTCTAACTGGTGAGACATTCCAAGGGTGTAGTGTTTACCTGGGTTTGGTTTCCTTTGAAAGAAAGTTATGGGATGCTTATGATATCTTATTTTATTTATTAAATTTATAGGCTATCCTTCCTCCCAAAGGAGCCCAGGGCAGCAAACAAGTGATAAAACAATAAAAATATCTAAAAAATAATTCCAATACAGATACATTCTGAGTCTGGGAAAGAGCTCTACTTAAAAGGTTTGTTGGAAGAGGAAGATCTTCAGGAAGTGCTCCTGGGTCCATCTTTATCGCTAGACGCCCAGGTGACCTCAGTGGCTAGCAGTGTCTTTTACCCGTTTTGGCTGGTAAGACAACTATGGCCGGTTCTGGATGGGATAGCCTGACAACTGTTGTCCATGCACTGGTAACCTCCAGACTGGATAACTGTAATATTCTCTATGTGGGCTGCCCTTGAGGTTGGTCCAGAAGCTGCAGCTGGTGCAAAATGACTGCTCACTGGGGCAGGGTATCACCAACATGTCACCCCCTTGCTGAAAGAATTGCACTGGCTGCCCATTACCTACTGGGCCAAGTTCAAGGTTCTGGTTTGGGTGTCAATAGTGTAGTGGCAAATTTAGAAGTGCAGGGTCCCTTCACAATAGCCACACCCCTTTTCCCACTTTCATTCATCTCCAGTGATCTCCCTGTCATCTCGTGAGTCCACACTCCACTACAACAGAAATCCCTAGGGGACAATCAGCATGAAAGGGGAGACTGTGTTAGTTACTGCAAGGAGTCTTCTCAGTGGCTGATTCACCTCCTTTCACTCTGATTGGCTCCAATCAGCATGAAAGGACAAAGACTCTTCTCAATGGCTAACAGGCTGCCTTTTCATGCTGATTGGCTCATACACAGGGACCTGGCTAGGACCCTGATCCCAAAAAAGTAATGGGTCTTTGACCCCTTGTGACCCCAGATGACTACACTCCTGTTTGGTGTACAAAGCCCTATGCAGCTTGGGACCAGGATACCTGAAAGTTCTTCTTACCCCTTATATATCCAATTGATCCCTGTGCTCTGCAAGTGATGGCCTCCTGCAGATACCATTTTATCAAGAGGTCCGTCCTGCACAAAATAGGAAACAAGACTTTAGCATAGTGGCAAATTCAGAAGTGCAGGGTGTGCCACCCTTCCCTGGCTCTCCCTGTCAGGTTCCTACCTGCTCGTGGCTACTGCCTGTCACTAGGCACCACCAGGGACTCCACCAGTCCGGATTGTCCTTTTTTATGGTTTCTCTCCCCGCTCTAGCACAGATCTCAACAGATCCCCCTGCTAGGCATCACCACCAGTCACGTCCTAATACCAGTATTCCCAGAGACTCTGAATACTTGTATTGTTATTCTCTTCACCGCTGCCACCATTTGTTACAGTTTCCCTTCAGCCTTGGTCATTACCTTACCCTCCCTTCTGGTCTGTGAAACCCCAGCCAAGGATCAGGCCTTTGGTAAACCAAATTAAGTATTTATTAAATATAACAAAGATAACAAAGATAACAAGATTTCTTCATAAGGCACATAATCATATGGTTTTATCTAATACTAATACGAACTCCACCCCCCTCCTTCTCCACGCTGTCCTGGCAAACAACTCTCTAAAACCCACCAAAACAACCCACTCACTTTCATCACATCACATCCACCCAGATTCCACTGTCACTCTTCCTTTTATACGCTCAGCCATTTCAAACACTCAGCCAATCATCCAGCATTCTACTGCCCATTCACTCCCCCTCCTCTTTCATTCCACTTACCATGTATCTCCTATACAAACAGCACTTACCATATTTACACTAATACAGGATCATCACACAGGGTCCTTTCATGATAGTCACAGCCACACCCCTTCCCCCCTTTTTTGCTGCTGGGCTGTGAATGAGATCCTTGTTAATGCCTTCTCCCACAACAAGAGAACCAATAAGCACAAAAGAGGAGAGTGTTAGCTAATGAAAAGAATCTTCTCAGTGGCTGCCTCACCTCCTTTTACTCTGATTGGCTCCAATCAGCAGGAAAGGACAAGGAGGCATGTTAGAAGACTCTTCACAGTGGCTAACACTCTCCCCTTTCATACTGAATGGCTCTTAGGAACCCTGCTGGGCCCCTGCTCCCAAAAAGGTAATAGGACTAAGACCTCCTGAGACCCTGGATGACTACACCACTGTTCCCTCCCCTTAAATATTAGACATGTGATGTTTTTGGTGCCTAGTGAAGACCTACCTCTTTCAACAAGCCTTTTAAGTAGACCTTATCCCAATCTGCACCTGTTTTGGAATTGCTTTTTAAGCTGTTTTAAAAGTTCTTTAAAAAAATATGTTTATAAGATGTTTTGTTTTTGAGATATTTTAAGATGTTTTTAGTGTTTAGTTCTTTGTTTGGTGTCCTGGGCTCTTTCTGGGAGGAAAGGTGGGATAGAAGTTTAATTAATTAATCAATTAATTAATAATAAAATTTTGCAATGTAATTCTTTAGCCAAGTAATGTATGCAAAATTGCATATATATGCAAAAATGTGTGCAAAAATATGCAAATAAATTGCATATATTAGGGAAAATGAGCATAGAAATGCATGTGTGTGTGAAAATAACACAAAACTGTTATATTAAAGAAAGTGCTTTGCAAAAAATGTGTTACATTATGGAAAATCCATACAAGAATTGATATACACATATTAGGATATGGATATATATGTGTGTGTGTGTGTAAGGAGAAATTCACACTTAAATGCTAATGAATGTTCATGAGAATTGTGGTGTTGTAAAAAGCAAATGGATGTAGCAATGTGGAGAACTGTTGACTTGGAAAATTAGAAACAGAGAAATGGAAACTGACATATTCCCCCATCCCTAGCTGAAGCCTAATGCTCAAAATTACTTTTAACATGATAAAAATCATCATGAGGGGCATTCAGTTTTTTTTACAAGTGAAACATTTCTCTTAATTAAATCTCTCTCCCCACCCAAAGAGATCAGATATTTGCCACATTTCCTAACCTCCAGCGTCTTAGTATATTTACTGTAAGTCTGAATAAGGAATATATAGTTTCAAAGGGAAGGGATTGGGGGAAATCAGAAGCATTCCTAAAAGAAAAAATAATGCCTCATCTTATAGTGAGAAGAAAGACAACTCAGTTCTTACGAAGGCCATCTTTTGAAGCTCCCTTTTTAGAGCACCTTCTAAATTCCCTCTTGAGGAATTCAAGTGTCCCATTACAACTTATAAGTTCCCTTGCAGCTTATCAATTGCCTTCCTTTGTAGATCAGTGTTTTTTTCTTGGTGATTTTGATTTTGATAAAACATGCTTTTTGGGGTTTCTCTGATCTCTTAGATGTGTTTCTATATCTCACACTTTATAGTTCTTAAGCATATTAGCAACTGACATCAAAATTTTTAATATGTCTTTGGCAATTATATTATGGGGAAATAGTGGAATCCTCCAGCTGTTCAGGCATGAAAATTGTTTACAAGGGATGAGGTATGTGTCATGAATATGCTTGTTTGGTAGATTCAGGACTGGCAGAGTATAATATAGCAAATACGGCTTTAAACATTTGTATCTTTTGTACTGGAATATAGTTAGCTCACTATCAGATCTGTCATGTACAACAAACAATCATGTTCTTATTTTGAGCTGAGAAAACATCAATCATAAATTGCTGTCCAAATATAATGCCATCTCTCACATACACAGCTGAGCTTGATATTACTGGCTCCCACATAAAGAAGTTCAGTTGGCCAACTTCTATTTGTGCAGAAAATTTATACTTACATTGATATGGTTAGGTCAGTGCAGGCCAGGGTCACTCTTTTTTCCCTCCCCGCCCCAACTCCATGACAAATACTGATGATCAGAAAACATATTGTTTTGGGGACACTTCTTGAAAGCTATGAATAGTTTGTTTTTGCTTTTGCTTTGGAATGTAAATAGCAAATATTCAGTGTTTGGTTCTATCAGTTCCTCAACTTGTTATAATTACAGTACATAAATGAGCATGTCTACTGTCATTAAATACAGTGTGATGCTGGACAGTATTGAGGAGTCAAAGCAGCTGTGACAGGCATGTGTGAATATGTGGGAAGTGAACACTCATGATGGCAGGTGATTCATATGTGAACAGGGGTGTGGTGTGGTAGGAAAAGTACTCTGGAATTTGGTAGACAGCCTCTATTGGCAAATATTTCCTTTTTTGAGTCCAATCTTGGACAATGCTTTTATTCTTTCCCTGTTAATACTGTCTTTTTGATAGTGTAGAGAATAAAAACCACTCTCTAACATCATTGAGATGTTTTAATCTTTTTTTAAAAAAAAGTTCACTGCTGATATTGTTTTTTAAATGTTTTTGCTTACTTTCTGTTAACTGTTTTTCTTGATCATTTTAATATTTCTTGTAAACCGCTTAGAAGTTTTGTTACAAGCAAGTGGTATATAAATTTTGTTAAATAAAATAAATAAACATTGAGATTACTCAAATGCAGGTCACCTAGACTGAAATTTCCATTTTGGAAGCAGCTGGGTTTTCATTAGTCTTTTGACTTTCTTTAGAACTATAATATCAATGTGATGGACCAGAAGGGCTTTCTCTGCAAGAAACTCATAAGCAGCGACCAGTGATCATTTCTGAATCCAATGAAGTCAATGCATGAGTGGAATGATTTCTGCTTGCGCAACAGAACATATCTGGCTCTTCTCCCTCTGTGTGCCCCTTGCACCACCCCAAATATGCTCTGGGTGGTTGGGAGGAAACCCAGAGCAGATCTGAGAGAGTGTAATGTAGAGGAGAGGGAGGGGAAGTTCTGTGACCTCTGCTTGCACAGTGTCTCAATTGGATATAACCCTATTTCTGTAATTAATGTACTGAGGTATTTTTTTTCCTAAAGAGTATAAACGGCTTACTTAGCATGAATACTTGCTCTGCCTAGAGGAAACATGAGCCTGCTTACCTTAACAACAAAGCAATCATTAAAGCCCACTTGTAAGTCCTCAACACACCACTTTAAACAAGGCAGTTTATCATTATTGCGCCTCTTCAAGGGAAATATTAAGGACTCTAGAGATGTGTCCAAAGTACTTTGCTTCTTATACATGCTCTTTTTTAGGGCAGTGGAAAGCAATTGAGTTTCATAATATTGGCACAAAATCATCACTCATCTCATGCTTCAGCTACAAGAATGAGTGCTCAGGGAACTTATTTTTAAATGTAAGCTTTATAAAGTTATGGTCTAAAGTTAGGCATATGGTTCTGTAAATATTCCCTCTTGACTGTATTTCTTCTAGATCAGCCTTTCCCAACCTGGTGTCCTCCAGATGTTGTTGGACTACAACTCACATCATCCCTGACCATTGGCCATGGTGATTCAAAACATCTGGAAGAATCCAGTTTGGGGAAGGCTGCTCTAGAGGAATACATGATTCACACTTTCAAGCTAGGAGGACTGTTAAATCTGAATATACAAGCCTGCTGATAAATATCAGTTTGATACTTTAATGTAAATTAGCATTTTTGACACTCATAATCTTTTACTTCAGGAAATTTAAGGGTTTCCTTTTACTGATGGAGTGAGGACCCAGCCTTGGTACCACAGCATACATTCAAGCTGAGCCCTGGGACAAAAACATCCTCCTGAGCTGGTACATGTAAGATGTGGACATGTTATTGCCACCTAGTGATCAAAAGGCAAGATTCATTTGTTGCAGGGATGGATGCCAGGTGGAGACTTGTGTAAGTAGAGGACTAAATAAACCCTGTCAATAATACTCCATATATTATAATACTCCATGCTCACTCTGATTTCTTGCCCCTGTGTGAAACAAATGTGCTGCTCAAAAGCCGGAATGCTGTTCTGAAATGTGCGGGTGGAAGAATGAATGTTCATACTGCCCAGTGTAGCTTCAGCTTGGATCAGAAGATGGGAAAGGATAGAATCATAAAATAGTAGAATTGGAAGTGGCCTATAAGGCCATCGAGTCCAATACTTGCAACAGGATTGAGAAAAGGAAAAGGAAAATAGGATTATAGGGAAAAGAAAAAAGGGATTATTATTTATCCTTCCACTTAACTGATCATCCCAGGATATAAGTCACACATCACCTAAGAGTTCATGAGGTTGGGTAAAGGACTCAAGGAAATGAGGGGAGGGGGGAGACCAACTCGGAAACATCAAGAGAGTGGGAGAGAACCGGTGTGCCCAGGCAGTTCTTTTACCATACAAAAGAAGTAGAAGTCCTACAAAGATGCTTCCCAGACAAAAGAAAGATGTCCTTGACTTGATTAACCAGGGAGGAGGGGTTTGTAAGCAACTGGCTTTCATGTAGAGAACTTCACGTAGAATGCCTTTCATCTTTAGGACTCTAAGAAGCCAATCGATAGGTGTACAATGAGGCTTTGATTAGATTGGAACCTGGCAGAGACAGGGCCTTTACACTATCTGAGATCTCACACTAATGAATACCGAGTGCAGCCACTCCCTCGTCCCATGTCAATCAAAAGGGTTTTTTTCTTTATTTGCCCCATAAAGCCAATTCTCTGCTCAGCTTTCCTTGAGAAGGCAAACAAACAAGAAAAGTACCTGGAGCCAAGGAATTTGGTGTTAGCATTTGCATCAAGAACAAAACTGCCATCATTTTAAAGGAGTAAGTTGATGTAGGTCACTATCAGTCATAGGATGGACAACTATGTCAATTTTGGTTTCTCTCAGTTTCTCATTTTTTAAAAAAATTAACTTCAGTTCTCCACATTTCCACATCACTTTGTGATTTTTTAGCCCTCTTAAAAATTCATCAGAATTTTAATACAAATTTCTCCAGATATACACATTTTGTATGCAATTTTGCTTAATATACATATTTTTGCAAAGCAATCTTCCCTAATTTTTATGTACACTTTACACTAGCATATGCACTTCTGTACACATTACTTGGCTGGAAAACCGAACTGCATTTCAGAGAAGTTCAAATTCCAAAGGATGGCTAGATTGTTTCAGAAATTGCAAATTCAGTAAGTTCACTTTTAAATGTGAACTGAACTGAGTTTTTCCTCCATTACAGAGTGTCTGCTGAATATTCATCCTGATTTGTTTTGCACAGTTTGTGGGGAGGTTAGACAACATCAGCTATTTATGAAGGGTTCATTCTGATTGGTTTGCAGGGAGGTTATTCGATGTTGCATCAAACAATTATTGTTTTCAGGGCATTTTTTGGCACTTTCCTTAACACAAAAAGTCCCATTTTAGGGGTAAACTGGTTTGTTGCACAAGAGCACCAGATCCAATTTGATGGTAGGAAGGATCACTTATATGGTGAAGTGACAAATGATGAGGAAAGATATGTGTGTTGAGGGATAAAATATGGGAGAGAGCTAGTGAAGCTGCCTGGAGATCAAAAGGTTGAAGGTGAGGTAGTATCTACAGGTAGGTTACATGCTACAGCTCAGCTATTATAAGGCTTCTCATAGCTGGTGGTCCTGGCTCACATTACAGCAGGGGTGAGGAACAGACACAGGGTCCAAATGCTGCCTGGCCTTCATGACTTTCCCCAGTCCACCTTCCTACCCACCTTCACCCACTCTCCTCAGGCCACATCCTTGCTTTCCACCCTCTTTCCACCCTCTTTCAGTATTTTTGCCTGACTGGAATGTGTCTTTGGACTCTGATAATGACTCCTCCTTGCCCAGATAGAGAGGGGTGTATGAAGGTGTGCAGAAACCAGCCGACTGTATCAAGGTAATAGTTACATTCATTGCTCTGCCCACTTTTGCCTCCGGCCCCACTCACCACTGGCATGTGGCTCTTGGAAGGTTGCCTAGAATGGAAGGTAGCCCTAGGGCTGAAAAAGGTCCCCCACCCCTGCAGTCAAGGGTGTTAATGGGTGTGGGGTGACATAGAGGGAACAATGTGAAATGTTTGCTTTTTGTCTATAGGGAGACTTTCTTCTGTAGCAATATGACTATACCCAATTTAGCAAGGAAAAAAGATGTAACAGCAGCTTCTGCTTTGTCACTCCTTTCCCAGCCTCATAGACTTCCCTGCACTATACATGGTTGATAGCAAGTGTAAGAATGATATAAAATACTGACATTTCTAGAAGATGAAAAGATGTATGTCAGTATAAAAAACTCCTTACATTCCCTTTGGTGGGTCATTTCAGATAATTATTGGTCCATTTTGTATGCGATCGAATCTATTGTCACCTCCCTCAACTTTTGTTACCTTTGTAATTTAAAGGGACAGGTTAAATGTTAATGCAATTGATAGGGGTGAACAACTGGTCAAGGAACAACCTGAGATGACTGCTTAATATATCTAAGAATTGCAGAAATATGCAGGTCAGGTCTAATTTTGACAGGGAATGGTTCACTGCAAGGGTTTATGTTTCCCTGGACAGCCATTAATAGACTCATACTAGAGTAACTACCTCATTGCTTAGGGTGGGAAAATCAAGTTCATCTTAATAGGGAGAAAAACAGAGCCAAGGTCTTGATATCCTCATTTGTAAGTGCCATTTTTATTGAATCTAGGATGATAAAATTATAGAATGCAAGGAGGAGGGGAGAGCCTGTAATAGCCCAGCAGAGTTGCACGCTCCAAGGCAGCCCTCAGATTTCTGCATAAATAAAGCATGAACAACCTATAAAACAACATGCTGTTTGTTTATGTGAAAGATCCTGTCTGAGAGCCATTTCAGACTCTCATGTTCATATCTAAATGACTGCATTTAGGGATGGGCTGAACAGCTAATTCTATCTGGTTATGTCCTCTCTACCACTCAGTCATAGTTCCATGCCACGTTCCATCCAGTTCCATGCCATGGCATGCCAATGAATCCTGTTCCATCCTGTTGTATGTCATTCCATACCACTGTATACATTTTTCCTACATATTATATGCATTTTTATGTAAAATACCCACTTTTATTGTGTATGCCACTTGTACATAAAATACATATTTGTGCACTGAAAATGTGTTGCAAATTCCACAGAAATGCATATTCAGGCTGGAAGTTGTATGCTGATCTACAATCTTCAATCAAGTTCAGGGGAATCAGATTGGGCCACACCAGTATGAAAAGTGGGCCCATAACTGCAGCATCACATTTATTTATTAAATTTATTTTTATTACATTTATATCTCACCTTCCAAGGTAGTGTACACATGGTTTCCAGGCAGTCACCCATCCAGGTACTGACCAGACCCAGACTTGCTTAGCTTCAGCAAGGTGGTGGCTTCATGTGACTTCAGACACCGTACCCTGGGACCTAATGAGTGTATAAATGAGCTTTTATAGATATTGTTACTAGGTGCAAGGCCTGAAGCCTGCCAACTAGAATTCCCACTCCACACCCCTTCTTGTGACTCGTTGTGCGATCCGGAAGTATTGTGCAAAGGACAACAAGGGCAGTTGTTGAGACACAAAATTAACTAAGAGCGACTGAATACATGTTATCTTCTCCTTGGCAGAATTCCTTCCCATCTAACAGAATAATCCCATTGTTCATTAGAAGTAGTCTGGTTTTTTCAGGGTCAGCAAGAACACACACACGCACAATCACCAGATGCCCAGACCCCTCAGAGGGGGACAAAACAAAAGTCTTTTTAAAAACCGAGGCTTGAATCTCGGAAAGAAGAGGAAGGGGGCCCGATGGTGATCTGAGGGATGCTCTAAAACAACGCTCTCAAGGCAGGACTGCAGGAATGGAACCAGGAAGGAAGTCTGAGCCTCGGCTGAAGCCTGGAGGCAGATTCCTTCCTGTTTGGGGGCTACAGCTGTTTCACATCACTTCAGCTGCATTCCACTGCCCACTCCTGGGCCTAGGATAGGTAATCTGTCCTATCTGTCACTATCTATAGTAATAGGGTCCTTTGATCTCTTTAGTTTAAAGTTATGAATGGGCTAGGATATTAATGATTAAGCTGCCACGCACCCAGTAATTTTGTAATGCTATTCTTCTCTTTCTCTCAATAAAAGGCTTTGCTTTAGTTTGGTTTCGACCTGCATTTCTTGGGTTATACAAGCACCATTTAGGCACACTTCAGGGCAAAGCGCTTGTTTTATCCCTAGCATAAGATTCCCCTCCTCTCAAGGAGGTGTGTTTCATGGGACATGTGGGTGGCAAGTTCACACACTCAGGTTCCCAAGAGCATGTGTCGTAACAATCAAATGCCACAAAAAGAATTTTATATTGGAAAGAACAAGTAGGGACCCATAGCAACATTTAGCAATCTATCCCTAGCCCCCAAAGGATAGGTCCTTGTTCAGGAATCTAACCAACTGTTCGAAACAACCTCCTGAAATCTTCCCCACCTGTGACATACTCTGCTAAAAGCCTCAGGGTTGCTAGCCCCAAACCTGAACACTTTATTGCTATATAGCCAGGGAGGGACTATAGCACGAGGAGGAGTTTTTAAACTTCATGATGTGCATCCTCCTGGTCCTGCTGCTCACATCTAACTTATTATAATTTGTTAGGGACTAAGCAGCTGATTCCATCTCTTTCTTTCCATTTTCCCTCCCTTTTCAGTGGACATTCAACATTTCTCTTAATCGTACACTTAATTATGTGGTTTACTGCCAGACTGTAACATTCTGCCCAACTCCCATGGTTCAACCACACTCAGCCATAGATTAAATTATTAGACTTGATTCCAGACCACCAACTTCCAGTTCATTTAGACTTTTTCCTTCCTCAGGACCCCCACAGGGGAAAAATGAGAAATCTAAGATTTTAATGTATCTGTGATCAGGCAGTATCATATCTCCCTCCCTTTTCCAAAGGCAGCAACTAGAGGAGCTCCTCAGTTGGACACAATATTGTCACTCCATGAACAGAAGGTGAACAGAAAGTGCCTCCACCCGTAGAAGAAGAGCTGAGCTTATGAAAGAGATCCTACAATAGCTACTAATGCTATTGAGGATGTTGGGAGAAATGGGAAGCCATGCACTTTCCACTTCTCCCTGGGAGTAGTTGCAATGGCTATGATCACCAGTGTCAGCAATTAGAGAAGGGTTGATGGGCTGTGAAGTATCTTTGGTCCTTGGAATTTGCCAAGGTTCACTGCTCCTGGTATAGCCTATCAATATCAGATTGTTGCACCTTTGTAAATTATCCAATTCTAATTCTGCTTTTGATTATTAACTTGAGGGTTAAGGTGCTTCTTTGGGATAATTTGGGAAAGGGATGAAACTCAAAAGGAGAACATCTGCTTTGCATGCAGAAGGACTCAGGTTCAATCCTCAACATATCTAGGTAGTTTTGGAGAGCCCTGCCTGAAACCCTGGAGAGCTGCTGTCAGTCAATGGCTTCAACCTTGGGTCTCCAGATGTTGTTGAACTACAACTCCCATCATCCTCAGACAGCATGGGCAATGGTCAGGGATGATGGAAGTTGTAGTCTATCAACATCTGGGGACCCAAGGTTCAAGAACACTAATGTAGACAATACTGAGCTAGATGACTAATGGCCTGACTTATTATAAGACAGCTTTCTATGTTCCTATGTTTCTAATATATCTATTGTATACATTTCTCAGAAGGAGCCTAAGGATGATGCAGAACTCTGGGTTATTTTTGCCTTAGGCAACACCTCTGCTCAGGGTCTCATCAATGCAGGAAGATATCTTCCTTCAATGCCAATGCCTTACCATGACCCTTCTTAAAATGCATATCAAATTGCTGAATGCTTGTGAGGTATGCAACCTGTGATAAAATGGAATATAAGTTGCCATATTTCTTTTTTTTTAAAAAAAAAATGTCAGTGCCACACAAAACAAGACACTTTACCTCCCCATCACTTATATTTTGTTCAGGACAGTGGGTGAGCAAAACACTAAGTCTCAGCTATAGCATACATCATACAAAATGTCACACTTAATAATGAACTCAGGTGAGTCCCTTGAACATTTGGTTCCCAATGTGCGAATCTGAGCAGCCACCAGCCAATCTTGGCCCTTACTGAAATTAAGATCAGAGAGAATGATTGACGGAATGAAAAATCGGAGAAGAAGCTGAAAGAACTGAGCCTCTTAAGTCTAATAAGGAATTGAAAGGGAGTATGATTGCATTCCATTAATACATTAGAGGTGTTCACCCAGCAGAGGGGAGGAAATTATCTGAATTAAAGACTATAATAAAAACAACCTGAAACACAACCACAAGCTCTGTTTCCCTAGGTTAAAGAAAGGTCAGGCTGTTCTAGGTGGGAAAACAACAAACAAAAAAGACTTGCCTGGAAGGCGCAGCCCCTTGCTTAGATTAAAAGCAGCCAAAAACTTAAACAGCCCATCCCCTCGCTCAGGAAGGAAGCCTGCCTTCCTGCCTTCAAAGGAAGGAAGCCTGAGAGAATACTAAAGAGTTAAGCCCAAGCTGATAGCCATCAGCCTCAAGTAACACATCATTGGCTGGCAGCAGTAGCTGGGAGGAACCAGCCACACATATAAAGTCAGAGCACCCTAGCGAGGGAGCCTGCTCCACGAGCTAGAGGGAGCCCCAGCTGACAAAGCATCAAGGCCCCAGCTGACGAAGTGTCAAGGCGAGTTAAGCAGCAGGCCCCAGCTGACAAAGCGTCAAGGCGAGTTAAGCAGCAGGCCCCAGCTGACAAAGCGTCAAGGCGAGTTAAGCAGCAGGCCCCAGCTGCCAAAGCGTCAAGGCGAGTTAAGCAGCAGGCCCCAGCTGACAAAGCGTCAAGGCGAGTTAAGCAGCAGGCCCCAGCTGACAAAGCGTCAAGGCGAGTTAAGCAGCAGGCCCCAGCTGACAAAGCGTCAAGGCGAGTTAAGCAGCAGGCCCCAGCTGCCAAAGCGTCAAGGCGAGTTAAGCAGCAGGCCCCAGCTGACAAAGCGTCAAGGCGAGTTAAGCAGCAGGCCCCAGCTGACAAAGCGTCAAGGCGAGTTAAGCAGCAGGCCCCAGCTGACAAAGCGTCAAGGCGAGTTAAGCAGCAGAGCGAGTTCGGCAGCAGGGCGAGGAGGCCAGGGCCCCTTACTCTGCCCGTCTGTTCCCTGACCTCAACTAAACCGCAGTCTCCAACCCATTGACGTAATAAACCTTAAACAAAACTATGCAGGTAAGAAGCCAGCAGGGGTGTGGGGGCTTTCCAGTGTTTTGCACCGCCTGCAGCATGTATGACTATCTGCCTGTTGGACAGAAGTTGTGGGTGTGCTCTCGGTGCAATAAGCTCCTGGCTCTCCGGGAATGACTTCATTTCCTTGAGGCCAAGGTGGCGGAGCTGGAAAAGCTGAGAGAGGCAGAGAGGTGTGTGGAGGAGGCCTTCAGGGACGTTATAGCTGTGTCCCACTCCAACGATGATAGCTCTCCTGCTATCATGGAGAACGATGGTCTCGGGGAAGGAGAGCATCCAGCTGAGGAAGAGGGAAACGATCCCTTAGAAGGGACCCATTCCTTGGGGGATGAGCAGCTATCCTCTCGTGCCGAGGATATATCTCCAGGGGGTGGAGGGATCCTTGTAGTGGGTGATTCGATCATTAGGAACATAGACAGTGGGGTGTGTGATGGGCATGTAGACCGCAAGGTGTTTTGCCTGCCTGGTGCGAAGGTTGCGGATATCGCCCGTCATTTAGATAGTTTGGTAGACAGTGCTGGGAAGAAGTCAGTGGTCGTGGTGCATGTTGGCACCAACGACATGGGGAAATGCAGCCGTGAGGTCCTGGAAGCAAAATTTAGGTTGCTAGGTAGGATGTTGAAAGCCAGGACCTCCAAGGTGGCTTTCTCTGAAATGCTACCGGTTCCATGCGCAGGACCAGCCAGACAGGCCCAGCTTCGCAGTCTCAATGCATGCATGAGACGATGGTGTCGGGTGGAAGGGTTTGGATTTGTTAGGCACTGGGGAACATTTTGGGACAAGCCGGACCTGTACAAAAGGGATGGGCTCCACTTGAACCAGAATGGAACCAGACTGCTGGCACTTAAAATTAAAAAGGTAGCAGAGCAGCTTTTAAACTGACTGAGGGGGGAAACCCGACAGGAGCTGAGAAAGGTCCGGTTCGGAATAAACCTCCCCCCTGGGATAAAAACCAAAGAAATGATGAAATGTTAAAAGGGGTAGGCCTAGAAGTAGGCATTGTGAGAGCAGGGGCACAGCATATAAATTCAGAAGAGCAAAATTACCACAGGCCTAACCACAAGTGCCAAAGACACTTGAAGAGAGACACTGCTTACAAGTGCCTGTACGCTAATGCTAGGAGCCTCCGAACCAAGATGGGAGAACTGGAGTGCTTGGTCTTAGAGGAGAGCATTGATATAGTGAGCATAACGGAGACCTGGTGGAATGGAGAAAACCAGTGGGATACGGTTATCCCTGGATATAAACTATATCGGAAGGACAGGGAAGGATGTATTGGTGGTGGAGTCGCTCTATACGTGAAAGAAGGTATTGAATCCAGCAAGCTCGAAACCCCAAAAGAGGCAGACTCCTCCACAGAATCATTGTGGGTGGTGATACCGTGCCCCAGGAGGGACTTAATACTGGGAACGATCTATCGTCCCCCTGATCAAAATGCTCAGGGAGACCTTGAGATGAGATATGAAATTGAGGAAGCATCCAAACTAGGAAATGTGGTAGTAATGGGTGACTTCAACTACCCGGACATAGACTGGCTGCATATTTGTTCCAGTCATGACAAAGAAGCAAAGTTTCTAGATATTCTAAATGACTATTCCCTAGACCAGTTGGTCATGGAACCGACCAGAGGGACGGCAACCCTGGACTTAATCCTCAGTGGGGACCGGGACCTGGTGCGAGATGTAAGTGTTGTTGAACCGCTTGGGAGCAGTGACCACAGTGCTATTAAATTAAACATACATGTAAATGGCCAATTATCAAGAAAATCCAACACGGTCACATTTGACTTCAAAAGAGGAAACTTCACAAAAATGAGGGGATTGGTAAAAAGAAAGCTGAAAAACAAAGTCCAGAGGGTCACATCACTCGAAAATGCTTGGAAGTTGTTTAAAAACACTATATTAGAAGCTCAACTGGAGTGCATACTGCAGATCAGAAAAGGTACCGCCAGGGCCAAGAAGATGCCAGCATGGTTAACGAGCAAAGTCAAGGAAGCTCTTAGAGGCAAAAAGTCTTCCTTCAGAAAATGGAAGTCTTGTCCGAATGAAGAAAATAAAAAAGAACACAAACTCTGGCAAAAGAAATGCAAGAAGACAATAAGGGATGCTAAAAAAGAATTTGAGGAGCACATTGCTAAGAACATAAAAACCAACAACAAAAGATTCTATAAATACATTCAAAGCAGGAGACCATCTAGGGAGACAATTGGACCCTTGGATGATAAGGGAGTCAAAGGTGTACTAAAGAACAATAAGGAGATTGCAGAGAAGCTAAATGAATTCTTTGCATCTGTCTTCACAGTGGAAGATATAAGGCAGATCCCTGAACCTGAACTAACATTTGCAGGAAGGGATTCTGAGGAACTGAGACAAATAGTGGTAACGAGAGAGGAAGTTCTAGGCTTAATGGACAATACAAAAACTGACAAATCACCGGGCCCGGATGGCATCCACCCGAGAGTTCTCAAAGAACTCAAAGGTGAAATTGCTGATCTGCTAACTAAACTATGTAACTTGTCCCTTGGGTCCTCCTCCGTGCCTGAGGACTGGAAAGTGGCAAATGTAACGCCAATCTTCAAAAAGGGATCCAGAGGGGATCCCGGAAATTACAGGCCAGTTAGCTTAACTTCTGTCCCTGGAAAACTGGTAGAAAGTATTATTAAAGCTAGATTAACTAAGCACATAGAAGAACAAGCCTTGCTGAAGCAGAGCCAGCATGGCTTCTGCAAGGGAAAGTCCTATCTCAGTAACCTATTAGAATTCTTTGAGAGTGTCAACAAGCATATAGATAGAGGTGATCCAGTGGACATAGTGTACTTAGACTTTCAAAAAGCGTTTGACAAGGTACCTCACCAAAGGCTTCTGAGGAAGCTTAGCAGTCATGGAATAAGAGGAGAGGTCCTCTTGTGGATAAGGAATTGGTTAAGAAGCAGAAAGCAGAGAGTAGGAATAAACGGACAGTTCTCCCAATGGAGGGCTGTAGAAAGTGGAGTCCCTCAAGGATCAGTATTGGGACCTGTACTTTTTAACTTGTTCATTAATGACCTAGAATTAGGAGTGAGCAGTGAAGTGGCCAAGTTTGCTGACGACACTAAATTGTTCAGGGTTGTTAAAACAAAAAGGGATTGCGAAGAGCTCCAAAAAGACCTCTCCAAACTGAGTGAATGGGCGGAAAAATGGCAAATGCAATTCAATATAAACAAGTGTAAAATTATGCATATTGGAGCAAAAAATCTGAATTTCACATATACGCTCATGGGGTCTGAACTGGCGGTGACCGACCAGGAGAGAGACCTCGGGGTTGTAGTGGACAGCACGATGAAAATGTCGACCCAGTGTGCGGCAGCTGTGAAAAAGGCAAATTCCATGCTAGCAATAATTAGGAAAGGTATTGAAAATAAAACAGCCGATATCATCATGCCGTTGTATAAATCTATGGTGCGGCCGCATTTGGAATACTGTGTACAGTTCTGGTCACCTCATCTCAAAAAGGATATTATAGAGTTGGAAAAGGTTCAGAAGAGGGCAACCAGAATGATCAAGGGGACGGAGCGACTCCCTTACGAGGAAAGGTTGCAGCATTTGGGGCTTTTTAGTTTAGAGAAAAGGCGGGTCAGAGGAGACATGATAGAAGTGTATAAAATTATGCATGGCATTGAGAAAGTGGATAGAGAAAAGTTCTTCTCCCTCTCTCATAATACTAGAACTCGTGGACATTCCAAGAAGCTGAATGTTGGAAGATTCAGGACAGACAAAAGGAAGTACTTCTTTACTCAGCGCATAGTTAAACTATGGAATTTGCTCCCACAAGATGCAGTAATGGCCACCAGCTTGGATGGCTTTAAAAGAAGATTAGACAAATTCATGGAGGACAGGGCTATCAATGGCTACTAGCCATGATGGCTGTGCTCTGCCACCCTAGTCAGAGGCAGCATGCTTCTGAAAACCAGTTGCCGGAAGCCTCAGGAGGGGAGAGTGTTCTTGCACTCGGGTCCTACTTGCAGGCTTCCCCCAGGCACCTGGTTGGCCACTGTGAGAACAGGATGCTGGACTAGATGGGCCACTGGCCTGATCCAGCAGGCTCTTCTTATGTTCTTATGTTCTTATGTTCTTACTATGGATAGAAGTGGTGATAGTTATTCACTAATAGGCAAAAGACCTTGCTGTTCAAGAATGTACCTATAGCCCACAAATATTTCTATCAAACTTTAAAAACCAGGGAAATTGGGCAGCTATAGTGAATGCACCAGGGGAGCAGGAGACCTGACCTCCTCTCTGAGATATTGGACTGCCCTACAAATTTGTCAGAATCAAACACCATTTGGGTTGGTCTTTCACAGTCCAATCCACTTGCTGTGTCGCTTGCAAGAATTTGGTAACATGTGCCTCTGAGCATATGGTGAATGGGTGGGTGGGTACTGGGCAGAAGGGAAGCCCCTTTCCTTTATTTATTTATTTATTTATTATTTGATTTATATCCCTCCCTTCCTCCCAGCAGTAGCCCAGGGTGGCAAACAGAAATGATAAAAAGACCTTAAAATACATTAAAACAAAACAGCATTAAAAACATTTTTAAAAAAGCTTTAAAAACATCTTTTTTTAAAAAGGGTTAAAAACATTAGTAAAGAAAACATTAAAAGCAATTCTAACACAGACGCAGACTGGGATAGGTCTCAACTGAAAAGGCTTGTTAAAAGAGGAAAAGTCTTCAAAAGGTGCCAAAAAAATAGCAGAGAGCAAAAGGAAAACATTGTGAACAGTATCATTGCTTTTCAGCATTTCCCTCACCTTTTTATTCTACAGCAGGCACATGTAGC
This sequence comes from Rhineura floridana, assembly GCF_030035675.1. Classification (NCBI taxonomy): domain Eukaryota; kingdom Metazoa; phylum Chordata; class Lepidosauria; order Squamata; family Rhineuridae; genus Rhineura; species Rhineura floridana. The sequence goes on along the minus strand of NC_084482.1, from coordinate 169,075,831 downwards.
CTCCCACCCAAATTTAAACCAAAGCTGTCCCTGGCCACATCCTCACTAGGCCTTTCTTTCACTTTGTACAGTCATAGCTTCTCTCAAAGAATCCTGAGAAGTGTAGTTAGTGAAGGGTGCTGAGAGTTGCTAGGAGACGCCTTGTTCCCGTCACAGACCTTCAATCAGAGTGGCTAACTGTTAAACTAGTCTGGCCACTGGAGCTCTCAGGAGTCTCCTCTCAGCACCCTTCACAAACTACACTTCCCAGGATTCTCTGAGGGAAGCCATGACTGTCTCAAGCGAAATCAAAGTCTGGTGGGTGTGGCCCCCTGATTAGCCAAGCCCAGCAGCTGTGAGGCTTTTAGAACACAGAGTTGGTTCTTAATGCGCATGCCCAGCGTTATCATAGGCTTCCAGCCAAAATTTCTTAAATTAATTAAAAATCAGCAAGGCATTTTTCTTAACCTTTAAACTGCAGAAGATGAAGATCAGGGTATGGGGCAAGGTCAGTATTAGGATGACAGGTACTCTGTGAACATGGCTGATTTTTAATGAATTTCAACAGATTATGAGACCTCTCAGAGAAAAAAGTCCAAAAGGGATCTGAGGTTTTTTTCTCTCTTTTTAGACTTTGAACTCTCTATTCTCTCTGACTGTTTTGTGTATCGCCATGAAAATTGACAGGGTTGTTAAGCAAGCATTTCTGAGTTCAGTACTACACATTTTGTAAGGTTTTGTTTTGAAATGAGCTTATGGGAAGCATCAGAATGGCATGGGGGGAGTATTTTCAATTTAACATTGCGGAATGTGAAAAATCCACTCTGGCTATAGTACACAGCCACTCTCATGGCTGAATAATAAATTGTTCATTAATGCATTTAGAATTGAGACCAGGCAGTTTTTAACTATTAAAGTAGTAAAGTTCAGAAAGTGGTTCCTCAGTTACAGGATCAAAGAATCATGCAGTTTCAAAACAGTATTGTACCATGAAATATGTTTGTGATTGTTAATATTGTCCCATAGGTTACAAGAGATTAAAATCAGAATGTTTCAGTTAGACTTCCCACCACCAAGGCTACACCCACACCAGACATTTATTCCACTTTAAAGCATCAAGGCTTCCTCCAAAGAATCCTGGGAAGTGTAGTTTGTGAAGAGATTAGGAGACCCCTCTTCCCCTCACAGAGCTCCAGTGGCCAGAGTTGTTTAACAGCCAGCCCCTCTTCCCAGAGAATTCTGGGATGCTACTGGGAGGAAGGGCAGGATATAAATCTAATAGATAAACAATAGTAAATAATTCTGGGAGTTGGAGCTCTGTGAGAGCAATAACAGCCTCCTAACAACTCTCAGCATCCTTCACACTTTCCAGGATTCCTTGGGGGAAGCAAAGTGGAATAAATGCCTGGTGTGGATGTAGCCCAAAATTTCACTGACAATTCGACCGGGATATGGAGAGCTAACCTGATGAAGCCAAAACCATAGAAACATTGAACTGAAAATCCTTAGGGGTGTGTGGAGCTTGGAGCAAATCACACAGTGGTTTCCCCCCTCCCCAATGCCATCATCTTCTCCCTGTCTGTGCTGCCCCCTCTTCAATGGCAATGGTAGTGTCAGTGACAGCCAGTCTGTTTTACTGTTGGATAGCTTGTACTGTTAGGAAATTTCTCCTAAGGTTTAGTCAACATCTACTTCCCTGCAGCTTCCACCCATTAGCTCCACCACTGCTCTATCAAGCCACACAGAACATTTCTGTCATCTTTTGTGACAGGCCTTCAGATATTTGAAGAATGCTACTATGCCACCATTAGTCTTATCTAGGCACCCGACTCCTTCAACTGGAAGTTTGTTTGTTTGTTTGTTTATTGCATTTGTATACCAAAGCTCTCTGGGCAGTTTACAACAATTAAAAACAAATATACAAATTTAAAAACACATTTTTAAAAAGCAATTTAAAAACACATGCTAAAATGCCTGGGAGAAGAGGAAAGTCTTGACTTGGCGCCAAAAAGATAACAGTGCTGGAGCCAGGCTCACCTCATCAGAAAGATCATTCCATAATTTGGGGGCCACCACTGAGAAGGCCCTCTCCCTTGTTGCCAGACTCCCAGCTTTCCTCCAAGTAGGCACCCAGAGGAGGGCATTGGATATTGAGCATAGTGGACGGGTGGGTTCATGTTGGGAGAGGTGTTCCATCAGGTATTGTGGTGCTAAGCCATGTAAGACTTTATAGGTTAAAACCACCACTTTGAATTGAGCTCAGAAACATACAGGCAGCCAATGCAAGCTGGCCAGAATCAGTTTTATATGTTCGGACCATCTGGTCCCTGTTACCAATCTGACCGCTTCATTTTGCACAAGCTGCAGTTTCCAAACCGTCTTTCAAGGCAGCCCCACGTACAGCGCATTGCAGTAATCTAACTTGGAGGTTACCAGAGAATGGACAACTGAAGCCAGGTTATCCCTGTCCAGATAGGGGCTTAGCTGGGCCACCAACTGAAGTTGGTAGAAGGCACTCCATGCCACCGAGGCTACCTGAGCCTCAAGTGACAGAGATGGTTCTAGGAGAACCCCCAAGCCACAAACCTTCAGGGGGAGTGCAACCCCATCCAGGACAGGTTGGACATCCACCATCTGGTCAGAAGAACCACCCACTAGCAGCATGTCAGTCTTGTCTGGATTGAGCCTCAGTTTATTAGCCCTCATCCAGTCCATTGTCACAGCCAGACACTGGTTCAGTACATTGACAGCCTCACCCGAAGAAGATGAGAAGGAGAAATAGAGTTGTGTGTCATCAGCATACTGATGGCAATGCACGCCAAAGGTCCGGATGACCATACCCAACGGTATCATGTAGATGTTGAAGAGCATGGGGGACAGAACTGACCCCTGTGGAACCCCATACTGGAGAGTCCAGAGTGCCAAGCAATGTTACCCAAGCACCACCTTCTGGAGGCGACCCGCCAAGTAGGAGCAGAACCACCGCCATGCAGTCCCTCCCACTCCCAACTCAGCCAGTCTCCCCAGAAGGATACCATGGTCGATGGTATCGAAATCCACTGAGAGATCAAGAAGAATCAACAGAGTCACACTCCCCCTGTCTGTCTCCCAACAGAGGTCATCATACAGGGCGACCAAGGCTGTTTCCATGCCAAAACCAGGCCTAAAACCCGACTGAAATGGATCCAGATAATCGGTCTCATCCAAGAGTGTCTGGAGCTGGCCTGCAACCACTCATTCCAGGACCTCGCCCAGGAATGGAACATTTGCTACCGGCCTATAGTTATTAAGATTTTCTGGGTCTAGGGAGGGTCTCAGGCAGCCAGGGACCATCCCCTCTCGCAGAGAGGCATTAGTCACTTCCCTGGCCCAGCTGGCTGTTCCATCCCTGGTAGCTTTTATTAGCCAAGAAGGGCAAGGATCCAGCACAGAAGTGATTGCACAAACCTGTCCAAGCACCTTGTCAACATCCTCAAGCTGCACCAACTGAAACTCATCCAAGAAATTGGGACAAGGCTGTGCTCTGGATACCTCGGTTGATTCACCTGCTATAACACTGGAGTCTAAGTCCTGGCGGATGCGAAAGATTTTATCCTAGAAGTGCCTAGCAAATTCATTACAGTGGGCCTCAGATGGTTCTACCATGTCTTGGGGCCAGCGTGTAATAGCACCCGGACAATTCTGAAGAGCTCCACTGGGCGGCAAATTGGTGATTTGATAGTGGCAGCAAAATATTGGTTTTTTGCTGCCCTCACTGCCCCTAAATACAGCTTACCATAGACACTTACTAGTGTGTAATTGCATCCACCAGGAGTTCATCTCCATCTGCACTCCCACTCTCTCATCATCACAGTCACTGTCTTCTGGACTTTGTCCACTTCGTCTCTGTCTTTACGGTGCCCAAAACTGCACACAGTACTCCAGATGCAGTCTGAGCAGCACAGAATAGAGGGGAATTATGGGCCGATTACCCCATGTGCTTAGAATCTCATGAGGAAAAGTGTGGACATGCCACTGTTCTAAATTGCGTTGGAAGCCTCCCCACTGCAGATGTTTGCCCTCCAATGCATTGAGGGTAGTGGGGCCGGACACGGGAATCAGACAGAGAGGTGGGGCCAGTCAGCACATCCTTGCTCACCCTCATATGATTCTAATCACAAGGCCAAATGGGGTTTAATTACATCGCATGATCTGGACACTCTCCTTCTGTTAATGCAACCTCAGCTTACACCAGCTTTTGTTTAGCAGCAGCATTGCATGGTTTGCCATGCGTCGAAACCAAACACCCCAGGTCAACAAGATTTGTACTGCAAGTAGAGACATTGGTGAGCTTGTTGTACTTCTTGGCTTGAAATACGACAAACCTCAACAAATCATACTGATGGCACTGAAAATAAGGGGAGCATTGGCATCTTTCCTTCTGTCTTACCAACTCAAGTGGCTGCAGCTTGCAGCAGTGGGAGCCAGGGAAAGAGGGGTATGTGTCTTTTTCTCCACCTTCTCTTCTGCCTGGCATTGCTATGGCTGTGGATCAGGGACAAGAAAGGAGAAAGAAACAGAGGCACAGAGAGACAGAGTCAAGTCCATGTCTTACAGTCACCAGGGACACAGGAGGAGGCACTAGGACAGCCTTTCCCAACTAGTGGGCCACCAGATGTTGTTGGACCACAATTCCCATCTTTCCTGACAATTGGCAATGCTGGCTGAGGCTGATGGGAGTTGTGGTCTGTGACGTCCTCCCCCGGCACCACCTGTGAAGCTCTCACTTGTGGCTACCAGCAGACAGGAACGTCAGGTTTTCTTCTTACCCTTTACAGCTCTAGCACAGTTCTCAGAAGATCCCCCTGCTAGGCCTTACTATCCAACACTCTGTATCTCTTATAACCTTTAGACTGTGCCTTAGTCTCTGCCAGGCTATCTCAATACCTTGTGTCTATGGGTATAGGTAATTCCCATACTCCCCTGCAGCCTCTTGCACTGAAGCTTACAGCCCTGGGTTTCTCTGTGGTACTGGATACAATATCTTTTCCTCCACCTCTGCCACCATTCGATACAACTGTTCAGTCTTGGTTACTTTGCTATTCCCCCTGGTATGTGTTCGCAGCTGAAGGAATCAGGCTTTTGTTTAACCAAGAAATATTTATTGAACACTAAAAATAACAAGATTACTTAATTACTTTGTTGACAAGCTTATGGTTTCATATTATGTTCTGACATGTACTTTACTTCTCATTAACTGCCTCAGAACTCCGACTCACTCTCAACAACAACAACAACCTCCAAAAACCACCAAAACTTCTCTTTCACCTCTTTAAACCTCCAACATCCACCTCCACCCTGAATCAACTGTCATTCTTCCATTTATACTCCCAGCCATTCAAACGCTCAGCCAATCACAGAGCTTGGAAGATTACTTTTAAAAAGTAATAAATTACAGTTACAGTTACATGACCCAAAACAGTAGTAATTACTGTTACAATTACAATTGCTCTGAAAGTAACTGATTACTTTACTTTTCCTCCAAAGTAATCACTACAATTACATTTCAGTTACTTAGAAAAAATGCCTACAAGGTGCTGGCCTTGGCTGCCGCATATCTAAGTAGCCTAAAACAACATTAAAAATAAACAAACACATACAGAGATAGTAGAATAATTATTTTATCCATAAGATAGCAATGGTGGTCTCTCTGCTGGTAAGGGTGGTGGGGAGGGAGGCTGAGGCCACTACTCAGATCTTTGCACGTCAAACCAAGTGCAACCCCCTCCCCACTCAGCCAGCAAGCATAATCTCTCTCACTTAACCACCTCCCGGACCCTGCCCTGCCACCAAGTAGTTGGTCCTTTAAACTAAATGATGGGGAAAGGATCACCCCCAGACTATGCACTTGTTTCTTAATAGGGAATGCAACTTTGTTTAAAACTGGGAACCTGCCTAATACAACTTCATTGTACCAGTTTTTCTTTTCCCTTTTTTACATTTGGTGCAGCATTTAAATATCACCGCAAGAAATCTAGATGTACATCGAGATTAGAAATGACACATGAATGGCCTCTGTCCCCTAATTATTGCCTCCAAACCCCTCATTTATGCGGGTGCTAGTTGCTTTTGTACTCTGTTACTGCTTAGAATTTGAGTCTGGGAAGCTCAGGATGCAGGCTTCCTGACACAATCACAGCATTTGGGAAGTTTCCCTATGCCTTTGTGCTCAAAACAACACAGGGTCTGGGAAGCCCAACATGTCGCAAGGACAGGATCAGGAGACATCACCTGAGGGGGGAACCAGCTATCTGAATGATGGGAAGATAGTGATCTAATAGGTGTAAGGTGCCCCCTCCCAGGGTGTCTTTGATAAATACAGGACCCCTAGATCAGGGAGATTAAGCCTCCAGGGGCTGAAGAAGCCCAAAGATACCATCAAGAGTAAGCTTCCAAGGGACTGACATAGCCTCAAAGTACCATTAAGAAGCAACGCCAAGAAGACTGAAGTCTCAGCCCTTCCCAGGCAAGATTTATCATAGTGCTGTTAGGAGGTTTCCAGCATGCAGGGAGACAGACATGAGATAAGAGCACTTAGAGATGCGGGGGGGGGGAGTGGTAACATGTTAGCTACTTAGTTTCATTTTAGCTGTTTGTAATCCTGCTCTAATGGCTATTTAGCTCCATTTTAGCTGTTTGTATCTCTTTGCTATAATAAACTCTTCATTTCCCCACAGCCGAGAGCCAGTGTGGTGTAGTGGTTAGTGCAGCCTTTCCCAACCAGTATGCCTCCAGATGTTGTTGGACCACAACCCCCATCAACCTCAGCCAGCATTTCCAATGGGAGGCTGACGGGAGTTGTGGTCCAACAACATCTGGAGGCACACCGGTTGGGAAAGGCTGGGTTAGAGTGTTGGACTATAACCTGGGAGACCAGGGTTCAAATCCCCACACAGCCATGAAGCTCACTGGGTGACCTTGGGCCAGTGACCTTTATATATACATATATATATATATATATACATATATATATATATATACATATATATATATATATATATATATACACACACACACACACACATATATAAAAAGAGAGATAGATTTTTAATTTCTATTTTATGGAATGTTTATACTGAACCAGTGCAAATAAGCACTTCTCCCACCATTGCGACACCATCTTGATTAATAATACACTTCAGCAATTTTATACATAAATGCTTGGATTAACTTAATGACTATAACAACTGCAGCTCTAGTCCTTCAGTGGATCACATTTTTATAATGACCCCATATTTTTACCTCTCTTGAAGTGTATTATTCGAGTAGCAATGCCGTTTATCTACACTATCAATATAGCAATACACAAATGTACAGTGTATTGTGAAGATGTCAATAAATGGCTTGAAATACTACTTTGTTGCTAAGCATGAAGCAATGTGAAAAAGATGCCCTCTTTACAGGCAACAGAGAAGCTTGCCGTGTACTTCAGAACAATCTCTTGAGGTTATTTTCACCATCCTTGTGACACATCTACATTGGCATTCTTCCATATTTTTGACACACCTGTTTACACAGGCATTCCCCTGATTTCTTTGATGTGCCTCCCATTTTTAATTGCTGAATTGTTTCAATGATACTGTTTTATTATGTATTTTAACTATGGATGTCTATATTTTAATGTTTATGTAAGTTGATTTTCATACTTTGTAAGCTATTAAGTATGATGGCTTATGTGCCCATTGGCTTCAACTGCCCTCAGTAATATCATAAAGGCAAATCTGATTGGCTAAATAGCACCATGTAGTCATCCTATTAATTACATGTAACTAATCTGGAAAGTATTGGTCCAACTTGCCCTTACTCTCCGTTGTCCTCATTTTCCTTCAGTGTCATCATTGCATAGCCAAATCTGATAAACTTCTATCAAATAGCTTCTGAGGTGCTTAACCTGTTTCCGGCCTGTACCATTTCTATGAACCATAAGGGTTCACATGACTGAAAGCTCTGCCATACAACAACAATTCCTGCTGATTAAAAACTAGCATGTCAGGTGGGAGGCTAATCTAGATCTCTTCTCCTTGATATCCAGTTTTCCATGTGCAAGGAGGAATATTCAATCATGTAATATCCCACCGGCATTCTGGACACCAGCTAGGGCTGCACAAAAATGACCCCCATTTGCCCTATTTCCAAATAACACTTTTTGGGGGATAGGGGAGCACTGGTGGAGAGTTCTGAAAGGTTTCTGGAACTGGACTTACAAGTACTGGCAGACGTTGTTGTTGTTATTGAACCTGTCCCACCGGCTGCATATCTTCTCAGAGCAGCCTTAGCTAGCAACCATCTTTTTTTCCTTCCAGAACACACCAGACAAAATGTTGGCTGCAAGTAACCACACACACAAAATGTCAAGATTGTTTTTCTTCCTGGAATATCATGCAAATCAAGCTACTTCCAGGGCAATATGGAAGAAGAAGGTGGTGGTCAGCTAGCAGTTGCTGAGAAAGGGAAAGAAGGGGGATTGAGTTTTGTTTTTAAAGGAGTCACTCACAGCACTGCCACAATCATGCTCCTCAGCTGCACAAACTTTTCACAGATTTTCACCTCCTCAAGGTGGTAGGTACTCCCGTAACCCTATCAAAGGTTGGGACTTAAGACAAGAATCCCCACAAGAAACTGTTTTTCTGTCACTATGTGTCAGTTCTGCTGAGGCAATTCTCAATGCCAATACTTATCAATTTGTATCCTTCACTTTGTTTCTCATCTCTTTCTACTCTTCTCCCAGCTCCTTCCTGCTGCAATGTCCAACTGTGCTCTTTAAGACAGCTGAAACTTTGGAAAGTGTTATAGCTCTTGCAGTTCTTCAACTCCAGCTCTCTAAGTCATTGACTCCATATCATTCTGCCCTATTTTCTATCTTGACTTATATTCAATATTTTCATTTCCTCTCCCAACCTCTTAGCCAATTGGGAGGGAAGTAGAGTCTTGGTTAAATTTCTATTTCCCCTTAACTGACGGATTGTTTGCATGGAACTTTGACCCTCCTATGCAAAACTTATTGAGCAAAACATCCCCTCTTAATCTTTTAATCCTCCTGTGGAATAATGTCCTGAGCAAATCACCTTCCCGTGAAATTTTGAGCCTCCTATGGATGAGCCCCTTTAAAGGGAAAAAAAGCAAGCATTTTGTAACCCAGGTTTTACAACCAAAAAACCTCCAACACAAAATTGCAGAAAATCCTGTTCCTTCACATTTCCAGAAAATTATCATGGTTGAAAAGCGTATTGCCTTTAATATCTTAGTATAGACCAATTACTAACTAGTCATAGCACTGAATTATTTTACAAGAATAGAAGAAATCTTTTAGCAGAGAGATAAAAGGATGGAGATCAAAACTGCCAATGAACCAAGCAGTTCAGAGATGGCCAATTCCAAGCAACAGAAAGGGCACAGTAGGAAATAATTAAATTTGAGCGATCAAGGGGCTTAATTCTAATTTGGTGGCAATACATTCATTAGCTGTGAGCCGATTTGTGGATAAATCAGTCAGTATCTTGCAGCATGATTTAGGTAGAGATTAACTGAATTAGCAAAGGCAAATGGATTCTGACACTGCCCTGCACCCCAACACAATCACACTATTTTATATGCTGTTTCCACATAAAGGAGAAATGCCATATGAAGTTACTTCCAGGGCAATCTGGAAGGAGACATTGGTGAAGGCTTGCCAGTAGCAGGGGGTAGGGGTGGGGTGGGGTGGGGGTGGGGGTGGGGTTGAGAGACAGAGAGAGAGACACACACACACACACACAGAGAGAGAGAGAGAGAGAGAGAGAGAGAGAGAGAGAGAGAGAGAGAGAGAGAAAGGCTAGCTAGCTAGCGAGACATATATGATACACACATACTTTTTATTTTATTTTCAAACCTACCTTTTAGTCTTGACATTAGAATTGCTTTAAAACATAAGAATAGTGAGGAAATGATGACAGATTTATGTTTCTTTCATGACCCCAGTGTTTCTGTTGAAGATGTGGGAAACAGCAACTCCAATTTGGGTGATATGTCAGGCCTGAGGGCAGATAGAGTCTTTCAGTTAGCTAGGCTGTCTATCTTTACCTATGCTCATCTACCCATCTGCCTTCTGTTGTAAACTGAGACCTTTAGGAAAGCTGACCTCTCCTTCCAAACTCTCCCTTCTCTCCTCTCTTCTCTGACCAGCCACGGGAGAGGAGACTCCCTTTGTTCCTCTCTCCTGTAGAATAGAGGCAATATCCCAGCCTGGCCATTGTGCCTCCAGTTTAGTTAGTGAGAACTAAATTGCCTTTCCTATCAGCTATGTATTTCTATAAATAAAGTCACCTTTTCTTCCAAGTCTGAAGTCTTAGTGAGTTAACGCAGGGAACCAGCCTGCTCCTTTCAGGGAAATCACACACACACTACAACTTAATTAGCTGTTGATGCTGTATCACAGCTAATCTGCTCGTGAAAATTCAACGGTTTTGAGGTTTCTACAGTTGCATTTTCTGGTACATGGTGTGGTGCGTTTGATAGCTAAACACTTTAATGCTTGTCATACAACATTTAAGTCCCTGCATCTAATATTTAAGTATTATATTACACTCAGGTCCTGCTTATGGGCTTCCTACGGACATCTGGTTGGCCACTGTGTGAACAGGATGCAGGACTAGATGGGCCACTGGCCTGATCCAGCAGGTTTATTTATTTATTTATTTTATTTCATTTTTAAACCGCCCATAGCGAATAGCTCTCTGGGCGGTGTACAAAAGATTAAAAGTACAGAAATACAAAATATCACAATAAGTAAACTGAAACAAAGAGATTTAAAATTGTAACATTAAACGCTTTAAAATGCCTGGGAGCATAGCCAGGTCTTAACCTGGCGCCGAAAAGATAGAAGCATTGGCGCCAGGCGTATTTCTTCAGGGAGGCTATTCCACAATTCGGGGGCCACTACAGAAAAGGCCCTAGATCGAGTAACTGTCCTCCGGGCTTCCCGATGGGTTGGTACCCAGAGGAGGGCCTTAGACGCTGAGCGAAGTGACTGGGTCGGTTCATAGCGGGAGAGGCGTTCCACAAGATACTGCCGTCCCACGCCGTGTAAGGCTTTATAGGTCAAAACCAGCACCTTGAATCTGGCTCGGAAGCAAATAGGTAGCCAGTGCAAACAGGCCAGAGCAAGTGTTATATGCGCTGACCGGCTGGTCCTCGTCAGCAGTCTGGCTGCTGCGTTTTGCACTAGCTGAAGCTTCCGAACTGTCTTCAAGGGCAGCCCTATGTAGAGCGCATTACAGTAATCCAACCTAGAAGTTACCAGAGCATGAACAACTGAGGCGAGGTCATCCCTGTCCAGATAGGGGCGTAGCTGGGCTACCAACCGAAGGTGGTAGAATGCATTCCTTGCCACCGTGGCCACTTGCACCTCCAGAGACAAGGAAGGATCGAAAAGAACCCCAAGACTACGAACCTGTTCCTTCAAGGGGAGTGTAACCCCATCTAGAACAGGGTAAGCATCCACCATCTGGGCAGGGAAGGCATTCACCAACAGTGTCTCAGTCTTGTCTGGATTGAGTCTCAGTTTATTAGCTCTCATCCAGTCCATTATCGCGGTCAGGCAGTGATTCAGCACATCCACAGACTCACCTGTAGAAGATGAAAAGGAGAAATAGAGCTGCGTGTCATCAGCGTACTGGTGGCAACGCACTCCAAAACTCCTGATGACGGCACCCAGAGGCTGCATGTAGATGTTAAAAAGCATGGGGGACAAAACCGACCCCTGAGGGACTCCACAATGGAGAGTCCAAGGAGTTGAGCAATGTTCCCCAAGTACTACCTTCTGGTGACGATCCGCCAAGTAGGAGCGGAACCACTGCCAAGCAGTGCCTCCAACTCCCAACTCCGCGAGTCTCCCCAGAAGGATACCATGGTCGATGGTATCAAACGCCGCTGAGAGATCAAGGAGAATCAACAGAGTCACACTCCCTCTGTCCCTCTCCCGACAAAGGTCATCATACAGGGCGACCAAGGCTGTTTCAGTGCCAAAACCAGGCCTAAAACCGGATTGAAACGGATCCAGATAATCGGTCTCATCCAAGAGCACCTGGAGCTGACCGGCAACCACCGGCTCCAGAACCTTGCCCAAAAAGGGGACATTCGCCACCGGTCTATAGTTGTTCAGGTCATCTGGGTCTAAGGAAGGTTTCTTTAAGAGAGGTCTTACTACTGCCTCCTTGAGGCTACTAGGGACTACTCCCTCACTCAAGGAGGCATTTATCACTTCCTTGGCCCAGCCGGTGGTAGTAGTCCTGCTAGCCTTCACTAGCCAAGATGGACAGGGATCTAGAGCAGACGTGGTCGCCCGCACCAATCCAAGTACCTTGTCCACTTCCTCAAGCTGCACCAACTGAAACTCATCCAAGGTTCTTCTTATGTTCTTATGGTATGCTCTTATATTTAGGTAACACACATCATACGTTCATTCTAATTTCTCATGGGGTGCCTGACCACAGACAATCAGCTCTGAACATTGCAAGGGATTTGCACTCCTTTATTCATCCATCTGTAGTTTTCCAAACTGATGCTTTCATTTTAAGTTCCATACCAGTTGGTCTGTGGTCTATAGATGTGCTGAACAGGGAAATAATCCTATTCAGATGACAATTCAGCATCTAATCAATGTGTGGAAGGGAAAAGCTGGATCACATCTGCTGCTCCACCCCATGTAGCATGGTCCCCATGCATTGATTAGGGTCCCTGTATGCAGAAGAGTACACGCCACCATGTGCTACATGGCACTCTGACTCTGGAATATTTCTCCATGGAGACTCACCTGGTGCAAAGCCTAATGTCTTTTCAGCATGAATTGGACTTTTTATTCACCCACATTTTCAAAGATGTTATGTATTGTTTTATCTGACTTTCTATTTCTTCTTGCTGCTGTTTTATCCTGTTTCTATTGGACTGGATCCAGAGTTAATTTCTTGCACTTAAGTTCCATTGATTTCAATTGGGAACTAAGCCATGACTAACGTGTTCCATTGACCTGAGTTCACCTAACTTAGCCTAGATTCAACCTTTTGTGTTTATGTTTGTTGTGTTTTTATTTTTAAAAACTGAGCTGCCCTGCTCTGCCGCTTTCCAATGATGTTGAAGTTATTACATATATAAAGTGGACTGTCACCATTAGATTGTAATCTTTTGAGATAATGGGTCTGTCTCTATAGTTGCCTTTCAGTGTCCTCATAATTGTTTTACTTGCTTGTCTTCGGCTGTCCTGTAAACAAATAAAGTTTTGTCCAATCTGAATGTTCAGGCTAAGTTTTGAAAAGGGAGCTGCAGGCAAAACCCGTCCACTCCCTGCAGTTCACTCAGTCATGCTGCCACCTTGGATACATCATAGATATCTGAAAGCACCCTTAGCTTGTTCTGTGAAGCACTCTAAGTATTGATGGTGCAGTTTAAAAGACAAATAGTGATGTCAGCAATACTAAACTGTCACAAATTATAGCAGAGTCTCATCATTCTGGGTTAATGAGTCCATGGATGAGCCATGCATTATATAAATTGCCAGAATAGGAAATATAACTGCTGAATTAAGAATAATGAAAATAGCAAGTTCACTACGGGCACAGATGCTTTACCTCCCTACTTCCATAAAGTGCATGAAACTGCAAATGGGCTTACATTTCACTCAGTGTACATAAACTTGTCTAGATAAGTTATTTGACTCAGATTACTGGCCCCAATCCAGATATCTCACCATGTGTCTGCATGCTGCATAGATGTGAGCATGTGTAGCAAGCAGCCAGCACTGCAAAGTTTTAGAGAGCCTACCACCCCATAGAGAGGAGGCTTTGATTTAGCAGACTATTTATACTTTCAAAGCTGCTAGCTTCATACATGCCATTCATTCCCGAGACATTTTTGCACATGTAGTTCCTGATCCTTAGTGGTTCTCATTCCCAATCCAAAAGCAATTAACTGAATGTAACAAGATTATCTATAAGAGAAATGGCTAACATTTTTAAAAATCAATACAGAAGATGCCTGCTGAATCTCTGTTTTTTATTTTCACTTCATTTTAATTTATAAAAATATTAGTATACCACAATTTCATAAAAAAATCAAAGTGGTTTGTAACAACTGTAATACAATAAAAAAAACATACCAATGATTGTTAAGCTGCTGTCTGTGGAGGGGGTTATTCAGGGAACCTGCAAAGAGGGAAGTCAAATATAGGGTTTCCCACACTTGTTTCAATGCATCACCTCCATTTCACAAGGCTTATTTCCAGAAGTCAACTATTTTCCTGGCCCTACCATCGTGATCAGGGTTGGCCACCTACAGTAACTTTCATTGTGACTCTCTCAAGAATTAGAGGACTTCCAAAAGGCCCTGGAGCCTTTCCCTTGGAACGACCATATTTTCCCCATCTAGAATTTAGTAATAAAACTGGGGACAAAATAGAAAGCCAGGAAGAATGGTGGATGGAATGATTGCAAGCAGGCAGTAAGACACATGCACATTTATAAATCAACTCGTCATTTTGAACATAGGTGGATTAATGGGTGGCAAAATAACTAGTGGCATATTTTCCAGCAGAAGTGGTAAAATGTGACTGGATTCAATATTTGTAGGCAAGCTATAATTCAGTATAATGCACAATGAGAAGCTGATGGCATAGGAAATACCAGAGGGGATTTGTCTGTTCTATATCTGATACTTCCAAGCTGAAGGACAAACATTCAACCATTTCCAAGACTGATTTATCGCCACAATACCCAATAAGCCATAGAAGAAGTTACTCATTGAAACTGTTAGCATGACTAGTTAACAATTCTAATTAGTGCAATTCAGTCTTGAAGGCAATATAATCATTTAAAATTCATGTTAATCAATCAATCAAACACACAAACAAACAAAAAGCCTAACACAATGTCTACAGAACACAGTAATGGGTTTTAATATCTGGCTTTAAAATAAGTAACATCAAACAAGAGAAAAAAGCTAATATGGTGATGGAGGATCCCCCCCAGGCGTCCTGGCCCCAAACAATTTGGGCCCTTGAAAACTGATAAAGGAGAAATGGATTTCTTTCCCTTAGTCACACACAGCAGGCATTAAAAGCAGACCTGCGTGTACGGAAAGCAGAAAAAGGGTTAAGCTCACTTTGCATCAAATTCCTTAGCATCTCTCTGTGCCAAGAATGGCTAAAACCTGACTGGCAGATCATTAATTTAGTATTGTTTAACCCAATGCCTATAATCTCTTGATTAATATACCTCTTCTTTGTGATTTTGGAAATGGTGTTCTTGTTTTTTCAGGGGCGGGTTTGCCGCCACCCTAATTCTATAGGAGACTCGGGAAGGTTCTTGAAGTTCCTAGATTGTGCCATGTGGGATCACTTTACCAATCAGGTAGGAGTTCGAGCAGTGTATATAAGGCTGCTCCTCCCCCCCCCCAGCGCTTGCCTTTTTTGCCTTGCGGCACTTACTGCTACTCCTCGCTTGCAGGGGCTCCTTCAGCATCAATTGGTGATCGTTTGCATTGCTTTCCATATTCATTTATCGTTGTCTGCTCCCCCCTCCCTTGTGGTTCTTCTTCCCATTCAATTCATTGTTTGTTTGGTTTGTTTCCGATTCCCGCCGATCAGCTGGGCTGTGGGCGTCCGCCCATGCGCTTGATGGCTACCCACCGGCTTGCCGGCTGTTTGCTTTTACTTTTAAGTTCATCGGTGCTTTAAAGCATTTTTGGCGATTCTCCAGCACAGCGTGGCTTACTTAAGGAGGGCTGTGGGTGGTGAAGTTGATGGTTGTTAAGCATATCCTTTAGGATTATAGTATTGAATTTTAATTTTGTGTGTGGGCCCCCGCCCCCCCCCCTTTTGGCTTGTCTCAGTATTGTTGAATTTTTCTAAGGTCTGCGTGTCTTCCTGGTTCATTTTAAATTAATTGTTTGGTTTCTTAATTATATAAATTAATTGCATAGATATAATTATAAATTAATTGATAGAGGGGTCGTTCTTATTTAATAATTTAAAGATATAAAGGTGTGGTAATTTGATTTTCCTCAAATACCCCCCCTTCACCCCTCCTCTTTTCCCCCCTCCCCCCCATTAATTATTGCTTTGTTATAGTCTGTTTAGTCCTCGTTTCTGTGTGGTGGTGGTGGTTGTTTTTTATTTGATATTTATGAATTTTTTCTGAATTGTTATTGCTATTTATTTATTTATTTTATTTATTAAATTTATATCCCGCCTTATGGCCAAAAGGCCCTCAAGGCGGCTTACAAAAACACGAATATAACACATCATAAAGCATAAATACAATAATGCAATTCTCAAAATTAAATAACAAATAACATTATTAAAAGAAAAGAAAAAACATTTAAATGTGTCACAATAAGAGAACCAAACACTTTATAAAAAGGCCTAGATAAAAATCTTCAATTTCCCAGCAAATAAGTAGCAATTTTTAACATATAGCCAAACAATAATAATCAACAACAAACTAATGAGAACATCTCAATAAATATACAATTAAACAATCCCCACACACTTCACAACAATGTTTAACAAAAATATGCTATAGTCCAAATAACAGCAAAAATGAATCTCCAAAATTAAATCTTGACCCCCAAAACAACTAAAAAAACAACTATTGAATTACATTCCAGTGTTTTATATACCCTGGTTGTTGGGGATTTGTTACTGTCCTACTTTTACAATTGTTGTTCTGTTGTTGCTCTATTTCTGGCTTGGTATAGTATTAACATGCCACCCAAGAAAGTTCAACAGAAAAAAGGGGTTCATGTGGTGAAGCAGGCTTTGAAGCACCCTCCATCTCAACAGCACCAGTCTTCCGATGAGGATGAAGACATGGGAACCATACGAGCTTTGGTGGATAGGGTGGAAGCTCAGGAGAGGGAGCGCAGGTAGCCAGTGGATTCGGAGGCGGGTCCAAGTTCTGCCCCTTCAAGTAAGAAATCCGCTCGCTTGGTGGCCAAGAGGCCTAAGTCATGTGTTCTTGCTGATTTGGTTTCCAGGATCAGTGTCCTTGAAGCTGCAGCACCTGTTGAGGAACCCACTGTTTGGATACCTCCAGCTGGCTCGCCTATGGTTCCATCTACAATCTCCTCTTCTATGCTCCCAGTCTCAGCTGGTGCTGGGCTAATTCAAGAACAGCTTCCGCTTCATCCAACTGGAATCCTGCCTGTACCCTCTGAGGCTTCTGGGTTCGTGGCACCAGCAGTGGTTGCCTCTGCAGCTGCTTATACAGGTGAGCATATTGCACCACCACATGCTCACGACACACAGGTACAGACTCAAGGTGTTCTTGCACAGGATGCCCCCATGGCAGGTTCTCAGCTGCAAGGCAGTGTTCCGCAACCTTCGGTGCTTATGGGAGGTGTGTTAGCTTCCATGGCCTGCTGCGGCTGTGACTCTGTGGCAGCCATCCGTGGCTTCCTCTAGTCACTCCCCTGATTTTTTGCCTCTTCCTCAGGGCGTTTACCCACAAGGCGATACCTCCCTTCCATTGGGTGACCATTTATTGTTAACAACAAAGGAAAAAAAATGGCGTGGAGAGTATATTGATTTGTTTACTCTCCATTTTTGTGAAACTGAGATAAAACCTAAGGAAGGTCATGATTTTAAGGAGCGTGAGGCAGCCATGAAAAAGAAAGTTGATCGCGTATGGCCTAATTGGCTGAACGCCTATACAATTTACATGGGCGTAATGACTCAGGCTTATCCGTCTAGGGCCCTGTCCATGATTAAATATCAGGACATTATTCACCAGGCCTTTCGTGAATTCTCTGGGACCGCTTGTTTGTGGTACGATGAGAATTTTAGGCAAAGGGCGGCATTAGACCCCACCCTTCATTGGGACATGGAGCATGCGGGCCTGTGGCTGCGCTCTATGACCCCAGCCAGGCCCACTCCTGGCGATAGAGCCAATAGTGGACACCTTTTGGTGCACGCGCAGACTTCTGCCTCTGGTTTTGGCCAAGGCGGGCAATGGGTTCAATCCCATCAAGTCTGCTGGACATTCAACAGCTCCGTCCGTTGCCTCAGGCGTCCCTGTAGGTTTTGGCACGTCTGCGGACTGTGTGGTGGCACCCACCCCAGTTCCTCCTGCTAGCATGCCCGTCAGGCTCGCCAGGGTCCAGGGGAACAACAACATCCCAAACGTGGGTCTGGCAACAGCGGCAGTACGTCGCAAGGCCAGTAGCCCTATTAAGTTGCTTCCTCTTGCGGGGTTGTTGGATTGTTACCCCAATAGGTGAGCCGCTAGTTTCCTGCTGCAGGGTTTTTCTGAAGGTTTTCGTATCCCTTTTGAGGGTCCGAGGGTGGCTACTTCCTCTGCCAATCAACCCTCTCTTAGTACTATGGCCCCTGTAGTTTTGGCCAAACTCAATAAAGAGATAGCTGCTGATCACATCTCAGGCCCCTTTCCTTTTCCTCCATTAAATAATTTAAGAATTTCTCCTTTAGGTATTGTCCCTAAGAAGCAGCCAGGGGAATATAGCCTTATCCATAATTTGTCATTCCCTAAAGGCGCCTCTGTTAATGATGTCATTTCTCCGATATATGCATCGGTCAGATACACCTCCTTTGATGAGGATGTGAGAGTAGTCCGTAGGGCCGGAAGGGGTGCTTTAATGGCGAAGTGTGATATAAAGTCCACTTTTTGTCTCCTACCAGTACACCCTGCTGATGTTGATTTGCTAGGTTTCAAATTTCAAGGCCAGTTTTATGTTGATAGGGCCATGCTGATGGGCTGTTCTGTGTCTTGTGCTGCTTTCGAAGCATTTAGCACTTTCCTCGAGTGGGCATTATGAAGGAGGGCTTCTTCTTCTCAGCCCACTATCTGGATGATTTTTTGTTTGTAGGGCCAGCGGGTTCTTCACATTGCCTCCATTTGACACAATCCTTTGAAGCTTTAACTGCTGAATTGGGTGTCCCTTTAGCTCCAGAAAAGTCTGAGGGCGCTTCTACTTCCCTTACCTTTTTAGGGATTCATTTAGATACTATGGCTCAGGCTTCTAGTTTGCCCCAGGACAAGTTGCTTGCCCTGCGGCAATGACTTCGTTCAGCAATTGTCTTGAGGAAGATCACATTGGCTCAGTTGCAAGAACTTGTAGGCCATTTAGTTTTTGCTTCTAAAGTCATTCCCCCTGGTCGCACATTCCTCAGGCGTCTCTGTGATGCCATGAAGGGAGTTCGCTCTTGTTTCCATTTGATTAGGGTCACGGCAGGGATGAGAGAAGATTTGCAAATGTGGCTTGCTTTTTGGAGGATTTTAATGGTCTCTCCTTTTGGCGCAAGGAATTACTTTTAGAAGCCGAATTACAGGTACATTCTGATGCTGCTGGGGGCCTAGGTTTCGGTGTAATTTTCAGATCCCAATGGTGTGCTGAGAGGTGGCCTTCCAAGTGGCAAGCCTCTGGGCTTACTTCTGATATGACATTTTTAGAATTTTTTCCAATTGTGGTAGCAGTTTACATATGGCAGTTGGCATTCCAAAATCACATTGTACGTTTTTGGTGTGACAATTTGTCCACACTGTGCGTTGTCAATGCTCACACTTCTAAATCTCCTCGCGTTATGCGCCTGGTGCGTGCCTTTGTCTTGCAAAGCTTGCGTTTTAATATCCTATTCATTGCTCGGCATGTTCCAGGTTTACAGAACTGTGTTGCTGATGCTCTTTCCCGCTTACAGATAGCGCATTTTCGGGATCTTGCACCTGGAGCAGCTCTGGACCCGGTCCCAGTACCACCTTTCCTGTGGAGCCTTGGCAGTTAGAAGTCGGGCCTGCTATTGCTTCTACCCTTGCTCCCAGCACTCAAAAAGCGTATCAGCGTTCTTTTGTGAAGTTCCAGGTTTTCTGAACCAGTACTGCTCTGCCTATGGCGTGGCCTGTTCCTGCATCTCATTTATTGCAGTTTATGTTATATTTAAAAGGGCAAAATAATTATGTCTCAACTATCACTGGACACCTCTCTGTGCTGGCCTTTATTTCCAAGGCACGGGGACTGCCAGATCATTCTGTAGATTTTAGAGTCAGAAAGGCCCTTGAGGATTGGTCGCGTTCCACTCCCAGGCCCACTGACCGGAGGAGGCCAATCACACCCAATGTCCTACTCCAGATCCTGGCATTGTTTCGCTCTTTATGCTCATCCCAGTATGAGTTGCACTTTTCACCGCAGTAACTCTGATGATGTTCTATGGTGCTTTCCACCCTAGTGAAGTATTGGTCCCCTCTAAGCGCGATGTGTCCTACCAGGCCTTATGTTCTGGCAATTGCACGTTAGGTGCTGATTTGGTGAGGTTTTCCCTAAGAGTCTCTAAGACTGATCAGAAGGGCCGCGGCAGTATTGTCTCTTTACGCAGTTGCCAGGTCCCTGAATTATGCCCTGTGTCTGCAATGCATCAATTCCTGTCTATTAGGCCGTTGGGCCAGCATTATCTTTTTATACATGCGGATGGTTCTGCCCTGACTCAGTTTCAATTTTGGGCCATTGTTCGGCGGGCCTTGTTGGCCAGTGGTCACGATGTTGGAGTCTATGGGCTGCATTCTTTTCAGATTGGTGCAGCCACGGCCGCAGCCCTCGTGGGCATGAGCGTTAGCAATATTGAGGCGATTGACAGGTGGCATTCTTCCACTTTCAAGTCCTATGTCAGGTATTAATTCTAAGTAATTTTAATTTTCTGTTTTCTTTAGGTGCGCTAAGCCTTCCAGTCCCTGCGAGGATCGTCCTGTGTGGCCATTCTATCTTGTTTGGGGCTCACCAGAGGGCCTCTTTGACTGTTTCCGGGATGCAGCTGCAGCTTTCCGCCAGAGCTACAGTTAGTTGGGAGGCTCGGAGGGGCATGTTGTGGGATGCGTTGATGACATTGGTGTGCCGAATCATGTCTTCGGCTAGCCAGCCTCATGTTTTATTGATTCGTTTGGGGGAGAATGACTTGGTGCAGTGACCAGGTATGGATTTGCTGCTCAAAGTCACTCGTGATTTCACGTGGCTCATTTGTTCTTACCCCGATCTCATATTAGTGTGGTCTGACATGCTTGTGAGAAGGGTGTGGAGGGGTGTGATTCACCCAAATAGGATTGACAGGTCCAGGAAGTGGGTCAATAGGAAAGTCAGGGATTTGGTTTTGTCCCTTGGTGGGGCTTTCATTCCACACAATAGGATTAAGTTCCATTCTCCACACTTGTTTCGAGATGATGGGGTTCATCTCTCGGAGCATGGGTGTGATTTGTTATTGGAGGATCTTAGGTGGGGCCTTGGGGGTTTGTTTTCCTTCTTGTGTTGAGGGGACCAAGCTTCAGCTGATCCCCTCTTGTGGCATGCAGTTCGGGCAGGTGAGGTATATTGGGGTTAAAATTAAGGCGGTTGAGGCATTCTGGTAAAGGGCACTCCTAGGGAACCATCAGGGCTTAATGTCTGGTGGGGATCTGGGGAGTGTCCTTGTGGGACCGGCTTGCGCATCATGGTGAATGCATGTATGGCAGGACCAGGATGCGGAGGTTGGAACCACACACCTGACTCCAATAGCAAGGAGGGAGGATTTCTCCCACATCCTTGACTGGGGAGTTACAGTCAGAGGAGAATTATTTGCCTTCAAAATGGGAGGGAGTATTCCCTCCCATTTAGGTTTAGCCTCACCTGCCCAAAGTATTTTAGATTTGAATAATTGGCTGAATTGAATTTGATTTAGTGTGTTATATTTAATAAATATAACATTATTCCATACTTGTGTCGTGAGTCTTCTTTGGCGTGGTGGCAATGGCGTTCCTGTTTATGCAGGGGCGGGTTTGCCGCCACCCTAATTCTATAGGAGACTCGGGAAGGTTCTTGAAGTTCCTAGATTGTGCCACATGGGATCACTTTACCAATCAGGTAGGGGTTCGAGCAGCGTATATAAGGCTGCTCCTTTCCCCCCTAGCGCTTGCCTTCTTTGCCTTGCGGCACCCTCCCTCCCTCCCTTGTCAGTATGGGCTCTGCTAGTTGCCAAAAATGGGGCTGAGTAGGAATTTTTTTGGGGGGATCCTGATTTCAGAATCCCTTTGGTTTTGCCTACTCCATACTGCTTGGGTTTAATTCAATTGGCCTGTCGGGTTGGGTTGTGGTGTGTCTGCTTTGGCTGGCATGGAATTCGGGCAGGTGAGGTATATTGGGGTTAAAATTAAGGCGGTTGAGGTATTCTGGTAAAGGGCACTCCCTAGGGATCCATCAGTGCTTAATGTCTGGTGGGGATCTGGGGAGTGTCCTTGTGGGACCAGCTTGTGCATCATGGTGAACGCATGTACGTCGGGGACAGGACACAGAGGTTGCAACCACACACCTGACTCCAATAGCAAGGAGGGAGGATTTCTCCCACATCTTTGACTGGGGAGTATCGGAGGAGAATTATTTGCCTTCAGAATGGGAGGGAGTATTCCCTCCCATTTAGATTTAGCCTCACCTGCCCGAAGTTATTTAGATTTGAATAATTGGCTGAATTGAATTTGATTTAGTGTGTTATATTTAATAAATATAACATTATTCCATACTTGTGTCATGTCTTCTTTAGTGTGGTGGCAATCAGGTTTCTGACATTATAGAGCAGCTAAGGAAAACCTTCATAATGGAATCAAAGTGGAAGATAAGATAAAATTTTAGTTTGATATTCAATTTTTATAATAGCATGATATTTATAATTTTATTCCGTAAATTCAATAAGTGTGTGGGCCACCTTTCTGCATCCCTCTGTGTTTGATAGAGAGTGGCTGGCTGCCCTTTACCCCTTTTCCTTTACTGTGTTCCCTAATCATTCTTTATGTTTTGTGGTTTCTTAGTTATAATATCGAAACAAGAGATGGGTTGATTCCATAAAGAAGCCACAGACCTAAACTTACAAGATCTGAGCAGGGTGGTTCATGACAGATGCTCTTGGAGGTCGCTGATTCATAGGGTTGCCATAAGTCGTAATCGACTTGAAGGCACATAACAACAACAGGTTATAATATGGTGATTTAAAATTAATCTTTCTTTATAGCAAGGTAGTGAGCGGAATTTCACATAGAACTTCCAGTCACTCTATGTGAACCAAAACTTGGCTTTGAAATCATGGTATCATTCAAAGAACATGTTGTAACGTCCTAAGAGATGTTCCTGGCCAGATTGACTGGTCAGGAGCCATGGTAGAATGGAATGTAATGGTATATATTGGTTTCAGAACAGTACAAACTCATCAGTAATATATGCAGAGCTTGGAAGTAACTAGTCACAAGTAACGAATTACTTGTAATTCATTACTTTTTTGATTAACGAGTGGGTAATTCCTTTACATTTTGATTGTAATAGAACTAGGAGTAATTTTACTACTTTTGTGGAGTAATTGTAATGTTTCCAGAATTACTTTTGGGCATTACTTGGGGGGGGGGAGCAGCGAAAATTTTCTACTCCTCTGATTTGTGGATGAAAATCATGTGCCTCAAACTGGGCTTCTGTTCAGTGCCTCTCTTTCCTCGTGCTCTGTGGATGGGTAGGAGGCGATGAGGGAGGAGGCAGAGAGTGAGATGGGGTGGAGTGGAGAAAACAATTATTTAAAAAAACAGATAGTGGTGGTGAAGAATGGAGTGGAGGGGAAAAGGATCCGGAGGTCAAGAACATGGATAAAGGAGGAGAAGGAGGTGGCAGCAGAATGGAGATAAAGAACTGTGGAGGTGAAAGATGACAACGTGTGTGTGTGTGTGTGTGTGTGTGTATACTGTGTTTGCACTTGGCACACAAAATGGCCTCCAACACCCTCTCTGGCTACTGTGCTGCATCTGCAGTATTTTAACTTTTTTGCATCTCAGGGAGTGAGTGTCCCTTAGTTGGTGGCAGGGCAGGGTCTGGGAGGTGGTTAAGTGAGAGAGATTATACTTGCTGGCTGAGTGGGGAGGGGGTTGCACTTGGTTTGATGTGCAAATATCTGAGTAGTGGCCTCAGCCTCCCTCCCCATCACCCTTACCAGTGGAGAGACCACCACTGCTATCTTATGAATAAAAATATTTTTTTCCTACCTCTATATGTGTGTTTATTTTTAATGTTGTTTTAGGTTACTTAGATGTGCAGCAGCCAAGGCCAGCACCTTGTAGGCATTTTTTAAAAGTAACTGAAATGTAATTGTAGTGATTACTTTGGAGGAAAAGTAATCAGTTACTTTCAAAGCAATTGTAATTGTAATGGTAATTACTACTTTTTGGGGCCATGTAAGTGTAACTGTAATTTATTACTTTTTAAAAGTAATCTTCCAAGCTCTGCTATTCACCATCCTCGTGAAGTGGACGACAGGATTGTCCCTTTGCCCTGCCTGAGGCCAGACTGGAGGTGACACGTGGGCTTCCTGAGGTGGGGCCAGCTGGCAGTCATTATGCTCCCACCACTATTGAACAGAGGTTCTATTGCAGTCCTTGAAGGCATGCCTGTATTGTACGGTGCTTGTGCTGCCTCAGCAGGGAGACTCCTTCTGTTGTGCTAAAGAAGGTATTTATTAGGTTAGAGTTATGGAACTCTAGAGGTCTGTCTCTATGCTCCCTTAGCTTTATAGTAACTTCCTGTCAAGTGACATCACCTTTTTCTTTAATTGGTTAGTTAGTATTTCCCTCCAAAACCTGCCTCAGTTTGTTTCAGTCATCAGTGAAGCTAGCAGCAGGCCTAATAGCCCCAGAGGACAACACTCCTTTTTTACCTCTCTCTCTCAGAAGTTATTCCTCTGCAAGAATTACCTCTTCAGGAAGCTGTCTTTCTCTCAGAAGTTACCTCTCCTCTGTTGAATCTACCTCTTCAACAATTCTACAATATAATTACCTTCCATCAACCTTCATCATCATCATCATTACCATCCTCAGTTCACCATCCCCAGAGACTGTATTTTCTTTGAAGTTTCTGTATACCTTGTTTTCTCTGGATTGATAAAATAGTTCTGACTAAAAGAGAGAGATTGAGTTGAGTGTCTGGCAAAGTGGGTTTCAGAACCACGGGCACAGAACAGTGCTGCAAAAAACACTGCAGCACCGCTTTCAACTAAAATACATTTTTATCAATATGGCAATCCCCTATCATTTTAGAAAAATGCAAATTTTAGTACTTCATACTTTGCCTTTCTATTTTTTTTGTCAACTGTATAACTTAGAGGTAACTTAATCCTGTAAATACTTACCTGGGAGTAAGTTCCATTGAACTCATTGCATAGACACGTATGCACGATTGAACTGTCAGAGGTAGAACTTAAGAGTCAAAAGTAATACACCAGAATAAACATTATCCCTAATCCGTCAATTAAAAATGCAGTCTTGCACAGCATATAGTGAAACTATGGAATTTAGTACCAGAAGAAGCAGTGATGGGCACTAACTTGGATGGTTTTAAAAGAGGATTAGACAAATTCATGGAGGATGAAGCTGTTGGCCCCCTCTAGGATGCACACCTTAAAGTGGTGAGAGGGTTTGAGAATGTTGAAGAAGCTGAAAGCAATGCCATCAGGAGTCTAGACCAAGAGGCTAGACTCCTAGCAGGGGCACCCAAGGCAGAATGGCCAAAGCTGAGACACCAGACTAAGATGCATCCAAACTCAGGGGAAGGCAATGGTAAACCACCTCTGAATATCTCTTACCACAAAAACCCTATGAACAGAGTATCCAAAATGCAACACGAGAAAGTGCTGGAAGATGAGACCCCCAGTTCAGAAGGCACTCACCAAGCTACTGGGGAAGAACAAAGGACAAGTACGAGTAGTGCTGTGACTAATGACGCAGCTGGGTCAAAGCCGAAAGGAAGCCCAGAGGCTGATGTGCACAGATGCGAAAGGAGAGTCTGGAGTTGTATGACGCACACAATTGAAATTGAAACTTTATTTTTACCCCGCTCTTTTTCCAAACTGGAACTCAGGGCGGCTTACAAATAAAACTACGTGTAGTTAAAAAACATAGAAAAACATACAATTAAAATGCAATTAAACTATGCACAACCTTAAAACCATAAAAGGCACAATAGGAACATGGAATGTGAGAAGCATGCACCAGGGAAGGTTAGAAATTGTCAAGCAAGAAATGGAATGTATCAACATTACAATACTTGGCGTGAGGGAATTAAAATGGATGGGAATGGGACATTTTCAATCAGGCAACTACAAAATATTTTATGCAGGAAATGAGAAATTAAGAAAGAATGGGGTTGCTTTAATAGTGAGAAGTGATGTAGCAAAAGCAATTAGGAGCTACAACTCAAGGTCTGAGCGAGTGATATCAATGAGATTAAATGGGAAACCTATTAACATCACCATCATCTAAGTCTATGCTCCAACAGCAAATGCAGAAAAAGAGGAACTGGAGAGATTTTACGCAGAAGTACAGGAAGAAATTGATCACACACCAAAATAAGATGTGCTGATAATCACGGGGGACTGGAATGCAAAAGCAGGGAACAGAGAAGAACTAGGAATTGTGGGGAAATGGAGCCTAGGAGACAGAAATGAAGCAGGAGAAACTTATTTAATTCTGTGAAGCCAATAATTTGTTTCTTGTGAACACATTTTTTGAGCAACCGAAAAGATGACTGTACACGTGGACATTACCAAATGGTCAATATAGGAATCAAATTGATTATATAATCGGTAGCAGAAGATGAAGAAGTTCCATATTTTCTGCGAAAACAAGACCAGGAGTAGACTGTGGTACAGATCATGAACTGGTTGTGTGAAAAATCAGAGTAAAGCTAAAGAACAACAAAGTAATCATAATGCCAAAATACAATTTAAATAACATCCTGAAGAATATAAAGATCAAGTAAGGAACAGGTTTGAGGCTTTAAACTTAGTTGACAGAGAACCAGAAGAACTATGCAGTGAAGTCAGAGACATTACCAGGGAAGAATGCGAAAAGAGAGAGAGAGACCTCAGTGGATGACTGACAAAACTCTTCAAATGGTTAAAGAGAGAAGGAAAACAAAAGCAAAAGGAGACAGAAACACAGTCAGAACCCTAAATGCAACAATACAGAAACGAGTACTTCGGGACAAAGAGAACTATTACAATAGTTACTGTATAGAAATAGAAGAGGACAACAAAAAGGGAAGAACAAGAGCCCTGTTCCAAAAGATTAGAGACATGAAAGGGGAATTTAAACCAAGAGTAGGGATGCTGAATAATCAACAGGGGAACCCACTGACTGACTGAGATTAAATAAAAGGAAGATGGAAGCAATACACTGAAGAACTCTATAAAAGAGATGCCAGGATGACAAACTCATTGATGGAGGAGGCGTATGAAGAAGAACCAGAAATTCTATAATGTGAGATGAAAGCTGCTCTTAAAATACTCAGAAGAAACAAATCACCAGGAACAGATGGCATGCCAAAGAGTTGCTACAAGCCACTGAGACTTAATCTGTCTAAATTCTGACAAAAATTTGTCACGAAATATGGAAAACTAAACAATGGTCCACAGACTGGAAGAATTCAATATATATCCCAATTCCAAAGAAAGGGGATCCCAGGGAATGCAGTAATTATCGAACTATTGCCTTAATATCCCAGGCAAATAAAGTAATGCTCAAGATTCTACAACAAAGGCTCTTACCATATATGGAACAAGAAATGCCAGACATTCAAGATGGATTTGGAAAGGGAAGGGGTAACAGACATCATATCACAAAACGGAGCAAGGAATTGCAGAAGGAAATCACCTTGTGCTTTATAGATTACAGCAAAGCCTTTGACTGTGTAGATCATGAAAAACTATGGAATGCTTTAAAAGAAATGGGGGTGCCACAGCATCTGATTGTCCTGATGCGCAACCTATACTCTAGACAAGAGGCTACTGTAAGGACAGAATATGGAGAAACCGATTGGTTCCCCATCGGAAAGGGTGTGAGACAGGGGTGTATTTTGTCACCCTATTTATTTAATTTATATGCAGAACATATATGGAAAGCAGGATTGGACCAAGATGAAGGAGGTGTGAAAACTGGAGGGAGAAATATCAGTAACTTAAGATATGCAGATGATAACATACTACTACAAGAAACCAGTAATGATATAAAATGAATGCTGATGAAAGTTAAAGAGGAAAGCACAAAAGCAGGACTACAGCTGAACGTCAAAAAGACTAAAGTAATGACAAGAGAAGGTTTATGTAACTTTAAAGTTGACAATGAGGGCATTGAACTTGTCAAGGATTATCAATATCTTGGCACAATCATTAACCAAAATGGAGACAATAGTCATGAAATCAGAAGAAGGCTAGGACTGGGGAGGGCAGCTGTGAGAGAACTAAAAAAGGTCCTCAAATGCAAAGATGTATCACAGAACACTAAAGTCAGGATCCTTCAGACCATAGTATTCCTGATCTCTATGTATGGATGTGAAAGTTGGACAGTGTGAAAAGCAGATAAGAGAAAAACCAACTCATATGAAATGTGGTATTTGAGGAGAGCTCTGCACATACCATGGACAGCGAAAAAGACAAATAATTGGGTGTTAGAACAAATTGGGTGTTAGAACAAATTAAACCAGAACTATCATTAGAAGCTAAAATGATGAAACTGAGGTTATCATACTTTGGACACATCATAAGAAGACACTAGATTCACTAGAAAAGACAATAATGCTGGGAAAAACAGAAGGGAGTAGAAAAAGAGGAAGCCAAACAAGCAATGGATTGATTCCATAAAGGAAGCCACAGACCTGAACTTACAAGATCTGAACAGGGTGGTTCACAACAGATGCTGTTGGAGGTCGCTGATTCATAGGGTCACCATAAGTCATAGACTTGATGGCACATAACAACAACAAAAACTATTGGCAGCAGCTAGCCATGATGGCTACGTTCTACTTCCACTGTCAGAGACAGTATGCTTCTGAATATCAGTTGCTGGGAAAACAAGTAAGGAGAGTGCTGCCGCTGCACTCAGGTCCTGCTTGTGGGCTTCCCTTTAGGGCATCTGATTGGCCACTGTGATCAGGGCCGGCACCAGGCATGCAGGGCCCTTGGGCACCAACTGGCCCTGGGCCCGCAGTGACAGAGCGCAACCCCTGTCTACAGGCCACATTGAACTAGTAACCTCCTGTGCGTCCCACCTAGTCTAGCGCTCCTGTAAATGATGTGCATGCTATGCACTCATGCTCTTCATCAAACAAGATGGCGGCCGAGTCTTCTCTAAGGGGCTGATGACTCCGCTGCCATTTTAGTTGATGGCAGGCATGCGCATACAGCATGCACATCATTTAGACGAGCAGAGCTTGGAAAAGTTACTTTTTTGAACTACAACTCCCATCAGCCCCAGCTAGCATGGCCATTGGATTGGGCTGATGGGAGTTGTAGTGCAAAAAAGTAACTTTTCCAAGCTCTGAGCACTTAAAGGTAGGTGAGGCATGCGTGGTCCATGCTAACTATATGGGGGAAGCTGCCTGAGAGCTCCCTCTCTGCAATCCATGGCAGTGTCAGGAGCTGATGCTGTCACGGATCGTAGAATGGGAGTGTTACCCTCCCACCCTAAGGAGGGCCCCCTCTGGGCTGCAGCGGCCCTTGGCACAGGCCCCGGCTGTGAGAACAGGATACTGAACTAGATGGGCCACTGGTTGAATCCTGCAGGCTCTTCTTATGTTCTTGTATGTATTGCAACAAACAACAAAAGTTCCTTGTGGGGCCTTACAGACCACGTATAGCCAATGTGGTGTCCTCCAGATGTTGTAGGACTACAGTTTCCATCATCCCTGATAATTGGTTATGTTGTCTGAGATTTATGGGAGTTGTAGTCCAACAACATCTGGAGAACACTATGCTGATGACCCAGTTAGATTAACACAACTTCCTTCCAACCTACTCACCTGTTTCAAACATGTCCAGAAAAGTTTTATCTTAAATTCTATCTTTGACAGCATTTTTTTCAGAGGTAAAAATTAATCTGCAATCCTATATACTTATCCATTTAACTCAATGAGGCTTAATTCAGAGTAGACATATGTAGGACTGGACTCCACCAGAATACATTTCAGCATTTCAGGGGCTATAATTTATTAATGTTGTACCAGAGCTTGGAAAAGTTACTTTTTTGAACTACAACTCTCATCAGCCCCAGCCAGTATGGCCACTGGATTGGGCTGATGGGAGTTGTAGTTCAAAAAAGTAACTTTTCCAAGCTCTGGACCAACTACAGCTACCAATTGCTGTTATGTACATATATTGTCTCAGCCTAAGCTACGTCTAAGGGTTGTTGCACACATAAATGGGGGGAGGGAATGGCAATTGTCATGGCATTCAAAAATCCAAAGTAAATTGGGGGGCACACACAAGTAATAAGATGTCTGACACAGAATGTTAACAGGTGAAGCTTTACCCATAATTGTATTTCCATAGTGGAAAGGGCTTACTCCATTTAATTTCTACCTGCCCCACAGCTGTTAAATGCACAAGAGCCTGATGTCCTGCAATGCCAACCCTAAACCATGCAAACATCTCAAGTTAAAAAAAAATTAAAACCACAGAATTTGGGCAATTTTTTTTAAAAAAGACTATAAAATAAGTATTAAAAAAGACTATGAAATAAGACATTCTCAGACAAAAAGAAGTTATGAGACAGTAGGGATAAAAACACACAAAGCCTTGGCAAACAGCAACAAAAATACTCTGAGCATGAGCA
This sequence comes from Rhineura floridana, assembly GCF_030035675.1. Taxonomy (NCBI): domain Eukaryota; kingdom Metazoa; phylum Chordata; class Lepidosauria; order Squamata; family Rhineuridae; genus Rhineura; species Rhineura floridana. The sequence continues at coordinate 169,045,184 of NC_084482.1, read as the reverse complement.
TTTTCACATTTTAAATTTTTATTCATCATTTGCTTTTTTACTGTCTTGGGCCAGTCCCTAACTCTCAGCCTAACCTACCTCACATGGCTATTGTGAAGGTACAGAAGGCAGAATTAAAATGGCTGCAAAAGGAAACTAAGGCTGCAATCTAATACATGTCTACTCAGAAGTAAGCTCTATTGGGTTTAATGGGACTTACTCCCAGGCAGGGCCGGCTCCAGGAATGCAGGGGCCCTTGGGCATTAGCCTGCCCCAGGCCCCTCTGCTTCCCTTCCGCGATCCTGCAGATTGCAAGATGAGCTTCCGAACCGCCTGCCATCCCCCGTGCTTCACCTACCTTTCTCTGCTGTTCGCGCAGGGTTGCCATCAATAAAGGTGGCGGCTGAGGTTTCCGTAAGGGACTGAAGCCTTTGCTGCCATCTTGGTTGATGGCATGCAGTGCGCGCATTGCTGCCATCAACCAAGATGGCAGCAGAGGCTTCAGTTCCTTATGGAAACCTCAGCTGCCATCTTTATTGATGGCAACCCTGTGCGAACAGCAGAGAAAGGTAGGTGAAGCGCGGGGGATGGCGGGCGGCTTGGAAGCTCGTCTTGTGACCCTCGGGATCACGGAAGGGGAGTGGAGGTTTCCTCAGGGCCCCCCCAGGGGCTCCTAGAGCTGCGGGGCCCTCGGGCCAGTGCCCAACCTGGCCTCCCTTTGGAACCAGCCCTGCTCCCAGGTAAGCATATACTCCAGTGCACACTTCCCTGATAGTAAGTCCCATTAAACCCAACGGAACTTACTTATGAGTAGACATGTATTGGATTGCAGGTTAGTCCTTGTATTCTAGGCATCACATTTTACTTGCGTTAGCCAGATTGATGCATCTTTGTACTGTAAAGTGTCATATTTTTTCTCTCCTCCCCACCCCAATTAGTACAGCTTCAAGGCTTCAACCAGTCCTTATCTTGCCTAATTAGTGCAATCCTATACCCAATTTGATTTACCATTAAACATAAAGAGGACAGGCTGTTCTACTCTTTAAGTGGTCCTAAGGCATTCCGGCCTTCAAGGACAAGTATGAGATGGGTGGGCAACTGACCCCTTTTCCATCCAATGCAAGTTAGATCAGTGTAAAATTTTGCTTTCCTTTCCATGGGCATTCTTTTCTACACCCAAATTAGTCCACCTTCTGATCTGCCTGGATTTTTCCTGGAGGGAATTATAATAGCACAATGTCATTATTCAAGGGATCCTGCAATGGCACAAATGTTATTGGTACCTTCTTTATGGATGCAGGGTTAAGAATCATGTTAGCCTTGAAGTAAATTACAAGGAAGCAAACAGAGCCTCTGAAATATATGTCACAATAATGAAATAGAAGCAGATGGCTTTTTCTGAATTGCTAACCTTCATCAAGTGAAGAGTGGAGAAGATCATTTGCAACAAAGTCAGGTGAAGAATTATGGAATGAAAAATAACTGTAGTAAATCAGAAAGGAAGATAGAGGTTTCTTGTTTTTAATTTAACCCCCCCCCAAATCATGTCCTACTTTCTTAGGAATGAAAGTCATTAAAAGGCTTTCAATGGGAAGTTACTCATGTACCAAACAACTGTCTTAATATATTCACTGTAGGGAAACAAATGCAGGAATATTGATTACTTTGCATGAAAGAGATAATATCTCTTATTCAAATCATACAGTGTATGGTGTGTGCATTTCTAGTTGATTCTATATTACTTTTTTAAAAGCTGGAATTTAATTGCCTAGAATTTTACCAAAAAACATTTTCCCTGGCTTCATATAATAAAATTGGAAAAGGAGTGCCATCATCAAGAAAGCAAAACAGAAGAGTGCCATTGCACCTGCTAGTACTTCCCATGGTGCCCACAAAAGTCCCCAGTAAATATCCCCTCAAAAATCTACAATGCACAAGGTTTTTTGCCCTTTCTGTTGAGTTCCTCTTTGCACTGGCTCAGCTTCCCCTAACTGCCCCTACAGCAGCCATTTTGTGTTATGCCACATCTCCACAGCAGTTATTTCTCAAAATTCCAAATGTGCCCACTGGTTCCAAAAGGTCGGAAAGCCCTGACCGTTGATCTACCCCTGCAGATGTCCCAAAACATCCAAACAGGATATTTAATACAGAACAATAGCAGTTTCAGAACTCAGAAAAAATTGTATAATCTGAAAGTACTACTATTCTGTTTCAAGCACTCTGTTTGCATATCCAAAATGCTGTTCTGTCAGAGCTTTTGAAAACTTATGTAGCTGAAGCTTGGTTAATTGTCAGTCTGGTGCCTGCTAGTTGCTGAATACCCCCTCTCCACTTGGGTGGGAGCTGAATTTCATGAATTTCATGGCTGGCTGGCATGAAAGAACCCTGGGGTTTTCAAAGGAATGTTGACATTTCTGGCAGGAATGGTGTTTCTCTAAAAAGGTTAGCACTATCTGTCAGGATATCTGTCTTTTCCTGCATGCTCCACACATATTATTCAAACACTAAAAGAACATCTCCAGATTTGTTCTACTCAGAGGGAGTACCTGTAACATTGCATCCGAATTGTTTACTGCTCAAGAAGGCAGTTCTCTTGATATAACCTGTGGTTCAGGTCCTTCACATTCAAAACTGAATGCTAATATACTCTTCTCCGTACAGTGTTGTTGTTTTTTGTCTGGCTTAGCTTTTTCTTATCATTACACTAGAAATAAATACCATATATGTGAAAAAGAGGTATGAAAGTGCTTGAAGCTAAGAAAACTGACTAAAGTTGTAATCTGAACCCCCTTACCTGAGAGTAAGTCTCACTGAATTCAGTAGGAATTACTTTTGAGGAGGCACAGTTAGGTTCACACAGTTAATTATATATCTGACAGCCATGTTTTCTTCAACCCAGATTTGCTAATGTTGGTCCTGAATCCAGCGATAGCTAGTGAAGTGGGAGGGAAAAGGCAAGCAGTGGTTGCCCGCTCCAAGGTGCTGATTCCTGTCTCTCATTTCTTCCATCACTCTCTTGCATCTCCCACCCGAAGGTTGCCAGGTCCCCAACCTCCTCAGCCACCACACATTGGTGACAGCTTTTCCCTACCTTTTAAATTCCAGTGTAGGTCATGATGACAACATCCCTTGCCCTACTGTTTAGCAACTGGCAGTCAGAGGAAAGTTGCCTCTAAGCCACATGGTTGCATTTAGCTTCTGGTGCTCAACCTATATTTCAGTTGTTTCCCAAGATATAATGAGCCACAACGGAAATATTGGTTCATTCAGAAATTAGATGAAATGACAAAGCAGCCAGTCTGTGGTGGCACTGTGGTATTCCTACGAAGAGAAAATGGTGCTAATTCTGAAGCAGTGAGACAATGAGGCCTTATTTTCTTACAGTGCTGCTTGCTTTTTGCTAATACTTTGACCAAACAATGACAAATGCATTTTGGAGGCCTGGATTCTAGTGAACTATTGACATGCAACCCTATACATGTCTACTAAGAAGTAAAGCACATTGTGTTCTATAGGGCTTACTCCCAAATAAATTAAAATAGGATTGCAGCCTGAAGGACTCCAACTCATATAACCACCACTTTGCAGGTCTTACACAGAAGGAAATAACGTTAGTCAATTAAGGCCTTTTTTTTTTCATGGATCATTCAAGATGCCAAAACAGAAATTACTTTCATTAATAGTTTCACAGAAGTACAAAAGTTTTCTTTTAATAAACACCATCTTCTCACAGGAAATGTTTCTCAGCTTCAGTCGATTCCCAAGAAGTGTTTCTAGGAGTGCAGGTGTCAGGATGGAAAATCTTTCCGGTGACAAGAGCTATTCAGAGCTCATTGATGTAACACATAATATTACTGCTGCTGAAGAGAGACAGATTGCTTTAAAGTTGCATGTCAGACATTATTAAAAAGTGCAACTGGAATTGTTAAACATCTTTGCACCCAACCGGGATTCTTCTTGTCCAGTTTTTGAAAACACTTAGGGTATAGCTGGGTAAGGATTGGAACATTAAGGGATTTTCCTTTTCACCACATTGTCAGGATAATGTATCTCCTTTCAATGATGCTTTTGTCTACACCAACCTTCCCCTACCTGGTGCCCTCCAGATGTTTTAGATTACAACTATCCGTCCCAGCCAGCATGGCTGTGCTGACTGGGGTTGTTGGAAGTGGTCAACCAAACCATCTGGAGAGCACCAGGTTGGGAAAGGCTGGCTACACAGACATGGAAGACAGTTGTAGCTGGTTTTTTGACTCTGGATTTAAAGCTTGGTTACAGGGATGGGGGAACTGAAGTACTGTGCTTCGGAAGTCCTGAATGCACAGTAAACACCTGTTCTTTTGTACAATCAGTCTTCATGCCTGCAGGTATGGCATGTGATTAGAGTACCGCTGCTTTTCTGTTCTTCTCTAGCTATCCTCTGTAATCTGTTATTGCCTGGGAAGAAGTCACTCAATCCATATGTCTGCATGAAGGCTTGCCAGCTTGGGTATATTTTGATTTCTTCCTAACGTGCAAAACAAAAATTCCCACTGTTTTACATTATGTACTTGATTTGACAATGCCGAGTTCTTTATTTAATAACGTTGAGTTCCTGGCATCCAGGAAAAAGCAAAGTGTGGAAGGGAGCACTTTCTTCCTGAAGCTTTGGAGAAGATAAAAAACACCAGGTAATGATGAGGCTTGATTCATACAAACACTGGATAATAGTAGCAATTTTTAAACTTCCATACTCTTTCTCAGAAAGTTTAAATCTTTCTGTATATGCACAGGAGGCCTGAAAGCAGTGACAGAGCAGGAGGTGTGCTTGCAAAATGGCATCTGTCAGTTTACTGATCTTTTAAATTCTTACCCCAAAAGGCAGTTTATGGATACTGAGTTGAAAATAGTAAACATTTTGAAAGGCTTGGGCAAACAGTTATCCTTTCAAAAAGAAAAAGAAAAAAAATAAGATCAACTCAAAATTTACCCACCTTTTCCCCTGCATCCTTCCCTCAGTTCTTCCCCCATATAAAATTTGTAGCAACACGGTACCATTTATCTCCTATGAAATAAACCCCCTATTATCAATCAATTCCCAGTGTTTGTGGGGATAGCAGCGGACACAGTGAAAAAAAAATCTTTATGCTGACAAGACTCATTCAGGCTTTCTTGACATAATGCGTAATATTACTTCTCTTGAGCAAAGACAGATTGCTCCAAAGCTATATGTCATGCTTTATTAAAAAGTGCAATGGGAATTGTCAGACTTCTGAAGTTTAACATGACACCCAAGCCCCCAGAAGGCACTGGCTCTCATTCAGAACCTCAGGAAATTCTTCTGTGGAACAGAATTAAGAAAAGAGCAAAAGATAAATCCCATTTTCCTTTTCAGTGCCATTGTCACCAAATGAAAATGCAACATCCATCTTACACAATGTGGACAATATCTTGGGATCATATTGTTTTGTGGACCTCACTAGTGGCAGAAAATTCTGGGGCTTATTTGACAGGAGGGAATGGTAATCTGTGGCCCTCCAGATATTGTTGGACTCCATCATCCCCAGCCAGTATGACTAATGATCAGGGATGATGGAGGTTGTGGTTCATCTAGAGCAGCCTTTTCCAACCGGTGTGCCTCCAGATGTTGTTGGACCACAACTCCCAACAGCCTCAGCCATTGGCAATGCTGGCTGAGGCTGATGGGAGTTGTGGTCCAACAACATCTGGAGGCACACTGGTTGGGAAAGGCTGATCTAGAGGGTCACAGATTCCCCATCCCTCTTTTACAGGCAGTGGCAACTGGTGCCCACTGACTCTGGTAGGGCAGAAGGTAGGACAACCAGAAGTAGGTGGAACCAGAGCCAATCACAGGCAGAGCTACAGCCTGACTGGTTGTAAGTAAGATGGCAAGCAGGCGCAGGCTGCCTGAGGGCAGACTGAGATTGGTGAGGCAGAGCCCCATTCATAGGGTTGCCATATTGCCCAGTTAGCCAGGTTTTACCCAGATTCTTTGCATGCCCCCAGTGCCCGTTTAGCCCCTTAGGTGGCCCAGATTCTCAGCTTTAATTTTTTTAAAAATTAAGTTTCTAGGTGGTCCGGTTCTTGAGATATACATAAAAATGTCAGCCGCCCCGACTGTTAAATCTTTTTTTAAACTACTGTATAGCACTTTGTAGCTTTAACCCCGCCCGTTCAGGATTGCAGCCAATCAGTGAAGTGTTTGGTTGACCTGTGGCAGTGTCTAGAAAACCTCATTGCAATGCCAGAAAATGGTGGTTTCCCCTGTTTATCTGAAAATCTCATAAATTGGGTAAGTATATACATTTCAGTTTTTTTTCCCTCTTGTGTGCAGGAGTCAGATCCTGGGCAGTGTTTTGAAAACCTTCCCAATACTTGCTTTTGTAAAAGCAATGCTAATCCCATATGCCCAGAGAAAATCCCATTGAATTCAATAGGACTTACTTTTGAGTAGATATGGTTATGAATGTGCTGAAAATCAATGGGACTTTGGAGTGAATGTAAAAAAGAATTGTGTTTGTGTTCTAACTCTTTCTGTCTCTCCCTCCAGTCCTATTTTAAAGCAAGTAGGCAGGCCTTACTTAGGTATTACAGTTTTTATTCTGTAGGAAACTAATACTGATTTTTTTAAACTAATACTGATTTTTCTGCAATGACCAACTGGTTTGACAATAAACTATTATATGGGCTGTATGTATTTATACATCTGCAGTGTGTGTGTGTGTGCGTGAATGGAGTCTTTCCAACAACCCTGTGAGGTAGGGTTGGAAACCAAGGCAGCTCACAACAAGAAATAAAGCCATTTAAAATCCAATAACCATAAAAACAAGTATAAACAGTTGCAAAACAGCGTAAAGTGGCATGATTTGGAATTTTGGGTTGTGTGAATGAAGTTGCTTATCACTTGAGGTTGCATGTCTGCCCCTGTTTAAGTAAGCTGGGACTTGCTTCTGAATAAATAAACCTAGGATTGCACTATAAATATCTTTACAGTTTGTGTAAATAATAAATATATTTGATAGTCATGCTTATATAAATATTTCTTCATTTATCATATTTTTGGTTTTTGGTTAGGAATCCTGACTGGTTGTGAGATGCTTAGTTTTTTGCCTTACTCATAGGAATCTTGTTGTGGTTGGTATGGTGTTGCATTTAAGAAATCATGGTACGAAATGGCCTGAATCAGTATAAGGCAGATTCCTTGGTTCCTAAAAGTGGGAAGAGACTCAAGGGCCACAGTGACTCCAACATTTATTTATGTATTTTTATTTACAACATTTATATGCCGCTTTATTGTAAAAAATCTCAAAGCGGTTTACAGAAAGAATTAAAACAATAAAAATATTGGCAAAAGCTTTAAGGACAGATACTTAAAAACATTCAAAATAATAAAACTAACAATGAGTTAAAAACAGATTTAAAAACACAATAGCTTCCACATGCCTGGAGAGGCTTGCCTCAAAAAAACTGATTTTAGCAGGTGCTGAAAAGAGGCGTCTGCCTAATGTCAATAGGCAAGGAGTTCCAAAGCGTAGTAGGTACTGCCACTTTACAGGACTGATTTCTTACAAGAGCAGAACAAGTACTATGTGGCACCCATAACATGGAAAGCACAGCTTGACCTTGGCCTGGTAGCAAATCAGCAACCAATGCAGATTTCAGAGCAGAGGTATTATGTGCTGATAGGATCTTCCTCATGTCAGCAATTGTGCTGCAGCATTCTGCATTAACTGCAGTCCCCAGGTCAGGCTGTGCTGCATGGGGATTTCTGTGACCTTGGCTGACTGGCTGCTAGGATTTTTTTAGTTTGGGTTTTTGGCAGAGCTTGGAAAAGTTACTTTTTTAAACTACAACTCCCATCAGCCCCAGCGAGCATGGCCACTGGATTGGGCTGATGGGAGTTGTAGTTCAAAAAAGTAACTTTTCCAAGCTCTGGTTTTTGGTTATGAATCCTGACTGGTTGTGGGATGCTGAGTTTTCTGCCTTACTCATAGGAATCTTTTTGTGGTTGGTATGGTATTACATTTAGGAAAGTGTTACTGCCTTTCGTGTTGTTTTTTTCCTATTTGCATTTCACTTATCTTTAACCTCACTTAGAAGCAACAGCAGCATATGCAGGATAATTAACTCCCATTAGTGATAGCAGCATGAATTTATAATTATTATTTTAATTAAAACAAGAGGCTTATGAGTACTTTGAAGAGGACCAGATATTTATTTTCTTTCTGAGTCCAGGACTGGGTCTTTCATGATGCCCGGTGGGGGGGGCAGGAGAGTAGTCGATAAGACAGACATCCTGGCATTGGTAATCTAATTAGCAAGGTATGTGTGGGGTTGTTGCACACTTCCAGGCCCAGTTTCATTTTGACTATGGAGGTGGAACCTGTGTAGATGTGGTTGATCAAAGGGAGAAGAAATTTTGAGTTAAGCAAAGCTCTGCTTTTATAAAACCTAAGAAACATACAGATACTTTGAATGTCTGTGTGCCTGCACCAATGGAATACTGGAGGAACTTGTAAAACTTGCTGCAACAGTATTTAGAACTGAACATGTAGTGTGAAAGACTCCTTTCCCTACCATTTTGGCTTCTTGTTTTTCTCCACCCACCACATCTCTGAAATATATATCGTATATGTAATGGTTAACCATACTAAAAAATGTAAATAAGTTTATTTTGGTCAATGACCAGCAAAGGTTAACCATACTGCTGCCCTGACTTACTTTGTTTGTTGCTATTTTGTGTTTTTATTATGTTTTTATATTGATTGTGTATTTTTATTGTTTTTATTATATTGGTAAGCTGTGCTGAGCTCTGTTTTTAACAGCAGAAGGGCAGGATATAAATTCTCTTAATCAATCAATCAATATTCCATAGTGTTGGAAACTAGAGTCTAGGCATTTAAGGCTGAAAATGTTGCTTTTAAAAAAAGATTTCTCACATCTTTCACTAGTTTTTGGTGGTAATTCTGAGGCACAAAAACAAAACAACTGGACAATCCAAATATTAATATGCAAATATTTGCATAATATGCAAATAATATGCAAATAATTTGCATAATATGCACAATATGCAAATTAGCCTGCCCGGATTTGTGGAACTGGAATATGGCAACCCTACCCATTCACCCTAATGGCTCAGCCTCCACTGCTTACAGGTTCATTGCTGACGTGAGGCAAGAATACTGGAGGCTTGGTTTGGTTTTTACCATATCTGTTTACTTAGCAATATAAGTTGGGATCCCACCTGTCTTTGCCTCAGTGTCTCTCAGAGAAGGAAGAGGGTTTGCTGCCATCTGATCTCCTCCCCTCACTGGGATCTGCTTGGCCTAGTGTTGCTGGCAGAGTCCAAGGGAATCTTCCTTTGTTCAAGCCTGCTGACATTTAGATACCAGCCGGCAGACATCACAACTGTCATGCCTTTCCTCCTCCTCTTGAAAGTCATCTGGCAAGAAGGGCCACTGCTGCTTCCCCCTGCCTGCCAGGCATCTTTGTTGCCATGGCAACTAGGGCCATGGTTCTGCGGTTGACAGCTTTGTTGTATACAAGGGTAGAGGTGTGGAAGTAAAGGTCAGGGGTCTCAGGGTTGTAGGAAAGTTACCCAGATATATTCAAGCAGGATGAAATGGACCAAGTATACATATTGCTAGTTCAAAAAAGAAGAAGAAGAAAAAAGAGGTCAAGGAGCAAGAGCATAACATTAAAAGAGCCCTGGTAGACCATATTGTATTTTATGTATTTTAATTGTATTTTATGTATTTTAAATTCATTTATTTTAAATTTATTTTAATGTTTTTGTGATGTTACTGTTTACAATTTTATTATGTACATGTTTGATTTTATTTTTGTAAGCTGCCCTGAGGGCCCTATTATGGGGTAGAAGGGTGGGATAGAAATATTTTAAATAAAATAAATAAAGTTCTTTTATTTTCACTCCTTCATATGTGTATGCACATATATACATGTATGCATGTTTGTATGTATGTGTATGTATCATTCATTTTATGCATTTTAATTGTATTTTATGCATTTTACTTTACTGTAATGTTTGTGTTTTTATTGTGTATTTTATTATATATGTGTGCAATTTTAATGTAGCCGCCCTGAGTGCCCTATTGTAGGGTAGAAGGGCGGGATAGATAGATAGATAGATAGATAGATAGATAGATAGATAGATAGATAGCAATTTAATAAATAAATGAATAAAAATACACAGCCTCCAGCTGGGTCAAAATGCATCACAATGGCTAGATAACAATAGATAACAATGGCTCCTATGAGGTATAGGGCTGTATCTGAAGGCAGTACCCACTTCTAGAGCATTTTCTAAAACAGTATCTAAAGCAGATGGGTAAAATTCAGATGATGGGTGAGATGTAGCCACCAGCACCTCTCATACAATTGGCTAATAGGTATAATAATTCCTTGTGAAATGTCTCAGGGTGGAGGGGATGCAAATGCACAGTCAGGAGATATATATGGAGATAGTTGCCTGCACCAGTGGAAAAGTATAGAAATGGTCAAGCAAAGGCAATATCAAAGATTTAGAAAGCATGATGGTGCCTGCAGAACCAGGACTCAGGAATCTGAAAGGAAGTGTCTCTTGTGGACAACCTGACATATAATCTAGCAGCTTCTGGTTTGGCTGACATTAATGGCAGAGATGAAGTCACTACATTTTTGCAACTTTACCTTCAAGCAAGGTGTTAGGAAACGAGGCTTTGTGTCTTTAATACTTAATGCTTGGATTTCTTTCCTCTGGTCCTTGGCACCAAAGAAAGCTGGTATCTTAGGTACTTCAGCATTTCCTTTGAAAGCATGGGTTCTTCAACTAGATACGCCAAAGTAAGTGGAAATGGAGGAGGGAAGTTTTGACGTTCCAGTAAGTCATTGCAAGGGATCTTGTACCTCAAGCAGTTATTTTTAGTTGCAAAATCATAATACAGTTAGTGCATTTGAGACATGCCATTGTGATAGGTATGTCTGAAAAGAACTAGATTCATTCATTGGTGATAGGATAAGAATAGCAATGACTGCAAGCCATGGTTGCTGGACTCTGCTTCCTTGTTCTTTAAATCTCCCTAGTTTTTTGAACCCTGAAAGAAGAGAGCATATTCATCATTGTTCTGTTCCATCTCTGCAGCATTTCATCTTCATTCATGGAAACAGGATTATCAGGCTGAGTTACTAATGTATACTGGCTGGGCTCTCTTTTTAAGATTTTTTTTTTAAGCCAATGCAATTCATTGTGGTGGAGAGTCTGAGTATGTGCTTTTATATGATCCGGTCATTGTTCAGTCACCATATCCAAATTCATCAAAAGTTATTGCCTGAATTAATAAGCAAATGCACTCAAATGCATCAGAGGCAGCCACTGTGGAAAACATTATGTTGTCATATGCAGTCAAATATTTCTTCGTTGTCTACTGACAATTTTCCCCTCATTATTATTATTTTGAACCTGTTCGTTCCCCAGCAGTGGAAAGCTGTAGGCACTTTTACTGGGTCAATTTTCTTATAGAAGAAATGTTTACAATGTGATTGTAATATAGGGGCGACTAACTAGGTGCCCTCCAGATGTTGTTGAACTGCAATTCCCATAATCTCTGGTAATTTGACATTCTGGCTGGAACATGAGGGGAGATGGAGTCCAGCAACATCTGGAAGGCCACAGGTTTTATTTATTTATTAATTAAATTGATATCCTGCCCTTCCTCCCACAAGGAACCCAGGGTGGCAAACAAAAACACCAAAAACATTCCCAATGAACTTAAAAACAAAATACTTTAAAATGTATAAAAACAAAGCATCTCTAAAAGCATACTGACACAAAACATCTTTAAAAACATTTTTAAAAAGCTTTTAAAATATCTAAAAAAGTAATTCCAATTCAAACTGGAATAAGGTTTCTACTTAAAAGTCTTGTTGAAAGAGGAAGGTCTTCAGTAGACGCCAAAAAGATAACAGAGACGGTGGTTGTTTAATATTTAAGGGGAGGGGATTCCAAAGGGAAGGTGCCGCAATATTAAAGGTTCATTTCCTATGTTGTGTGGAATAGACCATCTGATAAGATAATATCTGCAGGAGGCCCTCACCTGCAGAGCACAGTGATTGCCTGGGTATATAAGGGGTAAGATGATCGTTCAGGTATCCTGGTCCCAAACTGCTTAGGGCTTTGTATACCAAAACCAGAACCTTGAACTTGGCCTGATAGCTAATGGGCAGCCAGTGCAATTCTTTCAGCAGTGGGGAGACATGTTGGCAATACCCTGCCCCAGTGAGCAGTCGCCACTACATTTTGCATGAGCTGCAGCTTCCGGACCAACCACAAGTGTAGCCTTACATAGCGAGCATTACAGTAATCCAGCCTGGAGGTTACCAGCACATGGACAACAGTGATCAGGCCATCCTGGTCCAGAAATGGCTGCAGCTGTCTTACCAGCCATAGCTGGTAAAAGACACTCCTAGCCACTGAGGTCACCTGGGCCTCTAGCGACTAAGATGGATCTGGGAGCACCCCCAGACTATGGACCTGCTATTTCAGAGGGAGTACTACCCCATCCAAAGCAGGCAATTGGCTAATTATCTGAACTCAGAAACCACTAGCCCACAGCGCCTCCATCTTGATAGGATTCACACTCAGTGTATTGGCCCTCATCCAGTTAACCATCCCTATTGTAATACATATGATGAACATTCAAAAGTAAGCAAAAAACAATACTAGTCCCAAGAGCAACAGCAATGTTCTGAAATCTTAAAAGCTGTTTCTACCAGCGAAACCTCTTAGCAATTTTTCTAAATACAATCCAAAGCCAAACCATAAAAATAAATATATACATAAATAACAATTCTGTCCCTTGCAGCTTTCCTTTGCCAAATTGCCTGCCCTGCTAAGAGGATCAGGCACATATGCTGCTTTATTGTAAAAAAAAAAAAAAGGCAAAGTGGTTTACAGAAGGAATTAAAACAAATGAAATCATTGGCAAAAACAGTTAAAGACAGGTCTTTAAAAACATTCAGAAAACCAACAATGAGTTAAAAACAGATAAAAAATATAATAGCTTGTACCTGCCTAGGTAGGCTTACCTAAACAAAAATGTTTTTAGCAGGTGCCAAAAAGAGTACAATGAAGACACCTGCCTAATGTAAATAGGCAGGGAGTTCCAAAACGTAGGTACTGCCACACTAAAGGACTGATTTCTTACAAGAGCAGAACAAGTACTATGTGGAACCCGTAATGTGGAAAGCACACCCTGAACTTGGCCTGGTAGCAAATCAGCAGCCAGTGCAGATTTCAGAGGTATTATGTGCTGATAGGGTCTCACTCATGTCAGCAGTCGTGCCACAGCATTCTGCACTAACTGCAGTCCCCGGGTCAGGTTATGCTGCATGGGGATTTCTGTGACCTTAGCTGACTGGGTGCCAGGATTTTTGTTGGTTTGTTTTGGTTAGGAAACCTGACTGATTGTGTGATGCCGAGTTTTCTTACTCATAGGAATTTTGTTGTTGTTGGTATGGTATTGCATTTAGGAAATTATCACTGTCTTTTTTTTCTATTTGCATTTTATTTACCTCTTATATCACTCCCTTACATCCATAGAAGTAACAACAGTGGTTCCAAGCGTTCAGCTCAACCCCCTTGAACCCACTGATGATGCACCTTGTTGGTTGCATGACAGTTTGTTTCTTGCCAAATAGTAGTAAAAGGGAATTTACATACTGGGAAGTGGGGCTCCAATTGCTGTTGTTCCCAAGCTACTGCCCGTGAAGGTAGACCAAAACATGTGTGTTTTCTCTCTGTCAATTATTACTCACTGGAATTGGATTGGCTGTCAAAGTGAATTTATACCAGCCCACAGGGTAGGCAGGAAAAGGTAGAGAAACTTTTTAACCCTTACTCATTTCTCAAACCTCTCTCTGCAGTGAAGGGTAAAATCTGTAAAGAAGTTTATAGCAGCCACATTAAAAGGGAGGCAGGTCATTCTAAGCAAGGATCCTTTGCAGAGGATCCCTAGTCAAACCTTACCAACAGCACAATCCCAGACATATCTACTTAGAAATAAGTCCTGTTGAGTTCTATGAGGCTTAGTTCCTTAATAATTGTGTTTAGAATTGCAGCCTTCAAGGGCATCCATCTTTACTCCTGCATGCTCTCATCTAACATATCCACAACACTAGGCTCCTTTCTTTGTATAGTGGCCTTCTGGTGACTGGACTGGCCTGAGGGCACTTAAGCCATTGCCCACACACCCAAGAAGACTCGTGACACAAGTTGGAATAATGTTATATTTATTAAATATAACATTCAACATCAAATGCAAATAAGCCAATTCATCAGATTAAATTGCTTCGGGCAGGTGAGGCCTCCTACAAATGTGGGAATATTCCCACGCCTTCTAAAGGCAAATAATTCTCTTCAGACCTTAACTCCATAGCCAAGGACGTGGGGGAAAACCTCCCTCCTTGCTGCTGAAGTCAGTTGTGGTTCCCACCTCCGCACCATGGCCCCGCCGTACAGGCGTTCACCCTGATGCGCAAGCAGGTCCCACAAGGACACTCCTCAGTTCACCACCAGGCATTAAGCTTTGATGGTTCCCTGGGGAGTGCCCCTTACCTGTATACTTTAACCGCCACAAAATAACCCAATATACCTCACCTGCCCGAATTCCATGCCACAAGAGGGGATCAGCTCAAGCTTGGTCCCCTCAACCCAATAAAGAAAACAGACTCCTTAAACCCAACCTCAAATCCTCTAAAAACAGATCACATCCCCTCTCAGACAAGTGGACACCATCGTTCCTAAACAATTGAGGGGAATAAAACTTTATCCTATCATGGGATATGCACGCCCCCCCAAGGGATAAAATCAAATCCCTGACCTTCCTGTTCACCCATTTGCGTGACCTATCAATTTTGTTTGGGTGAATTGCACCCCTCCATACTCGTCTCACGAGCATATCAGGCCACACCAAAATTAGATTAGGATAAGAACGCCTAAGCCACGTGAGATCACGCCTGACCTTAAGCAGCAAGTCCATACCAGGGCGCTGCACAAGGTCATTCTCCCCCAAATGAATTAACAAAATATGCGGCTGTGCCGCTGATGCCATGGTGCGGCACACCAATGGCAACAACGCATCCCATAACATGCCCCTCCGCGCCTCCCAGCTAACTGTCGCTGATGCAGAAAGCTGCAGCTGCATCCCAGAAAACGACGAAGAGGCCCTCCGATGCGCCCAAAACAAGATGGAATGTCCACACAGAACGATCCGCACCGGGACTGGAAGATTCAAAATGCCTAAAGAAAAGCAAAATTAAATACAACATTAATACCAGACATAAGACTGGAAGGCTGAGGAACGCCACCTGCCAATTGCCTGGATATCGCCAATGCTCATGCCCACGAGGGCAGTGGCCGTGGGCGCTCCAATCCGAAATGAATGCAGCCCATAGACTCCAGCATCGCGACCAGTGGCCAACAAGGCCTGCCCAACAACGGCCCAAAATTGGAACTGAGTCAGGGCAGAACCATCCGCATGTATAAACAGATAACGCAGGCCCGCTGGACTTAGAAGCAAGAATTGACGCATGGCAGCTACAGGGCATAATTCCAAAACCTGGCAGCTGCGTAAAGACACAAGACTGCCACGGCCCTTCTGATCAGTCTTAGAGACTCGCAGGGAGAACCTAACCATATCAGCACCTAACGTGCAATCGCCAGAGCATAAGGCCCTGTAAGACACGTCACGCTTAGAGAGGACTAACACTTCACTAGGGCGAAAGGCACCATAGAACATCGTCAGACTTACTGCGGTGAAAAGGTGCGCCTCATACAGGGATGAGCATAAAGAACGAAACAATGCCAGGATCTGGAGGAGGACATCGGGTGTGATTGGCCTCCTCCGGTCAGCGGGCCTGGGAGCGGAACGCAACCAACCCTCAAGGATCTTTCTGACCCTAAAATCTACAGAATGATCCGGCAGTCCTCGTGCCTTAGAGATAAAGGCCAGCACAGAGAGGTACCCAGCGATAGTAGAAACAGAAGAGCCTTGCCCTTTCAAGTGCGTCATATACTGTAATAATTGATCCACGGGGATAGGTCACGCCATAGACAAAGCAGCACTGATTCGGAAAGCCTGGAACTTCGCAAAGGCACGCTGATACGCTTTCTGAGTACTGGGAGCAAGAGCAGATGCAATAGCGGCCCCAACTTCTAAATGCCAAGGTTGCATAAGAAAGGCGGGACCGGGACAGGGTCCAGAGCCGCTCCAGGTGCAAGTTCCCGAAAGCGCACCATCTGTAATCGGGAAAGAGCATCAGCAATGCAGTTTTGTAAACCTGGAACATGCCGAGCAACGAAAAGGATATTAAAACGCAAACATTGCAATACAAATGTGCGCACTAGTCGCATAACTCGTGGAGATTTGGAAGTCTGGGCATTAATAACACACACAGTAGACAGATTATTGCACCAAAAGTGTACTGTACGGTTTTTAAATGCCTGCGGCCAAATATGGACCGCCACAACTATCGGGAAAAATTCCAAAAAGGTCATATCTCCAGTGGTCCCGGAGGCCTGCCATGTATTAGGCCACCTATCAGCACACCACTGCGACCGGAATATAACACCAAAACCTATACCCCCGGCAGCATCAGAATGTACCTGTAATTCAGCTTCCAAAAGCAATTCATCGTGCCAAAAGGAAAGACCATTAAAGTCCTCCAAAAACGTAAGCCACATACATAAATCAGCCCTCATCCCGACAGAAACCCAAATGAAATAGGATCGAGAGCGCACACCTTTCATGGCATCACAGAGACGCCTGAGAAATGCACGCCCTGGGGAAATGACTTTAGAGGCAAACACTAAGTGTCCCACAAGTTCCTGTAATTGAGCTAATGTAATCTTTTTGAATACAAGTACGGTCCGGAGACGCTACCACAAAGCAAGCAATTTGTCCTGAGGCAAACAGGACGACTGGGCAATCGTATCTAATTTGATACCCAAAAAGGTAAGTGAAGAAGAAGGGCCCTCAGTCTTTTCTGGAGCTAAGGGGACACCCAATTCAGCCGTTAAGGCCTCAAAAGAGTGCAACATATATAGGCAATGGGAAGACCCTGCCGGCCCTACAAACAAAAAGTCATCGAGATAATGAACTGACAGAGAAGAAAAAGTCCTTCTTCTCAGCGCCCATTCTAAAAATGTGCTAAATGCTTCAAAAGCAGCATAAGACACAGAACAACCCATTGGCATGGCCCTATCAATGTAAAACTGGCCTTGAAATTTGAAACCCAATAAGTCCACATCATCGGGATGCACTGGTAGGAGATGAAACACAGATTTTATATCGCATTTCGCTAATAAAGCACCTTTACCAGCTCTGCGAACTACTCGCACTGCCTCATCAAAGGATGTATACCTAACTGATGCATGACTTGGGGAAATGCCATCATTAACAGAAGCACCTTTGGGGAATGACAAATTGTGTATGAGGCGATATTCGCCTGGCTGTTTCTTGGGAACAATACCCAAAGGAGAAATTCTCAAATTCTCCAAAGGAGGAGAAGTAAAGGGACCTGAAATCCGGTCAGCACTTATCTCTTTCCTGATTTTGGCCAACACTATAGGGGCCATAGAAGTGAGAGAGGGCTGATTCTTTGATGAAATAGCAACCCTGGGTATACGAAAACCTTTAGTAAAACCTGCCAGCAAAAATCTAGCAGCAGACCTATTGGGGTAACCTGCCAACAAGTGAGCCAGGGGAATTAATTTAACAGGGCTACTGGCCTTGCGACGTACCGCCGCTGTTGCCAGACCCACGTTTATGCTGCTGGTGTTCCCCTGTACCCTGGCGAGCCTGCCGGGCACGCTGACAGGAAGAACTGGGGTGGTTGCCACCACACAGTCCGCAGGCGTGTCGAAATCTACATGGACGCCTGAGGCATCGGCCACTGCTGTTAAACGTCCAACAGACCTGCTGGGATTGAACCCACTGTCCGCCCTGACCAAAGCCAGCAGCGGAAGTCTGCGCTCGTGCTAACAGGTGTCCACTATCTGCCCTATCACCAGAAGTAGGCCTGGCCGCAGTCATGGAGCGAAGCCACAAACCGGCATGCTCCACGTCCCAACGGAGGGTGGGATCCAATGCCGCCCTCTGCCTGAAATTTTCATCGTACCGCAACCACGCGGTACCCGAAAATTCTCGAAAGGCCCGATGAATGGTATCCTGGTATATTATCATAGATAAGGCCCTCGATGGATAAGCCTGCGTCATAACTCCCATATAAATCATGTAAGCGTTCAGCCAGTTAGGCCATACACGATCAACTCTCTTTTTTGTGACCACCTCACGTTCCTTGCCTTCCTGACCCTCTTTAGTTTTGACCTCGTTCTCACGAAAAAGAAGAGTAAATAAATCAATGTACTCTCCACGCCAGATTCTTTCCTTCGTTGTGACCAATAAATGGTCACCCAAAGGAACAGAAGTATCCCCTGAGGATAAACACCCTGAGGGAGAGGCAAGGAAGCCGTAGGAAGACCCGAGGCAGCCACTGATGGCTGCCAAGGGGTCACAGCCGCAGCAGGCCAAGGGAGCTGTGGTTGGTGCGGAACTAAAACTCCCCCCATAAACACCACTGGTGGAGAGCCACTCGGCTGCTGAGAACCAGCTGAAGAGGAATCTAACGGACTAACACCAGCAACGTTATTCTGTGTAACAGGAATACGTGGTGCGAGTGTCTCACCTGCGTAAGCAGCCGGAGAAGCAACAAGCGGCGAAGCCACCAAAGCAGAGGACTCGGACGACCCGGGCAAGACGCTGGACTGTGGAGACTGAGCCTGTCCCTGCAACAACCCATCTACAGCAGGATGTGAAAACACGGGGAAGGAGGACGCAAGCGGAACCACAGACGAAGCCACTGGGGATGGGAGAACCGCAGGCTCCTGCGCCGGTGCGGCAGCTTCAAGAACGCCAATCCTAGAAACCAAAGAAGCAAGAATTCTTGACTTAGTGCACTTCTCCACGAGGCGGGCAGACTTCTTACCTGTGGAGGCAGTACTGGGCCCCGCCCCTGCGTCGCAAGGCTGCAAACGCTCCCTTTCCAGCACATCTACTCGCGCCACCAAAGCACGAATGGTGCCCATATCCTCCTCTTCATCAGACGACTGGTGATGCTGAGTTGAGGGGCGCTTGGAAGCCTGCTTCAGTACGCGAACGCCTTTCTTCTGCTGCACCTTCCTAGGCGGCATATTTCTTGCCAGTACCAGAAATACAACAGCAGGAACAACAATTAACGGTTAATTATTAACCAAAACCATACGAAAACAGCAATCAACTTAGCAACTAGATTTATTTATTTATTTATTTATTTATTTATTTAAGGGGGGGTCAGAAATAATTATAAAGGGTGGTAAGGATAAAGGAATAATATATCCACTATAATAAAATAAATTTAACAATTAATATATTTGCCAAGGTATATAAATATTAATATATATGAACTACTTAATATAATTATTAAAGAACAAAATAAATATCAAAACCTATAAATAAAGCTCAACAATGAACACAACAAACAAATAAACTATAAAACAACAATAAATACAAGTAAGCTAGAAATTAATTTCAAACACTAACAGAATTAGGCACAGCAATGTACTAGGAGATAAAGTGCAACGCAACCCAATGGGAACAAAATTTTTAAAAGAAAAATAAGGTGGGGGGGTAGACAAACAGAACAATTCCTGAAAGACCAACAATTAACAGCCCCAACTAAACGTTCCCAAGTGTTGAATCACAAAGGAAACTACCCCCACGTTAATTAAATCGAGCACAAAAAAGGCAGGCTGCTTGGATAACGATCAGCTGTGAAGCGGCGAACCCCCCCCCCCCCCTGTGCTTGGGCAGAAGCCCGCAGCCCAGCTGATTGGCGGGAAATTCAAGCCAAACTCAAATAAATGATTAAAGGCACAGAACAAGAGCACACAGCAAAGGCAAACAAACGAAAATGCAAGAAGGGAGCTAAAAAGCCGCTGCCCGCAGCCCAGCAAATTGGCGAGAACCCAAGCTGAGTTAAATAAATAAATTGAGCACAACACAGAAGGAAACAGCAGCGACAAACAAACCAGCCAGTAAGAAATGGAAACGACCACCACGAGATGCAGGCAGAGCCCCTTGCAAACGCTACGCTCAAAGGTGCAGCGAGGCAAAAAAGGCAAACGCTGAGGGAAGGAGCGGCTTTAAATACTCCGCTCAAACCCAAACCTAATTGGTCCCTTGATCTCACGTGACACACTTGAAATTTTTCTAGATCATTCTCGAGTCTTCTCAGCATTTTGGGTGTAGGCAAAAACGTCCCTTTATAGGAACGACATTCTTTCCAGAAGCAAGTAGGCTAGATTAAATGTTCCCTATCCAGGCTCCCTAAGCAGGTGAGAAGGAATGATCCCATCACTTCAGCTGGATCTGGAAACACCCTCATTTAGCTAAGATTTCTATCTTAATTTCCAATCAGAGATTTTTTTATGTTTGAGTGGTACACTCCGAGCAACTGTGGTTGATGCTTAATGACATTACTAGGGCCCACCCCATGACATCACTCGAACTCACACCTGAAATTTCAGGGTTTGGAATGCTTCTGACCTTGCAATCCTAATATGGAGTCAGTCTTGTCTGAAAATCATCCTTGGGCCTCTTATATGTAAGCTCATCCCCTGCCCATAGATGTGCAGAAAATAATTGGTTGTTTTTTTTAAGGAGGAGACAGGAGCACTCTGCACATATGTAATGCCACACTTTCCTCAATAAGTGCTGTACAAGTCCTATTGTGATGAAAACAGCAAGGTTAAAAACTTCAGACCTAAAACATACTCCTTTTCATACTATAGAAGGAGGTTTCAGGAAGGAAGGAAAAAAGAAGACACCTTTTTCCTCTCTCATTTTCCAGAACCCTTCCCTCTCCTCTCTGTGTAGCAATAAAATGCTGAAGCCTGGGGTTGGTACTACAGGGAAAGATTTTGTGAGTGTGTGTGCGCAGGTGTGTGGGTGGACACCTGCTCCTGAAACCTTATCTGTTCTTTTCAATAGTCTCTAGTGCAATAGCATTGTAGCTAGTATCCAGGTTAGAGGTTGCTGACCCTAACTTTTTTAATGGCAACTGGGCACTGCAGCTAAAGGAAATTAGGGATTTAATGCCCAATGGGATCTATTCATCCTTTTTTAAAAAATGAAAAAAATCTGCCAAGAGGAGAGGGAAAAGGGGCCACTCTCTAAGGTTTGTGGTGTCTTAAGCAGGTTACGTAAGCCTAACATAGCTCAGCTTCAACACCTTAAATCCAGTACTGTTTTGCTCCATCATTCTGAATAAACCCAGAGAAAAATATGTAAACTAACGAAAGCAAATGGTGTGATCCTTATCTCAGCATTAGAGCATGAAGCAGCTACTATGGCTTGTCTCTCAGGGAAAACAAAGTCTGCCCACTCCCCTAATCGATCAGACTTTTGTTGCGCATAATGCAGAATGTGCATTCCTGCTGAAGTACAGCTCTTCTACATCTGTTGTTTAAAATAGTACTACTCAGTATTGCCACTCTGACCTCTTCATAAGCAAATGGGTTAGTAATACTGCCTGTCAATGGAAGTAAAGGGATACCGATTTATGGCATACTATTCTCCTTCCTGTCCACACACATTTGGTTTATTCTATCCCTTTTAAGGTTTTAATGAATGAGCAATATATTATGTGCATAGAGGAAGTGACAAGAGAGCAAACGTGAGGTGTCTCAAGTCAGTACACCTGACTTGAAAGTACAAAGGATGTCAAACATTAAGCACTTGAAGGTGGATCTGGTGACAGGAGCCCTCAGATATTTCATTTCTTGGGTGTTTGATATGCATACAAAGGTGCCTGGGGAAATCACATTTCCTAATGGCCCTGGGGCCTGTCATAAACCTGGTGGGGTTTAGATTCACTGGGACTCGGAACCTCTGCAGGGGTGGGGGACTGATTAGGATGGTCCACCCCAGGAGGCTGATGGATCCGGATGGCTTCCTGATGGCTCTTGGGGATTTTCCTGCCACCTCGGCAGGCGATTCTGTCGAAGCTCTGGTTGACCTCTGGAATGGGGAAATGGCCAGGGCGGTGGACATGATCGCTCCTGAGCGTCCCCTCTCACGAAGTGGAGCCAAACCACCCCCTTGGTTTACCAAGGAGCTGGCGGTGATGAAACGAATGAGACGGAGACTAGAGCGACGTTGGCGGAAGGCTCGGAGACAGTCTGACCGAACACGGGCTAGAGCCTCCTTGAAGGCCTACTCTGTGGCAGTGCGGGCAGCAAAGAAATCATTCTTTTCTGCCACCATTGCATCTGCAGGGAGCCGTCCAGTGGAGCTGTTTCGAGTGGTCAGGGGTCTTTTACATTCTGGCCCCCGAGAGGGTAATATAGATCACTCAACAGCCCGCTGTCAAGAGTTTGCACAGCACTTTGCAGATAAAGTTGCTCAGATTCGTTCCGACTTAGACGCTATAATTGATACAGTCTCAGGGGATGTAACTTTGGCTCCTGTCTGTCCAATAATGATGGATTCTTTTCAATTTGTACAGCCCGAGGATGTGGACAAGATCCTTGGAGAGGTGAGAGCCACCACATGTCTGCTAGACCCTTGCCCTTCCTGGCTTATAAAAAGTGCCAGAGAGGGACTGGCTGAGTGGGTGAGGGGAGTGGTTAATGCCTCCTTACACCAAGGCAGAGCTCCAGGTTGCCTAAAGGAGGCAGTTGTAAGGCCTTTGTTAAAAAAGCCCTCCCTGGACCCCTCCATAATGGATAATTACCGGCCAGTGTCCAATATTCCATTTTGGGGTAAGGTAATAGAGCGTGTGGTGGCCTCCCAGCTCCAGGGATTCTTGGATGAAACAGATTATCTGGATCCATTTCAATCTGGTTTCAGGCCTGGTTATGGGACGGAGACGGCTTTGGTCGCCTTGGTGGACGACCTACGCAGAGAACTGGACAGGGGGAGTGTATCCCTGTTGGTTCTGCTGGACCTCTCAGTGGCTTTTGATACCATCGACCATGGTATTCTTCTGGGCCACCTTGCTGGGATGGGACTTAGGGGCATTGTTTTGCAATGGCTCCATTCCTTCCTGGAGGAACGAACCCAGAAAGTAGTGCTGGGGGATTCCTGTTCGACCCCTTGGCCATTGACCTGTGGGGTCCCTCAGGGCTCAGTATTATCCCCTATGCTATTTAACATCTACATGAAACCGCTGGGAGAGGTTGTCCGGGGGTTTGGGGTTCGGTGCCATCAGTATGCTGATGACACCCAACTCTATGTCTCCTTTCCACCTAATTCCAAGGAAGCCGTCTCGGTTTTAAACCAGTGTCTGGCGTCAGTTGTGGACTGGATGAGGGTGAACAAATTGAAGACAGAGGTGCTCCTGGTCAGTCGTAAGGCAAATCAGGGAATAGGGATACAGCCTGTGCTGGATGGGGTTACACTCCCCCTGAAGACACAGGTTCGCAGTTTGGGTGTGCTCCTGGACTCAGCATTAAATTTGAAGTCCCAGGTTTCTGCAGTGGCCAGGAGTGCTTTTGCACAACTAAGATTAGTGCGCCAACTGCGCCCGTTCCTTGAGCTGTCTGATCTGGCCACGGTGACACACGCCTTAGTTACATCCCATTTAGATTACTGTAACGTGCTCTACGTGGGGCTGCCTCTGAAGACTATTCGGAAACTTCAGTTGGTACAACGTGCTGCAGCCAGGATGCTAACTGGGGCTGGTTACAGGGACCGTACTACGCCCCTGTTAAAAAAGCTCCACTGGTTGCCAGTCTGTTTCCGGACACAATTCAAAGTGCTGGTGTTGACCTATAAAGCCCTATACGGCTTAGGTCCAGGCTATTTATCAGACCGTATCTCCCTGTATGAGCCTGCCCGGGCCCTGAGATCCTCAGGAGAGGCCCTTCTCTCAATACCCACATCTTCTCAAGTATGACTAGTGGGGACGCGTGAGAGGGCCTTCTCGGTAGCTGCCCCTAGGCTTTGGAATTCCCTTCCTAGGGAGGTAAGAATGACCCCCTCCTTGCAGTCCTTCCGCCGACAAGCAAAGACCTTCCTATTCCAACAAGCCTTTGGAATTGAAGGCTAAGGACAGGGCGTGAAGGGTGCTGCATTGCTAATGTCTATTATATCATTTTTAAACTAGTTTGAACTTTTTTAGCTATATGTGTGTATGGTTTTAATATTGGAAATAGTTTAATCTTATTTTAATGTAGACTTTGTATGTTTTTAATTATTTGTATTTTTTATCTGGAAGCCGCCATGAGTTCCAGTTTTGGAAAAATGGCGGGGTATAAATAAAGATAATAATAATAATGATAATGATAATAATAACGATAATAACAATAACAATAACAACAACAACAATAACAACAACAACAACAACAACAATAATAATAATAATAATGATGCTCTGGTCCAGTGAAAGCCATTGCTCATATTTCTTGATGGCCAGGAAGTGCCTTGCTGCATTTTGCTAGTAGCCAGGAAGAAAACCTCCAAAGCTATCACTTATACTGGGAGGCTTCTGATTTATTTATCCCACTTTGAATAAAGGACAAGGGTGGTATATAAGGGAAGATTGCTAATGTCTGCCATCATGCTTCCATCTACCATGAATCACCCTCCTGCCCTAGGAGTCTTCATAAGAAAGCTGCTAACAGAAGAAGTCTGGCTGGGGGGGAGATAAAGAGAAGTTGTGTTTTCCATCAATGGAGGGTGAGACAGAGACTGAGTGTTTTGCCTGGATGAAAAAAAATGCAAAAACTATATGGAATTCATTGACTTGTGTTCCTCAAATGAAGAAATGCAAAACTATATTGTGAAAGGAAAATCCAGATCTACTGGTTTGTTTGTTTGTTTTTGTTTGACTAAAAAACCTGTTAAACTAATTTTTTCTCCTTTTTTGTGATGAAAGCAAACAACCTCTTTTCAGATATTTCATGTTCAATAAATAAATCTCCAAAGTACTCTTTGCAGAAAGAATCTCATGTCCAATGGAAATCATTTTTTCCTAGAACTACCAACCTGCTTTCATCATAGGATATTCACAGCTATATTTGTATAAACATCATGTGATTTCAAGCTCCATTGAACATGGAGAGGCACTGTGTGCTTCTGCAGACATGCTGTAATTCTGGGATCATGCTGAAGTGAGATTTGTTGTGATTTTTCAAAGCAAAAAGCTAAAATCATTGTAGTTCTCCAGAGAAAAACCTTGTCTAAGGTCTTCAAATTAATCTCAAAATGGACATACTTTTAATTGGATACTTTGCATATTTTATTTTTAATGACACAGAATATAATCACCAGAGATGTTTTCCAACCTCTAACAAGTTCCTCTGGGACAGATTCTGATGTCATTCATGGTGGTGTAAATCTGATGGAAACCATTTTGAATAAATGTGCATATAACCTAGATGAGAATATTTTCCAGTGTCACTGAGCCATATTCATCATCTTTTTGCTCTCTAAAGAGAAGTTGCAGTTTTTACACAAGTCAGTATGTATTCCCTTTATATATTTGGCATGTTTATGTAGTTGAAGAAGACAGTTAATAACATTAAGCACAGCAGGAACTGAATAATATATCTGATGTGTGGGTTTGCATATATACAGTTTCATTATAGTTGTAAAGAAAGGAGATTTAAACAAGAGAAAATCGTCAAGTTTAGTATTTAATTATGCCCTGTCAATGGCTGTCAGAGTGTTACTCTTAAATAATGCAAGCATGCAATCATTCTGTTAGAAATATACAATGGAATCTTCAATTTTAAAATATATCAGGTTGGATCTAGACTAAGGCTGCAATCCAGTACACAATTACCTGGGAGTAAGTCCCATTGAACCCAATGGAGCTTACTTCTGAGTAGACATGTATTGGATTGCAGCCTAAGTTAGTTATACTTAGATTCCTCTGAAATAAATGGGGCTGAAGTGAGCCATGACACCAAATTTTCACATTGATTTCAATGGGAAATAACAGGACTTATTTAGTCTGGATCCAACCCATTGTATCAACATGCTAAGATCCTGTGTTGTGTAATGCAAAGGTGCTGAAACAGGGCTTGGGAGAGCCAGGTTTCAATCACTACTCAGTTCCTTGAGAGACCATAGGCCAATCAAACTCTCAGCCTCGTTTTTAGCCTCGCACCTCCCCTACTCGCACATTATAATAGCCATATTTACTTCACTGACTTGTTTTGAGTTCAAAAAATGGTATGCGGGAGGCAGGGCAGAGGGAGTCTTTAGAGTCCTGGAAGCAGAGCTTGGAAAAGTTACTTTTTTGAACTACAACTCCCATCAGCCCAATCCAGTGGCCATGCTGGCTGGGGCTGATGGGAGTTGTAGTTCAAAAAAGTAACTTTCCCAAGCTCTGCGGAAGTCCTTGGAGATAGTGCCAGATAAAACTGGAATACGGAAATAATAGATTTGTGATCCAGGCAGCATACAAATATGCTAGTGCAATGGTGCAGAACATCACCTGATATAGTCAAGAGCATTTGTATTGCATTGGTATAGACCAAGGGCTCAGGGGGGGTCTGTGAACGGGGCTAAACAATTTTTTTTGTTCCAATGCTATACATTGTATGCAAAATTTAGTGTGGATGTGTTTATGTGCATTTTTCTGTGGATGAGATCCATCGCTTTCATCAAATTCATGAATTCTAATTCAAACCACTAGTATAGACTAATGCACTATCACAAATATTTTGGCCCAGAGCTGCAAAGAGACTAGGCCACAAAATATCATCATATGTCAGGTGTGGTACCGAAATTTCCACTAATTAGCTCATTCACTATTGTTGCAGATTGGACTTTTACGTAGTGATTTTGTGCAGCTATTTTTGGATTTGTTTAAAAAAACCAGCATCTAAAATATTGATATTAAAATTAACATTTTATTGATATTTCCTTCAATGTATTGATATTTAATTTATCAATGTTTCCTGTCAAAATATCAACATTTTTCCCAAGGGAAAAAAACTCAGATCAGTAAAAGCAGTGGCTTGTGAACAAAGAATCAATACCAGCCTGTTAGGTTAACACACTGCTTTCAAACTGGCTCTGGCCAACAGATCTCATCCCTGTTTGTGATTAAGTGTACAAATTAGTGCAATGCTGCAGAACATCACCTGTCATAGTCATTGGTATAGTCCAGGTGAGGAGCCAGCATCAGGCAGAGCTCCTCGATGACCTCCCTGTCCAGTCAGATGAATTGGCAGCATTGCAGGTCATCGGGGCAAGGAGTTGGTGGCAGGATGGGATTTGCAATGTTTCATTTCCCTGAGAGGCACCTGTTGGGCAAGCAAGTAGGCCAGGAAGATGAACAAATGCAGGTTGAACAAGTACAGCTGGAGTGGCGAAGGCAGCAGGTAGAGGCAAAGGGAGAGGTATGTGCCCCTGGATGCCCACACTGTGGATGGAGTAGCACAGTCAGTGGCGAGCAGGCACAGCCCCCTCCACCTTCCATCCCAGCCAGCCCAGCCAGCTTTTGGCCAATATTGCACAGGAGAGTGCATTAGCGTCGCACAGGTCCAGGATGCCGTGTTGGCCATGGATGCTGCCTGGTGACGGGGGTGGTGGTGCATGCACAGCTACAGGTGCTGTCCCTAGCCACTGCTCAGGCCTTCTCCCTCCCATTTGCAGCCCAGACATCTTGTGAAGGAGGTGAGCTCATCTTCTCAGGGGATCCATTGGTTATCACTGTTGTCTGGCAGTAGGGAGGCATATGGCTTGGCTCCATGGCCTTGGGAGCTCTGAGGTATCCGGCTGTTTCTGGGGTTCTGCATGTGGGAGACACAGGATGGGGGCTGGACATGCTGCTGCACGGGAGCAGGGAAGGTGCTTGAGAGGGGTGATAGTGAGGGCTACACTGTTTTTTGATGACTGCTATGATTTTCCATGCTTAATTGTCAATGTTTTCTGTTTATATAATACAGAAAATATGGTTTTTGTTGTTGTTATGTGCCTTCAAGTCGATTATGACTTATGGAGACCCTATGAATCAGTGACCTCCAAGAGCATCTGTCATGAACCACTCAGTTCAGGTCTGTGGCTTCCTTTATGGAATCAATCCATCTTTTGTTTGGCCTTCCTCTTTTTCTAATCCCTACTGTTTTCCCCAACATTATGGTGTTTTCTAGTGAATCCTGTCTTCTCATGATGTGTCCAAAGTATGATAACCTCAGTTTCATCATTTTAGCTTCTAGTGACAGTTCTGGTTTAATTTGTTCCAACACCCAATTATTTGTCTTTTTCGCAGTCCATGGTATGCACAAAGCTCTCCTCCAGCACCACATTTCAAATGAGTTGATTTTTCTCTTATCCGCCTTTTTCACTGTCCAACTTTCACATCCATACATAGAGATCGGGAATACCATGGTCTGAATGATCCTGACTTTAGTGTTCAGTGATACATCTTTGCATTTGAGGACCTTTTCTAGTTCTGTCGTAGCTGCCCTCCCCAGTCCTAGCCTTCTTCTGATTTCTTGACTATTGTCTCCATTTTGGTGAATGATTGTGCCAAGATATTGATAATCCTTGACAAGTTCAATGTCTCATTGTCAACTTTAAAGTTACATAAATCTTCTGTTGTCATTACTTTAGTCTTTTTGACGTTGAGCTGTACGCCTGCTTTTGTGCTTTCCTCTTTAACTTTCATCAGAATTCTTTTCAAACCATTACTGGTTTCTGCTAGTAGTATGGTATCATCTGCATATCTTAAATTACAGATATTTCTCCCTCCAATGTTCACACCTCCTTCTTCTTGGTCCAATCCCGCTTTCCGTATGATCTGTTCTGCGTATAGATTAAATAAATAGGGTGATAAAATACACCCCTGTCTCACACCCTTTCCGATGGGGAACCAATCAGTTTCTCCATATTCTGTCCTTACAGTAGCCTCTTGTGCAGAGTATAGGTTGCGCATCAGGACAATCAGATGCTGTGGCACCCCCATTTCTTTTAAAGCATTCCATAGTTTTCCATGATCTACACAGTCAAAGGCTTTGCTGTAATCTATAAAGCACAGGGTGATCTTCTGAAATTCCTTGGTCCATTCCATTATCCAACGTATGTTTGCGATATGATCTCTGGTGCCTCTTCCCTTTCTAAATCCAGCTTGGATGTCCGGCATTTCTCGCTCCATATATGGCAAGAGCCTTTATTGTAGAATCTTGAGCATTACTTTACTTGCATGGGATATTAAGGCAATAGTTCGATAATTACTCCATTCCCTGGGATCCCCTTTCTTTGGAATTGGGATGTATATGGAATGCTTCCAGTCTGTGGGCCATTGTTTTCCATATTTCTTGACAGATTTTTGTCAAAATTTGGATAGATTCAGTCTCAGTAGCTTGTAGCAACTCTGTTGGCATGCCATCTGTTCCTGGTGATTTGTTTCTTCCAAGTATGTTAAGAGAAGCTTTTACCTCACATCTTAAAATTTCTGGTTCTTCATCATATGGTCCCTCCGTGAATGAATCTGTCATCCTTACATCTCTTTTATAGAGTTCTTCAGTGTATTGCTTCCATCTTCCTTTTATTTCATCTCAGTCAGTCAGTGGGTTCCCCTGTTGATTATTCAACATCCCTACTCTTGGTTTAAATTTCCCTTTCATGTCTCTAATCTTTTGGAACAGGGCTCTTGTTCTACCCTTTTTGTTGTCCTCTTCTATTTCTATACAGTAACTATTGTAATAGTTCTCTTGTCCCTACGTACTAGTCGCTGTATTGTTGCATTTAGGGTTCTGACCCTGTTTCTGTCTCCTTTTGCTTTTGCTTTCCTTCTCTCTTTAACCATTTTAAGAGTTTCTTCAGTCATCCATTGAGGTCTTTCTCTCTTTTTAACTAGAGATATTGTCTTTTTGCATTCTTCCCTGATAATGTCTCTGACTTCATTCCATAATTCTTCTGGTTCTCTGTCAACTAAATTTGAAGCCTCAAACCTGTTCCTTAGTTGATCTTTATATTCTTCCGGGATGTTATTTAAATTGTATTTTGGCATTATGATTGCTTTGTTCTTCTTCTTTAGCTTTACTCTGATTTTCGATATGACCAGTTCATGATCTGTACCGCAGTCTGCTCCTGGTCTTGTTTTTGCAGAAAGTATGGAACTTCTCCATCTTCTGCTACCAATTATATAATCAATTAGATTCCTATATTGACCATTTGGTGATGTCCATGTGTACAGTCGTCTTTGCAGTGTCAGACAATCATCAGGATGAAGGAACACATTCCCCTGTCACACAACTATATCCTCCTCCTCCTCCTCCTCATCATTTTGCAGTCCCTCAGGTAAGTCATATGCCCCTAATCAACCTATTAGGAACTTCCCTATAGCAATGAAAGAAATTGGAAACATGTAATCCTGCATGCATATTTTATGAGCAGAATATAGACACCATAACATAGACACAGAGGAAGAAGACCTCTCTGACTTTTATTCTAGTACAGGCTGTGTGATACTCATTCTTAGGATTATTTTTACAGAAGTAATCCTTAAATCATTAAACCACTTCTGTCCTGTTGTTTATGTCAAGCATAATTATTACAGGACCAATGCCTTCTGTACACTCTAAATCTAGTTACAGCTTTGGGATATTGTCATACAATTTAGCGGATTAAAGAACTATCTCAGCTGTTATCTGATATGATCACATTAACTAAATCCAGGTAATTAAGAGGTAGCTATGGGAATGGGAAAGAGGAACTTAGTTTTTTTTTTAAAAAAGTCTCAAAAGAAATTCATTTGATTCTTTGCTCGGGAAGACTAATTTGTACTTCAGTTTAATTATATTAGCAGTTCTTTTGTCATTTTAACTTACCTGAGCCTTGTCAGGTTTTTTTAAGATAAGATATCCATTTGCAATATACCTTCAGAGTATTAAAAAAAATGAAATCCCCACATGCAGTTTCAGTTGTCCTTTATGCTCAAGTAACATTTTCATGTTTGTGAAAATGTTTTTCAGATGGGACATAGCTTGAGAGAAACCAATACAATTGGATTCTATGCAGGGGCAATTGACAAAACCATTTGGCCTTGGTAGTGAGACTTATGTGTTTAGGACATGATCCATCCCTTTGTAAGCATTTCGAAGTTGCACTTACTTCAATCAGAGGGAGCGAGAGAGGAATGCTATCCTTCATGGGAGGGCAGCATGCCTCAGAACTCCCTCTCTGCAGGAGGAGAGGGAAGTTCATTATTGGAGAAGGAGGCCCACATGTTGTGGTGGCCTCCTTATTTTAGCAGTGGAAAGCTCCAACATTATTACTCTTCTGCCATCAACTGACAGCAGTAGGGACTGAATAGGGATATGTTGAGAAGGATCATAGGAGACCTTGGCTCAGCAGGCAATATGTCCCTCAACTGGCCCAGAACCTACGCCAGTTCTGGAATTTGCACAGTTGATTCTCTATCTCTCTCATACACACCCATCTGCAGCAGGGAAAAAAAGAGCAATTACACACACACATACACTCCTTCTCTGACAATGAATCTCCGAACTGACCTCCATATGATTGCACCGTTCAACAAGCGTACAGCTCTCCTTTTCAAATAAGGAGAAAGGTCATAGCTCAGTGGCTGTCAGGCCCAGGATGTGACTCAGGAACCAGACCAACGATTGTAGTTAATTCGTGTTTTATTAGGGTAATGTCCAAACAAAGACTGCGTTTTCTCATGAATCAATACAGGGATACAGGTCCTGCGGCATTGGGAGAAAGTTGACAGAGCAAGGGACTTCTTCCCACCTGTTCTTTAAGAAGGGGCCAAACAGGCGCTCAATCTTTCGCTCCTCCTTAACTGCCCCTCAGGTACTGCCCGCCTTCCCCCCCTTCTTTCCTGTCTTTTCAGCTGTCTGCGTGTGCGCGGTGAGGGGGGAAGCATCACCCCCTCCTCTTCTGAAGTTTCCGATTCCAGGATGGGGGATAGGGGAGGAGCTGATGCTAAACTGCCTCCCTGCTTTTCGGCTGTGAGCAGCCCTCCCTCTTCCCCCTCTTGCTCTGAGCCTGAAAGAGGGGGAGGCGTGAGAATGTCCAGGGAGGGCTCAGGCTCCCCGTTGCTAAGCGACCTTATCACTGGCAGTTCCTCTGTTTCGTCTTCACTCCAAAGGGGGGAAGTTCCTCCCCCTTCCCTCTGCCATCCATCCGAATACTCTTCTCCCAACTCTCCGGGATCCAGCTCCCCGGGATTGGGACCCCAGCTCTGCCTTCCGACACCATCCCCCCCTCCCAGGCTGTGCCCCCCTCCCCTTGTCTGGCTTGGGACGGTGGGGAAAACATTGATGGAAAAGTTTTACCAATTCTGGAGCATGCACATCAGCTGCATCTTCCCATGATCTGTCAGCCACCCCATAGCCTTTCCAGTGAATCAAGTACTGCAGCTTGTGGCGTCTGATCCTGGAATCTAAGATCTCCTCAACTTCAAACTCAAGCTGCTCATTTACCAGGAGTGGAGCTCCGGGAGGTTCCTCCGGCTGTAACTCACTGGGAGGGGCGGCTTTCGTTAAGAGGGATCGATGGAACACAGGATGTATTTTAAACGTGTCAGGCAGCTTCAGTCGGTACGCCACGGGATTGATTTGAGTTTCTATTTCGAAAGGACCCACCCTCTTGTCTTGTAATTTTCTACATTTGCCCGGCATCTGGAGGAAGCGGGTGGACAGCCATACCTGGTCTCCCGGTTGAAGGGGGGGCCCCTCCTTCCTGTGCAGGTCAGCAACTCGCTTGTACTCCGTTGTGGCTTCGTTTAACTGCTGTTTCAGTGTCTGTTGCGCCGCTTGCAATTCCTTAAGGAAGTTCTCAGCTGCCGGTACCAGCATTCCTTCTGAGCTGCTTGGAAAGACTTTAGGATGGAATCCATAATTAGCGAAGAACGGGGTTTGTTGAGTGCTGGAGTGCAGAGAATTGTTGTAGGCGAACTCTGCAAAATGCAAATATGATACCCAGTCAGTCTGTTGATAGGACACATAACTTCGTAAATATCTTTCCAAAACGGCGTTCAAGCGTTCCGTCTGCCCATCTGTCTGGGGGTGATGGGCGGAGGAGAGTTTTAATTCCGTCTGCAACTGTTTCCACATTGCTCTCCAAAATTTGGCTGTGAACTGAGTTCCTCGGTCTGAGAATACGCTGTTTGGCAAACCATGCAGCCGGTAGCCTTCTTTTATGAATAACTTGGCCGTTTCTTTAGCCTCTAAGGCCCCTGCACAAGGAAGAAAGTGTGCCATTTTGGTAAGTAGATCCACCACTACTAAGATGGCTGTCATTCCTTGGGACTTGGGTAGATCAGTTATAAAATCCATGGAGAGGTCCTTCCAGGGTTCGTGTGGGACAGGCAACGGTTGTAACAGTCCTGCTGGTGTCCCTGTTTGTGTTTTTGTCCGCAGACAGACAGAGCAGGACTTTACATAACTCTCAATATCCCGACGCATTTTAGGCCACCAGAAGTCCTTGGCCACGTTCTGAATGGTCTTGTAAATCCCAAAGTGTCCCGCTGTGATGGAATCATGACACTGTCGTAGGATTCTGAGCCTTAATTCCCCTTCTGGCACATATCTGGTGGTTTTGAACCATAACAGTCCATTTCTCCAGTGAAAGGTTACTTCTGAGTCTTGACCTTGTCCCGTCTCCTGCTGATATTTTAGCATGTCTGCATCTTCTTGTTGTACCTTTTTGAGTTCCTCTTCCCATGAAGGCTGGCATACTCCCAACGTTAATTTCTCTGGCGGGATTACGTACTGAGGCTGGTCTTCGGATTCACTTTCTTTGTATTGTGGCTGTCTGGATAAGGCATCTGCTCTCTGGTTTTTGGCTTGGGCATGGTAAGTAATCTGGAAGTTAAACCTAGTGAAGAACTGGGACCATCTTATCTGTCTCTGGTTCAGCTTTCTGGCTGTTTGGAGGCTTTCAAGATTCTTGTGGTCGGAGCGCACTTCAATTCGATGAGAGGTCCCCTCTAGGTATTGTCTCCAGTTTTCAAAAGAGTCCTTGATGGCCAGCAGCTCCTTCTCCCAAACTGTGTAGTTCTTCTCTGCAGGCTTTAACTTCCGAGAGAAGTACGCACAGGGGTGCAGCTCCTTCCCTTCTTGGTCTAATTGTAGCAGGACCCCCCCGATGGCAAAATCTGAAGCATCTGCTTCCACTATGAAAGGGCGGTTCGGATCAGCAAAGCGCAGAATGGGCTCAGTAGCAACCCTTCTCTTCAGCTCCTCAAAGGCCTCGGTGGCGTTCTCTGTCCATTGAAACTTCTTCTTCCCCCTTAAACAGTCAGTCAGAGGAGCTGTTAATTTGGAAAACCCTGGAATGAACTTTCTGTAATAATTGGCAAACCCCAAAAACCGTTGTACATCCTTTTTGGTGACAGGTTGGCCCCAGTCCAATATGCAGCTTACTTTCCCTGGGTCCATCTCCACGCCTTCCGCTGAGATTCGATATCCAAGGAAGTCTAGAGACTTGAGGTCAAATCCACATTTCTCTAATTTAGCATACAGGTGATTTTCTCTCAGTCTCTTCAACACCGTCTTCACATGCTGGTCGTGGTCTTCCTGGTTCTTTGAGAACACCAGGATATCATCTAAGTAACAGATTACATACGTGTCCAACAAGTCTCTAAACACGTCGTTCATGAATTTTTGAAAAATTCCTTCCACAAAGCCCGAACGGCATGACCAGGTATTCATACTGTCCGTAAGCGGTCAAGAATCCTGTTTTCCATTCATCTCCCTCCTTCATTCTGATCAGATTGTACGCTCCTCTCAAATCCAACTTCGTGAAGATTTTTGCAGAGCACAGTCAGTCCAGCAACTCTGAGATCAGGGGCAGCGGGTAGCTGTTGGGGATGGTGATCTGGTTCAATGCGCGATAGTCGTTACAGGGTCTGAGTTCCCCCCCTTCTTTTTCACAAACAATAGTGGCGCTCCAGCAGGGGATTGTGAGGGGCGTATGAATCCTCGCCTCAGGTTTTTATCCAGGAATTCCTTCAGGGCCTCCCTCTCATTCTCTGTGAGAGAGTAG
Organism: Rhineura floridana; assembly: GCF_030035675.1. Lineage (NCBI taxonomy): Eukaryota > Metazoa > Chordata > Lepidosauria > Squamata > Rhineuridae > Rhineura > Rhineura floridana. Next base: position 169,010,136 of record NC_084482.1, on the reverse strand, counting down.
ATTCTTCCTGATGGGATGCTGGCTCCTGGTACTAGATCAATCGCACAGTCGTAAGGGCGGTGGGGGGGTAAAGTCTCTGCCTCTTTTTCATCGAACACATCTTTGAATTCTTCATACTTTGGCGGCAGGGTCACTTGCTCGATCTCTTGCACTGCCCCCGCTAAGGTGTTCTTGATTCCTTCAGGTTGACAGTTCTCCTGGCAATACTGTGAGGTGAACCACACCACCGCCTCCTTCCAACTTATTTTGGGTTCATGCTTTGCTAGCCAGGGCATTCCCAGAATCACCTCAAAGTTCGAGAGATCTGACACGTATAGCGAAATGAACTCTTCGTGCCCAGGGATTTGAAGTTTCACTTCCTCCGTGGCTTGTGTCACCCCTCCTGACTTCAGGGGTCTCCCATCGATAGTCTCCACAGCTAGGGGAGCGTCCAGTTTCCACCGGGAAATTCCATGAGGCTTGACTAACTTTGCATCAATAAAATTTGTGGAGGCTCCACTGTCAATTAAGGCAGTGGAATTAAACACCACTCCTCTGGAAGTTGTAATCCGAATAGGCAAGACCAACACCCCATTTGAGGGAGGTTGGATCGTTGGGGGGCCTTTATACAATGCTGCCCCCAGTCCACCGGCCTGCACGTGGACTGGGTGTTCTAGTTTCCCGACGGCTCGGCTTTCCCCCCTTTCAGTCCACAGTCTCTGGCCACATGGCCCGGCTTTGAACAATAAAAGCATAAACTTTCCCGGCGTCGTCTTTCCTTTTCTTCTTCCGACAGTCTTGGCCTAGCCCCTCCCTGTCCCTCGGTTGCATTACCTGCCATCCCTGCAGTGGGAAGGGTCTTGTTGCAGGATGCTGAGGCTGAGTATCTCGGGACCTCCTGCTTCCTTTCCAGGCGCCTTCCTTCCATCCGGTGATCTATCTGTAGGCATAGCCGGATGAGCCCTGGTAGGTCAGCGGGGGGGGAGGTCCTGGCCAACTCATCCAGGATTTCAGCATTTAATCCACTCCGGTACATAAACATCAGGGCGGCGTCATTGTAACCAGTTTCCTGGGACAGAATTTTAAAAGCGTTAGTGTACTCGGAAACAGTCCCTTTAGCTTGCTTCAGAGCGCCTAGTTGCCGCGCTACTGTTTCAGCCCTTTGCGGGTCTTGAAACATCTTGGTCATCTCCTGTATAAATCCTCTGTACCTTCCTAAGACAGTATCCTTTCTCACGAGATACGGAGTCACCCATTTTGCAGCTTCTCCCTCCAGGAGGCTAATCATGAAAGCTACTTTAGCCCCATCGTCTGGAAATTCCGTGTGCCTGACATCCAGATATAACTCACATTGAGCCACGAAGGTTGCCAACTGATCACTTTGTCCCGCGTATTTTGGGGGCAATCCAATGGGAACCTTTACTATGGCAGCTGGAGGGGCTGTTCGCATCTGGTCTATCGTGGCCTTCAAGGTTTGATTATCCGTCTTCAGCGCCTTGACTGCTGCTAGCAGGGCTTGAACATCCGTCTGCAAATCAGCTACCTTAGTCCTCAAGAGTTCCACTTCTTCCGTCTCAGAAGTGGGGTTCATCCCCCCCGCTGCTCCCTTTGACATCTTGTCCCAGTCAAGTGAAGAGAGCGTTGAGGGTGATTTAGGTGGCTCTGTCAAGCTGTCAGGCCCAGGATGTGACTCAGGAACCAGACCAATGGCTGTAGTTAATTCGTGTTTTATTAGGGTAATGTCCAAACAAAGACTGCGTTTTCTCATGAAGCAATACAGGGACACAGGTCCTGCGGCATTGGGAGAAAGTTGACAGAGCAAGGGACTTCTTCCCGCCTGTTCTTTAAGAAGGGGCCAAACGGGCGTGCAATCTTTCGCTCCTCCTTAACTGCCCCTCAGGTACTGCCCGCCTTCCCCCCCTTCTCTCCTGTCTTTTCAGCTGTCTGCGTGTGCACGGTGAGGGGGGAAGCATCACCCCCTCCTCTTCTGAAGTTTCCGATTCCAGGATGGGGGATAGGGGAGGGGCTGATGGTAAACTGCCTCCCCGCTTTTCGGCTGTGAGCAGCCCTCCCTCTTCCCCCTCTTGCTCTGAGCCTGAAAGAGGGGGAGGCGTGAGAATGTCCAGGGAGGGCTCAGGCTCCCCGTTGCTAAGCGACCTTATCACTGGCAGTTCCTCTGTTTCGTCTTCACTCCAAAGGGGGGAAGTTCCTCCCCCTTCCCTCTGCCATCCATCCGAATACTCTTTTCCCAACTCTCCGGGATCCAGCTCCCCGGGATTGGGACCCCAGCTCTGCCTTCCGACAGTGGCAGAGCATCAGTTCCCGGCATCTCTGGGTAGGGCTAGGATAAACCATTGTTTGAAACCCAGGAGACGTGTTGCCAGTCGGTGTAGACAACAGTGAGCTAGATGGACAAATGGTCTGACTCAGAATATGGCAGCTCCCTACATTCCTAAATGAATAGGAATTAAAAGTGCTAACTTTTAATTGGATCCCTGGGATGGTAAGGGAGTCAAAAATGTGCTAAAGCAGGATAAGGAGATTGCCCAGAAGCAAAATGATTTTTTTGCATCTGTCTTCACGGTAGGGGATATAGGGCAGATTTTATTTATTTATTTATTTATTTATTATTTGATTTATATCCCGCCCTTCCTCCCAGCAGGAGCCCAGGACGGCAAACAAAAGCACTAAAAATACTTTAAAACATCATAAAAACAGACTTCAAAATACATTAAAAGAAAACATCGTACCAACATTTTTTAAAAGGCTTTCAAGACATCTTTAAAAAAAGGTTTAAAAACATGTTAAAAAGCAATTTGAACATAGACACAGACTGGGATAAGATCTTAACTTAAAAGGCTTGTTGAAAAAGGAAGGTCTTCAATAGGTGCCCAAAAGATCCCTGAACCTGAACTAACATTTGCACAAAGGGAGTCTGAGGAACTGAGGCAAATAGTGGTGATGAAAGATGAAGTTCAAAGCTTAATAGGCAAATTAAATTCTGACAAATTGCTGGGTCCGGATGGCATCCACCCGAGAGTTGTCAAATAACTAAAATGTGAAATTGCTGATCTTCTAACATAAATATGTAATGCGTCCCTCAGATCTGCCTCCATACTTAAGGACTGGAAAGTAGCCAATGCAATGCCAATCTTTAAAAAGGGATCCAGGGAGGATCTCGGAAATTACAGGTTGGTTAGCTTAACTTCTGTCCTGGGAAAACTGATAGAAAGTATTATTAAAGACAAATTAATAAAGCACATAGAAGAACAACCCTTGCTGAAGTAGAACCAGCATGGTTTCTTCAAGGGAAAGTGCTGTTTCACTAATCTATTAGAATTCTTTGATAGTGAAGTGCTTTGAGGATGATCGGGCATGAGTAAAACATCATAACTGTGCCTACTGTGTGGCGGTGAGGGTGGCAAAGAAGGCCCACTTCCCTGCCTCCATTGCATCCTCAAGTAGCCGTCCGGTGGAGCTTTTCCATATTGTCAGGACTCTGTTGACATCAACTCCAGACAATGGAGTTTTAGACCCTTCGGAGGCCCACTGTGAATTGTTTGCAAGGCACTTTGAGGGTAAAGTTGTGCGCCTCCATAGCAGTCTTAATGCCCCCTCTATGTGCAGTGCCACAGGGTACCATCTTGTCCCCCATGCTGTTTAACATCTATATGAAGCCCTTGGGAGCAGTCATCAGGAGATTTGGGGTGAAGTGTCAGCAGTATGCTGATGATACCCAGCTCTATTTCTCCATAACATCTGAATCATGCAAGCCCTGGACCGCTGCCTGGACTCGGTGGTGGGCTGGATGAGGGCCAATAAACTGAGTCTGAATCCTAGCAAGATGGAGGCGCTGTGGTTTGGTGGTTCCCAAGTTCAGATAATTGGTCAGTTGCCTGCTTTGGATGGGGTCATACTCCCTCTGAAAGAGCAGGTCCGTAGTCTGGGGGTGCTCCTGCATCCATCTTTGTTGCTAGAGGCCCAGGTGACCTCTGTGGCTAGGAGTGCCTTTTAACCAGCTTCGGACCTGGATAGCCTGACCACTGTTGTCCACACACTGGTAACCTCCATGCTAGATTACTGTAATGCGCTCTATGTGGGGCTGCCCTTCGGGTTGGTCCAGAAGCTTCAGCTGGTGCAAAATGCAGTGGTGAGACTGCTCACTGGGGCAGGGTATTGCCAACATGTCACCCTGCTGCTGAAAGAATTGCACTGGCTGCCCATTTGCTACCAGACCAAGTTCAAGGTTCTAGTTTTGGTGTACAAAACCCTATACAGCTCGGGACCAGGATACCTGAAAGACTGTCTTACCCCTCCTGCAGATACCATCTTATCAGGAGGTTCATTCTGCACAATATAGGAAATGGACCTTTAGTGTGATGGCACCTATCCTGTGGAATCCCCTTCCCTTAAATATTAGGCAGGCGCCATCTCTGCTATCTTTTTGGCACCTTTTGAAGACTTTTAAGTTGAGAGCTATCCCATTCTGCGTCTGTGTTAGAATTGCATTTAATATGTTTTCTTTAATAATATGTTTTAACCCTTTTTTTTTAAAAAAAGGTGTTTTTAAATCTTTTTTAAAAAGATGTTTTTAACGTTTTGTTTTAATGTATTTTAAGGCCTTTCATGATGTTTTAAAGTGTTTTTAGCGTTTCTGTTTGCCACCCTGGGCTCCTGCTGGGAGGAAGGGTGTGATATAAATCAAATATAATAAATAAACAAAGAAGCATAGGGATAGAAGTGATCTAGTGGACTAAATTGCTCAGGATTGTTAAAACAAAAAGGGATTGCTAAGAGCTCCAAAAGGACTTCTCCAAAATGAGTGAATGGGTGGAAAATTGGCAAATAAAATTCAGTGTAACCAAGAGTAAAGTTATGCATATTGGAGCAAAAAAAATTTAATTTCACATATATGCTCATGGGGTCTGAATTGGCGGTGACTGACCAGGAATGAGACTGTGGAGTCATAGTGGACAGCTTGATGAAGATGTTGACCCAGTGTACAGCAGATGAGAAAAAGGCAAATTCCATGCTGAGGATCATAAAGAAAGTTATTGAAAATAAAACTGTGTGGCTGCATTTGGAATACTGTGTACAGTTCTGGTTGCCTTACCTCAAAAAGGATATGGTAGCATTGGAAAAGGTTCAGAAGAGGGCAACCAGAATAATCAAGGGGATACTCCCCTATGAGGAAAGGTTGCAATATTTGTGGCTTTTTAGTTTAGAGAAAAGGCGAGTCAGAGGTGACATGATAGAAGAAATAATGCATGGCATGGAAAAAGTGGATAGAGAAAAGTTTTTCTTACTTTCTCATAACACTAGAACTTGTGGACATCCAATGAAGCTGCATTTTGGAAGATTCAAGACAGACAAGAGAAAATACTTCTTCACACAGTGAATAGTTAAACTGTGGAATTTGCTCCCACTGGAGACAGTGATGGTCACAAATATAGGTGGTTTTAAAAGAAGAATAGACAAATTAATGGAGGATAAGTCTATCAATGGCTACTAGCCATGATGGTTGTTTTATTTTATTTATTTATTTTATTTGTTTTATTTATTTATTTATTTATTTATTTAATTGGTATCCTGCCCTTCCTCCCAGCAGCAGCCCAGGGCGGCAAACAAAGCACTAAAACACTTTAAAACATCATAAAAACAGATCTTAAAATACATTAAAACAAAACAGCATTAAAAACATTTTAAAAAACAACCTTAAAAAGGGTTAAAAACATTATTTAAAAACATATTAAACAATTCTGACACAGATGCAGACTGGGATAGGTCTCAACTTAAAGGCTTGTTGAAAGAGGAAAGTCTTCAAAAGGCGCCGAAAAGATAGCAGAGATGGCACCTGCCTAATTTTCAAAGGGAGGGAATTCCACAGGGGAGGTGCCGCCACACTAAATTCATTGCCTTCATTGTCAGAGGCAGTATGCTTCTGAAAACCAGTTGCCAGTAGCCACAGGAGGGGAGACCACTCTTGCACTCAGATCCTGCTTGTGGGTTTCCCATGGGCATCTGGTTGGCCGCTGTGAGAACAGGATGCTGGACTAGATGGGCCACTGGAATGATCCAGCAGGTTCTTCTTATGTTGATGTCCTTATTCATTCATTGTTTCATTTCCAAATATGTATCCTGACAGCCTAAATATGGCAGTCGTGGTGACAAAAAAAAAATAAAGTAACAGTTATAAAATCCAACAATAATTGAATAAATCATTAACAGTGCAATGATATGAATGTTACTCTGACATAAGCCCATCCCATTGTATTCATTGGGGCTTACACTCTTAATAAATGTGTTTAGGATTGCAGTCTAAAATGACCAAAACAAATTATCAAGTCCATGAAGAACAGCCTAAGATATTAACAGAATAGGATTGAACACCACTTGCTATCACCATTTATTTTTTAAAAAACATTATATTCCTGAAGTTGCTAGCAGTCTAGTTTTATGGATCTCCCTATACAGAAGATTTCATAAGGAGGCACCACCATGAAGAAGGCCCTGCTCCTTAGTGCTGCCCATCTCACCTCAGAATAAAAGAACAAATCCTTTTAACAAGTAGTTAAAAGCTGGGAGGAGGACATGTAGAGGATAAGGTGCTCCTTCAGTTGTCCTGTGCCCAGATTGTTTAGAGCTTTAAAAACCAAGACCAATACTTTGAACTGGGCTCAGAAAATACCTGGATGTCAGCACAAACATGAGTGTTTAATATATTCCCTAGGGTCAGATCCTGTTACTAATCTGGCTGCCAAACTCTGGACCAGCTGCTCAGGACTAAGTGCAGATTGGATTACATACTTCTCCAGATCTTTTAATACATTTTTGGTGTGCAAAAAGTGCACACAAAAACAGCACTTTACATAATGCACACAAAATACGTATTTTATGGAAGAATGCATTGAAAAGCTATGTAAATTTCATATTTTACATATTAAAAGTATATCTTACGTAAAAAGTGTGTACAAAATGCATACAATGTATATGTGGACTTCTCTCTTTTTTGTTCTTTCAAAAATATCTGCACAAAATAGGATGGAAAGATCCTATGGTTCAACACCAGTGAGGCTTAAATGAAATGACATTAGCTGCCCAGTTGATCCATAGGTGCAAAATGCTATTTCTGTGAGAATCAGACCATGCAAATAAAACCTAAGGCTCAGAAATAAAATTGGGTGGCACATGCGATGGTTCACATAAAATTATATGTGAACAGGAGTTCAAAGCAGTTTGCATATAGTAGTTCAATAAACTTTATGACGGCTCTGTAAATGATGTCAGTATTTGTAATCCTGTCTTTCAGATGTGAAGCTGATACTGAAGGAATTAATGCCTTGATTAGGGCTACAAAAAAGTTTTGTGGCAGGATTTTAAAGAAGGCCCTTCCAGTTCACACTTTTAGGCATAAGAATATTGGAACACTAGAAGATCTCTGTTTAATCAGACTATATACCTATGTAATCCAGCATTCTGTTCTCACAATGGCCAATGCTGACTATGGGAAGTCCACAAGCAGGACATGAGGGCAATAGCAATCTCCCACTTGTGATTCCCAGCAGTATGTTCAGCAGTATGCCTACAGCCAGCACAACACATTTTGCTACCTGCGGCAGAGCAGCAAATCAAGGTGCATAGTACGTAAGGCTGTCAAGCTATTTTAGCATCTGAAGCAAACAATCCCACAAGCACCTCTCTCCCTTCCTGGCTGTAAAAATGCAATAACAATAAATCGAATGACCAATAATTTGCCGCTCTTTTATGACATCTGAAATCAGTTGCCTCAGGTGGCCACCTCACTCTGCCTAATGCTGGGGCTAGCCCTATGTTATAACACCTGTATGAATCATAACAAATGGGTCACGTAAGGAGCCTCCCTTGAGGTCGTCCTAGTCATTGCTCAATCTTTTCATTTCTCATGACATTAAACAATGCTAAAGGATAAATGATGAATAATCTTAACAACAGAGGTATAAGTAGGATCTTAAGAGACAAAGCATGCTGTGGATGTAAAGTGTCACTGCTGACTTTTCACCTGCAACTGCTTTGGAGATCAACTTCATTAATTCAACAGCAGCATGAACACTCCATAGGGAATGAAACACACTTTTGATCCGGTTACTATACTGAATAAAATAACAACAATGACATTATTTCTTAAAAGCAATCTACATGTAACATTGTGGTTCAAATATCTGTCACTTTTATATTTGTATAATGTTCATATATACAATACACACTGATTATTTCACAAAGTAATCATATTGTAATTATATATCATCCCTACATATAGGAATTAAACAGCAACTGAAAGTCGCAGAAGCAGAATGTAATTATACATCTATCCTATTTTGCCTGTATATTTGGAACCTTTTGTCAATAAATAAATAAAAATGGCTGATTTGGCCAGCTGAACTATAGAGGACAGAGATTCAAAAATGTAGTATTTTTAGGAAATGGGCATAAACTAAAATCTGATTTACACTTTACATGGCAAGCTTTTTTGGTGTGCATATGCCACATATATCTGCTAAGAAAAACCATATAAAGTATGGTACACATATCTGTAAATGCAGAGAAATGCACATACTAATTTTAAGTGTCCACAATGAGCATATAAGTAGCTGCACCAAGCTTTCTTCTAGTACTATGCTAGAGGTCTGCCAAAATTTTGGCTCAGATTTCTACCCTAATTGGCTTGTGTTGGCTTGGAAGCTCTTACTACTCATAATCTGCTTCCCCCTTCTCATTGTAAATAGTATTGTCAGGGAAACAAATGAATTTCTTACTCTGCCCTACATTGGCTCATTTTAAAACTACATAATACAAGCATGCATTTGTTCATGAGTCCCACTTAAACTACAAAATAATCAGACTTCCCTCCAATTTCTAAATTTTGCAGCAAATGCATTTTGTATACATTAATGAAATATACCATAAGTCGTCCTTGCTTTAAAGATAATCTTTCCCCCCTATTGTTGCAATGGTAGTCAAGCTTCATAAATAAAACCGTAATTAAAACAATATTCAATGCAAATGACTGGCTGTGCTTTTCTACCATCACCATGGCAAAGTTTTAGTACCAACCACCATCCCCATTAAAACTAATTTGACTGAGGCTACAAAACAGTCAAGCTACATTTTTAGAAAGATTATGCAACTTGGAGAATCCTTTCAGCGTAAAGAAGTTGTTAGTCGTGGTTGCTATCCTCTTTTTTACATACACAACTGCTATGCAGCAGCACATACTGTTGAAACATGGCACAAAAATTTGCAAAGCCACTAGGAAATCATGAGTGTCATGACTGAATAATGTTGATTTAGCTTGCATGCAGCCTCCCCCATGAAGATGATAGGTCTCACTTAAAAAGATAACTCTAGTTTGGTGTCTTCAAATATGGCACCCCCAAGAGAGAATGGGTATGAATGAAAGTGAATGTGTCAGAGAAATTGATGATCACATATTTTCTTAACAGATGGAACGTTTTGAGGTAAACTGAATGTACATTTATCTTTTTTTGAGAATATTTCTTAGTAGTATTGAAAACAAGTTCCCTCTTTTAAAAAATGATTGTTTTAGCACTCCTTATGAAAATGTTTGCCTACTCATTTATATTGCTCTCTCTTGTGCTCATTCTCCATTGGCATTAGTGCCTTTATCCTATTCATTGCAATGATCCCTGTTTGGGTGGAATCAGCTATATAACTAATCCAGACTTCTCTGCATTTCATTTCCTTCTCAACCCACTCTTTACAATCACCTCTTCCATGTATATATGTACCTGGAACTCAGGATAACACTACATGCATCTAATGAAGTGAACTGTAGTCCACAAAACCTTATGCCTCAATAAATTTGTTAGTCTTTACTCTTTGTTGTTTTTTAGTGTAAGAGACTTACAGTATATGGCTATCTCTTTGCAAATTAATCCAGAAATGACTGGCCTCACCCTCAGTTAGAGATGGCCTAGAAATCCAGTTCAAATATACCACGATGTTGATTTCAATGCACTCAAGCTTTGTTTCATGTTGGATCATTTCTTGCATCCAGTGCCTGCTTCTGTGTGAACCAGTCATTTAGCACTGATTGTTTTTTTAAGTCTGGGAATTTCCCCCAGAAAATATGTATATCATGCATATATATGCACAAAACTGCAGGTCATGCTTATGCTGTAATCTGTGCATATGTTTTCATGGGCATAATGCAAGGGATTACTTTATGTGAGTATGGAGTGAAGAGGGGAAGGTGGGGAGAGAACTGAATTGTTCTTATGGCTAGGAAAACAAAATCCAGAATGCATTGGGAAGGCATGCCCCCTTCCAGGCATTAGCTCCTATGGCAACCAGTCACCTACTTGGCCAACTCTTTAGTTATGCAAAGAGATACTTAAAAGTTTTTTTCTAGAGCCATTTACTTCACACACACAAAAAAACCTAGCCTGAGATTGAGTTTTTACATTCAATTTTCCTAAATTCCTTTCATCTTCAGTCCAAAGAGAGACTTGCTGCAATCTCCAATTTCACTTGTCATAATGGCACATGCACACACACTGAGGATCCCATCTGACAAAGCAGCACAGTGTGATGTCTTGGAAGGAGTTCTGAGGGAGGCTAGTAGGGGAAGTTAGCTACAAAGCGTTCCTATTAGTTTTCTGACTTTCACATTACTTTGCAAAATAACAATTTGGGCTGCATGTATTAATGAAGACTCACTGGTGCATGAACTAATTCCTATGTCTATAATTTTGTCCTTGCAAATTGGTGTTTAATTGTCTGCATAGAAAAAAAATAGCAAGTGTTACACTGTAGCTAAAGATGAACTCCCTGATACTCATAAAAGATAGCAATTAAATGCTGTGTTTATTGCCCATGATGGATCTTGTCTTGGTGTGATGCTTAAAGACACAGAGTTGCTTTCAACTAATATGTTCTTATAGGTAGATAGGTAGATAGGTAGATAGATAGATAGATAGATAGATAGATAGATAGATAGATAGATAGATAGATAGATAGATAGATATTCTAAAACTTGAAATTTGCCTAACTGAAATAGTTCATTTCTACATGAGAGAGTATGTGGCCGACAAGTCATAACCTTCTGTGTGGTACATTGTTCCTAAAGGGCTTGTTGAAAAATAAGAATGGTTTCAATCCTTTCCTGGGAAAGGCCAACAGAAATCTAATCAAATTAACCTGGCTATAGTTACCCTCATTCTCTGAGAAACCAGGTAATAAAAACATTATAACGGAACAGATCCCCCTCTAGGATGCACACCTTAACGTGGTGAGAGGGTTTGAGAGTGTTGAAGAAGCTAAGAGCAATGCCATCAGGAGTCTAGACCAAGAGGCTAGACTCCTAGCAGGGGCACCCAAGGCGGAATGGTCAAAGCTGAGACACCAGACTAAGATGCATCTAAACTCAGAGGAAGGCAATGGTAAACCAACTCTGAATATCTCTTACCACAAAAACCCTATGAACAAAGTATCCAAATTGCAACACGAGATAGAGGTGGAAGATGAGACCCCCAGGTCAGAAGGCACTCACCAAGCTACTGGGGAAGAACAAAGGACAAGTACGAGTAGTGCTGTGACTAATGATGCAGCTGGGTCAAAGCTGAAAGGAAGTCCAGAGGCTGACGCGCACAGATGTGAAAGGAGAGTTTGGAGTTGTACGACACACACAATAGGAACATGGAATGTGAGAAGCCTGAACCAGGGAAAGTTAGAAATTGTCAAATGGAATGTATCAACATTACAATACTTGGTGTGAGTGAGCGAACTAAAATGGACAGGAATGGGACATTTTCAATCAGGCAGCTACAAAATATTTTATGCAGGCAATGAGAAATTAAGAAGAAATGGGGTTGCTTTAATAGTGAGAAGTGATGTAGCAAAAGCAATTAGGAGCTACAACTCAAGGTCTGAGCGAGTGATATCAATGAGATTAAATGGGAAACCTATCAACATAACCATCATCCAAGTCTATGCTCCAATGGCAAATGCAGAAAAAGAGGAAATGCAGAGATTTTATGCAGAAGTACAGGAAGAAATTGATCACACACCAAAACAAGATGTGCTGATAATCATGGGGGACTGGAATGCAAACGTGGGGAACAGGGAAGAATTAGGTATTGTGTGGAAATGGAGCCTAGGAGGCAGAAATGAAGCAGAAGAAAGACTTATTGAATTCTGTGAAGCCAATAAATTGTTTCTTGCAAACACATGTTTTGAGCAACCAAAAAGATGACTGTACACATGGACGTCACCAAATGGTCAATATAAGAATCAAATTGATTATATAATTGGTAGCAGAAGATGGAGAAGTTCCATACTTTCTGCAAAAACAAGACCAGGAGCAGACTGCGGTACAGATCATGAACTGGTCATATCAAAAAGCAGAGTAAAGCTAAAGAAAAACAACAAAGCAATCATAATGCCAAAATACAATTTAAATAACATCCCGGAAGAATATAAAGATCAACTAAGGAACAGGTTTGAGGCTTTAAACTTAGTTGACAGAGAACCAGAAGAATTATGGAATGAAGTCAGAGACATTATCAGGGAAGAATGCAAAAAGACAATATCTCTAGTTAAAAAGAGAGAAAGACCTCAATGGATGACTGAAGAAACTCTTAAAATGGTTAAAGAGAGAAGGAAAGCAAAAGCAAAAGGAGACAGAAACAGGGTCAGAACCCTAAATGCAACAATACAGCGACTAGTATGTAGGGACAAGAGAACTATTACAATAGTTACTGTATAGAAATAGAAGAGGACAACAAAAAGGGTAGAACAAGAGCCCTGTTCCAAAAGATTAGAGAAATGAAAGGGAAATTTAAACCAAAAGTAGGGATGCTGAATAATCAACAGGAGAACACACTGACTGACTGAGATGAAATAAAAGGAAGATGGAAGCAATACACTGAAGAATCCTATAGAAGAGATGCCAGGATGACAGATTCATCCATGGAGGAACCATATAAGAACCAGAAATTTTAGAATGCGAGATGAAAGCTGCTCTTAAAATACTTGGAAGAAACAAATCACCAGGAATAGATGGCATACCAATAGAGTTGCTACAAGCTACTGAGACTGAATCTGTCCAAATTTTGACAAAAATCTGTCAAGAAATATGGAAAACAATGGCCCACAGACTGGAAGCGTTCCATATACATCCCGATTCCAAAGGAAGGGGATCCCAGGGAATGATGGTAATTATCAAACTATTGTGTTAATATCCCATGCAAGTAAGTAATGCTCAAGATTCTACAACAAAGGCTCTTACCATATATGGAGTGAGAAATGCCAGACGTCCAAGCTGGATTTAGAAATGGAAGTGGCACCAGAGATCATATCGCAAACGTACGTTGGATAATGGAATGGACCAAGAAATTTCAGAAGAAAATCAACCTGTGCTTTATAGATTACAGCAAAGCCTTTGACTGTGTAGATCATGAAAAACTACGGAATGCTTTAAAAGATATGGGAGTTCCACAGCATCTGATTGTCCTGGTGCGCAACCTATACTCTGGACAAAAGGCTACTGTAAGGACAGAATATGGAGAAACTGATTGGTTCCCCATCGGAAAGGGTGTGAGACAGGGGTGTATTTTATCACCCTATTTATTTAGCAATACAGAGAACATACCATACGGAATGCAGGATTGAACCAAGGTGAAGAAGGTGTGAAAATTGGAGGGAGAAATATCAATAATGTAAGATATGCAGACGATACCATACTACTAGCAGAATCCAGTAATGATTTGAAACTAATGCTGATGAAAGATCAAGAGGAAAACATAAAAGCAGGACTACAGCTGAACGTCAAAAAGACTAAAGTAATGACAATAGGAGATTTGTGTAACTTTACAGTTGACAATGAGAACATTGAACTTGTCAAGGATTATCAATACCTTGGTTCAGTCATTAACCAAAATGGAGACCATAAGAAATCAGAAGAAGGCTAGGACTGGCGAGGGCAGCTATGAGAGAACTAGAAAATGTCCTCAAAGATGTATCACTGAACACTAAATATTTCAATATTAGGCAGGAGCGATCTCTGCTATCTTTTCGGCGCCTTTTGAAGATTTCCTCTTTCAACAAGCCTTTTAGGTTGAGACCTATCCCAGTCTGCGTCTGTGTTAGAATTGCTTAATGTTTTTTAATAATGTTTTTAACCCTTTTTTAAAGTTATTTTTAAAAATGTTTTTAATGCTGTTTTGTTTTAATGTATTTTAAGATCTGTTTTTATGATGTTTTAAAGTGTTTTTAGCGCTTTGTTTGCTGCCCTGGGCTTCTGCTGGGAGGAAGAGCGGGATACAAACTAAATAATAAATAAATAAAGTCAGGATCATTCAGACCATGGTATTCCGATCTCTATGTATGGATGTGGAAGATAGACAGTGAAAAAAGCTGACAAGAGAAAAATCAACTCATTTGAAATGTGGTGTTGGAGGAGAGCTTTGCGGATACCATGGACTGCAAAAAAGACCAACAATCAGGTGTTAGAACAAATCATGAGAAGACATGATTCATTAGAAAAGATAATAATGCAGGGAAAAACAGAAGGGAGTAGAAAAAGAGGAAGGCCAAACAAAAGATGGATTGATTCCATAAAGGAAGCCACAGACCTGAACTTACAAGATCTGAACAGGGTGGTTCATGACAGATGCTCTTGGAGGTCACTGATTCATAGGGTTGCCATAAGTTGTAGTCGACCTGAAGGCACATGACAACAACACAACAAACGGAACAGATTGCACTTTAATTTTGCCATTCACGTCACTGATGTGGGGTTTGAAAGCTTCAAGAAGTTTATTTCAGCCATTAGAGTCAATGATTTCATATCTCTCCTTATAAATGGTCTACTCTCTTTTATTTAGTGAGCCAGTGTAGCGTAGTGGTTAGTGTGCTGGACTACGACCTGGGAGACCAGGGTTCAAATCCCCACACAGCCATGAAGCTCACTGGGTGACCTTGGGCCAGTCACTGCCTCTCAGCCTCAGAGGAAGGCAATGGTAAACCCCCTCTGAATACCGCTTACCATGAAAACCCTGTTTATAAGGTCACCATAAGTCGGAATCGACTTGAAGGCAGTCCATTTCCATTTCTCTTATATTTAGGCTCATCCTTCCAAGGTCTATTCAGTTGAATGCAGTTAACAATCATACTGCATGCTTCTCCAAATTTGGGGATGAGGCTTTGGTAAAAATGTGTATTTTATGAGGGAAATACATTATTTTAAGGGCAAAACATACAAATGTTTTATTTTGGGGAAAATGCATACAAAATGTGAACAAAATGTATATGTTGGAGGAAAGTGCTGTGATGTTCCTGCTTATATTGTAAATATGGTAAGTGCTGTTTATATAGAAGTCATATGGTAAGTGGAGTGACAGAGGAGGGGGGAGTACATGAGCAGTAGAATGCTGGATGATTGGCTGAGTGTTTGAATGGCTGGGAGTATAAATGGAAGAATGACAGTTGAATCTGGGAGGTGGTGAATTGAGAGGTTTGGAGGTGGTGGTGTTGAGAGTGAGTCGGAGTTCTGAGGCAATTAGCAAAAAGTCAAGTACCTAACAGAATATAGATGAAACCATACGCTTGTGAAACATTCCTTAAGTAATCTTGTTATTTCTGATATTTAATAAATACTTATTTGGTTTACCAAAGGCCTGATCCTTGGCTGGGGAATATACAGACCAGAAGGGAGGGCAAGGTAATTACCAAGGCTGAACAGAAACTGTGTCTAATGGTGGCAGCAGTGAAGGGAGAGATTGTAACAAGTCAAGTATCCAGAGCAACCCAGAGTTGTATGCTTTAAATATAAAGATACAAGGGGGTTGGGAACAGCATAGGCACACAGTCACAAAGTAACAAGCTATAGAGAGACTTAGGCAAAGTCTCTGGGAGTTTGGGTTACAGAAAGTGACTGGTGGTGCTGCCTAGCAGTGCGATCTAGTGCGATCTGTGCTATAGCGGAGTGAGAAACCATATAAAGGACGGTCCTGACTGGTGGTGTCCCTGGTGGTGCCTAGTGAAAGGCAGTAGCCACAAGCAGGTGGGAACCTGACAGGGTGAGCCAAAGGTGGGATCGTCACAAGTGCATACAAAAATTATAAATATTAAACTGATTTTAATGCATTTTTATTTACATTTTGTGGAAAACAGATTTTTGATCACATGCAAAACTGATATGGAACAGAAATAGACTGATCTGTCCATCCCATGGTAATGTGCAGTTCAATGAAAAGGGTATGGGTAATATTTTTCATAGCTACCTCTGCGATTTATGAGTCAAAGCTCTAGTTTCCAGAAGTTGCTTTAATACACAGGAAACCAATACTGAAGTCTTCAAAACTGTGAAGGTTCACAAGTTTTGTTGTAGGAATTCTCCCATCCCTCATTATCCAATCCATGCACTGATGACCAGAGCTTGGAAAAGTTACTTTTTTGAACTACAGCTCCCATCAGCCTAATACAGTGGCCATGTTGCCTAGGGCTGATGGGAGTTGTAGTTCAAAAAAGTAACTTTTCCAAGCTCTGCGATGACATCAGTAATGTACAGAAGGCTCACATAAACTGGACTCTGGTCTAATGAGTTATCATCTATATGATTGGATTGGAACCTGAAGCCAGGGTTCAAGTCCCCACTCAGCCATGCAGTTCACTGGGCGACCTTGGGACAGTCACTGTATCTCAGGTTAATCTACCTCATAGGGTTGTTGTGAGGATAAATCGGGGAGTTCCTTGGAGGAAAGGCAGGATACATATGTTGGTTTGTATCCAATGTAAGTCACAGTCTCATCAGTGCACGGATGTCCAGTTGTGCAACAGGACTTCCCCCCTCCTCCCTCATGCCCCCTAATTCTGTTCTAGGAGTCCCCTCAATCCACTGGAGTAGATTTGAGGAGGGCACAGTGGGGCGGAGAGAGGAAGCCCCATTGCATAGACAGAAATCCTTGTGGTAATGGGATGTGTTAGTTAAATACTGCCCATAATAAATAAAAGAAATAAATCACTAACTCTGGTAAAAGGGGCACCAGGGCATCAACTGAAAAGAAACAGATTGCATTAGCTTAAGCATGCTTGCAAATTAGTCAGGGAAATAGACAAATCAAGGAACTAGAAGGTTGTTTGCAATGTTAATCCTACTTAGAGTAGGCCCGTTGAAATTAAAGGACATGTCTAACTAGGACAATTAATTTCAATGTGTCTACTCTGAGTAGGACATAGTTGGATACAATCCAGATATTTTTAGGGGGGATGGATAATGTTTAGTTTAAGATCTGTGAGCACTGTGATCTTTAAATTGTTTGCATTTTTATTAAATAATAGAGACTCCGCCCCTGCTCACATTGCTTGCTAACCTCACCTACAACCCTGCCCCCAACCCCTCCCCAGTTGCTGTGCCCCGATTAAACTAGGGGCAGGGAATCTTTTTGCTCCCATCCTGTGAGCCAACTTTAACAGGTGGGTGGGGCAACCCCAAAGTCAATCATATAACTGTAATGTCACATGACTGACACCTGTCAAGGTTGGCCCACAGGGTGGGAGCAGAAACAGTTCCCCACCATTGGTCTAATGAGTTAGTGTGTAGGATTTAGACCTGGCTATGCTTACCCCCTCTTCCCCTCTCCCCGTTATACCTGGCTAAGGGCCTCCTGCTTCCCCCCCTCACCTTTAGAGCTGGCTAAGGGCCTCTTTCTCCAGTCCCCTTTAGAAGTGACTAGGTCTCCCCACTTTCCCCCTCCCCTTTACAGCTGTCTAAGCCCCCCTGCTTTTCTCCCTCCCTTTTAAAGCTGGCTAAGCTTCTCCCTCACTTTCACCCCTCCCCTTTTAGTCCAGCCTGTCAGGAATGTTCCTCCATGGCTTGCCTGAATTGCTCCCAGCTGCCTCCTCCCTCCTCCACTGCCGTGATAGACTTCACAGCGCCACCTGTATGTTGGGCTGCAAACTGCAGGGTGATAGATTGAGAGCTTACAATTTTATTTGAATGTAGATATTTTTCTAATAGTGGTTTAACATTTTTAAAAGCAGTGTTTTAAAATTTATCATGCAGTATTACTAACATAGCACACTTTGTAGCATAACTAAATTTATTGGCTAACTTTGGCTTCGGGCCAAACTAGATCTCATGTTAGATGCATCTTTGCATTCCATGTGTTCAGTGCCAATGCACATTTTCTCTCAATGCAAATAACATCTTTGGATGAGTTATTTTCATCAGGAGATGGCAGGAAAGGGTTAAACTTCCCCTCCTTGCCTGCTGCAATCCTAATAATTATCAGCCTCCTTAGCTTCTATTTGCATTAAAAAAAACTCCAGTTACATGCAAAAATAATGTCAAGTCTCATTTGACCTTTAGAATCAGATCTTGAGTTGCAATCCTTCTTTCTTTGTTTCCTGTCTGAGTCCTAGCTCTCATTGAGGTAGTTAACCTGTGTCTAGCCTGTACCTAGGAACATAGAAAGCTGCCTTATACTGAGTGAGACCATTGGTCTATCTAGCTTACTATTACCTCCACTGACTCGCAATGGCTCTCCAGGGTCTCTCCCAGCCCTACCTGGAGATGCCAGGGATTGAACCGGGGACTTTCTGCACACAAGGCAGATGCTCTGCCACTAGCCTAAGTTCTACAGGTGGGAACTCAAACGATTGAATGCTCACATTTCTCTTTACAAAAAAAACCCCTAGATGAATGGAAGACAGGCATGTCCTGGCACCTAGTTTTCTATGTGCAGTGAATTTTGGGGTATGGCAGAGCATTCATGTGAGCAGTCTGAGGTGGTTCAGTCCAGACGCATGATGACCACCTTCATAAGAACAGTGGTGAATCATTGCCAGTGTTATCTGCTGTTATTTTATCGGCTGACTCCATCTCCAAGACCATAGCTGGAGCCCCCGCTTCATCCTTATGTACACAGTTTTAACCCAGTAAATGGCTGTTGCTGCCCACTCCATTCAATAGCCAGTCATTTTAATGTTTGGTTTGTATTACGTTTGAATGTTTTTATGTTGTCAAACACAGCCCTGATGTTTTGTGAGAGGGCGGTATATAAATACCTTTATAAATTAATACATATACAAATTAAAATTAACAAGTGAATGATAGATGCTCCCCACAAGGAAATGTTAAGGAGTCATTCAAGACATTACTTGATTTTCAGTGCAATCCTATGCCTGTTTATTTGAACATAAATTCCTCTATATTCAGCGAGGATTACAAATTGGTAAGAATCCATAGACTTCAGCCCTAGTGACTGAATGATCCTCAGTGTTGTCACTGGGATCATATTTCATATTTGCTTGATTTAAGATGCAATCCTATGTACCAGGCAGGGAAACCTGTGGCCCTTCAGATGGTATTGTACACCAACTCTCATAATCTCTGATTTTTGCCACGCTGGTTGGGGTTCTAAAAACGTCTGGAGGATCACGGGTTCTCTTCCATGCTGAACACACTTAACTGGAAGTAAGAAAGCAATCTTAAGTCTCATTTGGTAATGGAGGGACTACATGGATGAGTGGAGCCATCACCACATCTGAATCTCTGGTACTTGTGTCAGCCTTTTTTTTTTTTTTTTTTGCTGTGTCAGTTCCAGGCTAGTGCAACAGAGAGGTCCAGATTAAGCCCATTGCAGGTAGATGGCCTAGTTTAGAATTGAGTGGATCCTTGGCTGTCCCAGTTCTGCTCCTTTCTCACCTCCTCCCCATCCCAGAAAGACCCCATTTCAAGGGTTTCCACTGGCTTCCACCTGTCCCCACTGTTGGCAAGTATAGCAGAGACCTCCACAGTGGCAGACGTCCCCTGCCAACAGAGCCCAGAAGAGCTAAGCAAAGCTGCATCAAAACTCACTGCAGTAAGGCAGGTCAGGAGTTTGGAATGCTCCGAGTTCGGCCAAACTCAGTGGGTTTCCGTCTGAGTGTTATTTTGTCTTAAGAAATCTTTGTATTGTTTAGGTCTTCGTTTTGGCTGTTAGGTGCCCCCTCATCTTTTTACCCTCCAATCTGAAACAAATAATCATTAACGTGATGGATGATGCTAAAAAGAAATGAAAGAGAGTGATTGAAAAACTACAGCCACTACTTTCCATTTGTATTCACTTTTGCAAACAACATGGGAATATAACGACGCTAGGTCGATTGGACCAAAATGGTAAAACATGAAGTAATACAGAAAATAAACCAAAACTGTATTACTGTCTCAAAACATAAACCATCACTCATCCTGATGAAGAAAAATAAAATCAATGATATTTTCCAATTCATTTTGTTTTAGGCTTTTACTTTAAATCCATTAAAAATGCATTTTTTAACCTGCACATGCCCATTAGGAATAAATGACAAGCATTTATCAAATGTGGATTGCTCAAGCTGAACATAAGTTCTGCATCTGAAGATAAATATTGCAAAACATTATTAATAGATATGGGGCTGTGAATAGTTCCTGTGAGAACTAGTTGGCAAGCAGAAGGGAAGGCAAAACAAAACCATCTTTGTATAGAAGAAGTCAAGGCAACGTGAAAATTAGTTCTCTCCATGTATGTATGTGTGTCTGTCTTGATGACACTTAGGCCAAAATTGTCCAAAGGCCTAGCTTGTGCCTTTGAACATGACTAACAGGCATCAGTCTGTCCTTAGTAGGAGCCCAGGATGGCAAACAAAAGCACTAAAACACTCTAAAACAACATAAAAACAAACTTTAATGCATCCTTAAAAATATATTAAAACAAAACATTTTTTAAAAAAACTTTAAAACATGTTTTTTTAAAAAGCTTTAAAAACATCTTAAAAAGCAATTTCAACACAGACGCAGACTGGGATAAGGTCTCTAATTAAAAGGCTTCTTGAAAGAGGAAGGTCTTCAGTAGGTACCAAAAAGATAACAGAGATGACGCCTGTCTAATATTTAAGGGGAGGGAATTCCAAAGGGTAGGTGCTTCTACACTAAAAGCCCAATTCCTATGTTGTGCGGAACAGACCTGTGGATAAGATGATATCTTCAGGAGGCCCTCACTTGCAGACCATAGTGATTGACTGGGTATATAAGGGGTAAGACGATCTTTCAGGTATCCTGATCCCAAGCTGTATAGGGCTTAATGTATCAAAACCAGATCCTTGAACTTAGCCTGGTAGCTAATAGGTAGCCAGCTCAATTCTTTCAGGAGCAGAGTGACATGTTTGCAATACTCTGCCCCAGTGAGCAGTCTTTCCACTGCTTTTTGCCCCAGCTGCAGCTTCTGGACCAACCTCAAGGGTAGCCCCACATAGAGCACGTTACAGTAATCCAGTCTGGAGGTTACCAGTACATGGACGACCATGGTAAGGCTATCTCAGTCCAGAAAGGGCCACAGCCGAAGCTGGTAAAAGGCACTCCTAGTCACGGAGGTCACCTTGGCTTCTAGCAACAAAGATGGATGCAGGAGCATCCCCAGACTACGAACCTGCTCTTTCAGAGGGAGTATGACCCCATCCAAAACAGGCAACTGACCAGTTATCTGAACTTGCGAACCACCAACCCACAGCGCCTCCATCTTGCTAGGATTCAGACTCAGTTTATTGGCCCTCATCCAGCCCACCACCAAGTCCAGGAACTGGTTCAGGGCTTTCATGGCTTCTCCCAATTCAGATGTTACAGAGAAATAGAGCTGGGTATCATCAGCGCATTACTGACACCTCACCCCATATCTCCTGATGACCACTCTCAAGGGATTGATATAGATGTTAAACAGGATGGTGGACAAGATGGTACCCTGTGGCACCCCATAGCACAACTGTCGGGACGGAAAGACAATCACCGAGTGCTATTCTCTGAAAATGACCCTGGCTCCAATACCCATCTCACCAAGTCAGCCCAGGTCTCAAAATCCACTGAGAAATCAGGTAAGAATAACAGGGTCGCACTCCTTCTGTCCTCCTGATAAAGGTCATTCATCAGGGCAACCAAGGCCGATTCAGTCTCATAACCAGGCCTGAACCCAGATTGGAATGGGTCAAGATAATCTGTTTCATCCAAGAGTGCTTGCAATTGCTGCGCTACAACCATCTCAGTCACCTTCCCTAAAAAGGGAGTATTTGCAACTGGGCGGCAGTTGTCACAAACCAATGGGTCAAAGGTGGGCTTTTTCAGGAGCAGTTGGATCACTGCCTCTTTCAGGGTGGCTGAAACAACTCCCTCCTGCAATGACGTGTTGACCACACCCTGGATCCACTCTGTCAAACCCCCTCATCAAGCTTTAATAATTCAAGACAGACAAGGGTTAAGTGGTTATGTGGCTGGCCACATCATCACAAGCACGTTGTCCACATTATCAGGCTGCATCAACTGAAACTGATCTCAAGAAGTTGCAGCAGATGTTGCATTGGACACCTCACAGGGGACCACCGTAGATGTGGATGTGGCATCGAGACTGCTAACAACGTCAGCAACGTTACCCTCAAAGTGCCTTGCAAACAATTCATAGTGGACCTCTGAAGGGTCTAAAACTCCATTTGCTGGAGTTGATGTCAATAGACCCCTGACAATATGGAAAAGTTCCACTGGATGGCTACTTCAGGATATGAGGAAGTGGGCCTTCTTTGCCGCCCTCACTGCCACACAGTAGGCACAGTTATGATGTTTTACTTGTGCCCGATCAGCCTCATAGCATGTCTTTCACTACTTGCACTCATGCCATCGTCCAGCCTGTTTCATTGCCCTTAGTTCACTGGTGTACCAAGGGGCAAACTGGGCTTCACAATGCCAGAGAGGG
Organism: Rhineura floridana; assembly: GCF_030035675.1. Taxonomy (NCBI): domain Eukaryota; kingdom Metazoa; phylum Chordata; class Lepidosauria; order Squamata; family Rhineuridae; genus Rhineura; species Rhineura floridana. The sequence goes on along the minus strand of NC_084482.1, from coordinate 168,987,403 downwards.
CACTCAGGGGCAACCATGTCAAGAGCCCAGTGTGCCTTGCTGTTCCATAGCGTGACAAAAGCTTCAACAGCTCTCTCTACTGGGAACTCCCCCAGGGCATTCAGGAATCCAGTGGATTCCATTAGTCTCTGAACTATAAAATGCATTATATTAGGGGAAATTGCTTACAAATTTGTGTGAATCAGACAAAACCACATACACAAAGGTATTGATTCGTAGAAATCTGCACTAAAATGCTAACAAGTTTTCACAAGGACTTAAAGAGAAAAAAACATTACACACTGATGCAGAAATGTGGGCAACTGAACTTTAGTCTGGAAAAATGTCTCTCCCATCCCTAGCAGAGAGGCAGGGTGGATGTAGCCCCGATTCTGCAGTTGTGGTGGAGGGTGTAAGGATAACGGAAAACAGAAGGGAGTGATGAGATGGTTGCATGGTGGATGCATCTACCAGGTTGCTGCTGGGAATGAAAAGTGGAGATGTTTCTGGGGAATTGCCTTCTTTATGTCAGGAGAGAGAGGGACGGAGAGAGGGGAGGGAAGGGGGTAAGTCAGAAAGATGGATGGATGGTTAGGTAAATAGACAGATAGATGTACAAAGAGAAATCCATTTCCCAGGCTCTCTTCTTGGCTTGTCAACCTCACTCTGTTACTAGAAGATACCACTATCAGAGATTAAATGCTGCAGTTCTAATTTCTGAGGCTAAAAGGTGCTTCAGGATGACATGGGATTTTACAGCATCTGGACAAAACACTCTTGGGGTGTAGCACATACAGCTGCTGAGCATTTTGGCTGCATTCTCTAAGAGCTTGTAGTTATCTGCTCTGGTCCCATCCTGTATAGACTGATTTCCTAACTTCATCAAAGGGCCACTTAATTTAGATAGAGGCAACTATCTCAGATGAAGAAATGGAAAGAACAGAACACTGAAGTCCTACCCCAGAATTCTTTTTCTGCATTTAATTAAAACACCAGGAGGAGACTGAGAACCAACATGCTAGCTCTGTCCCTGTTGCCATCCCTCTCACCCTCCATGCATTGGAGGGTTAACATCTGCATCAGGGAACCTCTTCTACCCCTGATCTTCCACAGTTCTAAATTAGGAAGCCTACGTGAGTAGAGCTGATTAAACAGAGAAGCAGAATGCATGTGTAACACCTATGGGGTATTGGTTTGGCTCAGTGGGTGGGGAAACCTTAAGGAAGCAGCTGTACTTGTGAGTTTTATATCAGAAAGAGAGAGAGACGGGACTGGAGAAGGAGCTGTTATTGCCAGGAAGCAAGAATTAGCCTTAGGCCTCATTTGAATTAGATAATGGAATGTTAATTTATGTGTATAGGAGGGAATGGAAGAGTAAATTCCTTTTAGTGGCTTTATGTATGTGTATTTATCATGTATTTTATTTAGGGCTTAAAGTTTTGTGTGTGAGAACCCCTGATCTTCCTATCCTGGAATTTCTGCAACCAACCTCTGCACTGGTGTCATGCTGGATGCGTAGAAGTTTGGGAATTATTACAGTCTGAAGACATATGTTATATTCTTTTGGGATATGTTACATGGTTTTTGCCATTTTTGCTATCTGATTTAAACTTTCAAAAATCTTATAAAATTGTAATTGTGTTCGTAGTATTCATTTACAAAGTAGCCCCATAGAACCCAAGAGACTGGTACACATGGACAGGGCTAGAAATCTCTATACTGAAGAAAAGAATAGTGCAAGTTTATGAAGTGAGTTGATGAAGAGTACAGACTCCTCAGCAGATTATTTTATTTTTTTCTGGGATTCAGTATATATCAGGATGCAGACTTCTAAAATAGCATTTGCGTTAATGAGGTCTTAGCCACTATCAAGATGTGTGATATTGCCCAAAACATTATTACAGAGCACAGAGGTATACACAAACCCAGAAATGCGTTCTTCAGTGTAAAAAGCTGCATGAAGTGTGTGGTGATATTTTTATTTATTTATTATTAAATTTATATCCTGCCCTCCCTCCCAGAAGGAGCCCCGGGCAGCAAACAAAAACACTAAAATCACTCTAAAACATGATCAAACAAAACCCCTTTAAAAACATATTCAAACAAAACTTATTTAAAAACAGCTTTTTAAAAAAAAAAAAAAAACAGCTTTAAAACATATTAAAAAGCAATTCCAACACAGAGACAGACTGGGATAAGGTCTCTGATTAAAAGCTTGTCTTCAGTAGGCAATGAAAAGATAACAGAGATTATTGTTATTAGAGAAAGGGCCATAGCTCATTGATAGAGCACATACTTTGTGTAGAAAAAGTCCAAGTTTCAATCCCCAGGCATGGATGGCATGGCAGTGCATGGTATCTGACTAACTCATACTTGACTTATCTTTTAAGTCCATTGATTTCAGTGGGTCTGTTTTGAATATGGTTTAGTCAGATACTACCCAACATGGGGACTGAAACTTAGTCTTCTTTTGCACTGGTTTCCATTTATTTCAGTGGGTCTGCTCTGAGTGTAACTTAGTGGGATAACACCCTCTCATCAGAAACCCTGAAGAACTGCTGCCTGCCAGCTAACTGCTGCCTGCCTAAACTAAAGGGGCCAATGGTCTGACTATGTTATTTTTGAAAATAACTAGACAAACATGATCAGAGAGGTGTTTCAAAGCTGAGTTTGTTGGGTCTGTAGAAAGAAAAGGAATAATGAGACAGCAGTGCACTGCCCATACCTCTAAGAAGGAGAAATGCCAGGGTCTAAATGCGGCCCACCAGGCCTCCCTATCTGGCCCTCAGAAGTCTTCCCATACTGCTTTTCACTGCCCCTGCTTCATACCCTCTTCCAGGGCTGGTTCTAAAAGGTGGCCAGATGGGGCACTGGTCTGACGGCCCCTGGAGCTACAGGGGGCCCCTCAGCTGCCCCTCCACTCCCCTTCCGCGATCTGCGGCCCTCACCTATCTGCTGTCTTTTACCATTGCCCTTAACAAAGATGGTGGCCGCGGTTTCCCTAAGGTACTGAAGCGCCTGCCGCCATTTTAGTTGATGGCAGAGATGCGTGTGCGCATAGCATGCACGCGTGCCATCAACAAAGATCGCAGCGGAGGTGTCATCCCCTTAGGGAAACCATGGCCACCATCTTCATTAAGGGCAATGTTAAAAGACAGCAGACAGGTAGGTGGGAGGCATCGGGGGCCGCATGCTTGCATGTGCCTGCACGCGTACGGGCACACACACACGCCAGGACCCGGGGCAAGCTGATGCCCAAAGGCCCCGGCATGCCTGGAGCCAGCCCTGCCCTCTTCAATGGTTTGGCCTGGTGAAAGGTGTCCTTGAACTGTGCTAATGCCTCTTGCTTGCCTGGGCAAAGGATGGAGAGATGTGTATGTAGCACTGCACCAAGGATATGCTGACGATAAACTATAGCAAATCTAAGATTGTAGTCTTTGGCAGGAAGCGATTCCATCATCGGTGGGCAGTAAATGATACACCCATCGAACAGGTCCTCTCATATAGATATTTGGGAATAACCTTTCATTCCTCTGGTCTTTGGCACCGTCAGGCAGAAAAGGCTAGTGCGACTGCCAACAGGACTACCAAGGCCCTCTTATCATTTTTTTATTTGAATGGGGGCCAATACGTGCCTTCTGCGCTTCAAGTGATGATTTCCCAACTATTATATGGTGCACAGGTCAGCACTTATGGCTCCTATGCTCCCCTAGAAACCGTGCAGTCTAAATTTCTTAGGAGCATTTTTGGTACTCCCCCATGTGTTTCTAATGTGAAGCTCCGTTTAGAGGCTGGCCTCCCTTCTATTGAGGCTCATATCTGGATACTTAAATTCAGGTACTGGTTTAAATTGGTTTATGCTCCAGTAGGATTGCCCCCCCTTGTGCTGCTGGATTCTCACCAGTCAAAATGGAAGAAATCTCTATTTTATAAACTGGCACGCCTAGGTTTCCCCCCCCCCCCATCTATCCTAGCCTCGGGTCCAACAAAGGCCATGACGGATATCAAGCAGAGAATCCTTGATATGGAATGCTAACAGCATTTATCTCTTGCTGATAATAATTCTGTTTGCACTTTAAGTTTAAAGCCTTTCTCCTTAGCGCAGTATTTAATCTCTCTCCAATATCCAAGATTGAGAAAGGCATTTACACTGGCTAAATACAATGTTCTTCCATCTTCCTTTTTGGAGGGTAGATATCATAAAATCCCACAATCTGATCGTTATTGCCCTTGTGACACTGGTGCCATTGAGACGGCAACGCATGTATTGTTAGACTGCATATTCTACAATGAGCTTCGCAGTCGCTTTATTTCCCCTTTGCTTCAGAAATTGCCAGGTAGGGATGTAACTTCCTATATGCGTTTTTTATTTGCAGACTTAGATCCTTCTATCACATACAGAGTCGCACAATTTTTTGCCACTGCTATGGATCAGCGTAAAATATTTGTAAACTAGGGATGGTCACATTTTATGATATTTGTTAAATCATTTTATATTTGCCCCTTTTAAATATTGTCTGTATAGCCAATTATATATCCTAGATATGTAATATACATGTTACTTTTATGTTTTTTTTCTTCTGGTCATTGACCGTAATAAACCATTCTTGTTGTTGATGTGTATGTAGAAATCTGTGATTTTTGTTTCTCTGGAAAGCAGCCTACTGTACAAAAGCAAGTCACATTCATTGTCCTGTCCACTTTTTGGGCTCTAGCTAGCCCTACCAACTACAGGTCTGTGTCTCTTCCCCCCCCCATGGTTGTCCATGTGATGCGTCCCTCCCTGGATCTCCCTGTCAGGTTCCTACCTGCTCGTGGTTACTGCCTGTCTCTAGGCACCACCAGGGACTCCACCAGTCCGGACCGCACTCTCTTATGGTTTACCTATCCGCTCTAGCACAGATCTCAACAGATCCCCCTGCTGGCAACCACCAGTAACGTCCCAATACTAGTATTCCCAGAGACTCTGAATACTGGTATTGTTATTCTCTTCACCGCTGCCACCATTTGTTACAGTTCCCCTTCAGCCTTGGTCATTACCTTACCCTCCCTTCTGGTCTGTGAAACCCCAGCCAAGGATCAGGCCTTTGGTAAACCAAATTAAGTATTTATTACAGATAACAAAGCTAACAAGATTAACAAGATTTCTTCTTAAGGCACATAAGCATATGGTTTTACTCAATACTAATCTGAACTCCACCTCCCTCCTGGTAAACAACTCTCTAAACCCCACCAAGCAATCCACTCTTTCTCTTCTTCCCCCTATTCCACTCTCACTCTTCCTTTTATACATTCAGCCATTTTAAACACTCAGCCAATCATCTCGCATTCTACTGCCCATTCACTCCCCCTCTTTCACTCCACTTACCATGTATCTTCTAAAACAACAACACTTACCATATATACATTAATATAGGAACATCACATTTCCCCCCCCCTTAAACAACAGCAGAGTATTATTCCTGTTCCAGGATTTATACGTCGCGTTAACAAATAAAAGTCTGTATGGGGAAAATGTCTTTCTTTGTTCCTCTGTCTGGTCACGCCACTGCAGTCCCAGCCACTTGCCTGGAAAGTCCATCGGCCAGTACATTGTCCTTGCCTTTGATGAACTGGAAGTCCACTTGATAGTCCTGTAGGGCCCAGGACCACCTCTGCAGCATAGTGTTATGGTTTTTCATAGTCTGCAACCATAACAAGGCCCGATGATCTGTAGTCACTGTGAATCTTCGTCCCCACACGTATGGGTGCAACTTGTTCAGTCCCCACACGACCGCTAGGCACTCCTTCTGGACCGACGAATAGTTTTTCTCCCTCGGCGTCAGCTTGCGACTCAGGTACGCAACTGGATGTCTGGTGCCTTCTCTCTCCTGCAGCAAGACGACTCCCAGCGCGAGGTCCGATGAATCTGTAGCCATGATGAATGGTTTCTCATAGTCTGGTGCTATTAATATGGGTCCTTGGCACAAGGCTTGCTTCAGTAGATCAAAAGCCTTCTGACATTCATCCGTCCATACCACACGCTCAGAACACTTCTTCTTTGTAAATTCGTGCAAGGGGGTTGCTATTTCCCCAAAATTTCTCACAAACTTCCTATAAAATCCAGCCACACCCAGAAATGCCCTTACTTGTTTTTTGGTTAAGGGGATCGGCCACGCTTGTATTGCCTCCACCTTGCTCCATAAGGGGGTGATTTTCCCACTCCCCACCTTATGTCCTAAATAGATTACTTCCTTTAGTCCAAACTGGCATTTCTTAGCTTTTATTGTGAGGCCTACTTTTTTTAAGGCCTCCAATACTGTTGTCAGGTGTTGGACATGCTCAGGCACCGACTTGCTAAAAATGGCCACGTCATCGATATAGGCCACTGCAAAATCTGACATGCCTCGCAACACAGTATTGATTAGCCTCTGAAATGAACTTGGTGAGTTCCTTAGTCCCATGGGTAAGGTCACAAACTCATATAACCCATCTGGTGTACTGAAGGCAGTTTTGGCTCTGGATTGCTCGTCTAGTTCCATTTGCCAAAATCCTTTACAGAGGTCTAACGTAGAGATAATGGTTGCTGCCCCCAATAACTCTAACATTGCGTCTACCCTAGGCATAGGATACGCATCTGGGACAGTAATTTTATTGATTAGCCGATAATCAATGCAAAACCTTGTTGTTCCATCTTTTTTCGGAACCAGGACAATACTTGAGGCCCAGGGACTGATGGATTCCCTGATCACTCCTAATTCCAGCATATCTTCCACCTCCTTTTTGATCTCATTCAAAACGTTCCCATTCACACGGTACGGAACAGATCTGATTGGGGCATGATCTCCAGTATCAATGGAATGTATAACTATACTGGTTCGGCCAGGTTTGTTGCTAAAGAGATTCCTATAAGTTTTCAAAACTCTCAGAATCTCTTCTTTTACTTCCTCCTTCACCTCCTCTGACCATTCCACTTGATCTACCCCTCCTTTGTCTTTGCTTTCCTGTACCAAATCTGGAAGTTCAGGCCCACTTCCCTCAGGGAATAAGGTAACTTGCAACACCTTTGCATCCCTGGTATGGTAAGGCTTTAACATATTTACATGAACCACTTTGCTTTTGTTTAATTGGTCTGTGGTGATTACATATGTCACTGTGTCAAGCCTTTCTCTGATGGTATATGGTCCTTCCCAGTTAGCCTGTAATTTGTCATGTTTCCTGGGTATGAACGCCATAACCATATCTCCCACATCATACACACGTTCTCTGGCTGTTCTGTCATACCAGTAACTTTGCTTCTCCTGTGCATGACTCAAATTCTCTTTCACTACTTCCATCATTGATGTTAATTTATTGCGGAATTCCAATACAAAATCTACTACAGAAGTTTTGTACTCTCCCAGAGTTCCTTCCCATGAATTTTTTAGCAGTTCCAAAGGTCCCCTCACTTTTCTAGTGAACATGAGTTCAAAGGGTGAGAAGCCTGTTGACTCCTGAGGGACTTCTCTGTATGCAAATAAGAAGCATCCCAAACGTTCATCCCAGTCTTGTGGGTGATCTTGAACATAGCTTCTTATCATGCCCTTCAAAACTCCATTGAATCTCTCAGTTAGCCCATTAGTGGCGGGATGGTAAGTAGTGGTCTTTAGATGTTTTAGACCACAACATTTCCACATACATTGCATCACTTCTCCCATGAATACACTGCCTTGATCTGTCAGCACTTCATGAGGGAAACCCAGCCTCATAAAGATTTTTAATAAAGCCTCTGCCACTACAGGGGCTTCTACAGATCTCAGTGCTTCTGTGTCTGGGTACCTGGTGGCAAAATCCACCACCACCACTAGATATTTCTTGCCATGCCTTGTGGGTTTGGAAAAAGGGCCCACCAAATCTATTCCCACTCTATAAAAGCGTTGCCCAATTATAGGAAGGGGCTTTAAGGGTGCCTTGGTCTTTACTCCACTCTTTCCCACCTTTTGGCATATTCCACAAGATAGACAATGTTGTTTCACATCCTTGGAGATATTTGGCCAATAATAATGTGCAGCCAATCTCCTCTTGGTCTTTTTTATTCCCAGATGTCCTGCACATGGGACATCGTGGGCTACCTCTAGCAATCTGGTTCTGTATTTGCTAGGTACTAACAATTGCTTCACTGGTTCACATTCATCCTTTCTCTCAGCAGGCATCCACAGTCTATATAAAATCCCATTCTCACACACAACTTGATTCCTCAGTTTGTCAGTGAAAGGAATCTGTTGGGTCAGCGCTTGTTCCTTTATCTGCTTCAGACTTATATCTTTATGCAGCTCTTCCCTGAATTGATCTGCTTCTTCCCCAGAGACCACTTGATACAGTTTGCCTTCTTCAGCAGGCCTGCTAGTGGTTGCTATGGTGACCTGAAGCTGGTTAACAGATTTCACCCTGTTTGTTTCAGCCCCCCTTAATATGGCTTCTTTTTCTCTGCCAATTTGCTGTCTGGTCACTACATATATTTTCCCCTGTGCCCCCATAACATCTCTTCCCAGTATTACTGGTTCTTGTTGCTGGGCATTAATACCAACTTTATATTGGCCCTTTCGACCTCTCCATTCCATTTTCACTAGGGCCACAGGCAAACTCTCTGGTTGACCCCTCACTCCTTGGATAGTCACTGTTTCCTGAGGTAATATTTCTTCAAATTTTATTAAATCTGGCCTCAGTAACGTCTGAGCGGCACCAGTGTCAAGCAATGCCCAATAAGTTGCCCCTTGTACACTCACTTCCTCTCTCAGACTTGAATCAAGGTCTGTTACTTCTGTCCAGTTTATCTGGCAAAACTGAACCTTTTCCGCTGTTTCTAAAGCCTTGGGCTCTGTTTTCACTGCCCTTGTCTGAGCAGGATTACTAATGGGGTTGGCAACCTCACATTGAAAACGTAGGTGCCTCGGTCTACCACATTTGTAGCATAATTTCTCCTCACTTTTAGGGTACACAGATCCACTCTGGGGTGTCCTGTGCCCTTCAGATTTTACTGGAGGACTCACTCGCTGTGGTACCACATCCCTTCTGCCAGCACTATATGGTCTGGGTTTAAACTCTCTTGATGTTTTCCCCACCCAGCCAGTTCTATTGGAGGCGAAGTGATCCGCCATCTCTGCGGCCTCCTGCACAGATGTAGGGGAACGGTCTTTGACCAGGAGCCTTATTTCTGGTGGTAACTGATGGTATAATTGATCCAGTATCATGAGGCTTTTCACCTCTTCCACTGACTGAGCTTTGGCACTACTCATCCACTTTCCAAATATATCTATCAACTTTGCTCCCAGTTCCACAAAAGACCTCCCTGTCTGTATCTGGCAGTTTCTGAAAAGCTTTCTAAAATGATCAGGCCCCAGTCTGAATCTTTTAAACACTGCTTCTTTGAATTCAGCATAGGTGACGGGCCTGTCTGAGGGGAAATATTGGTATACCTCAGCCAATTCCCCTTTAATCAGGTTTGATAAATACTGCATGTATTTATCTTCAGGTAGCCCCCACAACTGAGCAGCTTTTTCAAAGGTGCTGAGGTAAATTTGAGGATCTTGACCAGGCTCATAGACAGCAAAGTCCTTTGGAGTAATTTTTATTTTTGCTCCATCTCTCTCTTTCCTTGTCTCCTCAGAGTGAAATTTCTCTCTATCAAATTTTAACTTTTCTACTTGTAATTCAGCATCCAATGCTCGTTGCTTCTCCCTCTCCTCAAACCCCAATCTCATTCTCTCAATTTCCAACTCCCTCTGTTTTTCCTTCTCTGCACCTTCCATCCTCAATCTCTCAGCTTCCATCTTCAATCTCTCAGCTTCCAACTCCCTCTGCTTGTCTTTTTCCTCAGCCTCCCATCTTAACTTCTCTCTCAAGTACTCTATATAAGCGGGATTGCTTAAATATCCTTCTGGGGTCTCTTCCCTGACAGGTTGTTTTTGCTGGGCAGTAGCAAATCCTATAAGTGCTACCCTCAATTCATCTACCCCTTTACCCTCGTGAGGTAAATTGAATGTTATGCACTTCTCCACCAGCTCCTCTCTTTTCATTTTTATGTATTCAGCCATGGTGTTTGAGTTCACTCACTCTTTGCCACACACTCTTTGCCAGTCACTCTCACAAGTAATCTTGTTTTGTTATTTCTGTTTGCCACACTATTGTTAGGGATTCTCTAGTATTCGTATCTGGATTGTCTGTTGTTCGTATCCCACCGCTACTGCCACCACCTGTGATGCGTCCCCCCCTGGCTCTCCCTGTCAGGTTCCTACCTGCTCGTGGTTACTGCCTGTCTCTAGGCACCACCAGGGACTCCACCAGTCCGGACCGCACTCTCTTATGGTTTACCTATGCGCTCTAGCACAGATCTCAACAGATCCCCCTGCTAGGCAACCACCAGTAACGTCCCAATACTAGTATTCCCAGAGACTCTGAATACTGGTATTGTTATTCTCTTCACCGCTGCCACCATTTGTTACAGTTCCCCTTCAGCCTTGGTCATTACCTTACCCTCCCTTCTGGTCTGTGAAACCCCAGCCAAGGATCAGGCCTTTGGTAAACCAAATTAAGTATTTATTACAGATAACAAAGCTAACAAGATTAACAAGATTTCTTCTTAAGGCACATAAGCATATGGTTTTACTCAATACTAATCCGAACTCCACCTCCCTCCTGGTAAACAACTCTCTAAACCCCACCAAGCAATCCACTCTTTCTCTTCTTCCCCCTATTCCACTCTCACTCTTCCTTTTATACATTCAGCCATTTTAAACACTCAGCCAATCATCTCGCATTCTACTGCCCATTTACTCCCACTCTTTCACTCCACTTACCATGTATCTTTTAAAACAACAACACTTACCATATATACATTAATATAGGAACATCACAGTCCACGAGGCAATGCAGCCCACAGGCTTTAAAAAAGGGTTCCCAGCCCTGCTGTCAAATATACTTCCTTCCATTGCTTTTTGTGTGAGTATCCATAGCTCTCACCTTGTTCCTTTTTGTTTTCTTTGGACCTGGTCTTTGGGTTATAAAGACTGAGGCCTTATCTTGATAGATGTTCTGCAACAAGTAGCCTACCATACTGACACATTTTCCTGTCTCAATCAGAAATACTTGTGGAAGACTGATAGAAATCAGTGCTGTTAAGTGAGTCAAGATACAGCTCATCAAGGCGGAAAGAAGGAATGGAGAAGTCAGAGCAACCAGGCCTGTTTAAACTAACTCCAGTTTTTAATGTTCAGGGCAGCTCAGTTGTTGCTACCCTTTCCAGCAGTAAGGAGAACTGATTGCCCATAGCATGTTAAGAAATACATAGATAGATACATAAGTTCATTAAGAAAGAGTACCCATTTTCACTTGCACAGTAAAAATGGAAATGATTTCCCACCTCATTAAGTTAGTAAATGAAAGGATACGGAGTGGACAGCATATGGCTAGATTTGCTTAATTGATGCCAAAAAAAAAACGGATAGGAGATTTTTCATCCATCAAATCAAGAAAGCCTGAAAAAGCAGGAAGGTGCAAGTTTTACATTCCCATTGTAAAATTACAGAACCATTTAACATACTAGCCAAGATTTATAGAGATATGGGGTGGAAGTTCTGAAACATGTCCTTAGCACTGACTTCGCTAAAGTCTGATTCCTGCAGAGAATGACATATCACCAAATATAGCCTCTAGAAATGTTTCCTCTGTTACAGATCTGCTGTACCTTGTTAAGTCTCTTTGGTACTGGGAGGTAATTATTTTAGCAGTGATAGAGGTCAGGATCGGGGGGGGGAGAATGTACATGAGTGATATTATAATTACATAGTTTGCAGTTAAATCACCATCTCTGCCACATACTACAAGATATGGCCATCAAGTAAACCTACACAGAATGTGCATAAACTGTGACAGCATAAGGAATTTGGGAATCCAAAAAATTAGTCCAAGAATGGTTTTCTTTAGTACAATAGAAAGCCAAATTAGATATATAGCACAACATTGCTTGCCTGGACATTTCTGCACATGCAGGTAAATTTAGCTCCAACCCGTTGAAAGGAATCACAGTTGGATGAGGAGTCACATATAGGATGATATAAGATAAGGGGATGGAGCTTGAGGATTCCAGGATCTTACACAACCTACTCCAAAGGAAGATGTTAAATATAGGGTCCTGATTTAAGATGGAAAGTATATAACTAGAGATGTCTATTGCAGATAAGTCATTTAAAGTCTGACTGGTATGTCAGGTCTTTATCTTGGACTGCAGGAAGACATTATTATTATTAAAATTTATATCCCACCCTTCCTCCCAGAAAGAGCCCAGGAGGAGAAATGAATTGTCCAATTCAGGTATTTACACTGGAGATTAAAATGTATCTAACTGTTATGTCCATAAGATGATCACGAGAAGAAAGAATCTCATTGGACTCAAGCAGAGGTACAAAACAATATTGTATGTCATATTATAAAGATCTATTATTTTAAAGCAGCCTTTGCCAAACTGATGCCTTCCACTCCCATCATGCCTTGCCAGAGCTGTGATGAAGATGCCAAATCATCTGGTAACGTTGTTATATACAATTACAACTTTGCTGAATCTCATACCAAAGTAACATTCTCAAAGGTGCATTTTTTAACAATAACACTCAGGATGCTGCAGTAACTTCTGTAAGTTAGAATGTGACATAACTGTGTCCTTGAGAAAGGTCCCCCCCCAAACACATAGAGTCTTGTCCCTCCCCTTTTTTGCCTCCTAGTGGTGCTACCCCAGTCCTGTGGCTTAGGGTTACCAGATGTCCGGTTTTTGGCCACGTGCTCTGGCTTTTGGGGGTCCTCTCTGGGTCTCCCTAAAGAATCCTGTGAAGTATAGTTTCCCCCTCACAGTTATAGTTCCCAGCACCCTTAAACTACAGTTCCCATGATTCTGTGGTGGGATTCATGTGCTTCAAATGGGTGTTGAATGTACTTTAAATGAATGGTGTGGATCTGCCCTAGGTATGATATGCATTCATTAGTGAATTGAGAAGAACAGTTTTAAAAGATACCTTTTTTAAATGGGGGAAGTGCTGTAGCTCTGTGGTAGGGTATATGCTTTGCATGGAAAGGTCCAAAATTCAATTTCTGGAAAAGACTATTGCCTGGAATCCTGGACAGACAATGCTAGTCCATGTCATCAGTACTGAGCTAGATAGTATCATCTAGATAGCTGAGTTGGTATAAGGTAGATTCCTTTGTTCCTAAAAGTGGAAAGAGACCCAAGGGCCACAGTGACTCCAAGATTTATTTATGTATTTTATTTACAATATTTCTGTACTGCTTTATTGTAAAAAAAATCTAAAAGGGGTTTACAGAAGGAATTAAAAAAATAAAATTATTGGGAAAAACAATTAAAGACAGGTATTTAAATACATTCAAAATAATAAAACCAACAATGAGTTAAAAATAGATTAAAAAAATAATAGCTTCTACATGCCTGGGTAGGTTTGCCTAAACAAAAATGTTTTTAGCAGGTGCTGTAAACAGTGCAAGGAAGGTGTTTGCCTAATCTCAATAGGCAGGGAGTTCTAAAGTGTAGGTGCTGCCACACTAAAGGATTGATTTCTTACAGGAGCAGAACCAAGTACTATGTGGCACTTGTAAAATGGAAAGCCCACCTTGAACTTGGCCTGGTAGCAAATCAGCAACCAGTGCAGATTTCAGAGCAGAGGTTTTAGGGTCTCACTCTTGTCAGCAATCATGCCACAGCATTCTGGGTCAGATTGTGCTGCACAGGGATTTCTGTAACCTTGGCTGACTGACTGCCAGAAGTTTTTTAGTTTGGTTTTTGGTTAGGAATCCTGACTGGTTGCGAGATGCTGAGTTTTCTGCCTTACTCATAGGAATTTTGTTGTTGTTGGTATGGTATTGCATCTAGGAAATAATCACTTCCTTTTATTTTTATTTTTGTTTCCACTTCATTTACATTTAACCTCACTCACTTACATCCATAGAAGCAACAACAGTGGTTCCATGAGCTCAGCTCAACCCCCTTAAACCAACTGATGATTCACCTTGTTGGTTGCATGACGGTTTGTTTCTTGCCCAATAGTGGTAAAGGAGAATTCACATACTGGGAAGTGTAGCTGCAATTGTTGTTGTTCCCAAGCTGCTGTCTCTGAAGGTATATCAAAGCATGTGTGTTTTCTCTCTGTCAGTTATTACTCACTGAAATTGGATTGGCTGTCAAAGTGAGTTTATTGCAGCCCACAACGTAGACAGAAAAGGCTAGATAATCTTCTTACTCTTTATTCATTTCTCAGACCTCTTTCAGAAGTGAAGGGTCAAATCTGTAAAGAAGTATGGAGTAGCCATGTTGAAAGGTACAGACAGGGCATTGCAGTCAGGGGGTTGCCAACCCTGCTTGGATATGGATATCTTTGCAGAGGATCCCTAGTCAAGCTTTACCAGTAGCACAATCCAAACCATATCTATTCAGAAGTGAGTTCTGAGGGCCTTAGTAAGTGTGTTTAAAATTGCAGCCTTCAGGGGTATCCATCTTTACTCCTGAGGGCTCCCATCTAACACCTCCATGACACTAGGCTCCTTTGTTCCTACAATGGCCTTCTGGTTACTGGCCTGGCGTGAGGGCACTTAAATCCTTCTTGCCAGAATCAAGTAGCCTAGATTACATGTTCCTTACCCAGGCTCTATCTTTCAGCTAAGGTTTCTATCTTAATTTCCAGTCAGATAAATGTTTTTGTTTGAACTGTATGCTCCAAGCAACTGTGGTTGATGCTTAATGTATCATGCTTAATAACATCACTTGGGCCCACCCCTGTGATATCACCACAGCCCATCCCCATGACATCAGTATGACCTGCCCCCATGACATCACTAGGGCCCGCCCCTGAAATCTCAAGTTTTGGGATGCTTCTGACCTGGCAATCCTACTGTGGCTGGATGTCAGATCCTGTCCCCCAACACTCTGGAGCAGATTTTGAAGGTGCATTTGAAGGTAGGGATGTCAGAAAATTCAGATAATAATGGAACAGGAAGTGGAAAGTGCTGTAGTTTGCATGTTTGTGGTCAGGAATGCAAATCAGACAACTGAATATGATGAATATTTGTTCACATTGTTGTTTTTTAAAGTCCACAAATGGTATGTAATTAATAATATGGGGGTTAAAATGTTTTGACATTTCTCTTACATTGAAATGAATGTAAATTACATAAATAAGAACATAAGAACATAAGAACATAAGAACATAAGAAGAGCCTGCTGGATCAGGCCAGTGGCCCATCTAGTCCAGCATCCTGTTCTCACAGTGGCCAACCAGGTGCCTGGGGGAAGCCCACAAGCAGAACCCGAGTGCAAGAACACTCTCCGCTCCTGAGGCTTCCGGCAACTGGTTTTCAGAAGCATGCTGCCTCTGACTAGGGTGGCAGAGCACAGCCATCATGGCTAGTAGCTATTGATAGCCCTGTCCTCCATGAATTTGTCTAATCTTCTTTTAAAGCCATCCAAGCTGGTGGCCATTACTGCATCTGTGGGAGCAAATTCCATAGTTTAACTATGCGCTGAGTAAAGTACTTCCTTTTGTCTGTCCTGAATCTTCCAACATTCAGCTTCTTTGAATGTCCACAAGTTCTAGCATTATGAGAGAGGGAGAAGAACTTTTCTCTATCCACTTTCTCAATGCCATGCATAATTTTATACACTTCTATCATGTCTCCTCTGACCCGCCTTTTCTCTAAACTAAAAACCCCCAAATGCTGCAACTTTTCCTCGTAAGGGACTCGCTCCATCCCCTTGATCATTCTGGTTGCCCTCTTCTGAACCTTTTCCAACTCTATAATATCCTTTTTGAGATGAGGCGACCAGAACTGTACACAGTATTCCAAATGCGGCCGCACCATAGATTTATACAATGGCATTATGATATCGGCTGTTTTATTTTCAATACCTTTCCTAATTATCGCTAGCATGGAATTTGCCTTTTTCACAGCTGCCGCACACTGGGTCGACATTTTCATCGTGCTGTCTACTACAACCCCGAGGTCTCTCTCCTGGTCGGTCACCGCCAGTTCAGACCCCATGAGCGTATATGTGAAATAAAGATTTTTTTGCTCCAATATGCATAATTTTACACTTCTTTATATTGAATTGCATTTGCCATTTTTCTGCCCATTCACTCAGTTTGGAGAGGTCTTTTTGGAGCTCTTTACAATCCCTTTTTGTTTTCACAACCCTGAACAATTTAGTGTCATCAGCAAACTTGGCCACTTCACTGCTCACTCCTAATTCTAGCTCATTAATGAACAATGAAAAGTACAGGTCCCAATACCGATCCTTGAGGGACTCCACTTTCTACAGCCCTCCATTGGGAGAACTGTCCATTTATTCCTACTCTCTGCTTTCAGCTTCTTAACCAATCCCTTATCCACAAGAGGACCTCTCCTCTTATTCCATGACTGCTAAACTTCCTCAGAAGTCTTTGGTGAGGTACCTTGTCAAAAGCTTTTTGAAAGTCTAAATACACTGTGTCTACTGGATCACCTCTATCTATATGCTTGTTAACACTCTCAAAGAATTCTAACAGGTTACTGAGACAGGACTTTCCCTTGCAGAAGCCATGCTGGCTCTGCTTCAGCAAGGCTTGTTCTTCTATGTGCTTAGTTAATCTAGCTTTAATAATACTTTCTACCAGTTTCCCAGGGACAGAAGTTAAGCTAACTGGCCTGTAATTTCCGGGATCCCCTCTGGATCCCTTTTTGAAGATTGGCGTTACATTTGCCACATTCCAGTCCTCAGGCACAGAGGAGGACCCAAGGGACAAGTTACATATTTTAGTTAGCAGATCAGCAATTTCACATTTCAGTTCGTTGAGAAATCTTGGGTGGATGCCATCAGTGCCTGGTGATTTGTCAGTTTTTATATTGTCCATTAAGCTTAGAACTTCCTCTCTCGTTACCACTATTTGTCTCAGTTCCTCAGAATCCCTTCCTGCAAATGTTAGTTCAGGTTCAGGGATCTGCCCTATATCTTCCACTGTGAAGACAGATGCAAAGAATTCATTTAGCTTCTCTGCAATCTCCTTATCGTTCTTTAGTACACCTTTGACTCCCTTATCATCCAAGGGTCCAATTGTCTCCCTAGATGGTCTCCTGCTTTGAATGTATTTATAGATTTTTTTGTTGTTGGTTTTTATGCTCTTAGCAATGTGCTCCTCAAATTCTTTTTTAGCATCCCTTATTGTCTTCTTGCATTTCTTTTGCCAGAGTTTGTGTTCTTTTTTATTTTCTTCATTCGGACAAGACTTCCATTTTCTGAAGGAAGACTTTTTGCCTCTAAGAGCTTCCTTGACTTTGCTCGTTAACCATGCTGGCATCTTCTTGGCCCTGGCGGTACCTTTTCTGTTCTGCGGTATGCACTCCAGTTGAGCTTCTAATATAGTGTTTTTAAACAACTTCCAAGCATTTTCGAGTGATGTGACCCTCTGGACTTTGTTTTTCAGCTTTCTTTTTACCAATCCCCTCATTTTTGTGAAGTTTCCTCTCTTGAAGTCAAATGTGACCGTGTTGGATTTTCTTGGCAATTGGCCATTTACATGTATGTTTAATTTAATAGCACTATGGTCACTGCTCCCAATCGGTTCGACAACACTTACATCTCACACCAGGTCCCGGTCCCCACTGAGGATTAAGTCCAGGGTTGCCATCCCTCTGGTTGGTTCCATGACCAACTGGTCTAGGTAATAGTCATTTAGAATATCTAGAACTTTTGCTTCTTTGTCATGACTGGAACACATATGCAGCCAGTCTATGTCTGGGTAGTTGAAGTCACCCATTACTACCACATTTCCTAGTTTGGATGCTTCCTCAATTTCATATCTCATCTCAAGGTCTCCCTGAGCATTTTGATCAGGGGGACAATAGATCGTTCCCAGAATTAAATCCCTCCTGGGGCATGGTATCACCACCCACAATGATTCTGTGGAGGAGTCCGCCTCTTTTGGGGTTTCCAGCTTGCTGGATTCAATGCCTTCTTTCATGTATAGGGCGACTCCGCCACCAATACGTCATTCCCTGTCTTTCCGATATAGTTTATATCCAGGGATAACCGTATCCCACTGGTTTCCTCCATTCCACCAGGTCTCTGTTATGCTCACTATATCAATGCTCTCCTCTAAGACCAAACACTCCAGTTCTCCCATCTTGGTTCGGAGGCTCCTAGCATTGGCGTACAGGCACTTGTAAGCAGTGTCTTTCTTCAAGTGTCTTTGGCACTTGTGGTTTGGCCTGTGGTAATTTTGCCCTTCTGAATTTATGTCCTGTGCCCCTGCTCTCACAATGC
This sequence comes from Rhineura floridana, assembly GCF_030035675.1. NCBI lineage: Eukaryota > Metazoa > Chordata > Lepidosauria > Squamata > Rhineuridae > Rhineura > Rhineura floridana. The sequence goes on along the minus strand of NC_084482.1, from coordinate 168,969,114 downwards.
CTACTTCTAGGCCTACCCCTTTTAAAATTTCATCATTTCTTTTGTCTTTATCTCAGGGGGGAGGTTTATTCCGAACTGGACCTTCCTCAGCTCCTGTCGGGTTTCCCCCCTCAGTCAGTTTAAAAGCTGCTGTGCCACCTTTTCAATTTTAAGTGCCAGCAGTCTGGTTCCATTCTGGTTCAAGTGGAGCCCGTCCCTTTTGTACATACTTACATAAGTTACATAACTTACATTAAATAGTAGACAGTGAGATGAATAACTTAGTGTTTGGTAGAAACCAAACTGTGGCAGAATGAAAACAGCGCTTATTGTGATTAATACACATTTGAACTTAAACTGCTGCCTTCTTCCATCCCTAATTGAGGAGGGAGGTGCAGTGGAAAGGAGACAAAGGTGAAAGCTTATTGCATGAGTGGAAGTCCTTTCCCACTCATACATGGACAGCATTGGATACAAGCTAATAGCTCTCGCTAACTCTCATGGGCTTGTATGGGTAAAAGAGTTCTCATGATACAGGCAACCCACTGTGCATCCTGCCCAGTACAGCATGCACCTGTATCTATTTCAGACTATTTTGACATACAGTATTTCATACCTTGCAGGCTTCCTATAGGCATCTGGGTGGCCACTGTGATTACAGGACACTGGACAATGTCGGTGGGCCTGATCCAGCAGGCTCTTCTTACATGCTTATGCCTTTGAAGGCATAGTAAAAATACAAAATCTTTTTGATTATGGCATTTGGAACAACATTTTCTGGGGTTTTGTTTTGTTTCCTTGCTTTTAAAAATTTAAAGAGCTAATGTGCTATAAAATTGGTTTAAAAGGCTGATACTCTGACAGGATCTTGAAGTGTCTTTCTAAGGACTGCATTTCATTGTTTACAAAACCTCCAAGCAAAGGGAAACATAAATAAAATATTACCCTGGGATGCTAATTTACCTTCCTTTCCTTAATTCATGAAATACCGTGGTGTGCTGCACATTATCCTCCTGCTGGAAATGCTGCTTTATGTTTCTTTCTAAGCTTTCTGACTATTCAAATGCAAGAAAGATTCTCTGTGCCACCCTGCTCAGATTTGCCCAGAGCTCTGACCTTGGATTATAATGACATTAAAGTACAACAAGAGCAAAATTCTCTCCTCACTATTCATTTTACAATAACTCAAACATCATTCATTGTACATGATAAATTGAAAGAGCTCATCGATCCATTGAAAGGCTGAGGTAGCCAATGGCACTGCATCCTTGAAACATTATGAAACATCCTTCTGAAAACATTTAGCTGCTTTCTTGTGAGTGCAAATTGGCTCGTGTGTTTGAATAGACATGCATCTCCATCTCACTTCATTCATCTAGTTTAAAAGACTAAATGTTTGGATACAAAGGCAGTGAGCAGCTCTGATGATAATGCTAGCAAAGTCAAAACAGGATATGCGATGTTATTGTGTCTTCTTCCTCCTCAGCCTTTCTTCCCACTTCTATAGAGATAATAACTGTGAAGAGCCAGTGGCGTCACTAGGGTTGGTGTCACCTGGTGCAGTAACTCATGGTGTCACCCCCATGGACCTCCTCCCATACCAGACCATACAGAATCCTTAGTAATGTTTTTTGTACTAATGTTACTCGTAAATTGTAATTCCCATATATCACTTGCATCCACTTGGCCTCGTTGATTTATGCACTCCGTGTCATGATAGAATGTCCCTGCACAATAAAAAGGGTTGTTGGAAAGACTCCACACACATACACACACACACACACAGAGCCAGCTTTGGGATCGTCACACAAACAACCTAGAATATTTTTTCCCTTTCACAAGGACATGCAAAAGATTGAACCCAGGACCTTCTGCATGCAAAGCACATGCTCAGCCTACCACTAAGATGTAGGGTAGAAAAGCACTCACTGTTCTGCTGGTTCTAGTGCTTCTCCACCACTTTCTTCTGCAAATAAGAACATAAGAAGAGCCTGTGGCCCATCTAGTCCAGCATCCTGTTCTCACAGTGGCCAACCAGGTGCCTGGGGGAAGCCCTCAAGCAGGGTTGCTGTAGTCCAACTGCATCAGGAGCACACTGCATTGCCTAGGCCCATTTTAGATGAACACTGCCTAAGGCTCCAAGAGGTCTTCTGTATCTTTAAAAGTTGTGCAGGGAGAAGGGAGAATTCCACCTTGTCGTTTTTCCCATTACAGGGTTGCAAGAACACCTGCACTTGGCTGACTTTCTCTTCTCCTAAAGATACAGTATCAGTCTCAGGCCATGAACCTGGCAACCCTAATCTCGTCTAGATAGTCTGGGCTTAATTTAACATCCCAGCGATGACCTTTAAAGCCCTGAATGATTTGGGACCAGGTGACTTAAAGGCTCACCTACATCCATACAAGCCTGCCCGTACCCGTGTCTGAAGCCCACCAACAAAGGAAGTTAGGTGGGAAAGCACCCAGGCAGCCAATATTAAGCAGGCACCAAATCTGGATCTTTTCAAACAGGCCTCTATTTACCTTGACTTACAGAAACTAACTGGGGTAGAGGATGCAATTGTCTGATCTGGTCCCGGTGTGTTTTTGATGTTGGATTGCTAGTTCGCATAATAGGGAATTGTTTTATTGAGATTTTTTTTTAATGTAACCTATTGTATGTTATGTGAACCACCTTGGGAAGAATTCTATTTTTGAAGGGTGGTATAGAAATGTAAATAAAATAAGTATTTGGCTGTGGCTCAAAAATTCCCTTCCTGCATTATAAACAGTTGCGATAGGAGTCACTTTTTATGGCTGCTTCACCCAAACAATTTTATAGGTAAGTGTCAAGCATTTTGTGTTATGCGCTCATAACACTGCAATGTGCACATGTAGCATACACACAGTTCCAGTAACATGTGTCATACAAATACTAACACCATGGGACTGTAATTTGCCACAGTGCAATGTGTCAAGCACTAGACTCGGTACACCAGACAAATCATCTGGTTAACTTAACTCCTGGAGAGAAGTTTTATTTTCTAAGCTGAGCTTCCAAAAAGCATGCGGGGGGGGCACCACATTTGAGCATTACTTTGAAATGCCAAGATGTCCACAAGATCCTTGAGTTCACCCTATGAAACACAAATATTATCCTGTACAAAAGAGGCAACACTTGGCATTTTTAAAATAACTGCATGCCGCCTCCTAACCTTGGCATTCTTGATCTATGTACGAAAAGGTTAAGTGCAGAACACCACCCAGGCATGGCAACTTCACCTGGGAAGAGGCCTCCAGTGCCCAAATGTAACTAGGGTAGAACCTGCCCTCAAGAACAGTTCATGCATTCCCACATGGAGGCCATCGAGAATGGACCCTTGCTGCGCACAACAGCTTTTTCACACCATTGCTGTGACATGTGTCACCTATCCTTGCAGGATCTCTCCCATAGTAGGCTGAACTGCCATACCAGCAAACTCAGTCCCCAATAGCTATTGCCAGCTCCAGGGAAATTTGCAAGCCCAAACAGTCAACCACACCACACATCAATAGAAATTGTTTATATGTAAACAGCATAAATGAGCCCCCAAAACTCATCAGCTTAGAGAAGAATCACCAGTTTGCTCATATAAACATGTATGGAAGCAGGCAAGAAAGCCTGCTTTTGCCATCTGACTGGTGACAAATACAAAGCCCCCCCTTTTAATGCTCTGCCTGGCACCCACTTTACAATACTTCCCTCCCCACCCCCATTTGAAATAATCTTAGCAGTCTAACCATATTTACAACAGAAACACTTTTTAGCGTCCAGGAGTTAACTACTGTTAACTTCTCTACCGTTGGTTTTCATATCGTCGATCGAGGTTGCTGTTTCTGAACAGGGAGTTTGTGTTTATTTGGACTTCTACTCAGCGGGGTCTTGCAGTTGCAGTTTGGTTTATGAAGTTTATGCACATTAAACATTTATATTCGTGGTACTGTATATTTTGATTGAAAGTTGCCTAGAGGTATTTTGCATTAGGCAAGGAATCATAATCATATACATACATGTGAGATAAATGGGAAAGCAATTGCAGCGAAATTAGCCTCATTTTTAAAATGAAAATATTATTTATTTATTAAATTTATATCCTCGTCCTTCCTCCCGAAGAACCCCAGGGTGGCAATACATTCCAGTTATACTTGAAAACTTAGATGAGTTATGGGGGGGGGGAAATAGGATAACCCCCTTTTTAAAAACCGTGCGCGTGTGTATACACAGGAAAAAAAACCTAAAAGCAGCCTGCTAATAGCGAAGTTAGCTTTCTACATCCAGGAGCACTTTATGTAGTAAAAAGGACTCTAAAAATCCATCATATCCTGGTCCTACCTTCAGTTAATCGGGAGCAAGCCTCCCTCCCTTCTTGGACACCCCCGAGTTTACAGCTACTGGGCACAGGATCACGCCGTGGCACGCAAAGAGACGTGGGCTGGCAGGTTTGGGAGGGCGTCAGAAAGCAGGGCAGGCGAAGCAACACTGCCAGCCCTCTCTACAGACTGGGGTGGGGAGGGCTGAAGGGAAGGTCTTGCACAAAGACCGGCCAGGGCTGCGGGTGCGGAGGGCGCTCCCCGTGTCACCCGGAAAGAGCTGGAGGCACGCTCAGCTCAGCTCTCCAAAACACCCCGTGCGCCCATCGGCCAGCTCCGAAACTCGCCTTTCCCTTCCATGTGGCGCACAAAACAGTCACCCCTGGTGGTGGTGGTAGTGGTGGTGCAGCAGCCTCAGGGTCTAGTCTAGCCTGCCTGGTAATGGCTGCAACGCCGCTCGAGGCCCTGCCCCATGGGAGATCCAGCTGGCGTGGTGGCGGTGGTGCCCTTCCCTGCTCTTCCCCCATGCCTCACGTGTTAGCGCGGGCAGGGCAGCTCTCCGCCTGCCCCGCTTCCTGGTGCCTTGCCTAGGGGCGGCTCTGGGTGTCACCCCCCTCATGGTGTCACCCTGGTGCGGCCCGCACCACCCACACCCCCTTAGTGACACCACTGTGAGGAGAAGCTTGTGTGGAGAAGATATCTGGCTTATTGGTATCTTCAGGTTCAGACTGGATGAACCTGTTGGAACTCACAGCTTTGTCTACACTACAGGTTCTTTTCTTGACTAGAAAAGAATAAATTCCAGAAACTGAGAAAATGCCACTCTAACGTAGGGCAGTGACAAATGTTGAGTCAAACCCTTCTTAAATACTCCAATGTTCGGCTTTTAAACATTTGTTTCTATCATTGTTTTCCCAGTCTGGAACTGGCACTGTTACAGGCACTGCATAATACTCACTCTACACTTGTAAGAAATCATTTGTTTAGTGTGGCAGCACCTACTTTTTAGAACTTCCTGCCTATTGACATTTGCTGTATTCTTTTTGGCGCCAGCTTAAAACTTTTTTGTTTAGGGAAGCCTATCAAGACAAATAAATGTTGAAGTGTTTTAATCTTTTTAGTCTGCTGCTGCTTTAATTATTTTAACAGTGTTTTTAATTACTTGTTTTTTGTTGTTTTACCAATAATTTTTTTTTTTTTTGTAAACTGTAGAGGTTTTCTACAATGAAGTGGCATACAAATTTTGTTAAATAAACAAATACAAAAATAAAATCTTCCACTTCTTTCATGTCAGTTAAGGGCTTTGATAAGAGATTTCTAGTTTGATCACAGCTGCTTCGGAGAGTGATCATAGTATGACACTACATTATGTAAGGAGGCACTGACCTGTCTGACTGCTGCCCGGCAATGAGGAGTTTGGGAACAGAGGAGAGACTATCCAATCCATCTGCCCATTCATTCCCTGGCAGCTCTGCTGACCTGGGTCCTTTCTTTGTTTTGATTGATCTTGGAGGAGGACTGAGACCAGCTGAGGCCAATTTGAAACACCCCACCCCAAAGACGTATTTAAAGGGTGTTGCTGTTGTATCCACTCTCTCTAGTACTTTTGAGGGTTTATATATATACAGGCTGTGACCCTCAATGTTAAAATGCTTTGCAACTGGTTGCTCCACTTTTTTTGTCAAGATTGCCGACTTGTGGTTCCTGAAGAGCGTGCGTAGGTCAGTCGTGGTGTTTCCTATGTATTGGATATGACATCCTGGTCTTTTGCACCCTGTCCTAGTACTTGTAAAAGTGGCTGTCTCCCTGAGGTACACACAGGTGATACAGCATTTGGAGTGACAAGGATGAAACCCTGGATTGGCGATAGGTGGCTTAAGCACAGCTCTCACCAACAGTCTGCGCAAATTAGGAGGTTGGCGAAATGCTATAACAGGAGGCCTGCTGATGGCTCTGGTAAGATGTTTGCTGGCAAACTCTGAACATCTGTCTAGGACAGGCAGGACATATTACATCAAACAGAACATCACCTGCAGGTCCTGCAATATAGTTTACATCATCGAGTGCAAAAGACCAGGATGTCATATCCAATATATAGGAAAGACCACAACTGACCTACGCACGCGCTTCAGGAACCACAAGTCGGCAATCTTGACAAAAAAAGTGGAGCAACCAGTTGCAAAGCATTTTAACATCAAGGGTCACAGCGTGTTGGACTTTTCCATTACAGCGACAGAGATGCCAGCAGATCCAGCAGCATTGACTAAAAGGGAGAACTTTTGTATTTACTCTCTGGACACATTGGCACTACATGGCCTGAACCTGGAGGACAGTACCACCACTACTTAGCTTCTGCAAATGAAGCCCCTCTGAGCATTCCATCCTCAAAGCTCTATAACTGCCACCTTGGTAACAGCATTTGTATGTTAGCAGCTGATGAAGGCGGAAGCTGAAATATTTTGTTAATTCAATAAAAACCTCTGTTTGGTTAATCACAATTAGAATCATAGAATCATAGAGTTGGAAAGGGCCTTGTAGGCCATCGAGTCCAACCCCCTGCTCACAGCAGGAAATCCACAGCTAGAGCATCTCCCGCAGATAGCTGTCCAGCCTCTGCTTGAAGACATCCAGCGAAGGGGATCCCACCACCTCCCTAGGCAGTCAGTTCCATTGCCGAACTGCCCTTACTGTCAAGAAGTTCCTTCTAATGTCCAATCTGAATCTACGCTCCTGCAACTTAAAACCATTAGACCTAGTCCTACCCTCTGGGGCAGCAGTGAACAAATCTGTACCCTCCTCTATGTGACAGCCCTTCAGGTACTTAAAGAGTGTAATCATGTCACCCCTCAGCCTTCTCTTCGCCAGACTGAACATGCCAAGTTCCTTCAACCTTTCCTCATAAGACTTGTTCTCCATACCGGCTATTATCCTCGTCGCCCTCTTCTGAACCTGCTCTAACTTGTCTATATCTTTCTTAAAATGAGGCGCCCAGAACTGAACGCAGTATTCCAGATGAGGCCTGACTAATGCAGAATATAGTGGGACTATTACTTCCCTCGACCTGGAAACTATAGCTCTGTTTATGCAGCCCAAAACCACGTTTGCCTTTTTTGCCGCAGCATCACACTGCTGGGTCATGTTCAACTTGCGATCCACTACAATTCCAAGGTCCTTCTCACATGCACTACTGCTAAGCCGGGTATTTCCCATCCTGTACCCGTGCATTTTGTTTTTGTGGCCTAAATGCAGAATCCTGCATTTGTCCTTATTGAATGTCATTTTATTAATTTCAGCCCAATTTTGCTATGAACCGGCCCGTACACTACATTCTGCTACGAAGGCCCTCCTCCAGATTCCAACTCACACTGAGGCCCGGAGGGTTGTGACAAGATCTAGGGCCTTCTCAGTGGTGGCCCCCGAATTGTGGAATAGTCTTCCCGAGGAGGTCCGCTTGGCGCCGACATTGTCATCTTTTCGGCGCCAAGTTAAAACCTTCCTCTTTCCCAAAGCATTTTAACTGTACTTTTTAACTTATTATAACTTAATTGGATTTTTGCACTGTATTGTTTTTCTTATTGTATTTATTGTACTTTTTTGCTGTTCACCGCCCAGAGAGCTATCGCTAGTCGGGCGGGATATAAGCCTAATAAATAAATAAATAAATAAAATAATTAATTTTCTAGTCTATCCAGGTCCCTTTGGATTTTATTCCTGTCTTCCATTGTGTTAGCTATCCCTCCCAGTTTCGTATCATCCGCAAACTTCATAAGGCTTCCCTCCACCCCATCATCTAAGTCATTGATAAAAATGTTGAACAGTATCGGCCCCAGGACAGAAACCTGTGGCACTCCACTCGAAACCTCCTTCCAGTCCAAAGCAGAGCCACCGACGACCACTCTTTGAGTACGGTTTTCCAACCAGTTGTGAATCCACCTGACAGTATTTCCATGTAGTCCGCATTTGACCAGTTTGCTAATCAAAAGGTCGTGGGGGACTTTGTCAAACACTTTGCTGAAATCTATATAGATGACATCTACAGCATTTCCACCATCTACTAGGTTAGTGACCCGATCAAAAAAAGAGATGAGATTAGTTTGACAGGATTTTTCTTGACAAACCCATGCTGGCTCCTACTAATCACAGCATTGTCATCTAGATAGTTGCCAATGAACTCTTTTATTATCCGTTCTAATATCTTTCCCGGTATTGAAGTCAGACTGACTGGCCTGTAATTCCCCGGATCTTCTTTTTTACCCTTTTTAAAGAGCAGGATGACGTTTGCCCGTCTCCAATCCTCCTGCACCTCTCCCGTTCTCCAGGATTTCTCAAAGATGATGGCAAGAGGTTCCGAGAGTGCATCCGCAAGTTCCTTCAATACTCTGGGATGCAGTTCATCAGGCCGTGGAGATTTGAACTCATTTAGGTTAACTAGGTATTTCCTGACTATCTCCTTATCAATCTCGAACTGCAATCCCAACCCCTTACTGAGATTGCTACCGATGCAAGGTTGCACACTGTTCCCTTTTTGGGAGAAAACGGAGGCAAAATAGGCGTTGAGCAGTTCTGCCTTTTCCTTGTTATCTGTCAACATTTTGCCATCCTCATTGAGCAGCAGTCCCACCGTTTCCTTGGTCTTTCTCTTACTTCGAACATATCTGAAAAACCCCTTTTTGTTGTTCCTCGCTTCCCTCGCCAGCCTCAGCTCATTCTGGGTTTTAGCTTTCCTTACGCTATTCCTGCAAGCCTGAGCCGCTTGTCGGTACTCTTCCTTGGTGATGCGTCCTTCCTTCCATTCTTTATACATGCTCTTTTTTACTTTTACCTTCTCCACCAGTCTTCCGTGTAGCCACATTGGCTTTTTCTGATGTCTTTGGTTTTTCTTTCTCTTTGGAATTGTTTGCGATTGCGCTTTTTGTAATACGTTCTTCATGAACTCCCACGCTTCTTGGGCTCCTTTTTTCTTTAGTCTATCTAGCCACGGGATCCTACCCATCATTTCCCTGAGCTTGCTAAAATCGGCTTTCCTGAAATCCAAGGTCCATGTTTGACTATATTCTTCTTTGGCTTTCCCCAGAATCACAAATACCAGCATTATGTGGTCACTTTCCCCCAAGGTACCGACTGCTTTAATTCCCGTGACCAATTCGTCCCTGTTAGTTAAGATCAGGTCCAGGATTGCCAATCCCTTTGTTCCTTTTTCTACTTTTTGAAAGAGGAAATTATCAGCAAGGCCCATCAGGAATTTGTTGGAGGCTTTGTGCTTCGCAGAGTTTGTCTCCCAGCAGATATCTGGGTAGTTGAAGTCCCCCATCACTACTACTTCTTGCCTCCTTGAGATTTCAGAGATTTGTTTGAGAAAGGCCTCGTCTACCACCTCTTCTTGGCCAGGGGGTCTGTAGTAGACACCTACTACCACGCCGGTTTTATTTGTTTCTCCATTTATTTTTACCCAAATGGTCTCTACTGGACCCCTTTGTTCGCTCTCTTGGATTTCCATAGAGGTGTATTTGTCTTTGACGTATAACGCTACTCCCCCTCCTTTTCTGTTGCTTCTATTCTTTCTGTAGAGTTTATATCCTTGAATGGCTATATTCCAATCATGGGAGTCATCCCACCAAGTCTCTGTTATCCCTATGAAGTCATATTTGCCTTGATGCACTAAGACTTCAAGCTCCCCTTGCTTGTTTCCCAAGCTCCGCGCATTGGTATATAGACAGCAGAAGTCTCTTTTGTCCTGATTGGATTCGTCTGTTAATATACCGTGAGCTTTGCCGTGCATCCCTTTCTCTCTCCCAGTGTCTCCTGTACCCGTCAAATCGTAATATATATTACGTTCATATATATTTTTAGGTGATTAACGGAATCCTTATAGGGATCCAGAGCAAGCTTGAGTGAAGTTCTGTTTGTTGCTTTCAAAACTGTCTTATCTGTCTGTCTATCTATCTATCTATCTATCTATCTATCTATCTATCTATCTATCTATCTATCTATCTATCTATCTATCTATCTATCTATCTATCTATCTATCTATCTATCTATCTGTCTGTCTGTCTGTCTGTCTGTCTGTCTGTCTGTCTGTCTGTCTGTCTGTCTGTCTGTCTGTCTATGCCCCCCTTCACTCATCCACCCATCTCATCTCTCTTCCCCTTCCAAGCCTGTGGAATTCACTCCCAAGTAAGTTTAGACAGGCACCCACCTTGCTGACCTTCAGGCTCATGACTAAGACTTTCTTGTTCAGCAGGCGTTTTAAGGCATTAATTTTTATGATTTTTTATTGTTTTATTGTTTATTTTCTGTATGGTTTATTTTTATGTACACCACTTAGAAATACAATGATTAAGAGGCATATAAATGTCTTAAATAAAAAAGTAAAAATTGTTTTATAATGACAGTCTAAGTTTATTTTCATTATATTTTATTAATGAAGCAAATCTAACAAACTCCTCCTTCCCCCTCATTTGTGTTCAACTGAAAATCGAAGCCTTATGGGTTGGAACAGCTTTGTTTAGTGCTACATATGGATGCATCTGTCCTACTGCATTAAGCAGACATATAATAAAAAGCAACAGAATCTTTAGGCCTCCTAGAAGTCAAGTATCTCTTGAGCCAAGTCACCAAAGGACACTAAAGTGAACATTTTTTAAAAGTAGTGCATCTAATTAAGGGCAATGTTTGCTAAGAACATTTCTTTTGCAGTTCCCATTGGAATGAACAGACATTACACAGGAGTGTGGCTGTGCTCTTATGCACCTTCCATTCATTTAGGTCTGTGCTGGAGAAAGAGCTGGCATGCCACACTCTCAACCTGTTTCCAATAATTGTAACTGAAGAAAGCAGACATGTCCCTTTCTCATCCCTCTCCTTTCCTTCACAGTGTCCCATGTGAATTTATTAGCTACGGGTCTTAGCATGATTACAGCAATGTCAAATGTGGTTACATAATTTAAAATATTGAAACAATCTCCCTGGACATTACCTTTTCTTCTGTGAACTCTCTTTTTTCCCTTCCAAATCAACACCTAATTATTGTAGCTCATGGCTAAAATGTAAAACATGTCTCATTACTCATTTAAAAACCGAGGGAATTAGAACCGTGATTTTTTTGTCTTTTCATAGAAAAAGCATAGCAATCTAGTTTAGATTTCATCTCTTTTCTCAGTCCTAAATATTGGCAGTGCATGCAGCAGGCAATTAATTTATGAAAAAAATATAAGGGCCCAAAAAAGAGAGAAGCCATTTTTATTTATTTATTTATTGAGATAGCAGGTCCAGCCATATAGTTGCAATATGCACAGATGTAATGCTTAAGGGACATTTCTCTCAAATCTGATTCTGAGGCATTCTACAGAGAGCATCTTATCACGGGGTCAGTACCACAAGATGTCAGAATTGGGCCCTTAGTGTGATAGCATCTACCCTTTGGAACTCTCTCTTGTTACATATCAGACAGGTGCTGTCTCTATTATCTTTTCAGCATCTGTTGAAGATGTTGCTCTTTCAACAAGCCTTTTAAGTGGAGATCAGTTGGTATCTGTGTTGGATTTTATAGATGTAATTGTTTTATATACACAATTGTTTATACTAGTTTTACTGTATTGCAAAATCACTTTGAGATGCTTCATAGGAGGTGATTCATAAATAAAATACATAAAATGCATAATCCCAAACTGTTCTGGATGAGGTGCATTATCCTTGAAGAAGTAGGTGTACTTCTGAACCCATCACTGTCACTGGAAGTACAATTGGCCTCCATGGTGTGGATTGTCTTTCATTGGCTTCAGCTGGTAGTCCAGCTGCAGCCTTATGTGGATGGGGATAGCCTACCTTCTGTTGTCTAGGCTCTGGTAACATCTAGGTTAGATTACTGCAGTGCATTATATGAGGGACTGCCTTTGAAGATGGTTTGGAAATTCCAGCTTGTGCAGAATTAAGTGGCCAGACTGTTGATTAGAACTGGATTGTCTGAGCATATAATACCAGCTCTGGGCAAACTGTACTGGCTGATTGGTTTCTAGGCTCAAATCAAAGTGCTGGTCTCAACATATAATACCTTATGCAGCTCAGGACCTCAATACCTCAAGGACTGCTTCTTCCCATATGAACCTACCCAGACCATACTTTCATCAGAGGCCCTATGACAGAACAAGCCTTTTTGGTGGTGGTTCCCTGAATATGGAATGGTCTCCTCAAAACAGTGTCAGCTTTTAGCTTTCAGGCAAAACATTCCTGTTTACCCAGGCCTTTGGGTCTTAATTTAATTATAATGTGGTAGGATTCTGGTTTGGTGTTCACTTTGTAGTGGATCAGGATTTATTGTTGTTGATGATGATGATGATGGATGAACACTTTTACTGTTATGTTTTACTCTGTGATGGATTTTAAATGTTCGATAGTTGCACTGTATTTTAAATGTTTTACATTTTATAAAAAGCAATGAACAAACTATTGTTGCTGTTGTTGTTGTTAACATAAGTTACATGTGACACTGTCTTTTTTTCAAATGACTTGGCCATTTGAAAATAGGATTGAGATCCCGACACTTTCCTTGCATTAATGAAGAGCAGTTATTAAATTATAAAACCAGTGAATCTACTTTGCATAGTATATTGCACTCATATCTACACTGCCTTAAGACCTAGATAAAAACTAAACTCTAGTATTGGCTAGGGATGGGGGAGAAATTCAACTCAGTTTGCATTCAAAGGCGAATCTATCAAAAACATTTTCAAAAATAATATGAGAACTGAAACACAGCCATCTTTCGCACTCTTCCAAATTTTGTGATGCAGTTCTTTAATCAATCTTCACAAAAATTCAAATACGTTAGGGTACATTGTGAATATAAATGCATATAGTAGTGAAAATGCATACAAGATGGATGTTACATTAGGAAAATATTAGGAATGTTGTTTGCAAATATCTGTTAGAAAGAATAGCCACAAAATGGCAAATGTATTTATTAGAAGACGTTTGCAGTAAAACACTGAAGAATTTTCATGAGGTTTTTTTTAAAAAAAGAAATTGCGAATTGCTACAGAAATGTGAACTTGAATTTAAGACTGGATAAATTAGATACTCCCATCCCTAGTAGCAGTTTTAAAGGCACATCACTTTCTTAAACTGATTGGAAGGCCAAAGTTCAAGCTTACAGGGAAGTGCTGAGATTGGCCTTGATATAACCCTATGGTACAAATAACCATCTATACTTCAGAATTTTTCTTGGGAGATTAGACTTTTTCTGTACCAATACTTTTTTATTTTATGCTTATCTGTCTTGTTTGCTGTGCAGTGCATGGGACCATTGAAAAGATTTTCAACAGGAGTATTGTAAGCTTACAGGTATGAAAGTTACTCGAAAATTGACTATTCTTATTACCCTCCAGAAAGAACATCTGTGCACACTCTGATTGCATTACATTTTTAAAGACTTGCTGCTATGGCTATAAACTGACATGTTGGCTGGTTTGGTTTCCTTTAAGCATACTTTATTGGCTATCTGGAAAAATAGAAGATAGGGGAGATTAGGTAATTTCCAGAGGATTCTTTTCAAACAGCAACAAAGAGAAAATGCTTTCCATCTGCTGCAGCCCCATTAAAGGTGAAGATGTGGTTATTTTTTGTGTCTGAGTTTTCCCTGGAAATGTGTTGAGGACTCACAGCAATAATTACAATTTAAATAATCCATCTAAAATATGATGTGGATATTTTTCCCCAGATGGGATCCTGAAAATGCTCAGATGTATGTGCAGAGAAGCAAGAAAAGAAACCATAACTCTAAATACTGGTGTGTGTTTTTCTATAGAAATACAAAATCAATGCAAGTTTTATTTTTAAAATATAGTTGGCTCAATCCAGCAGTTTCTTACAGGTCTGAAGGTTCTGTGTGCTGTCCCTTGAATTCAGGGGACTGGTGAGCTGACTCACAAAGCAGGTAGATTCCAGTGTCCATTGAAGACAAACATCTGTAAGCACAAAACAGGTGCTGGCAAGAATCAAAGGATTCAGTGGATATGTTAACTTTGCTGAATTTCCTTGCAGCCCCCTGCTCAACATCTATGGTTTTCCTTAGGACAGGGGTAGCCAACGCGTTGCCCTCCAGTTATTGTTGGATCCCAGCGTCCATCATTCCTAATGATTGGCTTTACTGGCTGGGGATAATGGGAGGTGAAGTCCAACACTGCCCTGGGCTCCTGCTGGGAGGAAGGGCGGGATACAAATTAAATAATAATAATAATAATAATAATAATAATAATACCATCTGGAGGGCACCATGTTGGCTATCCCTCCCATATGGGCCACCCAACCACTTCAAGAGACTTTTTAAGCACAGGGGTCTCCAGTGGGGAGGACATATGGGGAATAGTTCTTCCTGGCGAGTCCTTGAGCATATCTGATGTTGGATGCTTTTTTATTATTATTAAGATTTCAGCTTGAACTGAACAGGCTTTATTTCACACACAGAGAATGGGTTTAACTAGGGCTACATTTATTAATACACATCACTGGAGGAGGAAGTGAAAATAAGTTAGAAGAGGCTGGCAATTCGAAGAGGGCAGAGAAGCCGCATCTTGGGCTTAAATTGTCCTGAGGCCAAGACTCGATATGCTGGCTCAGCATCTTTCTTCCTTCAGCTCACAGAAGACACTCACTGGCTACGGGGGGGGGGTATTTTTTTGGCCTGGCTACTGTCATCCCTGGAATGAACACATTGATGTCTGGCCGAGACAGCAGCCTCACAGACCTGCATGCATACATACCCCAAATGAAATTACTGTATGTGTTCATGTTCACCGATATGTGCAATGTTGCCCAATAATAATTCAATCTGGAGATTCCAGGAATGGTGGCAATGAATCCGCAGAGTACACATAGTCAGGACTGTTATTTAGCACCTGCTTCTCTGTATGTATGCCAAGTAACTGCCTTTAGATCACGTCCCACATATCAGTTTTTCAGTGAATGATTGACACATTACTATTTAAGTGGAAAATCAATTATTTAGATATTCTCCATGAAAATTGTGTTTTCAACACATTGCAGCCAATGGAAACTGCAAGAACAGTTTTCAGAGCAGCCAGCGAAAATTCCCAGAAGTTCAGTGAAAATTTAATTTGCTCAAAAAGTCAGTTCTAAAATCCCTAGAAAGGGTCATCCTTCAGTGGGAGTTTTATGTGTATTTAAAGATTGCCTCTTGCAAACAACACTTTTATTGGCGTGTTTGGGAAGTGCAGCATAATCAGTCTTTGACAAAGTAAAGGTTGTCTGAGATTGACTTGTCCTCTAATGAATGACGATATTATAGCTGTCAATTTTTTTTCTTTATAAACTCGATAAATGTTATGCCTTCTCAAGGGGAAAAGGATAAAAATGAGGGTGAGATATATAATGGCTTGGATCAAGAGTAGCCCTTCCATTTAATGCAGAAGTAGCTGACCTGATGCCCTCGTGATGTTGTTAGACTCCAACTTGCAGCATTCCTGACCATTAGACACGATGGCTGAGACTGATAGGTCACTGGTTAGTCACTCCTGATTTAGTGAAAGTCTTCTTCTTCCTTCAATGTTCAGTGAAAGTGGCTGCTGATAGAAGGTTCCCCCTACACTGATCCAGAGGGTCCTGGAGCAGACTTTCAGGGACATGGGAAGTTGGAAAGGGAAGATGGGGAATTGGTGGAAAAAAATTCTCCCCACCCTTCATGAGTGGGACGTTCCAGGTGCAGAACTCCACTCATGGGATCTGTGGATCCAGCCATATATGCCTAGTGAGGTATTGTTGCAATCCCTTTGTATTGCTAGAGACAGAAGTGTGAGTTTGCAAAACTCTTCAGTACCTCTGCTGGGGGACAGCCATTGCTCATCCTTCTTCTTGTAGCAGGACCTCATATCTATAGGACTTGTGCTTTGGAAGGCTTCCTCACCATTGTGGAAACTTTTTTGGCAGGGTGATCTGCTGGGCAGGCTAAAGCTATGCATCTGCATGGGAATGTTCTCACTCCAAAGCCACTGCACCATATGCACTGATAGAGCATAAAGTCTTCATTCCCTTTGGCTGCTGATTGGTAGAAATGGGATAACATCTTTGGTTAGCTCTTCTTGCTAACCCACTCAAATGTTTTCATATTCTTGGCGAATGCCACGAACATTGATTTTCAATTACAATAGTAACAAAATACATTATGTGCAGTTGGGAAAATGTGTCCTGAATATTGCAACAAGCTTACAAGCAGTTTTCATGGAACCGCAAAGAAAAAGGAATTATGGCTGGATGAAAAGTGTTGAACAATTTAACTAGATATACAGAATGGGGAAGAACGCACAATAGTCTAAGATGCTGTGCTTAGGAGCAATTCTATACAATTTATAACAGTAAATCAATCAACAGTTTGAATGGTAATTATTACCAGTAACCAGATCATATGTAGCAGCAAGGCAATCAGTGGTTTGGAATGGGAAATATGTGCAATTAGTCAATTTCTCTCCCTACCCCACCCTCACAAAAATGTTTTTGCACCTACACCCAGAAGATGAATTGGATGACATTCTGTGCTGATGTACTCTGTCTCTCTCCAGGGCAGGATGTGCCCACAATACTGTCCACACCCAAACCCTTCCAGATTGCATAGAGGATCACTGGTTTTCTAAATTATTATTTTATTTTTTTAGGATGTGCATTCCAAACCTGCAATGTCATTTTTTTCTCAGCAAGACACAAACTACAGAAATACTTCTCAAAATCATTAGGAAAGGTTCAATACTTTCCCCCCTTATTTCATGGAATTTAAGGAGAACTCTTTTCATTTGGCAAATGCTGCAAGATACTCACGTATACTGCCAAAAATGTATTCCCCACATCCAGTTCTGTATGGAAATTCCCTGGGTATTTTCCACCCTCCAACAGAAAAAGTATTTTCTTTTATGGCACTGAGGAGATCCCATTGTAATCATAAAAAGTACAAGTGGCATCAAAAGTGGACAACCTTTCTTATGTTGCAGAAGTTATAATGCCATATCTGTGTTTTGCCCAGCAAAAAGCAACATACTTAATATGATTTTTCATTTCAACAGGCACTCTCTGGAAGCAAAAGTTTTATTTAACTGGGAAAGAAAAGGTTTTAGTCTTGCCTGTGAAGCTTTTGCACTCCTGCTGTGAAAATCTCTGTCTCCTGCAATGCACTCTTGCAAAAAGGAGCCATATCTTATAACTCCTAATAGCAACATACTTCAACCCCTACAGCTATAGTCATCAGAGACAACTAAAGGCATCCCCTATGGGTCTACAGATGTACTGCTATTGATATTCCTATAGAAGGCTAGGTTTGCATGAAGATATCATTTCCCTTGAGGTTGCCTTCCTGTCTGCTACTGCCTCAAAATCTTCACTCACTGGAAAGGTTTTTTCCAAATTCCATTCACACCCATGATTTGAACTTGCCTTTGTACACTTCTCTGCATTGCCCAGCATGTTGTAACTTTTACTTCACTGACAGGGACATGTTTTTTTAAAAGGTTAACCAACATTTGAATAAAGACAAAACACATCATTTATCAAGAAGCATTCAGAATGAATATTCTGATCCAATCTACTTGGAGATCATTTAAGAGTCTTCAGTAATAGGCAGTATATTCAGTGTAGAACTTTTTAAAATGTGTGTCTTTATGGGTGTTATACAACATGATACGGAGTAGACCCATTGAATTTAATAGACTTAAGTGCTTAAGTCCATTGATTTCACTGGGTCTACACTGAGAAAGACTGAGGTTGATATCCTGCGATGTTTTCAAACATTGCTAAAGAATTCCCTTCCTCAGTCTCAACATGCTATTTCTTCAGTGTGTAAAGGGGAATTTTATTGCATGTGC
Organism: Rhineura floridana; assembly: GCF_030035675.1. Lineage (NCBI taxonomy): Eukaryota > Metazoa > Chordata > Lepidosauria > Squamata > Rhineuridae > Rhineura > Rhineura floridana. Next base: position 168,950,947 of record NC_084482.1, on the reverse strand, counting down.
AAATAACTTTTATGGCCTCACTTTGGGATAAGGGGCCAAGATGAGTTGATGATTGCTATCTGCCATCTTGTTTTAAAAAGTGGTGGCACATGCATTTGCTTCCATGTTCCCTGATTTTCTGCCATTTTTAAGCATATATATATATTTACTAATAGGCAAAAAAACTTTGTGGTTTAAGAGGCACATGTTACCAAATTATCCAAGCTACACAGGAAGTGGACTGAACTGTGAAAGACCAACCCAAATTGTCTTTGCATTTTTACAAATTTGTAGGGCAGTACAATATCTCAGGGAGGAGTTCTCCTGCTCCCCTGGTGCATTCACTGGAGCTGTCTAATTTCCCTGCTTGTTAAAGATTGATAGAAATATCTGTTGGTTATAGGTACATTCTTAAACTGCAAGGGTTTTTGTTTTTTTGCCTATTAGTGAATGTCTCTGCTTTTTAAGAAATGTGATCCTGTGCAAGTTTGCAGAGAATGGGTTGATCATTTGCATGCTTATTGAGTTCAGTGGGATTTACTCTCCTGCAATCATGCTTAGGATAGGTGAAACTGACCACAGGAGATGGGAGGGGGAGGAGGAGGAAGGGCAGGGGTAGGGTAGGAGGAGGGAGGTGAGGAAGGGCAGATGGGAGGAGGGGGATAGAAGCAGGCAGGAGGGGGAGGGGAGGGAAACTTTGATCATTTGCATGTTTATTGAGTTCAGTGGGATTTATTCCCGCACAATCATGCTTAGGATAGGTAAAACTGATCATGGGGGCGAGAAGAAGAGGGAGACAGTGCTGGAGTGGGCAGGGGAGGCAGAAGAAGAAAGAAGGGAGGAAAGAGGAACGGAGAGGAAAGAGGAAGGAGGGGAAAGGCAGGTCTTGCATGCTTATTGAGTTCAATGGGATTTACTCCTGTGCAATCATGGTTAGGATAGGTGAAACTGACCTGGGGAACAGGCAGGGAGTGAGGAGGAAGGGGAGGAGAGGAGATTGGATGGGTGGCCACTGGGCAGAGGGAAAGCCCCTTTCCTTTCCAAAAGGAAAACAGTGTGAACAGTATCATTGTTTTTCAGCATTTTCCCCACCTTTTTATTCTACAGCAGGCACATGTAGTCTCCCACCCAAATTTAAACCAAAGCTGTTCCTGGCCACATCCACACCAGACCTTTATTTCACTTTAGACAGTAATGACTTCTTCCAAAGAATCCTGGGAAGTGTAGTTAGTGAAGGGTGCTGAGAGTTGCTAGGAGATGTCCTGTTCCCCTCACAGAGCTTCCATCAGAGTGCTGACTGGCCACTCTGGCCATTGGAGCTCTGTCAGGGGAATAGGAGTCTCCTCTTGGCACCCTTCACAAACTACACTTCCCAGGATTCTTTGGGGGAAGCTATGCCTGCCTCAAGTGAAATACAGTAGGGCCCCGCTAATACGGCAGGTTAGGGACCAGGCCCCCACCATAAAGCGGGAATCGCCATAAAGCGGGGCCCCATAGACTATAATGGGTCGCGTCATGCTAAAATGACATCAAAATGGCTCGTGATGGAAAAAACCCGCTGTATTAGCGGAACAAGCACTGTAGGAGCGGGGCCTTTCCCTAATTGAAAACCACCGCATGAATGAAGCACCGTAAAGCAGAACGCTGTAAAGCGGGGCCTTACTGTAAAGGTCTGTTGTGGGTGTGCCCCCCAATTAGCCAAGCCAAGCAGCTTTGAGTCTAGCTTTTAGAACATTGACAGTTGGTTCTTACTGAGCATGCCTCGGCTTATCATTCACTCCAATGATAAATTTCTAAAATTAATTAAAAATCAGCCAGGCAATTTTTAAACTTTTAAACTACAGAAGATGAAGGTCAGAGTATGGGGCAAGGTCAGTAACAGGATTACAGATACTCTGTAAACATTTTTAATTAATTTCAACAAATTATGAGAACTCTGACAAAAAAAGTCTAACTGGGGTCAGGTTTTTCGTCTGTCTTTGTACACTTTGAACTCTCAATTCTCTCTGACTGTTTTGCCATGAAAATGTAGAGGGTTGTTAAGCAAGCATTGCTTAGTTCAGGACTAGAAGTTTTGTAAGGTTTTATTTTGAAATGCACTTATGGGAAGCATTAAAATGGCATTGGGGTTATTTTCAATTTAACATTGCGGAATGTGAAAAATCAGTGCTGGCTATAGGATACAGCCACTCTTTTGGCTGTATCATATGTTTTTGTCAATTTCTTTTCTTCACTTCCAGAAATTTCTGACCCATCTTTTTGTCTCCAAAGGGCCCACAAGGCAACTCCAGATGAAAACATAAGAGAATACAATAAGAACAACAATAACCATGATATCACCATCACTTCGGTTCTTCCAATGGTATAACTATGTGGCCCTGATCTCACCACCACCCCATCCCCATCCAGGTAAGCAGCAGCAATGTTGGTGTCAAAAGGGTAGCTCCACAGCTTCAGTCCACCTCACACACTTCTATTCCTATTGAATATACAGTATATTGTGTGTGTCCTACCCTATGTGCCACTACTATGCAATAAGCCACTGAAACAGGATCCAGAGAAGAACGTATACAGTGGGTCAGTTTAACAGATATAGTACTACAGCAGGAGGTTAAAACTCAGTAGAAATTTTGAGGGATACACCTGGTCCTCTCTAGGGAGGAGTTCAATTACTGAGGGGCCACAACTAAAAAGGCCCTGCCCCATGTCTCAAACATGCTTCTGAAGGTGGCACAGGCATCAGTGCGTCTACAAGGGAGGAGAAGTTTCTTCAGATAACCTGGTCCCAAGCTTTTTAGTGCTTTATAGCTATCAGCACTGTGAATTGGAATTGGAAATGAACTGGAAGCCAGTACATATATAAAAGAGCAGGAGTAATATATTCTGTGTCTTGCATTTTGCATCAGCTGATATTGCCAAATGATCTCCAAGGGCAGTCTCACGTACCGCATGTTGCAGCAGTCCAATCTGGATGTGATCAGGGTGTGAGTGACACTGGGTAAGATTGAAGAAAGAGCTCAAATGATGTTATCAGGGTCAAATGACCGTGTTCTGGAATCCTATATATTTCCTGGCCCAGCCAATGACATGTTATCCTGTGACATGGTGTAATAGCAAGATATACCTATATATCATCCAGAGCAATGGCCAGAAGCTTTAGCCATAGCACAGTAGCAGAAGAGACCACAGCTGCAACTGGAAGCATGAAGACTGCAGCAGTAGTTGTGAGACAGGAACTCCCACCCGAGTGGGGGTTTGGCAAGCCCAACCTTTGTACTTCATAGGTTTGTATTGAGCTCATCCTCCTCCTGGTGTCCCTGCCATATCAAGTTAGGTCAGTGTAGTGAGAGATTTCCAGGGTCTCAGGCAGAGAGTCTTTCTTGCTATCCATTACTTCTTCCCACATAGTAAACATTATCAGTGAAAACTCATGCATAAAATCATATGCGGCCCCTCCTTTAGCCCAGATTGCTAAAGCGTAATGTCGGTTGGAATCCTATGCACACTTACATATCACCAAATTCAACTAAACCAGTGAGACTCCCTTCCGAGTAAGATTGCACCATTAGAAAGCTTCAGAGCACATGTTATTCCCAGGATACCCACTAGGTGGCACCACTGCACCTTTTCACTTAATGATTCGCTACACAATGTTTATAAGGTTTTGGAAAGCTTTTTGGTGGAATCAACTCTGTATACATTTTTCAGAATATTTTGAAACTGTTATAGCTACCCTAGTGAGGGTGATCTACACAAAGCAGCACTTTCATTTTTTGCATAATTTGCGTATCAGGGGCAGAAATCCCAGATAAAATTTCAGCACATTAAAAGATATGAAAATTTTTCTCAGCTTTGGTTCCAGTCTCCACTCAGCTCTGAATATTTGAATAAGTGAATTATTAAATATGATTTCATGAATGCCACACTTTACAGGGCTTTGTTATGTTATGTTATGGTTTATTTCTAGGCCACCTTTTGGCCAAAAAGGCCCCCAAGTTGGCTTACACACAAATAGAAAAACACAAATACAAAATACAAGGTGGAAAAACTTGCCCCATGATGGTCCCAGCACAGTCTCACCCCTGCAGCAGTCTTTATGTTCTTTTTGTTATTGAACAATATGGTATATGCAATATCAGATCACCTGCTAATTATATTTTTACTACCTTTGGTATGTAAGCAGGCTGGAATGCTTTAAAAGAAAATAGAGAAATTGTGACCTTTCTTCAATTGGAGAGGGTCCCCCCCCCAAAAAAAATATGTGGGATATGGACTTAAACATCCCATATGTTATGCTATCTGAGTATTCATCCATAGTTCAGCAATGGGATAGGAGTGAGCCAACTAAAACTGAAATAAGCAAGAATAGCTAGCATGGTGATGTGGTGCCATGGATCCACCCTCCAAACAGCAACATCCTTGCCAGTGCAGGGGTGAGGCACTCCTGCTGGTGTGCCCACACAGTCCTGACCTCTCCACCATCCTGCCCTGACTCTGCACCATTCAGGTAAGTAGCAGTGATGTTACTGTCAGGAGGGTGGCTTTGCAGCAGCACCCTACCATGCTGGCTACTCCTGCTGACAAGTCAGAAATGATGATTGCTGGATGTGTGACTAGAGGGGCTTGGGCTTCCATCAAAGATGGGCTTCATCTTCACCTGGAATTCAGGCTGCAGTAATGGCCAGAGATGGTTGCTATAAAAGCATGGGTCCCTGTTTCTGAAATAGAGTTTAACAAGTATCCATGTATTACCTAGGCTACTATAATGTGCTTGTTGAAGGCCTGCCTTTGAACATGGTCAGAACTTCAGGTGGTAACTGTCAGGCTTAGGTGGGCAACACAGCCAGTTCCAGACAAGACTGTTAGGAGTTAAAGACACAGTGAAGCCGGTAATTGACAGCACTTGGCAGAAACGCCCAAGGTCAGGCTGCAGCTGTAACTGATAAGTGAAGCAGCAATAAAAAGGCTTCAATGAGCACACAGAGGTGTGGGGGTAATAGGAAAGCATTATAGAGTTGGTTGGTGAGCAAGAGACGGAGCACGGTGTGAAAACAGTAAAGTTTTGTTTTCTTAAAGACTTGGCTGATGGTCTATTATTTTGGTCGGCGACTGGCACTGATACACAAGCTAAAATGCTACTGGACTCTACTGGTTATACTGGTAAATTGGTGCTGCACTCTACAAGGGTTATGGGCCCAGTTCCAATCCAGTAACACCCAGTTAAAACCAGTGAGCAAGCTTGTGCTACGCTGGACAACCGAAGGAAGCTGAGCTGGTGAGCTGTGGGAGAGCGGCAAAGCAGAGATAGAGAACCATGTTGCCTGGAAACCAAAGTGATAAGAGGTCTGCAAGAATGACTGGAGTAACTTTGGCTGGCATTCCACTGGAACGTCTCTCTGAACGAAATTACTCATGCTGGCGGCTGCGGATGCAAGCCTATCTAAACAGAGAAGATTTATGGCAGGTAATTGACCAACAACCCCCCTCTGTTCCACCACCTGCTGAATGGCTACGCTTGGATGAAAGAGCGAAGTCACTAATTATCTTGGCTGTTGGAGACTCGCAACTACTGCTTCTAAGAGGTAAAGAGACTGCTAAAGAAATGTGGACTGCTTTAAGAGCATATTATGTTCAAGAAACAGCTAGCAGTAGAATAAGTCTTGCGAGAAAACTATACAGAATGCAGCTAACTGACGAAGTAACTATGTCAGAACACTTAATGAACATTACAAGCCTGTTTGTAGAATTACAAGAAAGGGGAGTGGAACACTCTGAAACGCAGCAGATCTATATCACTCTTTCAACACTTAATGACACTTGGAATCCTGTTATCAGCGCACTTGAAGCGATGCCCGATTCTGGACTTTCGTTTCGATATGTTGCAGACAAACTAAAGCAAGAGTGGGAGAGAAGAAAAGAAACAAAACAAAGGCAAGAGGGACGGAACGAAAGGAGTGAAAGAAAAGAAAAGACTGAGATAAAGGCTTTTGGGACTAAAGCTTGTTACAACTGCAGCTCCTTGCATCATTTAAGGCGGTATTGTGACTTACTGAGAAGGAGGAGGGACGGAAGAAAACCCTCACACGTGCAGTTGGTGAGTGCAAAGACAAAGAATGAAAAAGACTTTGTTAACAGAGACAATAGTTTGTGGGTCCTGGACTCAGGTTCCACCCATTCACTGATAAAAGATAAAAGTCTATTTAAAACAATGGTGCCAGCTAATGAAGACGTGAGTTTAGCTGATGGCACTAAACAACAGGTGATGGGTAAGGGAACAGTACAGTTATGTGCTTTACAAACAATAATGACAAATGTTTTATTCGTGCCTAATTTAACTAACAACATTCTGTCAGTTTCAAAACTATTGCAAATGAATTATAGTGTGTTATTTAGTAACAAGAAATGTGAAATAATGAAAAGGGGAAAGGTGTGCCTAAAAGGATATTGTAAGGAAGGCATGTTCTATGTAAATGTAAACCCTGCAGTACAAGCCTCACTAGTAACGCATAAGAAAACACATGATAGATGTATCCATGAATGGCACCGAAGGCTGGGGCATGTAAATTATGAGACTGTGAAAAAGGCAGAGCAATTCAGTGCTGATGTACAACTAAAAGACTGCAAGCAATACATGCAGTGTGAAGTATGTCATCAGACAAAGGCCACTGTAGCTCCAATTAACAAAGTAGCTGAAAGAAATACAGATAAGCCTTATCAGACAATACATGTTGATTTAGCGGGACCATTTCCCAAAACAAAAGGTGGTGCTAAATATTTTCTCGTGATTGTTGACGATTTTTCAAGATTTTGTCATATAAAGTTATTGAAAACAAAAGATGAGGCTGCAGAGCAATTAAAACGTTTTCTAAACAGAGTAGAAGTGCAGCATGGTACACAGGTGCAACAGATTAGATCTGACCAGGACGGGGAGTTCACAGGAAAGTCCCTGGAAGAATATTTGGAAATGAAAGGAATAAACCTTGCTGTAAATGTGAATCAGAATGGGACAGCTGAAAACAAAACATTGCAGGATGCAATGAGAGCAACGTTAAAGGATTCAGGCCTTGATCAATCTTTCTGGGGAGAAAGTTTAATGTATGCTACATATATTCAAAATAGAGTACTGCATAGAACTATTGCCATGTCACCATATGAAATGTTGTATAAAAGAAAGCCCAGATTGCAACACATACTGAGATTTGGTTCCCCATGCTGGGTGCATGTTCCCAAGGGAAAGAGAAAGGGAAAATTGGCTCCCAGAGCGAAAAAGGGATATGTGTTGGGGTTTCAACATGTGAATTACCGCGTGTGGGTTCCACAGGATGGTAGTGTAACACTCAGCAGGAGTGTTAGAACACAAGAACAAGACTCAGAGAACCACAGAACATATGTAAATTTAGAAAGCAGTGACACAAATGGTATAAATGCAACAGAGCCTGCTCAACAAATAAAACAGGAAAGGGAAGAAACAAAACAGGAGATAGAGACAAGCAGCTCTGATTCCAGTAGCAGTGCATCAAGCACAGACATAGATACAGAACAGGAACAAGAAACAGAAACATTAAGGAGGTCAACAAGACAAAACAAAGGGAAACCTCCAGAACGTTTCCAAGTATCAGCCATACAGGGTGAGACAAACAAAGAGGAAAACAAACAGTGCAAAGTAATAACAGACAGTGATACTCTGTTCATCAATAGCATAAGAAAACGAATGGCAAAGTATGCTCAAGAAGGTGACAGTGACTGTGCATATATGTGTTAAATGTGTAAAGAATGTAGAAAAGTGAAAAATGCCTGAAGACTGAACAGATGTAAGATAGTAAAAAGCAAATGTATGTAACAAAGGAAATGTATAATTGTACTGTGAGAAAAAATGTAAAAGAGAAAAACGTCTGTCTGGAAGGTGGGGGCTGTCAGGCTTAGGTGGGCAACACAGCCAGTTCCAGACAAGACTGTTAGGAGTTAAGGGAAGAGTGAAGCCGGTAATTGACAGCACTTGGCAGAAACGCCCAAGGTCAGGCTGCAGCTGTAACTGATAAGTGAAGCAGCAATAAAAAGGCTTCAATGAGCACACAGAGGTGTGGGGGTAATAGGAAAGCATTATAGAGTTGGTTGGTGAGCAAGAGACGGAGCACGGTGTGAAAACAGTAAAGTTTTGTTTTCTTAAAGACTTGGCTGATGGTCTATTATTTTGGTCGGCGACTGGCACTGATACACAAGCTAAAATGCTACTGGACTCTACTGGTTATACTGGTAAATTGGTGCTGCACTCTACAGTAACTGTCATCCTAACAGAGATATCACTGGGAATGCATTGCACCAATGCTGTAATATCTGTCCTGCTTTGAACATTTCTGTTTAATTTTTTAAATAAGTGCACCGAAAGCTGTGCAAGTGCTCACAGGCACAAATTTATGAAAGCTGCTGACCCTTGAGAACAAGTGAGCAACGCTTTATGTCAATGATTTTGAAGATAATAGGTTCATTTTTTGCATAATTTTCATATCTGTTTGATGAAGGGAAAAACCCACATAAATTTTCAACACATTGAAATGCATGAACATTTTGCTCAGCTGTGGTTGAAATCTCCACTCAGCCATGAAGCTTAGCGTCAGTGGACTTGAGGAAGACATCATCCCTTGTTCTAACCTGATATCAGAGCTTGGAAAAGTTACTTTTTTGAACTACAACTCCCATCAGCCCAATCCAGTGGCCATGCTGGCTGGGGCTGATGGGAGTTGTAGTTCAAAAAAGTAACTTTTCCAAGCTTTGCCTGATATCTCATAACTGCTACCTGGATCTTTATGTAAAAGAGAAATGAACGATTGTATCATCAATGTACTGATGACATCATGACCCCAAATCAGCACCAGTTTCATGTAGATGTTAAATTGCCGCCCTGGGCTCCTACTGGGAGGAAGGGCAGGATATGAATAAATAAATAGCTTGTGAGATATGCTGGAACTTTGCATCACTCTGGAGGCTAGTCTCCAGAGGTGGAACAACAATATCACAGAACCACCTTCTGAACCTTTCCTTCCAAGTAGGACCAGAGCTTCCACATAACACTGTTTTCTAGTCCCAAAAATTCCCAACTTGGCAAGCTGACCCAGGAGGTTAGTATAAGCAACAGTTTTGAATGCTGATGAGAGAGATTCAGGAGAATCAACAAACCTGTGGTCACCATGTTCATCTTCTGAGATAGGCCAGCCACCCAATGCTGCAAACAAGACAATTTCAGTTCCAAAAGCAGGTCAGAAAATAACATCCAGGAAAGCTTGGCAGAAGCTGGGTGCCATCACACACTCAAGAACTTTGTTCCAAAATGGCATACTGAAGACCGATAGATAAACAGATAATGGATAGATGGATAAGTAGACAATAGTTGTGAGTTGGGCAAATTGTGAAGCATTAACATAACCAAGTTACCCTGTGCTGAATGTAGATAGGATACCTTCAACCTAATATGCATGCATCATGCTTACTTGATCATGTGAAATTATCCTGCCCCATTTTCAAGTTGATGAGGGGTGACCATCCATCTATATTTATACCGGTCAATTGTCAATCCAGTAAATGATGCATGACTCCCAATCTACAGCCATGTTGGATTTAGCCAAAGTTGGGGAAGGTAATCATTAAAAGAATTTCCCACTGACGAAAAGGAAATTAAAAAGAAAAAAGATAATAACTGTTAAAAGATAAAAAAGCAGATTTTAAAAAAGGGGAAAAGCGCTTCCATCAAAAAATATTTTTTTAAAAAAGAAAACTATTTAATCAAAATAAAAAAGCCAATTAATAATAAAGATTAAAATATATTAAAATAATGACCAAAGAGAAAAATATATCAAAGGGAAGTCTCTTACTTGTTGGCAAAACATAGCAGCATCTGGCTGGATATTTTTAATACTGTAAAGCGCTCAGCCAGAGCCTGCTGTTTATCCTTAGAAAGTCCGAGATCACTAAATAATCTATAGTTACCATTGAACCATTTGCCACGTGCCCCTATCACAAAGCCATAAAACCTGACTTCTCGGGCTCCCATGAGTTCTTCAATTTGTAGTTCGAGCTCCTTATAGTATTTAACTTTATCTTGTGCTGCATTCAGCAGGGTGTTATCTTCATATTCCCATCTAATGGTGACATCAATGACCAAGGCGAGATAATTTTTGACGAAGATCAAGTTGGGTTTCTTAAGTTCCCTTTTATTGGTTCTTATTTGGGGCTCAATATAGCATAGCCAATCAAGTTTCTTTGCTTCTTCTACAATGTTTTTACATACAGTATTGTGCCTTTTAATGCGCATATCGGATAAAAAGGGGCATTGACCTAAAATGTGGGAGCTAGATTTGTATTGTGCTCCACATTTTCAACATGACTTGATGTTTTCCTTTTCCCCTCTACCCAGGAATTCTCTATTGGGAAAGATGTTGGTCCGCAGTTTGACTGATGTTATGAATTCCCTCTGGCTCATTCTTCTCTTGTGTCTAATCCATATGTTACTAACTGGGTCCTCTTTGAACCTATCTACGGCTCTACCCTGACATGCATAACTCTTCCATTTTAACAATTCTTCATCCCGATAACCATTGAGGTGTATGCATTTCGTATTAGGTTCCTGTATGTCACTATGTGGAGGGCTAATATTCCCCTCACCGGTGTTAAGATCGTCCATTTTCCCTCCTCCGATTATCCATTTTAATTTAATTTCAGTAAACAAATCAAATTCAATCGCCATCACCCTAATAACTTCATCTGATGAGTGACATATCAAGAAAAGCCTATTTAATCTTCTCCAAGGAACTTATAAGCTAGCTTTTTTAAAGACTAAAAATAGGACATTGAACTAAATATGAAAAGCTAGATTTTGTAGAAATCTACAAAGAGTAATGCACTTTGTAACCAAAACCTCATTTACCTGAGAACTTACAGTATGCTGGAGATAAAAGCATAACATGGAACATGCAGCAGGTATTGGTTAATTGCAGCTGAGGGCGAAATAAGACACAGACACATCAGCTTGGGTTGAACAAGGGCCACTTTATTAAACTATAGCAAAAAAACCCTTTTTAAGTGACCTGCAGAGGGAAAACTTAGGTGCGGGAACTGTGTATAAGCAAGCAGCTTGTCTTACAGCTCTCGGGCGACCAGCCCCTGCTGGGGCAAGCCCACCTGCTTACCCCTTACTCCATCCACACCCGGTAGGTGAGTAGGGGAGGCTTCCTACGCCGCCACCCCTTGGGGCCATGAAACTCCAGGTGGATGAGGTACGTTGGCCCCAGAAGCAGCCCATATCCTGCCCTCGAGCTGTAAAGCCCTGACAGACAGGCCTCTGAAACTGCCAATCACCTCCAAAGGTGCCTAAGGGGGACACCTAGCTCTTCTTACCTACTTCCCTTCCCACACCTTCCTGCCACAAAAGGGGGACAAATCTCTATTTAGTCCCCCTTTACCCCACTGCCGAGAAGCACCTCTCGCAGACACCTCTGCAGATCTCCCCAGAAGACGTTGTTCCCTGCACCTGACAGGTGAACGCCATCGGCCCTATAAAGTTCAACCCTCCAATGCTGAATGTGGGGATGCTGAATAGCCAACCCCCTGTGCTCAAGAAGAGCCAACCGAATCCACTGGTTGACCTTCTTCCGTGCCCGATCAATCCCCCAGGGGTCCCATACACCACGCCAAACCCTGCATGGGAGAATGTCTGACCACAACAGATGTACTGAAGGCCAATGTTACCTTATCAACTGCATGTACTCACATGCCTGAACACTAAGGGCCTTGCCCTTCATCAAACCAAGGTCATTCCCATCGAGGTGAATGATCACAACCTGTGGAACTGCCTGCACTAAACCTCGCTGGAACAAAGTGGGTAGGAGCCCATCCCAATGCATTCCTCGCCGGCCAAGCCACTGCACTGAAGCCCATCGACTGAGGCCCAACTGTGAGCCCATGCTCGATTTTGCGGCCCTCTGTGTTGCCCAAAAGATCATGCTGTGGCCACATATTAGGATGCGCGTCTGCTCCATCCCTGTCCAGCAACCTGTCAAACACAAATTACAACTTGTTAGGCTTCCGAATTCCCAGGCCCTCTAAAAGGGGCAAATATAGCGCTTATAAGCACCAGAGGACCAGTGTCCAACGGCCTGCACCTTTGCCTGGGAAAACCCAAGACCTGCTGCCATAGAAGCAGCTCCAATTGTGAAAGAATGGGTTCCAAACTCCAAGGGGTCCTGACCTAGACCCTGCAAGGCCCGCTTTGTGAGTGCCCAAAACTGATATTTCATGAGAGGATCCCCACCTGCATGGGTGAACAAATATCCTTCTCCAGATCCCCTGGCCCCCAGAAAAACTCGCAAAGCCCACATGGGGCAGAGGTTTGGTACCAAGGAAGGGGCTAAAAGCACGGTCCACACCTTGCATCTCTGATCTGTCTTAGACCTCCTCAATTTTATGCAGGCACAACCCCCCTCCATGGTGTCATCTGACAGCTGGAAGGCACATTGAGAAAAGTCTCACTTGGATCCAGCCACCACCTCTCCTATCCTAAAAGCTCAAAAAAACAGCATAAGGGCTACTGCCTGGAACAGTCTGGCTTCATAGCTTGAGGAGTATACTGTTTCCTACTGGCCCACCATACCCAATAAAATGTCCAGCAAGAAAGGGTGACGGGAATCAGGGGCGGCAGAGTGTTCTCTAACCCACCCAGCTAACATACGGCGGACCCTAAATTCCCCGGAATGATCGGGAAAATCACCAGCCTTTGCTAGGAATGAAAGTCCTGCCAGCTTACCTTGAAGTGCTTCGACTGACAGGCCCCTTCTCTTGCCGTCCACTAGGAATTCCAGCAAGAGACTCACTGGAATAGGCCACTCTGGTGCATAACCCTTGCCGGCCCAGAATTCCTGAATCACCCTACCTGCTCTCTGGTAGCTGGCAAGCATTCTGGGTGCAATGGAAAGGCTTATGGCCCTCTCTGACTCTGCTCTCCAATCCCCCAAATCGTAGGGGGCACGGCTTCTGGCTGAACCCTGGCCAGTGGTGCCAGCTGACGGAAATGGTCCATCTGGTTCCATGACAGAGCATCAGCAACACTATTGTCAATGCTAGGAATATGGCATGCCTGGAAAAGAACATTAAAACGCAGGCATTGGAGAACAAAAAAGCGGACGAGGCCCATAACCCTGGTGTTTCTGGATGTAAGGGAATTGATAACATGGACTGTAGCCATGTCATCACACCAGAAATGGACTGTAGAGTTTCTCAGCCCACAAATAGACTGCCACCACTATCGGGAAAAATTCTAGAAAGGTCAGATCCTTGGTCAGTCCTTCCTGAATCCATGCCTGTGACCATCTCCCGTTACACCAGGAAGACCCAAAAACTACCCCAAATCCAAAAGCCCCAGATGTGTCAGATTGGACTTGCAACTCTGCCTCCAGGAGCTGGTCCTGCCTCCAAAAGGATATTCCATTGAAATCCTGCAGGAAAGAGGACCACACCCCCAGGTCAGAGCGCAACGCAGCTGTCACCCTGAACCTATGGGGGGGCAGTAAAAGCCCAACCAGAGTGTCATAACCTCATCGCAAAAATGCCTGGCCTGGCACTACAACCCTGCACACAAAATTTAGGTGCCCTGCCAACTACTGGAGGGTAGAGAGGAAAACTTTCTTAGCCTCTGAAACTTTCTTAATCTTAATTTGGAGGAGCTCAAGCTTCCCTTTGGGGGGCCTACAACACTGCCTCCCTGAATCAATTTCTATACCCAGGAATGTCAAGACAGGGGCTGGGCCTTCCATTTTTTCCATGGCCAAAGGAGCACCCAGTTCCTCTGCCAGGTCCCCAAACTGTGCCATCAGGTGTTGGCATTTACCTGTGCCAGCCCTACCCACAAACAGGAAGTCATCCAAATAGTGCACCACTGCCTGCCTTTTGATCACCCACTCCAAAAAGGAGCTAAAGCGCTCAAACACCGCACAAGAGATCAAGCATCCCATGGGTAATGCCTGATCCATCGCCCTCATGGTCCTTTTCTTTATCTTTTTTGGAGTGCTCTCTATAGAGCAGGGAAAATAAATCCACATACTCCCCTCGCCAGATTTTATCCTTGGTTGCCGGGAGCAGGTGGAAACCCAGGTTGATAGACCTATCTCCAAAAGAAATGGCACCCGTCGCTACTGACCCCAAAGGATCCAACAGTGCGCCTTGCCCCGTGGCCGCAGCTGGTTATTCACATGTCAGCATGACTGCCGGATCTGCCCCTCGGGGAGATATGGCTGGTGCCCATGGCCCCCATGGAGACCACCCCCATGCTGACCACCCCATTGCTTGACCAGGCCCTACAGACTCACCTGCTCCCACCAGCGGCCCTGACACACTAGCTACCTGACCCTCCCCAGCTGATGATGATATCACGCCAGCCTCGGGTGCAGCCTCCTCGCATTCCATTCCAGCTGCCGGTGCCGGTGTGAAAGGAGTCACCGCCCCCCCACTTACAATCTGGGTCGAACGGGACGAGTCTCCAGGGCATACAGCCGGGCTAAAATCAATGCAATAACATCTTGGTTAGCCCTTTGCTGCTGCCCTGTGGTACTGCCACTGCATGCCCTAGCTTAGCTCGCTTCGGCCTGGCCACTACCCCTGTGGAAGTACCAGGAGTGGCTGCTGGTTCGGAGGTAGCTAGGGGTTGCCTGGTGTTTTGACCTGATGCTACAATCCCCCGTTGCTCCAAAGCCTCCAGGCACGCTAGAATAGCAGCCCATGGTGGCGCCTCCTCTTCATCAGAAGAGCCAGACACAGGGGGGAGTTTTTGCGGAGGCCCTCAGGCCTTCCCTTTTCCTTTCACCCCCCTTTCCCTTTCTTGGTTGGCATTGCTGCGGTTAAAACCCTCCCTTGGCTATTATTATTATTATTATTATTATTATTATTATTAACCAAATGGTATCTGTATGTTATAATTCCCCTATTCCCCATCCTGTGCCTTCTTCAATTTTATTTTATTTTATGTAAGTAGTCACTTGCTTAACCGACTGCCTAGGCAGCCCTGACATGGCGTTGCTGAAGAACACCTCACGCCACCCTCCCTCATCTGCTGGGGGGGTAGCTGCAATGTCCAGCCAGCAAGGCCCCTTTAACGAGGCCCGCTCCAACCGCCGCCGCTCCTTGGTGTCCTGAGCTACACCAGCCATGTGGCCACCAGGCTGCCTTCAAACCCCCACCAGGGAAACGAAAACCGGGCCTAATTCAGCCCACAAACGCAGCCTCTTCAGCCACCACAGGAGTGAAGTGCCACAAAATGGCACTGTGAAAAAATGGCTGCTGTAGCTCTCTGCTCCGTTCTGTTCCATCCTCTTTGTTCATCGCGCACCAAAGAGGAGGATAGGAGGGGGAGCCTGGGCTTAAATAAGCCCCAAAGCTCTGCCCCTCCACGCCGCACGTCGCACATGCATAATAGCTGCAATGCGCAACATTGCCCTTTTCCAAGATGGTGACCGCAGTGTTGCCCCCATCCGCAACTATGATCCGCTCGTCCAGGCTGTGCGGGCAAGCAGAGCGGTATTTGGTCAAGTCTGATATTTGTTTCTGGGTCTCATGTTTCTGTGTCTCATAAGAAAATGTCAAATATTTCTCCAAAGAGCAGGAAAGTAACACTTTTCCCATCCCATGGACAATTAATGATGGCAGGGAATATAGAACCTTTGATAATGCTCTGAAGTATAGCTGAATAGATGGAGAGTTGTTTATTACTTGAACTCTTGGGGAAAATCAACGGTCCCTCAAAGGATGTAGCTAACTCCAGTAAAGCTAAACTATTTGCAGGTATATAGATTTTAAGTAACTGCTGTAGTTATCAATCCTCTTCTTGCTAAGCCTGGTGGATGTCTCACACAATGAAGAGTTTAAGAACTATATAAAGAAATGTAAAAAAAAATTACTTTAAATTTGGAAAACTGTGCCTGGAGACTCTTCAATTTTAGTGGAACTGGGGGATATTCAAAGCGTGAAAGAACCATGGGTGAAATGATCACGAGTACCCACCTTGATTTTCAAAATAAAACAGCTCTACAAGGCCAACAAGAATAATAAACATGTAATAGGCTTAGCATATAATACTAGAGAAAAGATATCTAAATAATAGTTAAATTACATCTAGTAGGTAGTGTCAGATTTGGATCAGTTTCTTGGCATTTAGATAGTGCTATATTGAATGCACAAATGGTTCAAAGATGACCAATGCTGGGAACAGCTTTTTCCTAAAGCTTATTCCCTTCAGACCTGTGAATAACATCAGCAGCATCAACAACAGCCGAGATGATATCACTGGAATGAGAGAGGTCAGATGCACCCAATGAATTTCCTAGAGTGGATGGTTTTGGGCCATGTCCTCTTGGGAGAGTGGACACATTAAAGATAGCACTGCCAGAAATTCTTCATCCTAGTAAATAGGGCTGTGCCAGAGAGCAGCCAGTTTGGGCCCTGGCAGAGAACCCCTGCCGCCCAGAGGTGGGAGGGTGACACTCCTGTTCCGTGATCCATGGCAGTGTCAGGTCCTGCAACCCGACCCTGCTGCAGTTTATAGAGAGGGAGCTCCCAGGCATCGCCTCAGTACAGACAGCAAGGGCTTCAATAAGCCTGCACACACACACCACCTACCTCTCCCATTAACGTGAATGCCATGATTGCTGTGCATGCATGCCAGTCATCACCCATGATGGCAGTAGGGACTTTCCTAAGGGGCTAATGCCCCTGCCCCCATCTTGATTGATGGCAGGCATGTGCACTATACGTGCACATGATTCACACAACACGAGAGGTAGGAGGAGTGTGCTTATTGGCCCCATGCTGCCTTGAATCAGGGAGGTTGGGCTATGGTGCCTTGGGCCCAGGGCAGGCTGGTGTCCAATGCTTCAGCCAAGCATGGCACTGGCTCTCCTAGCAAATACAGGGATTCTATTTAGATAGACTGTTAAAGGACTTCCTGAATATTCTACAAGGTCACCCTAAAATCTGCTCCTATTTTGAGAAGCGAGTCCTAAATGGCTGTGCATTTATTCCACTATTATTCCACTTTAAACAGTCAAGGCTTCCCCCAAAGAATCCTGGGAATTGTAGTTTGTGAAGGGTGATAAGAGTTGTTAGGAGATCCCTATTGCCCTCACAGACCTGCAGTTCCCAGAGTTCTCTGGGAAGAGGGATTGATTGTTAAACCACTCAAGGAATTGTAGCTCTCAGAGGGGAATAGAGGCCTCCTAACAGCTCTCAGCACCCTTCACAAACTACACTTCCCAGGATTCTTTGGGGGAAGCCATGACTGTTTAAAGTGGAATCAATGTATGGTGCGAATGTGGCCCAAGTTACGTGAGAATCTATCTCCTCCCATATCCTCCTTGCCTAAGCTCTATGGGAAAGATTGTTCTCCTTGTTCCAACCACAGCTGAGGCTAAGGACTGAAGCATCTGTCAGTTTCAGTTCTTTTAGTTTCTCATTTTTCCATTCTTTAGTTCAGGTTTCCACATTTTTATAGCAATTTGCATTTTTTAATTTAGTGTGAATTTATCCTAATAAACAAATTTTTGTATGCAGGTTTCACTAAAATACACATTTTGCAAGCAATTTCTCCTAATATAATGTATTTTTGTATGTTATTTTCATTAATATATTCACTTTTATGCATGCAATCCCCTAATATATATATTTTGTAAGCATTGGTTGGGTGGAGAACTGCATCATAAAATTCAGTTAAGTGCAAATTTTGAGAGATGGCTATGTTTTGGTTTTCATATTGTTTCAGAAAATGCAAATTTGATAGATTTGACTTTAAATGCCAACAGAATAAAATTTATCCCCATCTCTAGCTGAGGTACAGCTGGTCAGGATGAGAGAGAGGGCTTCCTCAGTGGCTCTATCCAAATTGTGGAATGCCTTCCCCCATGAGATCAGTATAGACCCATCTCTTGCCATTTTTCTCTCAACTAGCTAAATCTTCTCTGTACCAGGCAGATCTTGTTGTATGTGATAGACCAGGAGTAGGGAACCTGTGTACCTCTAAATTTGGTTGGACTCTAATTCCTATCGCTCCCAGCCAACATGGCCAACAGTCAGAATTGATGAAAGAGGTAGTCCAGCAACATCTGGAGGGCCACATTTTCTCGTCCTTTGTAATAGACTCTGATTTTAGAATGTTTTTATCTGCTGAGACCATTTCTGTTATGATTCCATTGTTTTATTTCTTTTATGGGATTTTCTTTTAATAGCTGCAAGCCATCCTGAATTATGCAAATACATGGAAGGGCAGGGTACACATTTACGAAATAAAATAAATACATTGGGTGGTATTCAACATTAGCTCTACTCAGAATAGACCCATTAAAGTTAATGGACTGGACTAACTTAGATTAGTTCATTTCAATGGGTCTACTCTAAATAGGACATAGTTGAATGCAATCCATTCATTTCAGTTCTTTGCCACCAGCAACAGGAGTTCACTTCAGGACCCAGGATTTGTTAAGCCAGGGGTAGGGACCTGTGGCTCTCCAGATGTTGTTGGATTACAGTTGCTGTCATCCTTTAACTTTGGCCATGCTGGCTGGACCTGATGGAAGTTGGAGTCCAACAACATCTGAAGGGCCATAGGTTCGCCACCCATGTTAAACCAAAGCAATTGTTTGTGTGTCCATGTTGTATGAATAATTATCATCATATTGAATATGGCCAGTGCTTTTGCATCACAGAGCTCCCAATAAGTAAGTAAAACAATCCAGTGACTTTATATCCATTCTAGCTAAAATACCTGCTTTGTATCTTTGGGGATATAGTCAAGTAAGGCTAGAGAAGATACTAGTGGAAATTATTTCTTTCCACATAATTATGTTGGCCACTTCCATGCAGGAAAGATAAGAACCACATCATCTGCCCCTTTTATATTGATAATTACTTATTGCTGCTTTTTCCCCTCTCCCACACACAGGTAAAAAGGGACTCATTTTGAGTTTTCTCATTTCAGCTAAAAATGCTGGGCTTAAAAAAAATTAATTCAGTTAGCAAATCTGCTCAGCAAGTGGACAGTTCAGTTAGATATCTCAAATAAGCATTTTAAAAAGCACTGTTCTTTTCTGTTTTTATTAATCACTAATCTTGCTTACCAGTCTGAGCTGCAAACATACTTTATCCCAACTCCTTCTCTAATAAAGATGATAGCAAATAAGAGATTCTTTTTCCTATCCTCTCCAGTTCCATGACCTTCTAAAGTCAGGACCACAAATCAGGGATACAGAAAGTAGATAAGGGGCTGTTTGATTTCTTGAGGCCTGCTTACCTGGGAATGAAGTTCCTGTACTCAGTGGGGGTGCATTTGTTTCCACTTTCCTTCTTTCAAAGAGGGCTCAGGTGGATTCACCTGAATGGTTTCAGAGTCATGTGGTCACCCTGCAGCCAATCGGGAAGGCTGAGAGAGCATGGTCTATAAAACAGCTCCACCTTCCAACTCACCCTCATTGCGTTTTTCTCCCCAGCACCCATCGTCCCATCCTACATGCAATGTGGGCTCTGCTATTTGCCACTTAGGGACTTAGTAGGATTGGGGGTTGCTTTTTGGGATCCCTTCTGTTTTTCCTACTCCACACTGTTGGGTTTAATTCATTTGGCTTATGGAGTGGTGTGGTTGCTTGCCTTTGGCGTGAAGTTTGGACAGATGAGGAGGTTGGGGGGAAACCTGAAGTATACTGAGGCATTCTGGAGGTAATGGCACATTTGGGGAAAGTCTTTAATTGACTAGCATTAGTTAGATTTGACTAGTATCTTCAGCTGAAGAGAGAGGATGTCAGACCATCTAACAGGAAGTTCAGGCAAAATGAGTGAAGAAAGAAGGAAAACATGGAGGAGGACAAGTCTTGTTATTGAAGATGTTCTTGTAGATTAGCAAGTTTCAGAGGTTTTTTGGGGGGGCTGACAGGACGTAAATTCAGATAAAAATGCTTAGCTCAGGAAAAGATCAATACTTGTATGATTTATACCCCAATTCTAATTGCATTTTAGACTCACTGAAATCAATGGGATGTACTTCCACATAAGGTGAACAGTCCAGAGAAATGTAATTATGTGTAAGACCCATAAACTGAATGGAATTTAAGCGCATATTGAAGCATGTGTGTCCTTTGATTTCAATCAATAAAGTTCAGAGAACGAATATTATTCTGAAATCCTGTTGAAATCAATAGGACTTAGGGCTGATTTGCATGCTGACCTCTTATAGTGCAAGCCTGTTTATGTCTGGTCAGAAGTTCAACCCATTAACTTCAATCAGACTTACTCTCAGATAAGTGGGTATAGGACTAAAGTCCAAATGAGGGAAATATGTGTATACCAAATATCTCTCCCCATTCTTTTTCTCTCATACATGTATTGGTCAGTGGAAAATTGCTCTCCAGTCATGACCAACTTCACTGGTTGCTGAGGGAAAGATTCTGCTCCCTTTATCCATACACCGATACAGGTGAAGGAGTCTTGATATGCAGTCCTTCAGTTAAGAGACCAATGTGTAAATCAACCCTCTTGGTATGGCACAACGTATACCAAGATCTGCGTCTAGCAGATTTCAGAAAAAGAACAACATTCTTTATATCCTTTCTGTGTAATGCAGGTATCGGACATGGTACATGGACCCACATTTCTCGAAGCCTTTTGCAATGTGCCATAAATCCTCTGGTAGATTTTGTTTACATTGTGGAGGTTTTTTTTAATGGAAAATACGTTGAAAGGGTAACATGTTTTTGTTTGTAATTTATTAGGATCCCAAAGTCAAGTTGTCATAGCACACATCCTCAAGGGGCAACACAATTGATCTTAATTAAACTGTTCATAGATGTGAAATTTTTAACTACCTTAAAGCTTCTTTCTTGCAGATGTTGCTGTTTTCCAGTGTATTACTGCAATGCTTACCTTACTGATTGATAGGAGAGGGCATTTCAGTGAGGTCAAGACGAACTCAACAAGCTAAGCCACCTAAGGCATGAGCCGCAAATTGGCCATTAATACGTATCTCAGCTCTGGCTCAGTTTTTTCCCCAAGTTCATGTTCCACTATTATTGATTCCTTTTAACCTGAATTCATTTTCTCTTGAAACCCCATAAAAAACATTTAACATGCTTGTAAAACATCTTTCCACTTTGCAAATGTTTATCTTCAATACGATTTGACTTAATATGTATTCAACAACTGTGAAGAAACTTTGCCTCTTTAGGCATTAATATATTCAAGTAACTGTTCTTTGATAAAACATATTCTCATATCCGCCTCTGCAAAAAAGGCAAAAAACAGAAATTTAAAATGTGCTGTACAGGACACATGAAGGATGAAAAAGTAGAGAGGTGTCCATTGATAACTATTGTTTCATGTTCAATGTCAGCATTTTAATTGTTAGTTTCTGCTAATTAAATGTGCATTATCAAAGGAAGACATCTGCAAGAAACATTCCTGCCAATCAGTGAAGTAATATAGCTGGCTATGTAATTATCTTATTACTCAGATGATAAAAATTATTGCCTCTCTTGCTCTTTGTTTTTGCTCTAAGCCAAGGCGAAAAGGTAGAAAGAGCTGAAGTTCATCAGTTACCTACTGCCTATTTTGTAAGGCTACTTACAGGGAGCAATAAGTGAGTTGGGGTAGAATTTGAATTACGCAAAGCTCCATGTTGAAACTTCCCATTTCCTCCCACTGCACATGCACATCTTTTTTTCTCTTGATTTTTTTTTCACATAAACAACAAAGAACAAGAACATTTCTCTCATCATGAAACAATAAGAGGTCAAAAGGTGGTTCACTACACATATAGAAAGAGAACAAGCCTTTTCAGTAGAGACCTTATCCCAGTCTGTGTCTGCAACAAACATAAGTTCACTCAAGCTTGCTCTGGATCCTTATAAGGATTCCGTTAATCACATAAAAATATATATGAACGTAACTGTGATTAACCAAACAGAGGTTTTTATTGTATTAACAAAACATTTCAGCTTCCGCCTTCATCAGCTGCTAACAATAATATATATATATATTGAAAATGTGTTTTTGAGATGTTTTAAGATGTTTTTAGTTTTTTTTCCTGCTTATTTGCCTACCTGGGCTCCTTCTGTAAGGAAGGGCAGGATAGAAATTATTGTTATTGTTGTTGTTGTTGTTATCTTAATCATCATCATCATAAAAGGTCATAACACTGTAGGAAAGACATATCTCCATTAAGTAAGAAAGTGATGGTGGTCTCTGTTCTTAGCCACCCTTTATGACAAAACATATAAAGGGGTACCAGATATGAAGTTGTCTGAAGAGGACTCCCCTCTAGCTCTTTCACACTCTTGTTTCAATTTCTCATCGAGGGCTAACTGCCAAATCCTGTTGTGCCAGTTCTTCTCAGCCCTCTTCCATTGTCAAGACAACTCCAGTTGCACTGCCACGAGATCTTACTAGATCTTTTTAGTATTTGGGGATCAAGAGCTCCTCACAAAGGATAGATAGAAGTGCTAAGGCTGGGTCCAGAGCATTAGCCTGTTTTATTATTTGCTCAATTTTATTATTTGCCCAACACTTTGACGCCAAATCCCTTCACCTTCTCACATTCCCACCAGAGACGAATAAGAGACCTGCGGGCCTCACAACTACAAGAGGAGACAGAACAGTGCTAGCATAACTGAGTTGCATTGGGGCTAGCTGCCAGTGGTGGATTAATTTACATCTTTACAGATTAGATTTTATTATAATCCTTTTACTTTTGAAGTTTTCTGAATGCAGCTGTGCAGATCTTATGTCTCTGAAAGTGTAAAAAGAAGGGATTTCAAGTGATCTTAATACCTTTTCTACTGCCTGATAACAGGCATTAAGATCAACAAATGGAAGCCAGTTAGACTTGCCATGACCTGGATTATCAGATTGTGATGATTCAGAGATGGGTTTATAGCACTGGTGTTATGGGATGCACTCCCTGTGGACATGCAAGAGGTCCCAACTGTACTGGTGTTCCACCAGCTTCTGAAGATGCACCTGTGTACACAGGTATTCTCTTCTTCTCTCAACCTGAACCTCCTGTTTTAATTGCTGTACTATTTTAATGGGATTGTTTTAGTTTGTATTTTAATTATGGATATTTATATTTTAATGTTTGTGTAATTGGTTTTTATACTTTGTACAACACTTAAAAACCTAGGCCGACACTAAGCAGTTTATAAATAAACAAAGATTTTAAAACTATGTCATTTCTGTCTCTGCATATTTATAAAACTCTTCTTTTGATGTAAGGTAGCTTGGTGCCTTCCAGATGCATTGAACTGCAATTCCCATCATTCTTGACCACTAGGCATGCTGCCTGTGGGCTGATGGGAGTTGTAATGAAAAACATCTGGAAGGCACCAGGTTAGAAAAGGGCTCATGTAAGAGCATATATGGGACAAAACAACTCATGTTAGCTCAGCAACCTTGGGTTTCATGGTGAAAGAAAAGTGTGGTATAAATGTAATAAATAAATAAATAAATACTCCTGCGATTGAAGTGATGAGACTTAAGGCAACACAGGCATCTAACTGCAAAGTAAAGTTTCTTTGAGGAAGCCAAAAGTGAAAAGTAGGAAAAGGAAGTGCTGTGAAGGATGATGTGGGATGTGTCAAAGTAACAGAAAAACTGAAAAGATAGCCAATACAAAATTGTTTTTATATTGTTTTAAATTTTAAAATTGTGTTTTAAATTGTTTTTAAAATATGTGTTTTAAATTGTATATTTGTTTTAATGTTTTTGATTGCTGTAAACCGCCCAGAGAGCTTCGGCTATGGGGTGGTATACAAGTGCAATAAATAAATAAATAAATAAAAAGAGTACAGCAGGAGAAACACCTTTGGCTTTTGAAGCTTCCCACCAATATTTTTGGTTTTAACCTCCCCTGAACAATTTGGTATCAGTTTGGTCTTCCAAGAGGTTCAGGTAGCTCAGAATTTATTATTTTGCTCTTTTTAGGAATTGTTGTTATTATTATTATTATTACTATTACTACAATAATACAATCACTACTATGCAAAATATATTATTAAACACAGTTTACAACAAATTATTTTCTTTCAGTTTTTCATGTTCTAGCCTAGATGTCGATGGTTAGCTGCCTATTTATAAAAGTGGCAGGCCTTGACAAAAGAGCCTGTGGCAAACACAGAGAAGCATGCGCAGAGAAGGGTCTGACAGGCTGACAGATAAGACAAGAAATAAGCCATGCAACAAGGAAAAGGAATTAAACTGTTTGAATCTTTCTTTGATATTGGGTTATGGAAGAATACTTTCAGAACTGGACATGGATAAGATCTGAAAGACAGGATGCTTAGGAGAATACTTATTACATTTATAGACCACCTTTCCTCCAATGAGTTCAAGGCAATATACATGGTTCCTCCATTTTATCCTCATAAGTGTTACCCTGATGGATGTCCTTTACAGAGACGGGGAGTGTGACCTTGCTCCTGCTTCTCCATCTCTCTGCAGCTTTTGATACCATTGACCACGTATCCTCCTGGACTGGATTCCTGGAATGGGACTTGGGGGCACTGTGTTACAGTGGTTCCCAGTCCTACCAATGGGACCGAGTCCAGAGTGTAGTGCTGGGAGAGTGGTTTTCGCCCCCCAGGCAGTTATGCAATGGGGTGCCACTGGGCACTATTTTATCCCCAATACTATTTAACATCTATTATCAAACTGCTGGAAGCAGTCATTCGGAGTTTTGGGACAAGGTGCCATCAATACACTGATGACACTCATCTCTATTTCTCCATAGTGTCTGAATCAAGAGAAGCCATGCAGTTCCTGGACCTGTGCCT
Organism: Rhineura floridana; assembly: GCF_030035675.1. Lineage (NCBI taxonomy): Eukaryota > Metazoa > Chordata > Lepidosauria > Squamata > Rhineuridae > Rhineura > Rhineura floridana. The sequence continues at coordinate 168,926,129 of NC_084482.1, read as the reverse complement.
GGACACAGTGGTAGGATGGATGAGGGAAAATAAGTTGAGCCTGAATCCTGGCAAGATGGAGGTGCTGTGGGTGAGTGGTTCCCATGTCTGAGAAATTGGTCAATTGTCTGCCCTGGGTTGGGTTACTCTCCCCCTGAGAGAGCAGGTATGCAGTCTGGGGTTGCTTCTGGACCCAGCTTTGTCACTGGAAGCCCGGTAACTGCTAGCAGTGCCTATTTTCACCTGCAACCTGCACCATACAGGAATGAATCATCTGCTTACCACTTGCTCTGCCCCCACAATTCACAGGAATCTGGGGCTGTCTCAATGCAACTCAAGTGATGACAGGACCCCCCCCCAATCTGCTCAATTTGGTTTGGGCCTTGGCTGAACCTGGAGCACAACCCTTGTATATTCTTTCTTTTAACTTTTTTTTAAAAAAAAAAACAATCTTTCTCTGTCTCAGCAATTCCTAGAATGCCTGGGACAGAGAAGCTAGCTCAAAACTGCTGTAAAAAAAGAAGTTAAAAGCAAGAATATACACTACTCATTATGTATTTATTTGAAATAACTTATATACCACCTCACACAAAAAATATTACAAGGTGGTTTACAAAAATAAAAATAACTACAGCCATATCAGGACAACAAATTAAATTTACCAAAATATATCCAGAGGTTTATTAAAAGCCAATACTAAGACTTAACTACCTGAGAATGCTGGAGTAAATGGGGATTTTTCACAAGTGGTGAAACATAAAGATTTTAAAGTAAGAGCAACAGGCAAATATCTACACCACCACTACCACCCACATGAAGTCTTCCAGCTTCTTCCTCTTCCCTGCCAAAGTGACAAAAGAAAGTATCCCTCTTTCCTAGGGGGCAAATGGTTTAAAGAAACTGGGGAAGGGCCTTGGCTCAGGGGTCAAGCATCTGACTTGCATGCAGATGATCCCAGGTTCAATCCCTGGCATCTTCTGGTAGGGCTGGGAGAGACCTCCTATCTGAAATCTTGTCTGAAATCTTGGAGAACTGCTGACATTGTAGACAATGGTGAGCTAGATGGACAAGTTGGACTGACTCGGTATAAGGCAGATAGATATGTTCCTATGGGGAGGGGTTGAGGATACAGCATAGCACTAAGCTAGGCTGGCCCTACATCACACAGGAAACTTCATGGTGATTTCGACCTTGGGTCTCACCAGTCCTATTCCACTACTAGGCCACACTGAAACATTCTGAAACATGGAGATGCATGGAGATACAGAAATAGATATAGAGATACATACTATAGCCAGAAGATCAAAGTTGATGTAGAAGACAATGGATGCCACAGGTGTCTCCTTTTATTGTTTTTCAATTCATATACTGTTATTTTCTGTGCTGTTTAACATTGCCTGAACAGGTTTATACAAAGAGAACAGACAAGCAGTAATGTTATGCTTTATTATTTTTATTTATTTATTAAATTTGAAAAACACTCTTCCTGTCAAAGGCTCAGGGAGACAAACATAAAAATTAAAACAATGTAACTTAAAATAAAATAAAATGTATTTATAAAACAATTAAAAGCTACTTAAAACATGTACAACCATTAAAAACCACCTAAAACCATTTAAAAGGCCCAAAGGCTCTCAAAATGATGAACATATTAAAAGAGGCTTGCAAAGCAATCCAACTCAGGGGAAGCCAGCAGCAGGGGTACCAGCGGAGGAGGAGCTGGCGGGAAGCTCTGCAGCATTCATTTGCCATTCGGGAGCTGCCAGGCTGGCAGATTGTCTGCTCAGCTCATGCACATGAATGGAAAGAAAAAGTCAGCTCTCACGAATACCCCCAACTGTGAGTAAACATTCCCCATTATAATTATTTTCTTAGACTGAGTTGTATGTTGTGTAAGTCCCCCCCTCGGCCCCTCCTCTGACATCCCCCAGAATGCCCCCTATTTAAGCCTTACACCAGCTTCTACTGGCACCCTTTTCGCCAGGCTGGCTTCCCCAAAGGACTCCCAACAGGGTCCTGACTCTGTCATAGCTGAGCCGGGGTGAGGGGCTTCTGTTGGTGGAGCCTGGTGGAGCCTGAATCCTGCCAGCTCAGCTGGGGGTCTGCCATATCCAATTCCCCTCAGCCCAACATAAATATGAGTTGGACTGCACCCTCCTTGGTCAGGGACCAGAGTGGATGAGCAGTACAAAGATGAAGGATAATCTAGAGCTGGGACAAAGACTAAGGAAGGTTTCCATATCCTTGCCCTGGCACCTACAAGTGAGGAAGAGGTCATGGGTCAAACAAAAGACCATTGGGGCAACAGGTAAATAAGAGACAAACTTTGTCCAGAGAACCGGATCCATTTCCCTGTCAAGATGATATTTTCTATTCTATATATTTGGAAGTTGACAAAGCCACTAGGATTTCCCAGCTAGACATTTCAGTTACTTCATATGCCAAGCCATGGTCACCTCCTAGGCTGGGTGCATAGAAAAACTTGCAATGGCACTAAACCAAAATAAAACAACTCATACATTTTAAAATTTAATGTATTGCATTTATTTGGAAGAATATATAAATCACTTTTTTAAAAAAAAAAACAACCACCCAATAATCTCTAAGCAGTACACATAATATAGTGTAAAACAATTGTCAATACATTAAATTGTTTATCTTATTTTTTAATAATTTCAAAAATTAAGCTTTTTATGGAGAAAGAGTCCTGGAATATTTGTCTGTGTTAAATTGACAATTTGTAGTTGTCTTGACTTAGTACTCTTTTGGCCCACAAAACTATATCACAAATCAGTGATCAAATGATATAGTCATGTTATTGACTATATAATATACCATGATGTTATTTATCATAGTCAGTGTCTCACAGATGATGAATGCCATGCATATTTAAATCACCCATTTAGTTTGAAGGGTTAACAACAAAACTCCTTTTGAATGTGTTTCAATAGCAAGCCTTCCACAGCTGCGTAGACACTAACCTCTTGATTCTAGAATAAAATGGCATGCGTATGCAGTCTAAAGAGAGGAGTTTCAAAAGAGTATGACACTGATGAAGAATGAAGAACATGGAGCCCTGAAGGAACTGTGATGCGTAAAAGACGAACCCCAACGAACCACTTAAATCATTGTAAACATGCACAGCAGGTTTTGAAATGGAACATTGCACATTCATGAGAAAATGCCATGCCTCCAAAAGATTTTTTTTTGTCCTGAAATGCTTCTCAGAGCTTAGTATGACCAGGAGATTTTTGTATAAATGTAGACCATTCTTGAACTACATATTGCTCATGGATAATTCTTTATGGAAATATGTCAAAGCTGAACTTTTCAAAATATTTAGTTTGTACCACCATTGCTTACAGTTCTGTAGTTCAACAGCAGAAGAGATGATCATAGCAATATCTTTTTAGAAATTCTGCAGCTTATGTGACCTTTCTAGCAGAGTAACATTCTATCGTATCAGTGTCTAAAATTGCAATTAAAATAGGCATCTCAGTCATAAACCAGTGAAGAAACCTCTTTTTATTTGCTTTTAAATTGTTTTTAAACAGCTTGACATCTTTTCAGCACCATTCAACTGGTTGTGGATTTTGTTGCATACATGTTCATTTTAATAAGTCATTCTTCCCTTAAATTGCCTTTTTCCCCCCCCAGTGCTGTGTTTTATTCTCAGAACACAGAATCAATCTCATTATTTTCCCAAGCACGGTCCTTTTACTCACTGGCCCTCTCAGTGAACAAATAAATCAATGAGCATTTAAAGTGGGATCTTTTTCTTTTATATATTACAATTCCACTTACACGAGTAGAATTTTTGTTGCTAATTTATACTGTCAAATCACATCTTACCTCAGAGGTCAATAGGTTATATAAAACTCAAAGGGAGTAAATCTTTCATACAATCAATGTTATGAAAAAATAAGTAATAAATAAGTAAATATTAAAACAAATACATAAAAAGTGTAGAAGAACTGCACAAAAATGCAGGTAGGATTTCATATCTTTGCATTTAGAGCACATCAAAGCTGTCCCTATTTTTGGATGGGATTCAGTCACTTGCCAGCAAACTCAGGCTTCACAGTTATAGTTGATTGGGAGGTCTTGCACAACGAACCCGCTTTCCCAAAAGACTGGACTTTTTGCAATAAGGAAAGTGATGTGAAAATGCTCTGGAAAGTGTAGGATAACACTTGCTGTGACACATCATCATCTAATTTCCCCTCAAATAAATTAGAATTTATGCTCATGAAAAAGCCAATGTCATCTAATCTCCCTGTAAACAAATCAAGATGAATCCTCAATAAACAGGTTATCTGGAAGCACCCTGAGATTTGACCTAAAACAAGACCCCTGTGTGGATATCATTGGCTCCTATGTACATCAACATCGGAGTAAGAAGTGGGGCCACACCAAGTAGCCCTGCTCCTGATGTCTCATATTTCATCTAGTGCCCCCCTCCCCACAAAAAACATCCATGCATACACCATAAGCAACTGTAGGGAGGGGATCTTCATGTGTCCACTGTAGGGTTGCCAGGTTGGAAGCATCCCAAAACCTGAGATGCCATGGGGTGGGTCCTAGTGACATTGTGGGGCAGGCCATAGTGACATCATGGGGTGGGCCCTAGTGACATCATAAAGCATGATACATTAAGTATCAACCACAGTTGCTTGGAGCATACCATTGAAACAAAAAAATGCCTTTCCTGTCCAAAACACCTTCTCTCGACTTCTGTGCAAGAACCCAGTAAATTCTTTGCAAACTTTAAGAGATGGACACCTAGGGATATTGGGAGGGGTGTGTGGAGAGAGAGAGAGAGAGAGAGAGAGAGAGAGAGATTCTCTCAAGGACAGATCTGTCCTGTTTACTTGCTGCCCTGGGCTCCTGCTCGGAGGAAGGGCGGGATATAATAACAACAACAACAACAACAATAAATGAACATTAACACTAGCTCCACCAAATAATATAAATTAATGAATTATTTAAATCACTCATTGCATCTCAGAGGAATACAGGAGCATGAAATATGGTCTATCCAGGTAATAAATCCAATCTCTTGCGCAAATACCTAGAAGTTCAGATTTGATGAAGATCAAAGTCCTGCAGGAATTATTTTAGGTAACTGTGATAATCCTTAGGAGAAATAGTTCTTCCACTATACACACCCTGTTGTACATTCCCATTACCCTCTGCTTAAGCCAATAACATTTTTCTAAATCGTGTGATGTTAAAATCTAAAGCTCTCCTATAAAATTTTACATTTTATAAATGATATATTATAGATTAATTACAGAACTTCTGAAACTTGAATTCTTGATTTTAACAGAAGCAAAAGCAGAGGGTAGCCATACGCGCACCCTGGACTTCAGGAAAGCTGATTTTAATAAACTCAATTGTAAGTAAGGTTCCATGGCAAGTAACCCTAATGAGAAAAGGAGTCCAACATGGGTGGGAGTTTCTAAAAGAGGAAATACTAAAGGAACAATAGCAAACAATTCCATCAAAAAAAGGGGGGGAAGAGACAGCAGAAGAACCCAATGTGGCTTCACGGAAAACTTAGAGGTGACCTGAAAACAAAAAAAGGACACATACAGGAAGTGGAAGGAAGGCCAGACCACAAAGGAAAAGTACAGACAGGTAGCACTGAATTGCAGGGACAGTGTCAGGAAGGCTAAAGCTGAGAATGAGCTGCGGTTAGCGAGGGATGCTAAAAGCAACAAAAAAGTTTTCTTCAGGTACATCCATAGTAAAAGACAGAGAACAGAAATGGTGGTACAGCTACGAGGATGGCAAAATGATAACACATGACAAAGAAAAGGCAGAAGTTCTCAATTCCTACTTTGGCTCAGTTTTCTCCCCAAAGTGCATCTGTGATCCTCCTGGGAAACATAAAGCTGAAGGGGCAGGATTGGAGCTTGAGACTGATAAGACAAATGGTCAAGGAATACCTGATCACTTTGAATGAGTTTAAATCTGCAGGGCCTGATGAACTGCATCCTAGAATATTGAAGGAACTTGCTGAAGATCTCTTGGAACCACTGTCTATTATCTTTGTGAAATCGTGGAGGATGGGTGCAGTGCTGGATGATTAGAGGAGGGCTAATGTCTCAGTCTTCAAAAAGAGTCAAAAGGAGGAACCTGGGAATTACAGACCAGTCAGTCTAACATCGATCCCTGGGGAAATTATGGAACAGATTATAAAGCAGTCAGTCTGTAAGCACCTTGAAAACAATGTAGTGACTACTAGAAGCCTACATGGATTTATGAAGAGCAAATCCTGCCAGACTAATCTGATCTCATTGTTTGATTGGGTATCCTCCCTGGTAGACTGTGGGAATGCTGTGGACAGAATATATCTCGACTTCAGCAAAGCTATTGACAAAGTGCCCCATGATATTCTGATTAGCAAGCTACCTAAATGTGGGCTGGATGGAACAACTATCAGGTAGATCCACAGTTGGCTACAATCCCACTCAAAGACTGCCTATCAATGGTTCCTTCTCAAACTGAGAGGAGGTAACGATCAGGGTACCACAGGGCTCAGTCCTGGGCCCAGTGCTCTTCATTTTCATTAATGACTTGGATGAGGAGGTGCAGGGAATGCTTATGAAATTTGCAGATAATACAAAATTGGAAGGGATAGCTAATACCCTGGAAGACAGAAACAAAATTCAAACTGATCTTGATGGGCTGGAGCACTGGGCTGAAAACAACAGAATGAAATTTAAGAGGGATAAGTGCCAGACCTAGGAAAAAGAAAGCAAATGCACAGTTATAAGATTGGGGCTCAGCAATACTACATGTGAGAAGGACCTTGGAATTTTTGTTGATCACAAGCTGAATATGACCCAACAGTGCAATTGTTATGAATGGACCTTGAACGTCCTCATCAGCATAGCCCACTAGAAATGCAAGTTCCCCTATTGTGAGTGCAGCAGGATCTTTTGCTGGAGTTACCCGCACATAACCCCCAAAGCGTGTATAAAACTACCCTTGACCCAGTGGCATACACACAGAAAGTAAAAATAAAGAGTGGTTTCATTAAGAGAAGAAACAAGGAAAAATATTGCATTGTACAATTACAATTAATATGTAAACAATGTCTAACTATTACCTATTCATGTGTTTTGTAGTGCTAGATAGACTAAAGTAAAGACAAAACTTATGCACACTTTCACATCAAGCTCACCCACACAGAAAGAAAAGAAAAGAAAGAAACCCAGAAGTTGTGTATACCTTTCCTGGAGAGTTGCTAGGAGTCTAAGGCTGAGAGAGAGACTTTTGTTTCTAGCCCAATGAGCCAAGGCTCTGCCCTCGTGTAACCAGCACTAGATTTGAAAGATCTCACCCAAATCCTTAGCTCTGAAGTTCTGCAAATTGTCCCAAAGATGCTGGAGAGCGTTGGTAAGAAAAGCAGCTGTTGGAGCCCTCCAGAAGAGAAACTGCTGACCCCTTTAAATCCCTCATATTTTATACCTTTTTCTAACTAACTTTTTCTAACTTTTTCTAACAGAAGAGGGCAACCAGAATGATCAAGGGGATGGAGCGACTCCCTTACGAGGAAAGGTTGCAGCATTTGGGGCTTTTTAGTTTAGAGAAAAGGCGGGTCAGAGGAGACATGATAGAAGTGTATAAAATTATGCATGGCATTGAGAAAGTGGATAGAGAAAAGTTCTTCTCCCTCTCTCATAATACTAGAACTCGTGGACATTCAAAGAAGCTGAATGTTGGAAGATTCAGGACAGACAAAAGGAAGTACTTCTTTACTCAGCGCATAGTTAAACTATGGAATTTGCTCCCACAAGATGCAGTAATGGCCACCAGCTTGGATGGCTTTAAAAGAAGATGAGACAAATTCATGGAGGACAGGGCTATCAATGGCTACTAGCCATGATGGCTGTGCTCTGCCACCCTAGTCAGAGGCAGCATGCTTCTGAAAACCAGTTGCCGGAAGCCTCAGGAGGGGAGAGTGTTCTTGCACTCGGGTCCTGCTTGCGGGCTTCCCCCAGGCACCTGGTTGGCCACTGTGAGAACAGGATGCTGGAGTAGATGGGCCACTGGCCTGATCCAGCAGGCTCTTCTTATGTTCTTATGTTCTTAACTAAACTGACCCCAATGTAAACCTGACCAGGAAGATGTAGATGTAACAAATAAGTACAATGAAAGAGTTTAGGAGTACTGGTGAGGGAATCTTTTTTTCCTTGATAAATTTCCAGATAATAGCTGTGATCTCCCTGCTGTAAATTCCTGATTTCAGATAATCATTATCCTGTCTTCTCCTAAAGGTTAAGATTATCATAATCCTTATACAAACTGTTTCTTTGTTTGAAAGGTGGACCTAATTCTTACTGGGTGACATTCCCCAAATTTCCATAGGAGTCAGGAAGTCTATACCTTCAGGCTTTCAAGATATGTACTCTGTGGTCACAGAAAGGCTGTCTCCCAGGACTCTTTGCTGTTGCAAGTTTTCCAAACTCTGGTTCACTGAGGTGAATCAAAGATTAAAAATCCCCAGTATTTTGTTCCTCATTACACAATGTGGCTGCAGAAAAGCAAATGCTATTTTAGGCTGCATTAACAGAAGCGTAGTTTACAAATTGTGTAAAGCATTTGTTCCCCTCTATTTGGCGCTGGTTAGGCCTCATCTTGAGTACTGAGCATTTCTGGACACCACACTTTAAGAAGGATGAAGACAAACTGGAACAGATTCAGAGGAGGGCAAAGAGGGGACCGAAAACAAAGCCCTACAAGGAGATACTGAGAGAACTGGGGATGTTTAGCCTTGCAAAGAGAAGACTGAGGGGAGATAGCACTCTTCAAGTACTTGAAAGGTTGCCACACAGAGGAGGGCCAGGATCCCTTCTAAATCATCCCAGAGTGCAGGACATGGAATAATGGGCTCAAGTTGCAGGAAACCAGATTTTGGCTGCACATCAGGAAAAACTTCGTGTTAGAGCGGTACGACAATGGAACCAATTACTCAGGGAGGTGGTGAGCTCTCCAACACTGGAGGCATTCAAGAGGCAGCTGGACAGCCACCCGTCAGGTGTGCTTTAATTTGGATTCCTGCATTGAGCAGGGGGTTGGACTTGATGGCCTTATAGGCCCCTTCCCATTCTATGATTCTATGAGGTGGTGGTGTTCTGTACTGGTGAGTATCATTACAAAAAAAACAGTGCCATTAATTAATGTGGAAAGAACTTCTGGAAGTGACAGAGAAACAGTCAGAAGCAGAGAGAGAAAGAAAGAGAAAGTTTGCATATGCTGGGATCTCTCTGGGAATCTGATGTGGGGTAGCAGCAGTATCGGACAATCATTTATTTAATAAGATTTCTTATCTACACTTCACCATAAGGTTCCAGGGTAGGTTACAACATATATAATACTAGGTGTTGCCACCCTGGCTTGGTCTGCTCACTGACCCTGCCTACACCCCACCCTACAGCACCCCAAACATTCCCTTCACCCCCTTTGCAGTCACGCCTTGCCCTCCCTTCATCCCCTCTGCCATGTGCTCCCTAGCACTCCCCCATCTCCTACCACCTCTGCCAGGTGCCCCCTAGGCCTCCCCATTCCCTCACCAACCCCACCCCACACAGGTGGCCAGAGCCCCCTGTGATGCGTCCCTCCCTGGCTCTCCCTGTCAGGTTCCTACCTGCTCGTGGTTACTGCCTGTCTCTAGGCACCACCAGGGACTCCACCAGTCCGGACCGCACTCTCTTATGGTTTACCTATCCGCTCTAGCACAGATCTCAACAGATCCCTCTGCTAGGCAACCACCAGTAACGTCCCAATACTAGTATTCCCAGAGACTCTGAATACTGGTATTGTTATTCTCTTCACCGCTGCCACCATTTGTTACAGTTCCCCTTCAGCCTTGGTCATTACCTTACCCTCCCTTCTGGTCTGTGAAACCCCAGCCAAGGATCAGGCCTTTGGTAAACCAAATTAAGTATTTAATACAGATAACAAAGCTAACAAGATTAACAAGATTTCTTCTTAAGGCACTTAAGCATATGGTTTTACTCAATACTAATCCGAACTCCACCCCCCTCCTTCTCCACTCTCTCCTGGCAAACAACTCTCTCAAACCCCACCAAGCAATCCACTCTTTCTCTTCTCCCCCCTGATTCCACTCTCACTCTTCCTTTTATACATTCAGCCATTGTAAACACTCAGCCAATCATCTCGCATTCTACTGCCCATTCACTCCCCCTCCTCTTTCACTCCACTTACCATGTATCTTCTAAAACAACAACACTTACCATATATACATTAATATAGGAACATCACATTTCCCCCCCATTAAACAACAACAGAGTATTATTCCTGTTCCAGGATTTATACGTCGCGTTAACAAATAAAAGTCTGTATGGGGAAAATGTCTTTCTTTGTTCCTCTGTCTGGTCACATCACTGCAGTCCCAGCCACTTGCCTGGAAAGTCCATCGGCCAGTACATTGTCCTTGCCTTTTATGAACTGGAAGTCCACTTGATAGTCCTGTAGGGCCCAGGATCACATCTGCAGCATAGTGTTATGGTTTTTCATAGTCTGCAACCATAACAAGGCCCGATGATCCGTAGTCACTGTGAATCTTCGTCCCCACACGTATGGGCGCAACTTGTTCAGTCCCCACACGACTGCTAGGCACTCCTTCTGGACCGACGAATAGTTTTTCTCCCTCGGCGTCAGCTTGCGACTCAGGTACGCCACTGGATGTCTGGTGCCTTCTCTCTCCTGCAGCAAGACGACTCCCAGCGCGAGGTCCGATGCATCTGTAGCCACAATGAATGGTTTCTCATAGTCTGGTGCTATTAATATGGGTCCTTGGCACAAGGCTTGCTTCAGTAGATCAAAAGCCTTCTGACATTCATCCGTCCATACCACATGCTCAGAACACTTCTTCTTTGTTAATTCATGCAAGGGGGTTGCTATTTCCCCAAAATTTCTCACAAACTTCCTATAAAATCCAGCCACACCCAGAAATGCCCTTACTTGTTTTTTGGTTAAGGGGATCGGCCACGCTTGTATTGCCTCCACCTTGCTCCATAAGGGGGTGATTTTCCCACTCCCCACCTTATGTCCCAAATAGATTACTTCCTTTAGCCCAAACTGGCATTTCTTAGCTTTTATTGTGAGGCCTGCTTTTCTTAAGGCCTCCAATACTGTTGTCAGGTGTTGGACATGCTCAGACACCGACTTGCTAAAAATGGCCACGTCATCGATATAGGCCACTGCAAAATCTGACATGCCTCGCAACACAGTATTGATTAGCCTCTGAAATGAACTTGGTGAGTTCCTTAGTCCCATGGGTAAGGTCACAAACTCATATAACCCATCTGGTGTACTGAAGGCAGTTTTGGCTCTGGATTGCTCGTCTAGTTCCATTTGCCAAAATCCTTTACAGAGATCTAGTGTAGAGATAATGGTTGCTGCCCCCAATAACTCTAACATTGAGTCTAACCTAGGCATAGGATACGTATCTGGGACAGTAATTTTATTGATTAGCCAATAATCAATGCAAAACCTTGTCGTTCCATCTTTTTTCGGAACCAGGACAATACTTGAGGCCCAGGGACTGATGGATTCCCTGATTACTCCTAATTCCAGCATATCTTCCACCTCCTTTTTGATCTCGTTCAAAACTTTCCCATTCACACGGTACGGAACAGATCTGATTGGGGCATGATCTCCAGTATCAATGGAATGTATAACTATACTGGTTCGGCCAGGTTTGTTGCTAAAGAGATTCCTATAGGTTTTCAAAACTCTCAGAATCTCTTCTTTTACTTCCTCCTTCACCTCCTCTGACCATTCCACTTGATCTACCCCTCCTTTGTCTTTGCTTTCCTGTACCAAATCTGGAAGTTCAGGCCCTCTTTCCTCAGGGAATAAGGTAACTTGCAACACCTTTGCATCCCTGGTATGGTAAGGCTTTAACATATTTACATGAACCACTTTGCTTTTGTTTAATTGGTCTGTGGTGATTACATATGTCACTGTGTCAAGCCTTTCTCTGATGGTATATGGTCCTTCCCAGTTAGCCTGTAATTTGTCATGTTTCCTGGGTATGAACGCCATAACCATATCTCCCACATCATACACACGTTCTCTGGCTGTTCTGTCATACCAGTAACTTTGCTTTTCCTGTGCATGACTCAAATTCTCTTTCACTACTTCCATCATTGATGTTAATTTATTGCGGAATTCCAATACAAAATCTACTACAGAAGTTTTGTACTCTCCCAGCGTTCCTTCCCATGAATTTTTTAGCAGTTCCAAAGGTCCCCTCACTTTTCTAGTAAACATTAGTTCAAAGGGTGAGAAGCCTGTTGACTCCTGAGGGACTTCTCTGTATGCAAATAAGAAGCATCCCAAACGTTCATCCCAGTCTTGTGGGTGATCTTGAACATAGCTTCTTATCATGCCCTTCAAAACTCCATTGAATCTCTCAGTTAGCCCTTAGTGGCGGGATGGTAAGTAGTGGTCTTTAGATGTTTTAGACCACAACATTTCCACATACATTGCATCACTTCTCCCATGAATACACTGCCTTGATCTGTCAGCACTTCATGAGGGAAACCCAGCCTCATAAAGATTTTTAATAAAGCCTCTGCCACTACAGGGGCTTCTACAGATCTCAGTGCTTCTGCGTCTGGGTACCTGGTGGCAAAATCCACCACCACCACTAGATATTTCTTGCCATGCCTTGTGGGTTTGGAAAAAGGGCCCACCAAATCTATTCCCACTCTATAAAAGGGTTGTCCAATTATAGGAAGGGGCTTTAAGGGTGCCTTGGTCTTTACTCCACTCTTTCCCACCTTTTGGCATATTCCACAAGATAGACAATGTTGTTTTACATCCTTGGAGATATTTGGCCAATAATAATGTGCAGCCAATCTCCTCTTGGTCTTTTTTATTCCCAGATGTCCTGCACATTGGACATCGTGGGCTACCTCTAGCAATCTGGTTCTGTATTTGCTAGGTACTATCAATTGCTTCACTGGTTCACATTCATCCTTTCTCTCAGCAGGCATCCACAGTCTATATAAAATCCCATTCTCACACACAACTTGATTCCTCAGTTTGTCAGTGAAAGGAATCTGTTGGGTCAGAGCTTGTTCCTTTATCTGCTTCAAACTTATATCTTTATGCAGCTCTTCCCTGAATTGCTCTGCTTCTTTCCCAGAGACCACTTGATACAATTTGTCTCCTTCAGCAGGACTGCTAGTGGTTGCTATGGTGACCTGTGGCTGGTTAACAGATTCCACCCTGTTTGTTTCAGCCCTTAATATTAAGCCCTTGTTTCTCCACCCCTTAATATGGCTTCTTTTTCTCTGCCAAGTTGCAGTCTGGTCACTACATAGATCTTTCCTTGGGCGCCCATTACATCCCTTCCCAGTATTACTGGTTCTTGTTGCTGGGCATTAATGCGTACTTTATATCGGCCCTCTCGGCCTCTCCAAGTCATATCCACCAGGGCCACAGGCAAACTTTCTGGTTGACCTCTCACTCCTTGGATAGTCACAGTTTCCTGAGGTAATATTACCTCAGATTTTATTAAATCTGGCCTCAGTAATGTCTGAGCGGCACCAGTATCAAGCAATGCCCAATAAGTTGCCCCTTGTACACTCACTTCCTCTCTCAGACTTGAATCAAGGTCTGTTACTTCTGTCCAGTTTATCTGGCAGAACTGAACCTTTTTCGCTGTTTCTAAAGCCTTGGGCTCTGTTTTCACTGTCCTTGTCTGAGCAGGATTACTAATGGGGTTGGCAACCTCACATTGAAAACGTAGGTGCCCCAGTCTACCACATTTGTAGCATAATTTCTCCTCACTTTTAGGGTACACAGATCCACTCTGGGGTGTCCTGTGCCCTTCAGATTTTAATGGAGGACTCACTCACTGTGGTACCACATCCCTTCTGCCAGCACTATATGGTCTGGGTTTAAACTCTCTTGATGTTTTCCCCACCCAGCCAGTTCTATTGGAGGCAAAGTGATCCGCCATCTCTGCGGCCTCCTGCACAGATGTAGGGGAACGGTCTTTGACCAGGAGCCTTATTTCTGGTGGTAACTGATGGTATAATTGATCCAATATCATGAGGTTTTTCACCTCCTCCACAGACTGAGCTTTTGCACTTGTCAGCCATTTCCCAAATATGTCCATCAGTTTTGCCCCCAGCTCCATGAAAGACCCCCTGTCTGTATCTGACAGTTTCTGAAAAGCCTTCTAAAATAATCAGGCCTCAGTCTGAATCTTTTAAACACTGCTTCTTTGAATTCAGCATAGGTGACGGGCCTGTCTGAGGGGAAATATTGGTATACCTCAGCCAATTCCCCTTTAATCAGATTTGATAAATACTGCATGTATTTATCTTCAGGTAGCCCCCACAACTGAGCTGCTTTTTCAAAGGTGCTGAGGTAAATTTGAGGATCTTGACCAGGCTCATAGACAGCAAAGTCCTTTGGAGTAATTTTTATTTTTGTTCCATCTCTGTCCTTTCTTGTTTCATCAGGATGAAACTTCTCTCTTTCAAATTTTAACTTTTCTACTTGTAATTCGGCATCCACTGCTCGTTGCTTCTCCCTCTCCTCAAACCCCATTCTCATTCTCTCAGTTTCCATCTTCAATCTCTCAGCTTCCAACTCCCTCTGCTTGTCTTTTTCCTCAGCCTCCCATCTTAACTTCTCTCTCAAGTACTCTATATAAGCGGGATTGCTTAAATATCCTTCTGGGGTCTCTTCTCTGACAGGTTATTTTTGCTGGGCAGTTGCAAATCCTATAAGTGCTACCCTCAATTCATCTACCCCTTTACCCTCATGAGGTAAATTGAATGTTATGCACTTCTCCACCAGCTCCTCTCTTTTCATTTTTATGTATTCAGCCATGGTGTTTGAGTTCACTCACTCTTTGCCACACACTCTTTGCCAGTCACTCTCACAAGAAATCTTGTTTTGTTATTTCTGTTTGCCACACCACTGTATCTGGATTCTCTGTTGTTCGTATCCCACCGCTACTGACACCACGTGTGATGCGTCCTTCCCTGGCTCTCCCTGTCAGGTTCCTACCTGCGCATGGTTACTGCCTGTCTCTAGGCACCACCAGGGACTCCACCAGTCCAGACCGCACTCTCTTATGGTTTACCTATCCGCTCTAGCACAGATCTCAACAGATCCCTCTGCTAGGCAACCACCAGTAACGTCCCAATACTAGTATTCCCAGAGACTCTGAATACTGGTATTGTTATTCTCTTCACCGCTGCCACCATTTGTTACAGTTCCCCTTCAGCCTTGGTCATTACCTTACCCTCCCTTCTGGTCTGTGAAACCCCAGCCAAGGATCAGGCCTTTGGTAAACCAAATTAAGTATTTATTACAGATAACAAAGCTAACAAGATTAACAAGATTTCTTCTTAAGGCACATAAGCATATGGTTTTACTCAATACTAATCCGAACTCCACCTCCCTCCTGGTAAACAACTCTCTAAACCCCACCAAGCAATCCACTCTTTCTCTTCTCCCCCCCAGATTCCACTCTCACTTCCTTTTATACATTCAGCCATTTTAAACACTCAGCCAATCATCTCGCATTCTACTGCCCATTCACTCCTCCTCTTTCATTTCACTTACCATGTATCTTCTAAAACAACAACACTTACCATATATACATTAATATAGGAACATCACACACCCCCACCCCATGGGTCACAAGAACTACTGAAAGAACTGGGCATGTTTAGCCCTGGGAAGAGAAGACTGAGGGGAGATATGATATCATTTTCAAGTACTTGAAAGGTTGCCAAACAGAGGAGGGCCAGAATCTCTTCTCGATCATCCCAGAGTGCAGGACATGGAATAATGGGCTCAAGTTTCAGGAAGACAGATTTTGACTGAACATCAGGAAAAACTTCCTAACTGTTAGAGTGGAACAACAATGGAACCAATTACCTAGGGAGGTGTTGGGCTCTCCAACACTGGAGGCATTCAAGAGATAGCTGGACAGGCACCTGTTGGGTATACTTTAATTTGGATTCCTGCATTGAGCAGGGAGGTGGACTCGATGGCCTTATAGGCCCCTTCCAACTCTACGATTCTATGATTCTATTCCCCTTCCCCCCAGGTCACCAAAGCTTCCTCTCCCTGGGTTGCCAAAGCTCTCCCCCCTTCCCCCTTACAGGTCATAGCTCCTCCCATGGTTTACTGAAGATCTCCCCCTTCCCCCTTGGGTCACCTAACCTCCCCCCACCCCCATGGCTTGTCAAACCTACCCCACTCTCCCACTCTCCAGCAGCTTCCTAAACCACTACCCCAAGCAGCCCCGCCTCCACCACTTACCTTACCACTACTGCTGCTGCTGTCACCACCCACCCGCTCGCCTGCTTGGCCTCCACCACTCCTTTCACGGCCCCTCTCACTCACTCAGCCCCCCTGCACAGAAGTGTTCACAGGTAGAGTGATACTTTCAAAAATATAATATAGTAAGATAAGATACAACTATAAAAACAGATGTTTTTAAACCTTTTTTTTAAAAAAATGTTTTTAAAGTTGTTTTAATGTATTTTAAGGTCTGTTTTTCTAATGTTTTGATGTGCTTTTAGCGCTTTTGTTTGCCACCCTTGGCTCCTGCTGGGAGGAAGGGCAGAATATAAATCAAATAATAAATAAATAAATAAATAAATGAAAGTGTTACATTTTTTAAATAAGTAATTCCAAATGAAACAGAACAGTATAAATTCAACAAAAGAGTTGGAACCCACAAAGCAAAATGCCTTAATTGTCAAAGGCCAGTGTAAAGAGGTGCATCCTCAGCATATGGCATAAACTGTACATTGAAGATGTTAGGAGTGCAAACTGCATACCACCACTTATGTTCTTATGTTTGTAAATAAAACAAATGTTGCAAAATGCTATAAGGCTCTCCAGTGCTTAATCTACTCCACAGAATTCAAAACCCGAGCAGCACTGACCCTGAAACATCTTGTTCTCACTGCTCAAGGAAGCATGAAACAATATTTTTCCTTTCCTTGAGTATCAGAGCTATTATGTGGGAGGGTTCCCCATGGATGTCTGCCTGGGGTCAGTAATGGCCTGGATGAGGGCGAACACACTGAAGCTCAATTCAGGCAAAATGAAATGTGCCCCCTATTTGGCAATATGTTCCAACACTTTGTGAGAAGGGTGAGAAACTATTTTGCAAGGGAGCATGCGCTGAGGGAAGAAGGAACATGCTCCTCTTGCTGGGATAGTGTCCCCTCATCCTGAGTCAGTTGTGCTAAGTTGACTCGTGGATGAAGAAACATATTTGGATGCAGGTTAAAATGCAGGTCCTCATATCCTATTCTGCCTCAATGTGTCATGTGTAACTTTCCACAACTAAAACGAGATTGGGGTGAAAGTGTTTCTGTGTATTGAACATAAGAAAAGCCCTACTGGATCAGGCTCATCTGCTCCAACATCCTATTCTCACAGAGGCCAATCAGATGCTTCTGGGAAGCCTGGAAGCAGGATCTGAGTGCAACAGTGCTTTCCCTGTTTGTGATTCCCAGCAGCTAGTATTCAGAGGCATACTACCTCTGTCAATAGTGAAAGAACATTGCCATTGTGGCGAAGCAAGGAACGGCAATTTGGTTGCTCAGCAATGGAGATACATTCCTCTTCAAAGCTGCAGCACATTAGTGAAACATGGATGCAAAAACACTGGAAAGAGTAGACATATTTTCATACACATTTTTGTACATTTTTGTACATTTCCACAAACATTCCACATAGGACTACTTTGAATACTTCAAAAAGATTTCTAGAAATGTCATTCATTTTTATATTTTGACTACAAATTAATTCAATCAGATTTCCAGCACATCCCAACTGAAATGCTCAGAGTCATGGCATGTAAACACATGTTCAAAATACACCATTAGAAGCAGATTTTAGGTCTAACCAAGAAGTAAGTTATTCTAGGATAACAATTCCTGAGCCCAATACAATTTTGGGCATGTTTTCACACTCCTTTGTGGCCTTCTTGTCCCTGATCTTGAACTCCTGAACCTTGTTCCTAGATCAGGCTCCCCACTGCCATCCTTTCACCTTGTAAGAGCTCTGAGACTGCAATAGCTCTTTGCCATTGCAGAGTATGTACCGTTACTCTGTTTTAATAAAGATTTCTTCCTTACTTAGTTTTTAATTATCTGGTAAGCTGTATGGTGGAAAGACAGGACACAAATTCCTTTGTAAATATATAACAAAACATTTTAAAAAATAAACTTGTGGGATATAACATTTTCCTCTGCTGTTGTGTTTTGGGTAGGAGCCAGGACAGTGGAGGGATTGTGTGTTTGGTTGAATACACTTACAACCCCCCTTCAGACCTTCCCTTTTAACATGGGAAGATTGAAGTGGAGCAGGCAGGGATGGGGCCAGCATGCACGCCTCCATACCTACTATACAATGTGGGATATACCTTATTCAGGAAAACCACCTAAACATGGCTATAGTGACCTGTGAACAGCCCAAGACCATTAGTAAAGGAATATGGCACGGGAAAAGTATTTGACTCTATGCTCTTTTGTTTGAACTGTTTAATCCTGCTCCTGGGTTACTGCAGGAATCAAGAGCTTCTGGCCCTTGAAATATTGGACTCCAACTCCCATCAGCTCCAGTCAGCATGCCCAATGGGCAACGACAGTAGGAGTTGCAGTCCAGCAACATCTGGAAGGCCACAGGTTCTCCATCCTTGGTTTACTTGATAAAATTGGTTAAGGTAATTTGGATTGCTTGGTTTACTCTATTTTATGAAGTTTTTTGTAAGCCACTTTGAATGAATTCATTTTATCATGAAAAATGGAGTATAAATTCATAAATAAATAACTGCACAGGCCACCCAGGATAGTCCTAAGTCATCAAGTCCTGAAACGTCATTAACTAAACAACCCCAGCCAAGATAAAATGCTAGTACTGAGCACCCATTTATCTACCCATCTGTCACATCCAAGCAAATAGACAAGTGTAGAGGCTATTTTTTAAAAAATTGTGTGGGCATTTATTCTATAGAAATTTCAGAGCTTGGAAGTAATTCATTTTTATGTTTTTGAGGAAAGAGTGGGTAATTTCCTTACGCTTTCATTGTAATAGGAGTAATTATATTACTTTTGAGGTGTAATTGCAATGTTTCCAGCATTACTTTTGGGTGTTATGGGGGGACCATAAGTTAAACTGGGCTTCTGCACAACATCGCTCGTCCCTCGTGCTCTGTGGGTGCTTAGGAGATGACAAGGGAGGAGGCTGAGAGCGAGATGCTGTAGAGTGATGAGAAAAAATGTTTTAAAAATGGATGGTGGTGGAGAATAGTAGAATGGAGGTAGAAAGGAGCCAGAGAGTAAGGATGTAGAGAAAGGAGGAGAAGGAGGCAGCAGAATGGAGATAAAGAACTGTGGAGGTGAGAGATGACGATGTGTGTGTGCGTTAATATTGTGTTTGCACTTGGCGTGCGAAGTGCTTAGGTATGCAGCAGTCAAGGCCAGCACCTTGTATACACTCTATTTTTTTAAAAGTAATTATTATTATTATTATTTATTTAATTTGTATCCCGCCCTTCCTCCCAGCAGGAGCCCAGGGTGGCAAGCAAGGTGCTAAAAACACTTTAAAACATCACAAAAACAAATCTTAAAATAAATTAAGACAAAACAGCGTTAAAAACATTTAAATTTTTTTTAAAGGGTTAAAACATTATTAAAAACATATTAAGCAATTCTGACACAGACACAGAATGGGATAGCTCTCAACTTAAAAGGCTTGTTGAAAAAGAAAAGTCTTCAAAAGGTGCCAAAAAGATAGCAGAGATGGCACCTGCCTAATATTCAAAGGGAGGGAATTCCACACGGTAGGTGCTGTCACACTAAAGGTCCGTTTCCTATATTGTACAGAACGAACCTCCTGATAAGATGGTATCTGCAGGAGGCCCTCACCTGCAGAGCGCTGTGATCGACTGGGTATGTAAGGGATAAGACGGTCTTTCAGGCATCCTGGTCCTGAGCTGTACAGGGCTTTGTACACCAAGACTAGAACCTTGAACTTGGCCTGGTAGCAAATGGGCAGCCAGTGCAATTCTTTCAGCAGCAGGGTGACATGTTAGCAATACCCTGCTCCAGTGAGTAGTCTCACTGCTGCATTTTGCACCAGCTTCAGCTTCCGGACCAATCTCAAGGGCAGCCCCACATAGAGCGCATTACAGTAATCCAGCCTGGAGGTTACCAGTGCGTGGAGAACAGTGGTCAGGCTATCCTGGTCCAGAAACGGCTGCAGCTATCTTATCAGCCGAAGCTGGTAAAAAGCACTCCTAGCCACTGAGGTCACCTGGGCCTCTAGTGACAAAGATAGATCCAGGAGCACCCCCAGGCTATGGACCTGCTCTCAGAGGGAGTACGACCCCATCCAAAGCAGGCAACTGACCAATTATCCGAACTTGGGAGCCACCAACCCACAGTGCCTCCGTCTTGCTAGGATTCAGACTCAGTTTACTGGCCCTCATCCAGTAATGACTGTAATTGTAGTGATTACTTTTGAGTACTTGAGAACAATTGTAATTGTAATGGTAATTTATTCCTTTTTGGGGCTATGTAACAGTAATGGTAATTTATTCCTTTTTAAAAGTAATCTTCCAAGCTGTGAGAAATTTACTGTTCAGGACTACCTGCCTTACTGCAGCCCAATCATTAAAAGCGAGAGCTGTAGCTTCATTTTTAATTCGGCTTTGTTTGTTTGTTTTTCAAAATGTTTGTGTTGTAGTTGTTGGTCCTGTACCATAAAAATCAAAGCTTGTTGAGAGTTAGAAGCACCATGACATGCTCTTATTTTTTCTCTTCATTTTGACAATGGATCCTAGGGGAGAATCAGGCTGTACATTAAGCAGCTGCAAGGAGCTATAAATCTCCTTTGATTGGATAGCCACTTCTCACTGCCTTTAAGTAGAGGCATAACAAATGCAAATTGCTTTTGGACCTCATTCGGGAAAGAGAAATTAGTCTGACTTCCCTCCTGAATGAAGCTTGGGAGAAAATGTGATTTCATGAAAGGACAAAGATAGATGCTCCACAATCCAATATGGGCTCTGTTTTTTCTGCATTTGTAGCTCACCAAGTCAGGAATAAAAAGAAAATTTAGATCACAATAATCAGCATTCTTACTGAGAACTGAAGGTGGGTTGGTAGCAATGCTAAATACTCAAATTAAGTTGCTTCTCCAGTCTGTGGCTCTGCAGCAGATGAGTTAACCAACAGAGGATCGATTTAACATTTGTGATGGCTGAGTCCCCCGAGACTGCCTTGAAATAAACCAACCCATTTCCTTCAAAACTGGGAAATGTCTTGGTATATTTTTGAGCTAATCTGAGTTGAATTTGGAACTAAAATCCAAATTAAAATCCCAGCCATGAAAAATGCTATACAGTTTACTTTGGTGGGTTGTTTTACTTTGTTTTTAATTATCTGGTAAGCTGTATGGTAGAAAGACAGGAGGACACAGATTCCTTTGTAAATATATAATAAAACATTAAAAAAAATAAACTTGTGGGATGTAACATTTTCCTCTCACTTTGTTCTGGCATCCACTGCACTTCTATGAAGACTAGGGGCTGTGCCCTTTGCTTGTTTCTCTTGCCAACCCCATCTACCCCCGTCGTCATGCTGTAGTTTGTTGCCCCACCTGTTGGCAGCCAAGCAAAGTACTGCATGATGGATTTCTTAGGCAAATACAGAATAGGAAATAATAATAGAATAGTAGAGTTGAAGTAGCAATCCAGCAAAGTGATTCTTTTGTTAATATGTTCTCTAGCCTCTGAGGTTTCAACATGCATTGCTAACACATTTTCAGACCTAGCCTCCACAGGACTCCTATTAGTGGGCTGTTAGTGGGATAGCAAAGCTTTCTGTGGCTGTTATGGGGGGGACTGTTTTTGTATGTTATTGTGTGTACATGAATTGTAAGTGCTTTCATGAGAATGTTAATATTTTATATGAATTTTAACAGTATAATGTACTTATGTTTAGGTTTTTAAAGTAAGTTGCTTGGAGACCTTTTAAGTAAAAAGGAACCAGTAAGTCTAGAGAAGAAGAAGAAGAAGAAGAAGAAGAAGAAATGTTTTTCTAAAGAAAGAAAAAGTAAAATGGGTAAAAAAAATGAAACACATGATTCTTGAACTGCTGAATCTTGTGCTTAGTGTAAATTTCTTTGCATGCACAATGGGATCACAACAATGCAGGATCCACATAGTCCTTCCTATAAAAGGAACAAACCTAAACAAAGGCCGTTCTGAAATTTGCCAGGAACGATTAACAAGGCTCTGTCTAGAAATAAAAACAGCCTGGGATTTTCTGTGCTTTTCTTCATTATAAAACTGTCAAAGCTCACATATCACAGATATGAATGCCCTTGCTGGATAATTATCTGGCTATGAAGGTTCTGACTAATCTGTACATCATACAGGGTGAATGGCTGCAGAGAAGGCAGCATGCATACAAATAACGATAGATAGATAGATAGATAGATAGATAGATAGATAGATAGATAGATAGATAGATAGATAGATAGATAGATAGATAGATAGATAGATAGATAGATAGATAGATAGATAGATAGATAGATAGATAGATAGATAGATAGATAGATAGATAATCTATCTGAATAAGGTATGTTGTATATCTTTTCCTTTCTTCCCTGTTATTACTAAGAGAATGTGCATGAAAACAAAGCCTGACTTCCAGGAGTATTCAGGAGTCATAATCTCCTGCTTCTCATCATCATGCTTCCCATCATCATCTTTGCTGCATTTGACTGCAATGCCACAGACACAGCATTATTCTTCATGTAGGAAATAAGCATCTGGAACCAACAAATCCCTAAGGAACAAAAACCCTGTTTTCAGGCAAATAAAGTAATAAAAGGAAAACAACATTTAAAAAAAACTTGAAAAGGCTGATGTATTAGGAAGAGTTTGAAAGTGCATGTTTTCAAACATTTGCTTTCATATGAGCAAGCCCAATATGTAAGATATCCATAGTACTTCAGGTCTGATATAGATAATTGTTTGGTAAATAATTTACATTATTTTATATAAGCCACTGACAGAGTTATTGTTATTATTAAGCCTTCTATAAATTTTGTTAAATAAAATAAAATTAAAATAACAATTTTCATGGTCCTTTTGGTCAGGCTGATGCTCAGTGATCTTGTACTGATTCAACAGCTTGTACTTTGTAGTTTAGCTGGTGTAAAACATTTATTGGAAAGCCTCTCAGTTTTAAAAGATGTGCATGACATTACATCAATATTCTTTTTTCTCTGGAGTTTTACCAATATACATTGACACTTGTGTCCATTGATAAAACATTTGAGAGAGGAGATCTTATTTTAAGTGTCCACACCGTTACATGAAGACTCTTGTCTGGGGTTTTAATAAGGGCAAGAGTGCATATGGGGCTATTACACGCTGGCCCCAAGGACATGGTGGATCCATCTAAGGCCTGCTTTAATGAATTTGCTATGCACTTCCAAGATAAAATCTTTATCATCCGCCAGGACTTAGACTCCAGTGTTATAGCAGGTGAATCAAGCGAGGTATCCAGAGCACAGCCTTGTCCCGATTTCTTGGATGAGTTTCAGTTGGTATAGCTTGAGGACGTTGACAAGGTGCTTTGACAGGTTTGTGCAACCACTTCTGTGCTGGATCCTTGCCCTTCTTGGCTAATAAAAGCCAGCAGGGATGGAATAGCCGGCTGGGCCAGGGAAGTGATTAATGCCTCTCTGCGAGAGGGGGTGGTCCCTGGCTGCCTGAAAGAGGCAGTAGTGAGACCACTCCTGAAGAGACCCTTGTGATGTCCCTGTATTTTAATATCTGTAAATATGGTAAGTGCGGGTTTATTAAGCGATATATGGTAAGTGACTGAGTGAGAGGGGGGAGTACATGGGCTAGAATGCTGGAGAATGTTGGATGATGATTGGCTGAGTGTTTGAATGGCTGAAGGTATACATGAGAGGATGACAGTTGAGTCGGGGGGAGTTGTGAGAGTCGTGAGTGGAGAGTTATTTGGATGAGTTGGTTGGCAGAGTTCTGAGGGAGGGTTGGACTATATTTGGCTGGTATTTAGGCAGAATATATAATAAATAATAATAATAATAAATTTTTATTTGTTGGTCACCTATCTGTCCAGGTTAGTGGACACTCTAGGCGACTTACAATAATATAAGACTGGAAACATAAAGAGTGACACTAAATGAAACCATATGCTTGTTGTACATTCCTAAAGTAATCTTGTTATTTCCTGGTGTTATCAAATAAATACTTTTATTGGTTTACCTAAAGCCTGATCCTTGGCTGGGGATACACAGACCAGAAGGGAGGGCAGGGTAATTACCAAGGCTGGAGGGAAACAGTATCGAATAAATGGTGGCAGCGATGAAGAGAGATATTGTAACATCATCAAGTATCCAGAGCAACCCAGGATTGTATGCTTTATAGACAAAGATACAAGGGGGTTGTGGACAGCAAGGGCACCCAGACACAAAGTAACAAGCCACAGGGAGACTGAGGCAAAGTCTCTAGCAGTATTGTTTACAGGGAGTGACTGGTGGTGCTGCCTAGCAGTGGGATCTTGTGAGATCTGTGCTAGAGCGTGTGAGAGAACAAATAAAAACCGAGATCCTCACAGGTGGTGGCCCTGGTGGGAGTATCACAGGTAGAGCCAGCTGGTGGGATCGTCAGAACCCTCCCTGGACCCAGAAAATCAATAACTATAGGCCAGTAGCAAATGTTCCATTCCTGGGCAAGGTCCTTGAATGAGTGGTGGCAGGCCAGCTCCAGACACTCTTGGATGAGACCGATTATCTGGATCCATTTCAGTCGGGTTTCAGGCCTGGTTTTGACATGGAAACAGCCTTGGTCGCCCTGTATGATGACCTCTGTTGGGAGAAAGACAGGGGGAGTGTGACTCTGTTGATTCTTTTTATTCTTTTTATTATTCTTTTTATTATTATTAAATTTATTAGTTGCCCATCTGGCTGGTCATCCAGCCACTCTGGGCGACGTACAAAACAAAATGTACAAATACATTAAACATTAAAAATCTGAAGTAATAATAGTAAAACCTAGCCCACCCCAAAATCCTGCCTAAAGAGCCAGGTCTTCAAGGCTCGGCGGAAGCTCATCATAGAAGGGGCATAGCGGAGATCATTTGCGAGGGAGTTCCACAGGGTGGGGGCCACATTTGAAAAAGCCCTCTCCCTAGTCCTCACCAGTCTGGCTGTTTTAACTGGTTGGATGGAGAGGTCTTTTGAGGCTG
Source organism: Rhineura floridana (assembly GCF_030035675.1). Taxonomy (NCBI): domain Eukaryota; kingdom Metazoa; phylum Chordata; class Lepidosauria; order Squamata; family Rhineuridae; genus Rhineura; species Rhineura floridana. The sequence goes on along the minus strand of NC_084482.1, from coordinate 168,900,819 downwards.
ATGTTGTTGGGTGGCATCGCTGATGATGCTGGAGGCGCTCCTTCAGATAGACTGGGCCAAAACCATGTAGGGATTTAAAGGTCAAAACCAACACCTTGAATTGGGCCTGGTAAGCAACTGGTAACCAGTGCAACTCTTTTAGCACTGGAGTGATCTCGGCGGCGGCTGCCTTTAATCAGGCGCGCCGCCGCATTCTGTAGCAGTTGCAACTTCTGGACCATTTTCAAGGGTAGCCTCATGTAGAGCTCATTACAGTAGTCTAGGCGAGAGGAGACCAGGGCATGTACCACTGATGGGAGCAGATGATTGGGAAGGTAGGGGCGCAGCCTCTGTATCAGATGGAGTTGATACAGCACCACCTGGCTTACAGCTGAGACCTGACCTTCCATGGACAGTTGGGAGTCAAAAATGACCTCCAGGCTGTGGACCTGGTCTCTCAGGGGCAATTGTACCCCATTGAGCACCTGTTCCAAATCCCCCAATCTTCCCTTGTCTCCCATGAACAGTACCTCGGTTTTGTCAGGGTTCAGCTTCAGCTTATTTCTTCCCATCCAACAACTCACAGACTCCAGGCACTTGGACAGGGTTTCTACAGCCACTCTCGGTGAAGATTTAAATGAGAGATAGAGCTGCGTGTCATCCGCATATTGGTGACATTGCAGCCCGAATCTCCTTATTATAGCCCCCAGCGGCTTTAGATAGATGTTAAATAGCATCGGGGAGAGGATGGAGCCTTGTGGCACCCCACAAGTGAGAGGCCAAGGATCCGAAACCGCATCCCCCAATACCACTCTCTGGTGCCTACCAGAGAGGAAGGAATGGAACCACTGCAGTACAGTGCCCCCTATGCCAAACATCCAGAATGATATCATGATCAACGGTATCAAAAGCCGCTGAGAGATCCAGGAGGACAAGGAAGGTGCATTCACCCCTATCCAATGCTCTCCTCATATCATCTACGAAGGCAACCAAGGCTGTTTCAGTCCCGTGTCCAGGCCTGAAGCCCGACTGAAATGGATCCAGATAATCCGCTTCCTCCAAATGCGCTTGCAACTGCTTTGCCACCACCGCTCAACTGTCTTGCCCAAGAGTGGTAAGTCTGAGATTGGGTGAAAGTTGTTCAAATCTTCTTGATCTCTCAGTGGCTTTCGATACCATCGACCATGGTATCCTTCTGGGAAGACTGGCTGAGTTGGGAGTGGGAGGTACTGTATGGCGGTGGTTCCGCTCCTACTTGGCAGGTCGGCTCCAGAAGGTGGTGCTTGGGTAACATTGTTCGGCACCGTGGACTCCCCAGTATGGGGTTCCACAGGGGTCAGTTCTAGCCCCCATGCTGTTCAACATCTACATGAAACCGTTGGGTGTGGTCATCCAGAGCTTTGGAGTGTGTTGCCATCAGTATGCTGATGACACGCAGCTCTATTTCTCCTTTTCATCTTCTTCAGGTGAGGTTGTCAATGTGCTGAACCAGTGTCTGGCTGCGACAATGGACTGGATGAGGGCTAATAAACTGAGGCTCAATCCAGACAAGACTGAGATGCTGCTAGTGGGTGGTTCTTCTGACCAGATGGTGGATGTTCAACCTGTCCTGGATGGGGCTGCACTCCTCCTGAAGGAGCAGGTTTGTAGCTTAGGGGTTCTCCTAGAACCATCTCTGTCACTTGAGGCTCAGGTAGCCTCGGTGGCATGGAGTGCCTTCTACCAACTTCGGTTGGTGGCCCAGCTACACCCCTATCTGGACAGGGATAACCTGGCTTCAGTTGTCCGTGCTCTGGTAACCTCCAAGTTAGATTACTGCTATGCCTTTGAAGATGGTTCAGAAACTGCAACTTGTGCAAAATGCAGCGACCAGACTGGTAACAGGGACCAGACGGTTCACACACATAAAACCGATTCTGGCCTGCTTGCATTGGCTGCCTGTATGTTTCCAAGCTCGATTCAAAGTGCTGGTTTTAACCTATAAAGCCTTACATAGCTTGGGACCACAATACCTGATGGAACACCTCTCCCGACATGAACCCACCCATCTACAACACTCAACTTCAAAGGGCCTCCTCCGGGTGCCTACTCAGAGGGAAGCTGGGAGTCTGGCAACAAGGGAGAGGGCCTTCTCAGTGGTGGCCCCCATATTATGGAATGATTTCACTGATGAGGTGTACCTGGCACCAACACTCATATTTTTGGCACCAGGTCAAGACTTTCTTCTTCTCCCAGGCATTTTGGCATGTATTTTTAAATTGTTTTTAAAAATGTGTTTTTATATTTGTATATTTGTTTTTAATTGTTGTAAACTGCCCAGAGAGCTTTGGCTATGGGGTGGTATACAAATGCAATAAATAAATAAATAAATATGTACATCAGCAAAACACCACACAGAAAGTATCTTAATGAAATCACATTGATGGTTTCATTAGTACACATGGAGGAAGGAGGGAAATGTAAATGAGCTGAAGGAACTGAAAGTTGTGTACACAGAATTAATTTTAGAATTTCTCCTAATTCAACTGGAATTCAGGAGAAGTGGAACTCAGTGATCCCATAGAACAGAGGTAGCCAAAATGGTGCTCTCCAGATGTTGCTGTGTAATAGACCCAGCCCCATATAGACTTCAAATGTACTTATTATTGCTGGTATTGCTATGTAGTTTGCTTATTTTAATGTGTGTATTGCAAAAGAACAATAAAGGGTTTAGTTGCCCCCGCCCCCCATATATAAAGCAATGAGTCTCTACAAGAGTTTAGTGGCAGAGTGCAGGGAGATAAGATGTCTGGGAAGGCAGCCAAAAGTTCACAGAAACTCATAAACATCTGTCAACAATTGATATCAATAAGCAGCTGCCAACACCATTTAAGGCGTCCCAGTTTTTTGTGAGTCTGAGAGAGACGTAGTAATCAGAACCACTAGAGAGAGGCACACCTGGTTAAACCAACTACTTGTTGACAAAAAGTACTTGCTGTCTCTGGCAGATGGCATGGAGAGGCAGCACGGAGAGAAGGCAGCTGATAAGGCTATAGGAAAATGCCCCCTCTCTGATAAGAAAGTGTATAAAAATCCAAGCGTCACTAGGCTTGGGACTCATCTCCAGCTGAAGGTGGGTCAAAGAATGTAGGAGTGATGTGTCCTTTATGTGATCTAATGGGTGAGATGTATTTTCATGTACTTTGTACCTTTGGCTCTGTAACAAGACTTTGAGTTTAACTCAGTCCTTTCATCTATTGTAACCTAAGTAAGAAAGTTGTACCTTCAAGGTTTTATACTGTCATGTTAAATGAGTATATACAACTTTTTTCTTGCTGATTTGTATTCTTATTTTCTGTTTCTGCTATGATGTCTAAAGACACTTAGAATACATGTTAATAGTTGTAGTGTGCAAGATATGAATAAATAGCACATATTAGAAGATTATTCTGTTGTCTAAAGTCTGACTCCCAAACAGAAAATTTCTGGTACCTCCCCAAACCCAATAATCCTTGAGTGGGGTCTCTCTAAAACCCACATACTTTTCAACGACTGTTGTTGGAAACTTGTGAGCTTAGGTGAACTAACGTTCAACATATAAGAAGTCTGAGTAGATACAGATAAAGGAAAAAGGCAAGAACCCTTGACCCTGTGCATTCATAGGAAAGAGGGCCTGCCTTGCCCGTATCAGTTGGATTATAACTCCCATCAGCCCTGCCCGTCATGGCCAGTAGTCAGGGATGATGCAAGTTGTATTACTCAGGAGATCCAATCAGGGCTCATGCACAACAACTGTCCAACAACACCTGAACAGCACCAGTTTGGCTACTCCTACCACAGAACAATAATGAAATTGTTGGTTATGTGCCTTCAAGTCGATTGTGACTTATGACGACCCTATGAATCAGTGACCTTCAAGAGCATCTGTCATGAGCCACCCTGTTCAGACCTTGTAAATTCAGGTCTGTGGCTTCCTTTACGGAATCAATCCATTTCTTGTTTGGCCTTCCTCTATGGAAATCCTCTCATCCCAGGTCCATGGCTAAGTTGATATACTTAAGAGGCTAGCAGTCTTCCTGCGTGATCAGCAGGTGGGTGAGGAACTGTACAATGAAGGTACTTCATCTAAAGGACTTTGCACATACAGAAGCCTGAATAATGCATTTTCCCATTTTCTTTCTTTTTTCAGGAGGAGGAAGGCTCATACACATCAGGCCTCTACATCTTAAACTTCTGTACTGAGCACCCAACACAGCTTACATTATGTGTGTGGAGGAGGGGAAGGGTGTATTATAAAGCCACAAGAGTGGCTGTATCCTATAGCCAGCATAGATTTTTCACATTCCACAATGTTAAATTGGAAAAAAATACCATGCCATTCTGATGCTTCCCATAAGCACATTTCAAAACTAAACCCCACAAAAGTTATAGTTCTTAACTCAGAAATGCTTGCTTAACAACCCTCTACGTTTTCATGGCAATAGACAAAATAGTCAGAGAGAACCGAGAGTTCAAAGTGTAAAATGAGAGGGGGGAAAACAGACCCTTGGACTTTTTTCTGTCAGTGGTCTCATAGTTTGCTGAAATTAATTAAAAATCAGCTATGCTCACAGAGTACCTGTAATCCTATTACTGACCTTGCCTCATACCCTCACTTTCATCTTCTGCAATTTAAAAGTTAAAAAATGCCTTGCTGATTTTTAATTAATTTAAGAAATTTAACATTGAAGTCAGTTATAGTGTCAGGCATGCTCAGTAAGAACTGTCAGTGTTCTAAAAGCTAGACTCACAGCTGTTTGGCTTGGCTACTCAGGTGGTCACACCCACACCAGACATTTATTTCACTTTAGACAATCATGGCTTCCCCCCAAAAATCCTGGGAAGTGTAGTTTTGAAGAGTGCTGAGAGTTGTTAGGAGACTCCTATTCCCCTAACAGAGCTTCAGTGGCCAGAGTGGCCCCTCTTCTGGGCCTTCCTTTTTAACCATATCTTTTAGGTTGTGTATGTGAATTGGTTATTAATCCATTGCATTATCCTATGCTCATGTTTCAGGAGAGGAATCATACTTAACAGGGTGTCCTTTGTAATGTGATTTTCCATTCTCACCCATTGTAGCTCTTCCTCTTCTTTAATTAAAGATACCATATGCATTAATTGGCAAACCTCATTATATATTAAGTATAGATACTCCCAACTGCCTTCAATCGCCAATCCATATAAAAAAATGTAAATGTACTGCCTTCAAGTCAATTTTGATTTATGGCGCCCCTATGAATAGGATTTTCATGAGGCTGAGAGGCAGTGATTAACTCACAGTTGCTTTGATCTGAATATAAAGTTATTCATTTTAGATTGCCATTTTCTAATTTGGCTGGGGAGTCCATATAGGTAATGTTTGAAAGAGGTACAATAGTTGTGGACGGACCAGTATTTTAACTTTGATGTCCTCCTATTTCATGCGATAGTGTTACTTTGCTTTATAAAACATGTGAGTTGCAGAATAGTGAAAACTCAAGGCATTCCTGTGCATGTTTGCCTAGGGGTAGGTCCCATCGAATTCAGTGGGCTTACTCGCAAGAGTATGTGTGTAGGACTGAAAATCTCAGGAACTGCACCACTGGCTTAGCTGAGCAAGTCAAGAGAAGGTGTCACTAGACCATCACCTCCTTATTTGATTTTTATTTATTTATTACATTTATTGGTTGTTTTGTAAACTGACTTCTTTCCCCTACCTCAATGTTTTGTATTTTGATATTTTGAATGTCTGTTGTAAGCCACTTTGGGCACAGCTCACTGTGGAAAGGCGGCATATAAATAAACTCAATCAATCAGTCAATCAGTCAATCAATCGACTGCTATCAATATATCCATAATAGAAAGATTAATCTTTTTGCATGTTTGTACTTCTTTCTTTATGTTTTTCCAGCATATCCTATAGTTCACTTCATATAACTTATTTAATTTTTTTTGTTATTTGTATACCTAGGTATCTAGACTGTGTTCTAGTTACTGGAATTTTAATTAACTTAGTACATTCATTTTGTATCTCTGGAGGAGTATTGGATATTTGTATGTTATTTTCACTAATATGTTATGAGAAATCAAATATTGGGAATCTTTAATCTTTGATTCATGTCAGTGAACCAGAGTTTGAAAAGGCCTGCAACAGCTAAGATTCCTGGGAGACAGCCCCTCTGTGACCTCTGAGTACATATCTTGCAATGCCTGGTATAGACTTCCTGACTCCCATGGAAATTTGGATTTGTCACCCAGTAAGAATAGGTGCTCCTTTCAAACAAAGGAAATGCGTATGATAATATAATCTAGGCCTTCAGGAGGAAACAGAATAGCTCCTTTCAAACTAGGTGTTGTGTATTTCTAAGCCTTTGGAGGAGACAGGATTGCAGTCGTTATCTGGGAATCTCTCAGGGAATGGTTTCTGGAGAAACAACACATTCCCTGACAGGATTATCCTAAATTCTTTAATTGTTCTTATTTATCACATCCACATCCTCCTGGAGACATTTACATTGGGTTTACTTTGGGGTCAGTTTAGTTAGGAAAAGGTATAAAACATGAGGAGTGAGAAGGGTAGGTGTGTTCCTCTTCGGTAGGAGGGTTCCTCTTCTGGAGGGCTCCAACTGCTGCTTTTCTTATCAACGCACTCTAGCATCTTTGGGACAATTTCAGAGCTATGGATTTGGGTGAGAACTTTCAAATTTGGAGCTGGTTACAAAGGGTGGAGCTTTTGCTCATTGGGCTAGATACGAAAGTCTCTCTCTCTCAGCTTTAGTTTTGCAGCAACTCTCCAGGAAAGGTATATGCAACTATCTGGGCCTTTTGCTTTCCTTTTTTTTTATTTCTGTGTGGGTGAGCTTAATGTGAAACTGTTTATAGGGCTAGTCTCTTTGCTTTAGTCTATCCAGTGTTGCTGAAAGATTGTTGTTCCGGCCTAATGTGGGAACGGATTTGCCTCCACCCTGGTTGAACAGAAGGCTCGGGAACATTGGGTAGGATTCAAATGAGGTCAGGTGGGATAGCTCAACCAATGAGAGGGAGTGATTCTAAGGCTTATAAGCCAGCTCCTCCTCATTCTTCGAGCCTTTTTTTGCCTTGCAGCAGCTTGAGTGTAGGCTTGGTAGAGGCTTTCTGCATTTCTGGTGTTGCTTGCGAGTTCCTGGTTTGTGTACGATCATCAGGGGATCTTCAGTGGATCGTCATTCTTCAGAGAGCCGCTTCAGCGGTTTGCGCCTCTTCGGGGGCTGATGGTTTCTCCCCCCCCCGGGGCGGTGGCTCCCACCCCAGCCCACCTCCACCCCCTTCCCTGTTTGTTGCATTGTCCCTTTGGGTTCGGGTGGTGGTGTTTCACGCCCCCCCTCAAACGCTCCTCTTGTGTGTTGAGTGGTCGAATATTTTTGTCTCTTGGGGTGGAGCTCGGCGGTTTTGGCCTCTCCAGTGCGGCTTTCACGCGACCTCCTTTTTTGTCACGGGTGCGGTTGTGTTGCACCGCCCCTGACCGTTTGCTTTGATTGCTGAGTGCCTCAGTGTTTGCTTAGGCTCCTTCGTTATTTATAGGGGGCAATTAATTCAGGAGCTGTTGTTGGGAATATTGCTTGTTTTTGTGTTGTTTTTGTTTTAATTTTCTGGGCGACTTCTGTAAAAAAAATTTCCACTCCCCCCCCCCAATATCACATTAACTCATTCCTTAATTAAGTTTGTAGTTTGTTTCCTTGGAATTTCATTGGGGAGTAATTTAGTTGTCTAATTGTTAGTGGTGGGCCATAATTTAGATTGTGTTGTTTTAATTGTTGGGCTTTATCTATTTCATAATTGGGTGTATTAATTCATTAAGTAATTTTAATTAATTTAATTCTAATTAGTCTGGTTCATTTATTGTAGTCAGTTCATTTTAGAATTTTATAAATTAATAATAATAATCAATTCTATTATTATAAATAAATAAATAAATCTTTATTAATGATTGATTAGTGATATCAAGTTTCCTCTAATTTGTTCATCTTGGTTTTATAATATATTAATAGTTGATTGTTCTGCTGCGAATTCCTTAACCCAATTTCTGGAAGTAATATTTCTGGTTATTTGAAGTTATTTAATGATTCAGTTTAATTAGCTGCAGTTTTTCTGTCGTGTTAGCGTTTGCCATAGGTTAGTTGTTTAATTTTCGCTAATTGCTGTTAATTTTCAGTTGTGGTATAGTTATTTGCAAAAATGCCACCGAAGAAGGCCAAGCAAAAGCGAGGTGTATGTGTGGTAAAAAGACCAGAAAAACGTCCCATGGCGCATCAGTCCTCTTCGGATGAAGATGAAGATATGGCAACAGTCCGTGCCTTGGCGGCCAGAGTTGAAGCATTGGAAATGGAGCGTGGGGCACCAGTTGACCCAGAGGCGGGCACCAGTTCTTCAGTGAGAGGTAAGAAATCCCAGAGGTTGGCTTCCAGGGTCACTAAGGCATCTCTCCTGTCTGGTTTAGTTGCACGCCTAGACGCCTTGGAGAAGGCCTCTACTGTCACGGTGATTGTTCCATGCCCTGAAAGTTCCTCCGCTGCTGCTGCATGTCTGCCAACAATGTTGCCTCCTGCTTTACATCCTTCACTAGTGGCTGGTTCATCGTTACCATCATCTTCCTTGCCAGTGCTTATAGGGCCTTTGACTGTGGATGCTGCGGCGATTCCGCAGATTGTCAACCCCTCGGTTGTGGCACCTCCAAGTACCTTGGCAGGTGAGCATCCTGCAATACACACCACCACTTCTAGTGACTCACAGTCATATACTGGGTCACAGCAGCAGATGGGCTGTATGGGGGGGGCGTTTTGGTCCCATTACATCCTCAGCTTCCTTGGCCAGCGGCGGCTGCGTCACCTTGGCAGCCTAGTTCTGCTTCAGAGGTGCAGGCTTCTACCACTTTACCGTTACCTCAGGGTGTTTATCCCCAGGGCGATACTTCCTTGCCCTTGGGTGACCACCTCCAGTTGTCAACTAAGGAAAAGATCTGGAGAGGGGAATACATAGATATTTTCACTCTTCTTTTCCGGCAGTCTGAGGCACAGAGTAGGGAGACTGCTGAATTCAAAGATAAAGAGGCAGCCAAAAAGAAAAAGGTGGATTGCATTTGGCCTAACTGGCTCAATGCTTATACGGTGTATATGGGTGTGATGACACAGGCCTATCCATCTCATGCATTATCCATGATTAAATATCAGGATATCATTCATCGGGCCTTCAGAGAATTCTCAGGTACCGCCTGGTTGAGGTATGATGAGAATTTTAGGCAAAGGGCGGCATTGGATCCTACATTGCGCTGGGATATTGAGCACCCGGGCCTTTGGCTCCGGTCCATGACATCAGCAAGGCCTATGTTGGGCGACCGTGCAGATAGTGGTCACCTATTAGTGCATGTTCAGGCTCAGGCCTCTGGTTTCGACCGGGGGTCACGGTGGGATTGAACTGTCTGTTGGAGCTTTAACAGCTCTGGGCGTTGTGCCAGGCGTCCTTGTAGGTTTAGGCATGCTTGTGGAGCCTGCAGTGGTAATCACCCCAGTTTCTCATGTCCCAAGTCTCATCTTCAAAAACAGGGAGCTGGAGATCACTCTCAGCACAAACACGGCGCAGGGGGAGGTGGGGGCCCGCCGCAAAGCCAGAAGTCCCATTAATCTTGTTTCCCTGGCTAGTTGGATGCAGCTCTATCCCGATCAATGGGCAGCTGATTATTTACTTAAGGGATTTTCAGTGGGCTTTCGGATCCCTTACATTGGTCCAAGGATTTCCACTTGTTCCCCCAATCAAAATTCAGTCAGAGAAATGGCCTCAGTTGTCTTGGCCAAACTCCACAAAGAAATTGATGCAGATCGGATTTCTGGCCCTTTCCCCTCCCCTCCTTTTCCAAATTTGAGGATCTCCCCTCTTGGTATAGTCCCAAAGAAGCACCCGGGCGAGTATCGCCTGATACATAATTTATCTTTTCCCAAAGGAACTTCAGTCAATGATGGCATTCCATCTGATATGGCCTCTGTAAAGTATACTTCTTTCGATGCGGCTGTGAAGGTTGTGTGTTCTGCTGGTAAGGGTGCTTTAATGGCAAAATGTGACATAAAGTCTGCCTTTCGCTTGCTCCCTGTACATCCTGAAGATGTTGATTTATTGGGTTTTAAATTTCAAGGCCAATACTATGTTGATAGCATGATGCCTATGGGCTGTTCCATTTCATGTGCGGCCTTCGAGGCATTCAGTTCTTTCCTAGAGTGGGCAGTGAGAGAGCGAACACATTCCTCCTTCGTTGCACACTATCTGGATGATTTCTTGTTCGTAGGCCCTGCCAATGATCCCCATTGCATGCATTTAGTTGAAGCCTTCATGGCCCTTTTGGATGAACTTGGGGTCCCTCTAGCACCTGAGAAGTCTGAGGGCCCCTCCTCTTGCCTTACCTTTTTGGGGATTCAGCTTGATACTGTTGCACAGTCCTCCCTATTGCCTATAGATAAACTGACTGATTTGAGGGCTCACTTGCGTAAAGCAGTGTCTTTTAAGAAAATTACTCTCTTGCAACTTCAGGAAGTGGTTGGTCACCTAGTTTTTGCTTCCAAGGTGATCTCTCCTGGCAGAGCCTTCTTGAGGCATCTTTGCGAAGCTATGAAGGGAGTGCGCTCCCGTTTCCATTTTATTAGAGTGTCAGTGGGGATGAGGGAGGATTTATCCATGTGGCTTGCATTTCTGGACAGCTATAATGGATGCTCCTTCTGGAGGGAGGACCTTCTTATAGAAGCTGAACTACAAGTTCATTCTGATGCTGCTGGGGGTTCAGGTTTTGGTGTTTTATTTAGATCCCAGTGGTGTGCTGAACATTGGCCAGAGTCTTAGAGGGTGGCGGGTATTACCGCTGATTTAACCTTGTTAGAATTCTTCCCCATCGTGGTGGCGGTCCACTTATGGGCGGAGGAGATTCAGAATCGCACCGTTCAGTTCTGGTGTGATAATCAGGCCACAGTCTGTGTAATTAATAATCAAACCTCTAAATCTTCAAGGGTTATGCGCCTTGTGTGTGCGTTCGTCCTGCAATGTTTAAGGTTTAATATTCTTTTCATTGCTCGGCATGTCCTGGGCCTGCAGAACGACGTGGCTGATGCCCTTTCCCGATTTCAGATGCAGCATTTTTGGGAGTTGGCTCCAGGAGCCGCACCAGACCCAAGTCCGATGCCATCTCTCTTATGGAACCTTGGGAGATAGAGGTGGCAGCTGCCATAGCTTCGGCATTAGCCCCCAGTACTCAGAGAGCATATCAGCGTGGTTTTGATAAGTTTCAAGCATTCTGCGCTTCTCATGCTCTGTCAATGGACTGGCCAATTCCAGTTTCCCAGTTGCTGTAATTTATAGTATTTTTAAAGGGTCAGGGTACTTCTGTTAGCACAATAGCAGGTACCTTGTCCGCCCTTGCATTTATTTCTAAGGCTAAGGGTGTCCCAGATTCTACATCAGATTTCAGAGTGCATAAAGTTCTTGAAGGTTGGTCATGTGCAGCGCCTAAAACACTTGATCAGAGGAAGCCCATTACTCCAGATGTGTTGATGCAACTGTTGCACTTATTTACTTCTCTGTGTTCTTCTGTGTACGAGACACAGCTATTTGGTACAGTCGCCTTGGTCGCTTTCTATGGGGTCTTCCGCCCTAGCGAAGTTCTGGCATCTTCTAAGAATGATAAATCCTTCAGGGCGTTATGCCAGAGCGATTGTGCACTTGGTGATATGCAGGTCACGCTCACGCTGTGTGTGTCTAAGACCAATCAGAAGCGTCAAGGCAGAGTGGTAACATTGCATAATTGTGCAATGACTGTTTTATGTCCTGTATCTGCTTTGAGGGCTTTTCTTTCCATAAGGCCAGCGGGCCAGCGATACCTCTTCATACATCTCGACGGGTCCGCCCTTACGCAGTTTCAGTTTTGGGCCGTTGTTCGGCAGGCCTTGTTGGCCAGCGGGCGAGATCCAGGGGAGTATGGAATGCATTCGTTCTGGATTGGTGCAGCTACGGCTGCGGCCCTTGTGGGCATGCGTATGGAAAGCATCCAGGCGATCGGTCGATGGCGTTCAGCTGCTTTTAAATCTTACATTAGGCCATGAATCATGTAATCTGTTTCTCATTCTTTCTAGGTGTGTGGAACCTTCCAGTTCCAGCAAAGATCGCCATATGCGGCCATATGCAGGCTCACAAAAGAGCGGCTTCTTCTTCTGCCCACTTGTTGCCCACAATGTTTAGGATCATGTCTTCTTCACCTCAACCCCATATTTTACTAGTGTGTTTGGGTGAGAATGATCTAGTGCAATGTCCTGGTGTGGCCTTGCTATGTAAGGTCAGGGAGGATTTTAGTCTGCTCAAGCGCACATATCCCAACCTTATTCTGGTGTGGTCAGATATGCTCGAGCGTAGAGTTTGGAGGGGGGCCATCCATCCCAATAGAATCGATAGAGTGCGGAGGTTTGTTAATAGGAAGGTTAGGTACCTGGTTCTGGCACTTGGGGGGCGTTTATACCTCATGACAGAAGCAGGTTTTGTTATCCAGCCCTATATCGGGATGATGGGGTGCATCTTTCTGAGCAGGGATGTGATATGTTTCTTGAGGATCTTAGGTTGGGCCTCACGGCTTTGTTTTCTTTGGATTGAGGGGATCAAGCTTTAGCTGATCCCCTCTTGTGGCATGGAATTTGGGCAGGTGAGGAAGGTGGGGATAGAATGAAGATAACTGAGTCATTGTATTACAGGGCACTCACTAGAGAACCAACAGTCATGTGTGGCTTGTGGGGATCTGGGGTGCCCTTATGGAACCAACTTGCGCATCAGGGTGAACGCCTGTACGGCGGGCCCGGGGTGCGGAGGTTGGAACCACCTGATTGGCTCTGTTAGCAAGGAGGGTTAATTTCAACCATGTCCATTGCTCAGGAGTCAAGGTAGGTTCTGAACTACATGCCCAGTCAAGTTGGAGGCTAGATTACCTCCCAGTTAGGTATCCTCACCTGCCCGAAGCAAGTTTAATTTGGCTATTGGATTATAATTGGAAGAAGTTTTATGTTGTTATATTTTAAATAAATATAACATTATTCCATATCTGTGTCCAAGTCTTCTTTGGTGTGGTGGCAATGAATGAATAATAGTTAGAAAGCTGCTCATTGTTAACTGTAATTGTAAACTGCAATATTTTTCCTTGTTCTTTCTCTTAATAAAACCACTCTTTATTTTACTTTCAGTGTATGTGTCATTGGGTTAAGGGTAAAATTATACATCCTCTGGGGGTGATGTGCGGGTAACTGCAGCAAAAAGATCCTGCTGCTCTCTTTAGGGGTCTTGGATTTCTAGTGAGCTATGCTCATGAGGAAGTTCAAGGTCCCGTCATAACAAATATATGCTTTTTTATATATAAATATTGTTGATTGGAGAACTACATCATGAAGTTTGGATAACTTTAAATTTTGAAAGATGGTTGAGTTTCGGTTCACTTATTGTTTCAGTAACTGAATCAAATTTCACTTCCATCCCTATTTGAAAGTTCATTCTGTTTTGTTGTTAGTACCTTGTGCATTTTATTGATGGTAATGTTTAGTTAGCTAATATGGAACAGAATTTGAGGTCACAGAAGGGGTTGCACAGGAGAGGAGGGGAAAGTTCAATAATGGAGGTAGTACACAGCCATAATGACTAGTAGCCATTAATAACCTTATCCTCCATGAATTTGCCTAATCCTCTGGTGAAGCCATCTAAATGGGTGGTCATTACTACATCTTGAGTAGTATTAGCTGGCCACTGTGGAGCCAAGTATGATTCCATCTCCCCACCCCCAATATAAGATTTTGTGGGTGGCTTTTGTCTGCTCTGTACTATGTTCATGATGGTATGTTGCTATTAGTGCTGTGATGACCAACATGATTTTGTCAATGATGCCAGAATACTACATATTTCTATTTACTTATTTAAAATATTTTTATCTAGTAGTCATGGATGCTTATTTATTTATTTATTTATTTATTAAATTTATATACCGCCCGAGTAGCAATAGCTCTCTGGGCAGTGAACATAAAATAGCATAAAAATACAATGAATAACAAAATAATACTAAAATACAATCATCAATCCAATACAATAAACATTTTAAAAAGTAAATCAGTGTAACTTAAAATGCTTCAGAGAATAGGAAGGTTTTGACCTGGTGCCGGAAGGAGAGCAGAGTCGGCGCCAGACGTACTTCCTCGGGGAGACTGTTCCATAGTTCGGGGGCCACCACTGAGAAGGCCCTAGATCTTGTCATCACCCTCCGGGCCTCCCTGTGAGTTGGAACCCGGAGGAGGGCCTTCGTAGCAGAACGTAGTGCACAGGCCAGTTCATATCGGAAGAGGCGTTCCGCAAGGTATCGTGGACCCGCACCGTATAAGGCTTTATAGGTTAATACCAACACTTTGAATCTAGCCCGGAAACATATTGGCAACCAGTGCAAGCTGGCCAGAACAGGTGTTATATGCTCGGACCGCTTGGTCCTTGTCAGCAATCTGGCCGCCGCATTTTGCACTAGTTGTAGCTTCCGAACTGTCTTCAAAGGTAGCCCTACGTAAAGCGCATTACAGTAATCCAAACGTGAGGTTACCAGAGCATGTACCACTGATGTAAGGTCCTCTTTACTCAAATAGGGACGTAGCTGGGCTACCAACCGAAGTTGGTAAAACGCATTCCTAACCACCGAGGCTACTTGAGCCTCAAGTGAGAGGGAAGAGTCTAAAAAGACTCCCAGACTACGAACCCGGTCCTTTAGGGGGAGTGTAACCCCATCCAGGACAGGGTATATATCCACCATCCGATCAGAGAACCCGTCCACCAACAGCATCTCAGTCTTGTCTGGATTGAGCTTCAGTTTGTTAACTCTCATCCAGTCCATTGTTGCGGCCAGGCAACGGTTCAGCAAATCGACAGCCTCACCTGAAGAAGATGAAAAGGAGAAGTAGAGCTGCGTGTCATCAGCATACTGATGACAACGCACTCCAAAACTCCTGATGACCTCTCCCAACGGCTTCATGTAGATATTAAAAAGCAGGGGGGACAAAACTGACCCCTGCGGGACCCCATATTGGAGAGCCCGTGGTGTCGAGCAATGTTCCCCAAGCACTACCTTCTGGAGACGACCCGCCAAGTAGGAGCGGAACCACTGCCAAGCAGTACCTCCAACTCCCAACTCCGCGAGCCTCTCCAGAAGGATACCATGGTCGATGGTATCAAAAGCCGCTGAGAGATCAAGGAGAATCAACAGAGTTACACTCCCTCTGTCTCTTTCCCGACATAGGTCATTGTACAGGGTGACCAAGGCTGTCTCAGTGCCAAAACCGGGCCTAAAACCCGATTGAAATGGATCTAGATAATCAGTAATCATAATAATCATGCTTGTAAGCAAAACTGCCATAAATACTGCTGCTGCTGCTATTACTACTACTACTAACTTCTTCTATACCACTTAAATGCTAAATGGTTTCTAAGCAGTTTACAACTATAAAAAAACAATTAAAAAACCCATACATATTAAAATATTCCATCAGAGTATTAAAACTTTCTTAAATAAAATATACAATAAGCCAGGCCAGTTAAACACATGATAATTAAAACAGTTTTTTTTAAAAAAAATAGTTAAAACAATACAATCAGAAGTTCATGATCTGGGAAATGCTTGCCTTAACAGATGTGTTTTCAGGAGCCGGTGGAATGCCAATACTGATGGATCCTCTTGTATTTCAGCAGGGAGAGCATTCCACAACACGGGTGGCACCAGTGAAAAAGCCTGTCTCCATGTTACCACAAGCTGATAATCATCAGGCCATGTCAAAAGTAGTCAGGTTCCATTTGCAGATCATAGTTCCCTTACCAGGCAATACAGCAGACTACAGTTTTTCAGGTAACTTGGCCCAAAGTTATTTATTTAGGACTTTGTATGTAAGTAGCAGAACTTTAAGATACCATCTTATCATGAGGTTCATTCTGCAAAATATAGGAAACGGACCTTTAGTGTGGCGGCACCCACCCTGTGGAATTCCCTCCCCTTAAATATTAGGCAGGCACCATCTCTGCTATCTTTTTTGTGCCTTTTGAAGACTTTCCTCTTTCAGCAAGACTTTGTTAGAATTGCTTTTAATATGTTTTCTTTAATAATATGTTTTTAAACCTTTTTTTTTTTTTAAGATTTTTTTAAAGCTTTAAAAAAATTTTTAAGGTTGTTTTGTTTTAATGTATTTTAAGGTCTTTCATTATGTTTTAAAGTGTTTTTAGCATTTCTGTTTGCCGCCCTGGGCTCCTGCTGGGAGGAAGGGCGGGATATAAATCAAATAATAAATAAATAAAATTGACTAATAGGCAGCCAGTAGTGATTCCTCAGCACTGGTGTGATATGTGCCTGATAAGGAGCACCACTCACCACCTAGGATGTGGCATTCTGCCCCAGATAAAGCTTCCAGACCAGCTGCAAGGGAAGCCCCACATACAACATATTATGATAGCCCAGATGTGAGGTTACCAATGAATGTGTCACAATGGCCAAAGTATTCCTGTCCAAGAAAGGTGCAGTTGACATACCAGCCAAAGCTGGCAAGAAGCGATCTTTATACCTCCATTGGGAGCACAACCCATCCAGAACAGAGTCCCAAGTTCTTAGATGTGGAAACCACATACCCACAGTGTCTCTGTCTTACTAGGAATCAGCTTCAGCCTAGTGATGAAACACCCAAGGGCAACTCCCCTCCCACTCTTATTATCTTGATGTCCTACAGCTTTGATAAAATCATCTGCTATCTTTCCAAACCTATGCTAATTTATACTTCAGGATAATGTTGCTTCTGACAATGTGTCCTTTCAGGATGTTTGTCAGCACTTAAATGAAAGGAATTAACATTTTATCTGCCCTGAAAAAGCTGACTATAGAACAATCTGTTTAAGCAGTTTTACAAGCTTGTATTCCCTGTTTACCAGCCTGCAAATACATGTTCTTTTCCTTTGTAATCACACTATTTGCCTCAGGAACTTGTTTACGACACCACTCTCTTTTTTCACTCTGGCATTTTCTCATTAACTGCCCACTTCCCCCACACAACAGATTTGTTGGTGGTTTTAACATCATCAACATGCTCTCATGAAAATAGGATCATTTCATTCTGCAAAATTTGAATTAAACATTATTAGTGCCAAGGGAAAGAATAATTCAGAAAATGTATCAAACATTTATATATTTTTATACAGTTCCATTCCAAGAGAAACTAGTATTGCGTGCATTGGGGCATGAAACTACAAATAATTAAATGGCAAACAAGTACAAGATCCATAGTGTGTACACACTTAAGATTATTGGGCACCACAACCTCATCAGAATGGATTTTAGTATAAAGAGACTCTTGCTGATTTGATAGGGAGAAACACATACACACACTTTTGCAGCATCCCTGTATAACTTTCACTTTCCTTTTATTTTCAGGCACAAAATAGGGAATGTTAGTAGTAGTGCAGTTATACAAAATATCATTATTATCCTGCTCATCATCATCACCACTATCATTAGGGCCAGTATCAAAGGTAATTATTCCGGGCACCCTCAGCAGGGTAGGGTTGCCAGGTCTCCGGTTTTTCCTGGAGACTCTGGACTTTTGGGGTACTCTCTGGATCTCTGTGTGAGTCACCTTAATCTACGGACTCTCAGCTTTCATTTTTTTTTAAAAAAAATAAGTTTCTAGGTGGTCTGGGTCATGAGATACCAACCAAAATGTCAGCCACTGCCCCCGCAAGTTCTGTTAAATGAGCTTATAGCTGGTTGCTCTAAACCCACCAGTTCAAGTTTGTAGCCAATAAGTGAAGTCAGGGTTGTGATTGACAAGGGATTTGATGACCTCTAGGCAATAGCTAGAACCCACTACAAGGGCAGAAAACTGTTGTTTTTTCCTGAAAATCTCATAAACTGAGTAAGTGTATAGCTTCCAGCAGTAGCAAAAGACTTTTTCTCTGTTGTGTGCAGGAGTTTAAAATTTTCCTGGGCTGTTGAAAAGGGCAATGTTTTGAAAACCTTCCCAATATGAAGCTTTAATCCTATGCTTGCTTTTCTGGCAGTAAAGCGGCAATCCTAATCCCACATACCAGGAGTAAACCTCACTGAATTCAATGGGACTTACTTTTGAGTAGACATGGTTAGGATTGTGCTGTAAATTAATGGGACTTTTGAGTGAACATAGCAAAGGATTGTGTTTCTGTTGTAAATCTTTCTCTCTCCCTCCAATCCTATATTTTTAAAGCCATTAGGCATTGCTTTTATTATGTAGGAAACTAATACTGATTTTATTTTTTAAACAAAATGTTTTTACAATGTTTTATACAGGGTGTGTGCATTTTACATCTCCAGTGTGTTTGTACATGGAGTTTTTCCAATATCCCTGTGAGATAGGGCTACCAAATGGAAACCAAGGCAGTTCACAATAAGAAATAAATCCCTTTAAAATCCAATAACCATAAAAACAAGTATAGAACAGTTGCAAAACAGCTTATAGGGGCATGATTCTGAATTTTGGGTTGGGTTAGTTGTGACACTGAATTTTGTTTATTTAAGTTAAATATAAAAAAGTTGCTCATTTTGGGAATTGAACACAGTTAATTTACTTGTGTGTGTGTTAAAAGACATGCTAATATGCTGACTGCCCTTGTTTGTTTAAAGCTGTGCTTGCAGAATGAGATATTAGATTTTGTTGCAATATGCAGCTGTGTTTGTAGACAAAGGTATCAGACTTGGGTGAAACATCCAAGGTTGAAATGAGAAAAACAAGTGTGAATAACAACTTCCAAATATGGAGATAGGAAGAGAAGGGAAGTTACCAGAGGAAAATGGGCATGGATTAAAGTGATGTAAGGAAAATGAAAGTGATTGTCAGCTCTACACTGCATCAGCAGTGTCAGGGGGGGCTGGAAATTCCTGGGTCTTTGGCAGGGAAGGAAAGTCCTTAGCCAGCAGTCGGGTTGTAAATATGCCAGGCCTATCCAAAGCGTACTTGCTGAGTCAGAAGTCCAGAAGCGAGGTCAGTGGAGGTCCGGGATCAATTGCCAAGGGGTCAGTCAAAGAGATGCTGCAGGGAAACTAGGTCTACACAAAGCCACGCCTGATGTTGCAGTCAGCAACAAGCTGCAGCCAAGGTGTGCCTTATAAAGAGCAGGATGGACAGCAGGTGTGAGCCCTCAGCGTTTGGGCCTTAAGGAGACAGGCCTGCCTCTCTTCTGCCTGACCTTCTGCTGTCTCCGTTCTGCAGGTGAGGGGGGAGTATCCTGTTCACTGTGTCTGGCTGCAGGGCCACTGCTGTCCCTGGGGTGCTCTGCAGCTGAGGGGCAGAAGGAGCTGGATTCTCAGGAGGCTCCTCCGTGTCTCCTGCTGCTCCTGAATCTGCTGCTGTTACTCCCGAGTCATCCTCATCTGAGGAGTCCTCTGACGGGGCCATGACAGTGATGTAGTCATGATGATAATGATGTGTGCATAATTAACATATCAAAGTTAATAAGAAGGCTGACTGTGTTCAGTTTAGTCAGAACTAGCCTGGCTGCTGCTTCTCCACGTGCACGTGTTAGTAATAAATATACTCCTTCTCCATCTTTGTTTCATCGTTTTCTGAACTCTATTGGGTGAGTATTAGGAGCAAACTCAAGCCACCAGGATCCCTAAAAGGAACTGGGGCATTTTGTTTGTAACAAACTGGCGACTTCCGCCGGGACTCATTTTCTGGCATCCCTCTTTTGCCTCGGGCGTGGTCCACAGGAGGTTGGGAAAAGAGTGCTCCAGGCCATATTCTGCCTGCCCAAGCCTGTGAGAGCGGACCGGGGCGACGAGGCATCGCCATAATGACTCCCTTTTAAATCGAAACAAGGTTGGAGTGGAGCGGGGGATTGAACGTTCCAACGTTTCTGGTCGACAGTGGTAAGGAGCCCAGTGGGCTTAAATGTGAAGAGAGTGGCGTGTGAAAGTGTGTGTATGAGACAGGGCGTATCCCCAGGTGGACTACCCTGAAGTGAGTGTGGACCTGCAGTGGTGCGTTTCCCATACCTCGTGAGAGGCTGGGCCACAAAAACAGGGAAGCGAGTGTCGTACATCATCTGTCCGTCATTTCGTCTCAGACATCTCCCCTGGTAGAAGGCAAGTAGGCTACCCGAGTGTCGTACGTCATCTGCAGAGGGCAGAGGGGATTGGACACGGGAAAGATGGGGAAGGGTGCATCGAAACAGGAGGGGGCAGAGGGGACAAGACACAGGAAAGTTAAGACAGGGTCTGGAAAGAGTCAAAAGAAAAAGGGTGATTGGAAAATGACCCCCCTTGAATGTGTTTTGTAAAATTTTCTTAGATTTAAAGTAAGTGTTATTTCTTCCGGAGGGCCAGTCCCAAACAAAGAACAATTGTCAGTGTTTTGTGATTAAGAGTGGGTGGCGCTGGGTATTGATTGGCCATTGGGTGGGACATTCAATCTCACGAAGGCTAGACAGTTGGAAGCCACCCTTTATGAAATGCTGCCAGACGAGGCAACCTCGTGGTGGTATGCACGAGGCTGGAGAGCCATCTGCCTAGACCCCCCCACAAGAATGTGCGCTGACAATGGCGCTGGCTCAATGTAAAATTAATGAGGGGAAGAAATTGAAAATTAAGCCCCCAGTCCTCCAGACAGAAGAAGAAGAATGTTTAGTTTCACCTACGGCCCCACCCGTGATTCCTTTACCGCTGCCTCAGGGTCCGGTGATTCCCCTACCAGCACCAGCACTACCAGTGCTACCACAGGCGGTTCAACCGCCACCAGTTCAGACTCCGCCACTTCAAACCCAGCCCCCAACATGCCAACAGTCGACTACCCCGCAAACCCAGTCTACTAGTTTTGGAACTCCGTCCAGAACTGTAGCAACGTTCCAGGATTTAAGTCAATCTTTAGGGCAGTTAAGGCAAGAATATGATATTTTAGACCGTTATACCCATTCTGTACTACAAAGCCAGGATTTAGGAGCCTCGCCTCAAACAATACAACCACGCCTCCGTATAATTGAGGAAGTTAGAAAGGAGAATGAGGGAATGACCCTACGAAGTGGCACACAGTTAACCTCCACTCCAAAAGGCACAGATAGAGGCAACTCTGAACCGGAAGATGTTTTGGCTGGTGGTACCTTTATGGGACCAATGCGACAAATGCTTGATGGACATGGACAGATTGCTTATGTGCATGTGCCTTTTGATACATCTGATTTGTTTAATTGGAAAAATCAGATGCCAGGTTTGAGAGAAGACCAAGAGAAGCACTGCCAATTGTGGGAGACTATTTTTGCCAGTCATCACCCCACTTGGGCAGATATACAGACATTGATGAATACCCTCCTCAGTCCGGAGGAGAAGACATTGGTACTTTCCCAAGCCAATGCTTTCGCATTAGAAGAGCAGAGACAAGGTGGCAACGCGCCCGGTTTGGCCCCAGCACGTGTTTTACCAACAGTAGAACCTCTTAGGTGGATTCAAACCCCAGGAGCAGCGGCCCCTGAAATCACCACGTACAAACGGTTGATTTTATATGGACTTAGACATGCCATCCCTAAACCAATGAATGTGGCGAAACTATATGAAATTCACCAGGAAAAAGAGGAAACTCCCTCTGCTTTCCTTAACCGTCTTACTACAGCTATGCGGAGATTTACTACCCTTAATCCCGAGGCTGCTGAAAATCAAAGGCTTCTAATTTCTTTGTATATTGGCCAGAGTTCTACAGATATTCGAAAGAAATTGCAGAAGGTGGAAGGAGTGATGGGTATGGGACTTGGACAGATAATAGACATTGCATTCAAGGTCTATGTAAATAGGGATGAAGCAAGTAAGAAGGAAGAGGGAAAGTTGATGAAAAAGCAATACAGTATGATTGAGAAGCAATGTGACATGATTGCGGCAGTGGTTGGAGTAAATCAAAGAGACAGAGGAAGAGAGCCAAGGAGGAGACTGGAAAAGGATCAGTGTGCTAAGTGTCTGAAGAAAGGCCATTGGGCAAAGGATTGTAGAAATGAGAGGGTATCTAGGCCCCGCCAAGATGGACGTCGCGATTATAGAGAGGTTCTTGGCTCTCGGGACTATAGGGAACCTAGGATAGTCTCAACTTCTGATCCAAACTCACCCTATGTTCGGATTGCGGCCGCCAGAGGGCAGGAGGAGGAATCAGAATGAAGGTGGACGGGATATGAGGGCGGCTCGTGGGAAGAACCATATGTGTCCCTTACTCTGAATAATTCGGCAATCCAAGGACTAGTGGATACAGGAGCGGCCTTCTCTATGATCCCACGAGCAATGTCCCATCTACCCTTGACCCTCAGCAAAGAAACTAAAGATGTAATGGGAATAGAAGGACAGTGTCATCGAATCCCTTTGTCCCAACCCATACAGGTACACCTTCCAGGAAGAGAAGACAAACAACAATGTTTTACACATCAGTTTTTGGTTTCGGATGGTTGCCCCATTGTAATATTTGGAAGGGATCTTCTAGCAAAGCTCCAGGCCCAAATTACTTTTAGAGGAAACACCTTGGAAGTAGTGATACCAAAGCGGCAAGAATGCGCTTTTCAAATGATCTTAAGGGGGGAGCCGGAAGTTAAAGAGAAACAACAGTGGGAACCTCTGAAAGGAATTCACCCTGATGTTTGGGCTAGAAAGAATAATCCTGCTCGTGCGGTTAATGCTGAACCAGTGAAGGTCAGATTGAAGTCTGGGGCAGGCCCGACTCCAGTACGTCAATTGAAGAAGGAAACTGATTGGAAATGGACTAAAGAATGTCATCAAACGTTTGGAGATATCAAATGAGCTTTACAAAAGGCACCAGCATTGGCCCTGCCAGATGGACTTAAACCATACAAATTGTATGTTTCAGAAAACAAGGGAACTGCTAGTGGAGTCTTGACAACAGTGGGGTCCTGATTACCTACCTGTGGGTTATTATTCTTCCCAATTGGATCCTGTGGCAAGAGGATGGCCAGCTTGCTTACGAATTGTGGCAGCCACAGGAATCCTTCTGAAGAAAGCAGAGAAAATCATGATGGGAGCCCCTGTGGAAGTATTGGGACCACATGATTTGAAAAGGATCCTAGGAGAGAAGGCAGCTAAGGTTCTCAGTCCAAGCCGGCTTACCCAGTATGAACAACAGTTGCTGGGACAGCAAGGCTTATGCCTGAGAACTTGTAATACTTTGAATCCAGCGACATTACTGCCTCAACCTGGAGAGTTGGTGCATGATTGCATCCAGACACTGAAATGCTCATTGAAACCCCGAGTAGACTTGACTGATCAGCCAATATCAGGGCGACATTTATATGTGGATGGAAGCTCGAAGGTGATAAATGGACAGCGGTATGCAGGTTACGCTGTGTGTGAGGACTTAAAGGCCATAAAGTGTATCAAGTTGCCGGCTACCTATTCAGCCCAGATGGAGGAATTGGCTGCAGCCATAGATGCCCTGCGAGAACTGGACCAGCAAGAGGGGAATATATACACTGATTCCAAGTATGTATTCCAAACTGCACATGCTTTCGCTATGCTGTGGAAGGAAAGAGGTTTTATTAAAAGTGATGGACACAGAATTGAGCATCAACAAATGATAATGGAATTCCTGGAATGTGTTCAACTACCAAAGAAGGTAGCTATTATCCATGTAAAGGCCCATGGAAGAGAAATGGATTTAGTTCGGCGAAAGGGAAATCACCAAGCAGATGAGGCAGCAAAGGAAGCAGCGCTGAGTGGACGACCATTGGAGAGGAATTTAATGAATATTATGATTCCATGGAAGGAGTTGACTCCTCAATATTCTAAGAAAGAGGAAGATGCTGCAGTACAGTATGGGGCTCAGAAATTACCTAGTGGTTGGTGGCAGTTACCTACAGGACTAATTTTTGTCCCAAGGGCAGTGCTTCGAGCCCTTGTAATGGAGACACATAGACAGACTCATCTTGGCGGCAACGCTTTAGGGGATCTTTTGATCAGACAAGTAGTTGCACCGGGATTATATGAAGAAACAAAGCGAGTGGTATATGGATGTACTATCTGTGCAGCAACTAACCCTGCTCCAAAGCCACCGCCGGCCATGGGAGGAAGACCATGGGCTTATTATCCTTTCCAGAGATTACAGATAGACTTTGCAGAATTACCAAGATGTGCGGGGTACAAGTATTTACTTGTCATAATAGACCAGTTGACAGGATGGATAGAGGCCTTCCCCACGCGAACAGTGACAGCAATTACAGTAGCAAAGATACTGTTGAAGGAAATCTTTCCAAGATACTCCATGCCAGAGACATTTGAGTTGGACCAAGGTCCGCACTTTGTGAGTAAGATAATTTGCGCTGTAAGTGCGGCCTTGGGGTTTATGTGGAACCTCCATACTCCCTGGAGACCACAGTCATCTGGTCAGGTTGAACGCGCTAACCGGACGGTTAAGACTTTGTTGACCAAATTGTGCCAAGAAACCAAGTTGAATTGGGTGACAGCACTGCCATTGGCCTTGACCATTATGAGAAACACTCCAAGGGGAAAAATGAAATTGACTCCTTTTGAGTCACTGTTTGGCAGACCTCCCATTGAGCCTGGGCCCCAGACAGGGATTAATGGGGAAATAGGGAACAGACAGTTATTGGAATATGTTACTGCCTTGCAGGGTGTTTTGTCCTCTATTCACAGGCACAATTGTGAGTTTCAGAGGCTACCCTTGGATGTGGCGATCCACCAATACCAACCTGGTGATTGGGTACGAGTCCGGAAGTGGAAGCAAGAACCTTTGCAGCCCACGTGGGGACCGCCGGAGCAGATCATTTTAATTACCGAATCGGCAGTAAAGCTCATAGTCCACAAGTGATGGATCCATGCTAGCCGTATAAAAAGAGCCAAGCCTGTAATTATCCAGGAACCTGAGCAGGGAGTAGCCAAGGACTCCCCACCTGGAGGGGTGAAGGAACAGACACCCAAAGACAAGTGGTTATCGGAAACCGTGCCGGGTTTCGACCTGAAGATCAAGTTGAAGAAACAAAAAGACTGAGATTGTATGGGAGGATCAAGAAAACCCTTCCCTGTTCAAGCTATTAGTGTGCAAGTGCCAGGAGACCCCAGAAGGAAGGTTCCAGTAACAATAGTACAGTTTGTGGACACCTGTGCTAAGGATAGGAGAATACACTTACATACCATCACTCGAACCTTTCTGGATTCGGTCCTCCCTCCAAACATTGATCTTAGGACTGTACACCTAAGATGAAACAGCTGGGCATCCTAATTGTTTTAATTTTGATTCCACTATGTAGCCCAGAAGAAGAAACTAATAGCAATTTGTTCGTACAACTCTCGCAGACTGTGGCTAGAGAGTTGAATGTAACCAATTGTTGGGTTTGTGGAAGCCCAAAGGGATATAGAGAGTGGCCATGGGGAGCAATACCCCTGGCACCTAAGTGGTTGTTGAGTAACAGAAGTGAAATACATGTGAACCACAGTGTCTGGCAAGAGTTCCATGAGTGGAACCTTTATGCCCACGTGATGGGAGGATATTGCCTCAATCAGACAATCAAGGGAGGTAGATTGATGGGAGAAAGTAAGTGTAATTGGACTTTAAATTGGCAATATTATTGCCTGATGAAAGGATGCCCTGTAACAAATTGTACTCAATATACGAGCAGATGGAACCGTACGGGAATGGAATATCCAAATGGCACATGGTGTACATGTAAACCACAAGCAAACCAATGTGGGTCTCAGTGTCAAGGGTTACCTATGGAACAAGTGATGTGTGGTCAACTCAATATCACTACTGCCACCCAAATTATGACTCAGGGATGGCTGTAGAAACATATAGATGGAACAACGATACACGGATTTCAAAAGTTTTGGACCACTTGGAATGAGACAGAGGATGACCAAGTGTGTCAGTTTAAGAATGATTCTCAATTATGGAAATGTAACCTAAAACAAGGTACTACATCACAATATCTGACAGGTCCTTTAGGACCCCGAGATACTTATTACATTCCATACAGTAAAGTATTCCCCATTCTGCATAATACGTCTGTTCCTGCATTAAAAGGGCATTATTGGATATGTGGTCTGAGGGCCTACTCAATTTTGCCTGTCAATTGGACTGGTGTATGCTATGTGGGAGTTATCCAACCATATTTTTCATTGAAAGCTGTTCAATCCTCATTTTATTTACCCCTTTATGATAAAGTTCGATCTCAGCGATCAATAAATACTAAACTCACTAGTACTGGGGATGCGAACAGCTTTGGGAAAGAGTGGCCACCTGAACGAATTATTGCAACTTATGATCCGGCTACTTGGGCTCAGGACAAGATGTATGGATACCGTACCCCCATATATCTCTTAAATCGTTTAATTCGCTTGCAAGCAGTAGTAGAGATTATTACTAACCAAACTGCGAAGTCTTTAACTTTGTTGGCAGATCAATCCACCCAGATGCGAGAGGGAATCCTCCAGAATCGATTAGCTTTGGATTACCTCCTCGCGCAGGAAGGCGGAGTCTGCAAGTTGCTTAATTTATCCACCTGTTGCTTAAAAATTGATGATAATGGAGAAATTGTTAAGGGATTGGCCAAAGAAATGAGAGAGATTGCTCATGTCCCAGTGCAGAAATGGGAAGGTTGGAATTTAGGAGATTGGAGCAGCTGGTTTAACTGGTTTCGGGGTATTAGAAGTTTAATTGTAATTGTTGTATTGATGCTTTTAGGATGCATGTTATTACCTTGCTTATTACCAATAGTTATGAATGGAATACATAGTATTGGTGAGAGCGCGGCAACAAAATGTAGTATGCAAATGTATGGCAAAATTATGTATCAACAAGTTATTCAGAATGAAGAAGCTATATGATATAAACATCATAAAGCTTCTAAGGGGGAAATTGTGACACTGAATTTTGTTTATTTAAGTTAAATATAAAAAAAGTTGCTCATTTTGGGAATTGAACACAGTTAATTTACTTGTGTGTGTGTTAAAAGACATGCTAATATGCTGACTGCCCTTGTTTGTTTAAAGCTGTGCTTGCAGAATGAGATATTAGATTTTGTTGCAATATGCAGCTGTGTTTGTAGACAAAGGTATCAGACTTGGGTGAAACATCCAAGGTTGAAATGAGAAAAACAAGTGTGAATAACAACTTCCAAATATGGAGATAGGAAGAGAAGGGAAGTTACCAGAGGAAAATGGGCATGGATTAAAGTGATGTAAGGAAAATGAAAGTGATGTAGTCATGATGATAATGATGTGTGCATAATTAACATATCAAAGTTAATAAGAAGGGTGACTGTGTTCAGTTTAGTCAGAACTAGCCTGGCTGCTGCTTCTCCACGTGCACGTGTTAGTAATAAATATACTCCTTCTCCATCTTTGTTTCGTCGTTTTCTGAACTCTATTGGGTGAGTATTAGGAGCGAACTCAAGCCACCAGGATCCCTAAAAGGAACTGGGGCGTTTTGTTTGTAACATAGTGAAGTTCCTTATCACTTGAGGTTGCAATTCTGTGCACACTTCCCTGTGTAAGTAAGCCCCATTGAATACATTGGGATTTCCTTGAGGAAACAAACACAGGGTTGCACTATAAATATCTTTACAAGTTCTGTAAATAATAAACATCTTTGATAGTCATACTTGTGCAGCTTCGCTTACCTGCGTGAAGCTCTGGGGAGCGGAGCATAGTTGCGGCCGAGGGTAAAGCCGCAGAAGCCATTTTAAGGAAGGGAACATCACGCCTCACCTTGAGATGACGCGCAACGTTCTGCATGGAGGAGGCAGAGCTAAGGGGCTATTTAAGCCCATGCCGCCGCCACCAACTTCCTCTTGGCTCGCGACGACAAAGAGAGGAAGAATGATGGCATGGGACAAGACGGAGCTACTGAACAGCGAGGGACAGAGAGCGGTGGCCATTTTCTGGCCGCATGGTCGATGCTTGGGCCTGATCAGCCCATTTAAGGTGGCAGCCACGAGGGCAACGACTGTTAATGCTGCTGCGTGGCTGCAGGTGGCCTGGTGGTGAGGCCTGGCCAAGTTAAGCAAGATTACACAAACATCCTCCCCCCTATACAGGGAGGAAGGAGTGGATGTTAAACAAGGATTACAACCACATACATTTAAATATTACGCAAGTATATTTAGGTAGTTAAAGGGATAGATAGATAGATAGATAGATAGATAGATAGATAGATAGATAGATAGATAGATAGATAGATAGATAGATAGATAGATAGATAGATAGATAGATAGATAGATAGATAGATAGATAGATAGATAGATAGATAGATAGATAGATAGATAGATAGACGCATCCCTGTGGGTTGCTGATTTGTCCCCCCCCAATAAAAAGGGAAAGGGGTGAAGGTAATATAAGAGTACCACTTAGATATATTGAACATTTATATTCAATATTAAATAATTAATGATAAACAGATATGAGCCCAATGCCTCCCAAGAAGGGGAAAGTTGGGCCAAACAGGGCATGTGCCTAGCCAGCAGGCCTTGTTAAAAGGGCCTAGCAGGCGGGAAGCGTCTGGGCTAGGGTTGCCAGGTCTCCGGTTTTCTGCCGGAGTCTCCGGCAAAAGGGGGCCGTCTCCGGCCTCCGGCCATATTTATGCTAAATAGATAGATCTCCGGTTTTCAAGAGCCTCCCCCAGCCATGCATGCATGATTCATGCATGTGTATGCTGCTGAAGACTCTTCCCGCTCACCCGCCTTTTCCCAGGCAGGCACAGGTGCAGGAGGAGGAAGCAGCGTCTTCCCGCCCACCCGCCTTTTTCCAGTGAGGCGCAGGAGGAGGAAGTAGCGTTGGCTGGGCAGCCTGCTGAGGGTGGGCTGAAGCGAGCGGGCGCATCTCTGTCGAGCCTCAGGGTGGCGGGCAGGACCAAGGCAGAGGCCGTTGCTCAGCCGTCGAGGCGCCTCCATGCGGCACAGCCACTGCCGCTGCCAGACGGCACCGTGGAGTAGCAGCAGGACATGCTTGCGCACCTCCTTGGGCTGCGCCGCTGCCGCTGTAAGTCTCGCCAGCTGGCGGGAGACAGAGCGCGGCCGAGTAATGCAAGCGCCGCTCCTGCTACAGATCCTGCTCGGCGCGCTGCTCAGGTAAGGCGGGCAGGACAGGGATCGCCTCTGGCCGGGGCAGCCATCGCCGCTGCCTCACGCCTCTTGGGGAGCAGGTTCTGGGCGGGGCTGGTTGTGGGTCCTCAGAGGGGAGGGATACTTTGCACGTGTGCAGAGGCACGCTGCTGCTTTCCACGAGGAAGTGCATCTCCGGGACTAGAGCTGAGCGCTAAGGTTGAAAACTGGTTCCGGGGTTCACATCAAGGGCCAGACAGCCCCTCCCCCCCCACGCGCCTTCTTTCCTGGAGTGTCCCTCGGGCCGCTGCTCCCAGCCTCTCTAGCTACTTACCCTGAGCCGGCCTGGGCGTCAAGCCAAAGGCAAGCCTAGAAGAGAGAGACCCCCCCTGTGCAGATCGTCCCCTGCTTGTGGTGGGGGGGCGTGAAGCGGGTGCGGGAAGGAGGGAGGCGGGCCTCAGACCTAGAGAGGCATTCTTCCCCTTCCAGAGGGGAGAACTTCGGCTGCTGCCGCTTTTCCCTTCCACACAGTAATGATACATTATTGGATACAGACCTGCAACTGCTTACATTAAGACCAACCTCACTTAAGTGTCATTACTCTCGCTCCTTAGAAATATTGCTGTTACTCAAACCTGTTTGCAGCTAGGGCTTTACTCAGCTGGCAGTCTACTAACTTTTGTTCTTTGTGATGCTCCTCCTAATTCCCCCTCCCTGCTGTGGGAATTAGGCATAACCACCACCATGTTAACTGCAGAACACCCAAGTTGATCCAACTCTGTTAGCCAATCCACTAACAGCCAATTATAAACAGCAAACACTTTATCAAGCAAGTAGCAAAGTGGTGAAGAATTTTGAGAGATTTACTATGTGGCTTCAATCAAAGTCTCATTCTTACATTTTAAAGGAACAAAAAAATAACAAATCTCATGGAAATGCATAGGAGGAAGTTTTGAGCTTTGCATGATTTCTTTGAACAGAACAATAAAGGTCAAATGGTTTACAGTAATTTATTCTGCCTCCCTGCAATTTAATTATGATTGATGTGACTAAAAATCACGACCACAAAATAACATTCTTATGACAGAATTTTTTTTCAGTGTGTCACTTCCAAGGTTCATCAAATCTTTGTCTCTGAGCCGCTCAAGATGGGATGGGTAAAGTGGATTTCAAATGGATCTTCTCAATACTTTTATGTATTTAAATATATCCTGCCTTTTCCAAGCAAGGTATAACAGGGATACAGTTTAAATAAGTTAAAGTTAGCCATAAACTCAGAACAACTTAAAATTAGGTTCTGTGCGCTCTGCAGTTATTGGTGGTGATTTTAATGTATTAATGTCTTTATGTCTATTGTTCATTGTAATTTTATACTTCTGATTGTACGTCGCCCAGAGTGGTTGGATATCCTCCCAGATGGGCGACTAATAAATCCAATAAATAAATAAATAATAAATAAACAAGGTTAATAAGTATAGTGCATTATGTAGCTGCCAAAGGTATGCAAGAGTTGGGGAAGGTAGCATTAAAGCTAACTTATGTAGAGAGAGAAATACAGGAATTGGGAAATGCACCATGACTCTCTGCAGGCCACAAGTCTCCATAAATGTAATGTAAATTGCCTTTACATTCTTAAGATAGTGGAACTGTATCACAGCCATTCATCTCAAGCTGGAAGGTTGGAGAGGGTTTGCATATATTTTAAAACCAAATCTGCTCATAGACTTGCAGACTTCTGCTAGTAAATAGCAACCTCACTTCCTTCTTTTTCCCCCCTATGGTAAATGTGCAATATATGGCAAAAATTACTGGCTGTTTCTATACCATGTTGATTATTATTATCACCAACTGAGATACTCAATTAATACTTTTGTAAAAGATACAGGAATAGAAGGCTCTCTCTAACACACATATGGTCTTTGTTATTTACCCAGCTTTCAAAAATCCTTCAAATGTATAACTCTGAAAGCAGGCTAATATAGATCTCTTTAGAATTTTGCCTCCACATTTGATTGTAAAATGGATGATCCAGCCTGTTGTTAGTGTGTACATGTGGTGCAGTTAGACATGCAGTCTCTAGTGGCTGCAATGCATGCAATTCCAATATTGCATTCAAAGTGTCCTTCTGTGCATGGAATGCCTTTTTCGCTTATGAAGGTCTGTTTTCAACTTAGTGGAAAACTTTGTGCAACAGGTGTCAAGTGAAATCTAGAGGTGTTCTTCTATTTGCATAATTTCATGGTAATATCCAACCATGTCATACTCAGAGCAGACCTACTGAAATCAATGGATTGTATGACTAACACCCAGTCCTATCTGGTTTTTAAGGTGAGTCGCTTTGGGCCATTTTAGTGATAAAAGTGTATAATAAGCATTTCAGTTTGCAATGCTCTCCTGCTAAGCTGGAGACAGCCCATGAATGACTGGAAGGGGCCATCTAGTTGACAAAGGGTACCTTGAGATTCAAGGCTGAGTAAAGCACTCCTTTTGAAGACCCTTCACTGTCAGCCAATTACAATTCTGGTTATTACCTACAAAGTCTTAAATGGCTTGGGACCAGGTCATCAGAAGGATCACCTCCTCCAGCATGAACTGGTTAACTGCAGTCTTTTGAGAAGCTCTGCTTTGTGTTCTGCCACCAAAACAGATCCCAAGGAAGCCTAGCCCTTTTCAGTGGAAGTGCTATGGTTGTGAAAGGTCCATAGGAAGGAAGGCAAGACTGGCCTCTTCTCTGTTGTCCTTAAGGTGCCTGACCTTGGGCCAGTCACTGCCTCTCAGCCTCAGTGGAAGGCAATGGTAAACCCCCTCTGAATACCACTTACCATGAAAACCCTATTTATAGGGTTGCCATAAGTCGGAATTGACTTGAAGGCAGTACAATTCCATTTTTCATCCTAATACCAAGGACACCCCAGTTCTCACAGAGCTACAGTTTGTCATAGTGATTCAACAGACAGCCTCTCTTCCCAGAGATTTCTGTGATTGTAGCTCTGTTAGGGCAACAGGAGTCCTCTAACAGCTTTCAGCACCCTTTGCAAACTACACTTCCCAGGATTTGTTGAGGGAAGCCATGGCTGTTTAAAGTGGAATAATAGTGGATTAAATGTCTGGTGTGATAGTGGCCCGAGTCTTAGCAAGTGGAGGAAGTAACTCCTATTGAGTTCTATGGGGCTTAGTTCCTTAATAAGCATGCTTACAGTTGCTGCCTTCAGGGGCATCTATCTGTGCTCCCATCTAACCTCTCTGCAACACTAAGCTCCTTTCTTCCAATAATGGCCTGGTCTGAGGGCATGTAAACCCTTCTTGCCAGAAGCAAGTAGGCTAGATTAAATGTTCCCTAAAGGTGTTGAACTGTGACCTGGCAGACCAGAGTTTGAATCCCCACACAGCCATGAAGCTCCCTGGGTGACCTTGGGCCAGTCACTGCCTCTCAGACTCAGAGGAAGGCAATAGTAAACCACCTCTGTCTGAATACTGCTTACCATGAAGACCCTACCTGGGATCAACTTGAAGGCGGTCCATTTCCATTTTGCATCACCCTAAGCTTGTGAGAAGGAATGACCTTGTCACTTCAGATGGACCTAGGAACACCCTATTTTAGGTAAGATTTCTATTTTAATCTCCAGAGAATTTTTTTTTGAATGGTATGCTCCAAGCAACTGTGGTTGATACAATGTATCATGTTTAATGACGTCACTAGGGCCCGCCCTGTGATGTCACTAGGGCCCGCCCCGTGATGTCACTAGGGCCCGCCCCATGATGTCACTACGGCCCGCCCCATGATGTCACTAGGGCTCGCCCACATTTTCTCAGGTTTTTGGATGGTTCCGACCTGGCAACCCTAGTCTGGGCTGATAATGGTAAAAGAAAGAAACACATTCATAAAATAAAGTAAAATACAATAAACATATCAAGCTAACAAACTTGCTATATATATTTGGGAACCCCTTGCTGCCTAGGCCTTTGAGCATTTAAAACCACACACACACCCTTAGCCCAGGGCAGATTGTGGGAGAAAAGGTGGTTTAGTGTAGTGGTTAGGGTGTTGGACTGCGACCTGGGAGACCAGGGTCCGAGTCTCCCCAACAGCTGTGAGGCACAATGGGTGACCTTGGGCCAGTTACTGCAGGCTCAGAGCAAATTATGGGAGGAGGGTGCACAGGCTTTTCGAGCTTACCAACACAGGCCCTATTTCCCCCTTTGATTGCCAAGGCTGGGTGTGAGTTCAGCCTAGGTAGGGGGCGCAACACAGTGAGGGATGTGGGTGAGGCCCTGGGAGCCTCTATTGGCAATTGTGCAGGACTCTTTGATTAGGCTTACAGTTTTTTTCCTAGACCCAGGCCTATATTAGGTTGAAGGTACTTTATTCTATTAATTTATTACATGGTGGCTGTTGGGGGATACGGAGCTCTTGGTTAAGCTTCCGACTTCTTGCCAGGCCCAGGAATATATTAGGTTGAGGTAATTAATTCTATTATCATTACATTATATGGTGGCCTTGGTGGGGCCGGGTGAGCCTTCTGGGACTTTGTGCCTGTCCTGTTTAGATACTAGTGGTGTGCACAGATGACAAGGTTTTGCTAGAAAATGTCTAAATCACCATAACTTAGTTGACAGTGATCCTTTTTCAAGTGTCAGTGCCACGCTAATTGTTACCTCTGAGACAAAAGTTGCATTTATTTGAATTTAGTCTAGTATCAAAAACAAAGCATATGGCATTTGTTGTATTAAAGAAGGGCATGCAAACTTCTGCAAGGAATTGAAGGTCTAGCAGATTATAATGTGGCTTGATGGGAGGATAGGAATTAAAAGGAAAGCCAGACTGCTTATAAGGCTGTTATCCTAATTCCAGGATCTTAGACTTTACTAAAGCAGGGGTGCCTTGACAGGAGTTTAGATTGTTGTTGACACAGAAGCTGCCTTTTAAGTTCCAGGCAGACTCTTCACCCTTTCCTGATGATTTTGTAACAACAACAACAACAACAAAAACCTTCTTTGTTAGGATTTCTGATATCATTTACCTGCAGTCATATATAGCATGCAACTTTTACATTGGCACTTCTATTTTGATATCAGTTACTTGAAATCAATGTAGCATGCACATTTTTCATTTGAACATTTATTATTATGGTTGTTTGGAAACCCGCTAGGAGAAAGCTGCAGTGGGTCCAAATATTGGTGACAGCAGCATATCCTCAGTCTCTGTGCTTTAGGGGAACTGGATTAGCTGCCATGGAATAGTAGTTGGTAAAGTGTACTTACTCATAAATGATTTACTCCCTTTCTTTGCAGAAGGATGTGCACAGCAGTGAGATATTAGGCCGGAGGCCTTCAAGGGGGTAAGAGGAAGCCCCCAGCTTAAGCTGCTCAGGGACATGTGTCCCTCCCCAGTTAGACTTAAGGTACTACGAACTTCGCTTACTGGCTACCCGGTTTAAAGGGAGGTTTGTCTGTGTTATGGTGTTTTTCTTTTGGTTTCCTGATCCCAGATTCCAACTCCCGGCTGGCCTTCAGGGCATACAGTCTTAAATCTGTCGTAGTTATGGCCCTAGGATGCAGAGGGCATATTACACCTGATTCACCACCAGTCCTGTTTAAGGGGTCAGGCAGTGATGGGTTTATACTGGGTAGTCTGGGATAGTGCGCTGCACTTCATTCAACATGGTGCACACCTGTGATAGAGATGCCTTATGCATTTTTATGTGGTAGAGCATTATCTATGGACTGCTATATTTTTGTCACATGGAGTGCTTCAGCTCCTTCTGGGGGGGGCAGTCATGGCTTCCAACTCCCGGCTGGCCTTCATGGCCTACAATCTTCAATCTGTTTTAGTTATGGCAGTAATTGCCAGGGACAGAGTGTAAAGATGTACAGTTGGGCAGAGTTCTTGGCCCCTTCCTGGCCACCCCAGTCGGGTATGGCCTTAAAAGGCAGTGGGCAAATTATGCCTGATTTACAACCAGTCTTATTTAAGGGGTCAGGCAGTAACGGATTCATACCTGATAGTCTAGGAATGGTGCTCTATGCTTCATTTAACATGGTGCCCACATGTGGCAGAGCATTGCCTATGGACTGCTATAATTCTTGCATGGAGTGCTTCAGATCCTTCTGGTAGGGGACAGTCAGGAGACAAGTGGACTCAGAAACAGTGGGGCACTATCTGTATGATGGGCTGTTCATCGGTTGGGCAGATTTTGGGGTGCATGTTAGCACCTGAGGTCACAGCTTATAGTATGGATATGTAACTGGGGGTTCCCTTGAAAACTGGGAATATGGAGGATCCTGCCCCAGTGTTCACCTTTCTGGGTATCAAGATTGGCTCTGTGCCAGTGTTCACCTTCTGGATATCAAGATTGACTCTGCGGCCCAGGACTGAAAGCTGCACAGGGACATGCTTTAACTGTTGCAGATTAGGATCCTGGAGTTTTCCCACTTCTAGCTAAGGCACAGGGTTTTCGAGATCATTCCATGGATTTTAGAGTCCGGTGCATGTTGGCTGGGTGGGCTAGGGAGCGCCCAGCTGCCCCGATCACCGCCGTCCTATATCTCCAGAGCTTTTAGAGAAACTCATGAGCCAATGGTCAGCAGTATGCTCTTCCAACTACGAAATCCAGCTATTTCGAGCAGTGTCCCTTACATTATTTTTGGGGCATTTCGAATTGGAGAAGTAGTGGCTGGGTCTAAGTTGGACCAGTCACAGCGCGCCCTCTTAATTTCAGATATCAACATGAAAGCAGGCAGCACTTACCTTACGTTACATAGGTCTAAGACTGACCAGAAGGGTAGGGGATGGACTGTTATTTTAGCTCCTTCCCCTTTGCCACACATTTGCCCAGAGCAGGCCCTGCAAACCTTTATGACAGCTAGAGGAGCAGTGAGTGGATATTTATTTGTTCACAGGAATGGTGATCCTCTCACTAAATATCAATTTTGGGCAGAGCCTTCTTAGTAATAGACCCATCAGGTTTTGGGACCCACTCTTTTAGAATTGGAGCGGCTTCCACAGCAGCAGGACTGGGTTTCCCACGGGCCAGGCTGCAAGCTGTTGGCAGATGGGCTTCTGGGGCATATAGGAGTTACCAGCTTGCACTGGTTGCCAATATGTTTCCGGGCTAGATTCAAAGTGTTGGTATTAACCTATAAAGCCTTATACGGTGCGGGACCACGATACCTTGCGGAACGCCTCTTCCAATATGAACCGGCCCGTGCACTACGTTCTGCTACGAAGGCCCTCCTCCGGGTTCCAACTCACAGGGAGGCCCGGAGGGTGATGACAAGATCTAGGGCCTTCTCAGTGGTGGCCCCCGAACTATGGAACAGTCTCCCTGAGGAAGTACGCCTGGCGCCGACTCTGCTTTCCTTCCGGCGCCAGGTCAAAACCTTCCTATTCTCTGAAGCATTTTAAGTTACATTGATCTAATTTTAATAATGTTTATTGTATTGTTGATTGTATTTTAATATTATTTTGTTATTCATTGTATTTTTATACTATTTTATGTTCACCGCCCAGAGAGCTATCGCTAGTCGGGCGGTATATAAATTTAATAAATAATAAATAATAATAATACGTCCGCCCCATGAGTGGGCATGGTAATATGGAAGCCTAATGGTGTTGCCTTGTTTTGGCAGGTTGCCGGAGGGGGACGGAGCGGATGCGCATCCTAATCTGCGGCCACAGCATGATTTTCTGGATGGGCCATAGGGCTGCGTCGTCTCGAATGGGCTCACAGCTGGGGCTCAGTCAACAGCTACTGTACAATGGCTTGGCCGGCGAGGAATGCGCTGGGATGGGCTCCTACCCACCCTGTTCCGGCAAGGGTTAGTGCGTGAAGTTCTGCACATTTTGGTCATTCACCTGGGAGGTAATGACCTGGGTTTACTTAAGGGCAGGACCCTTACTGTTCAGGCATGTAGTGACATGCACGTTATAAGGCAGTGTTGGCCTTCAGTTTGTCTGCTTTGGTCAGACATACTGCCACGTAGAGAATGGCGGGATGTTTGGGAACCCAGGAGGATAGACTGGGCATGTAAGAGGGTCAACTGACAGATTCGGTTGGTGCTTCTTGGAGATGGTGGGTTGCCCATTCCACATCCATTGATACAGCATTCTAGGGTTGAACTCTATAGGGCAGATGGCATTCACCTGTCAAACACAGGGAATGATATATTTTTACAAGACCTGCAGAGGAGTCTGCTGGAAGTTCTTCTACGCAGTGGGGAAAAGGGGACTAAATAGAGATTTGTCCCCTTTTTGTGGTGGTAAAGTGCGGGAGGGGAAATAGGTAACGACAGCTAGGTGGCCACCTTAGGCACCTTTCAAGGTGATTGGTGGTTCCGGAGGCCTGTCTCTCAGGGTTTTACAGCCCGAGGGCAGGATATGGGCTGCTTTTGGGGCCAACTTACCTCATCCACCCGAGGGTTCTACGGCCCCAGGGGGTGGTGTGGGAAGGCCTCCCTACTCACCTATAAGGTGTGGCCGGGGCAAGGGGTAAACAAAAGGGGCTTGCCCTTTGCCCCAGCAGGGGCTGGTCACCCGAGAGCTGTAGGGCAAGCTGCTTGCCTATAGTTAGTTCCCGCACTTAGGTTTCACCTCTGCAGGTTGCTTTAAACTTTCTTGTTTGTTATTTAATAAAGTGGCCCTTTATTCAACCATAGCTGCTGTTCTCTGCGTATTATTTCACCCGTTGACCGCAAGTGCAGCTTTGCTTACCTGCGCAAAGCTCTGGGGAGCGGAGCATAGTTGCAGCCGAGGGTGAAGCCGAGGAAGCCATTTTAAGGAAGGGAACATCATGCGTCACCTTGAGATGACGCGTGATGTTCTGCATGGAGGAGGCGGAGCTAAGGGCTATTTAAGCCCATGCCGCCACCTCCGACTTCCTCTTGGCTCGCGATGCCCACCCCGCCCTCCCTCTTTTATGGTGTGCCCATGGTCGCTTCAGGGCCGAGTAGGAATTTTTATCCTGCCCACCCTTGTTGGCAGGCAGGTTTTTTGCCTGCTCCACACTTTGGGAGATGGAGGGAGCTGGGTTAGGGGGTGTCATGATTAATAGGTTGTATTTTGGCAAATTTGGCTAATTTGGTTCAAATCAAAATCTTAATGTGGACATTTGAGACACGGATTCGGTAAAGCGCGTTCTCTATCAGCAACTTTCTCAAAATTAATACTAGGTTTATTTATTCAGAAGCAAGTCCCAGTGTATTCAGGGAGAGAACTGCAACATCAAGTGATAAGCAACTTCATTCACACAACCCAACATTCTGAATCATGCCACTTTACGCTGTTTTGCAACTGTTTATACTTGTTTTTATGGTTATTGGATTTTAAATGGCTTTATTTCTTGTTGTGAGCTGCCTTGGTTTCCAACCCTACCTCACAGGGGTGTTGGAAAGACTACACACACACACTGCAGATGTATAAATACATACAGCCCATATAATAGTTTATTGTCAAACCAGTTGGTCATTGCAGAAAAATCAGTATTAGTTTTTAAAAAATCAGTATTACTTTCCTGCAGAATAAAAACTGTAATACCTAAGTAAGCCCTGCCTACTTGCTTTAAAATAGGACTGGGGGGGGGACAGAAAGAGAACACAAACACAATTCTTTTTTACATTCACTCCAAAGTCCCATTGATTTTCAGCACATTCATAACCATGTCTACTCAAAAGTAAATCCTATTGAATTCAATGGGATTTACTCTGGGCATATGGGATTAGCATGCTTTTACCCCCACAAAAGCAAGTATTGGGAAGGTTTTCAAAACACTGCCCAGGATCTGACTCCTACACACAAGAGGGAAAAAAACTGAAATGTATATACTTACCCAATTTATGAGATTTTCAGATAAACGGGGGGGAAACCACCATTTTCTGGCCTTGCAATAAGGTTTACTAGACACTGCCACAGGTCAACCAAACACTTCACTGATTGGCTGTAATCCTGAATGGGCCGGGTTAAAGCTACGAAGTGCTATACAGTAGTTTAAAAAAAGATTTAATGGGGGGGAGCTGGCTGACTTTTTATGTATATCTCAAGAACCGGACCACCTAGAAACTTAATTTTTTAAAAAAATTAAAGCTGAGAATCGGGCCAGCTAAGAGGCTAAACGGGCGCCAGGTGGCATGCAATGAATCTGGGTAAAACCCGGCTAACCGGGTAATATGGCAACCCTACTCTGGGTGACACCCCCCTCTCATGGTGTCACCCTGGTGCGGTCCGCACTCCCAGCACCCGGCTAGTGATGCTGCTGGAGAAGAGGTCAGGTCTCCTGCTCCCCTACTGTAATCACTATAGCTGCCCAATTTCCCTGCTTTTTAAAGTTTGATAGAAATACATGTGCAGCTATAGGGATATTCTTAAACTGGAGGGTTTTATTATTATAGAATTGTTGTTTTTTTTACTGCTCCTCAGCACATTACATGACTATTCACAAAACATACAAAAAACTTTTTTAAAAAGATCTGTTTTTAAATAAATATTTTATTTATTACATTGATATCTTATATCCAGTGTTTTATTTTGAGGAATAATTATTTCTATATAATGTACAGTCTATGATTTAACAAAATCCAAATCAAGGTATGCTTTGGAACCATAACCAGTGTTTAGTAAAGGCTATCTCTGATGCTTCAGTATAAATGCACATGCAACCATGAAATTCAAAATGTGACCCTGTGATGGTTCAAAAATTGAAGTGTGCCATGCTACCTTCACAGAGATGTTATGAATGATGTGTGGTGGCTGCTGGATGCTTGAGGACTAGTTAGTGTGTCACTCACTCAGAGTCAGATGCATGGGAAACTTTTTCCTGCTCAAACAGTCATAAGAACATAAGAAGAGCCTGCTGGATCAGGCCAGTGGCCCATCTAGTCCAGCATCCTGTTCTCACAGTGGCCTACCAGGTGCCTGGGGGAAGCCCGCAAGCAGGACCCGAGTGCAAGAACACTCTCCCCTCCTGAGGCTTCCGGCAACTGGTTCTCAGAAGCATGCTGCCTCTGACTAGGGTGGCAGAGCACAGCCATCATGGCTAGTAGCCATTGATAGCCCTGTCCTCCATGAATTTGTCTCATCTTCTTTTAAAGCCATCCAAGCTGGTGGCCATTACTGCATCTTGTGGGAGCAAATTCCATAGTTTAACTATGCGCTGAGTAAAGAAGTACTTCCTTTTGTCTGTCCTGAATCTTCCAACATTCAGCTTCTTTGAATGTCCACGAGTTCTAGTATTATGAGAGAGGGAGAAGAACTTTTCTCTATCCACTTTCTCAATGCCATGCATAATTTTATACACTTCTATCATGTCTCCTCTGACCCGCCTTTTCTCTAAACTAAAAAGCCCCAAATGCTGCAACCTTTCCTCGTAAGGGAGTCGCTCCATCCCCTTGATCATTCTGGTTGCCCTCTTCTGAACCTTTTCCAACTCTATAATATCCTTTCTGAGATGAGGCGACCAGAACTGTACACGGTATTCCAAATGCGGCCGCACCATAGATTTATACAACGGCATTATGATATCGGCTGTTTTATTTTCAATACCTTTCCTAATTATCCCTAGCATGGAATTTGCCTTTTTCACAGCTGCCGCACACTGGGTCGACATTTTCATCGTGCTGTCCACCACAACCCGAGGTCTCTCTCCTGGTCGGTCACCGCCAGTTCAGACCCCATGAGCGTATATGTGAAATTAAGATTTTTTGCTCCAATATGCATAATTTTACACTTGTTTATATTGAATTGCATTTGCCATTTTTCCGCCCATTCACTCAGTTTGGAGAGATCTTTTTGGAGCTCTTCGCAATCCCTTTTTGTTTTAACAACCCTGAACAATTTAGTGTCGTCAGCAAACTTGGCCACTTCACTGCTCACTCCTAATTCTAGGTCATTAATGAACAAGTTGAAAAGTACAGGTCCCAATACCGATCCTTGAGGGACTCCACTTTCTACAGCCCTCCATTGGGAGAACTGTCCGTTTATTCCTACTCTCTGCTTTCTGCTTCTTAAC
This sequence comes from Rhineura floridana, assembly GCF_030035675.1. Classification (NCBI taxonomy): domain Eukaryota; kingdom Metazoa; phylum Chordata; class Lepidosauria; order Squamata; family Rhineuridae; genus Rhineura; species Rhineura floridana. The sequence goes on along the minus strand of NC_084482.1, from coordinate 168,859,732 downwards.
CAATTCCTTATCCACAAGAGGACCTCTCCTCTTATTCCATGACTGCTAAGCTTCCTCAGAAGCCTTTGGTGAGGTACCTTGTCAAACGCTTTTTGAAAGTCTAAGTACACTATGTCCACTGGATCACCTCTATCTATATGCTTGTTGACACTCTCAAAGAATTCTAATAGGTTACTGAGACAGGACTTTCCCTTGCAGAAGCCATGCTGGCTCTGCTTCAGCAAGGCTTGTTCTTCTATGTGCTTAGTTAATCTAGCTTTAATAATACTTTCTACCAGTTTTCCAGGGACAGAAGTTAAGCTAACTGGCCTGTAATTTCCGGGATCCCCTCTGGATCCCTTTTTGAAGATTGGCGTTACATTTGCCACTTTCCAGTCCTCAGGCACGGAGGAGGACCCGAGGGACAAGTTACATATTTTAGTTAGCAGATCAGCAATTTCACCTTTTTTTTTTTTACAATAATTTTTATTCAAATTTTCATAAAACATAGAAAACAAAATCATAAAACATTCAAAGACAAAAAACAAAACAAAACAAAAATGATTAAACAAAAAAAAATAAAATGTTGACTTCCCATTTGTCACATATCAAATCAGTTATAGGTCTACAATATATAACAATCCTGTCTCTTAAATCATATTATAAAATCACTTTCCTCCAGTAGTTATCTTAATTAATCATCAAATCTCATAAACATTACTTTATTCTTTCCACAAAAAGTCAAAGAGAGGTTTCAATTCTTTAAGAAATATATCTATCAATTTTTCTCCAAATAAACATGTCAATTAATCCATCTCGTTAATAATTATAATAATCTTATTGTCATAATCATAGTCCAAATAAACATTTCGATTAATCCATCTCATCAGAATCTGTTAGGTCCAATAATTTCAATAGCCATTATTCCATTATCCCTATTAGTTCCATCTTCCATCTTCAATAGTCCTGTTAAGTCCAGTAATTTCAGTGTCCAATCTTCCATTATCAGTATTCCATAATAATCTTGCTGTTGTAGCCATAGTCATATAATAAGAGTCTGATGGGAATTTCCTCTATCCCAAATATTTTCTTGCCATCCATTCTGAATAAGTTGCTGAAACATTGTTGCAAATTCATATCTGTGTTCTTCTTTTTTAGAAAATGCACTGGCTCATCTCTTAAGAGTTTTTCCATTGTCACATGACTGCAGTTAATTCCATAGATTTTCTCTATATCAAGCTCCATCACATCATTCCAGTCCAGAAGATTATCCAAGCCATTGATAACTTTATCTCTAATATCTTCATTAATTTCTTCAGAGATAACGTTAAATTCCAAACAGTAGATTTTATTTCTAAAATCCATAAACTCCGGATCTTTTTCCAATTCCACATTTGTTCCAATCTCCAGGGCTTGTATCTTCCCTTTATTTTTTCTTTTCTCATCTCTGATCTCATTCTCCTCTCTCACAGGGTCCCCTATTTCTTTAAACTCCTGCGTCATTTTGCTCAGTTCAATTTTCAGCTCCTTACTACCCTGTCGCAGGGTTTGTTTCGTTATCTCAATCTCATCCATTATTTTCTGAAACATAATTACTTCCAGATTCTCAGCCACTTTCTTGATTGCCATTTTTAAAACCACGAAAACAAAGCAAAACAAAAATAAAGAAGAACCACTTATTTCAGCAACAATTGGGTTAATATTCCAGGCTTGATGACATCACAGTATAAACAGAGCAACCTGCCTTATCTCTCTATGTTCAAGAATGCAAAATAAATTTAGTTCCCAGCATCAAAACAGTTAGTGGCGTCGTGAAGAAGCAGATTCGTCAAAATAAAATAGACCAAAAAGAGAATAGTCCCAGACAATATAATATTCCTCGGAATAGAAATCAGGAATAGAAATCCCTCTTCTGTTTATTATCTTTAGAATGCACTTCCAGGACAGCTTTTTGCGACAGAAACAGAGATAAGCTGTTAATTTCGTGAATAACAGAGAAGAGCTATATCTCACCCAGAAGTTGTCCAAAGCCGATCAATCTGACAAATCTCCTTTTGCTGCAACAATTTAAACCAAGTAGAAAAAATAATAGAAAGAAGGGTGCTTGCCTGTTAGTCCGTTCTCTCTTTCAAGAAAAGATAAACGTATCGCTTAAGCAGATAGAGCTTGTTAGGAAGTCCGTCCGGCATTGTTGGCTGGACCTTATCTCATAAATTAATGAAATCCAGTCCTCCCAACAAAAACAGGCTTTGAGGTTGATCTCTACGTTTCTCCCTGCCCGGGAGAAATTTCATCAGTCAAAAAAAAAAATGTTCTGACTGATTTATATCTGAATAAGCTTCTTTTGAGGCGGGAGCCCGTCCCAAAAGCAGGCACAAGCGAAGTCACCCTTCCCGGAAGTCCAGCAATTTCACCTTTGAGTTCTTTGAGAACTCTCGGGTGGATGCCATCCGGGCCTGGTGATTTGTCAGTTTTTATATTGTCCATTAAGCTTAGAACTTCCTCTCTTGTTACCACTATTTGTCTCAGTTCCTCAGAATCCCTTCCTGCAAATGTTAGTTCAGGTTCAGGGATCTGCCCTATATCTTCCACTGTGAAGACAGATGCAAAGAATTCATTTAGCTTCTCTGCAATCTCCTTATCGTTCTTTAGTACACCTTTGACTCCCTTATCATCCAAGGGTCCAATTGTCTCCCTAGATGGTCTCCTGCTTTGAATGTATTTATAGAAGTTTTTGTTGTTGGTTTTTATGTTCTTAGCAATGTGCTCCTCAAATTCTTTTTTAGCATCCCTTATTGTCTCCTTGCATTTCTTTTGCCAGAGTTTGTGTTCTTTTTTATTTTCTTCATTTGGACAAGACTTCCATTTTCTGAAGGAAGACTTTTTGCCTCTAAGAGCTTCCTTGACTTTGCTCGTTAACCATGCTGGCATCTTCTTGGCCCTGGCGGTACCTTTTCTGATCTGCGGTATGCACTCCAGTTGAGCTTCTAATATAGTTTTTTTAAACAACTTCCAAGCATTTTCGAGTGATGTGACCCTCTGGACTTTGTTTTTCAGCTTTCTTTTTACCAATCCCCTCATTTTTGTGAAGTTTCCTCTTTTGAAGTCAAATGTGACCGTGTTGGATTTTCTTGGCAATTGGCCAGTTACATGTATGTTTAATTTAATAGCACTGTGGTCACTGCTCCCAATCGGTTCAACAACACTTACATCTTGCACCAGGTCCCGGTCCCCACTGAGGATTAAGTCCAGGGTTGCCGTCCCTCTGGTCAGTTCCATGACCAACTGATCTAGGGAATAGTCATTTAGAATATCTAGAAACTTTGCTTCTTTGTCATGACTGGAACACATATGCAGCCAGTCTATGTCTGGGTAGGTGAAGTCACCCATTACTACCACATTTCCTAGTTTGGATGCTTCCTCAATTTCATATCTCATCTCAAGGTCTCCCTAAGCATTTTGATCAGGGGGACGATAGATCGTTCCCAGTATTAAGTCCCTCCTGGGGCACGGTATCACCACCCACAACGATTCTGTGGAGGAGTCTGCCTCTTTTGGGGTTTCGAGCTTGCTGGATTCAATGCCTTCTTTCACGTATAGAGCGACTCCGCCACCAATACGTCCTTCCCTGTCCTTCCGATATAGTTTATATCCAGGGATAACCGTATCCCACTGGTTTTCTCCATTCCACCAGTCAGGTCATGAGAACACAGTGAATGGATTGCAATCGAAACATTGAACAATGCATTTAGGAAAATCATAAAAACAAAGTAAAACAGATCACCAAGACACTGCTGTTGATAATAACTAAGTTGGAGTAAACTTTCTATTTGTCCCCTTCTCACTGTCACACAACAAACCTACAAGGTTCAGTTTCACCCTCACAAAATACCAAACATAATTTTGTTCAGTTCAGATCAGCAAACCTCATAATTTTATCATCAACATCATCATCACTGTCATCATCATCATGGGGACCTCAGCAAGTCTCATCATTTTGTTGTGAGGGGAGCAACCATTTTTTTCACAGGGAGATGGCTACTTGATGGGCAATTTGCTGGTTCATTAATTTGTGAATAGAAACAATCAGGAAACACATGGAGATCATCAGCAGTACTTGAAGTTATGACATTGCCTATGCCAGAGACCATTAAACTATTGTTAGACATCAGCAGTAAGGTTAAATTTTGCCACTATAACTTGGCAGAATGGTAAAGATGTAGCTTTGCAGGCTACAAGAAACCACAGACCAGAAAATGTAAACACTGATGATGAGATTTTGTGTGTGTGCACATGCGCACATGTGCAAGCACAGAAGAGCTTCTCTCACTTGCTTGGAGGTTGTCACCTTACCCCAGTGGAAAGGGGGGGAATGGTCTGCTAAGCTCTCATGCCACTGAGGCCACAGGCTTCACCAAAATATGGTAATATTTAGAATTAAATATCAGATTAGATATTCAAAAGTGCATGCATGCTCAAAATTGTTTACGGCAGATTAATGAGCCTTTAGGTATCCTGTTCAACCATCCCATTGCATGCTTTTGGGTGGATTAGGAATATTTGTATATTTATTTATGTAATTAATTTATATCTCGACTTTACTCCCAGAAGGAGCCCATATTAGTTCACATTAAAAATTGTGTATACAGAATCCAGAGATGGTAGATATTCCATTACCATTTTCAAATTTTGACCCCACAATGGGTCCTATCTTTAATAGCCATCTCTGCAGAACATTTGACTCTCTCTCTCTCTCTCTTTCTCTCTCTCTCTCTGTGTGTGTGTGTGTGTGTGTGACAGAGAGAGAGAGAGAGAGAGAGAGAGGAATGGGGATGAAGGATGATCACTACTTCACTCTGGACAAGAGTACAAGACAGAGGCCTCTCTAGTAGCACAAGTGGACAGTTTGACCCAAAGGTACACATTATAGATCCATACCTAAGTAGCAGTTGGAGTCTTCTTCTTCACCATTTACTTGTAGGAAAATTGTGCCTCCATTCTTGTATTTTTTTTTTAACTTTTCTTTCTTTCTTGAAGAAACAGTAACATTAAATAACATGACCTGGTGGTGACAGAAATTGATAGACTGAGTTGCTGCTGAAGAAGGGTTTTTAATCCAAGTCATGTTTTGCTTCAGCAGTTGTTTACAATTCTTTCTTAATGTTTCTTCTGTCTCTGACTCATTGGTCTTGCTCTCCATTTTAACTTCCCTTACAGAAATAGGTAAAACCTCCAGATCAGAGGATGGCTAAACACCCTACATTCCATCCTAATTTCATGCAAAGTAGATGGGTGAAATTATATGTATATAAGACAATATAGGCATTCAGCTTTTGAAACCACTGCATTTGATATGAGAAATGAACTCACCCTGACCACAAGGAAGGTAATCAAAGTGTGTATGTGTGTGTATAGGAGGCACCACTTCATGTTGTTTACAAATACAGAAACAAACGTAGTAGTATACATTTTTCTTACTATTTTTTCCATCTTTCTGTGCTTAGTGTTCACACTGGGTTCTGTAATCATTGCTGACAGTGACAATGGAATTGTCAGTGGAATTAAAACTGGCATTTTTGAGGTCATGTGTATGTCAACAGTTTTACACTGAACAAGAATTACTTCATGATTTCCCAATTAGTGTTTTTAGGGGGGTGGTTTTCTCCCCAAGTTTATGAGAGTCTGAAAGTAATTTTTTGATGATGCTGAGGTCTTTCTTTGAAACCTATTTTTTGATTTGCAACTCCTCTCTTAATGGCTGTAGCAATAGATCTCTTTATATGCTTGGGCAAGATATAAAACTATGCCTTCTAAGAGCTGTTTTAGTCCAGGAAAGCTAGAAAGTATATGGAGAAAGCTCTAATGAGAAGTGGTGACAATAACTCCCCATCTGTTCTTATTTACAGGCATCCACTCCAAATGAAACTGGGGTAGCATTAAATTTGCTCTGCTGTGCCCTTGCATTTTAACTATTTCAACCACTTTTGTCTTTAATGAGCTGTCTTTGTCAAAATGTTTTAATTATATTTCTCAAGGTATTTGTGCTCTCCTTTCCTCCTATTTCAGATCAGTATATTTTCAACTGTGTGACATGCTTATTCTTCATTGCTTTGATCTAGGGTCATTTAATAGCTGAGAGTGCCAGAATGAACATGGTTAATTTATGTGTCAAAATCAGCAGGTTAGAGGTTTCCCAATTACTTACGAGTTTTTAAGGAACTGGAAAAAATGAAACCGTGTTGAAATTAAATACCAACATTATGTTTAGTGAGAAGATTGTGGGCCTGATCAGATGCCAGTATAATCTGGATCTGAGGCTTTTTGCAGATCCTTTTAATTTGGACCATTTGCATGAGGTTTTTGCCAACGCGATTACATTCAGCTGCTTTTGCCTTTATCTCCAGATTAAATCGATGCGACAAAACCCTGAAATTGCTTTTAAAATCCGCACCTGCTTCGGTGCGCTTCTATCATTTATTGAGATGACTTGCCAACCAGATCCAGTTCTCTACCCTACTATATTGTTATATCAATCATCCAATCTTTAATGTTATCCAAAATTTACAGATGGCCAATGCCTTTATTAGGACCAACCAAAAAGTCACAAAAACGTTGCAAGCTTTTGGGGTTCTTCAGACAAGATGTTATAGAAGTAGTGGGACCAAGAAAAAAAGCATAAATATTAAACTGAACGTTGTAGCTATAAGGTCAACTTGTAGATTCAATTCCAAAATGGAGATGATAGACTGAGTAAGTCCCTCCCAGGTGCTACAGATATCAGGTTACACATCTAGGTTTCTTGGATAAAGAAGCATTATTTGAAAATGCTTGAGAATTGTTTTCTCAAACAATGAGAACAGCAACCATTGCTTTTTAATCCCAGAATCCTAGCCAGCCCACTCATGTTGTTACTTTTCTTTCACTGTTTGCTCATCATTGCCTTCCTTTTAGATCAGGGTGGGGATCCTATGGGCTTCCAGATGTTGCCGAATTACAATTCCCACCATCCCAGACCATTGACTATGGTTGCTGTGGCTGATGGAAGTTGAAATTCAACAATAGCTCAGAGGCCACAGTTTCCCACCCTTGTTTTTGAAACTGCTTTTTCCTTTTTTTTTGGTCATCTACTGCAACTTGTGATCTACTAAATGTGACCTTGCTGTCATGACTATTCTGGACACAGCTGCGGGCAGCCTAAGTTCCAACTGACTTCAATGACTGACTATAAAACCAAACTCTGATGTGAGTGGTGGCACACTGCCAGCAGGAGTGACTCCAAAGGTGATAGTCCCTTTGGTTCATTCTTTTGGGGAGTCATAGGGGCAGGGGTGCCACTCCCTTGATTGCTGACTACTGTGGCAAATGAGGAGTGAGGTCTGAGCCCTTGAATCAAAGACTACAGTGAAATTTGCAGGTTCAGGAAACCATCTGTTGTGAGAGATTTGATAGGGTGCTGTGTGGCCTCTGGGTGAGAGTCAGGTCGAGAGGTGGGGAGGTGTATTGGATGTAGAAGGGGTGTATGATACTACCAATGCCCAATCATGGTATTGATATCAATATGTAGCACTTCATTAGCACTTTGTCAGATATTGGGTGCTTTCACACTGCACTCTCTTCCATTATTCTGACGATTTATTTCCTGTTAATTTGCACATAAAATTTGAGCTTTCACACGACATAACGGGTAGCTCCGGAATTCTGGTGGAATGTAGTGGAAGTTTAGCGCTAATTTCTGCAATAAATGATACCAGAAAAATTCCGATAGCAAGGCTGGGAAAAAGGAAGATTGCGGGAGTTTTGCGCTAGCTGCGGCTGCTCACATGACAGGCATCCCAGCATGCAGTGCATTCCCGCCCTTCTGTCGCGCGGCTATGTCACACAAATAGCAGATAGCAGCATTTCACCTATATGGTAGAAGGTAAAGGGAGAGTGGTTTCATGGCGATGGGATGACATACTTGACCTGCAGTGCACATGTGTATAACGGGAAAGGTTTGAAAACGAGGCTCTGTTCATTGCAGCGTGTGAAAGACAGTTGCGTGAAATGCTGCTATGTTGGCTGAAAAAGTACTGTTCCTTATCACAAGAGTTCCTGCAGTGTGAAAAGGATTTTTGAAATCTGGAACGAAGCGCTACCTTTTTAATCTGTTAAACTAGCACTATTAGCCCCATGTGTGAAAGCAGCCATCGTTAGCACTTTACTTGGTAGCCTGTACCTTGTATTATTTAGATCATTTGCCGGTTTGTATTTTCTTTTCTGTCAAAGCACTGCATAGTTTTTAATCCTACATTTGGCAGTTAATTGAAGCACTTTACTATATTATGCATGGCACTTTGAAACCAATTTAAACTGGACTTGTTTGAGCTACGTACCAGTACTGTTTCTGTAATGAATTGATGGATTCCATTTGTAGTGACTTGATTTTGGTATCTGCCCTGTAGCATATTGTATAGAATTATTGTTTTGGGGAAAGTGAGTAGCAGTTGGGGGAGGCTCATAGATCAAACTATGCAAACTGCATCTGTTGAACTCCATTTCTTTGGATTTCTCTTCCCTTAGAAATGAAGAAAACCCCAACACTATTATTTTTTTGACTTTGTTTTGAAAACTTTTCTTTTCTCTCAAGCCTTCCCAAATTAGTCTCTTTTATTTCTGCAGTTTTTGTGTTGGTTTTTATGTTTGAACATTGTTAGCTTATCTGTATTATTTTATTCTGTTTCTGTACACCACTTGAGTATTATCTGAATACAAAGTGGTTGCTAAGTTCTGAAATGAACGGATGAATAAATAAAAATAAAACTGTTTTTATGTTTGCTAAGGAATAAAGGGGTACTTTTAACATTTATCTGTTGTTAGATTTGGGAGATAGCAACTGTTGTGTCTGTTTTTTAAAAAAGGTTTCTGGCAAGGTTGCAATGGAAGCTGAGCAACTGAGCTAGAAAGGAAAGGTTTGCCACTGAGGAGGTGGGTAGGGAAAAGAGACTATTGACATGTAGAGTGAGGAGGGGCAAAGAGTTTGTGAAACCACCAGCAAGAATCATAGCCACATGCAGTTTCATGTCCCTGAAGCTAGGCAGGTAGAGAAGTGGAGTAATGCCACAAATTAGGATTAAGCCATGATACCAAGTTCAGATGTAATGGCAGGCTATAGTTAGCATAAACGGAGATTCACAAGCCAACTTCAAACAGTGGTTTCAGATCATGGTTTGTTGCTCCAAACAAATCATAGTGGGAGTCTGGTAGGATCTGTACATACAGATAAACCAGCTTTAAGCTAAATAATCTATGGTTTAGTGTTACATCTGGACAAAGTCCAAGCATTTCTGTACACTAAAGAGACTGGGGCAGCCCTTTTTCCCCCAGAGAGTTCAATAAGTAATTGAATTCCCATTACTCTTGTTTTTGGAACTGACAATGGCTAGATATAGCTTTGGTAAGCTTTATCACAGGTGCAAAACCTTTTAGAATGGCAGGACAATATCTGTGGAGGAATCAAGATCTGCAAGTCCTGGAAAGCCAAAACAACATTTTCCTATATTTAAATATCTAATATGGGACTTGGGATCCACAGAATGTGAACATCTTATCCTGCTGAAAATTCATAGAGCACTTTAAATATCTATCTTGAAAGTTGGCCAATATGTTAGCCATAAAACTCTTGTGTTTTTACAGAAAGCTATGGGAAACTTAATGGGCACCAATACTCAGAGATTTCAACTTAGCATCTCATTCAGAGGACATACAATTTTTAGAAAAAATCGTGTTGGAACATTTATCCCTTCAATAGGTTCAGTTTATGTGCATCATTTTTTTTTTTTAAAAGCCTTCTGTTTTTAGAGTCCCTGTTCAATCACTGACCAAACTTTGGGTCTACTTTGCTTGTAAGGCACAAATTAATTATAGTCTGAAGTACTAAATTACAATGCCAGTTTGACTGCTAGGATGAAAAAAAGAGTTTCAAATTGCCATGAGAGAAAATAGATTGGCACTGGTCAATTCATTTATTCATATCATTAGGAAAAATGCATTCTGCAACTATCTTCACTGTGAAGAACCAATCCCTCATTAATCATAGGCCTATCTCTGTAGAACACTGGTAAGATTGGTAAAGTAGAATAGAATAATGAATGACAGGCATCAAGAAGCAAACACACAAAACCATATTTGAACTTTCCAAGATGTTAAAAGCAGGACCGAGAGGGAAAGGTACCTGTGTATGCACCATAATTAGAAACAAGAAAGGAATCAGACCTGTAATTATTGGTACTACTATCTATACCACTTCTAGGTTATCTGATTGTTGCTAAGCACCAGTTCTATCTACTCTAGTCATCCTGAGCAGGCACAATAGGCAGCAAATTAAAAGGCCCTGTAAACTAAATAGATTATTGGGGTAAAGCCACAAATCTAAAATGAGTCCAGAAAACTATAGTCCTTAATTTCAAATTCAGATTAAGCATGTTTCTAAAGTTTGCAAGGGTTATAAATTAAATCTAAATGTGTAGGTTTGCAATATCCACAACTTGTCATGATATTTTGACCTGCCAGATGAAAGTCTAAGTCATTTTTTAAAAAAAACCCTACAGAATCTGTTCAGGCATTTAATCAGAAGTGGCATTCCAGAGGGAGTCCTAACAGGGAAATCATTGCTGCTTACCAAGAGGGACAGGAAAAGGCAGCCACAAGGTAGGACTGCATGGATGCACTGACAGGAGCATAGAATTGGCTCACTTGGTGCCTCTCCATAGCCCTGATCTTACAGCCCTCTCCCTTCGGGTAAACACAGCAGCAACTCTGTTGTCTGAAGGCTATTGTTGCAACTCCGCCCCACCAGATAAGCCACTCCTGCATTTAATGTTATGCTTCTGTTTTGCTTGGTAATGTTTTCAACTATGCAACTTAACTGTATTGGTTTTGCCATTATTATTTATAAAAACAGTCACCTCCAAAGGAACACTCAGTAATATATATGTATGTCATACATACACACATTAGCCAATCTAAGTTAATACTCAGATCAATAAGAAGTTTCTGGGCACAATACAAAGTCATACAGGATTGTCTGAGTTCAGCACTCCTCCAACTTGTCCAGCAAATCTTGGCCGTTTTCCTTTTGACTTCCTTGCAGTTGTGCTACTCACTCTACTAATTCCAGTGACTTCTAGTATCTCACAGTCCACTAATAGTCCAGGGCTGGCTGCTATGTTTATTATACACTACCCATATGTTTCCATTATTGTAGTTACCATTCTGCTCAAATAAGATATACAGCATCATGAAGAAAATGGCAGATGGATACTGGGTACCATCCACCACCAGGAGTAGCAGGTATTCAGACAACACAGGTAACAGTGATGGAGAAAAGGTGGAGGGCAAGACTGCTACCATGCCCATAGAGTGTTGCTATGTGACACAGAATACTGTTATTGTTGTGGTCAAGCATGATTATGGGAACTCCACATTGTCTCTAGGTTTGGATACTTCTTGTGCTTTTGCTTATTCCTTTTGGCTTTATTTTAGAAAACACCCTCTTTCCAGGGAAAATGACAACTGCGATTGATTCAGAAAGGATTTCTTTTTATCTTTACAGCAAAATGACCTCAAATAAGCAATTTGTTCCATTCAATTTGTCTTTATCAGACTGTATACACATATTTGAAGTATACAGTTCATTGTCTAGAATCCTAAGGAAGTGTTATGTAGGCAAAATGCACATATTTGAGGCAAAACTATGATGCTTAAATACAATAATTCAACAAGAAGTACCCAGAATGTGAATTACATTGTATGTACTTGTTGTTGTGTATTTATTTTATCAGGAATATTTTTATCCCTCTCTAGTAAAAAAAAATTGAACCACTGACGGTAGTTTATTAAATCAATTTAAAACCAAAGAATGATTAAAAATGCAACAAAAATGCAACAACAGAAAACTCACCAAAAATCCAGACAAATTATAATGAAAGAGAGAACCAGCAAGAAAATAATTCTCTAAGCAATAAAATGACAACTAATGTATGTAGCACTATTTATTTATCGACAAAGTGCTCTCAAAATCTATATTGTGCTTTAGGGAATGTCTGTATCTCAGTGGCAGAACATCTGCTTTGCATGAAGAATGCTCCAAGCTAGGAATGCCGCTGTCTGAAACTCTGGAGAGCTGCTGCCAATCAGTGTAGATGGTAGTGAGCTAGATGGACCAATGGTCTGACTCAGTAGAAGGCAGCTTCCTATTTTCCTAAGTGTCACACAACCCTGAGAGATGTTACTAGTCCTATTTTATGACTGGGAACTGGTGCTGAGGATTAGATACTTCCTGATGCTCCATACTGAGTCCATAGTAAAGGCAGATCCCCAGATCCAAGACTACAACAAAGGCTACAAGGCATTAGTGGCCCTTCACTTCCATCTAGCATCAGCAATAGACTTTACTTAGACACATATGTTAAAAACCTGCATGATGTTCCAATCCAGTACCACCAAAGCCATCAAATGACAAGAGAAGATAGAAACATATCATAGCTACAAGAGAAAAGGTGTGTTCTTACCCTAGGAGCCCTTATCAGTGAAGAGCTTGCAACCTTTTATTGCAGCTCTAACTGGATACTACCTTCTGATATGTACTACCAGCATACATGTGATTCTGAAGCTGAGAAACAGCAACACACACAGGATTGAATGGAGACCCAGGCAGTGGATGAGAGAGCTCAGTAGGGGGTTAGCAAGAAGCCCAGAGTTTCAAATACGTGTTAGTGAACAGCAGCTTGTCAGGACAGAAGGCCATGAATATGCGCAATTTGCATTGTGGCTGCTGTTTGAAATGAAGCTGCACAGTAAATAAATCTACTTGTGTGAAGTGGCTCCCCACATGGTGTGTTAGTTCAGCCATATGATCAAAAACCATGGGGAAACATCAATATTCAAACTGTAGTTCAAAATGTATCTGTGCCTGCCAGGGCCGGCTCCAGGAATGCCGGGGCCCTTGGGCATCAGCTTGCCCTGGGCCCAGGTGTGTGTGTGTGCACGCACACATGCACATGCATGCACACACACACAAACGTGGGGCCCCCACGCCCCCACCTACCTGTCTGCAGTCTTTTACCATTGCCCTTAATGAAGATGGAGGCCGTGGTTTCCCTAAGGGGATGAATCCTCCGCCACCATCTTTGTTGATGGCATGCGTGCGTGCTATGCATGCGCATCTCTGCCATCAACTACGATGGTGGCAGGGGCTTCAGTACCTTAGGGAAACCGTGGCCGCCATCTTCGTTAAGGGCAATGGTAAAAGACAGCAGACAGGTAGGTGGGGGGGTGCGGATCACGGAAGGGGAACAGAGGGGCAGCTGAGGGGCCCCCTGTAGCTCCAGGGGTTATTGGGCCAGTGCCCCACCTGGCTGCCCTTTAGAACCAGCCCTAGTGCCTGCTGCCTAGAGATGTGCAAACCTCTCCTTAATAATGTCATTAGTCTTATAAAAACTATTCTTTCCATTTTTTGCCTGAGGAGAAACCTCCAAAATTACTACACATTTATTGAGAAATGTGATCTGGCCACAACTTATGGATGTGCAAAACCACCAGTGAGAACTTCAACTGATCTTACTGGAACTTCAACGTTCCCCTCGTAATTTGGCACACATCTCACTTGAGGATAAAACCTCATGTTGGTTTGGGCTTTCAACACGTGTTCATTCTAGACTGAATGCAATCCTCTAAAGATGCCAATTATTACTAAATGGAACAACAAAACCCATAGTTTGATTTAGTTTTCCTTATCCATCCAAACAAACAGGCTGGTTTTTTACACAACCATCTGATTCAACCACCTGCTGGAGCCAAAAGGAATTTGACTGATAGGCATCTAGCCATGAATAAGAGCCAGAGAGTGCATTAAAGCTTTGTATGGTTGTGTTGTCAGTGGAAATACAATGCACTGTGCTGTCATAACTGTAACCTATTGTTTCATTCACTATCTTGTGTTGCCAGGCTACAGTCAATGACCAAAGACAAAGGGCAAATGCACAGACTGAAATGAGGACTGTATTTGCTCATCTAAAAGGGCTTTGGGTTTGTTTATGCAGCAAAATACAGTCTCTACTAATTGTTGCCCTTTCCTGTCATGACATTTAAAGTCCATTCCTAAAACCTAAAATGCCACCTGTTCAGGGGATTTCTGGTTCTGAAAGGTAACATATATTTAATAGCATTTCAATCCTTCAAAAACAAACACTCCCTGCTGTGATATCAGCAGACTGAAGAGGTTGGAACATAGTATATTAGTATTTCAAAGACTGGTTACAATTGGATAAATCTTTATTAGAAAAAAAATAACTTTGAGGGCAGCAATTCTTATTATACATGTCAAGAATCTGTTGAAATTTGATCTTGTATGCTAGCAATTACTTCTGTGTTTTTGCTCAGTTGGTCCAAAACCAGTATTGTCTCAATGGGAAACACTGCAGACAGTAATTTCTACAATGTGGTGTTACACAACTTTGGTTCCAACTCATACAGACTGAACACTATTTGGCACACAAACAAATTTCAGCTTGGAATCTGGGTATCTTGTGGGTCAGACCAGCGTACTCAAAGAAACAGTTGGCCAATCAATCAGAAATTGCATATTTATTGTCTGTGGGCTTCCCACAGACATCTAGTCTGCCACTGTGAGAACAAAATACTGGGTTAAATGGCCCCAATGCAAGAGGGCTCTTCTTATGTTCCAATGAAAAGAGTTCAGGAAAAGCTCCAAGGCACATTCCCAGGGCTGAGGTATGTCCTCGGTCCTTGTGCTCTTGGGTCAGTTCAGTCCTCTGTTTTTCAGGATTAGGAAGCTTTCTGTGGTGTCTCTTTGTTCAGGAATTTTATTTATTTATTTATTTATTATTATTATTATTAATAATAATAATAATAATAATTTAAGGCTTAATCACTGGAATTTCTAAGCAGTGTACATTTTAGGATGGAAAAGTATCTAAATTACAGCTTCCACCTCTCACAGTAATTGTTTTTCATATAGTTTGTCTACTTTTTCTTCAAAACATCTACCTTGTTGGAAGGGTTCGTTTGATCTGAAAATTGAAACCCAGGAAAACTCTGTGCATTCTTACTTTAAAAAGTTTGACTACAGCTTAAAAATGTTTTAACTAATGTTTTAACTACAGCTAGACTTCCTGGTGTGGTTTACAGCCAATAATTTCTGTCACCATTCCTAATCCCCACTAGCTCTCAACTGGGTTTGCCAGACCCACCCCACTACCACTTTGCTTTTTGAGTAATTCTGGGCCTTTGGATAAAGGATGTAGATTTACAGAGTAATACAAATTATGGGGAGATGGCAGAAGGGGGGGCAGCGGTACAACCGGGGCTCCACGGCATCTATCTCCCCCCAGCCCAGGGGAAAGATGAATTGGATTGTGCCCTAAAACAGTTCACATTAGAATCCAGATTAATGCAAACACACTTTGTACGATATGAAGCTATCCTTACAAGTAGAATGGGAGAGGAGGGGAATCTAGAGCATACTATTCAGATTTTAAGTTCAAAATGGTTTTTTATGTGGGAGTTACAAATGTGAAATTTAGAATTTGATAACAGGACTAAAAAGTTCATTATGAAACTAGAGTGTCATTTGGGATGATAACCCCGAAGTGGAGCACTTTATGACCCAATTTTATATTTTATAAAATTGAAAGTATCTTAGCGGTATGGAAGTTGGATTTAACATTTTTATGTAAAAATTTCAGTTTGGTTAACTTTCCTTTACCACTACTATTTTTAATTAGTTCATGGTCATTAAAATGGCTGGAAAGAGAAAAAGAGTGCCAATGGACCTTGTTCTACATGGGAATTGCCAAACAGAGCCATCATAAATGAGCAGTTTCCAGGTAAAGGTGATTTATAGAATTAAAATGTTCATGTACTATTAATAATCTTTCTCTACCTTGAGTATTAGGCCATTTTATAATAATTAACTGATGTAAAAGGTCTTTTTCCCCATCAATTAAACTAATTGCTTTTCATACTAAGTGTAGATTGGATATTGATCTTTTTTAATTCTGCTCAATTACATAAGCAAATTATATCTAATTGCATACTTACCACATCATTACTCATTTATCAGCAACATCAGAAAGAATATGGATCATGTTTCTGTAACGTTTCCTTTGTGATATTTTGAAGAGTTTGTTGTCATTAACAGCAATGATGGAAAGCATCTACTGCTATCTGTCAAAATATTGTACTTCTGTAACCTGAATGGTAGGAATAAAACAAGAAAAATGATGATCAAACGATAACAGAGACAATCAAAATATCATCACCAAGACAAATCCTATATAAGAAAGTGTGACGGGACTTATATCCACCCAATGCTCTTTAAAAAGTAATCAAAACCATACATGCTGTATATCACATCTATAATTCAACAAATTGGCATCAACAGTCAAGAAATGCAATACGATGTTCAAAATGCCCAACATTCTACCCAAACCAACAGCAAGGTTAAACTAATACATGGCTAATGCCATATTTAAATAGAGGTTTGATGGCCATCCATCAGGGATGGTGTAGTTTCATCCTGCATTTCAGATCCTGCATTGAGCAGGCGGTTGACCTAGATAACCTTCAAGGCCTTTTTCCAACTCTATGTTTCCATGATACTAAAGGGGGCTAAAATAGATATTTCTTTTGTGTTCCACAAAGTACCATTATACGCGCAGTCTCCAAGATACGGTCAAGTATAGTCTATAAATCCACTGTTGTTAAAGAGAATAACCTGAATCCATTTGAAAGACTGTCCTTGGCCCCTGTAGAGCAGGACTTTTGACTCCACAGGGATTCCAGTCTATACTCCAATGTTGATTGTGCATTCTTAATCATGAAGCCACACTGTGCAGCATTCAAGGCTCTTCCACAGGGTGCCAGAGTCAATACTTAATGAGTAGATAAGCCATGTATTCTCCACTGGATCACAAATAATTATAGCCTTACTGAACAGGCATCCTAGCCTCACCATTTTAGTTAGTAGGGTATAGCAAATAATGAGAGTAGGAAATTTACACAGCAGCCAAGTAAAAGCAAGACACAAACGCAATACTGAATCTGGCTTGATAACCAATTACATGATGTGTTTACATTGGAATCCCACCTTTCTCCCAGCAGTGTACACATCCCCCCTGGTTAATTCCCCCATACAAAGAATGCCTATGAACTACTTAGCTTCAGATTTGGGGATGTACAAGAGTTCTGTGGTAGAACACAAACTTTGCGCACAGAGCATCCCAGTGTCAAATTTCTGGCATCTCCAGTTTATTTATTTATTTATTGCATTTGTATACCGCCCCATAGCCGAAGCTGTCTGGGTGGTTTATAGTAACTAAAAACATTAAAAACAAATATACAAATTTAAAACGCATTTAAAGATGACTAGGTGATGTGAAAAACCTCTGAGACCCTGAGACTTGCTGCCAGTCTGAGCAGGCAAAACTGGACTAATTGGACAAAAAGTTTGAACTGGAGCTCTAAGGCTGCAGCAGAGCTTGGAAGTAACTCGTTATTTTTAACGAGTTACTTGTAATTCATTACAATTTTAAATAACGAGTGGGTAATTCCATTACATTTGGCAAGTAACGGAACGACTAGTAATTTCCCTACTTTTCAGCTGCAACTTTAATGTTTCCACGTTAGGTTGGACGTTACTTGGGGGCGGGAACAAGGGGAAGTCAGCTCCTGGCTGTGATTGGTTAACACAAGACATGTGCCTCACACTGATTGGACCTCTGCGCAGACTCTCTCTTCCCTCATGATCTGTGTTAGGAGGCATGAGGGAAGAGGTGAATAGGCAGGGCCTGCTGCTAGTGTCTGAGAGAACAAAATGGATGCCAGAGGAAAAAGCCAGTTGAAGGACAACGGAGAAGGCAGCAGCAGAATGGCAAAGAGCTGTGGAGGTGAGTGACGATGATTTGTGTGTGTGTGTGTGTTTGTGCCCCGGTGTGTGTGTTTTTGGCTGGAGTCTCTGGTTTTGGGGGGGGCTCTGGCTTTCTGGCTACCACCCCTTACTCTCTGGACTCTCAGCTTCAATTTTAAAAAAAAAGTAAGTTTCTAGGTGGTCTAATTCCCGAGATATACACCAAAACGAAACCCCCCCACAGCTTTTTTTTAAACAGATCCATGCTCCAGCTACAACTCCCATCAGCCCAATCCAGTGGCCATGCTGGCTGGGGCTGATGAGAGTTGTAGTTTAAAAAAGTAACTTTTCAAAGCTCTGGCTGTAACCCCGCCCTTTCATGATTGTAGCCAATGACGCCAGAGTTGTGACTTGTTGATCCAGGCATGCCTAGGCTGAACGTCAGAATATGGTGGCTTTGAGTTTTTTGCAGTTTGCGTAAGTAATATGGCTTAATGTTTTTTTTCCTCTTCTGTCCAAGAGTCAGACCCTGGGCTATGAAATATGAAAGTATTTAATCCAATATCTGCTTTTCTGGGAGTAAAGCCATTTCTGGGAGTAAAGCATGTACCAGGAGTAAACCCCATTGAACTCCATTAGGACTTGCTTTTGAGTAGACATAGTTAGGATTGTGCTGTAAATTAATGGGACTTGTGAGTAAACATAGTGCAGACTTGTGTTTGTGTTGTAAATCTCTCTCCCTCCAACCCTATTTTTAAAGAAATTAGGCAGGATTTATCACAGTTTTTATTATGTAGGAAACTAATACTCATTTTTTAAAAAAATGAATGAAGTTTATTTATTTTTATTATTTGATTTATTTCCCACCCTTCCTCCCAGTAGGAGCCCAGGGCAGCAAACAAAAGCACTAAAAACACCTTAAAAATCATAAAAACAGACTTTAAAATATATTAAAACAAAACATCTTTAAAAACATTTTTAAAAGCTTTAAAAACATTTTTTTAAAGAAAAAGTTTAAAAACATATTAAAAAGCAATTTCAACACAGACGCAGACTGGGATAAGGTCTCAACTTAAAGGACTTGTTAAAAGAACAAGTTCCTTATCACTTGAGGCTGCAGTTTTCCCTGGTTGAGTAAGCCCCATTGAATACATTGGGACTTGCTTCAGAGTAAACAAACATAGGATTGCACTATAAATATCTTTACAGGTTATATAAATAAACATATTTGATAGTCATGCTTATATAAATATTTTCATAGAATCATAGAATAGTAGAGTTGGAAGGGGCCTATAAGGCCATCAAGTCCAACCCCCTGCTCAATGCAGGAATCCAAATCAAAGCATTCCCGACAGATGGCTGTCCAGCTGCCTCTTGAATGCCTCCAGTTTCGGAGATCCCACTACCTCTCTAGTAATTAGTTCCATTATTGTATGGCTCTAACAGTTAGGAAGCTTTTCCTGATGTCCAGTCGAAATCTGGCTTCTTGCAACTTGAGCCCATTATTCTGTGTCCTGCACTCTGGGATCATCAAGAAGAGATCCCGGCCCTCCTCTGTGTGACAACCTTTCAAGTACTTGAAGAGTGCTATCATATCTCCCCTCAGTCTTCTCTTCTCCAGGTTAAATATGCCCAGTTCCTTCAGTCTCTCCTCATAGGACATTGTTTCCAGTCCCCTGATCATCCTTGTTGCCCTCTTTTGAACCTGTTCCAGTTTGTCTGCATCCTTCTTGAAGTGCAGAGACCAGAACTGGACACAGCACTCAAGATGAGGCCTAACCAGTGCTGAATAGAGGGGAACTAATACTTCACATGATTTGGAAACTATACTTCTGTTAATGCAGCCTGATATAGCATTTGCCTTTTTTGCAGCCACATCACACTGTTGGCTCATATTCAGCTTGTGATCAACAACAATTCCAAGATCCTTCTTGCATGTCGTACTGCTGAGCCAAGTATCCCCCATCTTATAACTGTGCATTTGGTTTATTTTTCCTAAGTGTAGAACTTTGCATTTATCCCTGTTGAATTTCATTCTGTTGTTTTCAGCCCAATGCTCCAGCCTATCAAGGTCCCTTTGAATTTTCTTTCTGTCTTCCACGGTATTAGCTATGCCCCCCAATTTGGTATCATCTGCAAATTTGATAAGCATGCTCTGTACCTCCTCATCCAAGTAGTTAATAAAAATGTTGAAGAGCACTGGGCCCAGGACCGAGCCCTGTGGTACCCCACTCATTATTTCCACCCAGTTTTGTCATGCTGTGTCCCTATAAGTATCCAATTGCATACTATGGTTGTACAATACTTCCTTTACATTTTAAGTATGCCTTGGGGTAGTCATGGTTCTCCATTGTTTTCATCCTGAGGGGCAGATAGGCTGAGAAATGGTGAGTAGCCCATGGTCACCCACTACACTTTATAGCTTATTTCCATTTTGAAAAATTAATTAAAACAATTTACATGCAGGCAAAATTTATTAAGCGGATTCACACAATATGTGTAAAGCACATCCAACTCGCATTTAAAGCGCATGACTTCCCCTAAAGAATTCTGGGAAGTGTCATTTCCCCCTCACAGTTATAGTTCTCACCGCTCTTAACAAACTGCAGTTCCCATGATTCTGTGGTGGGATTCATGTGCTTCAAATGGGTGTTGAATGTGCTTTAAAGGAATGGTGTGGATCTGCCCTAGGTATGATGTTCATTCAAGAGTGAATTGAAAAGAACAATTTTAAAAGATACTTCTTACTCTTACTCATTTTTCAGACCTCTTTCTGAAGTCAAGGGTCAAATCTGTAAAAACATTTGGAGCAGCCACATTAAAAGATAAGGGCAGGGTATTCCAGGCAAGGAGTTGCCAACCCTGCTTGGATATGGATGTCTTTGCAGAAGAACCCTAGTCAAGGTTTACCAACAGCACAGTCCAAACTATATCTACTTAGAAGTCAGTCCTGTTGAGTTCTATGGGGCTTAATCCCTTAGTAAGTTTGTTTAGAATTGCAGCCTTCAGGAGCCTCCATCTTTACTCCCCAAAGCTCCCATCTAACATCTCCACAACACTAGGCTCCTTTGTCTCTGCTGTGGCCTTCTGGTGACTGCCCTAGCCTGAAGGCACTTAACCCTTCTTGCTGAAAGCAAGTAGGCTAGATTAAATGTTCCCTACCCAGGCTCATATATATAAAATATAAAAGATAAATGGCATTTTGTCAAAAGTATTTTTGTCTACATTTTATACCTCATCCTTGGTTTTCCAAGCTTGGCATGGAATGCTTCTCATACAGAATTAATTTGAAATGCTGCATAATCATAATCATCATATTCAAGATAAAAAATATATGTACCGCCTTCAAGTTGATTCCAACTTATGGTGACCCTATGAATAGGGTTTTCATGAGGCTGAGAGGCAGTGACTGGCCCAAGGTCACTCAGTGAGCTTCATGGCTATGTGGGGATTTGAACCCTAGTCTCATTTTGTTCTCAAAACAACCCTGTGAGATAGTAGGTTAGACTAGCCCAGGCAGGGTTATTTAGTGAGCAAAAATGATGCAAATAGGATCTCTTTTAATTGTGCTATCGACCTGCTTACTTCCACTCTGACTGGGGGATCTTGCAGCATGGGGAAGAGATGGGGCACATCACAGCTGAAGTTCACCCATATAGGAGCATTATCCCTTGTTTATTACAGAGACGCCTGTTGCAGGTTTTGCTGCTGAGAGCAGCAGTCAGTTAGTGCGGCCACTTGAGTCACAGCTTGTTGATCCTGAGGAGGCAAAACTAGAAAGTGAGGTTCAGAAAGGAGGCCCTGTGCATGAGAAGGAGGAGGGCATGAAGCAGTGCCAGTTGCCCACAGCCACATCTGCAGAACAGCAAGTACCATGGTTTGGCTTTGAGAAAGCTTGTACATTTGTGAGCCAGAGTGGGAAAAATGTTGTTGTACGATGCAATTACTGCCTTCCAAGGATCAAAAATCTGAGATCAGCTGTTTCCTCCTCATCCAATGTGAAGAAACATTTTGAGGTAAGCCTTTGTCATGCTGGTCCTCCAAGAGTGTCCATTGTCTATTTATGTTTAAATTGTGAAGTTCCTCTTCCATTTTTTCTTGGATTCATGCTTTGTTCTTCTTCCTCAGAGGGCACACCCTGAGAAGCTGAGAGCAATTGAAGAAGCAATAAAGGCAAGGAGACGTGGCCTTCCTGAACCAATGCATGACACCCCTCCTCCCAAAATGCTGAAGCAGCAGCAGACAACCCTTGAGAGGTGGGGATCTGGCAGGGAGCCTGTCACCCAGAGCAATCTTGATAGAAGAATCATTGATTTCATTGTAGAGGAGACATTACCACTTCAGACTGTGGACAAACCATCATTCATTAATCTGGTTCGCATTGGACTCCCCAAAGATCTCACCATCATATGTGCCAAGACTCTGAGAGACAGAATTGAGAAGAGAGCATGCCACATGAGAGAAACTCTTGCAAACCGAATGGGTGCTATGGCATATATAGCAACCACTGCAGATTGTTGGACCAATGGCAAGAAGAGTTACTTTGGGGTAACAGCCCACTGGATCAACCCAACTACCCTGAAACGTGAGGTCGGGGCCTTGGCTTGTAAGCGTCTGAAGGGGTGCCATACATACAATGTCCTTTCAAAAGCACTGCATGATGTACATGTGCAGTACAGGATCCACAACAAAGTTATGTGCACTACTACAGACAATGGCTCCAACTCTGTGAAAGCGTTCAGAGTTTTCATGGCCAAAGAACCAGTGGAAGCTGCAGGCACCAGTGACGATGATGGTGATAACCAGGAGGAGGAGGAGGCTGAGGTGGAGTTTGTGCCTATCTGTGAGATCCTGGACACAGGACCTGAGGCAGAGGAAGAAGCTGCAGACTCAGGAGAGGATTTTGTTTTACCACCACACCAGAGATATGCTAGCCACACCCTCAACCTTGTGGCAACACAAGACATAGAGGCCATGCTTTCTGACTCCTCCAAAAGTAGGCTTCTTGGTCCTTTCAAGAAACAGTTTCGTTCCTTGATGGGAAAGTGCAGCAAGTTGTGGTCCAAGCAGAACCACTCAGCCCAGATTGCTGAGTACAACCAGCAGAGATTGGTCCATTAAAGCAGATGGGGCACTGCCCCACCAACCTAGTCTGCCGTCAGCTCTCCCCATCCACACCTTATTTACATCCTGTCTAGGGGGCAGCACTGGCTATCAGCTTTCTCTTCCCTCCTTGAAAACATGAAGTTGAAGGGGCAGGTTTGCTGCTTGAGATTGATAGACAAATGGTCAAGTAATACCTAATCATTTTGAACAAGTTCAAATCTTCAGAGCCCGATGAACTGCATTCTAGAGTGTTGAAGGAACTGGCTGAAGAACTCTTGGAACCACAGTCTGTGAAATCGTGGAAGATGGGTGAAGTGCCGGATGACTGGAGAAAGGCTAATGTTGTCCCTGTCTTCAAAAAGGGCAAAGAGAAGGAACCTGGGAACTCAGACCAGTCAGCCTGACATCGATCCCTAGGAAAATTCTGGAGCGGATTATAAAGTGGTCCATCTGTAAGCACCTTGAAAATAAAGCAGTGATCAGAATCATAGGATCATAGAGTTGGGAGGGGCCTATAAGGACATCGAGTTCAACCCCCTGCTCAATGCAGGGATTCAGATTAAAGCATACCTGACATGTGGCTGTCCAGCTGCCTCTTGAATAGTTATTTATTTATACTATTTACTAATTTATTAAAATTATATCCTGCCCTCCAACGCCTCCAGTGTTGGAAAGCCCACCAAATCCGTAGGTAATTGGTCCTACTGTCGTACTGTAACAGGAAGTTTTTTCTGATATTCAGTCAAAATCTGGCTACCTGTAAGTTGAACCCATTATTCCATGTTCTGTGCTCATTTATTTAATAAATAAATAAGAATTTATTTATTTATTTAATTTGTATCCCGCCCTTCTTCCCAGCAGGAGCCCAGGGCAGCATACAAAGCACTAAAGCACTTTAAAACATCATAAAAACAGATCTTAAAATACATAAAACAAAACAGCATTAAAAACATTTAAAAAACAACCTTAAAGGGGTTAAAAACATTATTAAAACCATATTAAACAATTCTGACACAGATGCAGACTGGAATAGGTCTCAACTTCAAAGCCTTGTTGAAAGAGGAAAGTCTTCAAAAGGCGCCGAAAAGATAGCAGAGATGGTGCCTGCCTAATATTCAAGGGGAGAGAATTCCACAGGGTAGGTGCCACCACACTAAAGGTCCGTTTCCTATATTGTGCAGAACGAACCTCCTGATAAGATGGTATCTGCAGGAGGCCCTTGTGATGCGTCCTTCCCTGGCTCCCCCTGTCAGGTTCCTACCTGCTCGTGGTTACTGCCTGTCTCTAGGCACCACCAGGGAC
This sequence comes from Rhineura floridana, assembly GCF_030035675.1. Lineage (NCBI taxonomy): Eukaryota > Metazoa > Chordata > Lepidosauria > Squamata > Rhineuridae > Rhineura > Rhineura floridana. Next base: position 168,835,440 of record NC_084482.1, on the reverse strand, counting down.
TCCACCAGTCCGGACCGCTCTCTCTTATGGTTTCTCTCCCCGCTCTAGCACAGATCTCAACAGATCCCCCTGCTAGGCAACCACCAGTAACGTCCCAATACTAGTATTCCCAGAGACTCTGAATACTGGTATTGTTATTCTCTTCACCTCTGCCACCATTTGTTACAGGTCCCCTTCAGCCTTGGTCATTACCTTACCCTCCCTTCTGGTCTGTGAAACCCCAGCCAAGGATCAGGCCTTTGGTAAACCAAATTAAGTATTTATTACAGATAACAAAGCTAACAAGATTAACAAGATTTCTTCTTAAGGCACATAAGCATATGGTTTTACTCAATACTAATCCGAACTCCACCTCCCTCCTGGCAAACAACTCTATAAACCCCACCAACCAACCCACTCTTTCTCTTCTCCCCCCCGATTCCACTCTCACTCTTCCTTTTATACATTCAACCATTTTAAACACTCAGCCAATCATCTCGCATTCTACTGCCCATTCACTCCCCCTCCTCTTTCACTCCACTTACCATGTATCTTCTAAAACAACAACACTTACCATATATACATTAATATAGGAACATCACAGCCCTCACCTGCAGAGCGCAGTGATCGACTGAGCATGTAAGTGGTAAGATGGTCTTTCAGGCATCCTGGTCTTTGTACTCCAAAACTAGAACCTTGAACTTGGCCCAGTAGCAAATGGGCAGTCAGAGCAATTCTTTCAGCAGTGGGATGACATGTTGGCAATACCCTGCTCCAGTGAGTAGTATTGCCACTGCATTTGCACCAGCTGCAGCTTCCGGACCAACCTCAAGGGCAGCCCCACATAGAGTGCATTACAGTAATCCAGCCTAGAGGTTACCAGTGCATGGACAACAGTGGTCAGGCTATCCCAGTCCAGAAATGGCCGCAGCTGTCTCATCAGCCAAAGCTGGTTAAAGGCACTCCTAGCCACTGAGGTCACCCGGGCCTCTAGTGACAAAGATAGATCCAGGAGCACCCCCAAGCTACGGACTTGCTCTTTCAGAGGGAGTACAACCCCGTCTAAAGCAGGCAACTGACCAATTATCCGAACTCAGGAACCACCAACCCACAGCATCTCCATCTTGCTAGGATTCAGACTCAGTTTATTGGCCCTCATCCAGCCCAACACCAAGTCCAAGCACCAGTACAGGGCTTGCACGGCCTCTCTCGATTCAGATGATACGGAAAAATATAGCTGGGTATCATCAGCATACTGCTGACACCTCGCCCCAAAGCTCCTGATGACTGCTCCCAAGGGCTTCATATACATGTTAAACAGTATGGGGGACAAGATGGTACCCTGCGGCACCCCACAGCACAGCTGCCAGGGGTCCAAAAGACAGTCACCCAATGCTATTCTCTGAGAATAACCCTGGAGATAGGTTCAGAACCACTGTAAAACAGTGCCTCCAATACTCAGCTCACCAAGTCGGCCACTGAGAGATCAAGTAAGAATAACAGGGTCACACTTCCCCTGTCCTTCTCCCGATCCATCAGGGTGGCCAAGCAAGGCTGTGGAGTTGGAGTTGTGGAGTTGGAGTCGGAAGCAATTTTGGGTGGAGTTGGAGTCAGAAGCAATTTTGTGTGGAATCGGAGTCGGTAGAAATGTACTGACTCCAACTTCAAAATAAAATTAATATTTTAATGTTAATATTAATACATTAATATACATTTGCCATTTATGAAGGACAGTCAAAGTCGAAGATTTGACATACTGACTCCACAGCCCTGCGATCAAGGCCGATTCAGTCCCATAACCAGGCCTGAACCCAGACTGGGATGAGTCAAGATTATCTGTTTCATCCAAGAGTACTTGCAGTTGCTGCGCCACAACCCTCTCAATCACTTTCCCTAAGAAGGGGGTATTTGCAACAGGTCGGTAGTTGTCGCAAACCAATGGGTCCAGGGTGGGCTTTTTCAGGAGCGGTTGAATCACCGCCTCTTTCAGAGTGGCTGGAACCACTCCCTCTTGTAATGATGTGTTGACCACACCCTGGATCCACTCGGTCAGACCCCCTCGGCAAGCTTTAATAAGCCAAGAAGAGCAAGGTTCGAGAGGACATGTTGCTGGCTGCATCATTGCAAGCACCATGTCCATGTCATCAGGCCACATCAACTGAGACCATTCCCAAGAAGTTGCAGCAGTCGCTGCACTGGACACCTCATTGGGGACTACAGTAGATGTGGATGCGGCATCAAGACTGCTACGGAGGCGAGCAACTTTACCCTCAAAGTGCCTTGCAAACAATTCACAGTGGGCCTCCAAAGGGTCTAAGGCTCCGTTTCCTGGAGTTGATGTCAACAGATCCCTGACAAAATGGAAAAGCTCCACCGGACGGCTACTTGAGGATTTGATGGAGGCAGAGAAGTGGGCCTTCTTTGCCGCCCTCACTGCCACACAGTAGGAATGGTTCTGATGTTTTACTCATGCCCTCACAGCACGTCTTTCACCACTTGCGCTCTAGCCGTCGTCCAGCCTGTTTCATTGCCCTTAGCTCACTGGTGTACCAAGGTGCAAGCCAGGCTCCACAGTGCCGGGGAGGGCGCTCGGGGGCAACCGTGTTGAGAGCCCGATGCACCTCGCTATTCCACAGCGTGACAAGGGCTTCAACAGGGTCACCTGGTTTATCTACTGGGAACTCCCCCAGGGCATAATGGAATCCAGTGGATTCCATTAGGCTCCGGGGGTGGACCATCTTAATCTGTCCACCACCCCTGCAAGGAAGGTTCAGAGTCATAAGTCTAAACTTCACCAGGAAGTGATCTGACCATGACAATGGGGTGACATCTACCCCCGCTATCTCCAGACCACCCCTTCCTCCATCTGGAGCAAAAACCAAGTCGAGGGTGTGCCCTGCCCTATGTGCTGGGCCAGTAACAAGTTGAGACAGCCCCATGGTCGTCGTGGAGGCCGTGAAGTCCCGAGCTGGAACACTAGAGGCAGTCTCAACATGGACATTGAAATCATCCAGCACTATCGTTCTGGGCTCCTCCAACGCCACAGCCGAGATGACCTCCACCAGCTCGGTCAGAGAAGCTCCTGGGCAGCTGGGTGGACGGTACACCAGCAACAACCCTAGTTTACTGTCTCCTTGGCCCAACACCAGGTGCAGGCCCTCACAGCCAGCTCTAAGACAGAGTGGTTTCCTGGTGATAGAGATGGAAGTTCTGTAGACCACAGCAACTCCTCCCCCCCATTCCTGCAGCCTGTGCTGGTACTGCACCAAATGTCCAGGTGGACAAAGCTGGGTCAGATCAAGCTCACCCACCCAGGTCTCAGTAATGCACACCAAATTGGCACCTTCATCCACAATCAAGTCATGGATGAGAGTGCTCTTATTATTTACAGATCTGGTGTTAAACAACAACACACACAGGCCAGTGGGCACAGCAGATGAGCAACAAGGAACTAAACCATGAGAGGAGTGGCAGCAAGGAACAAGGCGCAGATAGCCTTGCCCTCGTCTTCCATGGTAATTCATCACATCCCCATGGCTATATTTCCCTCTGCCCGTAATCACTGAAATTGGGGTGGCATCACCCATGTTCCTCCCTACTAAGACTCCTCCTAAACACCTGATATGGGCCCAACACAAGCCCACCAACAAAGCCTTCCAGAGCGAATTATCCCAGTAGGCCTCTGCAAGGATTGGGAACAGTCACACCCATTCAAACTTTTCCACACAGGGCCTATCTACTCCCCCTCCTGTCTCACACCCAGGGAGAACCAGCCTTCTGCCAGTTACAGACTCTCACTCTGAAGGCATCTGGTGAATTTCTCCTCTCATTCAGTTCACTGCACAGGCTCCCACCCTGTGCAGGAACTACACGTGCACCCCACGCCCTCCCCACCACCAATCTCCTCTAGACTGGTTTAACAGAAAACAAATTAAAAAACAAAAAACAAGAAAAAGTAATAGAAGGGGGTAGCGCCCTCACAACTCCCTAGGGGGTTGCTCCTTGGTGTCGCCCCTTCAGTGGCAACCCCCCCAACAGCAGACCCACCGCCCAAGGGCAGCTGGGCTTTTATACCTCCTGGCCCAGCCAGCAGCTGTTGCAAGGGGCTGCAAGATTAACTCCAGCCTCTCTCTGAAGCAAGGGCCAGGCAGGGGTTCCCAGTCCTTGTAGCACTTAACAGGGACTTCAGCTGTCTGGACAGACAGCAGCCCAAAGGAGCTAGTAGCAAGCACCCAGATGTACTCACTCCCAGGGCAGGTCTTCCTCAGTCCTCTTGTGCTGCAGCTGTTTCCAAGGACCCCAAGGGCAGCTGGGCTTTTATGCCTCCTGGCCTAGCCAGCAGCTGTTGCAAGGGGCTGCGAGATTAACTGCAGCCTCTCTCTGGAGCAAGGGCCAGGCAAGGGATTCCAGTCCTTGCAGCACTTACCAGGGACTTCAGCTGTCTGGACAGACAGCAGCCCAAAGGAGCTAGTAGCAAGCACCCAGATGCCAGATACTCACTCCCAGGGCAGGTCTTCTTCAGTCAGCTGTTCCACAATAACAGATCCTGGCCCTCCTCAGTATGGCACCCTTTCCCGTACTTGAAGAGTACTATCATATATCCTCACAGTCTTCTGTTCTCAAGGCTAAACATGCCCAGTTCTTTCAGTCTCACTGAGACCTAACCAGTGCTGAACAGAAGGGAACTAATAATTCATGCAATTTGGAAACTATACTTCTGTTAATGCAGCTAGAAATAGCATTTGCCTTTTTTGCAACCACTGTTGCCTCATATTGAGCTTTTGATCAGCAACAATCTCAAAATCCTTCTTGCATGTCTTATTGCTAAGCCAGGTATGCCCCATTTGGTTTCTTTTTCCTAGGTGTAGAACTTTGCACTTATCCCTGTTAAATTTCATTCTGTTGTTTTCAGTCCAATGCTCCAGCCTATCAAGATCCCTTTGATTTTTGTTTCTGTCTTCCATGGTATTAGCTGTGCCTCCCAATTTTGTATCATCTGCAAATTTGATAAGCATTCCATGCACCTCCTCATCCAAGTCATTAATAAAAATGTTGAAGAGTAATGGGCCCAGGACCAAGCTCTGCAGTACCCTTCTAGTTATCTCCCACCAGATTGAGAAGGAGCCACTGATAAGCACTCTTTGAGTATGATTCTCTAGCCAACTATAGATCCACCTGATAGTTGTTGCATCCAGTCCACATTTAGGTAGCTTGCTAATCACAATATCATGGAGCACTTTGTCAAATGTTTTGCTGAAGTTGAGATATATTATGTCCACAGCATTTCCACAGTCTACCAGGGAGGTTACCTGATCAAAAAATGAGATAAGATTAGTCTGGCAGGATTTTTGCTTGATAAATCTATGTTGGCTTCTAGTAATCACTTCATTGTTTTCAAGGTGCTTACAGAATGACAGCTTTATAATCTGCTCCAGAAATTTCCCAGGGATTGATGTCAGGCTGACTGGTTTGTAGTTCCCAGGTTCTTCCTTTTTACCCTTTTTGAAGATAGGGACAACATTACTTCTCCTCCAGTCATCCAGCACTTCATCCATCCTCCACAATTTCACAAAGATAATAGACAAAGGTTACAACAGTTCTTCAGCCAGTTCCTTCAATACTCTAGGATGCAGTTCATTGGGTCCTGCAGATTTGAACTCATTAAGAGTGATTAGGTATTTCTTGACCTATCAATCTCAAGCTGCAATCCTGCCACTTCACGTTTTCCAGGAGGATCATAGACACTCTTTTGAGAGAGGACTGAGCCAAAGTACGAATTTAGAACTTCTGCCTTTTCTTTATCATCTGTTATCATTTTCCCATCTTCATTGTGTAGCTGTACCACCATTTATTTTCTCTCTCTTTTACTATGCATGTACCTGAAGAAAGCTTTTTTGTTCCTTCTAGCATCTCTCACTAACCTCAGCTCATTCTCAGCTTTAGCCTTCCTGCCACCATCTCTGCAATTCCATGCTACCTGTCTGTACTCTTCCTTTGTGCCCTGGCTTTCCTTCCATTTCCTGTCTGTGTCCTTTTTTGTTTTCAGGTCTTATCTAAGCTTTCTGTGAAACCACATTGGCTTCTTCTGCTGCCTTCCCCCTTTTTTCATTGATGGAACTGTTTGCCATTGTTTCTTTAGTATTTCCTCTTTTAGAAACTCCCATCCATCTTTGGTCTCATTAGGGTCACTTGCCATGGAACCTTACTTACCACTGTTCTGAGTTAATTAAAATCTGCTTTCCTGAAGTCCAGGGTACACGTATGGCTACTCTCAGCTTTTGCTTCCTTTAAAGTCAAGAATTCAAATATAGTGTGGTCATTTCCCCCCAGAGTTTCCATAACTGCCACTTCATCCACCAAGTCATTTTTCTTTAGAATCAAGTCTAGGATACCTGATTGTCTAGTTTCTTCCTCCACTTTCCGTAGGAGAAAGTTATCTCCTGCGCAAGTCAGGACTTCCTTGGAGGGGCCGTGTTTGGCAGAATTCGTCTTCCTTTTTTTTTCAATTAATTTTTATTCAAATTTTCAAAACCAAAACAATACAAAAAGAAAAAACACAAATCAATAACTAATACAATAAAAAAGAAAAAATATATAAAAATATTGACTTCCGATTTGTCGTAGTTCAGCTATAAATCTATAATATATAACAAGCCTGTCTCTTAATAGATTATAAAATCACCTTCCTCCAGCGGTTATCTTAATTGGTTTCAAATCTCATTAACATAATATCATTTTATTCTTCCACAAAAAGTCAAAGAGAAGTTTCCAATCCTTGAGATATATGTCCATCAATTTTTTTTCTAGATAAACATGTCAATTAATCCAACTCATCAAGTCTACTAAGTCCAGTAATTTCAAATCACTCTTCTTCCATTATCCATATTGGTTCCATCTTTACGCACCCAATAATCTTGCTGTCATAGTCATATAATAAGAGTCTGATAGGAATTTCCTTTATCACAGATATTTTCTTGCCATCAATTCCGAACGTATCACTGAAGTATTGTTGCAAAGCCGCATCTCTGTTCCTCTTTTTTACATGATACACTAGCACATCTCTTGAAGATTTTTCCATTGACACAAAACAGGGATTAATTCTGTTAACTTTCTCCATTTCAAGTTCCATCAAATCCTTCCAGTCCAGGAATTTTTTTGAAGCAATAATATCTTTATCTCCAATCTCTTCAATTCCTTCAGGGACAGCGCTGAGTTCCAAACCGTAATATTTGTCTCCAGGATCCATCACAGCCAGGAAATCCAAATCTTTTTCCATGTCCATATTTAATCCAATCTCCATAGTTTGAACCTTGCCTTTAATTTCTCTTTCATCCTTTTTTGGTTTTCCAGATCTATCTTTATTCTCCTTTCTCATAGAATCCTGAATTTCTTTCAGCTCCTGTCTCATTTCGTCAAATTCAATTCTCAACGCTTGACTATTATTTCTCAGTTCTTGTTTTATTGACTTAATCCCATTCATTATTTTCTGAAACATGTCTAAAGATAAAGTCCCTTCTTGTACATCCATGATCTTCTTAATTGTCATTCTTAAAGCCAAAGGAACAAAACTCCTTCAATTTTCAATGTTCCAAGCAAAGAGCAGTTTATTTCTTTATCCAGTTACAAAGGAGTTAATCTTTCAAACCAACTGGCGGCACACTCTAGACAGCCCTTATCTCTTATATGCCCAGAAGTGCAAAAACAGCTTTAGTTCACAGCGTCCAAATAACTAGTAGCAGAAAGAATGAGCAGATTCGTCAAAAAAAAAGTAGATCAGAAAAAATAGTCCCAGACATATATTACACAAAAGTCTTATAAATCAAAAAGATTTTTCTTTTCTCTTCCAATCAGAAACCCCTCATCCGTTGTAATCTTTATAATGCTATTTTCCATGTCAGCTTTTTGCAATAAAAAAAAGATAGGCTATTTTTATTTTCTTCCCCCTTAGTTCCGTGAGTAAAAGAGAAGGAAAGTTTTGACTCACCCAGGTTTTCTTAATTGCTGGTTCTTTGACAAATCTCTTTAGCTGTATAGATAAGAAAGTAATAAGCGTAGACAGGAGAATGCTTGCCTGTTAGTCCGTTTTTCTTTAAAGAAAAAAAAATGGGTCACTTATTCAGCTGAGCTAGCTAGAAATCCTCACTCCGTCCGAGCTGCTGGAAGACCTTCTTTCACAGACAATTCTGACAAATTCCAGTCTCCAACAATCACAACAAAGCTGTGTGGGAAATCTCACGTTTGTTCCTTATCCGGAAGAAATTATCCCCAGTCAAAAAAGACCCTTCTGACTGGATTTAAAACTGAAAAAGTTTCATCCAAGACGGGAGCCCATCTCAGAGGCTGCACAGGCGGAGGGATCCTCCTGGGAAGTCAGCAGAATTCATCTTCCAAGAGATATAGGGGAAATTGAAGTCCCCCATTACTACTACATCATGACTCCTCGAAACACTGGCAATTTGGTTTTCAAAAGTTACATTCTCATCTTCTCCTTGGTTGGGTGGTTGGTAGTAGACTCCAAGCACCACATTCCTTTTGTTACTTGCCCCATTAATTTTAATCCAGATACTCTTGGTGGAGCTACCAAGCTCATCTTCCTGTATTTCTGTGCAGGGATATATATATATATTAACATATAGTGCTACTCTGCCTCCCTTTCTATTTCTTCTCTTCTTTCTGAACAAGTTATATCCTTCAGTTGCTGTATTCCAGTCATGGGAGTCATCCCACCAAGTTTCAGTTATATCTATAAGTTGTAAATACATGTGTTAAGAGTTCAAGTTCATCCTGTTTGTTTCTCCTATTCTCGGCATTAGTATACAGACATCAAAGACTATGTGATTTATGATCTGGCTTCACTCCTGCATTTTTATGAAGACTATTATTGGGCCCCATTAGAGATGTTCTCTCAGTTTCTGTGCATAAGCCTTCATCAATTGTTACCTCTAAGTTTTTGTGTCCGTCTGCCATAGACACTTAGCATTCAGCAGCTATCAGACCATGCCTCTTCAGCCAGCAGGTATCAGGCCACACCCTTCCAATCAAGCTGCTATGGAGCCCTTCACAGCACACAGTCAAACCACATGGCTTCATAGCCCTCTTTGCCTTTGTCTCTTCCTCCCTACACCTCCTCCATTAGCTCTTCCTGTTTGCTTGCTCTGTTAGCTCACTCTTGGAGAGTTGGCTTACTTATATATCCTCTGGACCAGTTAACACAGCTCCCTCTGCTCTGCTCAGTTAAGAGTCAGGAAAGAGAATTACTAGACATCAAAATGGATTTATCAAGAGCAAATCCTGCCATTCTAATCTTTGATCAGGTAACCTCCTTCATAGACTGTAGGAATGCTGTGGACAAAACATATCTCAGCTTCAGCAAAGCTATTGACAAAGTGCTCCATAATATAATAATTAGCAAGCTAGCTAAATGTAGGTTGGATGGATCAACTATCAGGTGGGTCCTCAACTGGCTACAAAATCATACTCAGAGTGCTTATCAATTGTTCTTTCTCAATCTGGGGGGAGGTAACTAGCTGGGTACTGCAGAGCTCGGTCCTGGGCCCACTACTCTTCAACATTTTTTAATGACTTGGATGAGGAGATACAGAGCGTGCTTATCAAATTTGCAAATGATACAAAATTGGGAGGGATAGCTAATACCCTGGAGGACAGAAACAAAATTCAAAGGGATCTTGATAGGCTGGAGCATTGGGCTGAAAACAACAGAATGAAATTTATAAGATGGGGGATAACTGGCTCAGCGATATTACATGCGAAAAGGATCTTGGAATTGGTTTGATCACAAGCTCAATATGAGGCAACAGTGTGATATGGCTCCAAAAAAGGCAAATGCTATTTTAGGCTGCAGTAACAGAAGGATAGTTTCCAAATCACGTGCAGTATTAGTTCCCCTCTGTTCATCACTGGTTAGGCCTCATCTTGAGTACTGCATCCAGTTCTAGTCACCACACTTGAAGGATGCAGATAAAGGATCAGAGGAGGGCAACAAGGATGATCAGGGGACAGGAAACAAAGCCCTATGAGGAGAAACTGAAAGAACTTGGCATGTTTAGCCTGGAGAAGAGAAGACTGAGGGGATAGCACTCTTCAAATATGTGAAAGGTTGTCACACAGAGGAGGGCCAGGATCCCTTCTTGATCATCCCATAGTGCAAGACACAGAATAATGGGCTCAATTTACAGGAAACCATCTTTCAGCTGAACATCAGGAAAAACCTCTTAACTGTTAAAGTGATATGACAATGGAACCAATTACCTAGGGAGGTGGTGAGCTCTTCAACACTGGAGGCATTCAAGACATAGCTGGACAGCCACCTGTTGGGTTTGTTGCAAATTGGATCCCTGCATTGAGCAGGGTGTTGGACTTGATGGCCTTATAGGCCCCTTCCAACTCTACAATTCAATGATTCTTCCTTACTCTGTGTTGCACATAAAGAACTCACCAGGGAGGAAGATGGGGACAAAATCAGAATGAGTTAGCTCTGCCAGTCATTAGTTCTGGTTCTACCTTCTGTTGCCCTCTCTGCCTTCCATCCCACTAGTCCCAATGGGCACCAGCCATCATCAGCTCACAGATCACACTTAATCCTCCATAAATGCCTGGGTGAACAGGTAGGTTTTCAGACAGCATTGAAAGATGGCCAAAGCTGGTACCAGCCGTACCTCAGAGGGATAGAGGTCTACAGCTAAGGTGCCCTCTTGAGAAGCTTTATGTGTGCATGCAATGGGATGTAATGGTGGTTGGGGAAGACAGGAAAGCCCTATTTTGTGAGCTTCACTTGCTTTACTCTAGATTCAATGCTTTGGCTTTAGTGAACATCCAGGTGTGTGTGTGTGTGTGTTAGAGATGGAAAGATCTGTCAGTTTGGGTTATCTGAATTTTTCATTTTTCCAGTCTTAAATTCAGCTCTCCATATTTGTGTGATTGTGGGTTTTTTTAAAAAAAATTCTCATGAAAATTCTCTAGCATTTTAGTGCAAATTTCTCCTAATCAACATAGGGAGAAATTTGCAGGGAGTTTTGACAGATATATGCTTTTTTTGCAAGCAATTTCTCATCATATAACACATTTTTTGCATATTATTTTCGCTCATATATTTATTTTTATGCATACTTTCCCCTAACATATGCATATTTGTTAACATTTTTAGTTGGAGAACTGCATTGCAAAATTCAAATAAGTGTGAATCTCGAAGGATGGCTGTGTTTTGGTTCTCATAGTGTTTCAAAAAGTGTGAATTTGATAGATTCAGCTTGAGTTATGAACTGAATTGAATTTCTCACCCATCCCTAGTGTGTGTGTGTATGTGCGCACGCTCTGTGTATGTGTGTGTGTGTGTGTGTGTGTGTGTATAAAATCACAATGAGACAGGGAAAAGGAATGTTAGATTTGTTGCATACTAATTCAAGAAACCAGGCTGGCAACAATCAAAATATCAGGTTACTTATATTTTGGGGGTTGCCAAACTATGATTATGGTTAAAACTAAATTTAGTAAATTATACTCTAAAAACAGTAGTTTGTTTTTTTAAATCATTTTAAGTTTATAAGATTAATATAGCAAGCTAATTGGCAAAGTTTCAAAGCAAACACTGTTTCATAGTTCTTTGTAAAGCTGGTAAAAATGTGCCAAGTGCAATTGGGTTAAAAATAATATGTGGTCAACACACGCACACAACAGAAAAAACATTGTGTTGAGGTGACAAAACTAAAAGTGCAAGCATTGTAGAGTCTGGCATTTGTTTCTTTTTCTTGGCCACCTTCTCTCAGTTTTAGTGACAAAATGAAAGAACAAAAAGAGAAGGATTTTTTTTAAAAAAAGTAAAAATAAACTCAGACCTTAAAGTTCAAATAGACCTGAGTTTGCCAGATATACACAAGCATTAGAATTGCACACACACCCTCATTATTTCACAGGAAAGTGTGCTCCTTTCTTTCAAGTCAGACACACAGAGCTATGCACATTTTTCAATGACTACTTGGTAGGCCTTGTCATATTTAACTATAGGTGGCAGAGCACAGATATCATGTATCTAATGAGGACAAGAGAATGAACTGCATGTATATTTATAGCAAGCCCTTTTCTAGATGCAGCCTTTGGAACAAAATGTGTCGTATGCTTTTTAAGCTGGAAGCAGAGAAGTTTTTGCAGTATTGATCCCACTGAATAAGAGAACAATACTATACATGCTTACCTGGGAATATAGTGGGACTTGATTCTGAATATGCATGCTTTGGATTGTACTGTCACTGCTCAAAATATTTAAGTTAATTTTACTTTTCCGAATGTTATAGGTTGAGTTGAACTATTTTTTTTTCATTTCAGAGAAGCATGTTTTCTTTGCCTAATTAAAGTAATTAAAACTACTAAGCTGCTGGGTAAAGCGTTAGAGGTTTTTTATGGGGTTTTTTTGCAAGCTATCAGCCACTGCAGCTGATGGTACTAAGGATAGCTCCCCACTCAGAAGCTGCCTGAAGTGGTTCTGAAATAATCAATGTTTGCATGTCCTCTTTTTGCAAATTATTCAGCACCAGCCCAACTTTACTTTCTTTTCCTTAAAAGTTGTAGAAAGATATACTCATGGGGATAACTGTACTCTTTAAACAATAACTGGCAATTGATTCTGCTATTCCATCCTGTGCATTTCTAATTTAGATTGTTCATTCTTGTTTTGATTGTCTCTTCTATTTTAGTTTGGCTCTTTTAAAAAAACAAAAAATGATTGTTAGCAGTAGAGAATGGTGGGATGTGGCAGTGTTGCTTACCTGACCTCTTACTAGGTGGGTCACTATAGCTTACCGGGAGGATGAGAGGGACAAAGTGGCAGGAAGGCCAGCGACTTCCCCTTTGTCTTACCCCTCCCACTCTTCCTCCCAGTAAGCAACAGTGACTCCATTGCCAGGAGGTCAAGTAAGCAACATTGCCTTGCCCCACCATCCACTACTGAGAAATGTTCTACTGCCATTAAGAACATAAGAACATAAGAAGAGCCTGCTGGATCAGGCCAGTGGCCCATCTACTCCAGCATCCTGTTCTCACAGTGGCCAACCAGGTGCCTGGGGGAAGCCCGCAAGCAGGACCCGAGTGCAAGAACACTCTCCCCTCCTGAGGCTTCCGGCAACTGGTTTTCAGAAGCATGCTGCCTCTGACTAGGGTGGCAGAGCACAGCCATCATGGCTAGTAGCCATTGATAGCCCTGTCCTCCATGAATTTCTCTAATCTTCTTTTAAAGCCATCCAAGCTGGTGGCCATTACTGCATCTTGTGGGAGCAAATTCCATAGTTTAACTATGCGCTGAGTAAAGAAGTACTTCCTTTTGTCTGTCCTGAATCTTCCAACATTCAGCTTCTTTGAATGTCCACGAGTTCTAGTATTATGAGAGAGGGAGAAGAACTTTTCTCTATCCACTTTCTCAATGCCATGCATAATTTTATACACTTCTATCATGTCTCCTCTGACCCGCCTTTTCTCTAAACTAAAAAGCCCCAAATGCTGCAACCTTTCCTCGTAAGGGAGTCGCTCCATCCCCTTGATCATTCTGGTTGCCCTCTTCTGAACCTTTTCCAACTCTAGAATATCCTTTTTGAGATGAGGCGACCAGAACTGTACACAGTATTCCAAATGCGGCCGCATCATAGATTTATACAACGGCATTATGATATCGGCTGTTTTATTTTCAATACCTTTCCTAATGATCGCTAGCATGGAATTTGCCTTTTTCACAGCTGCCGCACACTGGGTCGACATTTTCATCGTGCTGTCCACTACAACCCCGAGGTCTCTCTCCTGGTCGGTCACCGCCAGTTCAGACCCCATGAGCGTATATGTGAAATTCAGATTTTTTGCTCCAATATGCATAATTTTACACTTGTTTATATTGAATTGCATTTGCCATTTTTCTGCCCATTCACTCAGTTTGGAGAGGTCTTTTTGGAGCTCTTCGCAATCCCTTTTTGTTTTAACAACCCTGAACAATTTAGTGTTATCAGCAAACTTGGCCACTTCACTGCTCACTCCTAATTCTAGGTCATTAATGAACAAGTTGAAAAGTACAGGTCCCAATACCGATCCTTGAGGGACTCCACTTTCTACAGCCCTCCATTGGGAGAACTGTCCGTTTATTCCTATTCTCTGCTTTCTGCTTCTTAACCAATTCCTTATCCACAAGAGGACCTCTCCTCTTATTCCATGACTGCTAAGCTTCCTCAAAAGCCTTTGGTGAGGTACCTTGTCAAACGCTTTTTGAAAGTCTAAGTACACTATGTCCACTGGATCACCTCTATCTATATCCTTGTTGACACTCTCAAAGAATTCTAATAGGTTACTGAGACAGGACTTTCCCTTGCAGAAGCCATGCTGGCTCTGCTTCAGCAAGGCTTGTTCTTCTATGTGCTTAGTTAATCTAGCTTTAATAATACTTATATAATATATATATATATATATATATATAATATAATATATAATATATATAATAATATATATAATAATTATAGTTCCATATACTCGTTTTCCTAGTAGGGCAATTTTGCTGTCAAGTCTAACTGTGGAATTAGATTTGTTTTCCAGTCATTGTCTGAGGGCACATGTTGATGCAGCCACTGTGCTGAAAATGAGCAGGCCTGGGGATGGTTAGTGTTTGGATTGGAGACTGCTTGGAGATCCTACAATACAATTGCCTTGAGTTCCATGATGGAAGAAAGGCGGAATATGAATGTACCAGAGAAATGAGTGCATTCTCACAGCAGGTAATGATTTGTTAGAAAATGTGCCCTCTATTATGTCTATATAAGGGCCACTTCACACAAAATGATCTTAACTTCTTTTCCTTTTTCATTTTTTTTAGAAAATGCATTCATTTTGGAATTTTCTGTGTTGAGAACCATACAAAGGATCAGGCACATAACTGCTTACAAAGACACTTGTAGTCTATGGAGAAAAAAAATATTCCATATGGACAACTGCTGCACATAAATGGCTCTCAGTATGGTTTATTTATCACATGGATACAGTTTTAGGCAGCCTCCCCATCACAGGGGAATAATGTTTTAAAGTGGTTGGTGCTTTGAAAGCAAGCCTTCACTGGATTTGCCCACTAGCTTGGGCCTTGCTCTAGCCCCTTCCCCTATGAAATCAGTTTCAGAATTCAAAGTAGCCCCATTCAAAAATTTCAGCTTACCAGCTGTACAATGCTTATTCCTTCATGATTTGTCCAGAACCCATTTAAGGCGAGGGTAAATGGCTCATCTAGTCCAGCATCCTCTTCTCACAGTGGCCAACCAAATGCCCATGGGAAGCTCATAATCAGGACCAGAGTGTGACAGCAACTGATTTTTAGAAGCATTCTGTATCTGACTATGGTGGCAGAGCATAGACATCATGGCTAGTAGCCATTTCTAGCCTTTGATAGCCTTGATATGGCATAAGTTGATAGACGAGACTTAGAATGGGTCAAGATAAAAGTCATAAAGATAAACTATTACACTAAGTGCAGATGCCACAGTAATCCACCAGGTTCAATTTCCAACACAGATATTGCTGTTATTCTAGTGCAGATAATAATTCTCAGCCTCATTGATGTCCTGTTGTCCCTTATTTACTTTGCATCAGTAAAATATTGCTATGGTTTCCAGTCAAATTTTTTTGAGTAGGGCTAACAGTGTGGATTGTCCTGTGGCAATGCCCAGACTTGACAAATGAGTATGATAGTAGGGGTATTGAATAATAATATTAACAGGAAAGAAGCAAACGAGAACACCAACAAAATACAAAAAAATTAGGGTTGCCAGGTCAGAAGTATCCCAAACCCTGAGATTTTGGGGGCGGGCCTGAGTGATGTCATGGGGCATGCCCAAGTGATGTCATGGGGTGTGTCCAAGTGATGTCATGGGGTGGGTCCAAGTGATCTCACTAAGCATGATACATTAAGCATCAACCACAGTTGCTTGGCGCATACAATTAATACAAAAACATTTATCTGATTGGAAATTAAGATAGAAATCTTAGCTAAAAGATAGAGCCAATTTGCTTCTGGCAAAAAGGGTCCAAGTGCCCTGAGGCCAGGCCAGTCACCAGAAGGCCATTGTAGGAAGAAAGGAGCCTAGTGTTATGGAGATGTTAGATGAGAGCACTCAGGAATAAAGATGGATGCTCCCAAAGAGCTGCAATTCTAAACACACTTACTAAGGGACTAAGCCCCATAGAATTCAATAGGACTGACTTCTCAGTAGATATGGTTTGGATTGTGTTGTTGGTAAAGCTTGACTAGGGATCCTCTGCAAAGATAACTGTATCCAAGTAGGGTTGGCAACTCCCTACCTGGAATGCCCTGCCCCTAACTTTTAATATCCACCTTTCTTTATTATTATTATTTATTTAATTTGTATCCTGCCCTTCCTCCCAGCAAGAGCCCAGGGTGGCAAACAAATTGTGAAAAACACATTAAAACATCATAAAAACAGATCTTAAAATACATTAAAACAAAACAGCATTAAAAACATTTTAAAAAAACAACTTTAAAAAAGGGTTAAAAACATTATTAAAAAACATATTAAGCCTTTATTTATTTATTTATTTATTTATTGCACTTGTATATCGTTCCATAGCCGAAGCTCTCTGGGCAGTTTACAGCAACCAAAAACATTAAAACAAATATACAATTGAAAACACATATTTTTAAAAACAATTTAAAACACAATTTAAAAATTTAAAACAATTTAAAACACATGCTAAAATGCCTGGGAGAAGAGGAAAGTCTTGACCTTATGCCAAGAAGACAACAGTGTTGGTGCCAGGCGCACTTCGTCAGGGAGCAGTGGCGTCACTAGGGGGTGCAGGGGGTGCAGACCACACTGGGTGACACCATCAGAGGGGGTGACACCCAGAGCTGGCCCTAGGCACCGGGAAGCCCTGCAGCGGCCATCTCACCAGCCACTTCCCTCTTGGGGAATCTCCCACTCTTCAGCTGCAGAGCGGTTTTTCCCCCCATCCTGCCTGGCCTGCCCACTCATCAGCTGTGAATTTTAGGCGGGAGGTTTGAATCCCCTGCCTGCTCTTGGGCTGCATCCCTGAGTGGCTTCCCAGCAGTAGGGTTACCAGGTGTCTTATTTTCGGCTGGAGTTTCTGGTTTTGGGGGTCCCCTCTGGGTCTCCAGCTAACTTACCTTAATCTCTGGACTTTCAACTTCAATTTAAAAAAAACCCCTAAGATTCTAGGTCATCTGGTTCCCAAGATATATACCAAAACATCAGTCCCCCCGCGACTGTTTAATCTGTTTTTTAACTGATCTGTATAGCAGCTTTTAGCCAGAGCTTGGAAAAGTTACTTTTTTAAACTACAGCTCCCATCAGCCCCAGCCAGCATGGCCACTGGATTGGGCTGATGGGAGTTATAGTTCCAAAAATAACTTTTCCAAGCTCTGTCCTCTAATCCCACCCTTTCAAGATTGTAGCCAATAAGGGGAGCCAGGCTTGTGATTTGTTGACCCAGGCAGTGCTTAGGCTTCATTACAATGTCAAAATGGTGGTTTTGAGGTCTTTAGTTTGAGTAAGTAAGAATATGGTTTAAAGGTTTTTTTCTCTTCAGACCCTGGGCTGTTGGAGAGGGCAGTGCTTTGAAAACCTTTCCATTATGAAAGCTTTAATCCAATACTTGTTTTTCTGGAAGTAAAGGAATGCTGATCCCATGTACCTGGAGTAAATCCCACTGAATTCATTAGGGCTTACTTTTGAGTAGACATAGTTAGGATTGTGCTGTAAATTAATGGGACTTCTGAGTAAACATAACAAAGAATTGTGTTTGTGTTGTAAATCTTTCCCTTCCTCTCCCATACTATTTTTAAAACAATTAGGCAGTTCTACAATGACCAACTGGTTTGACAATAAACTATTATGTGGGGTGTATTTTTACAAGTATGTGTGTGTGGACTCTTTCCAACAACGCTGTGAGTCTTTCCAACTTCATGTGAGAGGAGGTTTTCAAAGCTGAAACTTATAAAGAACTTATAAAGAACTATTTGCGATCTACCATAGGACAGTCAAGGCTTTCCAATCTTGCAATATTATCAATTTTGATGTAGTTCTTAAATGTTTTTACTTCGAATTCTACTGTTTTCTTACCGAATTTTCACTTTAACCACATGAAACTATGTACAGTAGGGCCCCGCTTTACGGCGTTCTGCTTTACGGCGTTCTGCTTTACGGCGTTCCGCTTTAAGGCGTTCCTCTGATGCAGTGCCTTTCATTTTAAATTTTAAAGGGTTTTTTCCCCTTTTGCACCATTTTGCGCCGTTTTTGCGTCATTTTCGCGTGATGCGGCCCATTAAAGTCAATGGGGTTCCGCTGTATGGCGGGGGTCTGGAACGGAACCTGCCATATAAGCGGGGACCTACTGTAAATGTAAATACATTTAGGCTGTGCATATGATATTATAATTTAAAGGTGTAATTTTAATTTTGCTAGTTGTTTATGTCACTACTATTGCCATTATATTTAGTGATATACGGGAATTACGATTTATGAGTATCATTAGTACAAAAACATTACTAAGGATTCTGTATGGTCTGGTATGGGAGGAGGTCCATGGGGGTGACACCAACCCTAGTGATGCCACTGTCAGGGAGATCATTCCATAATTTGGGGGCCACCACTGAGAACTTTACAGGTTTGACCCTTCACTTCAGAAAGAGGTCTGAGTAATGAGTATAAAGACACCCTTTTCTGTCTCCCCCGTGGGCTGCTATAAACTCACTTCATCAGCCAGCCCAATTCCAGTGAATATAATTGACAGAGAGAAACCACACATGATTTGATCTATCTTCATAGGCAGCAGTTTGGGAACAATACCAATTGCAGCTACACTGCCCAGTATGTGAATTCTCTGTTACCACTATTGGACAAGAAACAAACAACAAGGTGAATCATCAGTGGGTTTAAGAAGGTTGAGCAGAGCGCATGGAACCACTGTTATTGCTTCTATGGATGAAAGGAAGTGAGGATAAAGGTAAATGAAATGCAAATAGAAAAAGAAAAACAAGAGACCGTGATGATTTCTTAAATGCAATACCATACCAACCACAACAAGATTCCTATGAGTAGGGCAGAAAACTAAGCATCCCACAACCAGTCAGGATTCCTAACCAAAAACCAAAACTAAAAAAATCCTGGCAGCCAGTCAGTCAAGGTCACAGAAATCCCCAAGCAGCACAACCTGACCTGGGGGCTGCAGTTAGTGCAGAATGCTGTGGCAAGATTGCTGACATGAGTGAGACCCTATCAACACATAATACTCCTGCTCTGAAATCTGTGCTGGTTGTTGATATGCTAGCAGGCCAAGTTCAAGCTGTGATTTCCATGTTACGGGTGTCATATAGTACTTGTTCTGCTCTTGTAATAAGCCAATCCTTTAGTGCGGCACCACCTACATTATGGAACTCCCTGCCTATTGACATTAGCAGGTGCCTTCATTGTACTCTTTTTGGCATCTTCTAAAAATATTTTGTTTAGGCAAGCCTAACCAGGCATGTAGAAGCTATTATTTTTTATCTATTTTAACTCATTGTTGGTTGTATTATTTTGAATATTTTAAATACCTGTCTTTAACTGTCTTTGCCAAAATGTTTTTGTTTTAGTTCTTTCTGTAAACTGCTTTAAGATTTTTTTACAAGAAAGTGGTATATAAATGTTGTAATTAAAATACATCAATACATTTTAGAGTCACTGTGGCCCTTGGGTCTCTTTCCATTTTTAAGAACAAAAGTATCTGCCTTATACCACTGAGGCCATTTGGTGCCATCTAGCTGAGTACTGATGACATGGACTAGCATTGGCTCTCCAGGATTCCAGGCAATACTCTTTTCCAGAAATTGTTCTTTTCAATTCACTAATGAATGCACATCATACCTAGTGCAGATCCACACCATTCATTTAAAGTACATTCAACACATATTAGAAGCATATGAATCACACCACAGAATCATGGGAACTGTAGTTTGTTAAGGGTGGTGGGAACTATAACTGTGAGGGGGAAACTACACTTCTCAGGATTCTTTAGGGGAAGTCATGTGTTTTAAATACAAGTTGGATGTGCTTTAAACATGTTGTGTGGATCTACTTAATAAACTTTGCCTGCATGTAAATTGTTTTAATTAATTTTTTTTAATGGAAATGAGCTATAAAGTTTATTGGGTGACCATGGGCTACTCACCATCTCTCAGATTAATCTGCCCCTTAGGATGAAAACAACAGAGGGGAACCATGAACACCCCAAGGAAGAAGGGCACACTTAAAAAGTAGGGGAAGTATTGTAAACCATAGTGTGAAATCAGATATTTATCAGGGCATAATATGAAGAAATATTTGTATAAGCATGACTATCAAATATGTTTATTATTTACACAACCTGTAAAGATATTTATAGTGCAATCCTACATTTATTTGTTCAAAAGCAAGTCCCAATGTATCCAGTGGGACTTACTCAAACAGAAACAGAACTGCAACTGCAAGTGATGAGCAACTTCATTCACGCAACTCAAAATTCAGAATCATGCCACTTTAAGCTGTTTTGCAACTGTTTATACTTGTTTTTGTGGTTATTGGATTTTAAAGGGATTTATTTCTTCTTGTGAGCTGTCTTGGTTTCCAGACTGCAACCCTACCTCACAGGGTTGTTGGAAAGATTCCTATATATATATACACACACTGGAGATGTAAAAATATATACCCCATATAATAGTTTATTGCCAAAACAGTTGATCATTGCAGAACATTAAAAAAAATAAAATCAGTATTAGTTTCCTACATAATAAAAACAGTGATACCTAAGTAAGCTCTGCCTAATTTATTTAAAACTAGGATTGGAGGGGTAGAGAAAGATATACAACACAAACACAATTCTTTCCTATGTTCTTTCAAAAGTCCCATCAATTTACAGCACAATCTTAACCATGTTAAAGGTGTGGATTGGTCTTTTGTTTTCTGTGATTTAATTTGATTTAATTGATTGTATTGTATTTTGTGTTTTGACATGTATTTGTATTACATTTTTATTGTACATCACCTAGAGTGACAGGATTTTACCTGCCAGATAGGCGTCTAATAAATTTTAGATAATAATAATAATAATAATGTCTACTCAAAAGAAAGTCCTATTGAATTCAGTGAGGTTTACTCTGGGTATGTTTACTCTGGCAAATCAAGTACTGGATTAAAGCTTCATATTGGGAAGTTTGCAAAACACTGCCGTCTTCAAAATTTAAACCTGTCTGACTCCTACACACAAGAGAGAAAAAGACTAAAAGCTTACTTATTCAATCTGTGAAATCCCTTTTAACTACTTCTAATGTTATGTTTATAGGAGGATGCTCTGGAGCAGATTTTAAGGGTGAATGAGGAAAGGAAGGGGAACTCCTGTTACGTAAGTGAAACTCCGTGCAGGCAGCATTGCATACAACACTATATTTGCATGCATGCACACGGAGTGCGGGCAGTTTGTGCACAACACCCACTACATATAAAGGCCCAGCTACCATAGCTAACATAATGTGTAGTTTGGCCCTGTACATACATTAGCACAGGCACTGTTATTTGGGCTCCTGACACATAACCCAAGCAGTATAAAGGAGCCATTAGCTGAGGCTAGTCCATTAGAGCAAGTAGGCACCGTCCCACCAACATCAGTTTGCCTTCAGCCAGCTCCCACCTGCCTGCCTTTGTACTTACAGCCAGTCCAGGGGGTGGCACTAATTGTCAGCTTCCTCTTCTTTCCTCTCAGTGTTACCCTTGTAGAACTCAAAGCTAGAATAACCTGGCTCTGCCTGTCATTGGTTCTGGTTTCACTTCCTGTTAGGCTTCCTCCCTTCTGCCCTACCAGTCCCAATGGTCACCAGCTACCACTGGGAACCATACTGTAGCTGTTTCATGCTGAGACTGAAATATGGCTGTTAGTCCATTTGTCCATATCAGAAATAACAACATAGGTTGGACTGAATGTGGGCCACAACTTTCTCAACTACTCAAAGAGAAATCTGCAATGGGCTAACTCTAGAATATAGTATGGGTAACCCTCTCTGCTGTTGCACTCAGGTGCTGCTTGTGGGCTTCCTATAGACACGTGTTTGGCCACTGTGAGAACAGGATGCTGGATTAGATAGGCCATCAGGATGATCCAATAGGGGTCTTTTTATGTACATCAAGACCAATTGCTTCACACCTTGTGCCTACTAGGTCATGTTTCCTCTTAGCCATACATGGACTGAGCTGAGGGAAACCTGGCAGTCAATCATGCCTCCCTGACCCATTTGTTGTGGACAGAGGCAATTTTGTCCAGAGCTTGGAAAAGTTACTTTTTTGAACTACAACTCCCATCAGCCCCAGCCAGCATGGCCACTGGATTGGGCTGTGGAAGTTGTAGTTCAAAAAAGGAACTTTTCCAAGCTCTGATTTTGTCCCATCCTACGTGGAGGAACGGAAAGTATGAGAATGTTATTCTGTGCAGCAGGAAGGTTGGGAGCAAGGCTTTCTGTTTGCTCTGGAAATGTGCTCCCTCCTGAAAGGATGTACAATGCGGGGTTAGCTAGTTGCTTTCAGGGACTATGTAGGAATTGGGGGGAGGGGGGTCCACAACTGGAATCTAGAAAAGTTAATTTCCCCCCATCTAATTCATGGGAAAATCTTAATCTGATTATTGGGGTGGGGAGTTGAAGTGAACCAGAATTTCTGGTATCAGCCTGAGCTTTTACTATAGGGCATCACCTTGTTCTTTATTATAATGTTTGGGACATAGTGGCAGAAGATTTATAGCTTGGGACATAATGGCAAAAGAATGGAATGGAAATTGTTGATCATGGGTGGGAACTGGGGAACATTTTGCATTGCCTCAGGTAACAGTCCAGGATCCCGATGCTAACAGTGGGCAGAGGCAATGCCAAAATCAGGCAGGGAAATAACTGTATAATATATTCAGTAATAGGCAAAAAACCTTGTGGTTTAAGAACATACCTATAGCCCACAGATATTTCTATCAAACTTTAAAAAGCAGGGAAATTGGGCAGCTATACTGAATGCACCAGGAGAACAGGAGACATGACTTCCTCTCTGAGATATTGTACTGCCCTGCAAATCTGTCAAAATGCAAACACAATGTAAGTTAGTCTTTCACAGTCCAATCCACTTCCTGTGTAGCTTGGAAGAATTTGGTAACATGTGCCTCTGAACATATGGTGAGTGGTGACAACACCTGCTGTCTCCAAAGATGGAGAATTACATTTTTGTATGTTTGTTGGTGTTCTTTTTACTTTGCTTTCTTTCTGTGTCACTATTGTTTCTACAGATAATTTAACCTAGAAAATTATATTTCTCTCATTATTCGTCCTAAAAAAACAGGTCAAATTTATTTTTATTAATTTCAAAGCCTTTTTATTGGTCAATGTCATATGATGGTGAAGACAGCATTTTGTGTTTCAAACTGGAGGTTATGTTCTATTTCTATTTGGGGCGCATTAACAGTTGAATCTGAAACTACAGATGTAAAATCAGACGGATTACAATATGTTGCTACTTAAGCAATGACTCTAGCTGTTGGAAAAACAAACTTGACCTGCCCAAGATGCATGTTCTCAACCTGCTTTTCTTGAACTACTCTACTTAAAGAAAGGTGGGGATGGTCAATTAAAAACATAGAGCACATCTACAATTTTGCTAGGATATATTTCACCTCCCACTGTTTTATCTTGTGCAAACTCAGAAACTCCTCATGTCCATTGGAAACTATTCTGCAGAATAGTCAGTGCCATTATTCCACAATTGTTTTTGGAGGTCTTTTTTTAGTATTGCAAAGTGTTGCTATAATTCACATATTCACAGAAACAGAAGCAAAAGAGAATGATATACTAGAGGAAATGTCACTAAAATTGCAAAGTAAATCAAACATATTTAAAGTGACCATCTGAACTATATCAACTGTTTTAATATTGTTGCTTCCTCCCTGCTAAAACAAGATCAGCACAGCACATGTCTTGTTTCCATTATTTGGGCTGATTGCAGGTGTTGCCACCACTCCCCATATGCTCAGAGGCACATGTTACCAAATTCTTCCAAGCTACACAGGAAGTGGATTGGACTGTGAAAGACCAACCCAAATTGTGTTTGCATTTTGATAAATTTGTAGAGCAGTACAATATCTCAGAGAGGAGGTCAGGTCTCCTGCTCCCCTGGTGCATTCACTATAGCTGCCCAATTTCCCTGCTTTTTAAAGTTTTATTTATTTATTTATTTCTAGTATTTATTAGTCACTTTTTTCAACAATAGAACTCAGAGTGACTTACAAAAAGGAAGCAAAAACACTATCATTGAAGTAGCTTACAACAAAGCAAACAATTACAAAACAATTTCAAGTAAAATCATACAAACATAATAGAAAAAATAACAAATAGCAAATATTACAACAACACAAAAACTAGTTCCACGCTATAAATATAACATAACATATTATAGAAGGCTGCATTACACGTCTAATCAATATTGCAAGAGTAGAAGAAAATTAAAACAGTTTCAACTTAGCTACTAGAGCACTGCAACTATGATGCTATACGCAGTCTCATTCTTTCTAACAACAGAAAGTCCTTTTAGTCTCCACCAGTCTCCAACAGCAGCCACCCTAGCTCTTCCCGGAGGCCCAATCTCAAGCAGCTGCATCAAGTGACATCGAGTGGCCAACGGCGACGGTGCATCTCCTGGGAAGTCCCACTCACGAGTCCACTGAAGCAAAGGAGCTCCTTGGTGGCGCCAGGCAATAGACAACGAAGACGAGCAGGGGGGGCAGGTCGAGAACCGCCGCTGCTGTCATTATCTCCCCCCACGTGTTGGAACGGCATACCTGTGGGTTGGTCTCCCTCGCATCCCCCCTCTCCATGAGGAAAAAGCCTCCCAGGAAGTGGAGCCCTGCCCCAGCAGCAGAACCCAGGTCAGCCTTCAGACGCCCCTCAGCCAGCTTCCCTCGTGAGGCAAGACTACCTCGGTGGCCTCGGTGACAAACAGGAGGCAGCTGCCGCTCAGTCAAGGTAAGGGTCAAAACTCCATCATCCTCTGGTCTCTCCTGACCCATTTTCATGTCACCACGTTGGTAGCATCTTCTGTTGGGAATGGGGTGGATGGAAGCAGCTGCCGTTACCACTGCCATCTTGGTTGATAGAAAAATCTGTGGGCTATAGGTAGTTCATAAACTGCAAGGTTTTTTACTTATTAGTGAATTTCTCTGCTTTTTAATTCAGGAGGTAAGAAATGGGATCCTGTGCAAGTTTGTGAGAATGGATCGATCATTTGCATGCTTATTGAGTTCAGTGGGATTTACTCCTGTGCAATCATGCTTAGGACAGGTAAAATTGACCATGGGGAAGGAAGCCTGGAGTGGGCAGGGGAGAAAGAAGAAGGAAGGGGGGGAGAGGAGGAAGGGAGGAGGAAGAGAGAGGAGAAGGGGAGGAGGGGAAGGCAGGTCTGTTCATTTTCATGGTTATAAATGGAATTAACTCCCATGCAATCATGCTTGAAAATGAATTGTTTCTGACTTATGGCGACCCTATGAATAGGGTTTTCATAGTAACTGGTATTCAGAGGTGGCGTACCATTCGCTTCATCTGAGGTTGAGAGACAGTGACTGGCCCAAGGTCACCCAGTGAGCTTCATGGCCATGTGGGGATTTGAACCCTGGTCTCCCAGGTTGTAGTCCTAGGATAGGTAAAACTGACCATGACGGAGGAGGAGGAGAGGGGAGTGCAGAGGGTGGAAGGGAGGGGAAGAGGAGGAAGAAAGGGATTGGAAGGGGAGGGGGAAGGGGAGGGGGTGAAGGAAGGTGGAGGGGAGGGACAAGAGGGAGGTCAGTAATAGGATTACAGGTACTCTGTGAACATGGCTGATTTTTAATTAATTTCAACAGATTATGAGAACTCTGCCAGAAAGAAGTCCAACAGGGGTCTGGTCTCTCTCTCTCTCTTTTTACGCTTTGAACTCTCCATTCTCTCTTACTGTTTTGTGTATCACCATGAAAATTTAAAGGATTGTTAAGCAAGCGTTTGTGAGTTCAGGACTATAAGTTTTGTAAGGTTTTTCTTAAAAAAAACTGATCTTATGGGAAGGATCAGAATGGCATGGGTGTATTTTCAATGTAACATTGTGGAATGTGAAAAATCCATGCTGACTATAGTATACAGCCACTCTTATGGCTGTATAATATATCCCATTTATGCTCATCCATCCACACATTCCCCCATATACACCCATACATACATACATACACACACATATATTTACATGCAGTCATTTAAATTTCCCTTCCCCTTCTGTCTGTGTGTTCCCTTCTTTCCCCCTTCTTTCTATCTCCTCTTATCTTCACCCTCTTCTCAACCTCAGAAGAAAACAGAAAACAATCAGATACTCCTGACAGCTATCTGACCAAAACTTTTACACCAAAGAATTCTAATAGGACCTGATAGATATTCTGCAGTGATTTAACACTGAAAATATTATCTATAGATTATTGATCATTTCTCAAGCACTGCCTCCCTTTACATTCCAGAAGCATTGTCTCCAGATTTGTATAAATTTTGCATTTTGCTTTAACTTGGGAAGATGAAGGATTGGAATGATGTATGTCTCTTTAACGTGAGCAGCACAGAATAGAGATATATAGTTAATTAAGAAAAAAAGAAAGAATGATTCAAAGATTGTAAAAAGAATGAGCATACAGGGATTTAGTAAAGACAGTGGCACATTAAAACTACTTCAAACATTTGTATTTTTCTTCGAGCAACAGTCTCCAAAAGCAGGCTGCCACTTTGCACTCAAATCTCACACAACTCATTTAATATAAAACAGTCCCCTATGATAAGAGGAAATCCTGAGGGTATGATCCACATTTTATACATTTCATTTGAATGGCACTTGAGACATAAAACATTTATTTCTGGGAAGGGCTTCTTGAGTTGTATAGTTGAATACATTGCATAAAGCTATTTGAGACAGAATGAAAAACACTTGGGTCATCAATCATTATGTGATTCAGTTGGGGGAGAGAGAGTGGGTTAAACAAAGGGCTTCTCCATCAACCCTACAAAAAGTGGAGCTACAAACTTGAATGGCAAGTTGGCCTTCTCAGATATTCTTGTTCCTCATTTCTTTGGCCATTTCAACCTCTTCTCCCCAGCATCTAACAAGAAGTCCTTGCTTTGACCTTCAAAAATAAACTCTGCCTTGAATTTCTCCATACATCACAAATAACTTAAATTAGAGCTGTTTGTAGTTATTATGTGCCATCACAAAGAATAGGCCACACAGATGGCACACAACCACCTGGAGTTCTCTTTAACAACAAAAAGTGGGGCAGGAGAGACACAACAATTCTGCAGCCACCTGGCTACTGGCAACTGCTATACAGAAAAGTGAAACCACAGTGCCGGAAAGCTTAACTCAGGCTCTTGCTGGTATGGCAAGCCAGGAGGGCCCATTAACTCTGAAACTGTGTCACCTTTCCCTTGTATTTTGCATGTTTTCAGAACCCACAAATTCCCTGAAACTCTTAGGGCACTTCTCTCTCCCTACTGCTCACACAAACTCAAATCCAAAAGGAAATGTGAAAGTGCATTCAGACACTAACTTGCACTGAAAACCTTTGACTCACATTTCCACCCACTCCTTGTCTAATTTTAGGTTGCAAGTTCTTGGCTGAAGTAACTGTCTTTTCCACTGCTCTGTAAAGTGCACTGCAATGACACTGTATAAATAATAAATACGTTTTAAAACTTCTTATCCATCATCCTAGATAACAAAAAGAAGTGGATCAGTGAGATCAGCAACACAGTGGCTCTGCCAGTTATTCACAAAAATAGAACCTCTTGTTCTTTTCTGATGCAGTTTAAGCTCTGTACCAGGGGTTGAGAGCCTCAAGCCCAGGGGCCACATATGACCCTCTAGACATCTCCCCAGGCCACCCCACCCCTCACTGGCCTGTTCCATACCCTAATTCAATTATTTTTCTGGCTGGAATGTGTCCTCTCTAGGTAAGAATGTCTCTTGCTTACCTGGATGGAGAGATGTTCATGTAGAAACCTCTGATTTTTTGCATAGCTGGACTGTAGCTTACTGAACAATGACAAGGGTCACATAGCCATTGCACCACCCACCATAGTCAGAAGCAGTATGCTTCTGAGTACATATACTGGAAATCGCAGGAGCAGAGAGTGCCCTGGCACTCAAGTCCTACGTACGGACTTCCCATGGACATTTGATTAGCCACTATGAGAACAGTATGCTGGATTAGATGGGCCACAGGCCTGATCCACCAGACTCTTTTTATGTCCTTATGTAGCTCCTAGGAGGTTGCCTACTCAAGCTAAATATGCGGCCCTCAGGCTAAAAATGGTTCCCTTCTCCTGCTCTATACAACATTCACTATTCAAACCAATAGCAGCCAGAGGGCTGTGCATTTTGGGGCTATGTTGCTCTCCTGGCTTCCCAAGACTGCATTGCTACCAGTTACCGAGAGACAGAAGGCTAATCTGCCACTCCTGCTACTATGCCAGCACAATGCGGAGCTTCCCCCTGCCTTGATACTCCACCAGCCCAGTAAAGCAGCCCTACCTTCACAGCCCTGCCAGCCACTACTGATTCAAATATTTCATCAGTTTCAGTACAGCCGATATCCCACACAATAAAAATAAAGTAGCTCTGTTCTGTGAGGACACTGAGAATACCCAGGCAGGCCCAGGAAATGGGCAGAATAGGCTTTTCGAATATCGTGATGACAAAAACCCTATTCAGTCATTTGTTTACCTTGCACATACAAACACGTGAGACAAACATATGGGGGGTGCCAAAACCCACCCCTCCAGTGCATCATCGCTTTCCAATTTAGAGCCCAACACAAGAGTGGGGGCGTACAGAGTTCTAAAGCATGTCAGGAATGTCTGTAAGTAGAGAAGGCTCCCCACTTCACAACTTCACCTTCAAATTTGTGGAGGACTGTAAACTACATAAAGGTGACATGCAGGAGGGAGCAGGTCTTGGCAATGACCCACCATCACCGTTTGTTTACACAGGAGGACAATGAGTGCCTATACAGAGCTCAAGATAAAAGACATATAAGTAACCCAAAATTGCCCAGAGATGAGGAGTGCATATGCAGATTCCCTCATGATGCCATGATGCCCTAGCAATAGCAGCAGTGCCCAGAGGCATGTGTCATCATTGACTGCCAGATGGTCAACATGTTAAAGGAAAACACAGGAGCTGCAAGGGGGGAGGTAGGCGAGCGGGGAGAAATTTACTGGAAGGGAAAGCAAGGGAGAGAGTGAAACAGATGACTGGGTTTAGGAATACAGTGTGGGACTCAGTCTGAGTCTACCAGCAATCCTTTGAACTGTGAGGGATACTGCTCTTTCATCATTATTCAAAGAACTTCAGGAGGGCTGGAAATATGCTTTCTCAGTGCCCAATCCATTCTGTAATAACTTCAGAGACTGAAGGGGGGAAAGAATGTTCTTTGCTTTTGCCCCGGGCCCTGCACATGCTAAGGGAGGGCCTGTTCAGAGACAGTATAAAAGACAGAAAGTTTATGCCCTTCTTCTTCTTCCCATGCAACACAGAATGTGAGTTTTATAGGGCCAAAGTAGATGTGACGTTAATGCAATGAGGATGCATGATTTTGTTGTAGACAGCAGCTATAGGGCAGCCAGGTTTGCATCTTGGACCTTTAATGGGTCCACCTCCTTTACTGCCATTGCTGACAGCTAAGGATGTAAGAAGGCAGCGATTTCTGCTGGTACCTATCTTTGTCACAATCAGCGCTGTTTTCATGCCACTGTATATTGGTTTTTGCCAGATACTGTGTTACTCATCTTGCTATCTGCTATTTAATGTAATTTACATAATTATTTACAAAAGGAAAACAGTAAGTGGTCTGTGTCTGTGAATTTCAGTGGGTCAGCTCTTAGTTGAATACAACTTTGCGTTTTTGTTTTGGGGTTGGAAAATGGTTGTGTTTGTTTAAGAGGCTGTTTTAACCAGGAGGGTCTATTATTCAGCTCAGGAAACTGACACTTAAAGAGAAAATGAAACCTAAAAACTTAAGAGTGGGAAAGAAATGAAAAAAATATAGAGAGCTCAGATCTACACCATACATTTAAAGTCCATCCAACACACATTTAGATTACATAACATACCCCAAAGAATCCTGAGAACTGTGGTTTTCCCAGCACAGAGTTACAATTTCCCAGCTCTCTTAGTATGCTACAGTTCCCGTGATTCTTTGGGAGAGGTCATGTGCTTTAAAAGTGTGTTAGATGTGCTTTAATTGTGTGGTGTGGATCTGCTCAAACTCAGTCAGAACTCTATTGACAATACAGTACAAGAGTTGGCTGAGCCAGTGGATACATTTCAGAGATAAAAGGGCACCCAGGGAATAAAGAGATCCAATTGGCTCACATCCACATTATACATTCAAAGCTCTCTTATACCATTCGAACAGATTTGTGGCTGTGTGAGGGATCTAAGAACTCTCAGCACCCCTAACAAACAACAGTTCCCAGGATTCTTTGGGGGAAGTTATGATTGTTAAAATGGTATAAGAGAGCTTTAAATGTATGGTGTGGATATGAATTTAGTGTCAGCAGCAAAAACCAAAGAAGTCTGGGCTGAGACCATATGATCATACACACATACACAAACAGCTTGCCTTCCAAATGGTACATGAGAAAACTTACTGACAATTACTTTCCCCCCTATTTCTAAGTTGTGTGTGGAGGTGCCCTCCTTCCATGAATAATATGTAGGCCAGTTAAGTTGTAGCACATCAAGCTAAACATATGGCTTGACAAACCTCCTGGGTTGCTACCTGCCTAAAACTGTCAAAAAACGACAACAAAAGGGTTATAACAAGAATACCACAATAGATGGTTGCTTGCACTACATAAGTCTTTTCAGTCTTGATATTTAAAAATGAAAAGAAATACAGAAACTTATTTGATTGAACACCTCCTTTTAAAATTTAATGTACAAATCCCACCAAAATGAAGCTGTAAATAGCCTGTTCAACTTTAGCCATGAAAACAAAGCAAAACTTTTTAAAAGAAGGTTTGAAACCTACCATAGAATAGTATTTTGCTCTCTTTCTCATATACACATATACCCCTAATTCCCTAATATTTTGGAATTTTCAGTTGCATATAAAGAAGTGTTGTTGTTTTTAAAAGTATCATCTTCTAGAATCCATGACAAGATAGTAACATTCTGAGTTAGACCAGAATTACAACAGAAAGGGTGGAGAGTAACTTGAAGATGAAATAAGTGAAAGATTTGTGCCATGTCAGAGAGTGGTATTAAATTTGTTCTCATGTGAGTCACTAAATCAAATGTATCTTACTATGATTAGAGTGGTTGATGTGTTGGGTCAAAAATAAATGACAGGCTTTAAGGTGAGGGGGATCAGAGATGATTTCAAGGTGGACTTTACAGTTTACCTAGAACTGAAATCCTAATGTATTTCCAAGTCAGCCTGACAGGAGTGATAAAATATCCATGCAATGGCCATAATTTCCTTCAGGTTGACTGATATCAAATAGTAATGTTCAAAGGTAAGGTGCCATTGAAACTGAAAAGAGGCCATACAAATTTCAGAGAAAGTTTAAAGTAATAATTAGAATTAAACTATAGCATGGATGCTAAAATCAGCAACTTGCCACAGACATCAATAAAAGCTAGCCTTCACCAACAAGCCTTCTCTAAGCTGGAGCCCTTTAATCCCATAAACCCAAACAATTCTTGGGATAAAGAAAACCTTTCCACCATCATGACCTGATCCTATGGCTTTTATTGCTAAAATACAAACAGAGGAAGATGCTTTCACAAGGTAAATATCAACGAGGCAGTTTCCCTGGCAACAAGAAAGATCTAAGAACTTTCTCCTTTTAATCATGTGAAAGTTTTGAAGCAACTTGGGGCAAATTCCAGGAAGGAGTTATTTGATTCCATCTTAACATGCTGAATTAAATACTAAGAGCCAAAAATTCTCTGAATCTACTTTTATCAGAAAGTTTCTGATTCTTCCTTCAACATCTCCCCCAAAAAGGGACTTTGCAGAATTTTCATCAAATATTCTTCATTGCCACTTGCAACAGCAGAAGAAAAAGGAAGGAAAGAAGGAAGGAAGACAGACAGAAGAAAGAAATTGTGTTACTGTCACAGATCATAGCTAAATGTGACTCCCATTCCCCAAAAAACTCTTGGAGAATTCCTCCTTCTCCTGGGGAAATTTAGTAATTTGGTTCCTACTATTTCTTTGCTCACAGACAGACTGGAAATCCTTGAAAGGCTGTATGTGCATATGCTGTAAACCCATACACAGTTATTTGTGAGCTGCACTGAGAACAGTGGGACAGCCCAGTAATTCAAGCACTGATGGCGCATGATAGAGCTGTCACCTGGTAGTAGTAACTTTCTGTAAATGCATTCAAGAGACATGTGGACGCTAACAAAAGTGTTTGGAGGGATATGTTGCCACCCTGTTGACTATATGCATATCTACTTAGGGAAGCAATACTGCTCCTTGGAGGCTGGCTCTGTTACTGTCCCGCCCCACCAGCCACTCTCAAAAGAGACCCTATTTCTTCTGATCCATTTGAAGTAATATGTTTGGTTTCTCAATAGTTCAAAATTTATATTATTTCATTTGGAGTAGGTTTCAGCTTGCTGCTGGAGTGAGCAAGAACCTCATAGGTGAGTGATCTTTCTGGAAGTTTACAGGGTGACCATGAGTAAAGTCAAGGTTCACAATTTCCCTCATGACAATTTTTCCAGAGTATAGCCTCACCTCAGGTGTACTCATTAATCACAGTAAGCTGAGTATGATGTAACTTACCATGACAGGTGTGACATGACAAAGGGAAATGAGATTTATTCCTCCCTGTGGAACTTTTCTTGCCTTAGATGGATTTCTTCCAAATATTCAAGAAAATGTCAACATGTAAAGATGGGGCTTGCAATAACGAAAAGTCACACCATTGATATATGGATGGAGCCACAGTCCTAGTTACAGTTCTCAGCTTATTTTAATTTTAAATGCATTTTATTCAGTGAGGAGCACAATATTTTCTCTCTTCTAATGATATACTGAATATTCTATTCTTTCCATGTAGAATCATAAAACTTCTCTAAGTTTCTATAATAAATAACTAGCTCATGTAGTTCCCCTCTCCAGGTGATTCAGAAAACGGCACCTGATTGCCCACTGGCTGTTGAAACAGCAGTATTCTGAGAAAAACTATAGAAATGATTTAATACAGTACTGCTTTAAGTGGTGCCTAGCAAATTGAGAAAGAAAACACTTACTTCAGTTAATGCTTGGCCAGTGTAACAAATTAAGTACGCCAGACTGAAATGAAATGCCAGAAGGCATTTAATGGACAGTAACAATGGATGGAGAAAAGGCAGCCTTCTCTCATTGTATTTGGCAGATTTGGGCTCAGTCATTGCTTCCAGGAGACATCCCTTTTGCACTTTTGCCAGTTACTTATAGTGCTTTCTGATGTAGATATCCCTGCATCCTGGGGAGGAAAACACACAGTGCCTGTTTAAATATAACAGAATCCACAATTTCATTAAGAATGTCAGTGTATTAAACATCTACCAAAAGTTCTAAGCTACAGCTTCTGCCAATAAGAAGGAAGCTGTTTCCCTAAGGCAGGGATGGCTGCTAACCAGATGTTGCTAGACCAGCCTTTCCGAACTAGTGGGCCACCAGATGTTGTTGAACCACAACTCCCATCAGCCTCAGCCAGCATTGCCAATGGTCAGGAAAGATGGGAATTGTGGTCCAACAACATCTGGTGGCACACTAGTTCGGAAAGGCTGTGCTAGACCACAACTCCCATCATCCCGGACCATTGGCCATGCTGGCTGGAGCTAATGGGAACTGTAGTCTGACAACATTTGGAGGGCAACAGGCTAGCCACCCCTGCCCTGGGACAAGGGTGGGAGGAAGCAGCTGATCTGCAACTGCCTTTCATATATCTGCCCAGTCCAAGGATGCTTCAAACCCCAAGGATTATAGATATGCATTGGCTGTTTGTGTATCCCAAATAATGCTGTGAATCAGAATTATTCAGGTCATGACCTCACATTCCTGAGTCAGATTGCACCATTAACAAGGAGCAGGATTCACCATTAGCATTGGCTGCCATATATTATATAGATATATAAAGTTTTTATATCCTGCTCTTCTTCTGAACATAAATTACATAAATTACATAAAACAGCCAACACGAAGGGGGCAGGAGAAGACTTAAAAATCACATAATCAGGTCCAATTAACATAATTAATCTGTGGCACATATTTTTAGCACCATTGCTCTCAGGGTCCAAGGGCTCAGATAAATTAGCTTATCTTTACCTTACAATGAAAGACATTTAATGTGGGGCAGGATAAATATCTCCTAGGGGAGATTCCTGTAAATGGGTCATCACCAAGAAGAACTGAGCATAGATTTCTCAGTTTTTACCACTGGATTTTGGAGCTCAATCTACTGGGAGGCCCACCAATCACTTCTCATTAGGATTCCTGGAGGCGAGGGAAGACCGCCTTATTTAGGCAGACTTTCCATTTGGAACAATGTACAGTATCTCTAACCAGTATATAATTTGTGAAATATAATTTTCTAGCTTAGACTCTCTGTAGAAACAATAGTACCACAGGAAAGAAGCAAAGTAAGCAGAACACCAACAAATATACAAAAATGTAATTCTCCAAATTGTGTTTGCATTTTTACAAATTTGTAAGGCAGTACAATATCTCAGAGAGGTGGTCAGGTCTCTTCCCTATAGCTGCCCAATTTCCCTGCTTCTTAAAGTTTGATAGAAATACCTGTTACTGTCAGGTCCAGGATGAGACTGAGGGACCAGGCCAGTGGGTGAAAGCAATTCAGTTTTTATTAGAGTGACATCCACACAAACGCTGCGCCTTCTCATAAAGCGCCACTGACTTACAGATCCTGCGACATGGAAAGATAGTTGACAGAGCGAAGTGCACTTTCCCACCCAACTCTTAAGTAGGACCCAAACGGGCGCGAAGCCTTTCACTCCGCCTCAATCCACCCTCAGGGGCCACCTGTCTCCCCCTCCCCCTTTCTTGTCTCTTCATTCGTCGTCGAGTACACGGTGAGGGGGGAAGCGCCGGCCCCTCCCCTTCTGAAGATTCCGACTCCAGTATGGGCGTAAGGGGAGGTCCGGGCGGAGGGGGAGGCGTGTGAACTTTCAAGGTTGACTCTGAGACTCTGGCGCTCCCAGGATCTCCGTTGCTGGGCAACCCTATCTCTGGACATTCCTCTCCTTCGCTCAAGTCTGGCAGGGGGCTCCCCTCCCCCTCGTCTTCTGACTCTAAATCCATGGGACCCCAATTCCGCATCCCGACAGTTACCTATAAGTAGGTTCTTAAACCGCAAGGGCTTTTTTTGTCTAGTAGTGAATCTATCTTGGCTGCTCGCCATGAATTACAGTGTGGTTTGGCCTTGTGGAAGTATAAACCTTGCCACAAGCACTAATGAACAACCCATACAGCAGGTGCTACCAATAAGCTGATTAAAGATGTTCAGCTGCATCTGTGAACCCCCCACTGACACAGGTGTGGCTGACAGATAATTAGATGATGTCACTATGAGTCAGCAGATTGTATTGAGATCAATGGTGAGCAAATAGTACAAAAAGCTGCAGGGGAGATCAGTCATTTGAACTTGGCTGCGGGCAAGGATTGCAATATGTTCCTTGGCTGTCAAGAGCATGCCTATTACTGCAGTGGGGTTCCCAGTAACTGAAGGAATGTAAGTTTATTTATTTTATTTATTTATTTAATTAAGCTTATATACCGCCCGACTAGCAACAGCTCTCTGGGCGGTGAACATTAAAAATACAATAAAAATAACACAAAACTGTACAAAAAACTGTACAGTCTAAAATCAAAATATAATAATTTACAATTAACAGGAATTAAAATGCCTCAGAGAAGAGAAAGGTTTTAACCTGGCGCCGAAAAGATGATAGTGTCGGCGCCAGGTGCACCTCCTCGGGGAAACCATTCCGTAGTTCGGGGGCCACCACTGAGAAGGCCCTAGATCTTGTCACCACTCTCCGGGCTTCCCTATGAGTCGGAACCTGGAGGAGGGCCTTCGTAGTAGACCGTAGTGTATGGGCCGGTTCATATCGGGAGAGGCGTTCCGACAGATATCGTGGTCCCACGCCGTATAAGGCTTTATAGGTAAGTACCAACACTTTGAATCTGGCCCGGAAGCATATTGGAAGCCAGTGCAAACGGGCTAGCACAGGTGTTATATGCTCAGACCACTTAGTTCTTGTTAGCAGTCTGGCCGCCGCATTTTGCACTAGCTGTAGCTTCCGAATTGTCTTCAAAGGTAGCCCTACGTAAAGCGCATTGCAGTAGTCCAGACGCGAGGTTACCATAGCATGTACCACTGATGAGAGGTCCTCCTTACTCAGATAGGGATGTAGCTGGGCTACCAACCGAAGTTGGTAGAATGCATTCCGGGCCACCGAGGCTACATGAGCCTCAAGTGTGAGGGAAGAGTCTAAGATGACTCCCAGACTACGCACCTGTTCCTTTAGGGGGAGTGTAACCCCATCCAGGACAGGGTATATATCCACCATCTGATCAGAGAAACCATCCACCAACAGCATCTCAGTCTTGTCAGGATTGAGTCTCAGTTTGTTAGTTCTCATCCAGTCCATTGTCACAGCCAGGCAACGGTTCAGCACGTCGACTGCCTCACCTGAAGAAGATGTAAAGGAGAAGTAGAGCTGCGTGTCATCAGCATACTGATGACAACGCACTCCAAAACTCCTGATGACCGCCCCCAGCGGCTTCATATAAATGTTAAAAAGCATGGGAGACAGAACCGAACCCTGCGGGACCCCATGTTGGAGAACCCACGGTGTCCAGCAATGTTCCCCAAGCACTATCTTCTGGAGACGACCCGCTAAGTAGGAGCAGAACCACTGCCAAGCAGTGCCTCCAACTCCCAATTCTGCAAACCTCTCCAGAAGGATACCATGGTCAATGGTATCAAAAGCCGCTGAGAGGTCAAGGAGAATCAACAGAGTTACACTCCCTCTGTCTCTCTCCCGACATAGGTCATCAAACAGGGCGACCAAGGCAGTCTCAGTGCCAAAACCAGGCCTGAACCCCGATTGAAATGGATCTAGATAATCGGTTTCATCCAATAGTGCCTGGAGTTGGTCAGCAACCACACGTTCCAGGATCTTGCCCAGGAACGGAACATTGGCTACTGGTCTGTAGCTGCTGACATCCTCTGGGTCCAAGGAAGGTTTTTTCAGGAGTGGTCTCACTGCCGCCTCTTTCAGACAGCCAGGGACCACTCCCTCTCGTAAAGAGGCATTAATCACTTCCTTGGCCCAGCCAACTGTTCCTTCCTTGCTAGTTTTAATTAGCCAAGAGGGGCAAGGATCCAGTACCGAAGTGGTCGCACGAACCTGTCCAAGCACCTTGTCCACGTCCTCGAGCTGAACCAACTGAAACTCATCCAACAAAACATGACAAGACTGTGCTCTGGACACCTCAGTAGGATTAACTGCTATTAAATAGGAGTCTAAGTCCCGGCGAATGCATGAGATCTTATGCTGGAAGTGTTCAGCAAATTTATTACATCGAGCTACCGATGTATCTGCCGTATCTTGTAGGCCTGGATGAAGTAGGCCACGAACCACTTTAAAAAGCTCCCGTGGGCGTGAGAGAGATGACTGAATAGTGGCGGCGAAATGTTGTTTTTTTGCCGCCCTCACCGCTCCTACATAGAGCTTAGTAGAAGCACGAACCAGCTCATATTTGCATTCGTCGGGAGTTCGTCTCCATCTCCGCTCAAGCCGCCTCCTGTCTTGTTTCATCGCTCTCAGCTCCGGAGTATACCAAGGAGCTGTATGAGCTCTAGATAGGAGAGGGCGCGCAGGAGCGATCGTGTCAACAGCCCGGGTCATCTCTGTATTCCACAGATCGACCAGGGCTTCGACAGGAGCGCCAGTCTTATCAGCCGGAAAAACCCCCAGAGCCTTTTGAAAACCTTCAGAATTCATTAGTCTCCGGGGGCGGACCAATTTAATAGGTCCCCCACCCTTGCAGAGGGAAAAGGCTACTGAAAGTCTAAACTTCAGCAAGCAATGATCTGTCCATGACAACGGGAGAGATGTAAAACTCCCCACATCCAGATCACTATCCCCATGTCCAGTAGCAAAGACCAGGTCAAGAGTATGCCCCGATGTATGTGTTGGGCCACTAACATATTGAGACAGCCCCATGGTTGTCATGGCGGCCATGAAGTCCTGAGCTGCCCCAGACAAAGTAGCCTCAGCATGAATGTTGAGATCTCCCAGTACTAATAGTCTGGGGGATCTCAACAGTATCTCCGAGACCACTTCCGTCAGCTCAGTTAGGGAAGCCATTGGGCAGCAAGGTGGGCGGTACACCAAAAGGAGTCCCAGTCTGTCCCTCTGGCCCAGCACAAGGTGCAAACACTCCAGACCAGTGATTGCATGGACATGGTGCTTGGTGAGTGAGATGGAACTCTTATAGACCACAGCGACCCCCCCTCCCCGACCCTCAGATCTACCAAGATGCTGAACCAGATACCCCGGTGGGCAGAGCTGGGACAGACTAACTCCTCCCTGTTCGCCCACCCAGGTCTCGGTTATACATGCCAGATCGGCCACGTCGTCCACAATCAAATCATGGACGAGGGAGGTTTTATTATGTACCGATCTGGCATTAAAAAGCAGCAACTGGAGATCTGAGAGTTGGCTGATAGGACAACCAACAACCCTGCGGGTATGAGAAGGACCAGAACGCGGCACAGCCACTACATGTCTGGGCTGCGTTCTCCTTACCTGGCACATCCCTCTCATATCACCATACCTCCCTCTACCCGTCACTACGGCAATTGGGGCCCCCTCAGGTCTCCCCTCTTGATGATAAAATCTCTTCCCGAGGCACATGATAAACTATAAATACAAAAAACTCATATACATAAAAATACACATTCACTCACAACATACACTCATATAACACCCATTCATCCACTTCAAACCCACACAGAAGACACAGTCCCATATTCTGTGCGCCCAAACGCCAGCTCTAAGACCGTTCTTCTTCCCACGTAAAACGCCACCTGGGGCCTGGTCCTGCAAGGTGCCCAAGTGCAGAGCAGGAGCCCAAGAAGGAGAGAGCAGAGATGTTGACCAAGCAGCAGCAGCAGCAAAGCAGGCAGATGGCTCTCCCTCCCTGGGCGGTGATGGTCCTCTTCCCTTGCAGGCAATGGGTCTCCCAAGCCCCCTCAGCCAGCCGGCTTATATATCCCCTCCAGAGAAGGGACAGGTGGAACAGTATCAGGCACAGCTGGCTGAGTACCTGGGGCCTGGTCCTGCAAGGTGCCCACGTGCAGAGCAGGAGCCCAAGAAGGAGAGAGCAAAGACGCCAGCAAAGCAGCAGCAGCAAAGCAGGCAGATGGCTCTCCCTCCCTGGGCGGTGATGGTCCTCTTCCCTTGCAGGCACTGGTACTGTGCCTTCCTGTTTCGTCTATACTGTTAACATTTTGCCTCTTCCTCAAAATAAAATCTGGGAAAGAAATCAACCTAGTGCGCTCTATTGCTTCATTTGAATTCTCTGCTCCCTAACAGAACATGAACTTCAAATGTATTTTGTGCTTTGTAATTTTAGTTTTCCAGGGAATATTAAATTATTCACATATTTTTGTTCTGATTTTATATCTTTATTGTATTCAAAAGCATTTATAAACCACTTAATATTTTAAACATCTCTAAAAGTGGTACCCAATGTCCTTTTTGCATTGTTTTTTCAAATGATGGTTTGTCACTTTCAAATGAAAATGTTTATGTGGTTTTGAGGGGGTTACTGAATGTAGGAATTCACAAACATGATAATAAATACCACTATCACTGAATTTCCCCACAACATTGTTTTAAAATTGTGACTAATAAAAAAAAAATACCCCCTATCTAACCTGAATGTGCACAAGCTGAAATGTTTCCCTCAAATGGAAATAAATAAATAAATTATTGTGGCGCACTCAAAAGTAGCAATTGTTTTTTAGGCATTTCAAGCAAGCCAGCTGTGCCAGGAGGATAAAAGAATCAGCACTTTAAAAGAAAAAGAAGAATGAATTGTCCATAAGATGCATAAGATATACATTTATTTGGCTTCCCTGTAAACAAAATGTACTTTACCTTCATTAGTAGTTGTCAAATAATTCATCAGTGAAAGAGCTTCATGGTCACAATGAGACATTAGGTGATTTTCTTTTTAACAGTCACATAGCAGGTGGAAAAGACTTGTTTGTACGAGGTCTCTAGATTATTTTTTCATTAATCCTTGCTGTGCAGACAATTTTGGCAAGATGTGTTTGCTTTCTGCCACCAGTGCACAGTCTG
Source organism: Rhineura floridana (assembly GCF_030035675.1). Taxonomy (NCBI): domain Eukaryota; kingdom Metazoa; phylum Chordata; class Lepidosauria; order Squamata; family Rhineuridae; genus Rhineura; species Rhineura floridana. The sequence goes on along the minus strand of NC_084482.1, from coordinate 168,794,950 downwards.
TTTAAGGGTAGGTAGCCAAATAGCTAAAAGAAAGGAGTACCAAACAGAAAATGAAACAGCCTGATCTGCCTCTGTGCCCCAGATTTTTGATATTCAGAAATCAACTGATAAAGGTTATTGTTTCTCTTTTGTGTGTCATGAAACTAAATATTTTTCACCTTACAAGTCTGCCACAATTCTCTTGCAGATCGACTGCTGTCTAGGGACAGCTATGGGACTAGTGCAAAGGTTTGCAACTCTATTTAAAGGCCATTTGGAGCTCTGTTGAAGCACATCAGAGGATCCTGCCTTTTTTTTAAAAAGGGTTTAATTCCCCATTCTGGAAATTACTGTTATTTTATTTTTTATTTTGTTATAAACATTTATACCACTGTCCTCCAAATTTTTTCCGAGCAGAGTATGCTAAAAAATGTAAATTACAATAATGCAACAATAATCAAAACCATAATTGGGACCACAATACCTGATGGAACACCTCTCCTGATACAAACCCACCTGTACACTACGTTCAAGACCAAGGCCCTCCTCTGGGTACCTACTCCAAGGGAAGCTCGGAGGGTGGCAACAAGGGAGAGGGCCTTCTCAGTGGTGGCCCCCAGATAATGGAATGATCTTCTTGATGAGGTGCACATGGCGCCAACACTGTTATCTTTTTGGTGCCAGATCAAGACCTTCCTCTTCTCCCAGGCATTTTAGCATGTGTTTTAAATTGTTTTTATATTGTTTTGGTGTTTTTGATTGCTGTAAACCGCCCAGAGAGCTTCGGCTATGGGGCAGTATACAAGTGCAATAAATAAATAAATAAAATAAAATAATCAAATAACAGCAACAATTAAGTCAGCTACAGATAAGAGGACAGCATAAACTATTCACAGGAGATAAAATAATACATTTAAAATGTATGCAAGAATAAAAAAGTTATTTGCTTGAAGGCCTGATCAGGTTGGCCTGACCTAAGCAAAGGTTTTACTATGAATCTGTGTGAGCCATAGTTTGTGCTTACACTTGCAGTTAACAAAAATATAGAGACAATGGAATAAGCAAAATCATGTCTGGGTTGGATAATTGAAAGCCTGGAATTTGAACTCAATTAAGAAAGGCTATGAAGGGTTGGCAGACGTTGGCAGAAGTACGGGGCATGTGGGGAAGAACAAGGGGGGGTTCAACCTTCATGGGTAGGGATATTAAGAAAACAGGATAAGGGCATGGCTTTGTTCCATATTTTAGGGAGGCTTCCACTTTCACCCAGATTTTGTGTAGGTAGCATGCCATATATGGAGCAGAAATAATCCAGGGGTACCTTGAGGTCATGAGCCACATTTTGCATACACAGAGGATGGAAGATTCTAGCATAAGAAAAGAAAGGTTGAGAACAGCAGAAGGGAAGCAAGTGAGAACATAAGACACAATTAGTTGAATACAAGGCTTTGAAGAACTCCCTGGGTAACAGACCACAGGGAGTTCTGTCTGTTCCATTGGTGAAGCTAGGCTCTGCACTGCCTGGTTGTAGTGGTAAGGACCATAGGAGAGGCTTGCCTCCCCTTCCTTTCATAATAGGAGTTAGAGATTGTAAGACCAAGTATTTTGGGAAGGGACAGAAGAAATTTCGGGTTGGCTTTCAGGTGAACTTTACTGAAAGACCAGTAGTGCAGTATTTTGAGATACATCTATCCTTTGATCTAAGCCAGTATTTCCAGTTAATTACATTTACTTACTGGGAAAGAGAACTGCAGAGCATGCATTAATGGAACCCAACATATAAAATTCTATATCTACTTGATTTCCTTATCATGAAGCCAGTTATTTCTAAGACTCCCAGGTCACCAGAAAGCAACATCTGGTAAAATGACACAAATGAAAAAAAGGCCTGATGAGATTCTGTCTGTGCTTTCACATGAATTATGGTTTCACATTCTTCAGAGTAAATGTGTTTGAAGCATAAAAGCAAATGGAGTCTTGAGTGGGAGCTGAATTTCTAAGGAGTAAAGACCTGGTTTCTAAAACTAATTGTTATATACAATTAGTATACTAATTCTTTACCATCCACAAGCTGTGTGCCATATTTAAATTAATGTAGTAACCATTTTGCCACCTAGAAACCTTTGGTTCATGTATTATTATTTGTTTATTTATTCTATTTCTATGCTGCCTTTTGGCCAAAAGGCCCTCAAGGCGGCTCACAAAAAAACACAAACACAAATATAAAATACACATCAGAAAAGAATACAGTGCACAAAAAGTTAATTAACAAAATATTAACATTGTTTTTTAAAAAAGGTTCTTTACAGGCCTGGAGATAATCTGTCCTTAAAATGTAATACTGTCACTTCAAGAATTTTAGTCCTCAAACATTGAGCAGCTGTTGTAAAGGATTTGCTCGCCAACATCATTGGATTCTTCCCCGAAATCATCGTCCATAGACTTGAAGTAGAACTTGTAGTAGGGCCGGTTGAGGAATGCCTTGAAGTCGCCCAGCGTCACCAGCTCGGCCGGGATGGGCAGCTTCACCAGGTACTGTGCTGGTCATCTAGATGGTAGATGATCTTGGTCTCCGCCGCCGCCATGGCCGCTGCCGCTCCTTGCGGATGACTCCTCTGGCAAAAGGCTCCAGGCACTGCCAGCTGAGCCCGGACCTGTTTGTACAGAAGTGGCCCATCCTGTTGGCAGCGGTGACACCACCTTGCCTGCCCACCTTGCTTTTTTTGCTCGCTCGGTCCAGCGGCCTCTAAAGCCGGGGGGTGGCTCCTGTGGGCCAGGCAGGCCTCACGCTCCCTGGTCTCTCACCCACCTTGTTCTCCGGCCAGGTCTCAGTGCCGCCGGCTGGGTCTCAGTGCTGCTGGCCAGGTCTCAGCACCAAATTGGATGTCCGCAATTTCGTGCTTGTGGAGCCAGCCTTCTTTCACTATTTATTTATTTATTTATTTATTGCACTTGTATACTGGCCCATAGCCAAAGCTCTCTGGGTGGTTTACAGCAATCAAAAACATTAAAACAAATATACACTTTAAAACACATATTTTAAAAACACTTTAAAACACATATTTCAAAATTTAAAACAATATAAAAACAATTTAAAACACATGCTAAAATGCCTGGGAGAAGAGGAAAGTCTTGATCTGGTGCTAAAAAGATAACAGTGTTGGTGCCATGGGTACCTCATCAATGAGATCATTCCATAATTTGGGGGCCACCACTGAGAAGGCCCTCTCCCTTGTTGCCAGACTCCCAGCTTCCCTTGGAGTAGGCATCCGGAGGAGGGCCTTTGATCTTGAATGTAGTGTACGGGTGGGCTTGTATCGGGAGAGGCGTTCCATCAGGTATTGTGGTCCCAAGTCATGTAAGGCTTTATAGGTTGAAACCAGCACCTTGAATCAAGCTCGGAAACATACAGGCAGCCAATGGAAGCGGGCCAGAATCGGTTTTATATGTTCAGACCGTCTGTTCCCTGTTACCAATCTGGCCACTGCATTTTGCACAAGCTGCAGTTTCTGAACTGTCTTCAAAGGCAGCCCCACGTAGAGTTCATTGCAGTAATCTAATTTGTAGGTTACCAGAGCATGGACAACTGAAGCCAGGTTATCCCTGTCCAGATAGGGATGTAGTTGGGCCACCAACCAAAGTTGGTAGAAGGCACTCCGTGCCACTGAGGCTACCTGAGCCTCAAGTGACAGAGATGATTCTAGGAGAACCCCCAAGCTACAAACCTGCTCCTTCAGGGGGAGTGCAACCCCATCCAGAACAGGTTGGACATCCACCATCCGGTCAGAAGAACCACCCACTAGCAGCATCTCAGTCTTGTCTGGATTGAGCCTCAGTTTATTAGCCCTCATCCAGTCCATTGTCGCAGCCAGGCACCGGTTCAGCACATTGACAGCCTCACCTGAAGAAGATGAAAAGGAGAAATAGAGCTGCGTGTCATCAGCATACTGATGGCAATGCACTCCAAAACTCCGGATGACCGCACCCAACGGTTTCATGTAGATGTTGAACAGCACAGGGGACAGAATTGACCCCTGCAGAACCCCATACTGGAGAGTCCAGGGTGCCGAGTAATGTTCCCCAAGGACCACCTTCTGGAGGCGACCTGCCAAGTAGGAGTGGAACCACCACAGTGCAGTACCTCCTACTCCCAACTCAGCTAGTCTCCCCAGAAGGATACCATGGTCAATGGTATCGAAAGCCACTGAGAGATCAAGGAGAACCAACAGAGTCACACTCCCTGTCTCTCTCCCGACAAAGGTCATCATACAGGGCGACCAAGGCTGTTTCCATGCCAAAACCAGGCCTGAAACCCGACTGAAATGGATCCAGATAATCGGTCTCATCCAAGAGTGTCTGGAGCTGGCCTGCAACCACTCGTTCAAGGACCTTGCTCAGGAATGGAACAATTGCTACCGGCCTATAGTTATTAAGATTTTCTGGGTCCAGGGAGGGCCTCTTCAGGAGTGGTCTCACTACTGCCTCTTTCAGGCAGTCAGGGACCACCCCCTCTCTCAGAGAGGCATTAATCACTTTCCTGGCCCAGCCGGCTATTTCATCCCTGCTAACTTTTATTAGCCAAGAAGGGCAAGGATCCAGCACAGAAGTGGTTGCACGAACCTGTCCAAGCACCTTGTCAATGCCCTCAAGCTGCACCAACTGAAACTCATCCAAGAAATCAGGATAAGGCTGTCCTCTGGATGCCTCGCTTGATTCACCTGCTATAACACTGGAGTCTAAGTCCTGGCAGATGTGAAAGATTTTATCCTTGAAGTGCCTAGCACTGGCTTCCAATATGCTTCCGGGCCAGATTCAAAGTGTTGGTACTTACCTATAAAGCCTTATACGGCACGGGACCACGATATCTGTCGGAACGCCTCTCCCGATATGAACCGGCCCGTACACTATGGTCTACTACAAAGGCCCTCCTCCGGGTTCCGACCCATAGGGAAGCCCGGAGGGTGGTGACAAGATCTAGGGCCTTCTCAGTGGTGGCCCCTGAACTATGGAATAGTCTCCCCGAGGAGGTGCGCTTGGCGCCGACACTATCATCTTTTCGGCGCCAAGTTAAAACCTTTCTCTTCTCTGAGGCATTTTAATTCATGTTAATTTTAAACTATTATAATCTGATTTTAGACTGTACAGTTTTTGTACAGTTTTGTATTGTGTTATATTATATTGTGTTATCTTTTATTGTATTTTAATGTTCACCGCCCAGAGAGCTGTTGCTAGTCGGGCGGTATATAACCTTAATTAATTAAATAAAATAAATAAATTACAGCGGGCCTCAGATGGTTCTACCTTGTCCCTGGGGCCAGAGTGTAATAGCCCCCGGACAATTCTGAAGAGCTCTGCTGGGCGGCAGATTGATGATTTCATAGTGGCAGCAAAATATTGTTTTTTTGCTGCCCTCACTGTGACTTCATTCATAATGACAGAGGGGCCCTTGTGCTGGCAATGGAAGCCAGACATTTGCCTGCAACACTGCACAGAAAGTAGTTCTTCTCCCCGTGTTCCGATTCTCAGCTGTTCCTGTAAGAGAAATGCTAGAGTTACTACTTAATGTTTTTTGTTTAACTGTTCCTAACTATGCCAGACTTGTCACATAAAATAGATATATTAGAGATCTCTAAAGGTTGTCCATAAAGCCAAGATTGGAAAATAGACCCCTCTCACCAGAATAGTGTATAAACAGATTTGGGCCCTGTTCTCTTGTTTGCAGTGGGCATCCAACTTTTTGAGGGACTCTCGAGCAAGGTTCCCTTAGCACAGCCCCCCCTTCTTCACTGCCATTACTGGCAAGTAAAGAGAAGGCCACAACTAGGAATGGGTGAGACTGTCAATGCAGTTCACATTTCAAGCTTAATCTATCAAATTCGCACTTTCTGAAACAATATTAGAACAGAAATCCAGCCATCATTCAAAATTTGCACTTCTTTGAATTTTGTGATGCAGTTCGCCAACCAATGTTTACAAAAATGTATATATTATGGGAAAGTGTTCGTAAAAATGAATAGATGAGTAAAAATAACATACAAAAATGAATTGCATGATGAGAAATGGCTTGCAAAAATGTGTACATTAGTCAAAACTACTTACAAAAATGAATTTATAAGGAGAAATTCTGACTAAAATGCTGCAGAATTTTCAGGGGGATTTTTTTTAAAAAAATTGCAAATTGCTGCAGAAACCTAGAGAACTGAATTTAAGATTAGAAAAATTAGAAACTGAGTGAACTGAAATTGACATATTTTTCCATTCCTACCTGCAATGGCTGCTGATGATCACTGACATCTCCCATGAATGAGAAGGTTGGCAAATAAACAGGGGCAATAATAAGTCGGAACAGAGAAGCCGGGGTTCTCTTGCCTATGGACCCCTTTCTGCAGCATGGACGTTGGCAGATGACCAACCATGCTGACTTCTGATACTGGCCATGCTTGTTTGGGTGTTTTTGTGACCTAAACAATCTTCTAACCAAAGATTGATCTATCTTGCTTGTGGGCTTCCCACAGACTTTTGGTTGGCCACTGTGAGAACAGGATGCTGGGCTAAATGGGACTTTGCCTTGATCCAGCAGGACTTCATTCTTTTTTTTCTTAACCAAAGTTTTTTTCCCTTTCAAACTTCCTCAAATCTGTTATACAACAATCAACTCTGATACCAAGAAAATTCAATTTGTACGGTTCCAGTACCCTAAAAGTAGTGGGGTTTTTTTTTGTTCTTATTGGGTTTAAGTAGTTAGGAAAGTCACTTCTTTTTTTTTGTCATTAATTTTTATTCAAATTTTCAAAAACAAAACAAAACAAAAATAACAAATTAATAACTAATACAGTAAAAACTATTGACTTCCGATTTGTCGTAGATCAGCTATAGGTCTATGATATATAACAAACCTGTCTCTTAATAAAATTATACAATCACCTTCCTCCAGTGGTTATCTTAATTAGTATCAAATCTCATTAACATCATGTCATTTTATTCTTTCCACAAAAAGTCAAAGAGAAGTTTCCAATTCTTGAGATATATATCCATCAATTTTTCTCCAAATAGGCATGTCTATTGATCCATCTCTTCAAGTCTACTAAGTCCAGTAATTTCAATAGTTCTTCTCCCATTCTCCCATTATCAGTGTTAATTCCATCTTACATCTTACATCTTTGCACACCCAATGATCTTGCTGTCATAGTCATATAATAAGAGTCTGATAGGAATTTCCTTAATCACAAATATTTCCTTGCCATCAATTCTGAATGTATTACTGAAATGTTGTTGTAAAGTTGCATCTCTGTTCCTCTTTTTTACAAAATGCACTAGCACATCTCTTGAGAGTTTTTCCATTGTCACATATCTGGAATTAATTCTGTAAACTTTCTCTATTTCAAGTTCCATCAAATCCTACCAATCCAGGAATTTTTTCGAGCCGTTGATATCTTTATCTCTAATCTCTTCACCAATGCCTTCAGGGACAGCGCTAAATTCCAAATAGTAATATTTGTCTTTAGGATCCATCACAGCCATAAAATCCAAATCTTTTTCCAGGTCCATATTTGATAAATCTATTCCAATCTCCAGGGCTTGAACCTTCCCTTTAAGAACATAAGAACATAAGAAGAGCCTGCTGGATCAGGCCAGTGGCCCATCTACTCCAGCATCCTGTTCTCACAGTGGCCAACCAGGTGCCTGGGGGAAGCCCGCAAGCAGGACCCGAGTGCAAGAACACTCTCTCCTCCTGAGGCTTCCGGCAACTGGTTTTCAGAAGCATGCTGCCTCTGACTAGGGTGGCAGAGCACAGCCATCACGGCTAGTAGCCATTGATAGCCCTGTCCTCCATGAATTTGTCTAATCTTCTTTTAAAGCCGTCCAAGCTGGTGGCCATTACTGCATCTTGTGGGAGCAAATTCCATAGTTTCACTATGCACTGAGTAAAGAAGTACTTCCTTTTGTCTGTCCTGAATCTTCCAACATTCAGCTTCTTTGAATGTCCACGAGTTCTAGTATTATGAGAGAGGGAGAAGAACTTTTCTCTATCCACTTTCTCAATGCCATGCATAATTTTATACACTTCTATCATGTCTCCTCTGACCCGCCTTTTCTCTAAACTAAAAAGCCCCAAATGCTGCAACCTTTCCTCGTAAGGGAGTCGCTCCATCCCCTTGATCATTCTGGTTGCTCTCTTCTGAACCTTTTCCAACTCTATAATATCCTTTTTGAGATGAGGCGACCAGAACTGTACACAGTATTCCAAATGCAGCCGCACCATAGATTTATACAACGGCATTATGATATTGGCTGTTTTATTTTCAATACCTTTCCTAATTATCCCTAGCATGGAATTTGCCTTTTTCACAGCTGCCGCACACTGGGTCGACATTTTCATCGTGCTGTCCACTACAACCCCGAGGTCTCTCTCCTGGTCGGTCACCGCCCGTTCAGACCCCATGAGCGTATATGTGAAATTAAGATTTTTTGCTCCAATATGCATAATTCTACACTTGTTTATATTGAATTGCATTTGCCATTTTTCCGCCCATTCACTCAGTTTGGAGAGGTCTTTTTGGAGCTCTTCGCAATCCCTTTTTGTTTTAACAACCCTGAACAATTTAGTGTCGTCAGCTAACTTGGCCACTTCACTGCTCACTCCTAATTCTAGGTCATTAATGAACAAGTTGAAAAGTACAGGTCCCAGTACCGATCCTTGAGGGACTCCACTTTCTACAGCTCTCCTTTGGGAGAACTGTCCGTTTATTCCTACTCTCTGCTTTCTGCTTCTTAACCAATTCCTTATCCACAAGAGGACCTCTCCTCTTATTCCATGACTGCTAAGCTTCCTCAGAAGCCTTTGGTGAGGTACCTTGTCAAACGCTTTTTGAAAGTCTAAGTACACTATGTCCACTGGATCACCTCTATCTATATGCTTGTTGACACTCTCAAAGAATTCTAATAGGTTACTGAGACAGGACTTTCCCTTGCAGAAGCCATGCTGGCTCTGCTTCAGCAAGGCTTGTTCTTCTATGTGCTTGGTTAATCTAGCTTTAATAATACTTTCTACCAGTTTTCCAGGGACAGAAGTTAAGCTAACTGGCCTGTAATTTCCAGGATCCCCTCTGGATCCCTTTTTGAAGATTGGTGTTACATTTGCCACTTTCCAGTCCTCAGGCACGGAGGAGGACCCGAGGGACAAGTTACATATTTTAGTTAGCAGATCAGCAATTTCACCTTTGAGTTCTTTGAGAACTCTCGGGTGGATGCCATCTGGGCCCGGTGATTTGTCAGTTTTTATATTGTCCATTAAGCCTAGAACTTCCTCTCTCCTTACCACTATTTGTCTTAGTTCCTCAGAATCCCTTCCTGCAAATGTTAGTTCAGGTTCAGGGATCTGCCCTATATCTTCCACTGTGAAGACAGATGCAAAGAATTCTTTTAGCTTCTCTGCAATCTCCTTATCGTTCTTTAGTACACCTTTGACCCCCTTATCATCCAAAGGTCCAATTGTCTCCCTAGATGGTCTCCTGCTTTGAATGTATTTATAGAATTTTTTGTTGTTGGTTTTTATGTTCTTAGCAATGTGCTCCTCAAATTCTTTTTTAGCATCCCTTATTGTCTTCTTGCATTTCTTTTGCCAGAGTTTGTGTTCTTTTTTATTTTCTTCATTCGGACAAGACTTCCATTTTCTGAAGGAAGACTTTTTGCCTCTAAGAGCTTCCTTGACTTTGCTTGTTAACCATGCTGGCATCTTCTTGGCCCTGGCGGTACCTTTTCTGATCTGTGGTATGCACTCCAGTTGAGCTTCTAATATAGTGTTTTTAAACAACTTCCAAGCATTTTCGAGTGATGTGACCCTCTGGACTTTGTTTTTCAGCTTTCTTTTTACCAATCCCCTCATTTTTGTGAAGTTTCCTCTTTTGAAGTCAAATGTGACCGTGTTGGATTTTCTTGGCAATTGGCCAGTTACATGTATGTTTAATTAAATAGCACTGTGGTCACTGCTCCCAATCGGTTCAGCAACACTTACATCTCGCACCAGGTCCCGGTCCCCACTGAGGATTAAGTCCAGGGTTGCCGTCCCTCTGGTCGGTTCCATGACCAACTGATCTAGGGAATAGTCATTTAGAATATCTAGAAACTTTGCTTCTTTGTCATGACTGGAACACATATGCAGCCAGTCTATGTCCAGGTAGTTGAAGTCACCCATTACTACCACATTTCCTAGTTTGGATGCTTCCTCAATTTCATATCTCATCTCAAGGTCTCCCTGAGCATTTTGATCAGGGGGACAATAGATCGTTCCCAGTATTAAGTCCCTCCTGGGGCACGGTATCACCACCCACAACGATTCTGTGGAGGAGTCTGCCTCTTTTGGGGTTTCGAGCTTGCTGGATTCAATGCCTTCTTTCACGTATAGAGCGACTCCGCCACCAATATGTCCTTCCCTGTCCTTCCGATATAGTTTATATCCAGGGATAACCGTATCCCACTGGTTTTCTCCATTCCACCAGGTCTCGGTTATGCTCACTATATCAATGCTCTTCTCTAAGACCAAGCACTCCAGTTCTCCCATCTTGGTTCGGAGGCTCCTAGCATTAGCGTACAGGCACTTGTAAGCAGTGTCTCTCTTCAAGTGTCTTTGGCACTTGTGGTTAGGCCTGTGGTAATTTTGCTCTTCTGAATTTATATCCTGTGCCCCTGCTCTCACACCTACTTCTAGGCCTACCCCTTTTAACATTTCATCATTTCTTTGGTTTTTATCCCAGGGGGGAGGTTTATTCCGAACCGGACCTTTCTCAGCTCCTGTTGGGTTTCCCCCCTCAGTCAGTTTAAAAGCTGCTCTGCTACCTTTTTAATTTTAAGTGCCAGCAGGCTGGTTCCATTCTGGTACAAGTGGAGCCCGTCCCTTTTGTACAGGCCCGGCTTGTCCCAAAATGTTCCCCAATGCCTAACAAATCCGAACCCTTCCACCCGACACCATCGTCTCATCCACGCATTGAGACTGCGAAGCTGGGCCTGTCTGGCTGGTCCTGCGCGTGGAACCGGTAGCATTTCAGAGAAAGCCACCTTGGAGGTCCTGGCTTTCAGCATCCTACCTAGCAACCTAAATTTTGCTTCCAGGACCTCACGGCTGCATTTCCCCATGTCGTTGGTGCCAACGTGCACCACGACCACTGACTCCTTCCCAGCACTGTCTACCAAACTATCTAAACGACGGGCGATATCCGCAACCTTTGCACCAGGCAGGCAAAACACCTTGTGGTCTACACGCCCATCACACACCCCACTGTCTATGTTCCTAATGATCGAATCACCCACTACAAGGATCCCTCCATCCCCTGGAGATATATCCTCGGCACGAGAGGATAGCTGCTCATCCCCCAAGGAATGGGTCCCTTCTAAGGGATCGTTTCCCTCTTCCTCAGCTGGATGCTCTCCTTCCCCGAGACCATCGTTCTCCATGATAGCAGGAGAGCTATCATCGTTGGAGTGGGACACAGCTATAACATCCCTGAAGGCCTCCTCCACACACCTCTCTGCCTCTCTCAGCTTTTCCAGGTCCGCCACCTTGGCCTCAAGGAAATGAAGTCGTTCCCAGAGAGCCAGGAGCTCATTGCACCGAGAGCACACCCACGACTTCTGTCCAACAGGCAGATAGTCATACATGCTGCAGGCGGTGCAAAACACTGGAAAGCCCCCACACCCCTGCTGGCTTCTTACCTGCATAGTTTTGTTTAAGGTTTATTACGTCAATGGGTTGGAGACTGCGGTTTAGTTGAGGTCAGGGAACAGGCGGGCAGAGTGGGGGGCCTTGGCCTCCTCGCTCTGCTGCCGAACTCGCTCTGCTGCCGAACTCGCTCTGCTGCCGAACTCGCTCTGCTGCCGAACTCGCTCTGCTGCCGAACTCGCTCTGCTGCCGAACTCGCTCTGCTGCCGAACTCGCTCTGCTGCCGAACTCGCCTTGACGCTTTGTCAGCTGGGGCTCCCTCTAGCTCGTGGAGCAGGCTCCCTCGCTAGGGTGCTCTGACTTTATATGTGTGGCTGGTTCCTCCCAGCTACTGCTGCCAGCCAATGATGTGTTACTTGAGGCTGATGGCTATCAGCTGGGGCTTAACTCTTTAGGATTCTCTCAGGCTTCCTTCCTTCCTGAGCAAGGGGCGGGGCTGTTTAAGCTTTTGGCTGCTTTTAATCTAAGCAAGGGGCTGCGCCTTCCAGGCAAGTCTTTTGTGTTTGTTGTTTTCCCAGCTAGAACAGCCTGACCTTTCTTTAACCTAGGGAAACAGAGCTTGTGGTTGTGTTTCAGGAAGGCTGAAGCTGCCCTTTTTAGCAAGGACTGAGGTGACTCTCTCCCTGTATGTGTCAGTGGAGTTTCCTTTTCCCCCTTCTCTCCGACTGGAATTTAGCCTTGTTTACAGTGTCCCCTGAAGCTTTCCTGCTAGGGTGGTGTTGAAAACTAGCTTTCTATGGGCTTCCTTCTCCTAGGATCTGTCTCCTAAGATATAGGTTCTTTCAGGATTTGGCTCCTAGCTCAGGGTGACCTTGGGCTGCCCTTATTACTTATTGCTCTGAGCTGTTTTACTTCAATTAAATAATGGAATGAATGGGAGCTACTTACCCTCTTTTCGCTCTGCTGCTTAACTCGCCTTGACGCTTTGTCAGCTGGGGCCTTGACGCTTCGTCACCTGGGGCTCCCTCTAGCTCGTGGAGCAGGCCCTTTGATTTTTCTTTCATCTTCTTTTTCTTGTCCAATTATATCTCTGGTCTCATCTACCTCCTTTCTCATAGAATCCTGAATTTCTTTCAGCTCCTGTCTCATTTTGCCAAATTCAATTTTCATCTCTTGTCTGTTCTGTCCCAGCTCTTGTTTCATTAGCTTAATCTCATTCATTATTTTCTGAAACATATTTAGAGAGGGAACCCCTTCCTGTACATACAGGGTCTCAGCCACCTTCTTGATTGTCATTCTTAAAACCAAAAGAACAAAACCCCTTCAATTTCCAATATAGTCACTATTCTCAAGCAAAGAACAGTTTATTTCTTATTCCAGTCACAAATGGGTTAATCTTCCAAGCCTGATGACATCACCTTCTAGACAGCACGAACTGCCTTATCTCTTATGTGTCCAAAAGTGCAAAACAAATTTGGTTCACAGCGTCCAAATAATTAGTGCATAAAGAATAAGCAGATTCGTCAAAAAAAAAAAGTAGACCAGAAAAAATAGTCCCAGACATATAATATCAAATGTCATATAAATCAAAAATTTCTCTTCAAATTAGATACCTCTCATCCATTTATATCTTTATAATGCTCAATTCCATGCCAGCTTTTTGCAATAAAAACAAAGATAAGCTATTTCAATTTTCTTCCTCCTTAATTCCGTGTATAAAAGAGAAAGTTATAACTCACCCAGGGTTTCTTTGTTGCTAATTCTTAAACAAATCTCTTTTGCTGTAACGATAGCAAGATGATAAGAATAGACAGGAGGATGCTTGCCTGTTAATTTCCATTTTTCTTTGAAGAAAAAAAAAATCTCGCTTAATCAGTTAGAGCTTGTTTGTAATCCCTGGCTCCGTCCGACGCTGCTGGCTGCCTTCCTTCATCGGCGATCCCAATGAATTCCAGTCCAACAAACAAAACGAAGCTTTCTGTGGATAATCTCTGCGTTTCTCCCTTGCCTGGGAGAAAATTTTTTCCAGTCAAAAAAACTTCTGACTGGAATTAAAACTGAAAAAGCTTCCTCTGAGACGGGAGCTCGTCCCAGAGGCAGCACAGGTGGAACGATCCTCCTGGGAAGTCCGCTTAAAGGTCAACTTCTCTATTTTTATCATAAAACAATACCTGCATTCCACTTCATTTTATGTTTATTCCTGTTTTTATTCTTCCTATTATGAGGCTGTGAATAAAGTACAATATCAAAACAAATTGGTTCTTCAGTGTGCTAAGTTTAATGAGTCATCAAGCTGAGACAGTCTGATTAATTTACTCAAATAAGCACATTTGACAGAGAAGGTCAAAGGGTCATCAGTTTCCAAGATTTTTGCATGCACTGCCATTTAGAAGGCTTCTTATCTTGAAAATTGATTTTATAGAACATTTTTTAAAGTATAACCATTTACATTTCATGAAATAGTTGGATTGTATGAAAAATGTTCCATCTAGATCTCTTTTGTGGGCCAATCTTCCAATAAGAGGAGAAAGAACAAAGTATGAAAAGGAGTCATCATCTGTTATCAGTTTCTTTATGGCATTTCTATTTTGCTTCAGCTATGTATTCTACACACATTATGGCCAGCTGCTTTGAAAATTAAGTTGACATCTCTTGGGAAATTTCAGCATTTCAAAATCAGATTCCATTTGGAAGCAAAACAAAGAATCAATGTCAACCTGTAAAAAAAACACTAGGAAACAAACAAATTTAAAATATTTTATGACTGAAAAGTCAGCCTCAGAAGAAAATGTTCCTGCGAATAAATATTAAATACAGTATCATTGTGATTTGTTCCCCCCCTAAGTATTGATGGAGATAGATCAGTATAAGGGTTAATGAAACCCTTTCTCTAGCTCTCTGGCTGGCTATCAGTGCATGGCAACTCAATACCCATATTCAGGCATTTAGCTGTAAAAACAGAGGTGCACACACAAAACCCATCTTCAGTGTCCCTGGACATGTAATCACACAAAGATCTAAAGAAGGCTTAAAACTCTTCCTATAATTAGGAACCCTGATGAGAGAATGTTCTCATTCATGGAAGGTTTTCTAAGCATATTCAATTAAACAACTTTAAAATTCTCTTCAGAACTTTGCACTAATCACACAAAGATCTAAGAGTGGCTGGCACAGCTGCTAGACAGGATGTTAGAGGGAGGGGACTTGCATGCAGATTCCTCCCCTCATCCCTAGATTACAACTCCCTTGTTAAGATGACCACTTAAACACATCTACCATCTTGCCCACATAAGAGTAAAGAAGTGCAAATTCCTTAATAGGGAGGGGTTGTACCCTTCTTTATTAAGTTGGAACAAACTACATGTGTTGTGGGAAATCCAGTGCAGTGACAGCTGGTGAAGTGATTTACCATGCAAGACTACCAACTGGCACTAAATGATGATTGCGTAATGAGGGGAATTCTCTTACTTTTAGTTGAGAACTACATCAGAACATTAGGCAAGTCCAGAAGCCAATGGATGACTATAAGTTTCTATTGGCGAAGATCAAATTTCAGAATCACAGAATCACAGAATCATAGAGTTGGAAGGGGCTTTGTAGGCCATCGAGTCCAACCCCCTGCTCACAGCAGGAAATCCACAGCTAGAGCATCTCCCGCAGATAGCTGTCCAGCCTCACCAAAGGCTTCTGAGGAAGCTTAGCAGTCATGGAATAAGAGGAGAGGTCCTCTTGTGGATAAGGAATTGGTTAAGAAGCAGAAAGCAGAGAGTAGGAATAAACGGACAGTTCTCCCAATGGAGGGCTGTAGAAAGTGGAGTCCCTCAAGGATCGGTATTGGGACCTGTACTTTTCAACTTGTTCATTAATGACCTAGAATTAGGAGTGAGCAGTGAAGTGGCCAAGTTTGCTGACGACACTAAATTGTTCAGGGTTGTGAAAACAAAAAGGGATTGCGAAGAGCTCCAAAAAGACCTCTCCAAACTGAGGGAATGGGCGGAAAAATGGCAAATGCAATTCAATATAAACAAGTGTAAAATTATGCATATTGGAGCAAAAAATCTTAATTTCACATATACGCTCATGGGGTCTGAACTGGCGGTGACCGACCAGGAGAGAGACCTCGGGGTTGTAGTGGACAGCACGATGAAAATGTCGACCCAGTGTGCGGCAGCTGTGAAAAAGGCAAATTCCATGCTAGCGATCATTAGGAAAGGTATTGAAAATAAAACAGCCGATATCATAATGCCGTTGTATAAATCTATGGTGCGGCCGCATTTGGAATACTGTGTACAGTTCTGGTCGCCTCATCTCAAAAAGGATATTCTAGAGTTGGAAAAGGTTCAGAAGAGGGCAACCAGAATGATCAAGGGGATGGAGCGACTCCCTTACGAGGAAAGGTTGCAGCATTTGGGGCTTTTTAGTTTAGAGAAAAGGCGGGTCAGAGGAGACATGATAGAAGTGTATAAAATTATGCATGGCATTGAGAAAGTGGATAGAGAAAAGTTCTTCTCCCTCTCTCATAATACTAGAACTCGTGGACATTCAAAGAAGCTGAATGTTGGAAGATTCAGGACAGACAAAAGAAAGTACTTCTTTACTCAGCGCATAGTTAAACTATGGAATTTACTCCCACAAGATGCAGTAATGGCCACCAGCTTGGATGGCTTTAAAAGAAGATTAGACAAATTCATGGAGGACAGGGCTATCAATGGCTACTAGCTGTGATGGCTGTGCTCTGCCACCCTAGTCAGAGGCAGCATGCTTCTGAAAACCAGTTGCCGGAAGCCTCAGGAGGGGAGAGTGTTCTTGCACTCGGGTCCTGCTTGCGGGCTTCCCCCAGGCACCTGGTTGGCCACTGTGAGAACAGGATGGTGGACTAGATGGGCCACTGGCCTGATCCAGCAGGCTCTTCTTATGTTCTTATGTTATGTTCTCTGCTTGAAGACATCCAGCGAAGGGGATCCCACCACCTCCCTAGGCAGTCGGTTCCATTGCCAAACTGCCCTTACTGTCAAGAAGTTCCTTCTAATGTCCAATCTGAATCTACGCTCCTGCAACTTAAAACCATTAGACCTAGTCCTACCCTCTGGGGCAGCAGAGAACAAATCTGTACCCTCCTCTATGTGACAGCCCTTCAGGTACTTAAAGAGTGCAATCATGTCACCCCTCAGCCTTCTCTTCACCAGACTGAACATGCCAAGTTCCTTCAACCTTTCCTCATATGACTTGTTCTCCATACCGGCTATCATCCTCGTCGCCCTCTTCTGAACCCGCTCTAACTTGTCTATATCTTTCTTAAAATGAGGCGCCCAGAACTGAACGCAGTATTCCAGATGAGGCCTGACTAATGCAGAATATAGTGGGACTATTACTTCCCTCGACCTGGAAACTATAGCTCTGTTTATGCAGCCCAAAACCATGTTTGCCTTTTTTGCCGCAGCATCACACTGCTGGGTCATGTTCAACTTGCGATCCACTACAATTCCAAGGTCCTTCTCACACGCACTACTGCTAAGCCGGGTATTTCCCATCCTGTACCTGTGCATTTTGTTTTTGTGGCCTAAATGCAAAATCTTGCATTTGTCTTTATTTAATTTATTGAATTTCATTTTATTAATTTCAGCCCAATTTTCTAGTCTATCCAGGTCCCTTTGGATTTTATTCCTGTCTTCCATTGTGTTAGCTATCCCTCCCAGTTTCGTATCATCCACAAACTTCATAAGGCTTCCCTCCACCCTGTCATCTAAGTCATTGATAAAAATGTTGAAGAGTATCAGCCCCAGGACAGAACCCTGTGGCACTCCATTCGAAACCTCCTTCCAGTCCGAAGCAGAGCCACTGACGACCACTCTTTGAGTACAGTTTTCCAACCAGTTGTGAATTCCCTCTAGTCTGCATTTGACCAGTTTGCTAATCAAAATGTCGTGGGGGACTTTGTCAAACGCTTTGCTGAAATCTAGATAGATGACATCTACAGCATTTCCACCATCTACTAGGCTAGTGACCCGATCAAAAAAAGAGATGAGATTAGTTTGACAGGATTTTTTCTTGACGAACCCATGCTGGCTCCTACTAATCACAGTAGTTGTGGTCCCAAACATCTGGGGCACAAGGTTGGGGAAGCCTATTTCTTAAGCATACCTATTATATCTCATTAGGATACCCCTATAGGTCATGTGGCATGCTGAGATTCATCTACAATAGGCTTCCCCAACCTTGTGCCCCAGATGCTTGGGACCACAGCTCCCATCAGTCCCAGCTACCATAACCAAAGGTTTTCAATACTGTTGATTATATTTTTATTATTATTATTATTTGTAATCTTGTTGAAAGATTCAGGACAGACCAAAGAAAGCACTTCTTCACACAGCACATAGTTAAACTAAGACACCAGCTTGGATGGCTTTAGAAAGAGAGTTAGAAAAATTCATGGAGGATAAGGCTGTCAGTGACTCCTAGCCCTGATGGATATGTTCTGCCTCCACTGTTGAAGGCAGTATGCTTCTGAATACCAGTTGCTGGAAACTGCAGGAGGGGAGAGTGCTCTTGCACTGAGGTCCTGCTTGTGGGCTTCTCATAGGCATCTGGTTGGCCACTGGCCTGCTCCAGCAGGCGCTCCATATGTTCTTATTCATTCCAGATGCCAACATTTAATATGTGCTGCTGTGGATAAGTAGCATTGAGAGAAAACAGGTTTGAGGTTATCAGTGAGCCCATGGGAAGAAAAAAAATGAAATAACAGGACCTGGAAGCTGATTCACAATTAATCAGTAGTGCGCCTGAAGTGCAAAACTACTTTAAATCTGCATCATATTGTGTATTTGTTTTTAAAGCAGTTGTTCATCTGAAGTGCATAATTTAAATCTGCATCATACTGCATATTTTGTTGTACTAGGCAATAAGAAGCAATCATATAATGTAGGTGATAAAGGTTGTTTTTGGATATACTGTCTGTCTCATAAATGAGTTCACACAATGTCTAGTACAAGAGATTAGCATACCTGCACAATGGATCGCACTTTGAACAACAAGACACTTGAAAAGTGCAATTTAGAAGGTCAAGGAAAACTAAAACCACATTTAATGATGAAAGAGTGTTAAGGGGGAAAAGTGAAGACAGTCTAATCAGCAGCTAGTTCATATGGTTCAAAGCAATTTTAATAATGATCCGTTATTAAAATATCTGTTTTAATAAACTAGACCACTATTTAGCTATATAATGCATCTGTATATTTAGAAAAGACAATGTAAACATAGGAGAAACTTGCTGGGCAATCAATAAATTTGCTCAAGGTAAATTTAGCAATGATCCCTAGCCTAAAAGCTCATTTTAGCAAACTAAAATTATTTGCCTATCTTATGCTTCTGTCTAGCTGAACAAGAGCATGGCAAAGACACAGAAAAGGTGCATATGTGCGAGTGATTTACACACATGCATGCGAGTGCACACACGCACAAGTTCTATGTTTTGTAGTATGACCCTGAGATCATACATAAGGCTACATTCCTAGTTTCTATGTATATATAAAACAGGCAAGTGGGGATGAGTACACTAAGTTGTGTCCCACCCTGACACACCATTACCGGCTTTCTCCTCTGAAGTGGAGGTCTTCCAGTATGCATTTTCGGTCCTTAGAAGATTGGGGTTCTAAATTCTGTAGGAAGCCTCCATATATCTGCAACATTGCTCATTTGGTGTATATGTGAAATTTTGTGTCCACTCTTGGAAGAGATGGAGCATGCCGTGGATGGATTCATGCATTGCCTCCTTCCCATTGGTAGACCTGTGGACTAGCCCAATCTGCCTTTGGGAGGCCTACTGGTAGACCTTGTGTCCAGATGAGATTTTGCCTCCTAATCTGGCCACCTCT
Source organism: Rhineura floridana (assembly GCF_030035675.1). Lineage (NCBI taxonomy): Eukaryota > Metazoa > Chordata > Lepidosauria > Squamata > Rhineuridae > Rhineura > Rhineura floridana. Next base: position 168,775,444 of record NC_084482.1, on the reverse strand, counting down.
ACCTTTCATTACTCTGGAGTCCTGGTCTACTTCCACTGGTAAATCTAACAACTGGTTGAGAATCTGCCTGTTAGGAACATCACATCTGTGCTAATTCTGGCAGACCTGTACAAACAAGAATTTGGCATAAGGCTTTCTCCCAAAGAAATAGGTCATAAATGACAGGGCCATTGGATGGTTGAATGACAGGGAGACAAAGTGGGAATTGAATGAGGTATGAGCATGGTGAATTGTTGTATACCGCCCAGAGAGCTTTGGCTATGGGGAGGTATATAAATGCAATAAATAATAAATAATAATGGATTATCACCAGGCCACTGATGAGCAGTCAGGAATTTAACAAACTACTGGGAATGTTTTCCATGATTACCCAAATTCTCTTCCTTGCCTTTGAAAGGTGACACTCTACAGCTAGTGTGATGAGCAGAGTCTCAGCTTGGAGATAGTTTGAATTTAGTCATAGACAGAGGCAGAGAGTTTTAGCTGGAGTCGACTAGAAGTGAAGCATCCTTGGTGGTGAATTGCTCTTTGGGAATCTAACATAGGATTATTGGTTAGAGTATCCATTACTTACAATATACTCTGATTGTATGTAATTCCCTCTGTTTCTGATATTCAGAAATGAGTGCTACTGCAGGATTGGGAGAAGCCCAAGGTTTACAGAAGTATGGGGGGGGGAAGTGAGGAAGAGGGGGGGAAGTGAGGAAGAGGGGGGGGAAGCGAGGAAGAGGGCATAGCATGATCAGGGGCCACGGAATGTGGTGGTGGTGGGACAGAAAACTGGGTGGGTGGGAAGGAGGAAGAATGGAATGGAGTGTGCTGGAGGAAAGAGCTGAATAGGAATACTTCACACTGCTACATTTTGTTGCAGGCCTCATCATGATGTAGAAGCTGCCAAAGGGAGTAGGGTGAAATCCCCTCCTCCATGTGCGAATACTCTCACTGGATATGTGTTTGGGTGTGATGGCTTTTGGGGATGGGAGTACAGCAGAGATTGGACGTGGAAGAGCTATGGTTTGTTCTCCAGCTCATTCTGAGGCAAGCTGTAGGAGGTCTCCAAAATTCTTAGCAAAGCCTGGTTCAGGAGAACTTCTCTGACTATGACAAAGTCACAAAAGCAGCCATTTAGGAATGACTGCTTTATTTGCCTATTTACATGCAGGGTAAGGTGGCAGTTTTTCATCAGAGCTACAGTTTCTGTGGGGAGCGAGATTTATCTTCTGACTTTGAGAATGATTTCATCATGGACTTCCGGGAAGGGTGACTTAGCCTGTGCCTGCTTTTGAGACGGGCTCCTGCCTCAAAAGAAGCTTATTCAGATATATCAGTCAGTTTTTTCTTTTTTTTTTTGACTGATTAAACTTCTCCCGGGTAGGGAGAAACGAAGAGATTAACCTCAAAGCCTATTTTTGTTGGGACGACCAGATCTCATTAATTTATGGGACGAGGTCCAGCCGACGATTTATGGGACGGATTTTCAACAGCAAGCTCTATCTGTTAAAGCGAACGTTCATCTTATCTTCTAAGAGAGAACGCACTAACAGGCAAGCACCCTTCTTTCTATATTTTTCTTTTACTTGACTTAAATTGTTGCTGTTTAAAAGAGATTTGCCAGATTGATCAGTTTTTGACATCTCACTGGGGAGCCATAACTTCTCTCTGCTACGCACTAATTAATAGCTTATCTCTGTTTTTGTTGCAAAAAGCTGTCCTGGATTTGCATTCTAAAGATATACACAGAAGAGGGATTTCTATTCCAGATTTTTATTTTGAAAAATATTATACTGTTTTGAGACTACTCTCTTTTTGGTCTATTTTATTTTGACGAATCTGTTTCTTGACGATTGCCATTAATTGTTTCGATCCTGGGAACTGCATTTTGTTTACTTAACTATTGGAGAGATAAGGCTGTCTGCTCTGTTTATACTGTGATGTCACCAAGTTTGGAGAATTAACCCAATTGTTGCTGAAATAAGAAGTGGTTTTCCTATATTTTTCTTTTAAAATGGCAATTAAGAAAGTGGCTGAAAATCTGGAAATAACTATGTTTCATAAAATAATGGATGAGATTGAGATAATGAAAATTGAATTGAGTAAAATGAAGCAGGAGATTAAAGATATAAGGGTCCCTGTGAGAGAGGTGACCCTGGAAGGGGTCCCTGTGAGAGAGGAGACCCCGGAGATTGGAACAGGGGTCCCTGTGAGAGAGGAGACCCTGGAGACTGGAATAGGGGTCCCTGTGAGAGAGGAGATCCCGGAGATTGGAACCAACGTGGAACAGGAACAAGATTTGGAGTTTATGGACTTTAGAAATAAAATCTATTGTTTGGAACTCAATGTTATCTCTGAAGAAATGAATGAAGATTCTAGAGATAAAGTTATCAATGGCATGGATAATCTTCTGGACTGGAATGATGTGATGGAGCCCAATATAGAGAAAATTTATGGAATTAACTGCAGCCATGTGACAATGGAAAAACTTTTAAGAGATGACCCAGTGTATTTTGAAAAAAAGAACAGAGATATGATTTTACAGCAGTATTTCAGCAACCTATTCAGAATGGATGGCAAGAAAATATTTGGGATAGAGGTAATTCCCATCAGACTCTTACTATATGACTATGGCTTTGACAGCAAGATTATTATGGAATACTGATAATGGAAGATTGGATATTGAAATTACTGGACTTAACAAGACTACTGAAGATGGAAGATGGAAAATGGAACTAATAGAGATAATAGAACAATGGCTACTGAAATTATTGAACCTAACAGATTCTGATGTGATGGATTAATTGAAATGTTTATTTTGACTATGGTTATGACAATAAGATTATCATAATTAGTAATGAGATGGATTAATCGATATGCTTATCTGGGAAAAAAAAAATTGATAGATATATTTCTTAAAGAATTGAAACCTCTCTTTGACTTTTTGTGGAAAGAATAAAGTAATGTTTATGAGATTTGATGATTAAGTAAGATAACTACTGGAGGAAAGTGATTTTATAATATGACTTAAGAGACAGGATTGTTATATATTATAGACTTATAACTGATTTGATCTTTGACAAATGGGAAGTCAATATTTTACTCTTTATTTTTTATTTTTGTTTTTTTTTCTTTTTTTCTTTTTGTTTAACTATTTTTGATTTTGTTTTTTGTCTTTGAATGTTTTATGATTTTGTCTTGTATGTTTTATGAAAATCTGAATAAAAATTATTGAAAAAAAAAAAAAGAGAATGATTTCATCATTTGGAACTTCTTTAAAATATATTCAGCTGAGTACTGCAGAACTAATATCTGCGGCTGTGATTTCAGACCATGTCACCTGGGAAGTAGCTGAGTGTGAATTCAAACAAACAAACACCCTTTCACCCTTCTTTTGTCCACACAGTTCTGTAACCCTGGACAGTCTTCCACTTTTAATATGAATGTAGGTGGGAGGGGTGACCTCTAAAAAAAAAGATTGCGCTTACTCTCTGCTTATTTTGCAAAAAGCTAGGACAAAACCATTTTTCTCCTTCCATTTGCCAGCACTATTGAAATTGAGGGCATTAGGTGCTTCCCTGGCAATAAAATCAGGTATTGATGATCTCAGGTTGTTTATCTTAAGTGTAGCATTTAATCATTTTTAAGGCTGTTATCACATTTTCAAAAATCCATTTGCAAAATCGGCTTTCTCCATCATTTTCTGCAGCTAAGATCCAGACAGGCATCTTCACTGCACCCATGCATGCTTGACTTGTTTCTTAGAAAATGCCCCTTTCCTACCCCCAATGTCTTTTTTAAATATTTGAGTTTAAAAAGAAGAAAATAAAAAATTAATAAAACCTTCTCTATCAGATTTCTAACAATACAATCCTATACGTGCTTTCTCAAAGGTAAGCCCAACTTCAAGGTAAGTATGTATAGGATTACCACCAAAGTGTGTTTCATGACAATATTTCTACATTTCAAAAACTATTTGACATGCAAAGCTTTTCACCAAATGTAAACATTTGCCATAGGATGTGATAGGTCAGCTCTTCCCTAACCCATGGTCCCTAACCCATTCATTTGTTAATTAATTAAATGTTTTACAATTTGCATAGGAATTGTGGCATTGTAGTCCTGTCATATAGAGAACAATAAACCAGGTCTCTCCAGTCTCCTTCAGGTGAGCTTGTGTTGGTCCCTAAACACTGATGCAAACATGTAAACCAGGGAAACATAGTTTTCCTGGCTCCCAATAGCCCCGTAGCAGGGAAGGCCAGGGCCACTAAGAGGGGGCAGCAAACCTGGACTTAATCTTAAGTGGCACCCAGGACCTGGTGTGAGATGCAAGTATCAAACCAATTGGGAGCAGTGACCATTAAATTAAACATACTTGTAAGTGCCCAACATCCAACATGGTCTCATTTGATTTCAAAAGAGGGAACTTCCCAGAAATGAGGTGATTGGTAAAAAGAAAGCTGAAAAGCAAAGTCAAAGAGGGTCAAATCACTCCAAAATGCTTGGGAGTTGTTTAAAAAGCACACTATTAGAAGCTCAGCTGGAGAGTATACTGCAGATCAGGAAAGGTACTACGAGGACCAAGAGGATGCCAGTGTGGTTAATGAGCAAAGTCAAAGATGCTGTTATTCATTTATTCAGTAATTCAGTAAAGTATTTATAAGCCACACTTCTCATAAAGGTATATCAAGGTGGCTTGCAACAAGAAGACAAGAAGGGGTCCTTAAAAAAATGGAAGTCTTGTCAGAATGAGGAGAATAAAAAGGAACACAAATTTTAGCAAAATAAAAAAATGCTTAAAAAAATTGAGGAGCACATTGCTAAAAACTTAAATACCACTACCAACTAAAATATTTACATACATTCAAAGCAGGAGACCCTCTAGAGGGGCAATTGGACCTTTGGATGACCAGGGAGTCAAACGTGTGCTAATGAAGGATAAGGATTTTATAGAGAACCTAAATGATTTATTTACATCTGTCTTCACAGTGAAGAATATAAGATAGATCCCTATGCCTAAACTAGCTTTTTCAGGAAGGTAGTCTGAGAAACTGAGGCAAATAGTGGCGTCAAGAGACGAAGTTCTAGTCTTAATAGATAAAATAAAAACAGACAAAATGCCAGATCTGGATGGCATCCAACCAAAAGTTCTCAAAGAACTTAAATGTGAAATTGCTGATCTAACAAAAATAGATCAGCCTCTATACCTGAGGAACAGAGAGTGACCAATGCAACATCAATCTTTTAAAAGGGATCCAGGGAGGATCCCAGGAATTACAGGCTGGGTAGCTAATGTCTGTCCTGGGAAAACTGGTGAAAAGTATTGTTTAAGATAAAATAACCAAGCATATAGAAGAACGAGCCTTGCTGAAGCAGAACCAGTATGGCCAGAGTTAGTCCTGACTCACTAACCTATTAGAGTTCTTTGAGAGTGTCAACAAGCATATAGAGAGAGGTGCTCCAGTTGACATAGTGTACTTGGACTTTCAAAAATCGTTCAACAAGGTACCTGACAAGACTATTGCGTAAGTTTGACAAGGTACCTGACAAAACCAGAGCTTGGAAGTAACTCGTTATTTTTAACGAGTTACTTGTAATTCATTACAATTTTAAATAACGAGTGGGTAATTCCATTACATTTGGCAAGTAACGGAACGACTAGTAATTTCCCTACTTTTCAGCTGCAACTTTAATGTTTCCACGTTAGGTTGGACATTACTTGGGGGCGGGAACAAGGGGAAGTCAGCTCCTGGCTGTGATTGGTTAACACAAGACATGTGCCTCACACTGATTGGACCTCTGCGCAGACTGTCTCTTCCCTCATGATCTGTGTTAGGAGGCACAAGGGAAGAGGTGAATAGGCAGGGCCTGCTAGCGTCTGAGAGGAAAAAATGGATGCCGGAGGAAAAAGCCAGGGCAAGGACAACTGAGGAGAAGGCAGCAGCAGAATGGCGAAGAGCTGTGGAGGTGAGTGATGATGATTTGTGTGTGTGTGTGTGTGTGCCCCCCCGCAGCCCCTTCTGCCCCCCATGGCCCCTTCTGCCCCCCCACTGCCTCTCCTTGCCTCGTTGCCACCCCCTCCATCAATCACAAGGCACTTCTGAAACTTTGGCCTACTCAGAGCTTGGAAAAGTTACTTTTTTGAACTACAACTCCCATCAGCCCTAGGCAACATGGCCACTGGATTAGGCTGATGGGAGCTGTAGTTCAAAAAAGTAACTTTTACAAGCTCTGCCTACTTCTCTTCCTTCCCCCCCTTTTTGAACTCTCCCCCTTGTTCCCATGCATACTGTGCTGTATTTATCCAGACAGAGCACTCCTGCCTTTTAAAATGCCGGCTAGCTTTTTATTGTATATTTATTTGAACTTTTATTTGTATTTTTGTCCTGTTTAATCACAAGACTGAATTGTATGTGGGACAAAAACTGTCTCAGTAATAATAATAATAATAAATCATTAGGCGTATAATAAATGGCTTAAGGCTGATTTTTTTGTTCTTGGCAGAGATGAGGTGAGAAGTAGGGTCCTTGCAGCTCCTCCTCTCAGTCCCCCTGCTCTCAAACTCATGTTCCGTGAGAAAGAGAGAGATTCCCAGTCCCAGAGAGAGATAGACTGTTGACAATCTCTGCTAATATCTATACAAATGTACATAACATGCATCACCTGAACTCACATGATCTAGAGTTACCTTAGATCTTGCAAGATTTGCAAATGAGAAGCAATAGGGTTTTATATTAGTTCTGATTGTCTATTGGGCTATCATAGGTTACATGTTTTTTTCATTTTCTATGGCAAAACCTCCAACTTCAGTGGAATTTATGTGATGTGTTCTAATCATTTGAATTTGGCTAATGAATGCTTTATTCTTTCACCAGTAGTAGTACTAAAATATTAATAAAAAAGAAAAGGGAAAGAAAAAATACTTTACATACATCATTCAGCTGTATTGCTAATTATAGATATAGATATAAAAGATAAATGGCATTTTGTCAAAAGTATTTTTGTCTACATTTTATACCTCATCCTTGGTTTTCCAAGCTTGGCATGGAATGCTTCTCATACAGAATTAATTTGAAATGCTGCATATTTATTATCATCATCATCATATTCAAAATAAAAAATATATGTACCACCTTCAAGTTGATTCCAACTTATGGTGACCCTATGAATAGGGTTTTCATGAGGCTGAGAGGCAGTGACTGGCCCAAGGTCACCCAGTGAGCTTCATGGCTATGTGGGGATTTGAACCCTAGTCTCATTTTGTTCTCACAACAACCCTGTGAGATAGTAGGTTAGACTGGCCCAGGCAGGGTTATTCAGTGAGCAAAAATGATGCAAATAGGATCTCTTTTAATTGTGCTATCGACCTGCTTACTTCCACTCTGACTGGGGGATCTTGCAGCATGGGGAAGAGATGGGGGCACATCACAGCTAAAGTTCACCCATATAGGAGCATTATCTCTTGTTTATTACAGAGACGCCTGTTGCAGGTTTTGCTGCTGAGAGCAGCAGTCAGTTAGTGCGGCCACTTGAGTCACAGCTTGTTGATCCTGAGGAGGCAAAACTAGAAAGTGAGGTTCAGAAAGAAGGCCCTGTGCATGAGAAGGAGGAGGGCATGAAGCAGTGCCAGTTGCCCACAGCCACATCTGCAGAACAGCAAGTACCATGGTTTGGCTTTGAGAAAGCTTGTACATTTGTGAGCCAGAGTGGGAAAAATGTTGTTGTACGATGCAATTACTGCCTTCCAAGGATCAAAAATCTGAGATCAGCTGTTTCCTCCTCATCCAATGTGAAGAAACATTTTGAGGTAAGCCTTTGTCATGCTGGTCCTCCAAGAGTGTCCATTGTCTATTTATGTTTAAATTGTGAAGTTCCTCTTCCATTTTTTCTTGGATTCATGCTTTGTTCTTCTTCCTCAGAGGGCACACCCTGAGAAGCTGAGAGCAATTGAAGAAGCAATAAAGGCAAGGAGACGTGGCCTTCCTGAACCAATGCATGACACCCCTCCTCCCAAAATGCTGAAGCAGCAGTGGACAACCCTTGAGAGGTGGGGATCTGGCAGGGAGCCTGTCACCCAGAGCAATCTCGACAGGAGAATCATTGATTTCATTGTAGAGGAGACATTACCACTTCAGACTGTGGACAAACCATCATTCATTAATCTGGTTCGCATTGGACTCCCCAAAGATCTCACCATCATATGTGCCAAGACTCTGAGAGACAGAATTGAGAAGAGAGCATGCCACATGAGAGAAACTCTTGCAAACCGAATGGGTGCTGTGGCATATATAGCAACCACTGCAGATTGTTGGACCAATGGCAAGAAGAGTTACTTTGGGGTAACAGCCCACTGTATCAACCCAACTACCCTGAAACGTGAGGTCGGGGCCTTGGCTTGTAAGCGTCTGAAGGGGCGCCATACATACGATGTCCTTTCAAAAGCACTGCATGATGTACATGTGCAGTACAGGATCCACAACAAAGTTATGTGCACTACTACAGACAATGGCTCCAACTTTGTGAAAGCGTTCAGAGTTTTCATGGCCAAAGAACCAGTGGAAGCTGCAGGCACCAGTGACGATGATGGTGATAACCAGGAGGAGGAGGAGGCTGAGGTGGAGTTTGTGCCTATCTGTGAGATCCTGGACACAGGACCTGAGGCAGAGGAAGAAGCTGCAGACTCAGGAGAAGATTTTGTTTTACCACCACACCAGAGATGTGCTAGCCACACCCTCAACCTTGTGGCAACACAAGACATAGAGGCCATGCTTTCTGACTCCTCCAAAAGTAGTCTTCTTGGTCCTTTCAAGAAACAGTTTCGTTCCTTGATGGGAAAGTGCAGCAAGTTGTGGTCCAAGCAAAACCAGTCAGCCCAGATTGCTGAGTATATCCGTGCGCAATGTGGTGTGTATCTGAAGGTACCGAATAAGACCAGGTGGAATTCCACCTTTGATGCGTTGAAGCAACTACATGAGCTTCTGTCAACTGTGCCACTAAAAATGCATGCCATAATGGACCGCTGCTCCTTGTCCAGGATCACAGCTGCTGAGATTGAAGTGGTACAGGAATATACAGAGATTATGCAGCCACTAGCCCAGTCCCTAGATATCCTGCAACGGGAGAACGGCATGTTCATGGGGTATTTGCTACCAACGCTCTGCAATCTGGACCGCAAGTTAGAAGGACTGGAAAACCTGAGAGGTACACATACTGTTTTCAGCTGCTGAGAGGTGTGCGCGAAGCCCAAAGAAAGCGGTTTGGAGCTATCTGGGAGGACAAGAGGCTTCTTCTGGCAGCCTGCCTACACCCTTGCTTCAAACTAGATTGGCTGGAATCGTGTCAGGCCACCACCCACACCAACAAGTAAGAACATTAGGGAAGCCCTTTGGGTGGATTACTCCAAGGGAAATGATGTCTCAAGGGAGGCATCAGAGGGCTTAAGGTGGTAGGCAGGGGCTGGGCCTTTTCTTCCCGGGGCTCCTCATCACAACCTTGGGTTGCTGCAGGTAATCCTTAAGGGTCTGCTGTGCTGCCCCATGAGTGTGGTGACTTGGTCACCTTCCTACCTTCCATGTCATCATCCACAGGCTCAGGCTGGACCCTGAACCAGGGGACATGACAAGCATCAGGAAATGAAGAGCAGCTGATGGTTTCCTAACATATATGTGTTAACATATCCTCTCTCTTTCTTAGATACACAATGGAAGCCTTGTTGAAAGCTGAAATAAAGATGGGTGTACTTAATGAGGACAGTGATCAGTCTTCAGATAAAGACCAGGAAGGAGATGACTTAGAAGATGACTTCTTTAACTTTCTGCCCCAGGACAAGAAGTCAGCAGTGGACACTGCTGAGGAGGAACTGGTGAGGGACCTGAGGTCTCCCAGCAGGAAAGTGTCATCACTCCATGGCTTTCCACATGTGCTGCGGTGTTTTTTGCAGCACAACACAGGCATGCCTTCAAGCGCCGCAGTAGAACACCTGTTCAGTACTGGTGGCAACGTAATGACTGTAAAAAGACATTCCTTGTCTGACATGCTCTTTGAGCATCTTGTTCTTTTGAGACATAACAGAAACATATTATAAAAGCATTTCAAGTGTAAAATTTGATTTCAAGTGTTGGGGTATCTTCATTGCTTGGGGGGATGTGAGATTCTGTTATGCCATTATGTTAATCTTATGGATAATTTTTTTTATTCTACTACCCCCTGTGTGTGTGTGTTTATTTTTAATATTGTTTTAGGCTTCTTAGATGTGCAGCAGCCAAGGCCAGCACCTTGTAGGAGTTTTTTTTACTACTTTTTGGGCCAAGTAATTGTAACTGTAATTTATTACTTTTTAAAAGTAATCTTCCAAGCTCTGGACAAGACTACTGAGTAAGCTTAGTAGTCATGGAAAAAGAAGAGAGGTCCTCTTGTGGATCACCCAAGGATTGGTATTGGGACCTGTGCTTTTTAACTTGTTCATAAATGATCTAGAGTTAGGGGTGAGCAGTGAGGTGGTCATATTTGCTGATGATACTAAATTGTTCAGGGTTGCTAAAACAAAAAGGGATTGCGAATAGCTCCAAAAAGACCTCTCTAACGGAGTGAATGGGCAGTAAAATGGCAAATGTAGTTCAATGTAAACAAGTGTAAAGTTATGCATATTGGAGCAAAAAATCTTTTTCACATATAAGCACATGGGACCTGAACTGGCGATGACTGACCAGGAATGAGACCTTGGGATCATAGCAGCTTGGTGAAGATGTCAACCCAGTGTGTAGCACAGTGTTTCTCAACCGGTGTGCCTCCAGATGTTGTTGGACCACAATTCCCATCTTTCCTGACCACTGGCAATGCTGGCTGAGGCTGATGGGAGTTGTGGTCCAACAACATCTGGAGGCACACCGGTTGAGAAACACTGGTGTAGCAGCTGTGAAAAAGGCAAATTCCATGCTAGGAAACGTTAGGAAAAGTATTGAAAAAAACTTCCAATATCATAATGTTGTTATACAAATCTATGATGCATGATTTGAAATACTGTGTACAGTTCTGGTCACATCACCTCAAAAAGGATATTGTAGAGTTGGAAAAGATTCACAAATTAGACAAAATCATGGAGGATAAAGCTATCAGTGGCTACTAGCCATGATGGCTATGCTCTGCCTCCATAGTAGGAGTCTGTACGCTTCTGAATACCAATTGTTGGAAACCATAGGGGTGGAGTGCTCTTGTGCTCAGGTTCTGTCTGAAGGCTTCTCATGGGCATCTGATTGGCCACTGTGAGAACAGGATGCTGGACTAGATGGGGTACTGGCCTGGTCCAGCAGGTTCTTATGAACCATGGGGAATGTTGTTTATCTGGCTCCAATAGCCCATATGGGGATGTCAGAAGCTATGTGAACTACATTCCCCCTGCTCATTACTATGAACCATGGGAAATGTTCCTAATGCCCTTTATAGGGATGTCAGAAATAGTGAGAACTACATTGTTTTCAAGTAGCCCTGAATAGTCACGTATGCTTGAAGTAGCATCTACCTAACTGAGGTTCAGCTGTGAGCCCTCCTTGCTGCAGATGAGTAAGTCTAAGATGAGGAAAGGTGAAGGCTGGCTGGCAGTAAAGAGCATTTCAAGACGTTCAGACACTAAAGAAGTTTTATTTCAATTTGAAATAGGCTCAGCAGATTTGCTTCTCTCTCTCCTCCTCCCCGCAACCCCCCCCGATTTGATCATTTATAAAAGTTCAGATAAAATAATCAGAGTTTAAATATCCAGGATATATATGAGAGGACTAGAAGTTCCCAACTCATGACATGCATGTAGCAGGGTCTGAGGCTCCACAGGCTTTCATACTATGAATCCAGGGCAGTAGTGTCATGGCAAATGCAGAAGTGCAGGGTCTCTTCATGTTAGTGACAGCCATGCCCCCTCCCTGCTTGAAGCATGTTAGAAGACCCTTCCACACTGATTGTTTTGCAGGCTGCTGGAGACATAGGGACCCTGCTAGGACCCTGTTCCCAAAAAAGTAAAGGATGACTACACCCCGATCCAGGGTCACACACAGGGATGGAGGAGGAATCCATTTTAAAATAATTTATGCATGGAATTTGATGGGTTTGATCTGACTGAGCTTTGCTTGCATCAGACCACCTCTTGTATCAAGCACTTGCATATGTCTGACCCACTCATGCATTGTCATTTTTTGTAAAAATTAACACCCTAATTATACACAAAATTATACATAAACATATATGCCAATACATATTTATTATATGCATAATACATAAAAAAGAATCAAGCTCCATGTTTTACTATATTTCTGCTGCATAATTTTATAATTCTAAGTGGAGATTTTTATCCCAGTTGTTATCTCTATTGGATTTGAATTAGTTTTATATATACATGAGGTGTTTTTGATTTCTTTGTTCTTATATAGAGAATTGTTTTTTATATATACAGTTGTTCTATATAAATTTTTATTGCACTGTAAATAGCTTCGGGATGCCTCATGGGAGCAATGATAAATGAAAGCATTAATCAATTATATTAATGTGTATGTATTTTTATACAGTTTGTTCATTGTTGTATGTTTCTGTTTATATATATATATTGGGTTCACTCACAAAAATTAAAACATAGGGATGTTTTAACTGAGGGCCAAATGATGCATTATGTGGGAAATCTATGACTGAATATCTAGATGTGGGTTTTCAGCTCTTTTCCTAATAGAAGTTAAAGTTTAAAGTTGATTTTAATTTTGGGATGAGAAGAATTAGAAGGGATTTGCTATGTGAGTATATTATTCCTTCTGATTATAAGGTAGACCTGTCTGTAGTGAAGGAGCCCTAACTATCTCCCTTTCCCCTATCATCTTCCTTAAGCTAGTTTTAGTCTTGCAAAACTGCTCCCTCCCTCCAAACCCTGGGATTAGAGAGTCCTAGTAAAATATTTCCCTCTAATTATAGGCTTGACCTGCCAATCACAACAGAGCTCTTTCTCAATACCCTTTCCCCACTTTGGTGCTTGCTCTCATTTCCTCTATCAACTCACTGGCATTATGGCATTATGTTAAGCTTAGAGATGTTACTTTCACTTTCAGCAAACATGAATCTACAACATTTTTTAAATGTCTGAATTGCTGAGGTACCATGAAGCGATTCAAGGATCCCTGCTGCATTGTGTCATCTCATAAAGATCCCACTTTGCCACTTGCAAAAACCCAAAATACACCCAAAGCATTCCTCTTCATCTTGGGATTCATCCATACTCCCAGAATTAAGCTTGTGCACAGTATGCTTCTTTCAAAATTGAATAAACAGTCAGATTTCAAACATCTGTAATTAGTGGGCTTCTAGATACATAGGGTGGAACCCATTGTAGTGCTAACCCTCTCATCCCACTAGTGCAAGGGTTTTTGCTTAAGCAATGGACTGTTCTCTCGCTCTCTTTCCCCATGTACCTCCTGTTCTACAGGTTTACCCAAGCCTCTTGGGCAGATTTTGGGAGGGTATGGAGTGTACATGAGTGAAATAGAGGGGGAGAATTTTCTGTTACACAAGCAGAAATCCTTGTGCTGATGGAACACAGTAGCCCATAGTATAGTAATGAGGATATCAACATCAACAACACAACTCTACATTTCACACTTATAAGACATCATCTCATGCTAATATTCACAAAAGGCCCCACTGAAACTGCTCCATGAACTGTTCTCATAGGTAAATATATCAATGAAGACAGAGCTTCAAAGATTGCCACCTTTCCCAGCCTGCTTATTGTAATCTTCTCTGATAGAATGGAAACTGCAATCCTATCCATGCTTCCCTGGGTGTAAGTCTAAATGAACATGATAACGTTTATTTCTAAGTAGATATGTCTAGGATAGCACTGTGAGTATTGACTTTTATCAGCTTGTTTAGTGTCATTGTGCATCCTGGCTCTTGGTTCTTTCCTCTCCCTGAATGTATTAGTCACGTGGATGATTAATTTTGGAATAACTCACTGAATGTGGTGGTGTCACAGTCCTATGCAGTAATTTGTATAGGGTTAAATCACAAAGTTTGTCAGGGCCAGTGAGGACTATGTAAACCATTGATGAGAAACCTCTAACCCTCCAGATGTTGTTGGATTCTACTTCCCACCATCCATGACTTTTAGCCATGCTGCCTGGGGCTGATGGGAGTTGGAGTCCAACAACATCTGGAGGGCCACAGGTCCCTCATCCCTGATGTAAATGAATAAGCTTTTTAAAAAAAGGGTAACCAAAATGACCGAACAGGGAAATCGTTAGAAATGTATGTGGGAAATGGTGAGTGGTTTTCACTTAGCACTAGACCATATTTCTGTGACATACCTTTGTTTTATCATGAACCAATGAGATATCACAAGATGCTTTCTGTGGCTCCTCCATAGTCATTATTCTATTAAACAAAGTGTTAAGCAGTCAATAGTACTAATGCCACCTTAAAGAATAGGCATATCGTCTTCTGAGCATAGCATTCCAAGTAGGACCTACAGCACAATGTTGCAGGGTGGAGTGCTCCTTTTGAGTGTACTATTGAGCCAGCTCAGCCTTCTTAAGGGATGCTCTGTTTTACACACATACACCAGTTTCCATTTCTCCATCCCAACCGTCACTCAGTCTTCATGTTCAGTCTTCATAGGGTCATGTGGGGGAATTTTTAGCCCCCTTAGGGTTCCCCCTGCAAGATATTTTCTACTTCTGCAAACCTTGGGGTTCCTTGTAGCATGTTGATACTTCCTGCTGGTGTCCAGAAGCTGTATTGTGGGTACATGGCCATTAGAACTCAGCACCAGTGTTCCCTATTATTATACAGTTATGGGCCAGATTGCTTGTTTTTCCCCTCTATGCTCTCTAAATGTTGTTTTTAGTCGATAACAGAGTGAGAATGCACTGGGGTGTGTCATACTGATGGTTCACTCAGTCACTCTTTGTTGCCAATAAAAAGGAAAGATACGTAAACAGAACATTAACATTAATAGCATACATAAATATATGACATGAATAATTGAGACACACCTAATGTAGCAAAGCTTTAAAATTATAATGCAGTCATTTCTGAACCACATTAGAAGTGCGTGTCACCACATTACTTATAGATGGGATCCTTATAATTAATATAACTAGAGTGTAAGAGGAGTTATATTATTATTATTATTATTAATAATAATAATAATAATTTAATTTGTATCCCGCCCTTCCTCCCAGCAGGAGCCCATATAGCATATGTGATTATGAGTCTCAATAGCATATTTTCCAATAGCAGATTATTTTTCCCTGTAAAAGAAAAATGTAGTGTAGCCATATGTAGTGACTAGCTTTTTAAAAAAGAAAATCAGTTATTTGAACTGGACATAAATTATTTATCAGGACTAATGAAAGCCTTAATGAATGGTAAGACCTGCTGAGCTAAAGGGTTGCCCTGGATTTTGTCTGGTTGTCTCTTCCTCTTTGGTAAAGTCTGAGTCATTCTGTCAAGGGATTGGATTAATGGTGCTTTCGCTTGACTTTTATGAGCATGTGTCAATTTGAATTAGAACATTTCCATTATGAACTTTCTACCACTGCTGGGTTTGAAAGGTTCTGTGAAATACTGAAGGAAGAAAAAAGAAGATGACTACCTGCTATATTTGTAGCAACAAATACAAATTAAGATAATCTGTACCTTCCCAGGCTGATGCACACGTTGGAACTATCCAGTGGATTTTGCGCTTCCAGTGGATTCGTATTTCAGCACAATACTTGGCTTAAAATATATAAAATTATGTTTTAAAGGGTATATTTTGAGAGAAAACACATTACTGTGCATTTAAGTGTGGATTTTGTGCCAACTCTTGTTTGTTTGTTTCTTAGTGAACAACCTCAGATTGATGTGGCAACAAGATGAAATGAACATGGGTCAACACACGAAAAAATGACACAGACTGGAAATTCATCAATCCCTAATTCCTATTTTTATGGGTAATCACAGTATTGCATTCTTAAACAGGGGTAGCTAACATGGTGCCAGATACTGTTGGGCTGCAACTCCCATCATTCCTGAACATTGGCAACGCTGGCTGGGGCTGATTGGGCTTGTAGTCCAATAACATCTCGAGGGTACCATGTTGGTTGATTAACTGTAGATCCTGCTTTCCAGATAGGTGAGTATGGTTACTATACATATACTGTATATATGGGGGAACAGCAGCAGCAGTGGGAGACTGGAGAAGACCTGGCCTGGGAGTAAGTACTTGAGCATCTGGGTGCTTGCTTGCTTGCTCCTCTGGGTTGCTGTTTCTTGAGACAGTTGAAGTTCCTGGTAAGTGCTGCAAGGACTGGGACTCCCTGCCTGACCCTGAATCCATAAATTTAACCAATCTAGAGGAGATTGGTAGTGGGGAGGGCATATGGAACATGTGTAATTCCTGTGCAAGGTGAGAGACTGTGCAGTGAACTAAATGATAGGAGAAAGTCACCAGATGCCTTCAGAGTCAGAGACTGCAACTGGCAGAAGGCTGGCCCTCCCTGGGTGTGAGACAGAGGGGGAGTAGATGTATCCTGTGGGAAAGATATTGAGTGGTTCTGACTGTTCCCAATTCTCTCAGAGGCCTACTGGGATAACTGGTTCAGGTAGGTTTTGTTGGTGGGCTTTTGTTGGGTCCATATCAGGTGTTTAGGAGGAGTCTTACTAAGGAGGAGTCTTAGTAAGGAGGAGCATGGGTGATGCCACCCCAATTTCAGTGTTCATGGGTAGAGGGACATATAGCCATACGGAGATGGTGAGCTACTATAGAAGATGAGGGCAAGCCTATCTATGCCTTGTTTCTCATTCCCACTCCTCTAATGGACGGGTTCCTCATTGTTCATCTGCTGTGCCCAGTGGCCTGTGTGTTGTTGTTGAACGCCAGATCGGTACACAATAAGACCACTCACATCCATGATTTGATTGTGGATGAAAGTGTTGATTTGGTGTGCATTACCGAGACCTGGGTGGGTGAGCTGGGAGGAGTTGATCTGACCCAGCTTTGTCCACCTGGATACTTTGTGCAACACCAGCACCGGCTGCAGGGACAGGGAGGGGGAGGAGTTGCTGTGGTATACAAAACTTCCATCTCTGTCCCCACAAACCACTCTGTCCTGGAGCTGGCTATGAGGGCCTGCACCTGGTGTCAGGCCAAGGAGATAGTAAACTAGGGTTTCTGCTGGTATATTGTCCACTCTGCTGCACAGCAGCTTCTCTGACTGAGCTGGCAGAGGCCATCTCGGCTGTGGTATTGGAGGAGTCCAGAACAATAGTCCTGGATGATTTCGATGTCCATGCTGAGGCTGCCTCTAGTGTTCCAGCTTGGGACTTCGTGGTCTCCATGACGACCATGGAGCTGTCTCAAGTTATCACCAGCTCAATGCATAGGGCAGGGCACACCGTCAACTTGGTTTTTGCTCCAGATGGAGGAAATGGTGGTTTGGAGAAAGTGGGGTGGATGTCACCCCATTGTCATGGTCACACCACTTCCTCGTGAAATTTAGACTTATGGCTCCGATCCTCCCCTGTCAGGGGTGGTGGACAGATTAAGGTGGTCCACCCCCGGAGACTAAAGGAATGCACAAGATTCTTGAATGCCCTGGGGGAGTTCCCAGTAGATAGAGCAGGTGACCCTGTTGAAGTCCTTGTCATGCTGTGGAACAGCTAGGCGAATCAGGCTCTTCACACAGTTGCCCCGAGTGCCCTCTACTAGCGTAGAGCCCAGTTTACACCTTAGTTAAACCAATAAACTAAGGGCAATGAAACAGGCTGGACGATGGCTAGAGCGCAAGTGGCAAAAGTCATACTGTGAGGCTGATTGGGCAAGAGTAAAACATCATAACCATGCCTACTGTGCAGCAGTGAGGGTAGCGAAGAAGGCCCACTTCTCTGCCACCATGGCATCCTCAAGCAGCTGTCCAGTGGAGCTTTTCTGTATTGTCAGGGGTCTGAGGAAATCCAAGGCTAAATCTAAGGGCCAGGAGACTAGAAGGAGGGACTGTCAAGGAGGAATTAACAAACATACCCTATAGGAGGCCGGGCCTGGCAACCAAGAGGTCTTCTGTATCTTTAAAAGTTGTGCAGGGTGAAGGAAGAATTCCACCTTGTGGTTTTTCCCATTACAGGGTTGCAAAAACACCTGCACTTGGCTGACTTTCTCTTCTCCTCAAGATATAGGATCAGTCTCAGGCCCTGAACCTGGCAACCCTAAGCAGCAGCAAGCAAGCGAGCAAGCAAGTAAGCAGGCAAGCAGGCAGGCAGCAGTAGCAAATGGCTCTCCTTCTTCCCTGGGCAGTGGTGGTCCCCTTCCTCCTGCAGGCACTGGTTATGAGAGAGTAGACATAAAAACACACACACAAAGCCTTGCCAAACAGCAACAAAAATACTATGAGTATGAGCATTTTCACATTTTAAATGTTTAGTTATCATTGTTTTTGCTTATTTACTGCCTTGGGCCAGTCCCTAACCTACCTCACATGGCTGTTGTGAAGATACAGAGGGCAGAATTAAAATGGCTGCAAAAGGAACCCAAGGCTGCTATCCAATACATGTCTACTCAATAGTAAGCTTAATTGGGTTCAATGGGACTTACTCCCAGGTAAGTGTGTACTACAATACACACTTGCCTGGGAGTAAGTCCCATTAAACCCAATGAAACTTACTTCTGAGTAGACATGCATTGGCTTGCAGGTTAGTCCTTGTATTATAGGCATCAAATTTTACTTGCCTTAACCAGATTGATGCATTTTTTTACTATAAAGTGTCATATTTTTCTCTTCTCCCCCCTCCCGCAAATTAGTACAGCCTCAAGGCTTCAACCAGTCCTTCTTGCCTAATTAATGCAATCCTATACCCAATTTATTTTACCTGGGAGTAAGCTCCATTAAACATACATAAACAGACTTACTTCTGAGTGAAAATAGAAATGGACTGCCCTCAAGTCGATTCTGACTTATGGTGACCCTATGAATAGGGTTTTCATGAGGCTGAGAGGCAGTGAGCAGCCCAAGGTCACCCAGTGAGCTTCATGGCTATGTGGGGATTCGAACCCTGGTCTCCCAGGTCGTAGTCCAACACTCTAACCACTATTCCACACTGGCTCTCTACTTCTGAGTAGACTTGTATATATCATACTGTAAGTTAACCTATAATCATTTTTAGGTGCCTGGACAAGTGCATGTTTGGAACCCTTTGCATTTGCCAGGGGGAGGGGGATTTTTTAACTTGCACAAAGAACTTCCAGGGAATGCTTTCCTCAGAAGATGAGAATGCATCCTGGTTGTTAGGAAGAAAGGAAGGGCAGGGGGGGAAAACTGGCAGCATCAGCTCTTTAGGACCCTGGCTACTTGGTGCTGCAACTTCTGCCTGCCCCTTGTTCACCCCAAAGCCTCGGCTGTGAGAAGGCTTTTGGCTCTGCTCTCGTCTCTCTGCTGGTAAGGGAGGGGAGGTGGGGAGGGAGGCAGAGGCCACTGCTCAGAGCTGTGTGTGCTAAACATACACACACACACACACGTGTCGTCATCTCTCACCTCCACAGTTCATATCCATTCTGCCATTGCCTCCTTGCCCTCCAGCTCCTTTCTCCCTCCATTCTTCCCCACCACTGTCCATTTTTTAAAACATTTTTCTCCACTCCATCCGTCTCGCTCTCCACCTCCTCCTTCATCGCCTCCTAAACATCAACAGAGCACGAGGGAAGAGTGATGCTGCACAGAAGCACTTAATTTTTATCCACGAATCAGAGGAGCATAATGTTTCCCCTGCTTCCCCCCCAAATAATACCCAAAAGTGATGCGGGAAACATTACCGTTACAGCTCAAAAGTAATGAAATTACTCCTTGTTCTATTATAATCAAAATGTAAAGAAATTACCCATTCATTCTTCAAAAAAGTAAGTTGCTAAGTAGCAACTATTCGTTCAAAACAGCCTCTGTTGACATGCTTATTTAGAAATTCAGAGGAACCATCAGTAAGAACTCAGGAGGGAGAGAGGGAAGTGAAATATTCTAGTGGAAGCCTATAGGATTGGGACCCATTGATTATGGTGCTGATTAAATCTTGTGGAAACTTGCTAAGTACCAACCAATTGGATGTTGCCACATGAATGATCAGAATATGTGACAACCCTCATTGGTATTCATTAACTGTTATTGTTCACTGTGTGTTTATTATGGTGTCTGTGTATATTTTTCACTGATACTAGCTTCCATTATGTTAGAAAGATAGTGTGGTATGAAAACAGGATAAATGGTACTTTATTGCATTCTGTGATGCTATATTTTATTTCCTGGTAAATTTTGCAACTCCAATTGTACAATTCCAAAGGATAATGTATTTATCTTAAAAGTTGATACACTGTTCCTATTGAGAATTTCTATGAAAAAAACCTACATGATTTTCTGTTATATTTGCAGTTTTCACCTGTCGGATAAGGCATCTAGGAGATGACATTGATTTTTTTTCCCTTACAGAAGACAAAAATAAGATATCCCTACTTCCTTGTACATTTTTGAATCCTACTATGTTGTGTCAAACTGATATATAATGCAACAACTTATCCAAGCAAAACCAACTGATTCGTAATTCTTTTATCAGTGGTTTCTGGAATAAGCATTAGGTGAGATTCCATGTAATGTTGGCATAAGAAGTTTGAGACTTCATGTTGCACAAACAATACTGCAAGCAGCAGCACACAAGCTTAACTCTCATCAAGTATCATAATAGCAGGTCATGCAGCATCTTTTGCAAGTGCAAGACACCCATTGAACTTAAATGTTGCTCTACACTCAGCACAGGCTTCCCACTAGCAGAATGGCTGTTGTACAAGCAGAATGACATCAGCACAAATGACTTTAAAAGAATATTAGACAAAATCATGGAGGATAAGGCTATCAGTGGCTACTAGCCATGATGGCTATGCTTTGTTATGTGTGGGAGGCAGTAGGGTTCTGAGTACCAGTTGCTGGAGATCATGAATGGGAAAAAGTGCTGTTGCATTCAGGTCCTACTTGCAGACTTCCCACAGGCATCTGATTGGACACTGTGAGGATAAGATGCTGGATTAGATGGGTCTTTGGAATGATCCAGTAGGCTCTTCTTATGTTCTTATGTATGGGATTACACTGAGAATGTCCAAACATCTTTCCCAGAAGCCATGTAAGATGAGTGTAGAAATTGGGCCTGTGTATCATGGCATGTATTTTATGGAAGGGGATCACATCCCATGATCCCCGTATGAGATCCTGGGGATCAAAAAGGACGCCCCCCCAACAACCTAGCAATCTCTCTGTACTTCAACTTCTGCCACCAGTAACATGAATAATTAGAACTCAATTTCATTCATTGTCACTTCACATCTATTTATTATTATTATTATTATAAAAATTGAATGTATACAACCATAAAATGCAAGGTGAGTTCAAATAACTGAGATAAAAGCTGAAAGTGGAGGGAAATGATAAGCACTGCTTTTAAATCATATTTGGAAATATTTTTCTTCCATTTTGAGCCAGAAGAACAGCCTTTTAATGCTGTCAAACAGAATCATAGAATGTGCAAGGAAATATCTAAGGAGCACTTCACTTCACTGTAGATTTTCTAGCCGTTTACTGGCAAATGATGGAAATGAGGGTGAAATTGGGTCATGTATTGAAAATTATTCATGCTTCTTGAAATGTAGCTGTGAATGTCATTTGTTGTATAGAAAGGCCTTTATGTTTACACTCATTGCATCATTAAGAACATAAGAAGAGCCCTGGTAGATCAGACCAAAGACCCACCTATTCCAACATCCTCTTCTCCACAATGGCCACTGGCTATTCAGATCCCTCAGGGGAGTCCATAAGCAGGACATGAGAACAATGCCTCTCTCCTACCTTTGTGTCTATTCGGAAGCACTCTGCCTTTGAACCTGGAGGTTGCATTCAGCCATAATTACTAGGATCCATTGACAGTTACCACCCATCAATTTGTCAATTTAAGCTGATGGCCATCACTCCATTTTCAGCCAAGAAATTCCACAAATTAATTGTATGTTGTATGAAGAAATAATTCCTTTTGACCATCATGAATCTCCTACCAATTAGCAACACTGGATGGCCCTGATGTCTGATGTTATTGGAGAGGGAGAAACATCTTCTCCCTATTGACTTACTCCACACCATTCATATTTTTACATACCTCTATCATATTCTGCTTTGTTGCCTTCTTTCCCCTAAACCTTGTGAAATGATCAAGGTGAAGGCAGTTAACATAAAGATAAGAGCTGAACATTTTCAAAGGTACTTGGTTGATCTACCAGCTGGCCTTAAGTACTACAAGTAAACATCAATATTTACTGAGGTTTGCCATAGTATATACAGTGTGCATGTGCTGTGATTATGAGGCTTCTCTGTATGTGTGAAGTGAGATTGCTGGGCTGACCGGGACATTTTGCTGCCTGAGGCAGAGCAGCAAATGGCATCTGTTGCTGCTCCTTGATGGACCCTACCTGGCCATGCACTGCAGCACTGAAGAGAAAAACAGCAGTGGCCACTGTCTGGTCAAGAGCTCCATGGACTCCTCAGACTAGTTGGACTGACTGAGAGCAACTACCCCACATCCCACAAAGGTTTGCTAAAGTCCCATGAGATTTGCTGACAACTTGTGAGACATGGCAGATTGAGATTTGGGGCACATCTTCATAACCCTTCCTGTGGCCCAGCCTCAGTCTGTGAGCCAGTTGGATATTATTCATGGAGTGCTTGGCCAGGCAGCTGCTGCCTTTCTTTTTTTCTCTTTTGCTTGAAGGCCAATGTTGTTCGGCTGATGCACTTCATTCAAAAGAGAAAGTGACCCACCTGTGCTGGCCTGACTGTGGAGCATGAGCAGCATTGGCTGGGGAGATGCACTCATTCCAGCATTGTGACTGTCTTCATGTTGTCAGCTAGAGCAACTGATGGGCAGGAGGTAGTGGCATTGGGGTCCAGATAGGCAGAAAAGAGGGTGCTCATTCTACCATCCCTTTCATTATGTGCAAAGAGACTCAACATGCCTGATGGAAAGGCCAGCCTTCTGAAATATTTTATTTATTTAGCCTATTTATATCCCACCCACCACCACAGATCTCTAGGCAGATAACAATAAAATTCCATAAAATGCAAACAAGCCGCCTGTATGGGCACCAACCAGATTTCAAGAGAGTGGGAATTCCAAAGCTGGAGTGCCACAACAGGAAAGGCCCACCCTTGTCTGCCATCTAGATGTACAGTTCCTGGCAGTGGGACAGTAAGGGACACCCCCCCCATCTTAACTCCTGAATAGGAATATACAGGGAGAGGGAGATGTACGTATGATATATGTTTGAAATATGCCCAATAATTATATACATATATGTTTCAGAGTTCTCCATATGTAGAAGTGCTTTCTCTATAGAAACATGTAGCATTTCAAGTAACCCCGAGTTCTCTTTGAACTTGAAATAATAGCACTAAAAGTAAAGGAACAGTACTGGTGATTTTCTTTTGACTAGTTGTTTAGATTCTATTTTACTTTCCTTGTGGTGCTAGCAGTCACTGAAATAACTAGCTGATGTGATGGAGCATAAAATATCACACCTGCAAAGTTTGTTAGCCATGGAAATTTACAGCTGTTTCCCTCACAGAGCTGTATATTTCACATTATCGTGTGCCATATTACATTATTAAACTATAAATTTTCATGGCTAACAAACGTTGCAGGTGTGGTGTTAAATGCTCAATTGCACCAGTTAATTATTTGCATGATATTTTTAACACCATAGTAAGAGACTGTGAAAGTGATGTGGAGCCAATAAAAGTATGGCAGTACTTTGCTGGCAAAAAAAGAAAAGAAAGTTGCCCAGGAAAAATGGAAGATTTATGGTTGATTTGTATTTAGTTGAGTTTGTTCATGGCTACTGTGCTGTGTTGGTTTCTGCCCTTGTTTGTGTGCATCATATAGGCATGCATTTTCACAAAACTTTAAGGAAACAATGCTATCTCCGTACAGCCCTTTAGCCAGGGTGGGGCAAATGGGTGAACCACCCCTGAATTTTTAAAAAATTGTGTTTTAAATTTGTAACATGGCAGACATTTAAAGAATAGCATCTTCTTTTAAGAACAGGAGCAATGTAAGAATAGGAGTCTCTGAAAAATTCAGTGAATAAGGCAGGGCAAGTGCACAAGACAAGTCTTATCTGGAAGAGCCCACAGAAGTCTGTTCACTCAGGACTTTCCCTGATTAAGGGTGGATTTTTTATTATCACAATCATCATATAATTACTTAAGTGATCCTGAAAAAACAGCCTTTATGGTAACACAACCCTTGTTGAGTTAAATATTAGAACTTTGTATTATAGGCTAAAGTTAGACTGCACCCTTTGGACTTTCTTTTGCTCTGCTTTTCAGTTTTAGTTTCAGTTGTGTTCTTTACCAAACCAGCAATAAAGAAGCATGTTTGCCTGAAATAAGAAGAGTTTGTTTATTCTGCAGTTATTATGATGTGTAGAGCAGGATTGGATGCTTATTGCTAAAGGGGAAATAAAGAGCAGTCACTATACTCACAAAGTGGCATTTTTCTTCTTGTTCTTGAGTACTTGATGTCAAAGGATGAAAACAACCCTAGAGGAACAGAAACACTTCTGTGCACTCTACAATTACCCAGCTGGCTGACTACCTAGGCTGTAACTCAGGCTTAATTTCTGATTTTCCCAAAGCATGCAGCTCAACATGAAGCTTTTTCAGGGTTTCTGAGCAGAAAACTACACATAATCAGTAAAAAAAACCAACCAATTGCTTTCCACAATTAGTTTCCAATTGCTTAGTTAATCCTTTATATATCAACCAGGTAAAAGGTTTTCCCCGATTGTCAAACAGGAAGAAAAATCTAAAGCTCTAAAGACTAGAAGGAGGGATTCTCTAGAAGGAATTAACAAACACACCCTAAAGTATTTATTTTCTGCCCTTCCCTAAACTTTTGGTATGGACAAGTTTGTTTTTCATTTGGAATGTAAAACTGAGATACCCAATACAGCATCAAAGCCCAGTGCAGAAGCTCATTGTTATTACCAAAGTAGTTAATGAAGAATCAGAACTCAGGGACAGACCACAGGTGAAAGAGGATTTTATCTATAGGCAAAGTCATGTTTTTGAGTTTGGTATTCCTGGGGATCACTCAGAAAAGGGTGAGACAATTCAACAGATTAGCTTCATCCATTTTTGAAGAACAGTGAGAACTCTAATTTCCAACAAGAATGGTTCCAGAAATATAAATGGTTAGAGTATTCTCCATCAGCTGATGCAACTTTCCACTATGCTGTCAAAATTCCCATTTCTCCTTGTTCGCTGTATCCTTATCATCCTTTGTTCTTATGAAACAAAAAAATATATTCCAGTCATTTAATTCCTGATGTCCATACTAGATTTTCTGTTAACTTTACCTTTACATAGCCCATTATGTAAGGTAACACACTCTCTGCATGGAGAAGGACTGAGGGGGAAGATCACTACCTGTCCCTTACCCTGGCCCTCACATCCACTCCACCACTAAGTATGTGTGTGTGGAGGATTGGCTGGCACTATGCACATCCCCTCAAAAAATGTCCCACCTTGAAATGTGGCTGCCCCACTTAACAAGAAAGGCTGACTACAGGATTTTCTCCCTGTACCTTGTCAATGAGGTGAAATTTGGGTCAATAACATAAGACCTATGCTGTGGCACAAATGAATTAAAATGAATTCCTCAAAGCATACAACTGAGTTGGTTCTCAATAGCGGCAAGAATCTTTGAGTTGCTCCAAAGGTCATTTCACATAGTAGGTACATCACTTGACAACTCACCGCTGAACTTATTGCATTCAAGTGACACTGCATTTGAGATGACTACAGTTAATTATATTTGTGTGTTGCCTGTGCTGGAGCTTCTATGGCACTTAAAACATAAAAAAATCAGAAACACAGAAGTTACAGTACATAATGACATCTTATTAAAAAAACCAAACAACCAAGTATCTCCATTAAATCAAAACTAGAAGTAAAAAGAGATTTCCTCATATCACAATAACAATAATAGCAACCCCAATGGTCAACGTTCAAACCATCAACCAGGAGAAAGATGTCAACTTTAAAACCTAGAACTGTGCCACTGTGAAAATTAATAATCAATTTTATATTTCACTCATCAAGTAATTAACTTTCATGCAATCTATCTCCCCCCCCATGAAATAAGAAAGACCTCAGAAATAAAAATGCAGCTTCCAATGCAACATGTCCACCTGAGGTCCATAGGGTATTTGGGAGATAAATTATCATAATTCCATGATCCTGCATGATATGTCTCCTGACAAATTCAATGACTTAAACAATTACTAAGTGGACCATACTATAAGGCAACTTCTTATGTTCTGTTTTTACCTTCTTTGCACTGACCAATATAATAGAAAGCACATCCATTGTTCTATGAACTCCAGTTCACATACTGTATTACATTTTGAACATGCACAGAGGCAAAATTAACACAGGTAGTTCTGTGATCTATTCACCAACTTGCTTTACAAATGACATTTTACAGAAACTCATTGTCTGGAGAAAGTAAAAAAGATACTTGACTCTCACTAGAAAGGAAATGTAGAAGGTCATTTGAAATGCTTGATGTTGCCATGCTCATTTTGGATTCATGACGCATTACTTAGTTCTACATTAGGCTAATGTAGAACAATATTAATGAGGAACCCAAGGTGTAATGTTCTTGCAAGATTGCTGACAGAAGTAAGGCTAAGTTTTAAATGGGGATTGCTTGCTTTAGCATTATCTCTATTGCAGTTAAACATGCTGTACATTTTCTGGGCAAATATCACTTGGAATTAATTGAACGGAAAGAGGGATGTTCAGAAATGCGTCTTCAGAGTTGGTGAGGTATGACTATTTAATCAAACTGAGTCACTGTAAGCATACAATAGCTCTTGTTCTTCCTGCTGACTTAAAAACAAAGAAGAGGCTGAGTCCATTTATGTTTAGATCTTTTTTTCACTCCATGAGCCTGCAATTTCATGAAATATATACTTTGGACACATAATGAGAAGACATGATTCACTAGAAAAGTCAATAATGCTGGGAAAAACAGAAGGGAGTAGAAAAAGAGGAAGAGATGGATTGATTCCATAAAGGAAGCCACAGACCTGAACTTACAAGATCTGAACAGGTGGTTCATGACAGATGCTCTTGGAGGTCACTGATTCATAGGGTCGCCAAAAGATGTAATCAACTTGAAGGCACATAACAACAACAACAATAGGATGATACATCAGCTAGAATTGTCCTGTACTAACATTTTGTCCTGTGCTAAGAGTGCAATCCTCACCCCAGCTTAGCCAGGGCTCAACCATGGTACCCTCCGCAGCTTCCTTCCACTTCTGAAATTAAGTTTGAAAGAAGCATTCTACTGCCAGCAGAATAGCTCACAGTGTGTACTTGGTTGTGATGTGTGTGTGGCGCATGTCCATGACAATCCCTCCCGTTTACAAATGTGCCTGACAATGTTGGTAATCTCTGGTACTTTATCACCTAAAATTCTACCATCATTGTGGTAAGTAATGTTCCTGGAGGATCGTCCTCCTGTCACACTGAGACAGTGTTAAGAGAAGAGATATGCTGATTGTGAAGAAAGGGATACTAGCCTCAGCCGAGATAAAGCAAACACTACTTTATCCATTAAGATTAAGTTCCATATAGAAAAAGTGACACTGCAGCTGTCCAGGAGCATGATTAGCAAAAAAGAAAGAACAAACAAAAAGGCAATTGCCAAAGGTAAATGTGTCCCTCACTCCACTTGTTACTCTAAGCTTAATTTCCTCACTCTCACCTTGTGCCCTCTCCACCTATTTGTTGAAATGGCCTGTGGAATGAAAAGGCCATGTTTTTAACAGCTGAGGTTTATATTGAGTTTTCTTCCAGCCCATGCTGAATGCATTATTGCAGTATTGAGCACTTGCTGTAGAAATAGGACCTTGGAGAGTATAATTATAAATGAACCCCGATTGCCACCAGAGGTCTTCATTGCCCTACAGTTGCTTTCCCTCAATTGTAGAGCTTTTGAATCCAAGAGATGACAGTTTTTACAAATGAAACTGAGCATGTTGGCCATAAGCCTCCCCACTGCTGCATAAAAAAACAAACAAAACAGATACAGTATAACGCAGAAAGAAAGTCTGAAATAATTTGCAACATGCCAGCAGTGGTATTTGTAGCTGATAATAAAAAATGTATCATACTGGTTTTTTTTAAAAAAAAATTCCACTGAGAATTTTTATTGAACCCTTTGTTATGGCAAAAATAACAAAATCCCAAACACACCAAAACCTTCAGAGAGAATGGAAGAGACCCAGTGGATCATTTTCCCAGTCTACGTGCTCCATCTCTGATTTGTTTTTATATTTGCCACTGTTTGTAATGCTGCTTTCATATTTTTGACCGTTGATCTGTTTTATTCTATGTATTCTTAAAATTGTTTTTATACGTGTAAGCTACACTGAGAACTTCAGTATAGGCGGCATATAAAGACTTAAAATAAAGACTACATAAATACATTCAGCTAAGTTTTATTCAGAGTAGACCTATTTAGATTCATGAACCTAAGTTAGGCTGCAATCCAATACACACTTACCTGGGAGTAAGTCACACTGACCCCAATCTATTGTATTGGATTGCCACCTTAGTCATGTCTATTAACTTTAATGAGTCTGTGCTTAGTAGGACTAGCACCAAATACCATACCTTATACTTAAAAGTGTAAAATATAATGTATTTATGTATTCATTGTTTTAAGTATTTATTATACTACTGCTGAGTATAAATAAAAATATGTAGAATAAATAAATAAAAGATGTCTGAGATTCTTTTGTCCCAAACCCTCCCCCTTGAAAAAGGCTACATCACAGAATTTTCTTGGAATATTCTGCACTATTTTTTGTGCCAGCTTGGATGGAAGGTACGGTTGCCAGGTTCTGAGCCTGATCCTGTATCTTTAGGAGAAGAGAAAGTCAGCCAAGTGCAGGCGTTTTTGCAATGCTGTAATGGGAAAAACCACAAGGTGGAATTCTCCCTTCATCCTGCACAACTTTTAAAGATACAGAAGACCTCTTGGTTGCCAGGCCCAGCCTCCAAGAGGTCTTTTGGATCTTTAAAAGTTGGGCAGGGGGGAGGGAGAATGCCACCTTGTGGTGTTTCCCATTACAGGGTTGCAAGAACAGCTGCACTTGGCTGACTTTCTCTTCTCCTAAAGATACAGGATCAGTCTCAGGGATTGAACCTGGCAACCCTAATGTGGGGCTACCCTTGGGCCTGGTCTAGAAGCTTCAGCTGGTGCAAAATGCTGTGGCTAGGCTGTTTATGGGGACAGACTATTGCCAGCACATAATTGTGGTGCTTAAAACCTTGCGCTGCCTGCCCATTTGTTATGAATGGACCTTGGACTTCCTCATGAGCATAGCTCACTAGAAATGCAAGTTCCCCTATTGCGAGTGCAGCAGGACCTTTTGCTGGAGTTACCTGCACATCACCCCTAAAGTGTGTATAAATCTACCTTTAGCTTAATGGCACATACACAGAAAATAAAATAGAGTGGTTTTATTAAGAGAAGAAACAAGGAAAAATATTGCATATGCAATTACAATTAACAATGAACAGCATTCTATTATTCATTCATTCAGCAACACTAGATAGACTAAAGCAAAGAGACTAACCCTATGAACACTTTCAGAGTTCAGCTCACCCACACAGAAAGAAAAAGAAAGAAACCCAGAAGTTGTGTATACCTTTGCTGGAGAGTTGCTGGGAGTCTAAGGCTGAGAAAGAGAGATTTTTGTATCTAGCCCAATGAGCCAAGGCTTCACCCTCGTGTAACCAGCGCTAGATTTGAAAGATCTCACCCAAATCCTTAGCTCTGAAGTTCTGCAAATTGTCCCAAAGGTGCTGGGGAGTGTTGGTAAGAAAGGGCTCATCCAAACAACTGCAAAATGTGTGACACACGCACTATGTGTGCTTATTATTTTTCGGTCGTCCAAAAGACGTCGCGCGGTGTCACGCATTTTTGCAGGTTAAATCCGCTCCTTCCAATACTGACAAAAATGCGATTTGCTGTTTGAAATTGGGAATTTCATTGGGACATTTTTTTTCATTGGGAAACAGCGAACAAAAAGGTGAAAAGTGAGGACTATCAGCTGACAAACCGGATATGGAAAGGGTGGATTATTCCGCTCCGTTTGGATAAGCCCAAAGGCAGCTGTTGGAGCCCTCCAGAAGAAGAACTGCTGACCCCTCCAACCCCCTCATGTTCTATACCTTTTCTAACTCAACTAACCCAATATAATTATGACCAGGAAGCTGCAGATGTGATAAATAAGAACAATGAAAGAATTTAGGATAATCAGTCAAGGATTTGTTTTTCTCCAGAAACTGTTCCTTGATGAATTCCCAGATAATGACTGCAATCTCCTATCTGTGAATTCCTGATGTTTCAGATAATCACTACCCTGTCTCCTCCTAAAGGTTAAGATTATCATAAACATTGTGCAGACTATTTCTTTGTTTAGAAGGAGTTATCCTGTCTCATCCTAAAGGTTTAGATTATCATAAACATTATGCAGACTATTCCTTTGTTTGAAAGGAGTGCCTGTTTCTTACTGGGTGACATTCTTACTGGGTGACATTCCCCAAAATCTTCATAAGAGTCAGGAAGTCTGTATCCTCCGGCTTTCCTGTTTTCTCAGGAATCTTTGCAGGTTTTTCCAAATTCTGGTTCACTGAGGTGAATCAAAGATTAAAAATCCTTATTCCTCATTACACATTTGCTACTGTGTCATGCTCAATTTTCATGTATTGCTTGAGTCCACGATACGTTAATGACTGCCTGATTCCTTTGGTAGTAGTCAACTAAGTCCTACTCAGAGAACACCCATTTAAATTAATGACCCATGTTAGCCATGTCTATTAACTTCAATGGATCTACTATGAGTAGGACTAGCACCGAATACCACCCCCTTATATCCCTGCCCAATCATTGAGGTCTTTGGATGAGTAACTCGTGGCTCAGACACATAACTCACATCCATCAGGTGCATGCAGTTTTGTGGGCCCAATTCTGTGGAATTCCCTCCTGGCTGAGATAAGAGAAGCCCCTTCGCTGTTGAATGTCCGGTACTTGGTACAGATCTTTCTATTTCAGCAGGCATTTTAAGTAAGTTTTCTGATTTTCTGATTAATTTTAACTGCTTTTATCTTCATAATATCTTTTGTAACCTTACTGTACACCACTTAGAGACTACAGTGTTAAGTGGTATATAAATTATTGACATAATAACTAAATAAATACCTGCCATGTTTCAGAACAGCTCATTATACTTGAAACAATGAGCCTTTTCCATAAATTAGTATTTTTTATGTTAAAGTTATCAGCACCAAAAAAGAGAGAAAAATTAACATTATTTATTTATTTATTTTATTTATTAATTATGCTTTTATACCGCCCTTTAGCAATAAGCTCTCAGGGCAGTGTACAACAATAAAAACAGGTTAAAATACAAGTGAGTATAAATAAAATGCACTATAAAACATATGTGAAAACAAGATTGCAACAAAAAAATAAAATTAACATTTGAAATTTAAAATTTAAATTTAAAAAGCCTGGGCAAAGAGGTAGGTCTTTACCTGGCGCCGAAAAGATAACAAAGAAGGCGCCAGGCGTATCTCATCAGGGAGGTCGTTCCATAATTTGGGGGCCACCACTGAAAAGGCCCTAGTTCTAGTTATTGCTCTCCGGGCCTTGCTATGCGTTGGAACCCGGAGAAGGGCCTTCGACGTCAAGTGCAGCGAGCGGGTAGATACATAGCGGGAGAGTCATTCCGCCAGGTATTGTGGTCCGATGCCGTTAAGGGCTTTATAGCTAAGAACCAACACTTTGAATCTGGCCCGGAAACATATTGGTAGCCAGTGCAGTTGGGCCAGAATAGGTGTTATATGGTCAAATTTCTTTGTCCCAGTAAGAACTCTGGCCGCAGCATTCTGCACCAGCTGAAGTTTCCGAACCGTCTTCAAAGGTAGCCCTACGTAGAGTGCATTACAGTAATCCAATCTATAGGTTACCAGAGCATGGATAATTGTGGCGAGGTTCTCCCTGTCCAGATAGGGTCGTAGTTGGGCCACCAGCTGAAGCTGGTAGAACACATTCCATGCCACCGAGGCTACCTGAGCCTCCAGTGACAGGAGCGGATCTAATAAGACCCCCAAACTACGGACCTGCTCCTTTAGGGGGAGTGTAACCCCGTCTAGGGCAGGTCGGATGTCAACCATCTGGGCAGAGAGCCCCTCCACCAACAGCATCTCAGTCTTGTCAGGATTGAGTCTCAGTTTGTTAGCTCTCATCCAGTCCATTATCACAGCCATCACAGTACATTTTCCAGATTTAACAACTGGCGGTGTTTTTTTTTCCAAATCTCATTCTCTCACACTCTCTCTAGTTGTACAAAAATGTTTCCCCTTCCACAGCCTCATTCATGGTCTGAGAAAATCATAGAAATATAATAGTAGAGTTGGAAGGGGCCTATAAGGCCATCAAGTCCAACCCCCTGCTCAATGCAGGAATCCAAATCAAAGCATTCCCGACAGATGGCTGTCCAGCTGCCTCTTGAATGCCTCCAGTGTTGGAGAGCCCACTACCTCTCTAGGTAATTGGTTCCATTGTTGTATGGGTCTAAAAGTTAGGAAGTTTTTCCTGATGTCCAGTCGAAATCGGGCTTCCTGCAACTTGAGCCCATTATTCCATGTCCTGCACTCTGGGGACGATCAAGAAGAGATTGCGGCCCTCCTCTATGTGACAACCTTTCATGTACTTGAAGAGTGCTATCATATCTCCCCTCAGTCTTCTCTTCTCCAGGCTAAACATGCCCAGTTCTTTCAGTCTCTCCTCATAGGGCTTTGTTTCCAGTCCCCTGATCATCCTTGTTGCCTTCCTCTGAATCTGTTCCAGTTTGTCTGCATCCTTCTTGAAGTGCAGAGACCAGAACTGGACGCAGCACTCAAGATGAGGCCTAACCAGTGCTGAATAGAGGGGAACTAGTACTTCTCATGATTTGGAAACTATACTTCTGTTAATGCAGCCTAATATAGCATTTGCGTTTTTGCAGCCACATCACACTGTTTTATTAATTTGTTTTATTAATTAAATTATTTATTAATTAATTAAATTTATACCCCACCTTATGGCCAAAAGGCCCTCAAGGCGGCTTACAAAAACACAAATATAGCAATACATACATCAATAAAATAATGCAATTCTCAAAATTAAATAACAAATAACATTATTAAAAGAAAAGAAAAAAACATTTAAATGTGTCACGATGAGAGAACCTCATTCAGCCAGGTTTTTTATACTAGATATGCTCTGCTCCAGAGGTAGGACAGTCTCAATTTGAAAGGACACAAATTGGCTCTTCTTCAGCTTTTTCAGGACCTGATCTTCGTGACTCCCAAAAATGCCGTCCTCCATTTTGTAACTCAGAGACAAGAGACCTTTCGTTTTCCTCTTCACGCTTCTCTGTTCCTGTTTGTACGTAGCAGCCATGTTGGCAATAACAGTTTCTTTCACGGGATTCTCCTGCTCCAAATGATGGGAGGACGCTGGTTTTGAAGGGACTAGTGCCTTGTTCTTTGGGGGAGTCCTTGATGTATTCGGCCTCTGATGGAGCAATTCCAGTGGGCCCTGGAGGAGCTTTTCTCAATTGGGCACCAGAGCCAAGGGAACGAGTGTGAGGGAAAGCCTTGCAGCTGCTGGGGAGCATGGTGGCTCCGTCTCTCCTCCGAGGCCATTTCCAGGAGTTGCCTCCCGCCCCAGGGCCGGGCATGCTCTGGCCTCGCTGGCAACCGGCGGAGAGAACTTGCAGCATTCCCTGCCCACACCACCAGAGAGGCTCGGATGGGGCCCAGCTGGCCCGTCCCCCCTCACGCCAAGCCACCTCCCTCCCTCTCTCCCTCTGAGGCCATCGCCGGGCGTGGCCCATTTTAAGGGGGTAGGGATGGCAGAAGTGGGGGGGCGCCATGGAACAAGTGGCCCCCTCCCGCATGAGCCACAGGCCGAGTGCCCTTCAGGTGCTGCTCTCTCTTCGCGGGGGAGTTCTCGACCTGTTGGCTCATATTCAGCTTGTGATCAACAGCAATTCCAAGATTCTTCTCACATGTTGTATTGCTGAGCCAAGTATCCCCCATCTTATAACTGTGCATTTGGTTTCTTTTTCCTAAGTGTAGAACTTTGCATTTATCCCTGTTGAATTTCATTCCCTTGTTTTCAGCCCAATGCTCCAGCCTATCAAGGTCCCTTTGAATTCTGTTTCTGTCTTCCACAGTATTAGCTATGCCCCCCAATTTGGTATCATCTGCAAATTTGATAAGCATGCTGTGTACCTCCTCATCCAAGTTGTTAATAAAATAAATGGGAAAGGCATTTTGACAGATTCTAGGAAATGAGTGGTGAAACCTCCTGGTGTTCCTATATGGTTACTGTTGTTGCAGCTATTCCTATTTTCCAAAAATTACCACACCATGATGTAGCTTAGTTCTTAGCAGCATTCTGGGTGTTCAAAGCAAAGCAAAGCAAAGCAAAGCAAAGCAAAGCAAAGCAAAGCAAAGCAAAGCAAACAAGTTAGCCCTCACTGTTAGCTACCATTTCTCCCCAGAATGGTATTTTCAAAAATGCTACATTATAATTATACAATTTCATTGATACATGGTACAAATATCTCAAAAGTACTTAGCATTAGCCCCTAATTAACCGTGGGCTGTGCTTTCCTACAGAGCAGCCTGTGGCACTCCTGACTACTGCAGATTTTCATGTGCGTGCACACACAATGCATTTCCATACAGATTGCTGCCCTTAGATTGGTGTGAGCAGCAGTAATTGTAAAATGAGACTAACAGTGATCTATTATATCACACATCAAACAATGTGTGTGTGTCAAGTAGAGCATTTGCCTTGCATTCAGAAGGTCCCAAGTTCAATTCTCAGCATCTCCAGGTAGGGCTGGGAGAGAACCCTGCTTGAAATCCTGGACAGCTGGATCCAGAGTGTTCCTTCTGAAAAATGGAATTGCTCCTACTGTTTACAGAGGGAACTGAAAACCTGTGCAGGTTCCCATTGAAGGAAGAGTGGGGAGGAGATTTCTTCTGATTCTCACTTCTGCTTGAAGCACCCAGCACCACTTCTCACTCTGCTCTGGAGGGTTTTCCAATCTCCCGGAGCAGTTTGTCAGGAGGCTACCAGAAACTGCAGAGGAAAGGAGAACTTTGCAAAAAAACTTTGCAAAAAACCTTCCTCCTCTAGCAAGAGCACCCTATGAGTGGAGATCCAACCCAATGACTGCAGTCCAAAGAATTACAAATGCTTAAGAAAAAGGGCTTAAACACTCTTAAAACTATGGTGAATAAAGGTAGATTTACTTTTGTTTTTCAATTTTATCTCCTAATTCTGAAAAAGTTAGATGTTTCTTTTCCAAATAGCTATCATTATCATTATCATATCATCGTCATCATCATTATTATTATGCCTTTTTAACAATTTAATTTTGACTCATTTTGCAGAATGGAGGTCTACTGATGAATCAAACAATCAACAAACACAGACAAACAAAACTTCATCAGCTCCGAGTCCTCTGTAATTAATCTGACAAAGGATAACAGGTTTACAAGATGATGACATTTTAACTTATTAAAATGTTGTAAGTAGGATTTATTCACAAATATCTACTCACTGCATCATAAAATTGAACATGCAAATCTGTAATAATAATAATAATGCAGATGATTGCTTGCTCTGTACAAGGTTCTTTGTAATTATGTGAAAAGATTCCCCCCCCCGTCATGAAGTAGTTTGCAACTGAATGTATCTCATATCACAAACACAATTTCTAGGGAAGTATCTCAATTTTCAGAAATCCATCTGAGCTATATTAAAAGTTGTCCAACTGTACAACCACAAGAAATGTTCTTTTTTGTTTTCCTAATATGACTTCAGCTTCTATAGCTACATCCAAAAGGGTCCATTAGACACAAAACTGTAACCGCCCAGAGAGCTTTGGCTATGGGGTGGTATATAAATGTAATAAATAAATACATAAATAAATATTAAAAGGAAATTTTCTCTGACGTGTAAGTTGATCAAAAGTGACAAACCATTGAATTTTCCCAGGATGCTTCCAAACTGTTGCTATTTTTGGGAGGGGATCCATCACATACTAGGAAACTCAGATTGCACAATTAAAGGCAAACCTTACCTCCTCCAAAGGTGAACCTTTTGTGATAAGGAAGAGTGTGGGATAGCAATTACTTGCCCCTCCACTAACCTCCCTACAAACTTTGTATAAACAAATCAGGAAGAATGCTCAATAAACAGGTTTTCTGGAACAGTTACCTCAGACTCTGTTGGTCTTTCCCCAAAGTTTCATGGTATGTCACTGATATCTTGGTTGTCTAAGCAGGTCACCATGATACCAAAATAAAAGGAGTAATGACTTGGAGGCTGCTGTTTCAGTCTGTATATACTTAAATTTAAATAAAATCCTTACACTATAGTCCTATACACACTTACCTAGGAGTAAGTACCATTGAAGCCAAGGGACTTCTGACTGAGTATAGCATCTCGCTTTTTGGGAGCAATCCAAACTCCTGCCAGGCAGCAGTGGGGCTGAATGCAGCAGCAGAGCAATTACCAGATCTGGAACCCCAGCACTTGTGCTGACAAGGGCAGAAAGTGGAACATCAGGTAAATCCAACTTTTTTGCTATGCCAGCTTCAGGCTGGTGCAGCAGAGAGGTCCAAATTCATACTCGCTGGACTGACTTTGGATCTAGTGTATCTTTAGTAAGCCTGGTTTCATCCCCTCCCTGCCTTCTCCCTGTTCATTTTCTGGAGCATATTCTGGCTTTTGCTAGTGGGGATATGACTGGCAATATCTTCTGCCCACCTGTGTTCTAGGAAGGAGCTCCCACTGCTGGAGCCCAGCACAGCTAGGCAGAGGACACTTCTGGCTTGCTCAGTCTCCTTCCAGTGTGGCAGATAAGGGGATTGGATTGCTCCCTTAGTTGTCTATAGATCTGCATCTTCATAATACATCACACTACCACTTCCTTATCGGTTGTAAAGAAGCAAACGGGAATGCTGCATGACTGAAAAATTACCTTTATGAAAATATAATTTCCCAGTCAATCTGGAGAAGAAGTGGTGATGGGGGAACACGATTAAGAAGAAAATCATACAGTCCTCCTTTAAAGCACCTTCATTTCAGATGAGGGAACTCCTTAAAGGTTACTGTTATCATTTAATTAGTTATATCTAAGATTTTGGACTTAACAACAACAACAACAACAATGCTGGACTAACAGGGTCAACAGACATTGCCTTCTCAAATATTTTTCATGGAGATGTAGGGATTTTTTGTCTTTTTTCTTTTCTTTTAAGGAACTTGCATTTGGCCTTAAAAATAAATTAAGGCTGCAATGCTATGTACACGTAGTGTAATCTGACTTCCTGCATTTATACTGTGGGGCTAAAAAATTCCACAGGTGAAACTTTCCTCATTTTCTCTTTCATCTCCAAGGTACAAATACCATTATCTGCTACAATTTTGTTAGCCATCCCATTTTTGATAAGCCTGCTCCCCTCTCCCCTGAGATGGCAATCAGTCAGAACATAAGACTACCACAGATTTTGAGAAATGTCAGGCAGAAATTTAGCTTCTACCATATTACACAGGTCTGCTCAAAGGAGAAAACTAGATGGAGACAAGATGGGACAGCAAACAAGTCAAGGGCCTAGTACTGGCCATCTAACACTCCCTACAATTATAAATAAAATTAGTGTGACCTACAATAAAACGTTGCAGAGTGGAGTGCTCCTTTTCAGGTTTCAGCCAACCATGCCCTTTTGCAGGATACTTCATTACGTACACATCAGTTTTCCAGACATACTCCTTAACAGATACTTGGCATTCTTTGGCCACAGAATATGCTCAATCTTCACTGGGCTATTTTGGGGTTATCCTCAATCTCTCTCTCTCGTACTACTACTACTACTACTACTACTACTACTGATGATGATGATGATGATGATGATGATGATGTATTATGGAAACTGAGTTCACAATTAGTATATATGATCTGCCATGGCAGGGTTGCCCACCGATGTCTGAACAGAAGAAGGACTGTATAATGGTTTCACCTGCACTAGACCACCTGCCTTATTGCTCCAGCCCACAAAAAACTGGGTCTAGCACAGCCTAGTGGGCTGAAGAATGGGAGAAAAGCAGATAGAAAAGGAAGAAGGGGACAAAGAGCAGCACAAGATCCCAGCTGGTCATTTCCAATTAATCAGAGTTTTGTTTTTAATGTGCAATCAAGCCATTAAGCAGTTACTCACATAATGCTTAATCAATTAATGTTTGAAGTTATTAAGAAAATGCTGGCTCAGGGAGCTGACATTTTAGAAGAGGAATATCACATCATCTAGAATTGACAGAGCATGTCTGTTTTGGGGAGGCGGACTACTCACACAGAGAATGTTAAACTGCCAGCAAAATTAGTATTTGCTGAAAGCTGAAAGCAAATACTAGACCAATAACACATCAGACAAAATGAGCGATGTGAGCCCTTTTCTCATTATAATGTAGAACATCAGAAAATGTTCTCTCAATTTATATTTCATAGAGATCAAGGTTCACTAATGTATCTGCTTGACAGAAGCTAGCAAATTGCTCAACTGTGCTGACCTTACTGCCACCAACCATTGTATGTGAAAGAGAACTTTTAAAAAAGCAGGAGGATAAATTTCCCTTTCAAGAGATTACCTTCATTTCAGTGTTCACTAAATTATGTAATTAGGTTCAGGCAATATTCTCAAATGTTTAACTTAGCAGTTGTCCTACAGCCTATTAATTATGTCATCTGGTCAATTCCTGTCCTTTCAAGTGTCTTCCTGAAAGCAACACTGAAATCAGAAATATGTCTGTTTCATTTTACAAAAATAAAAAGCTTTGATTTTGTGACAAGATTAGAATAGCTTTGGGCTTTATCCTAGCTACCCTATTGCGCGAGTGGATAACAGCACAAGCCTATAATTGTTTACTTCAAATGTAAGTTCCATTGAGTTCAATGGAACATACTCCCATGTAAGTGTATATAGAACTGCAGTATAGACTGAAGATTTAGGATTCATTTCAGGCCAAAAGGCACATATAAAATAAACGCAAGATTATAAGGTAAGAGAAGTAAATGAACTTTATGGTAAAAGAAACATTTAGAATAAAGTACACTCCTGGAACACAAGCTGGCAATTCTTGTACTCATATTCCTTAGATCTTTGGGTAGCAAGGATTTATGATCCCTAATTCTTTAACAATAGAAACAAAAATTTCTTATCAGAATTTGGCAAATGCAGCTAGAGTGTGGTGTGAAATAAGATTGAGAATTCCATCAGGTACTGAAAACAAGTGCCTAAGCTGAGCATATGCATAGAAGCATCCTATTCCTTAAGCCTGTGAATATATCTCTCCCCCCCCAAACAGCTATTTCACCCCAGCTCTAGTTTGTGTGCCTTCATTCATTGATTTGTATACCACTTTTTGGCCAAGGCCCCCAAAGCAGTGAACAGAATAACACAGAAGAAAATAAAATAAAATGACGCAAGTACAAATTCAAAAGTGCAATCCAATAAATCAATTAATGAAAATATAAAATATAATGGGGTAAAATTGCCCCTGAAGGATCAGGTCCGCAGCCTCGGGGTTGTTCTTGATTCCAAGCTGTCCATGGAGGCTCAGATTTCGGCAGTGAGCCGGGCAGCTTGGTATCAACTACACCTCATACGGAGGTTGAAACCCTACCTTCCTATTCATCAGCTCCCACTGGTGGTACATGCCCTGGTTACCTCTCGATTAGACTACTGCAATGCGCTGTACGTGGGGTTACCCTTGAAAATGGTCCGGAAACTACAACTGGTGCAGAATGCGGCGGCACGCCTGCTTACAAACAGCTGCCGCCGTGATCACATCACACTGGTGTTATTTCATCTACATTGGCTTCCAGTTGTTTTCCGGGCCCAATTCAAGGTGTTGGTCTTAACCTTTAAATCCTTATACGGTCTCGGCCCAGTTTACCTGAAGGAGCACCTCCAGTACCACCAACTAAGCCGCCCGACCAGATCAGCCACACAGGGCCTTCTCTCCGTCCCACCAACGAAAACAGCTAGGTTGGTGGGGACTAGAGAGAGGGCATTCTCAGTGGCGGCCCCCACTCTCTGGAACTCCCTCCCGTTCGATCTTCGCCATGCCCCTTCCCTAGATACATTTCGCCGAGCCTTAAAAACATGGCTCTTTGGACAGGCCTTTGGGGTCCCCGGGGTGGGCTAATTTCTTTATATTGTTTTAAAATTGTCTATTGATGGCCCTGTACTGCCGCTTTTTAAAATGGTTATTGTTGACTGCGCTGTATTTTATTATGTATTGTATCATTATGTATTGTTGAATTTAATGTTGTATGTCGCCTAGAGTGGTTTCGGCCAGATAGGCGACTCAAAAATTAAATTTATTATTATTATTATTATTATTATTATTATTATTAAAATAACAAAAGCCCAGGCACACCATAAAACACACTTTATACATTCATGAGTTGCATTTGTGCTCTCACCACAAACACAGCTGCCATCCACAAACAATAGCCCAAACAATAATCTACCCCTGGAAGCAGCTACGGCTGTGGCAAAGTTCTTACAGATGCTCTCCAGGGCAGGGCTAGCTGATTCACCCAACTGGCTCCTCAACAGGCTATAGTTCTCCAGGTGCAGGTGCAGTAAAGAAGGGCTGGGGAGGCTAAAGGTGATATTCTCCTCCCAGCCAGCAATAGTTCTATTTCTGCTACCTTCCACCTTGGGGTTCTAGTAAAAATAAAGCAGCTCTTGCAAGCCTGAAGTCTGCCTGCCCATGCATTACTGTAATTGTGACAGATCAAACCTTGGAACCCCCCCACAGCCCCTCCACATACTGTGATAAAACTAGTCTATCAAGTTTGTTGTTGTTGTTGGGTTGTTTGCTTATGATTTCCATGCACGTAGATGCTTAGCTGCTGCCACCTGGCAATAACAGAGTCAGTGTGTTCCTGCTCCTTCTTGTTAATAAAACTGGGCACAGTTACCAGAGAAAGGTCATTGGCAATGGGTTGTTGGGGTTCTTCAGCCATTCTTTTACCTGAATTCCCAAGTCACAGCCTAATATGCAATTTTGGGAACATGACATTAGAAGCAGCCCATATGCTGGGGCTGACAAACTCACACGTTTGAAATGTGGACGTTTCCTGGATTTAGGAGTTGGTGCCTGACTTGCAGAGCTTCTCCCAGTTTGAGTCCCATGGTGCACTTATGAGTCCAAAGGTCATAAAAATGTTCCTTTCCCTTAATGCAAGAATGTTAGTAAGGGAAAATAATTATAAAGCCAGGAATTAACTCCCAAATCTAGCAGAGGCACTGTTCGGATGAAGGAACTACGGGCGGTCCATGGATCATGATGATTAACAAAACTGATGCAGTTGAGAGCCACCAAGGATTCCTCTGGGATTAGGGCACCCTGTCAGTCTTCACAATCTTTAGGTATTATTCTAATGACTTTAAATGTATTTAAAAGATAGTACACATAAAATTTACCTTACAATTTTATTACTTATGTCTAGGGATGGAATCCATTAGCTGGTACCAGTTTGCAAGCATTCTGTTGACCTAACAGGTGGCATAGATTCGAGTTTGTTCTGTATCCGCTAGCCACTGCTTTTCCCGATCCATGTTTTTTTTCCTCTCAGAATAAATGTTGATATTAATATCAATATTTTGAAAGGAAATATTCCCTTCAAAATATCAATATTTTGAAGGAAATACCAATAAATTGTCATTCTTGCAATCGTTTCAGGGGTGGATTTTTTTAAAAAAGTACATTTTCAAAAATAGCCGCAGAAATTCACTGCATTAAAATTTGATCCTTTGAGAATTAGCAAATTAGTGCAGAATTTGGTACCAAATCTGACTTGGGTGGAATTCTAGCACATCTCTACTTATGTCTATCCTTTGCCTGCAGGTGTCTGTATGCTAAATTTCAGACACTTAGTATGGACTCAATATTAACAACTTGAGCTGCTATGGAGCCAAATTATATTGTTATGTTCACCTGAGAGGAGGAAAGGCTAACAAATCAGTCAATCTATATCTCTCCAGCAAATAACATACAAGTGATATAGTGCCTTTCATACTAAACTGCTTTACAAACTTAAATTGATACTTACTGTTCTCCTAATCTCAAACATATTGTCTGTGGTTTGTTCAAGATTGACATATTACCTGACTGAGTAATACCAGCAGTATTTGACCCAACATGACTTGTTTTAGCTATGGATTGAAGTTAACTGCCACAACACAAGCAACTGCTTGCAAAAGCTGAAGTTGCATCTTCTTTAGCAAACAGCATATACTTCAATTGCCCCTATTTATCGGGGATAGTCCCCCTCCTTTTGGGGGGCTATCTGTTCCTGGTAAATCACTTACCCTGTGTTGTCACTGTTTTTGCCTTTGGGAGATGTTATCATTTTGACTGTGTCATTCTTTATCATGCAGTTCCCTCAACAGGGTCTCTAAAACTGAAATAACTGTTAGATGGGGTAGTTGCATCTGCTCTCTGGTACACAGGCACAGAAATGTAGGTGCATGAACACATGGCCTGCTGTTTCACATTTTTTTTAAAAAAGGGTTAAAAACATTATTAAAGAAAACATATTAAAAGCAATTCAGATGCAGACTGGGATAGGTCTCAACCGAAAAGGTTTGTCAAAAGAGGAAAAGTCTTCAAAAGGCACCAAAAAGATAGCAGAGAGCAAAAGGAAACCATTGTGAACAGTATCATTGCTTTTCAGCGTTTCCCCCACCTTTTTATTCTACAGCAGGCACATATAGCCTCCCACCCAAATTTAAACCAAAGCTGACCCTGGTCACATCCACACCAGGCCTTTAGTTCACTTTGGAGAGTCATGGCTTCTCTCAAAGAATGCTGGGAAGTGTAGTTAGTGAAGGGTGCTGAAAGTTGCTAGGAGACACCCTGTTCCCCTCACAGACCTTCAATCAGAATGGCTGACTGTTAAACCAGTCTGGCCACTGGAGCTCTGTCAGTGGAATAGCAGTCTCCTCTCAGCACCCTTCATAAACTACACTTCCCAGGATTCTCTGAGGGAAGCCATGACTGTCTCAAGTGAAATCAAAGTCTGGTGTGGGTGTGGCCTCCTGATTAGCCAAGCCCAGCAGCTGTGAGGCTTTTAGAACACTGACAGCTGGTTCTTACTGAGCATGCCCCGCGTTATCATAGGCTTCCAGCCAAAATGTCTTAAATTAATTAAAAATCAGCCAATCATTTTTTTAACTTTTAAACTGCAGAAGATGAAGGTCAGAGTACGGGGCAAGGTCAGTTTTAGGATTACACGCACTCTGTGAACATGGCTGATTTTTAATGAATTTCAACAGATTATGAGAACTCTCAGAGAAAACGTCCAAAAGGGCACTGAGGTTTTTCCCCTCTTTTTAGACTTTGAACTCTAGATTCTCTCTGACTGTTTTGTGTATCACCATAAAAATTGGCAGGGTTGTTAAGCAAGTGTTTGAGTTCAGTACTATATGTTTTGTAAGGTTTTGTTTTGAAATGAGCTTATGGGAAGCATCAGAATGTCATTGGGGTATTTTCAATTTAACATTGCGGAATGTGAAAAATCCACGCTGGCGCTAGTATACAGCCACTCTTGTGGCTGTTTAATATGCATTATTACATCAAACAGAATATCACCTGCAAGTCTTGTAATATAATTTATGTTATTGAATGCAAAAGACCAGGATATCATATCCAATACATAGGTAAAACCACGACTGACCTACGCACATGCTTCAGAAATCACAAATCGGCAATCTTGACAAAAAAAGTGGAGCAACCAGTTGCAAAACATTTCAACATCGAGGGTCACAGCCTGTTGGACTTTTCCATTACAGCGATAGGGATGCCAGCAGATCCAGCAGCATTGACTAAAAGGGAGAACTTTTGGATTTACTCTCTGGACACATTGGCACCACATGGCCTGAACCTGGAGGACAGTACCACCACTACTTAGCTTCTGCCAATGAAGCCCCTCTGAGCATTCCATCCTCAAAGCTCTATAACTGCCACCTTGGTAACAGCATTTGTATGTTGGCAGCTGATGAAGGCGGAAGCTGAAACGTTTTGTTAATACAATAGAAACCTCTGTTTTGTTAATCACAATTACGTTCATATATTATATATATAT
The DNA here is from genome assembly GCF_030035675.1 of Rhineura floridana. Classification (NCBI taxonomy): domain Eukaryota; kingdom Metazoa; phylum Chordata; class Lepidosauria; order Squamata; family Rhineuridae; genus Rhineura; species Rhineura floridana. The sequence continues at coordinate 168,731,055 of NC_084482.1, read as the reverse complement.
GTAAAACATTATACACAAAGGGTTGTATCCAGTGCTGCCATTCTGCTCATGCAGCAGACTTCTGCTTGAGCAATGCACCTTTCCCCTCCTCTCTTCTCCCTGCAGCCTCTCATGCACCCTCAAAATCTGTTCCAGATGGTTGATGGATTCCCTGGAGTAGAGTTTGGGAAGCACATAGGGAGGTGAGAGGAAGAAAAACTACTACTGCATGAGTGGAATTCCACTTGCATGGCACTGGATACAAACCAGAGTATCTTCAGGTTTCCTAACGTAACCAGTACATAAACAGATACCTTCAGCAATGCATATAACTATAAAGAGACATATTTATTAATATACTTATAAAATTATGCTACACAAATATTGTACAGCTTCACTTTTTTACATATTACAGTATAATATACACAATTTTCATATAATATGGCATATAATTACTTAGGCATTTTTTTAAAAAATGACAATGTATGAATGCCACTTTCATAAGTGGGTGCTCCATACAAGAGGTGGTCCAACACAAGCAAAGTTTTATTGGGTCAAAACTGCCAAATTCTGTGTATAAATCCATTTGAAACATCCTAGCTTACAAGCCACAAACAATTTATCTTTCTGATATAATGACACTATTGGATGTCATAGGTGAGGAGTTCTCCTGGATATATTTTTACATTAGATAGGGGAAAAAAACAACCATCAATTGTTGGTACCTTTTAGAACATTTAGAACAGCTTACTTGCATGTGTTGGTCTTTTTCCTTTTCTGTGTGTGAACAGGTGCAACAAAAAACAATTCTTGATTCAGCACTTTCTTTGATCCCTTACTATACAGTGATTGATCATAGCAATTTCTTCCACATAAACAGAATCCTCCAGATAAGCTGGCTTCAGGCACCCAGGGCTATAAATGCACTACAGACCAAAAAACTAATATTTTGCTTGCAGTGTTAAACTGGTGGCCACCAGGGCTCAAAACAGTTGTAATCACACAAAAAAGAACTCTTTTAAGGGCCTTGATTTGATCAGTTTCAAAGAGGGAGGAAGAGAGCACTGCTGAAGGTTGTTATAGCTAGGAGAGGACATCAGTCTTTTCATTCTGTACATCTGGGGAAAAGCTAACGAACTAACAAGAAAAGATATCAACTGAGCACATGGCCCATATTCCAGAGCTCACACAAGGATGCACACTTATGAGGAAATTAGATGGCTACATGTCAGAAAATGGTTTTTTAAAGAGGGGCTGAAAGGAGAAAAGTGACTTGAGAAACACTGTGGTGTACAGGCAATAGTTTTTTCAAGATACTTGAATGCCATCTGATACAAAGATAGGGAGAGATTAGTCATATAGCAATTACCTATGTATGAACATTTCACATCTGTTTCAGCAGGGCCAGTGCCAGACATGCCAGGGCACTTGGACACCAACCTGCCCTGGGCCTCGGTGCACACACGCACACATGCCCCACTTACTTACCTTTCCCTTGGTGAATGCTGCCGGCACTCTGCGAGCATGCCTGCAACCAAGATGGTGGCCAAAGCTTCCCTAAGGGGCTGATGCCTCCGCCGCCATCTTGGTTGATGGCACGTATGAGTGTTGTACACACGCATCCCTGCCATCAACCAAGATGGTGGCAGGGGCATCAGCCCCTTAGGGAAACCTCGACCACCATCTTGGTTGGTGGCAGGCTTGTGTCCACCGTGCAACCAACATTTATGTCAAGAGGGAGGTAGGTGGGGCATGTAGGTGGGCATTACGGGCCTGAGCGGCAGTAGAGGGTGCCTGGGAGCTCCCTCTCATGATCTGTGCCAAGGTTGGGACCCCACGCTGCCACAGATCGTGGAATGAAGCACTACCCACTCACTCTAAGGAGGGGCCCTTCAGGGGGCCCTCAGCCAGCCCGACCTGGCCATCCTCTGGTGCTGGCCCTGTCTGTCTGCTTGCTGCCACAAACATCAGAAAAAGAATGATGAGGCAACAGAGGTAAATGCATTTGGATCTTCACCTAGACTGTCATGCCCTCTTCTAAAAACAATCCTTTTACTTTTAGGAAGTATGGAACACATTTTTGTTTAATTAATGAGTTGTTCTAAGAGCAATGCCAGACAATCTGTAGCCAATGTTTTAAACACAAATTGCTAGCACTCACCTATAGATGAGGTCTACAAAGGCTATTTCAGGATCTGAGGAAATTCTCTTCAGTTGGCATTATAGCTTTCTTTTTTAACATCTTCTGTAAATTGTATCTGTTTCTAAAATTCCTACAGTAAGTTCTCACCAACATGTACAAGTAGCTACACAGAAGAAATGTGTTTCAGCTCATGAGGATATTGTTACAAGCACATTTGAGGTTAAATATCATAATACAAGACATTTAATTCAGCACTTTCAAAGTGACCAACCTGTTGGCCACTATTGTATATTTGTAGCATATAAAGCTGGAGAGGAGGAAAAATAGGAAGAGAAAGGAAGACAGGAAATGGACCATGTGACCAGCCAAGAGTGAGGAAAGGACAATAAGGAATGGGAAGGAGGATGACAAAAAGCAGAGGCACACTGAGGAAGAGGTAAAGGAGAAGCTACCACATTCATAGACAGCTGAATTAGAAGCATTTCTAGTGATTTTTCAGAGGAGGACTGAGTAGGAGCTAATTTCAGGGCAGAGTTCATTTTGTGGCCACCATTTTATTTTTTCAAATATCCCAGTGATAATGTATCAGGGGGGGAGTCAGTGGCTGCTAGAAAAAAACACACCCATGGATGCCCAGTAGCCCTAAACCTCCGTTTTGGCCCCTCCCCCCACTTTTCAAGCCAAAAGTTAGAATATTTTTATTGTTAGCTTGTGCCTCAGTTTTGCCATTCTGCAAGACCTATTCAACCACACAACAAATCATACATCTGACTGTAATCAGTTTTTGGCTCACTCAGCAACAGCAGATAAGCAAGTAGACACAGAACTGAGGGGAGAAGCAAAGAACTGCAAATTGGAAAATACTGAAGATGGCATGTTCATAGACTAATTGTGTTTAGTGCCAATCATAAAGAACTAAAGGAGAGATTACTAGTGCTGTACTAAAAATGTCTTATGTGTGTGTGTTACCATTCTTCATCAATTTATGAGAAAAGAAGTTGAATTCAAAAATTAGGAAAGGGGAGATAACATTTTGGTGATATTCTTAGGTGTGGGATGCAGGGTTTTTATTGTGCTTATATTACTTTCAGGGAGGCCAAGGTGTTTACTAGTATCCTTTCTTTCATTCCTCACATCATCTCTCCAGTGGTTTGCACTCTGCTACCTTCCCAGATACCAGTATTGCTTGAAAAAAGATGACGTCCTCAGCTGGGCTTTTCTGTAAGCATGGGAAGGCAGAGTGGCTGCCTGTTGTGGGTGGCATTCAATGTAGTGTTAAATCAGGGTTACCACTAGCTCAATAGAACTTTTCCCTCTCCTCCCTCTGGGTGCCCCCCCCAAATCTGTTCTAGGGGTTCCCCCAATCCCCCAAAGCTGATTTAGGGAGGGTGTGGTGCACACACAGGGTTATTCCCATTGTTCTAGCAACAATTCTTGCTTGGACAGGACAAGTTAGCAAAATAACGCCATGTGGGCTTCTTCAATGTTATTTTTTTCAAAGTGCAGTCTTTTTTATTTTTAATGAAATCAGTATGGTGGATGTTTTTCTAAGGTAGGTGGAACTTCCTTTAAACAACAAAATTTTTGGCACTTAGTAGCTGGCCTGCCTGGCATCCTGTGCTTCAATCAAAGATCACTAGAAAATGTCATGAGGGTTTTTTCATGATTGAGAAGTGTGTGCAGCTAGGGATATTGCAGAGCTGGAAATATTTGCTGGAATATTTGCAGAGAAATGTTTGATGGAAAGGAAAACCCTCATCACCTTTCAACAATCAGGTAAGCTCAACCCTGCACCCACTGAAATTCTAAAGAAATTCTATAGAGTCATGAGAACAAAGCAGCAAGATAGAAGCCTCTTTCACAACAGAATAAAACTTTTCAAGGAATTATAGGACAGGTTTCAGCACAGCACTAGAGATTGCTCAGGCGTCACTGAGCTGCTCTCATAGATTGCAGACATGTAACCACTCTCTTTTGCTAGAGGTCCTCTAGGAGTCAGTCAACTGAACAGTAGTATATAGTAAGCTAACATGTACTAATCGTTTCCTAAAATGCATGGAAGATCCGGGTTTAGTTATACACACTGTAATTTCTTATAACATTGCTGATTTAGGAGGAATGATGGCGATGCTCCACCAGTGGGTTATGCGAGGCTAGTATGCACATCGAGTAATGATTTCTTCCCTGCAAATCCACCTGCCCACTGCACCTGTTATTTCTCATGAGGTATATCGAGCTTTGAAACTTTAAAATCAATGTGGAAAAGACATAGCTACAAAGCAAATAAATTATCTTACAGTATTTTGCCTTTTCACCTCTTCTAGCTCTAGAAGCTTTGATTCTTAGTAACCTTGAAGATTAAAAACCAAAACCAAAAATAATGTGCTAATGATATTCCTGTCTCTCCCAGCTGGTGTTGGCAACTATTTTACTACTCGGCAGGAAACGATAACATCTAAATGCAAGTACAAGCTCCTCAGTGAGAGTACAATGTCCCACACTCCAATCTAACCATTCAAACTGAAAGACATATAATAAAACAGTTTCTGTTCTGAATGAATAATTGAACTGCTTCTGTGGCGAGGCCTCTAAAGATCCATGTGGTTGAATATTTTTGAGGCACTTATGAAGGCTATCCCAACTGGAGACCAACTCAAAACAAGGATTGGATTATTCTTCCTCACAGTTGCTTTAATTGCTTGCTCCCTATCTTTACTTAATGATAATTTATATTGTATACATGGTGAGGCAATGATGGCAAGGAACATATAGCCTTTATTAATGTTTTGATGACTTCATGGAAGGCTTTTTCAGGCTACATTGGGGAGGGGGAAGTATCTGCTAAGTTTGCCAGCACATTGGAAGCAGCTGATTCAATGTTTCCATGTGGGTTTTACATTCCTAATGGCAAGTAAACTATTACCATCAAGTCTCTTATTGCTGGATAAATCCCATGGACTAATGCTGAATCAATTCTCTTTAGAATATATTATCCTTAGAACACAATCTTGAACATGAAAGAGGTGGTTCTGGCCAAGGGATAGGATTGGCTATTGAACCTGGGCCTAAAAATGTGATATATTGTCAATTGACATATTAGTTAATGTTTTGCCCTTGGCTGAACTTGAAACTATGAATTACAGGCAGCCAAATTACCATCAGGAAATTCATAACTGAGGCACAAGATCCTGTAATAACCATGCTCTTTAATCAACGTTAAAGTAAGGCCAAACAACATCACCTATCAATCAACTACATGCAAGATGCCTCCACCAGTATCTTTACTAATGCAATGTTACATACTTGTAAAGAGTAGCCTTACATCTGCTCAAGCATAACATGCAAATTTGTGAAGTGTCACATTTTGTCAACAATGTCCAGGAGCAGAGGCTGGTCTTGCTGTGACTAGGGATGGGGGAAAATATCCACTAAATTGGACTTAGTACTGGATTCCAACTGAATTTGACAGTCCGCTATCTTTTTGGACCAGCACTGATTTCTTGTGGCAGGCTGCAGCTATAATTGGCACAGTTTCCCCCCCCCCCGAATTTATTCCTGATTTTATGTAATTATCTTCAAAATTTCCTCTAAGTTGATGCATTCGTAACCATATGTAGGTGTAATAAATAGGAAAAAATAAGCCACATGGAACACCATGATCATTTACATAGGTGTTTATGTTTAAAATTATGCAATTGTTTTGCAACCAAACCCACAAACAGTGGATCGAATCGGCAAGTGCCAAAGCAAGTGGGAACAAAAAAAAGGTGGATCAGGATCAAACAACGGACTATTGGAACACAAGTGGATCAAAACGAGGCAGCGAACCCCATCCCTAGCCAAGGTGTTCCAGTTTACCCACAGCCCCCAAGCAACCTGTCCTGTTCTAATATGGTATCAGAAAAAAGAAGCTCATCATTAGTGGAATCCTTTTAGCTAATGTTACAGCCTTCTTACATTATGTTCTGCAACTCTTCTAACACCCCATGAACATTAGTTTTGGCAGTTAGTGGGTTGTACCCTTGCCCATTCTGTTCCACAACTTGGCAACTTATGTGATTTCCAACTTAATTATACAACTGAGACACAGTCCCGCAGCTATGTGGGATCCACTCACGGGAAGGTAGCTCCAATGTAGCTTGAGATGTATCTAAAGGGCACCTAAGAAAGATACTAAAACAGGACCTTGGTACCTAAGCTATATGTCACAGAAGCAGAAAACAAGGTGTTTTTGATTTCAAGATGGTTTATATAATTGAAATGCTGAGCATTATTTAATTCGAAAGATAATTTTCAGAGAAATGGAATAGAGGTTTATTAACATTCTCTCTCCAGACAGACAGACAGAAAGATACATACTTACATATAGTTGTATATAACAAGACATATATCTACAGAATAGGCTTATTAATTAACTTTTACTATGGAAGAGGTTTTTTACCCCAAACTTTTAACTTAAAGCTTTAATCTTAACTCTGCAAATATTTGAAGTGTCAGGTATGCAGTTTTCATATCTGACCTTTACCAGCTCATTAGCATACAACTAACAGACCAGTCCTATGAGTTACTGTATGAGAAAGTAAACATTTTGCACCTGCTGTACCAGCACAAGGCTGTGTGCTATGGCCTTCAATTACTGCCATGGTCTGTCCCAGGATGGGGAAGGAGCATGCCTTAGTGTCATGCTGTGTATACAGAGAGTCTCTGTTTCAGTCCCTAGAATCTCCTGTTGTAACATCTCGGGTAGTAGGGTAGGCAAGATCTGTGTCTGCCTGAGGCCTTGGAGAGCCACCATTAGTCAGAGTAGAGAGTTACTGATGGCCCAGCTGCCAAGGAGATTCATATGGTGTTACACTGTCAATGTAGTATGTCAACATCAAGCAAAGCTGTAATGTAACATGGAATTCAGAAGATCGGGAAAAGCAGAATGTGGTTCATTTATTTAAATAAAAATGATGAAATCAGCATATGACATATTGTAGGCATTTTGCTGTCACAATACAATATCCACTAGCAAAATCCTGTGCAAACCTTAATAATAAGAATATAAGAGTACCACTGGATCAGATTGGTATTCTCTTTCCCAAAGTGGTCTGTCAGATGCACTTAGGAAGCACACAGGCAGGTTGTGAGTTCTCTCCCATTATTTTTCATCAGTGACTGGTGTTCAGTGGCATGTTGTGTCCTAGAGGTATTATACAGTCATCATGACTGGTAGCCATTGATAGACAAATCCTCCATGTACTTGTCTAATTACATTTCAAAGTAATCTAGGTTTATGTTCAGCACTACATCTTGTGGTTTAACTATGTTCTGTGTGGTCTATGCTGGCATTTGGTGGCATAATGAAGTGACTGTGTCTGGACAGGACAGGAACATCAGGCATCCATCTGATGGGAATTTGGGCTCCTTACCAGCACCAGCCATGGTCAAAGGAGTCAGGAATGGTGAGGGCAAGATCACTCTTGGCCACATTTGTGTTTGGAATGAATAACTGTAACAGTGGCCTCAGCAATTATTATTGCTCCAAACTGTTGTAACATCCACCTGACACCAGACTGATACTTGCTACCATCTGGCCAGCAAATGAAACAAGAGAAAAAGGGAAAAGCATAGAGGAAAATGTAACAAAGAGGAGGCATGTTTTGATGCTACTGGTATTCAACTATTTATTAAGCATGATGTGTTTTATTATAGACATGTCATATGTTTCCTTATTGTGGTTAAATTATTAGAAATTATTTCCCGTAACAGAAATTTCTGACTGTATGGTTTAAACTGGCATTTTAAATGATTGTGTGTGTTTTCTAGCCAAGATAAAGATGTTGTCCCTAAAGTATCATTATTTTAATTCTGTTTTGTCTTTAGATCCTGACAAAGGAGAATTCTCCAAAAACCCATCAAGCTTAATAAATAGTTGCATACCAGTAGTAGCATTGGAGCATGCCTCCTTTTTGTGATTATCTGCCCAAACATTTGTGGAGAAGCTGTGGAAAATGAAACCACAGCTTCTCCACAAATGTTTGGGCAGATAATCAGCACACCAGCACAGAACTGAAATAGCCATGTTCACACTTAAACCTGGTTACTATAATGACATACTCCCAAATTTCACTGACCCAATTGCCTTAAATATATCCTTTCATTATTGTCAGGAGGGACATTTTGCTTAGTCCTAGTTGAAAAGCAGAGATCCCTGGCTTGAATATTTTACTTTGCCTCTACCTGTGCTACAAGGTTTTACTAGCATTACATTGATGGACAATGGCCTGGGAACTTCCGCTAAATTCCCACACTAGAATGCTGCTGAGCCCTAATTAATCAATTATCCCAATCCTAGAATAATTTATACAGCTGTGTAGCTGATTCTTAGACAGTAATTTTTAATTTTAATAAATAAATAAAGTTTATATATTCATATATACACATTATTATGCTTACATTTGGTCAATATATGCAATCAAGAACAAAAATGCAATTAATGCTCAACTCAGTATTCAAAAACTACACATAAGTCACTCCATCTTCACATTTCCTTATTCAGATTATTTATGGGTTAGTATCTCTTAAATCGAGAGCCAGTGTGGTGTAGCGGTTAAGGTGTTGGACTACGACCTGGGAGACCAGGGTACGAATCCCCACACAGCCATGAAGCTCACTGGGTGACCTTGGGCCAGTCACTGCCTCTCAGCCTCAGAGGAAGGCAATGGTAAACCCCCTCTGAATACCACTTACCATGACAAACCCTATTCATAATGTCGCCATAAGTTGGAATCGACTTGAAGGCAGTCCATTTCTTTTTCATTTTTTATCTATTATATCACCAAGAACAATAAAATACACAAAAGGATAATATAAACATAGGGTGATGTCCACTTAAGTCATATTCAAGAGCAGACCCATTGAAATCAATGGACAAGTTATTTAAGTCTGAGATCTCAATGAGTTACACACTGACTAATCTTGGATATCACCCACCCGCCAGCCATTAGTCAATGGTCTGAAGATCTTACTGCTCTTTCTTCATTTGAACATGTTATATCTTATAATTGTACCCCATAGCCAGGAAATGAAGAGGCAAGACAAGATGAAGTGTGGGTAAATCAAGGGCCACGTTTATTTAAATAAAGCCAATTAAGTGCTTGATTGTATAATAAATGATGTGCAGAGAAAAGTGTGGGACAGAACTCTTACCCGATCAGGCGGGGACACCTTGCCATGGAAAAGGGGGTGGTGCAAGCCCAATCCCCTTCTCCGGGCTCCATCGCTGCAGGGTGGTTAGGGAGGCCTTTCTGCTCCACCCCCCGTCAGGCCACACAACTCTGAGTGGGTGTTACAGGTTAGCCCCAAAGGTGAGCCTTATCCTGCCAACAGGCCACCCAACCCTGAAGGCAGGCCTCAGATCCCACCTATCACCTTAAAGGATGCCTAAGGGTGCTCACCAAACCCTACCCTATGAAATTCCCACACATATTCACCACAAAAGAGGACAAGCCTCAGCTTAGTTCCTCTTTGCTCACCTGCGGCAAATAATTACATGCAGAGCACTATGCAGATCAGTCAAAAATAGATCGTTACCCAAGTAAGACATACAAACACTGTCTGGCCAGTAAAGATCAGCCCTTCACCTCTGAATGATGTATAACCTCACCCTGCCTATCAGCAAGGGCAATCCAGACCTCCCTATTTACTTTCTTATAATAACAACAACAACAACAACAACAACAACAACAACAACAACAACAACAACAACAATAATAATAATAATAATAAATTTAATTTCTTCGTCGCCTATCTAGCCAATGGCCACTCTAGGCGACTTACAAAATTGTTAAAATACAATTGATAAAATACAGTAATACAATATAAAAACAATACATCTGCAGCAACAATATTAAAACTGGGCAGGAGGCATTACAGTTATAACAATTAACCCTCCCTGGATACCCCGAAGGCCTGCTGAAAGAGCCAGGTCTTTAAGGCTTTCCGAAACACATTTAGGGAAGAGGCGTGCCAGAGATCTTGTGGGAGGGAGTTCCAAAGAGTGGGGGCCGCCACTGAGAAGGCCCTCTCTCTTGTACCCGCCAATCTGGCTGTTTTTGTTGGTGGGATTGAGAGAAGGCCCTGTGTGGCCGATCTTGTCGGGCGGCATAATTGGTGGCGTTGAAGGCGCTCCGTGAGATAAACTGGGCCGAAACCGTGTAGGGATTTAAAGGTCAATACCAACACCTTGAATTGGGCTCAGAAAACAACTGGTAGCCAGTGTAGGTCGAACAACACTGGTGTGATGTGATCTCGGCGATGACTATTCGTAAGTAGTCGAGCCGCCGCATTTTGTATCAATTGTAATTTCCGGACCATTTTCAAGGGTAACCCCACGTAGAGCGCATTACAGTAGTCCAAACGAGAGGTGAACAGGGCGTGTACCACTAGTGGGAGCTGGTGAACAGGAAGGTAGGGTTGCAGCCTTCGTATGAGGTGTAGTTGGTACCAGGCTGTCCGGCTCACTGCCGAAATCTGAGCCTCCATGGACAGCCTGGAATCAAGCACAACCCCAAGGCTGCGGACCTGGTCCTTTAGGGGTAGACTCACCCCATTGAACTTCAGGTCAATGTCGCCCAACCTTCTCTTGTCCCCCACAAGTAGTACCTCGGTCTTATCAGGGTTCAACTTCAGCTTGTTCCTTCCCATCCATCCACTCACGGATTCCAGGCACTTGGACAAGGTCTCCACAGCCAACTCTGGTGAAGATAGAGCTGAGTGTCATCTGCATATTGATGACACTGCAGCCCAAATCTCCTGATGATTGCCCCCAGCGGCTTCATATAGATGTTAAATAGCATGGGAGAGAGGATAGAGCCCTGTGGCACACCACAGTTGAGAGGCTAAGGGTCTGATACCTCCTCCCCCAACGCTACCTGTTGGTACCTGTTGGAGAGAAAGGAATGGAACCACTGTAATACAGTGCCTCCAATTCCCAATCCCTCCAGGCGAAGCAGAAGGATACTGTGGTCGACAGTATCAAAAGCCGCTGAGAGATCGAGGAGGACAAGAAAGGTGGATTCTCCCCTATCTAATGCCCTCCTCAAATCATCTACCAGAGCGACCAATGCTGTTTCAGTTCCGTGACCAGTCCTGAAACCCGATTGGTATGGATCCAAATAATCCGTTTCATCCAAGTGTGCTGACAACTGGTTGGCCACCACTCGCTCAATGACCTTGCCCAGAAATGGTAGATTCGAAATTGGGCGGAAGTTATCGAATACTTGGGGATCCAAGGAGGCTTCTTTAAGATGGGCTTTACAATTGCCTCCTTGAAGGCTGATGGCATCACACCCTCTTTCAAGGATGCGTTTACCACCGCTTTGATCCCCTCGCCCAATTTCTCTCTGCAGCTCACAAGGAGCCACGAAGGGCAAGGATCAGTAAGACAAGTGGTTGGCTTCACAGATGAAAGCACCTTGTCCACTTCCTCAGAAGGGAGAAGCCGAAACCGATCCCAATTTACCGGCATGCAACTGGCCAACTCTGGTTCATCCACTGTGTCCACGGCGCACGGGATCGAGCTCCGTAAGTGTTCGATTTTATTGGTGAAGTGTTTTGCTAATAAGTCACAGGAGGCCTTTGACTGTTCCAAGGGTTCCTGAGCAACTGGACCGACCAGGCTTTGGACCACCTGGAACAGCCTCCTGGGACAGCACTCCACAGACGCAATAGAGGCAGCAAAGAAAGCCTTCTTTCCTACCTTTATTGCCACTTGGTAGGCAGCTACTGCTGCTCTAACCTGTGTCCGGACATCTTCGGAGCGGGATTTCCGCCACCGGCGCTCTAGTGGTCTCACCTCCTGTCTCAGACTACGCAACCGCGGTGTATACCATGGTGCTAGCTGAGTTCTATTCAGGGGGAGAGGACGTTTCAGAGCCACCCGGTCTAATGCCCTGGTGATCCCCACGTTCCACTCCTTCACCAGGGTTTCGACCGGGCGACCTTCAGCAGGTTCCAATTCCCCAAGCGCAGTCAGGAATCCATCCGGATCCATCAGGCGTCTGGGGCGGACCATTTTAATAGGTCCTTCACCCCTGCGGAGGGAGCATGGCAACAAGAAGTCCATATTTACCAGGTAGTGGTCTGACCATGACACAGGAGTGGGAAGAATCACTGCCAACTTCAGACCACTTCTCTCCTCTCCCAGGACAAATACTAGGTCAACAGCATGACCGGCTACATTGGTGGGCCCAGTATTACTTAGGTACAGTTCCCAGGAAGCCATGGTTTCCAGGAAATCCCGAGGGGCTCCTATGAGAATGGCCTCGGCATGCACATTAAAGTCACCCAGAACTAACAGCTCTGGGGACAATGCCCATACAGCCAAGACCACCTCCAGCACCTCGGCCAGGGAATCTGCCGTGCAGAGGGGTGGGCGGTACACCAGCAAGATCCCTAAACTGCCCTTCGGGCCCAACCTCCAGTACATACAATCAACAAATTGAGTCATATGGAGGGGAGGTCTGGCAAAAACCAAGGACTCTCGATAGATGACTGCCATGCCCCCTCCCCGCCTTCCCACCCTCGGCTGCTGTGCGTAACGGAAACCTGGCGGACACATGGCCTCAAGAATTGGAGCAGAGGCTTCGTCCAGCCAAGTTTCCGTAATACATGCCAGGTCTGCGCGCCCATCCAAGATCATATCATGGATGAGTGAGGTTTTCTGAGCCACAGACCTGGCATTACATAACAGCAGTCGAAGGTCGGTAGGAACCTTGCGTCCCCCAGTTTTCGTCTGGTTCTGAACAGACCCGGAACATGGGATGGATATAATGCATCTGTCCCGTGTTCCCCTATTCTGGCGTGGTCTGCTAGCAGCACCCTTCCAGCGCCTGCCGCCCAAACTTCCTATAACTTGGCCCCCCACCTCCCTCTCCGGCTTGCACATGCCTCTATCCCTATCTGCTTATCAGCAGGCCACCCACCCTAATAAAATTAGTCCAGAGACCCGCCTCCGTACCCTATAGCAGCAGTATTTACTAATTTAAAATAAATTAATTAAACCAATTAATTAATTAATTAAACTAATTAAATTACATCAAATTAAATTAATTAACTAAATCAATACAATTCAGTCCAATTCACATTCATACACATTCACACATTCATACAACTATACATCCATACATACACCAATTTAAAACAGGAACCGGGTTGTGATAGCCGGCCAGAATGGTAGTCGCAGCCGGCCACAATGATAGATCAGAGCAAAAGCTCCTGGGGTCAATTCCACCCCTCCAAATCCTCCTGGGGAGGATATCGGACTAAACAATCATGGTCCCAGGCCACCTTCTATGTATGGCCTCAAAGTCCAGACAAGCCTGAATAATAAGGGCTTTTCCCTTCAACATTCCCAGGTCGTTGTCTCCCAAATGAATAACCAAAACCTGTGGAGGGTGCTGCACCAATGAAGCATCAAAGAGCGTTGGTAGGAGGCGTTCCCACAGCATGCCATGGCTACCCAATCACTGGAAGAAAGCACAATGGCTGAGCGCCAACTGGGTTCCGTGCCTGGTCTGCAATGCCCTCTTGCCCCAGTACTCCAACCTGTTAAACCTGTTAAAACAGAAACAACATTTAACAATACACTCATTAGCGCAACAGTTAATGTGGGCCCTTGATTGGCCTGACGTAAGCACAGAAGGCACCTGATTGCCAGTGCCCCACTGCCTGAATTGCTGAGCTCCCAAATCCCAAGGTAGCTGTTGTGGAAGCCGCACCAATCCTGAAAGAGTGTGTATGAAACAGCCCAAGATCCAAACTGAGGCCCCTCATCAGGTCACAAATCCTGCACAAAAATGCCCTGCCAGGTGCTATGACCCTACATGCAAAATTTAAATACTTTACCAATTCCTTAAGCTTCCTGAGGGTCACCTTCTTAGCATCCTTCATGCTATCAACCCTACATTTAAACTCCCCAAACATGACTGCCGGTAAACGGCAGGCTTGCACTACTGAGTCAAGCTCAATACTCCAAAAAGTAAGCACAGGTGAAGGACCCTCAGTTTTCTCTCCTGCCAAAGGAACACTTAACTCCCCCATCACCTGCCCAAATGCAGCCATAAGCCAGCAGGACCAGCAAAAAGAAAATTGTCAAGGTAATGCACTACTGCATTAGAGGCAGCTCGCCTCCTGACAGCCCACTCAAGGAATGTACTAAAGTGTTCAAAAGCTGAACACGAATTAGAACATCCCATGGGCAGAGCTCAATCTATGTAAAACAAACCCTTAAATGAACATCCCGATAGATCAAAGTCCAAAGGGTGGACTGGAACCCCTTTCCTGAAGGCTGCCCTCCAGATCCAGGCTTTTTCCCCTTCTGAAAACTGTTAAACCCCGAGCTCTAGAGCAGCTGGTAAAAGGATGGGAGTTAGCACAGATGGAACACTCAAGCCTAAATTTACACGGATTCCTGTTGCAAAAGCCCTTAGCATTGAACTCCCAACAGAGCAGGTGGAGTTAAACCCCCTGCCCCGTGAACACACAGGAAGGCACCACAGTGGCAGACTTACCAGTAAATGCCCGCTATCTGCCCTATCCCCTTGCATGGTTCAAATTGTAGTCATGAACTGCAACCACAACTCTGGGTCCTTTCTGTTCCACTGAAGGTTCACATCCACTGCCACTCTCATCCTAAAAGATTCATCATAGGCCAGCCATGCTGACCCCATGAATTCCGTATGCGCCCTAAATATTATGTCCAGGTATTTCACCAAAGCTGCTGCCCTCAGAGACTGGTGATGAATTGCCACCCCCATATAAATTAAAAACCCTGCCATCCAATTACCCCAGGTCCTATCCTTTTTGCTTTTAAATTTCTTGTTGTCTCTCTACTCATGCTTATCCTTTTCCTTCTGCTCGGGCTCCTGGTATAACACATCTATGTATTCTCCCTTCCAAATAGGCTGTCAGCTTCCGGGCTGGGGGCTGGGCAGTAACGAAGCACCGGCAGTTAGCTGGGCAATAAATCAGTCAAGGCCAGGCAGATAACGGAGGCCGGCTGGCAGAAGAAGGGCTTGACAAACTAACCAGTAGCAGTGTCCAAGAGCGTCATCCAGGTAGGGAAGCAGAGTTTAGAAAGCCAGGGGTCCAGTCCAAAGGTCTCGAGGCTAGCAACGGCATTACAAGCGAGGGGTCACAACCGACATTGTAGTCAGCAGTGTGCTGCAGCCATGAACTGCCTTTTATAACAGACTCCCTAAGCCAGGTGCCCGTGATTAGTCTCCCAGCTGCTCAGAGCTGCTTGTTCTTAGATGACCCGACCTCTTCCTTCGTTGCTGTGCTACTCGCTGGCGTCTCCTTTCTGCAGGGGGGAGGGGAGCCTCCTGTTCATGCCCAGAATCTGACTGAGGGGCTTCAGCCAGGTCCTGGACATTCTCCAGCTGGGGAAGAGCCAGAATTGTGTCCTCAGGGGTTCCACTAGTTCCTTCTCCTGGGTCTGCCAGCTTTGCCTCTTCCTCTTCCTCCGAGTCCTCTGAAGGGGCCATGACATAGGCTCCCTTGTTGCCAACAACAAGTGAGCCTCCAGAAGAGCTGACATCTCCCCAAATGGCACTGTGCCAGCCCAGACAGAAGACAAAGGATCAGCAGTGAGCTGGGCTGCCCCTGCAGCAGGAGGGCCCATGGAAGTCCAGACCTGTCAACAAGCCTCACTCATAGGCTGCTGCTGGGCAGAAAGAGAAACACCCCATCCATATTCAGCAGGTACCGCCCCTGAATGTGCCAGGAAAGGTCATCCCTGAGCAGCTCCCATGGCATAGCCCAAGGCCCCATCCCAGGCCACCCATACATTCCCTACACATTACCTGGAGGAGTCACCAAAACCTGGTTGAGCTACAGCAGCCTCCACCGCAGGACTCCCTACAGCCATTGACTCCATCTCAGGCACTGAATACACAGGTGCAAACTGGTCCTATGAGCCCTCCAGTACAGCTAAGCAGTCTAAAACAGAATTCCAATCATTATCATACTGATCCTTCTTATCCTGTTTACCTCTAGCCACCTTAGCCTTCTTCTCCTGAGGTTGCCTGTTCCACCTCTCCGGAGACTCAATACAGGCCAACACTGAAGCCATGTCAGGCCCCTCATCCTCAGAGGATGAAGACTCCTTGGGTGGAGTAGGTGGCTGCTGAGCCGGCCACTTCAAGGTCTTCCTCTTTATTTTAGAGCTACCTGCACCCTTCTTGGGAGACATGGTGCCACCAACTAGGCCTATTCTTAAGGAAAAATGACAGATCTGCCCCCAAATGGCCACCTTTGGAACAGCCCTCCCAAAATGGCCACCTGTAAATAATTTTTCCAAGATGGCCACCTGCAAATGACCTGCCCAAATGGCCACCTTCAATGGCCACCTGTAAATTACCTTTCCAAGATGGCTGCCAGCAATTGATCTGCCCAAAATGGCCACCAAGATAAACCTCCCAAAATGGCCACCCCAAAATTGCTGCCACAAAATGGTCACCATACATGAGGTAGCAAAATGGCCAACCCACCAAAAAGGGCCACAAAATGGCCATGAAGCCAAAGAAAGGCCCAGTCATGCAGCCACAATGCAGCCCTCCACCCATGAGGCAACAAAATGGCTGCTGAGCACAAGGAAGCAGAATGACCACCCCACCAAAGAAGACCGCAAAATGGCCACCCAGCCAAATTACCACCCAGGCAGTAAAAAGATGGCTCCAGGCAGCAGCAAAATGGCACCCGCACTGAAAGAAGGTCCCAAGTGGCCTCAAAACAGCAGCCGCACCGAAAGAAGGCCCAAGCACTAAGGCCTCCATGTGGCCCTTAATAGCACCGCCAGGCCAAACCACTTCCAACTCCAGATGGGCAGTAAGGCCCCAACAACTCCTAACCAGGCCCAACTGCCGCTGCCTCCAATCCTTATGGACCCCAAAGAGCCAACTAAGGATTCCAAGCCACCGCCACCGCCGCTCTGAAGCTTGCACAGCCTTGCCGCCACCAGCACAGCCTCTCTCCTCCACCCTGCATGCCATGAAACAGGCCACCAGCCACCCACGGCTCAACCAGGCACCCATGACCCTGCTAAGTGTTGCACAAGGCCAGGAGCAGGGCTTAAATAGCCACCCTGCCATGCCCCCTGCACGATGTGGTGAGGGGCTTTGAAGCCATGCCAGGTCTTCCCCAACATGGCTGTAAAGGCCCGCAATCGACAGAGCCCTTGGGGTCTGTCAATGGTGGGAACTGTCAAACTCATTTGGATATGTATTTGGATATATAGACTGTTTATATTAATATATATGTTTACAACAGCATTGATGGATTATTATTCTTGTTAATGCAAGATTTGTTTTCTTTTATTCTTTTTATTATACTTGCAATAAAAATATTAAAAAAAGAAAAAGAAAAACAACAATGTTGAATATTGCCAATATATGTCAAATGGAGTTAGCTTTAGTTCTAAGGAAAATCTGAAGAATTCAGCAGCTTTGCAAAGGGCCTCATTTATAAAGGAAATATTTTTAAAAGGCAGAGTTCTTCACCAAAGAGCATGTGAGTGCTCAAGAGAAAACATCACTTGCAAATTTCATCTCACAAATGGGGAGAATGGCCTTGAAGTGGCATTGTTTTCGTGTTCTTAACTTCTACATGCAAGCTCCAAGGAAACTGATAACATTTATGAGACATTCCAAACAATGTATGACTATTCTAATTCACTTTTGTTAGATATGAAATTGTGTACCTACCAACAGGAAAGCACTCTTAGATCAAAGAGGGCTCTTTAATGATGCATGGGAAACCTCAGTTGTCTTTGATGGTTCCACATGAGTGATGTCCTAATCCATCAAAATTCCTAAACTATGAAAACAAAGCAAACACATGCACACCCACACCCACAATATAATGTACTGATTTTTATTATGAGAAAAATACTAGATATGGTTCTAAAATCTTTTTTAAGGAATTTCCTCCCGGTATGCATTTTGGAAGAAATATTGTTACCCACGGACTTTGTTTACTCTGGTCCCACCATGGCTTTATTGACATAATTTGTGGAGTAGCCACCTCAATAAACCCAAGCTCAGAAAGGGATATTACTCTCTGGTAGTAAAAATGCTGATTAGCTGGAACTATGGCACAGCATCATACATCAGAAATATACCTACTGCGAATGATGTCAAGTCACAGCATGTTGGCAGGATGCTTGAGTTACTGAGATGCCTGTGGTTATCTGATAATGCAGTAACAATCCATCACTAAAACAATGCAACCCCCACCCTTTCCTAAGCTTGTACACTAACAAGACCTTTTTAAAAAAACACAAACAAACATATGTATGCATGGAATTACTATCTGTTCTGCATTTTTTACTTAAAGAATCAGACCAAGAAAGAAATAATATTGTTCCCACTTTTGCCTCCACCCCTCACTTTTTCTCAAGAATACTTGGCAGTGGGGTGAACCCAGTGGGTAGCCATCTGGCTAATCAGGATGAGGGATGAGAGTGGCTTAAAAGCCAGCTCCTCCTTCAACTTTGCCTCTTTTGCCTTGCTGCACCCTCCCCCCCTCCTTTGGCAGTGGGCATAGCTGGGATTTCTTGGGGGGGGATTTTGATTTCAGACTCCTTTTGGCTTTGTCTACTCCATACCACTTCAGGGTTATTTTGATTGGCTCCAGGAGTGGTTACCTTGGCATGGATTTTGGGCAGGTGAGGAAGGCAGGTCAGTGGTATAGTCGTCCAAGGTCTCAAGGGGTCTTAGACCCCTTACTTTTTTGGAAGCAGGGGCCCAACAGGTTCCCTATGTCTCCAGCATCCCAATCAGCATGAAAGGGGAGTGTGTTAGCCACTGAGAAGAGTCCTCTAACATGTTTCCTTGTCCTTTCCTGCTGATTGGAGCCAATCAGAGTGAAAGGAAGTGGGCCGGTCACTGAGAAGACTCTTTTCAGCAGCTAACATGCTCCTCTTTTGTACTTATTGACTCCTAGGGACATCTGTTGTTGTGGGAGAAGGCATTAACAAGAATATTATTCTTAACCCAGCAGCAAAAAAAGAGTGAAGGGCGTGGCTATGACTATCATGAACAGAACCTGCATTTCTGAATTTGCCACTACACTACTGAGGAAGGGGTAAACAGCTGGCATAGTGAGGCATTCTTGGGTCAAGGGCACCCTGTAGGGAACTGCCAGTGGTTCATGTCTGGTGGGGATCTGGGGGATGTCCTCATGGCCCTGATTTGTGCATCAGGGTGAAAGCTAGTACAGGGAGGCCAGGTTGCGCAGGTTGGATGCACACCCTTGGCTCTTCTAGCAAGGAGGGAGAATTTCATCCCAATTCTTAGATGGGGAGCCATGCCCAGTGGCTGACTGACATGCCCAGGGGACTGGAGGGAAACTTCCTTACCAGATAGATTTTAATCCTCACCTGCCCAAATAATTTGAATTTGTTTGATTTGGTTTAATTGGCTGACAGTTCTGCAAAGTTCTTACATTTTTTTCCAATAAATATAACATAATTTCAATCTTGGTGTCACAAGTCTCCTTTATAGGTGTAGTGGCAAAAGCTTATGTGTAAATCCCATAGTCTCTTAAAAGCAAATTTGTTCCATACATTCTATGGAATTGAAATTGTAATACAATCAAGGACAATGTATAAGAGATAAAAGAAGCAAGAAAAATATTTTAGAAAATCATACAGCAGCACCTAGCACCGCTACAAGAGGCAGAAAAATCATGATGCAGTTTGCCAAGACACTCAGTAATTTTCAAGTGGTCTACAGGGGAAAAAGTTTGTGAACCATTAGGATAGACTTAAAATTCTGGGTATCCAGCCTGGAGATGGAAAATGAGGCTCCCCATGGTAACATCAAAAAGATCACTGAAGTATATATGATGGTTATTTTGATAGACAGCTGTTGCTTGAATAGCCACTGAAGGTTATATGATGCTTATTTTGATGGAAAGATGTTGTTTGTGTGTAAGGATGAGAATTCCAACCAAAACTGGGAGAGGAAGTTACCAGTCTTCACTTATTCATCTTATGTTCAGAATGGAAATCAATGCAGCAAATTTGATCAGTATTCGCTGTTATTGCTGCTTGCAGTCTGCAAACCATATGTAATTATGTTTCTCCCCCTCCATTTGCATTGCACTTCCTTTCCACTTAAATGAATGGGGTGGAATAAGAAAATGACAGTGTAATTTATGTAATTATATAGCCACAAGAGTGGCTGTATACTATAGCCAGCATGGAAAACTTGGAAAAGTTACTTTTTAAAACTACAGCTCCCATCAGCCCCAGTCAGCATGGCCACTGGATTGGGCTGGTGGGAGTTATAGTTCCAAAGGTTTTCCAAGCTCTGGCCTCTAATCCCACCCTTTCAGGATATTAGCCAATAAGGGGAGCCAGGCTTGTGATTTGTTGACCCAGGCAGTGCTTAGGCTTCATTACAACGTCAAAATTGTGGTTTTGAGGTCTTCAGTTTGAGTAAGTAAGAATATGGGTTAAAGGTTTTTTTCTCTTGTGTGTAGCACGCAGTCAGACCCTGGGCTTTTGGAGGGGGCAGTGCTTTGAAAACCTTTCCAATATGAAAGCTTTAATCCAATACTTGCTATTGATTATGCAAACCTAATCCATTAATGTATCTCATGTAACGGTAAAGTTTAATGTTAAAATGAACATAATTTTGATGTAGTTCTTAAACTTTTTACTTTGAATTCTATTGTTTTCTTACCAAATTTTCACTTTAACCACATGAAACTATGTATAAATGCAAATACATTTAGGCTGTGCATATGATATTGTAATTTAAAGGTGTAATTTTAATTTTGCTAGTTGTTTATGTCACTACTATTGCCATTACATTCAGTGATATACGGGAATTACGATTTACAAGTAACATTAGTACAAACAATTTACTAAGGATTCTGTATGGTCTGGTACAGGAGGAGGTCCATGGGGGTGACATCATGAGTTACCGCACTGGGTGACACCAACCCTAGTGACGCCACTGTTGCAAGGTATGATTTCAGGAGAGCAGTATGGCTGGCCTGACTTGACTTTTCAGATCCCTACCTTTCATGCCCATCTTCTCTGCAGCCCTTATCCAGGAATCCTTGCCTCATAATGCCTGCTACTCCTGGTTTTTTTGGACTCAACATGATGCTGAAGACTCTTGCTCTATCTCTCTTTGACTTGTTTTCAGACAAATCATAAGAGGAAAAGATAATGGCATGCAGTATCTTGCTCATCTTCCATTCCACCTGATCTCTCCTTCCTTCCTCCCTCCCTTCCCCTCCCTCTTTCTTTCCTCTTCCTCCTTCTCTTCAGATGTTAAGCATAAGATCACATGACAGGGACAGCGACTGAGTGTGCTAGCTTGACTCCCTCATCACTGCTCTTGTTACTCTCCAACATTTGGAGAGTGATCTTGCGAAGCAGGGAACCTCCTGTAACCATGGATGCTCCCTGCAGATGTAAAATCAGGGTTCTAAAATGAATGGGGAACCATGGCAAGTACAGAAGGCTCCCTGTTTCCAGAATCAGCTTGCTGGATGGGGCAGAGCTAGTACTTTACCTTCCTAGCAGGTGGTTGCTGTTGTTTACAGAGAGGGGCAGGGGCAAGTGGCGGGAAGGTTGGCATGGTGCAAAAGCACTGGAAGGAGTGCAGGACTGGGTTTGCCTTAGATGAGGGCCCAATCCATACTAGGCTCATAACATGAAGTGGTGGGTGAGATAACAAGGAGTCAATCCTTTCACCCTGTTTTCTGATGAAAATAACCCTTTAAGGCTCCTACTTACATGTATTTGTATTTTATTTTAAAATATTTCTAGACTGCTGTCCTGGGCAATACCTGTCCAAAACAACTTACATCAGTAACATAAAACAAACAAAAATTAACATTATAAAACAGTACAAAAATGTCCAATATCCTCTAAAATCAAAGAAGCCAGTAAAAAACAAACAAACCAGAAATAGTTGTAGTCATAAGAACATAAGAAGAGCCTGCTGGATCAGGCCAGTGGCCCATCTAGTCCAGCATCCTGTTCTCACAGTGGCCAACCAGGTGCCTGGGGGAAGCCCGCAAGCAGGACTCGAGTGCAAGAACACTCTCCTCTCCTGAGGCTTCTGGCAACTGGTTTTCAGAAGCATGCTGCCTCTGACTAGGGTGGCAGAGCACAGCCATCACGGCTAGTAGCCATTGATAGCCCTGTCCTCCATGAATTTGTCTAATCTTCTTTTAAAGCCATCCAAGCTGGTGGCCATTACTGCCAACTAGGGGCGCAATCCAATTAATATTTGTGCCAGGCTGGGAGGAGTTGGATGTGGTGGACCCATGGCTCAGCTGCTGAAGTCCCTCATTGCAGCTCAACCGCGCCACTGCTGGGACCTTGCCAGCTCAGCTGGAGTTCCCCAGTGGTCGGACAGCCAGGAGAAGCCAGCAGAAGGCCTGAAAATGGGGCATTCTGGGGGCATGGCAGAGGAGGAGCTGAGGGAGGGACTTATATGTCATCCTCCTTGCATTCAGGGTGCTCCCTCGGATCCCGATTTATGCAAAATTTCCACTGGGCAATAGGCAGGCAGAGTAAAATAATTTGGGGAATCCTGACTCCCCAGTAGTGGCATTCACCAGAGCCAGCTTTTGCTTTTCCAGCCCATTGTCCTGACTGAGCTGGCATTCAGCCAATCTGCGGCTCCCAAACAGGGAGTGGATGTTGTGGAGTTTCCCACCAGTTCCTCCTCCACCTGGCTCCCCTGTCAGCTTCTGATGATTTGGATTGCCCTGTAGTACAACAATGCTCAAAGAAAGACCAATTGAAAAAAAGTCTATTGGGAGGAAGTTCCAAGGCCATGAAGCCATAATGGCAAAGGCCACCAGCTTCACAGATGCAGGGGGTTAGCACCCCAGGAGGGCCTCCATTTCAGATTTCAGCGTATGGGCAGGATGGTGTCAGTGTAGGCAATTCAACAAATGGGGAGAGAGAGAGAGGGAGGGAGGGAGAGGGAGAGGGAGAGAGAGAGAGAGAGGGAGAGAGAGAGAGGGAGAGGGAGAGGGAGAGAGGGAGAGGGAGAGGGAGAGGGAGAGATGTATTCACACATCCCTGGTAAGACATATACTTGAAACTTTATATTCCCCCTCCCTTACTGGCCCATAAACTTGATGGAACTTTAACTACTATATATTTGTGTGAATTAATGGGAGAAGAAAGCAGACAAAATGAATTAGAATGAAAGCAGAAGAAGTCTCAAATGTGCTGGCTGTAGCCAAACAATACTCACCATATAAAAGGAAAGGTAATTATAGCCCCCTCTTTTGCCTCTGTCTGGTTTCCTCTGCATTTTTCTCTCCTGTGCATAGATTTAACAGGAAAGTATCTTGCTCTTCTTGTTGGAAACTTCACTCTCAGGTTTCCCTTTTCCCTCTCCACTGCTTTCCTAAATTATGTTAATGTAAATAATAGATGTTTAATGGGGGCGCATGTGCGCAAGTGAACTGATTACAGGGTGAGTTTGCCATTCTATCCTCCCCCGACCCAAAAAGCACTCCATTTACCCCCACACGTGAATGAAATATTCCAATTATGCAAGGGACTGGGGCGTATGCTCCTCAGCACCTCAGAAAGTGGGTTATGCGATTTAACTCACCTCTTTAAACTGATTACCAGAGGCTCAAGTAGCGACAGGAGAGGGGCCCCACAGCAAGCATAGCATCAAGAGCTCCTAAAGGCAGGAAAGTTGACAAGAATCTAGCATCCCAGGATCTTTTTGAAGCAGTAGCTTCTCAGATTCCTAGCTTGCATGTGGAATTATTTAAGAAATGGAAGCTTCATTTAAAACGCTAGAAAATAAGATCGATGTTCTTCCAGAACGTATAGCACAGATAGATAAAACAGCTTCAGAGGCATTGTCTCTTGGTACTAGTCATGCTACATATATCAAGCAGTTAGCCCGTGGACACAAAGATATATTACTTGGACTGGATGATCAGGAAAACCCTGGATGTAGAAGGAACATCCGCATCCATGGTCTGGTTGAGCAAGTACATCAGAGTGAATTAATTGCTTTTTTACTTGAATGGTGAAAAAAATTAGTACAGGTAGTTGCACTATCATAGCTGGACATAGAAAGGGCACATAGAAGCTTGGATCCACACCATAAAGAGAATGCACCACCAAGAGATGTTATTATCACATTTCATAATTGTGCTGTGAAAGGTGCACTAACTAAAGCTCTAAGAGAAAAAGGTCAGATACAATATGCTGGAAAGCCTGTCTTGTTTTTACAAGACCTGAGTGCAGAAACTCTTTATCGACACAAAGCCTTCAAACCTGCAATGGATCTACTACAAGAAGCAAATATTAAATATAAATGGGGTTTCCCGTTTGCTCTCATAGAAGTAGATGGTATACAGCATAAGGCTGTTACCAAAAATGACATGGCTCCCATCCTAGCTCTTCTCAATATTAACATTCCAAGGTAAGAAGATGAAATTGATGCTGAAAATGTACTTGAATCTATGGAGTTTGGGGATGATTGGCAGCAAGTTCCAACAATGTGCAAGAGGAATCGCTCCATAGCTGCTCTGGCTCACTCTCCTCTTCACATTCCTCGACTTACAAGATCTGCCTGCTCCAAGAAGAAGTAATATAGTCATCATATGTCTATGTTTTGACTTTAGAAAACTTTAATAGTTGTGAAGACTGAATCATGCCTTTAAGGATTGTCATCCCACATATACAAAGGGGAAGGAGAAAATTTATATAAGAAGTATACAGGTATTCAGGTCATGGTGGGGAAATCCCTAATTTGTGAAAGCTTACTTTATATCTGCTGTGCGCATTTGCTTATAGTTTCCCAAATTTTCCATACCAGCTTATGGCAGGAGTACAATTGATACATACCGCAGATTCCTTGGTGATACCAACGACTCTATGTTGGGCATGGAGGGAGGGAGTTGATGAGGGGAGGGAAGGGTGGGAAAGAGATTAAGGTTTGTATGTTAAAGTTATGTTTAGGCTATAGTATGGCCATTTTTATTACACCAGTTTGTATATATTTTCAGATAGTGGGAATTTTTTTATTATATTTGATACTGTCATAGTTCCTTTTATGGCTGATTTTCAAACAATTACTTGGAATGTACATGGATTGGGGGATGTGATGAAGTGGCAGAGGGTCTCTGATTACCTTCGGAAGCAGGGACACTCTGTTGTTTTTCTACAGGAAACCCACCAATAAATTACCCATGGCCATCTTTTCTCAAACCCCTATTTTGGGAACCAATATTTTGCACCAGGTAATAGACATTCACGAGGAGCAGCTATTATTGTTGCTAGGTCTTGTGACTTCATAATACAAAAAATACAAAGAGACCCCAATGGCTGCTATATTTTCATCTCAGGCATTTGGGGTACACGGGAAATGACCCTTGCATCTATTTATTCACCTAATATAAATCAAATTTCTTTTCTTAATAAAACTTAAAAATTGGTGAAATTTGCCATAGGAGAAATAGTAGTTACTGGCGACTTTAATGCTATTCTTAATAAGCATCTGGATAGATCCTCCTCCTCCTCCTCCTCTAAAGCTCAATCAGGGAATAAAAGTATCCTCCCAATATTGAAAAAGTAAAACATGACTGATGCATGACATCTCTTAAATCAGGGAGTCAGAGACTATAGATATCTATCAGCACATTTTCATTCATATTCCAAATTAGATCACGTTCTAGTCTCTGACTCCCTGATCCCATGCTTAAAAAGTGTCTCTATTAATCCAATAATTATTTCAGATCATGCACTGGTTGATGTTACTTTACACACAATCAATTCAATTAATGCAGCTAGCCCTATATGGTGCTTAGATCCAATGCTTCTACTCTGACAGCCTTCAGAGAAGATCATCCAGACTTCAATCTCAGAATACTTTGAATTTAATACCCCCTCTGGAGTAAGACCAGATGTCATCTGGGATGCTATGAAAGCCACTGTTAGAGGCAAATGCATTGCTGAACAGTTAAAAATCTGTGTCATGACAGTGCAAGCATTGCTTAGGGATATTGCGCAACTGGAAAGCAGGCATAAAAATACCAGATCTAATAAACTCTATACCAAACTATTAGCTAAGCATGTGGAACTAGAGGCTCTTGAATCTCAGAAGATAACTAAATCTCTTTTACATGTTAAACAAAGATATTATGAATTAGGCAACCATAACTCTAAATTATTGGCCAATGCATTAAAAAAAAGAAATCTAAAAACAGTATCAAATTACTTAAACTAGATGGTAGATTAATCCAAGATTCCAGTTTGATTAATGAGGCTTTTCGAGATTATTATTCTGAATTATATACATCTATCGATCCTAGAGAAAATGATATCTTGAGCTATTTGCAGAAATTACAACTACCATCAGTTACAGATTATCAAAAATTGTTACTTGATAGAGATATAACTGAGGAGGAAGTAGAAACAGCTATCCAGAAATTGAAAAAATAATAAACCCCTGTAACCAGACAGGTTTGGGATTTCAATTCAATTTCAATTTATTCGACCAATGGTCAGCATAAAAGTACAAAACATGTAAAGACACATCCTATACATATACATAAGATATATCAATGATAATAGAATCAGTAGGTTTAAATTTAAAAGAAATATAAACTGGTATAAAACAACATAGCCATAGATATTTATGAGTCAATTTAGATTAAATATCACTAAAAAAAAAAGAAGACTAAAATTAATTAAGAATACTTTTTTAAAAAATGTTAGTTCTGAGGCTTTGAACAATAACACTGAATTTTGCCACCTGAACAGTTATTTTTGGAGAGGTATCTCCTAAGAGATATTCCATCCAAAAATGCTCAGACTCATGTGGAAAAGGAGTTAGCAAAGGGGTAATTAGTTGATATCTTGGAGTTTTATATAAAGGACAATAAAGAAGTACATAGATATTATTCTCAACAGCTCCTTCTCCACACGGACACACTCGGTCTTTGTATGGTATTTTGGAGAACCTGCCGTCCATGACGGCTGAAGGTAAAACATCTAGACGGATTTGGGTAAAGGCTTTTCGATATTTAGGGATTTCCAAATTCGTTAGATAAGGCATTGAGTTAAAGAATTTTGGGGTATGTCTCTGCTTTTTGACTAATAGTAACTGATGCTGATAGTCAATATCTATCAGGCGTTGGCGTATATTAATCATTGCTGCTTCGAATCCCATAGTAAGGATGAGCTGAGGTGAAAAGCCTATTTTTAAAAGTTTATCCGTCACTAAACTCGCCCAGGGAGAGTGGAAATTGTCTATCAAAATATCTGGAGCAAGGCCAGTGGGCTTTAGAGTAAGCTTTAACCAGGTTTTAATCTTTAGTAGCCAAATTTTGGTCTCTATTGATTGAGATCCCGCTTCTAATCTGAGAATGTTATTTGGGACACATTAAGGGATTGCCATGATAGATCTCAAAAAGATGGTCTGAATAGATTCAAACTCAGTAAATTTCAAGTTCTTATTTACCTGAGAGCCGAAAGTCAGTTGGGCTATTACTTTGGCATTGAAAATTTTTTTGGCTGGTAGAAAAGCTTGGCCACCTTTGGAGAAGTAGAAAGCCATTAATGCTTTCATCGTTCTCCTTGCATTGATAATCATAAGTTTGTTATGGATCAGATGTTTCCCTGTCACTTGGAAGACATATCCCAAGTACTTTAATGAATTGACTTGTTCGATTTTATGCCCTTGAATTTGCCAGTGTTGTTTGATTTTTTTCCGAGTGAAAGCTATTATTTTTGTTTTTTGGTAATTTATCGTCAGCAGTTCACTATGGCAGTAGGTTGCTAGTTTGTTTAAGAGTCGTTTCAAGTCAATTGGAGTTCTTGAAAGTAGAGCTATATCATCAGCATATAGAAGGATGTTCCTTGGTTTCTTAGCTAAGATAGGGGGTGTGCAGCTACTGGTGATAGATTATCTACTATATCATTGATATAAATATCGAATAATATAGGAGCTAAAACACAACCTTGCTTAACTCCCTTGGTCGTTGGGATTTGGTTAGATAAAAGGCCATTGGCGCTACACCTTACTTGTAGGAAGGTATTTTTATGAAGACCACTAATTAAGGAGATAAGGCATCTGTCCATGCCTAGATGATTTAGTTTCGACCAAAGGCGGGGGCGAGAAATTAAGTCGAATGCAGATTTCAGATCTACAAATGCCGCATAGAAAATTCCACCCTTTCTGCCCGCATATTTGTCGATTAAGTGAAGGAGCACTATAATATGGTCAAAGATTGATCTATTTGGACGGAAGCCGGCTTGTTCAATCGCCAGTATATTATTCTGGTCGATCCAGTCATTCAGTTTTATATGTAGATGTCCTGCATATAATTTGCTAATTATATTTAGTAAACTGATCGGTCTATAGTTTGCTGGATCATTTGCAGGGCCTTTTTTGTAGATTGGTACGATTGTAGCTAATCCCCAATCGTTTGGTATTTCTAGGGTAGAATCAATATATGTGAATAATGAAGTGAGGACAGGGGCCCACCAGGTTGCATTAATTTTGAAAAGTTCTGGGGGGATCTTATCTGGGCCAGGAGCTTTATTAGGTTTCAATTTTGAAATTAGATAAATAATTTCTTGTGTGGTGACTGGGGGCCAGTCCAGGACACTCTCATTCATTGAATAAGACATTGGGCTTGGATGTATTCGATCTAGGTACAAGTTGAAAAAAAATGATTCCCAATTATGAGGTGACACTTTTGCAGAATTTTGTAGATGCGATTTTGGCCAGTGAGATGTAACGAGACGCCAAAAAACATAGGTATTTTTTGACTTTGCGGCTTCAAGTAAATTCCGCCAAACGGCGTTTGTTTCTTGTTGTTTTTTATTCTTAATTATGAGTTTGTATTTTTTCTTTAGTTCACAATATTTTTGGAGATCATCTTTAGTCTTTGTGGCATTAGCTCTTTGATAGATACTCATCATTTCCCGTTTAATCGTAACACATTCTCTATCAAACCACTTCTTAGATTTTAGGTGGTAAGGGGCGATGTCAGGGCACATGTATTTTTCTAAAATTGTTCGTAAATTTGTCATAAGTTTTTGTAGAGTAAGGAGCGGCTTGGTGTCAGAAGTAAGTTCTAATAATTCATCTTTAATTTTAATGAAAGAAGGGGAGATTAGTGCCTCAGATATCTCATTATTGAGCTTAGGTAACCATTTAACTCTAAGTGAGCGTACTTCTATTTCCTTGTTAGTAAATACCCTATGGGTTAAGTGGATGTCACTTAAATTTAAATTAACTTCTGTGATGGTGGGTAGATGGTCACTTTCCGGTCGATTCTCGATGTAAAATTTACTTATCAAAAAGTATAATTCTGCTGAAACGAAAACAAAATAAATTTGAGATGAACCATTGTATGAATGGTATGTATGGTCCCCGTTAATGTCACCCGGTGCTCGCCCATTGAGTACTACTAAATTTACTTCCAAACACATTTTCATCAACACAAATCCAGTGTAATTTATGCCAGTGTCCTTAGAAGAGCGAGAGGGTATATTGATAGGCTCATTTGACAATAAGGGCACATGGTGATATTTTTGGAATAGAGTCATGTCTGAGGTACCTATTCGAGCATTGAAATCGCCATGAAGAATCAATTTTTTGTCTGGGTTTTTGGTCATCAATTTGGTGATAAAGGCCTCAAGTGATGATATTCTTTTATCTGCTAAGTTATTACTACATGCAGAAGGTAAATCGACACTGATAATTATTATTGAAAATTGAGAAAACTCCAGAATTAGAGCGATAGCTAAATCTTGTAGAGTCCCAGCAAGTGTAGTTTTGACCCTCAGGGAAGTTGATATAAAAGTACACACTCCACCTTTAGGTCTGCCTCCCTTTTCACTGGGAGTTGCTCGGAGATGGAACGATGTAAAGCCATCAATATTTGGTTCCCTCAGAGACCAGGTTTCTTGAAGAGATATTATATCATTAGAAGTCAGGAAGTCAATTGTGTCATGATTGATAGAGTTGTTGTTCCATCCGGCAATATTCCAAGATATTATCTTAAGTTCTTTCATTCCTGACTTGGATTCCAGTCAGTTTGTTGAGGGCAGGAAGTTTGTGTGTTGTTGCGTTTGTGTCTTCTTGTATTTCTCTATTTGAGGAGAGATGGATGCGCTTGGTTATATTTTCCCCTAGAGATTGAGTATCAATAGTAGATGAAGTAGTTGGTGATAGGGGACTTAAGAAGTTAGTATGAGTTGATTGCATCCTAATGGATTCGCATGATATATTTACTTCATCCCTTGATTGTATTGTGGTTGGAGATTCACACAATTCAAGTGAAGAAGATATTTTCCTTGTATTCTCCAATGAGTGTATTAAGTGTTTCAGTCTGTTGATGGTCTCCAATTGCTCTTGAGCATTAAAGTTAGGATATAGCGCAAGAAGCAGCAATTCTTCTGGGAGAGTATTCAGCATCTTTGACTTATTGCGTGTTGTAGGTAATTGAATGTTAGAATCTTTTATCGCTGGATGATAATCGTTTGACGCCTTGAAGAAATTATTATCTGTTTCTTCTATTTGGGCATTCAATGTTTGTTTCGATTGCAAATCAGAATTCGTATGAGGCAGTATGGGCCTAATGAGACTTTGTGGGGGAGCATGATTTTCAAAATATCTTGTGAACGGTATGTGATAGTAAATAAAATTCGCTTTACATCTATAGAACAGATCAGCAGTCCTTGTATCTTGAAAAGTGACAATAGCTCTGGCCATAACATAATTGTAGTGAAGATATTGGACCGATAGAAGAGGAACAAAAAGAAAAAGAGAACTGCTGGAAAGACACAACTCAAGAACTCACAAGAAGCTGTTCTTTCACGAAATATAAATACTGTTGTTTTAACTCAAAATTTACCCCTGGAGATTATACCTCGACAATCTGATGAGCCAACTTATTATTACTCTCAGCAGACATAAGTAGAACATAAAAAGGACAATTTATCGACAGCTCCTCAAATTAGAAACAAAATTGGAAGCTGAGTTTAAATCCAAAGAAGCTGGTGCTCTTAAACTTCTACAAAATTAAAGGTTGGCTTTCGCAAACTGAACGCAGATGCCACCTCTGGGAACTCTGTGAGAGAATTATACCAGGACTCATCAAAATAAATTCAATTCTATCGGTCCAATATCTTCTTTGGGAGCTCTTTTTACAAAAAAAATATAAAGATATTTTAGTTTCCCATTTGACAAAATTGTTTAATGTAATATGGCAGCAAGGACCCATACCTGAAACATGGAGAACTTCAAGTATTATCGACTTCCGGGAAGGATTGCTTCGCTTGTGCCTGCCTCTGAGATGAGCTTTCATCTCAGAGGAAGCTTTTTCAGTTTTAAAACCAGTCAAAAGGTTTTTTTTGACTGGTAAAAACTTTCTCCCAGGCAAGGGAGAAACAAAGAGATCATCCACAAGCTTTGTTGTGTTTGTTGGGGGACTTGAATTCATTAGGATCGCCTATGAACGAAGGACCAGCCAGCAACGTCGGACGGAGCCAGGGAATTTCAAGCAAGCTCAAACTGATTAAGCGAGACGTTTTTCTTTTCTTCAAAGAAAAACAGATTTTAACAGGCAAGCATTCTTCTGTCTATCCTTATCATTTGGCTTAAATTGTTGCAGTAAAAGAGATTTGTTAAAAGAATCAGCAGTAAAGAATCCTTGGGGGAGTTATAACTTTTCTCTTTTATACACGGAATTAAGGCGGAAGGAAATCGAAATAGCTTATCTTTGTTTTTATTGCAAAAAGCTGGCCTGGAATTGAGAATTATAAAGATACAAACGGATGAGGGGCATCTAATCTGAGGAGAAAAATTTTGATTTATATGAACTTTTGAGTATTATATGTCTGGGACTATTTTTTCTGGTCTACTTCATTTTGACGAATCTGCTTGTTCCTTATGCCACTAATTATTTGGATGCTGTGAACTAAATTTGTTTTGCATTCTTGGACACATAAGAGATAAGGCAGTTTGTGCTGTCTACATTATGATGTCATCAGGTTTGGAATATTAACTCCTTTGTTGCTGGAAAAAGAAATAAATTGCTCTTTGCTTGGGAATAGTGCTATATTGGAAATTGAAGGGTTTTTTTTCTTCTTGGTTTTAAGAATGACAATTAAGAAAGTGGCTGAGATGCTGGATGTAAATATCTTTCAGAAAATAATGGATGAGATTGAGATAACAAAACAAGAACTGAGACATGGCAAACAAGAGATGAAAATTGAATTTGGCAAAATGAAGCAGGAGTTGAAAGAAATAGGGGATTTTATGAGAGAGGAGGTTGATGAGATCAAAGATATAACTAGACAAGCAATAGAAGAAGAAAGAAAAATTAAAGGGAAGATGCAAGTCCTGGAATGATGTGATGGAGCTTGAAATAGAGAAAATTTATAGAATTAATTACAGATATGTGACAATGGAAAAATTCTCAAGAGATGTGCTAGTGCATTTCGTAAAAAAGAGGAACAGAGATATGACTTGACAACAACATTTCAGTAACACATTCAGAATTGATGGCAAGGAAATATTTGTGAGGAAGGAAATTCCCATCAGACTCTTATTATATGACTATGACAGCAAGATTATTATGGGTGCAAGGATGGAAGATGGAAGATGGAATTAACACTGATAATGGAAGAATGGCTATTGAAATTACTGGACCTAGCAGACTTGATGAGATGGATTAATTGACATGTTTATTTGGAGAAAAATCGATGGATATATTTCTCAAGAAGTGGAAACCTCTCTTTGACTTTTTGCGGAAAGAATAAAGTGATGTTAATGAGATTTGATGATTAATTAAGATAACTACTGGAGGAAAGTGATTTTGTAATATATTAAGAGACAGGTTTGTTATATATTATAGACCTATAACTGATCTGTGACAAATCGGAAGTCAACATTTTATTTTATTGTATTAGTTATTAATTTGTTTTTTTTTTTGTTTTTTGAAACTTTGAATAAAAATTAATGATAAAAAAAGAGAACTTCAAGTATTATCATAATATTAAAACCGGAAAAAGACAGTAGGATGTTGGGTTCATATAGACTCATCACCCTACTGAATCAGGGCCGGAAACTATTCACTTCAATTTTAACTGCTGACCTTAATTCAATAGTCCCCTCATTAGTGCATTTGGATCAGACCAGTTTTATACCAAATAGACATATTAGTGACCCAATCCGTCAAGTTTTAAATGTAATCCACAAGGCTCGCTTCCATAAGTGTCCATTGGCCGTCCTTTCACCAGATGCATATAAAGTTTTTGATTGTTTAGAATTGAAGTATTTAATTAATGTATTAAAATATATGGCCTGGGAGACATAAGAACATAAGAAGAGCCTGCTGGATCAGGCCAGTGGCCCATCTAGTCCAGCATCCTGTTCTCACAGTGGCCTACCAGGTGCCTGGGGGAAGCCCGCAAGCAGGACCCGAGCGCAAGAACACTCTCCCCTCCTGAGGCTTCCGGCAACTGGTTTTCAGAAGCATGCTGCCTCTGACTAGGGTGGCACAGCACAGCCATCATGGCTAGTAGCCATTGATAGCCCTGTCCATGAATTTGTCTCATCTTCTTTTAAAGCCGTCCAAGCTGGTGGCCATTACTGCATCTTGTGGGAGCAAATTCCATAGTTTAACTATGCGCTGAGTAAAGAAGTACTTCCTTTTGTCTGTCCTGAATCTTCCAACATTCAGCTTCTTTGAATGTCCACGAGTTCTAGTATTACCACTTTATTGAAAATATAATTAGATTATACACAAAAAGTATGCCTTAGTCCGGACAAATAATTTAAAAGAAGCACCCATCTTAATTCAGAGAGGTACTAAACAGGGGTGTCCCCTGTCCCTGCTGCTCTTTGGCCTCTCCCTGGAGCCCTTATCCATTGCTTTAAGAAATAACATGTCCATCAAGGGGTTCCAGGGCGAGGGCGAGGAGCATCTTATAAATCTATATGCTGATGACATTATTTCGATGTTGCAAGATCCCAAGAAATCCATACCAGCCTTACAAGCAGAATTACACTTATTTGAAAAAATAGCAGGGTTGCGTATTAATTTTGAACAATCTCACTTTATGTTTCTCAATATAAACCCATCTGACCAACTGGAAATATATAAATTTAGCCAAATTCCAATTTGCCATAAAGCATTTAAGTATTTGTGTGTGTATATTCCTAAAAATCTATCAAAATTGTTTTACTTGAACTTTGGACCCTTGATCCAATGTATGCATCAGGATTTACATAAATGGTCAAAACAGAAACTGCAGTTATCTATATTAGGTAGGGTAGCTGCCGTGCAAATGAAATTGGTGCCATGTTTTTTATTTTTGTTTCAGGTCCTCCCGGTCTCCATCCCATCGGCAGCTCTCAAATGTTGGCAACAATTAAACACCTTAATTGGTTTGTCTTCTAAGGCAAAACCCCTCATTTGGCTATGAAATCATATTACAGGCGGCCGGAGGGAGAGGGAGGGGGACTACCATATCTTGCATCATATTATGAAGACTTTAAACTCCAGAATATATATTTTATGATTTTTAAATTTCATAAGCACTGGACATCTTTAGAAGAAAAAGAATTAGGATTGGACCCCTCTTGGGCATTTCCTTTTGAACATTTTACCCACTTATTTCTGAAAAAATTAGTAACCCATTTACACTATGCACTCTTCAAATCTGGAAAAGATGGCAATCACAATGTTTTCCAGCTTGCTCACCTTTGAGCACTGTACAGATGCAGCTTGCAATATTGGACTCTAACATGAAAACATGGTTGGCACGTTGGGAGCCTATGGGATATTTTTGACAGAGAGACTTCTACGGGAATGATAATCCCATCACAGAACAATAGTTGCAATGGATTTAGCTGATTTAGAGGTGAATTGATTCCAAATGGAACAAATAATACATCCCTTGTCAGACCCCAAGTAGAGTACATTGTTTTGAACGCTGGGACTGAGAAATAATTGTTTCAGAATTATAGAGTTAATACAGTGTAATACAGGTCAACTCACTGGATTAATGACTCTGGGAAACGTATATGGACATCCAATTGGACAACATACAATGGCGGACTACATGGACACTGAAGCCACTAAAATCAATCTCAGCATGTACCAAGGAAATCTCACTGAAAATTCGTCACAGATGGTATAGGACCCCCAATACAACTTTCTAAGATAATTCTGAGCTTCCCTCCATCAGGGTACTTATTTCCACCTTTGGTGGGATTGTCCCAAGGTCCACTCTTTTTGGCTGATAGTTTTTGAACAAATATCTAAGATCATTAAATCTCACTTCAGTATGGCTCCCCAGCTGGCTCTCCTATTGATTTTCAACAGTTGTAATACAAATATATCATCTAAAGATTTAATAGTCCATTACGTTTGCAGCAAGGTTGTCAATTGTTCAAAAATGGAAATATTTAGATAATTTGGATCTCTCATAATGATATAAAAACATTTGGAATATTGCTCTTCTAGAAAAAATCACATGTTAGCTATGCTCAATTCAAGGACATGCCAAGCCTGACACATTTAACACGGTTTGGTGGGATATTATTTCATATGTTTCCACACATCAATTACAACAGCAACTTCCATCAATATCACAAGACATGTGGAACTCTTGACCTGGCTTTAATGTGGTTTTATTTAATTATGCTTACTTGTCCATCCTTTGTAAGAATTTGGGGATTTTGTTGTGTTCTTCCTTTTTTATCTGTATTTTGTCTTTGGCCCTTGGGTTTAAATTGTATTTTTGTTCTTGTTGTTTCTTGAAACATTTAATAAAAATGTCGTAAAAATAATAGATGTTTAACTATGCCATGGTGATATCTGAAAGACAGAGATGTCCAGTTGTTTTCTACTACTTGCTCTCTAGAGAGTAACTGACTGAGTATAGCTAATCAGGTTCAAAAAAATACTTTCGTTTTTAATCATCAAACAAGCCAAAGTCCTGATGAAACAAGCATGCCAATGTATATGCAGTAGATTAATAACCATCTTCCGACCAGAGATCATGAATATTTGTGACTGTCATTTGCCCTTTAGAGATGATATATATGTGTGCATGTGCCAGAAGTACTAGCATGTATGCTAAAGGCATATTTCAAGTTTGACTGTTTCCAGCAACTAGAGATATTAGTGCCCCCCCTAAAAACAACTCCAAGATTACCAGAGCAGTCTAGGGAAGAAAATTCACTGTGGGCCAATTGGATAGTACCAATATTTTAAAAGAAGGAGAGTACACATAGGTTGGATCCAGATGAAGAACTTAGCTTCCACTGAAATAAGTGAGGCTTGACTAACTTCAAGGTTCTAGTTTTTGTGTACAAAGCCCTATACAGCTTGGGAAAAGGATACCTGAAAGAGCGTCTTGTCCCTTACATACCAGTCAATCACTGCACTCTGCAGGTGAGGGCCACTTGAAAATACTATCTTATCAGGAGGTCTGTTCTGCACAACATAGGAAATTTTAAAAGGGGTAGGCCTAGAAGTAGGCATTGTGAGAGCAGGGGCACAGGATATAAATTCAGAAGAGCAAAATTACCACAGGCCTAACCACAAGTGCCAAAGACACTTGAAGAGAGACACTGCTTACAAGTGCCTGTACGCTAATGCTAGGAGCCTCCGAACCAAGATGGGAGAACTGGAGTGCTTGGTCTTAGAGAAGAGCATTGATATAGTGAGCATAACCGAGACCTGGTGGAATGGAGAAAACCAGTGGGATACGGTTATCCCTGGATATAAACTATATCGGAAGGACAGGGAAGGACGTATTGGTGGCGGAGTCGCTCTATACGTGAAAGGAGGCATTGAATCCAGCAAGCTCGAAACCCCAAAAGAAGCAGACTCCTACACAGAATCGTTGTGGGTGGTGATACCGTGCCCCAGGAGGGACTTAATACTGGGAACGATCTATCGTCCCCCTGATCAAAATGGTCAGCGAGACCTTGAGATGAGATATGAAATTGAGGAAGCATCCAAACTAGGAAATGTGGTAGTAATGGGTGACTTCAACTACCCAGACATAGACTGGCCGCATATGTGTTCCAGTCATGACAAAGAAGCAAAGTTTCTAGATATTCTAAATGCCTATGCCCTAGATCAGTTGGTCATGGAACCGACCAAAGGGACGGCAACCCTGGACTTAATCCTCAGTGGGGACTGGGACCTGGTGCGAGATGTAAGTGTTGTTGAACCGATTGGGAGCAGTGACCACAGTGCTATTAAATTAAACATACATGTAACTGGCCAATTGCCAAGAAAATCCAACACGGTCACATTTGACTTCAAAAGAGGCAACTTCACAAAAATGAGGGGATTGGTAAAAAGAAAGCTGAAAAACAAAGTCCAGAGGGTCACATCACTCAAAAATGCTTGGAAGTTGTTTAAAAACACTATATTAGAAGCTGGAGTGCATACCGCAGATCAGAAAAGGTACCGCCAGGGCCAAGAAGATGCCAGCATGGTTAATGAGCAAAGTCAAGGAAGCTCTTAGAGGCAAAAAGTCTTCCTTCAGAAAATGGAAGTCTTGTCCGAATGAAGAAAATAAAAAAGAACACAAACTCTGGCAAAAGAAATGCAAGAAGACAATAAGGGATGCTAAAAAAGAATTTGAGGAGCACATTGCTAAGAACATAAAAACCAACAACAAAAAATTCTATAAATACATTCAAAGCAGGAGACCATCTAGGGAGACAATTGGACCCTTGGATGATAAGGGAGTCAAAGGTGTACTAAAGAACGATAAGGAGATTGCAGAGAAGCTAAATGAATTCTTTGCATTTGTCTTCACAGTGGAAGATATAGGGCAGATCCCTGAACCTGAACTAACATTTGCAGGAAGGGATTCTGAGGAACTAAGACAAATAGTGGTAACGAGAGAGGAAGTTCTAAGCTTAATGGACAATATAAAAACTGACAAATCACCGGGCCCGGATGGCATCCACCCGAGAGTTCTCAAAGAACTCAAAGGTGAAATTGCTGATCTGCTAACTAAAATATGTAACTTGTCCCTCGGGTCCTCCTCCGTGCCTGAGGACTGGAAAGTGGCAAATGTAACGCCAATCTTCAAAAAGGGATCCAGAGGGGATCCCGGAAATTACAGGCCAGTTAGCTTAACTTCTGTCCCTGGAAAACTGGTAGAAAGTATGATTAAAGCTAGATTAACCAAGCACATAGAAGAACAAGCCTTGCTGAAGCAGAGCCAGCATGGCTTCTGCAAGGGAAAGTCCTGTCTCAGTAACCTATTAGAATTCTTTGAGAGTGTCAACAAGCATATAGATAGAGGTGATCCAGTGGACATAGTGTACTTAGACTTTCAAAAAGCGTTTGACAAGGTACCTCACCAAAGGCTTCTGAGGAAGCTTAGCAGTCATGGAATAAGAGGAGAGGTCCTCTTGTGGATAAGGAATTGGTTAAGAAGCAGAAAGCAGAGAGTAGGAATAAACGGACAGTTCTCCCAATGGAGGGCTGTAGAAAGTGGAGTCCCTCAAGGATCGGTATTGGGACCTGTACTTTTCAACTTGTTCATTAATGACCTAGAATTAGGAGTGAGCAGTGAAGTGGCCAAGTTTGCTGACGACACTAAACTGTTCAGGGTTGTTAAAACAAAAAGGGATTGCGAAGAGCTCCAAAAAGACCTCTCCAAACTGAGTGAATGGGCGGAAAAATGGCAAATGCAATTCAATATAAACAAGTGTAAAATTATGCATATTGGAGCAAAAAATCTGAATTTCACATATACGCTCATGGGGTCTGAACTGGCGGTGACCGACCAGGAGAGAGACCTCGGGGTTGTAGTGGACAGCACGATGAAAATGTCGACCCAGTGTGCGGCAGCTGTGAAAAAGGCAAATTCCATGCTAGCAATAATTAGGAAAGGTATTGAAAATAAAACAGCCGATATCATAATGCCGTTGTATAAATCTATGGTGCGGCCGCATTTGGAATACTGTGTACAGTTCTGGTCGCCTCATCTCAAAAAGGATATTATAGAGTTGGAAAAGGTTCAGAAGAGGGCAACCAGAATGATCAAGGGGATGGAGTGACTCCCTTACGAGGAAAGGTTGCAGCATTTGGGGCTTTTATTTTAGAGAAAAGGCGGGTCAGAGGAGACATGATAGAAGTGTATAAAATTATGCATGGCATTGAGAATGTGGATAGAGAAAAGTTCTTCTCCCTCTCTCATAATACTAGAACTCGTGGACATTCAAAGAAGCTGAATGTTGGAAGATTCAGGACAGACAAAAGGAAGTACTTCTTTACTCAGCGCATAGTTAAACTATGGAATTTGCTCCCACAAGATGCAGTAATGGCCACCAGCTTGGATGGCTTTAAAAGAAGATTAGAGAAATTCATGGAGGACAGGGCTATCAATGGCTACTAGCCATGATGGCTGTGCTCTGCCACCCTAGTCAGAGGCAGCATGCTTCTGAAAACCAGTTGCCGGAAGCCTCAGGAGGGGAGAGTGTTCTTGCACTCGGGTCCTGCTTGTGGGCTTCCCCCAGGCACCTGGTTGGCCACTGTGAGAACAGGATGCTGGACTAGATGGGCCACTGGCCTGATCCAGCAGGCTCTTCTTATGTTCTTATGTTCTTATGAAATGGACCTTTAGTGTAGTGGCACCTACCCTTTGGAATTCCCTCCCCTTAAATATTAGACAGGCACCATCTCTGTTATAATTTTGGCACCTACTAAAGACCTTCCTCTTTCAACAAGCTTTTTAACTTGAGACCTTATCCCAGTCTGCGTCTGTGTTGGAATTGCTTTTTAATATGTTTTAAAACCTTTTTAAAAATGTTTTTAAAGCTTTTTAAAATAAAAAATGGTTTTAAAAGATGTTTTGTTTTAATATATTTTAAAGTCTGTTTTGTGATGTTTTTAAGTCTTTTTAGTGCTTTTGTTTGCTGCCCTGGGCTCCTACTGGGAGGAAGGGCGGGATACAAATAAAATAAATAAATTAATAATAACTTACAACTAACTTTTCACATTGATGTCATCGGGGGCTGAGTTCAACTAATGGAGTTTGTGTGCAGGCCAAGAACTTCAAATTTCTGCTAGTCACCTTGTGACAATGGACTTTATTTGTTTAAATTAAAAATGTATTTTGCTTAATTGCCTTGTTTGGTTAAAGTAGAAAGTGCTGGGCCTGTTTGAAATTGTAGCACAGTATGACTTGCTTGTGTGCTAAAATGCTGACAGTTAATTTACTTGTGTGTGTGTTAGAAGAAATGCTAATTTGCTAACTTGCATTTTCATTGTTTGTTTAAAGCTGCGTTTGCAAAAATAAGGTCCCAGGCTTTTAGTTGCAATGTCCACCTGTACTGTAGAAAAGTATCAAATATTGTTGCAACATTCAAGGTGGAATAGTGTGAAAAACAAGTTCCATATATGGATATGGAAGCGAGGGGACGTTACCAGAAGAAGATGGGCAGGGATTAAAGTGATGTAATTATGATCATAATGATGCATGAATAATTAGTAAAACAAAGTTGATAAAAGACTTGGTTGTGCCTAGCTGAGTCAGAACTAGCTTGCTATTTCTCCATGTGCACGTGTTAGTAATAAATTTACTCCATCCTCCATTTTGTTTCGTTCGTTCTTGAGCTCTATTGGGTGAGTATTTGGGGACGAACTCAAGCCACTAGACCTCAAAAAGGGGCTAGGGCGTATTGTTTGTAACAACCTTTCGTTCTGTTTGTTGAGCGCAAACCTTTCTCAGGAATTTCTTAGACTAAGTTGATTGTCATGAACATAATGCATTTTAGAAATCTACTAAGAATGAATATAATGAATAAGCATCTTAATTTGCTCTGTTCAATATGTTTTGATGAAACATTCAGTCATGCTGTGGAGAGTCTAGCAGTATTATAGTGGGTGACAAGAAAATTAATTAGGCAAAATGGAATTGCATCACAAATGTCTTGGCATCAAAAGAAAAAATATCTGAAATATGTACTGTACACAGAAACTAATTGATTGCCACCAATGAAAACAGTCAGTGACTCAATGACTTCAATTAAAAACAAAAGGGCAGCTAGAAATACTAGTGCCTCATTAAGTAATTTGCCAATAGTATGCCTTGAATTTAATCAAAATCCATCAGTCAAGCTGATCTGTCACTAATCATTAATAGTAGATATAGAATGCAGATAATAGTAGACTTTATTCCAAATAGTACCCATCTGGCTGTTTCCTTGATAGTAGACAAAACTAGAATTCAGGAGATTCTAAGAAGAGACAATATCCAAGTGCTTGTCACAGCATCCATTGTACATCCATGTACAGAGACAGAGTGCCTATGGAATTAAATCTCTAGGAACAAACAACAGGGGAGAGCCATTTCCTTTATGCCTTCCTACAACCATCTGGTAACTCACTGTGGAGAAAAGAATCCTGTACTAAAATAATTGCTAATACAGCAATTCAGTTCTTGTGCTCATAATAGCCCACGATTTAATATACTGGATATTATTGGCTAACAGTGCCTGATTATTGCTTAATAGCCAAAGCCAAGCTATGACATAATATATTTTCCTTGGAAATTGTAAACATGACAAATGGATCATACAAACAAGCACCTAAAGAAGGACAGCAGAGTATAACCTATCAAAAAACAAAGGGACAACTGTGAAGGATCAGTCTGAGAGTGGGCCAGATACCAGCCAGAACCTGAAAATGTGTCGTAAGACAACATCCATCAATCTAGTGCCAAAAAGAAGAGGTGGCATTGGATGGGAGAAGGTGGTTACAGAAGAAAGCCCAGGGGCAGGATGGTGTCAAGCTTGCTTGGGGTACAATGTTTTATACATGTCTGAGACCTACTTTTTTGTGTGCAGGAAATAAACTAATCTGAAACATTAATGACTAGGGGGAATATAACGCTAGTGCTAGAAACATTTTGCCTCTACAGCCCTGGCTTTATTCAGACAAAGCATAGAGTGTGCAACTTTATCTAGGTAAAGGAAAAATGAAAATGGACTGCCTTCAAGTCGATCCCAGCTTATGGATACCCTATGAATAGGGTTTTCATGGTAAGCAGTATTCAGAGGGGGTTTACTATTGCCTCCCTCTGAGGCTACTCCTCCCCAGTTGGCTAGGGCCTGCTCAGCTTGCCACAGCTGCACAAGCCAGCCCCTTCCTTGTCCGCAACTGCCAGCTGGGGTGCAACTGGGCTCCTTGGGACTATGCAGCTTGCCCACGGCTGCACAGGTGGCAGGGCACCTAACCCCTGAGCCTCTCACTGTGCGGGTGATCTTTAGCTGGCCCTTTACACCCAGGAGACATGAGTGGGGATTTGAACTCACGGACTCTAGACTCCCAGCCAGGCTCTCCTCCCCACAGGAGTTCCCTCTTAAGGTACCCAGGAAGAAGTGATATCTATAGTTGCTGCTTGCAAAAGGGAAAAAAACCCCAAGAAGCATGAATTCATGTATTTCTGCTGCCATTTTAGATTGTGTGGATTCTTTCCCCAATTGCACCCACCATCCCCATTCACTTACCTTTACAGTTAAATTTGCCATCCCCATTCTTTTGATGGAAGTTATGACAGTTAACATGATTTAAAAAAAAATAATTTTGTATTGGTAGCTTTGCTTTTGGAACTGCTTCAAGTCCCTATCTAAAAGAGGGTCCAGATTTCATTAATAATTCTTATCCAGTCACAGGTGTCCTTAAATGAAATGAAAGGAGGGAGAAGGTAATTCTGCAAATGGTTCATAACTATAACGTCTACATTGCTGTAAAAAAAAACAACGGCAAAAAACCCTGCACCAGCTTAAGTGAGTACATCTTACTAAGCATTGCATGTCAAAATCTTTCCTTCCAGCCGTAACACAAAAACAATAAAGAACCTGTTAATAGTTCTGCCATGAAGGGGGTGAAGAAACAATTACCTTAAGAAAAATAAGGCTCAAGGCAACTTCTTTCACATTATGAACTAGAGAAATAATAGCAATGTGGGTTCTCCTCCCCTAAATATTCTATTTACATAAAGAGTTGTCAGCTTGGGATTGTACACCATTATTTACAGGTAAATAGAGCCTGTTGACGGCACCACCTACGATGAAGCACTACACTGCTGATGAATTAATATCCCAAGCCCTTCGGCTTTCATTCACTGTATCCCTCATTTTATTTTCTCTGCTACTTACTGCATTGAGGCAGAATGTTTATAGAACTCAACTGTTTATCATCACTAGTAGTCTCCATGTCTGGAGCTATTTACAAAGCTAAGTCCAGTAATAATTACTGGTGCATGAGATCTTACAGGCTTGGGGGGGGGATCTGTTAAAAATTATATTTCATTGTATTTTTAAATTTTAAATAATTTAAATAAACCAAGTAAATGAACACATAAATCCAAAGACTAGAAAATTCAACACATGGCGCCACATATTATAACCAAACTTGGACATTGTCATTCTTTATAACAAACCCTTATAAAATTATGTCTCCTTCCCATCATAGGGCTAACAAACACTATGACACCTGGGGGAAGGAAGGAGAGAGTGAGGGACACAGGCAAAGTATACAGGGGCGGAGGGCAGAGCGAGCCCTGTAGCCAGCCTTCCTTATTAGGTGGGGCAGCCACATTTCTAGGTGGGGCATTTGAGAAGGAGAGGCAGATAGCACTAGCCAATCCCCCATACACACACTGGCAGAGAAGATATGAGGACCAGGCCAGGGGAAGGGAGATGCAGTGACTTTCTGTATCACTCCTCCATCCAGAGTGTGTGTTATCTCACATGAATGAAGTTTAATCTATTGAATTGTCTCACCCTGGTATAAGAATACCAAACCCAAAAGCTTAACTATGCCTATAGCTTCAGTCCCCTTTCATCTGTAGTCTGTTCCTATATTCTGGGACTATTAACTGAACTACTTTGGCAGGGCCGGCTCCAGGCATGCCGGGGCCCTTGGGCATCAGCTTGCCCTGGGCCCTGGCATGTGTGTGTGAACGTGTGTGGCAAGCATGCAAATGTGTGGTGAGCACTCCACCCCTGTCTCCTGTCTTTTACCATTGCCCTTAATGAAGATGGCGGCCATGGTTTCCCTAAGGTGATGAAGCCTCCACCGTCATCTTTGTTGATGGCACATGTGCGTGCTAGGCGTGCACATGTCTGCCATCAACTAAGATGGTGGCCGTGACTTCAGTACCTTAGGGAAACCAAGGCCGCCATCTTCATTAAGGGCAATGGTAAAAGACAGGAGACAGGTAGGTGAGGCAAGGGAATGGCGGGCAGGTGGATGGTGCCTCAGATCGCGGATCATGGAAGGGGAGTGGAGAGCCCCTCAGGGGCTCCTGTAGCTCCAGGACCCTCGGGCCAGTGCCCCACCTGGCTGCCCTTTAGAACCAGCCCTGTGGTAAAGACAGTGAGCTCCTGAGATTGGCTTTGATGCTGCATTAAGTATCTCAGCTTTAGATTCCACCTGAAAACAAACTTGTCCATACTACATGTTTAAGGAAGAAGAGAGATAAAATAAATTGTACAGGGTGTGCTTGTTAACTGCTCCTTAACAGTCCCTCCTTCTAGACTTGTTCCTGGCATTTAGATTTTCCTTCCTGTTGGACCATCAGAGGAAAACTTTTTAACTGGCTGCTATATAAAGGACAAACTAAGCAATTGGAAACTAATTGTGGAAAGTAATTGCAATTTTTTTTATTGGTT
Source organism: Rhineura floridana (assembly GCF_030035675.1). Lineage (NCBI taxonomy): Eukaryota > Metazoa > Chordata > Lepidosauria > Squamata > Rhineuridae > Rhineura > Rhineura floridana. The sequence goes on along the minus strand of NC_084482.1, from coordinate 168,686,193 downwards.
TCTGGGTTGATTTTCAGAAACCCTGAAAAGGCCTCATGCTGAGCTACACATATAGGGAAAAACAGAAATTAACCCTGAGTTACAGCTTAGGTATCCAGACAGCCAGAAAGCTAACTGTAGCATGCACAGCAGTATTTCTATTCCTCCAGGGCTGTTTTCATCCTTTGCCATCAAATAATCAAGAAAAATAAGTAAAAATAGCCACATTGATTGTCAGTATAGTTAATGCTTTAAAAGAGTGAATGGTTGCCATTTTTTCAGAATGCTTTAAGTTATCTCTTTATTTCAGCAATAAGCATCCAATCCTGCTCTGCTCATTATAATAACTGCAGAACAAACAAACTCTTACTTCTTACTGCAGGCAAACAAACACACTTTTTATTGCTGGCTTGGTAGATAGCACAACTGAAACTGAAACTGAAAAGCAAAGCAAAGGAAAGTCCAAGGGTGGAGTCTAACTCTAGCCCATAATACAAAGTTCTAATATTTAACTCTTCAAAGGTCATGTTCCTATACAGGCTGTTTTTTTCAGGATCACTTAAGTAATCATAGGGTGATTGTGATTTTCATGAAAAATTCACCCTCAGTCAAGGAATGTCTTTCAGTGTCAGGATGCAGGATTGGGGCCCTGACCCTTCAGAGGATGAGGAGGGGGAGGAGGTCATTTTCCCAGGGTTGTGTGAAGAAGAACCAGAGGAGGGGGGAGAGCCAGAGGAGTTAGAATTGCCCAGCAGTAAAGACCTTGAAACTTTAGAAGACTCAGACTCTTCCCAGGAACTTCCCACGCTCACCCCCCTTCCCAGATCAGAGCAGTTAGAAACGGAAGGAGGGGGAATTCAACTCCCTCCTCAGCCAGAGAAAAGCCCGCCTGATGGGTCTGGCATCCACCCCCTCTCTCCCCAATACCAGAGGCAGAATTCTCCTCAGAAGAGGAGGGGACAGCACTTCCCCCTTCACTGCGCACCCGGAGAAAACAAAAAAGAGCAAGGGGGAGAGAGAGGAGGGGTGTAGAAGAGAGCACCTTGAGGTGGAGTGAGAGAATTCGCGCCAGAAAGCCCCCTTTATAAGAGTCAGGGGGAACGGGGATTCCTTGTTCTGTCAACTCTCTTGCATGTCGCTGGACACGTGTTATTGTGTTGCTTCATGAGAAGACGTAGTCTCTGTTTGGATATTACTTTAATAAAGACTGAATTGCTTTCACCAACTGGTCTGGTTCCTGAGTCCAGTCCTGGACACGACAGATTGATAGAACCACCTACTTCACCCTCAATGCTCCCACTGCTTGAACGTGACAAGATGGAGAAGGGAGCAGGGGGAACAAATCCCACTTCTGAGATGGAGGAAGTGAGATGACTGAGAACTAATGTGGTGGATCTACAGGCAGATGTTCAAACCTTGTTAGCGGCAGTCAGGACATTGAAGACTGACAATCAGACCTTGAAAACCATGATAGACCAGATGCGAGCAGCCCCTCCAGCCGCTGTGGTGAAGATTCCTATAGGATTACCACCAAAATATGCGGGACAGAGTGAGCAGCTCTCTACCTTCGTGGCTCAATGTGAATTGTATTTGGACATCAGGCATGCAGAGTTCCCTAGTGATGTGGCCAAAGTGGCCTTCGTGATCAGTCTTTTGGAAGGAGAAGCTTCCAAATGGGTAACTCCATACCTGGTTAGAAAGGATGGCCTTCTGGGAAGATATAGAGAATTTATGCGAGCCATGACTGAGATGTTCCAGGACCCTCAAAGGGCTGAGACTGTGGCTAGGCAGTTGGGCGCCTTGAAGCAAGGGAAAGGAACCGTGTCGGAGTACACGAACGCCTTTAAAATCCTGTCCCAGGAAACTGGTTATAATGATGCAGCCTTGATGTTTATGTACAGGAGTGGACTGAGTTCTGAAATCTTGGATGACTTGGCTAGAACTACCCCCTCAAATAATCTGCCTGGACTGATTAGGCTGTGCCTGCAGATCGATCACCGATTGGAGGGAAGACGCCTAGAAAAGAAACAGGAGACCCAGAGATACTCAGTTTCAGTATCTCGCAGCAAGACCCCTTCAACCCCAGGAATGTCAGGTAACGCGACCGAGGGACGGGGGGGACCAGGCTGAAGCTGTCAGAAGAAGAAAAGGAGAGACGACGTCGAGAATGCCTCTGCTTTTACTGTTCAAAGCCGGGCCACGTGGCTAGGGATTGCGGGCTGAAAGGGGGAAAAACAGAGCCGGCGGGAAACTAAAGAACCCAGTCCACGTACAGGCCGGTGGACTGGGGGCCGCGTTGTACAAAGGGCCTCTGGTGGCAAAACCTCCTTCAAAAGGAGTCTTGGTGCTGCCTATTCGGATTACAACTCCCAAAGGAGTAATGTTTAACTCCACAGTGCTAATTGACAGTGGAGCAACCACAAATTTTATTGACGCAGAGCTAGCAAAGCGTTACGGAATTTCCCAATGGAAATTGGACACCCCCTTGTCGGTGGAGACCATAGATGGGAGACCCTTGAAATCAGGAGGGGTAACGCGAGCCACGGAGGAAATGAAACTACAAATCCCGGGGCACAAAGAGTTCATTTCGCTGTATGTGTCAGACCTCTCGAATTTTGATGTGATCCTGGGAATGCCCTGGTTAGTCAAGCATGACCCAAAGATAGCGTGGAAGGATGCGGTGGTGTGGTTCAATTCTCAGTACTGCCATGAAAACTGTCAGCCAGAAGGAACCACAAACACGCTGGCAGGGGCAGTGCAAGAAGCCAAGCAAGTGACCCTTCCCTCGAAGTATGTGGAATTTAAAGATGTGTTTGATGAAAAAGAGGCAGAGATCTTGCCCCCCCACCGCCCTTATGACTGTTCAATTGATTTAGTGCCAGGAGCGAGCATTCCATCGGGGAGAATTTACTCTCTCACAGAGAAAGAGAGGGAGGCACTGAGGGAGTTTTTGGAGAAAAACCTGAAGCGAGGATTTATACGTCCCTCTCAGTCCCCCGCTGGAGCGCCCCTGTTGTTCGTGAAGAAGAGAGGAGGTGAGCTCAGACCCTGTAATGACTACCGCACCTTAAATCAAATCACTATTCCTAACAGCTATCCGTTGCCCCTGATTTCGGAGTAGTTAGACCGACTGCGCTCTGCAAAAATCTTCACGAAACTGGACTTAAGAGGAGCGTACAATCTGATCCAAATGAAGGAGGGTGATGAATGGAAGACAGGATTTCTGATGGCCTATGGTCAATTTGAATATTTGGTAATGCCATTCGGGCTTTGTGGAAGCTCTGGAGTGTTTCAAAAGTTCATGAACGAAGTGTTTAGAGACCTCCTGGATAAGTATGTAATTGGACACGACATGCAGTGAGCAGACTTTTGGGGGACCTTCCAGATGAGGCTTTTGTTGTGCACTCACCATGCCTTATTCACTGGATCAAAGGCTCCTATTCTTAAATTGCTCCTGTTCTGAAAACAAGCTTTTATTCTTTAAATGGACGTTGTCATTGAATGTCATGTCACAAATTAAAATGACGACATCCGCCTCCCAAAAAATCCTGGGGAGGCAACGCACACCTCTAGGGGGCAATGCCCCCTCTTCCCCCCAGCTACAGGCCTGGATGGAGTCCCATGTGTGTATGTGTAATCTGTTTTACATCAGTCTGTAAAAGATGATAGGATGATAGGAAAGGGTTGCAGGGCCATCACCAGTGTCTAGAGATTGCATAGTAGTCTTTTTTTCCAGCTCTCCTTTTGGATATTTATCTAGTTCAGATTCATACTCATTGCCAGTTCCAACTAACCTATTTCCTAGAATGGAGAAAGCTCAATAATACCCATTAACTTAATCATGAATATTTTAATCTGGAGTTGCCTTAGGGATTAATATGAGATTTTCTTACCGGTGTGGTCTGTTTTTGCTCAGCCAAACTGCATGCATTTCAGGGATTCTTCATGGCACTACTAGGCCGGATTTATTTTGTAAATGAAGTTTTGAACTCTCTCAGGTGTCTTGAGCAGCTCAAAGAAAATGCTACACTTGTCTTATCCTGTTGCTTAACTAAGTCTTAGCATCTGTGGGAAAATGGCAGAGATATGTGTGTATCTGCTGTTCAAATTATTTCAAGTACAACTTCATCATGATAACTACAAAAATTACCTTTGACAAAGCAGATGTGTGCCTTTGTGTCTATAAACTGGAGTCCACTTATCACAGCAAAAGGTTTTACATTATGGAACATCAGTGCATGAATTTATTTATTTATTAAGCTTGTATACCGCCCCATAGCTGAAGCATGAAATGGCACTGGGTCAGATTAGCTATCCTTCAGTTGGTCAATATGGACCAGGCAGGACTTACATACCAACCAGCAGATGGTACTCCTCAATAGGGTTGCCAGGTCGGAAGCATCCCAAAACCTGAGATGTCATGGGGTGGGCCCATGTGATGTCATGGGGTGGGCCCTAGTGACATCATGGGGTGGGCCCTAGTGACATCATAAAGCATGATACATTAAGTATCAACCACAGTTGCTTGGAGCATACCATTCAAACAAAAACAAATTCCTGTCCAAAACACCTTCTTTCGACTTCTGTGCAAGAACCCAGTAAATTCTTTGCAAACTTCAAGAGATGGACACCTAGGGATATTGGGAGGGGTGTGTGGAGAGAGAGAGAGACAGAGACAGACAGAGAGAGAGAGATTCTCTCAAGGACAGATCTGTCCTGTTTACTTGCTGCCCTGGGCTCCTGCTGGGAGGAAGGGCGGGATATAATAATAATAATAATAATAATAATAATAATAATAATAATAATAATAATAATAATAATAATAATAATAAATGAACATTAACACTAGCTCCACCAAATAATATAAATTAATGAATTATTTAAACCACTCATTGCATCTCAGAGGAATACAGGAGCATGAAATATGGTCTATCCAGATAAAAAATCCAATCTCTTGCACAAATACCTAGAAGTTCAGATTTGATGAAGATCAAAGTACTGCAGGAATTATTTTAGGTAACTGTGATAATCCTTAGGAGAAATGGTTCTTCCACTATACACACCACATTGTACATTCCCATTACCCTCTGCTTAAGCCAATAACATTTTTCTAAATCCTGTGATGTTAAAATCTAAAGCTCTCCTATAAAATTTTACATTTTATAAATGATATATTATACATTAATTACAGAACTTCTGAAATATATTTTCCTTATGCTGGAAGCACTAGTTAGTCTCATTTAAAAACCCCTCCACTTTTTACATTTTCTAGGTTTATTCACTGTCCCACACATGCTTATTTTAAAATGTGTTGTCCTGGAGTGCTCCAAGCACTAGAGGCCTAAACCCAAGTATGGAACACATCTCTTCTAGTCTAGCACCGGAAAGCACACCAGAGCAGTTGTTCCACAGAGTCTACAAACCTATAATAATTATAGATATGCCATGCATTAATGAGTGCATGGTGTGTGCACATCACCAGCGGCATCTTAAGGCAAAAGGAGGGGCCATGTACCTGAGCCTCAGTGTATGAGGTGCAGTCAATGAAGTGGGGGCATAGGGAGCTGCCTGCCACCAAGTCAAACCATTGGGTACATCTATCGCTGTACTGCCTACACTGACTGGCAGCAGCTCTCCTTTGTTTCAGGCAGGGAGTCTTCCCAAGTCCCACCTGGAGATGAATCTGGGACCTTCTACACGTGAAGCAGGTGCTCTGCCCACTCAGCCACAGTCCTTCCCCAGGGAGTGTGGGGAGTTCTGGAGGGGGAGAGGATGCCAGGGGTGGCTCAAGATATGTTTGAGGGAGAAGGGAAACTGGGGGAAGGGGGGTTCTTTTGGCAGGAGCCCAAATTGAAGTCAACCTGCAAGAAGGTGTGGCATGAGGGGGTGCCCACCTGCATTGACAAATGTGTTCGAGGAGAGTTTGGTTCAGTTTTGTTTTTTGGGATGGGGGGTAGGAGACTATTAGAGGATGGTTAATCCAGGCAGCGCCCTATCAGTCCTGGGGAGGGAGCAGCACCAATGATCAAGGGTGGCTCTCTAGTCCTCATGGAGGATGGTGGGCTAAGAACCTAAGAAGAGCCCTGCAGTGCTGGATCAGGCCAACGTGGGCTCATCCAGTCCAGCACATCCTCTTCTCACAGTGGCTGACCAGCTGTGCCCCCCTTCCGCAATCCATGGCAGGATAGCAGGGAAGAAGCTTCAGAGCCGCCCATCATTCTCCCGCTTCACCTACCTTTCTCTCTGCTGTTTTTCACAGCGTGCACAGGTTTGCCATCAATTAAGATGGTGGCCGAGGTTTCCTTAAGGGGCTGAGGCCTCTGCCGCCATCTTGGTTGGTGGCAGCAATACAAGCATGTAGCACACATGCATGCCATCAATTAAGATGGCGGCAGAGGCTTCAGCCCCTTAGGGAAACCCCGGCAGCCATCTTGATAGATGGCAAACCTGTGTGTGCTACAAAAAACAGCAAAGATAAAGGTAAGTAGAGCGGAGGAATGGCGGGGGGCTTGGGATCTCCTGCCCTGTGGCCAGCCCTACTGGGTGGCCATGCCACACCACGCCAAAAACCAGAGATCCAGGGACAGGAGGTGTGGTCTGGCTGAGGAGCCAGAAAACACCCCCGAAGCCGGAGACTCCAGCCGAAAACCGGAGATCTGGTAACTCTACTCCTCAATGAAGATCCAAACACATAAGTGTATCCAGAGACTAAGAGCCATTTTATGCTACAAGGACTATTGAGTCATGCCTTAATCATTTCTGCAAAGAATCAGTGTTGGCCTTAGATTTGCAGTTCCTGGTGCTAGAGAGAAGGTGTTGCCTGAGATACAGGATTTGTGCACAGTAGCACTATGATGTGCCTTGGTTACGTGGGAGGCAAAGGAGTGAGAAACAGTCCAGGCTATTGAAGATCCAAAGTATGCGAGAAGGGGCTTCACAAGCTTTCACGCTGGAGTCATTATCATTTATTTTAAATATTTCTATACTGCTTTTCATGTACAGAAATAATACCAAAGCAGTTCACAACATAAAACAAAACAATATTCAATAAAAAACCAAGTAATTGGTAAAATAACTTCCCAATTAGCAAGGCACCAGGGTCCAGTGCTAGTGGTTAGAGAAGGGCTGGGTAAACAAAAGTGTCTTCAGCTGATGGCGGCAAATACCTCCCCATTGGTGCTTGCCTGATCTGAACAGAAAAAGCACTCCATATGGTAGGTGCCACAGTAGACAAGTCCCTCCCCATCCCCAACAGATGAACCTCTGTAGGTCATGACACAGTCACAAGGTATTCCGTTTAAGTGCTTTGTACAGGAATAGGCTGTCCCTCAGATATCCTGGTCCTCCTGAGCTATTTAGGGCTTTATTTGTTTATTGAATTTCTATCCCAGGGTGGCAAACAAGAAACAACGTGTTAAAACAATACAATTTAAAATAAAATGAAAATATAGAAAAACAATTAAAAACCATATAAAAACATTTCAAACATATATAGACCAAAACTAATACCTTCAACGCTTTGTTTGGTACATAACATTGAGTGAGAACCCCTAGTTGAATGCTTGAAGAAGTTCCTTGGACTAGAGTCCACTTCTCAAATGCTGGACAGTTATAATTTGTGTGTATCATACAGTATCATTTTAAACCATCAATTTCCCACCTTCATTTAGGGCCAAATGTGATGTCATTTCAATTGCTTCCCTCCCTTTGCAAATAGGGAGGCAGTTTTCATTAGGATCAAGACAGGGAAAGGGTTAAACTCCCCTTTTTCTCTCTTGTATTATCGCTGTTCCCCACCACCGCCACAGTTACTATTTACTTTTTTAAAATAAACCCTGTATGTTAATTGCATGCATTCCCATAATTGACATCACATCTAGTTTGGGCCTTAGAGAATTTTGATCACAACAAGGTGAGATGCATATTAAACTAAATTGCCTAGACCAGCTTTCTCTAACATAGTGCCCTCCTGATGTTTTGAACTACAATTCCCATCCTCCCTGAACATTGACAATACTTGCTGGTGCTGATGGGAGCTATAGTACAAAACTTCTACAGGGCACCAAGTTGTGACAAACTGGCAGAGAAGCACTGAAAGCAAAATTATGACCAAAATATTTTCTAATTCTGGGGTTGCCGACATGGCACCCACAAGCACCAGTGTGTCTGCCAGTACCTCCTATGGTGCCCACAAAATGTCTGAGTAAATATCCCCTCAAAAATTAACAATGCATGAGAGGCATTGCTCAGTCCTTGTTTGCACTGGCTTAGCCTCTCCTACTTTGAACACACACCCGTTTTACACATCCATACTTCACTGGATGCCAGGATTGGACACCTACCCTCCCTTCCATTCTGAACACAGGGGAGGTGCAAGGAGCTTCTCTCTATGAGCAAGCAGAGCAGTGGCTGATATAGGTGTGTTTATCCCATTAATGGGGTGGCTGATGAGGGGGCATGCCCCCACCATCACAAAAAAGCAATGGATGTAGCAGTCATTTTGTCCCACAAAAGCCATTTTGTGTTATGGTACACCCTTATGCTAGCCATTCTATGATATAGCATGCTTCATGGTAGCCATTTTGTTACTGGCACTCAAAGATTTTTTCAAAATTCAAAATGTGTTCACTGGCCCAAAAAGAATGGTGACTCCTGTTTTAACTTCAACAGCAAAATTGCACATTAGCAGGGAAATTAGAAGTCTCACATCCAAACATAGCTTTTTAATAATTATATGAGAGATTCCATATATTTGAAACAAAATATACACCTTCTAAAAGTTTGCATTTTCATAATCACATTCATAATTTCATGATTGCAATCATTTCATAATTATACTTCACATATGACGACAGAAGGAGGTGATGAAGTGAAGGAGAGCTACTCGCTATGGGCGGTTTAAAAATGAAACAAAATAAATAAATAAATAAATAAATGTTCTGAAGTGGTTTGGAGAGAAATGGCTTAGCACTGTTCTGTCTTGTCAGGACTCAGGCATTAAGAATACATCAATGCTCTGTGGAGACAGAGGTGTGAAAAGTATAGAGTAAGTTGGTTCTGAAATGTCAAATATGCTTATAACCACACGTGAATGCCCCACAGGAAAGGTTACCCCTTTCTCTATAAGATTTAAGAAGTCTGTCCTAGAACACAGTGAATCGTTATGCTACACACCTGCAAAACAAAGCTAAATTAGGGAGGTTTCAACACTTTACAGGTAGATAGATTGGAAGCCATATTATTAATGGTACAACACTGATAGCCAGGGCTAAACAAGGTTATTCCAAGTAATGAGCCTGACTGCAAAGTAGAGTGGATATTTGCAGAGGTAATGAAAACTGTGCTTCCCAAATTAAGGTGTTAGTAAGCAGGGAAAGAACTCAGCTGCATCTAATTAAAAGTGCACACTGAGGCAGAGATAAAACACAAGGGTAAACAAATCACAGGGAACACATTTTGGTACAATATACAGAGACGGAGGCAAACACAGCTCACAGCTAAGAAGCATCTAACTGAGGGGCTCACCACCGTACAGGCCATCAATTCTTTGTATGCCTATGCTAACATTTACTGTATCTCAACAGTGAGCATACACACACACCCCGCAATGATTTGTTGTGCTGTAGTTTGCAAAGTGGTGAGGACAGCATCTTTAACACATTGTCATAAACAATAAGCATGTTATGGTATACTGTGCTGTAGTTTCAAATAAGCATCAGTCACAGTGTAATTACAATGAGAGCAGAAATGATGTAGAATGCCAGGCTAGGACATTGTCAAATCCCCAGTCAGCCATGAAGCTAACCTGGTAATCTTGGGCAAATTACACTCTCAGCCTAATCTACATCAAAGGATTGTTCTGAGAATATAATGGAAAGGAGAGAACCATGCAGGCTTTCTTATGATGCTTGGAGGAAACACTGGACATAATTGTAATAAAATAAATAAAGTTGTGCTTTTTGGAGCTCAAATCTAGAGCCATCATTAGTATGGAGAGGGAACTCCCTCTAATCTTTTAAAAAAACTAATACACAGAAGAAGGTAGACCTGCAAGGGCCTGTTAGCCCTTACACCTAATAGGTCTTCATGTTCAGAGGCAACATACCTCTCAGTAGCAGATGCTGAGGACAAGAAACATGGACCCCTGCTTGTGAGCTTCTAGAGCACTGATAGAGAAACGAGGGCCTGGGAAGCAAATGCATTCCTCCACACTTTCCATCTGGCCCTCAGGACTCTCCCCAGGCCACACCCCCTCTCCTCAGGCCACATCCCTCACTGGTCCTGCTTTCCTTGAGTGCTTTTACTTTGCTGAGACATGTCCTTGCACTCTGATAATGCTTCTTGTTTCACTGGATGGAGGAGAGAGAGGGATGTGTGAATGTGTGTAGAAAGTAGGCTATTGTACAAAGGTAAACATTCACATCTGTTGCTCCACTTGCATGTGGTTTCTGGAAGATTTCCAAGAAAGGAATGCAACCTTCAGACTGATAAGGTTCCATATTCCTGTTAGTGTGGTTGGCCAGGTCACCATGATCTGAAGTTCCTAGATGTAACTGGTTAGCCACTGTTGGAAACAGATTGCTGAGCTACATGGATTTTTGTTTGAGACATCCTGTTTTACAGTTACAGGTGAAGTATGCAGCTCACCTCCATATGAGGAAATGGCTAGGTGACTGGCTGGCAGGGCAAACAAAGAGTGAAGGCACCAATCCAGAGACAAAAGGTGAGGCTAACGCAAGGTGCACAAAATACTGTCTATTTGCTCAAACACATTTTGAAGAAAACCCTTGTCAGAAGCACAACATTGAGTTTTCCAAATACTCTTTTGCAAACGAGTCCTTATATGCAGTACATAAATAAAAATATTTGGAGAGCACTGAGTACAAACCATTGTGTTTTACAGTACTCTGGGGACCATTTTCTTCAAAATGTGTTGGGCCAAATAAACAGCAATTTTAAGGCTTCTATCCTTTTTGTTTCTTGCTGGCTGGGACTCACTCAGAAAAACATTATTGCTGTACTTTTTTTTTAATTAACAGAACCAGGGGGCATAAGATTCAGGGTGTCAGAGGATATGTTTAGTGAAATTATAGTTCTGAACAGAGATAAAGCAACTGTCTCTTCTTGCTTAAGCTTCGATGGTTGATTTACCCCACCTAGAGTACTCCATCAAATTCCACTTGACACTAGGGATTGGGGGGAAATTGGCTCAGATCACATTTAAAGGTAAACCTACCTCATTGGCACTTCCCAGGACAATAGGTAAGTGGAAATGCAGCCATCCTTCAAAATTCATACTTCTCCACATTTTGCTATGCCAAATTCTCCCGCCAACTAATGTGTGTAAAAATGCATATAGTAAGATGAAGTGTGCATAAAATGTATATATTAGTGAATATCTTACAAAATATCTTTATATCGGGGGAAATTGCTTGCAAAATGTGTAAACTTAAGAGAAATTTGCACTAAAATGCTGATGAATTTTCATGAGGACTTTAAAAAAAAGATGACAAATTGATGTGCAAACGTGGAGAACTGAACTTAAGACTAGCAAAATAAGAAACCAATATTGACAAATTTGCCCATCATGCTTGACACCTGCGAGGGCAAACACTCCACAGATGACTCAGCAGTTCGGGCCATGCAGGTTTTACACAATGCTTTTCCATTTTTCATTTGCTTCTTTGGGGATGAGAGCTTTGGTATGATCTGGTTCCAATTCTCTATTAATATTACTTTGTAACATAGTAGAATAGGGTTGTTGAAAAATAACCAAATCCCATTACAATAATCCTCTTAAGGAACTCAAGCTTCGCTTTGCAAAGCATTATGCCAACACAAACCCATTTTCTGCAATGGATACTATAGCTGTAAATGCATAGCGCTCCAGCTGTCCTCTTCACAGTTTGCTGAGCAGGGAACTGCTTAGTGTAGGCAGCTTCTTATGCTGCTCAAAATAACTGTTTGTCATCAATGACAAGCAATAAGGACACTGTTCACGTTGCCCACCTCTTACATTAGACAAATTCATTCACATGATCCATTGGCTGGCGCACTTTCAGATTAAGTTGACAGAAAAAGTCACAACCGAGGGACTGTGTTTGCCATGAGGAGATGGCTGCTACCACCTACCATTGGAACTGCTGACAGAAGAACTGTGAGGGAGTTTCTGACCTTTTGAGTCTAGGCATAAAAAGGAGGATGTTGCTCAGGACTAATGGCATCAGCTTTGGGGCTGCTTAGGAATATTGTTCACTGACCCACTGGTGAGCTTTATACTATCTTAATTTTGATATATTTTAAAATGACTTACTAGTTTTATAGTGATAGCATGATATTCATGATCTATTTAGGTTGCAGTATTATTGCTGTTTATTTTCTGTAAACTGTAAACTGGTTTAAGCACATATCTATCTTGGGTAAAGGCAGTATAAATAGATAGATAAATAGACTGAAACTCTGTGTGATGAAGCAGTTACCTGTATCTAACCCAAGGAGAGTAAACCTCTGTCATTGGACTGGGGAATGGGGGGTATACAGAAAAGGATGAGTGGTGGATACATGCACTACTTTACCTTCTGCCCATGCTCCCTTCAGAAAGGAGCAGGATACCAAAGATGCATCTCAGACATACTCCTATTTCATTGGAAGAAGCCAACCATGGGGCAAGAAGTAGCATGAAACTATGGAAAAAGAGGTTTTTCATTGTTCTTTGCGACTATGCGGTACTACTCCCTGAATCTACATTTTCCAATACACTGCGTTCTTCTACAGTCAAGTGCATCAAACATAAAAATGTATTCACTAATAGGCAAAAAAAACCCTTGTGGTTTAAGAAAGTACCTATAGCCAACAGATATTTCTATCAAACTTTAAAACGCAGAGAAATTGGGCAACTACAGTGAATGCACCAGGGGATCAGGAGACCTGACCTCCTCTCAGAGATATTGTACTGCCCTACAAATTTGTAAAAATGCAAACACAGTTTGGGTTGTTCTTTCACAGTCCAATCTACCTCCTGTGTAGCTTGGAAGAATTTAGTAACGTGTCAGGTGAAACTGACCTTGGGATGGGGCAGGTAGGGGAGAGGGGAGGGGAGGAGATTGGGTAGGTGTACTGGGCAGAGGGGAAGCCCTTTTCCTTTCTAAAAGGAAAACATTGTAAACAGGATCATGAACTTTCCCCACCTTTTTTATTCTACAGCAGGCACATGTAGTCTCCATCCAAATTCAAACCAAAACTGTCACTGGCTACATTCACCTTTATTTATTTCAATTTAGACAGTCATGGCTTCTCCCAAAGAATTGTGGGAAGTGTAGTTAGTGAAGGGTGCTGTGAGTTACTAGGAGACACCCTGTTCCCCTCACACAGCTTCAGTCAGAGCAGCTGACTGTTAAACCACTCTGGCCACTGGAGCTCTGTCGGGAATAGGAGCCTTTTGTCAGCACCCTTCGCAGAATACACTTCCCAGGATTCTTTGTGGGAAGCCATGACTGTCTCAAGTGAAATAAAGGTCTGGTGTGGATGTGGCCAGCTGATTAGCCAGACCAAGCAGCTGTGAGTCTGGCTTTTAGAACACTGACAGTTGGTTCTTACTGAGCATGCCAGGGCTTATAATTGACTTTATTGTTAAATTTCTTAAATTAATTAAAATCAGCTAAACACTTTTTTAACTTTTAAACTGCAGACAATGAAGGTCACAGTATGAGGGAAGGTCCATAATAGGATTAAAGGTACTCTGTGAACATGGCTGATTTTTTATTAATTTCAAAAAATTATGAGACCACTGACAGAAAAAAGTCCAACAGGGGTCTGGTTTCCCCCCTCTCTTTTTACACTTTAAACTCTCAATTCTCTCTGACTGTTTTGTGTGTCACCATGAAAATGTAGAGGGTTGTTAAGCAAGCATTTCTGAGTTCAGGACTATAAGTTTTGTTTTGAAATGCGCTTATGGGAGGCATTAGAATGTCATGGGGGTATTTTCAATTTAACATGCGGAATGCAAGAAATCCATGCTGGCTGTATACTACAGCCACTCTCATGGCTGTATAATAAGAATTGTTTTTATTAGATCATATCAAAGGTCCATCTCATCCAGCATTCCGTTTCCATTTGCTAGATAGCTACTTATGACACAGCAGAAGTAGTCAAATGGTGTTCTCCAGGACAAATTTGTTGTATGGCCAATGATCAGCGATGATGGGGGTTGGGATCCAACAACATCTGGTGAGCACCAGGTTATCAAAGGTGCTATAGACTTTGAAGAAGCATGAATACAGGGTGAACGGGATAAACGAGCTAAGTGGAAGGCACATCAAACAAATCCTCATCGAAACCATCTTCCATCTGGAAACCTATGTCCTCACTGTGGGAGGCTGTGTGGATCCAGAATTGGCCTCCACAGTCACTTATGGACCCATTGTTAAAGACCTTATCTTGGAAGACAATCTTACTCAGCCACGAGTGATTGCCAATGAAATGAATGAAATGGTTATTCTTGTGACAGGAAATGCTAGTGGAGTAATCCACATGACAAATGTCTCTCGTATTGTAGTGTATTGGTCCTCCAGGCTTGCCATACCAGGAACTGCCGAGTTAGCCCTAGGCTGTGGTAGTTTTAGTTCCAGGCCTGCCTACAAGCAGCACCATGCTGTGGTCCTTGTTCAGGGCAGGTTCTAAAGGGCGGCCAGGTTGGGCACTGGCCCGAAAGCCCCGGAGCTACAGGAGCCCCTGAGGGGCCCTCTGCTCCCCTTCCGTGATCCATGCCCCTCCACTTACCTGTCAGCTGGCTTTTTAGCATTGCCCTTAATGAAGATGGCAGCTGCAGCTTGTGATGTTCCTATATTAATGTATATATGGTAAGTGTTGGTTGTTTAGAAGATACATGGTAAGTGGAGTGAAAGAGGAGGGGGAGTGAATGGGCAGTAGAATGCTAGATGATTGGCTGAGTGTTTAAAATGGCTGAACATATAAAAGGAAGAGTGAGAGTGGAATCTGGGGGAAGAAGAGAAAGAGTGGGTTGTTTGGTGGGTTTGAGAGAGTGGTTTGCCAGGAGAGAGTGGAGAAGGAGGGGGGTGGAGTTCGGATTAGTATTGAGTAAAACCATATGCTTATGTGCCTTAAGAAGAAATCTTGTTAATCTTGTTAGCTTTGTTATCTGTAATAAATACTTAATTTGGTTTACCAAAGGCCTGATCCTTGGCTGGGGTTTCACAGACCAGAAGGGAGGGTAAGGTAATGACCAAGGCTGAAGGAGAACTGTAACAAATGGTGGCAGCGGTGAAGAGAATAACAATACCAGTATTCAGAGTCTCTGGGAATACTAGTATTAGGACATGACTGGTAGTTGCCTAGCAGGGGGATCTGTTGAGATCTGTGCTAGAGCGGGGAGAGAAACAATAAAAAAGGACAGTCCGGACTGGTGGAGTCCCTGGTGGTGCCTAGTGACAGGCAGTAGCCATGCGCAGGTAGGAACCTGACAGGGAGAGCCAGGGAAGGGCATCAAACAGCTTCCCTAAGGTACTGAAGCCGCTGCCGCCATCTTAGTTGATGGCAGAGATGTGCGCACATAGCACACACGTGTGCCATCAACAAAGATGGTGGTGGAGGCTTCATTCCCCTTAGGGAAACCGCGGCCACCATCTTCATTAAGGGCAATGATAGAGACTAGACAGGTAGGGGGGCTGTGTGCGGGGGGCCCACACATGTGCGCATTTGTGCACACACACATACCCACCCACCCACCCACCGGGGGGCCAGGGTAAGCTGATGCCCAAGGAACCCCGCATGCCTGGAGCTGGCCCTGGCCTTGTTCACTGTATATGATTAGTTATAGTAAAGTTCTTGTTGTTGTTTAGATCTTCTGTGTGGCCTCTGTGTGGTACCAGGTGCCATACTGTATTTTGATGATGTCTTAGCTGCCGGCAACTCCATTGTTGAATTACTGAAGGCTCTGGGGTACAGCTATGTATGGTAGCCCAAGATGGACAGCAAGATTGAAGAATGCGTCAAGAGATGTGAGAAGTGTCAGGTTTCAAGACCAGCTCCACCACATGCCCCAGTGCACCCATGGGAATCGATAAAAATGCCATGGTCATGGCTTCATATCGACTTTGCAGGCCCTTTCCAGGGACAAACTTTCTCGACTGTTGTTGATTCATACTCCAAATGGTTAGAAGTGGTTCCAGTATCACCAATGACATCTCATATTGTTATCAAGACCTTACACAGGCTTTTCACAACACATGGGTTGCCAAACACCATTGTCTCAGACAATGGGGCCCAGTTCACATCTGCGGAATTCTGCACATTCCTGGATAATGAACTGATTCGGTATGTCACTTCAGCCCCTTTTCATCCAGCAAGCAATGGCCAGGCTGAGAAGATGGTCAGGACAACAAAGGATGCATTGAAATGGATTGTAGAAGGTGACTGGGACTGACGCCTTGCAAGTTTTCTCCTGACACAACACATCACACCTTGTGCCACTTTGGAAGGACCCCAGCTGAGCTATTAATGAACAGATAACTAACAACTCTGCTTGATGGGTTGCATCCTGACTAGATCGAGGACCGACCAAGGGAGTCTGTTGCAGTTCAAGAGCCTGTACGGGTGTTCATCCCAGGTGACCCTGTGTATGTCAGGAACTACGGTGCAAGTGAAATGTGGATTCCTGCCACTGTGACCCAAGCCATGGGCCCATTGTCCTACAGGGCTCAAATACCAGATGGCCATGTGTTACGTTGACATGTGGACCAGATGAGAGTTTGAAACCCAGGTCCATCAGTTCTCTCTGAGGGTGCTGGAAATACTCAGGTGGAAAGGGAAAATGAGCCAGTGGCTGCTCCTGATGCCGGACAAGAGTAGTTGTGCCTAGACCCTGAAGTGGACCAGCATGAACCAGAGCCAAATGGAGAACTAGGGGATTCACTGTCAGCTTCAATGCAAAATTGTCATTGATCGACCTGCACCAGGGCTCATTCCAAGTATATTCAGGACTATGAGAGCTAGGGGAGAGGGCTATAGTGTATTGGCCCTCCAGGCTTGCCATACCAGGAACTGCTGAGTCAGCCACAGGCTGTGGTAGTTTTAGTTCCAGGCCTGCCTCACAAGCAGCACCATGCTGTGGGCATTGTTCCCTGTATATGATTAGTTATAGTAAAGTTCTTCTTGTTGTTTATATCTTCTGTGTGGCCTCTTCCTTCATGATACTTTTCAGTATTATGAGAAGAAAATATCACACAGAATATTTTCCAGTGGTTTAGATAGTGGTGCTATAATGTGAGAATTAGCCTGTGGAAACTTTCCTAGCCCTGCCACCTGATATCCTTTAACTAGAGATGGCAGATGTTGAAACTAGGTCCTCAGAGTTATCTATAAGACACTTACTTGTTTCAGAGCTTCAGCGCCTCCAAAAGGTCTTGCCATGCTCATCCAGGAATCTTTTCCTGGTTTACCTCAGGCCAATATACTGAGTTCCATGTGGACAATGAAATCTGAAACTAAGATTTTTTTTAAAAAAAAAATATCTGGAATTGTAATATATATTCTGCACATCCAGAGTCTCAGAAACTCAGCCCAGACTTACTTGTTGCTAATTAGCTAAGTAAATGGCTTGTTTGTTAGAAGATTGGCAGATAATCTGAATGTGACAATAACTCATCTGCCGTAAAATCATTCAGCACACTTTGTTTTACTTAGCTTTCCCTCATTAATTTTGCAAGATTTAGTGACTGTTTATGAGAGTGGAATTCCCTGATGCAATTGGGAAAGGCTTCAATACAAAATGAAGTCTTATCAAATTAAGAAGGTGATAAAATAATCACTCACCCTGGGGTAGTTTGAGAGTAATTTAACTGAGATTATGTTATGGTAGCGTAACTGATCTTTAAACTACACTGCATCAGATTACTGTCAGCTGCTTTCCTAAGAACATTCTGAAGAATTCAGGTTTGCCATTTCATGCTTCCATAGGGCAAAGCAAAGAGATTTGGGCAGTGGGGTGCAATCAAATCAGGACCCAAGGGTCTCCTCTTAGTGGCATATGCCCAATTATAAAGCATATTTTGTAGTTATTACTTTTTATATCTTGCACAAACCAGAGATATAGGTGGTGCATAGAAGAATAATCACATGTTGTTATGTGCAACTGAACATATATTCTTCCCATTTACCCTCATTTACAGCTTTTCTCTGTTGGCTCCCCTGTGTCAGATTTTAAGATTGTAAGGCTGCAGTACTTATAGTACCTGGGAGTAAGTCCTATTGAGCCCAATGGAGTTTATGTCTGAGTAGACCTGCATTGGATTTAGTAGTGTAGGTGTAAATTCAGAAGGCAGGGTCCCTTCACGTTAGTCACAGCTGTGACCTCTCCCCCTTTTTTTGCTGCTGAATTGAGAATGAGATCCTTGTTAATGCCTTCGCCCATAACAACAGACATTCCTAGGAGCCAATAAGCATGAAAGAAAAGAGTGCTAGCTACTGAGAAGAGTCTTCTCAGTGGCTGAGTTACCTCCTTTCACTCTGATTGGCTTCAATCAGCAGGAAAGAACAAGAAGGCATGTTAGAAGACTCTTTCATACTGATTGGTTCTCAAGATTCTAGAGACATAGGGACTCTGCTCCCAAGAAAGTAAATGGTCTAAGACCCCCTGAGAACCTGGATGACTACACCCCTGATTGGATAGCGGCCTAAGTTTCATGGAGCAGCAGGGACTTACCTTTTGTAGTCACTCTGTAAAGCAGGGGTGGGCAAACCTCTTGAAGTTGAGGGACACCTTGGGAAAGTGTTTGTGGGATGCATACTGGTCAGAGCTTGGAAAAGTTACTTTTTTGGGCTACAACTCCCATCAGCCCACTTCAGTGGCCATGCTGGCTGGGGCTGATGGGAATTGTAGTTTAAAAAAGTAACTTTTCCAAGCTCTGATACTGGTAGAAAGCAGGGTTGGACCCAGGGATGGGAGGAGGTAAAAACAAAACTGGCCCACCTCTCTCCCTTCCCTCTGTCTTTTACCTTCTGTCTCTTCCCCCCTCTTCATCACCCATTAATTCCATTTCTCTCTCTCTTACATACAATATCAACCCATATGCATTCACATGCAAATCCACCCCTCATTGATCCATCATTCATCCTTTCTTCCATCCACTCTCTATCTCCCTGTTTCTTTTTGTCATCCATCTCAACCCATCCATCCTACCAGTTATTTTTATCACCCAAATGTTTGCTATTTTTGTCTTCCTCCACCCCCTTTTCCATCCACTCTTTTTTCCTTTTGTTACTCTTGTGAATTTTCCTTCCATTCCTTGCAATGCAGACCCTCTCTGCTTATCCACAAGCCCATCCATGCACTGAAAGTACGCATACGAAAGATTCACCTGTGCAGCTCCTGATGCTTCCCCAGCATTCCCTCTTTTTGTAGCACTGATAGCTTACCTTCCCACTGCTATCAAGTTGCTTTCACTGCTCTAGACTCTAGACCCGATCGACCATGTCTCAGCTCTGTGTGTGCAGAAATGATGACCTGGTTTTTTATTTCCCCCTCCAGGGTGGTGGCATTTTCCAAGAGTGGCAGCAATGTAAAGGGGTTTGGGAGAATGTAGAGAACTGCACATGGTCTAAGGACCGCAGATTACCTACCTGTGCTGTAGGGTTGCCAGGTGTCCAGTTTTTGCCTGCAGACTCCGTTTTTTTGGGGTCCTCTCCAGGCTCTTTGTAGCTTATTTCCATTTTAAAATTTAATTAAAAGGATTTATACACAGGCAAAATTTATGAAGTATTGCAGATCCACATAATGCATTTAAAGAACATCCAACTCGCATTTAAGTGCATGACTTCCCCCAAAAGAATCCTGGGAACTGTAGCTTCCCATCACAGTTATAGTTCCCACCACCCTTAACAAACTACAGTTCCCAGGATTCTGCGGTGGGATTCATGTGCTTCAAATGTATTTTGAATGTGCTTTAAATGCATGGTGTGAATCTGCCCTAGTATGCTGTGCATTCATTAGTGAACTGAAAAGAACAATTTTAAAAGATACTTTGTAAAACAGGGCTCTAGCTCAGTGGTAGGGCACATACTTTGCATGCAAAGGTCCAAAATTCAATATCTGAAAGAGACTATTGCCTGGAATCCTGGAGATTCCAATGCAACTTCATGTCATCAGTACTGAACTAGATAGTACCAAATGGCCTGTCTCGGAGAGGAAAGAGACCCACGGACCACAGTGACTCGAAATGCATTTAAGTATTTTATTTACAACATTGTATACTGCTTTATTGTAAAAACAAACAAACTCAAAGAGGTTTATAGAAGGAATTAATACAATAAAATTATTGGCAAAATTGTTAAAGATAGGTATTTAAAACATTCAAAATAATAAAGCCAACAATGAGTTAAAAATAGATAAAAAAGTAATTGTCCCTCGAGTCCTCCTCCGTGCCTGAGGACTGGAAAGTGGCAAATGTAACGCCAATCTTCAAAAAGGGATCCAGAGGGGATCCTGGAAATTACAGGCCAGTTAGCTTAACCTCTGTCCCTGGGAAACTGGTAGAAAGTATTATTAAAGCCAGATTAACTAAGCACATAGAAGAACAAGCCTTGCTGAAGCAGAGCCAGCATGGCTTCTGCAAGAGAAAGTCCTGTCTCAGTAACGTACTAGAATTCTTTGAGAGTGTCAACAAGCATATAGATAGAGGTGATCCAGTGGACATAGTGTACTTAGACTTTCAAAAAGCGTTTGACAAGGTACCTCACCAAAGACTTCTGAGGAAGCTTAGCAGTCATGGAATAAGAGGAGAGGTCCTCTTGTGGATAAGGGATTGGTTAAGAAGCAGAAAGCAGAGAGTAGGAATAAATGGACAGTTCTCCCAATGGAGGGCTGTAGAAAGTGGAGTCCCTCAAGGATCGGTATTGGGACCTGTACTTTTCAACTTGTTCATTAATGACCTAGAATTAGGAGTGAGCAGTGAAGTGGCCAAGTTTGCTGATGACACTAAATTGTTCAGGGTTGTTAAAACAAAAAGGGATTACGAAGAGCTTCAAAAAGACCTCTCCAAACTGAGTGAATGGGCAGAAAAATGGCAAATGCAATTCAATATAAACAAGTGTAAAATTATGCATATTGGAGCAAAAAATCTTAATTTCACATATACGCTCATGGGGTCTGAACTGGCGGTGACCGACCAGAAGAGAGACCTCGGGGTTGTAGTGGACAGCACGATGAAAATGTTGACCCAGTGTGTGGCAGCTGTGAAAAAGGCAAATTCCATGCTAGCGATCATTAGGAAAGGTATTGAAAATAAAAGAGTCGATATCATAATGCCATTGTATAAATCTATGGTGCGGCCGCATTTGGAATACTGTGTACAGTTCTGGTCGCCTCATCTCAAAAAGGATATTATAGAGTTGGAAAAGGTTCAGAGGAGGGCAACCAGAATGATCAAGGGGATGGAGCGACTCCCTTACGAGGAAAGGTTGCAGCATTTGGGGCTTTTTCGTTTAGAGAAAAGGTGGGTCAGAGGAGACATGATAGAAGTGTATAAAATTATGCATGGCATTGAGAAAGTGGAGAGAGAAAAGTTCTTCTCCCTCTCTCATAATACAAGAACTCGGGGACATTCAAAGAAGCTGAATGTCGGAAGATTCAGGACAGACAAAAGGAAGTACTTCTTTACTCAGCGCATAGTTAAACTATGGAATTTGCTCCCACAAGATGCAGTAATGGCCACCAGCTTGGATGGCTTTAAAAGAAGATGAGACAAATTCATGGAGGACAGGGCTATCAATGGCTACTATCCGTGATGGCTGTGCTCTGCCACCCTAGTCAGAGGCAGCATGCTTCTGAAAACCAGTTGCCGGAAGCCTCAGGAGGGGAGAGTGTTCTTGCACTCAGGTCCTGCTTGTGGGCTTCCCTCAGGCACCTGGTTGGCCACTGTGAGAACAGGATGCTGGACTAGATGGGCCACTGGCCTGATCCAGCAGGCTCTTCTTATGTTCTTAATACCTTCTAAATGCCTAGGTTGGCTTACCTGAACAAAAATGTGTTTAGCAGGTGCCAAAAAAAATACAATGAAGGAGCCTGCCTAACATAAATAGGCAGGGAGTTCCAAAGTGCAGATACTGCCACATTAAAGGATCGATTTCTTACAAGAGCAGAACAAGTACTATATGGCACCCATAGAAAGTACACCTTGAATTTGGCCTGGTAGCAAATCAGCAATCAGAGCAGAGGTATTATGTGCTGATAGGGTCTCACTCATGTGAGCAATCATGCCACAGCATTCTGCACTAATTGCAGCCCCGGGGTCAGGTTGTGCTGCATGGGGATTTCTGTGACCTTGGCTGACTGGGTGCCAGGATTTTTTTAGTTTTGGTTATGAACCCTGACTGGTTGTGGGCAGAGCTTGGAAAAGTTACTTTTTTGAACTACAACTCCCATCAGCCCCAGCCAGCATGGCCACAGGATTGGGCTGATGGGCGTTGTAGTTCAAAAAAGTAACTTTTCCAAGCTCTGGTTGTGGGATGCTGAGTTGTTCTGTCTTATAGGAATCTTATGGTTGGTATGGTATTGCATTTAGGAAATCATCCCTATCTTTTGTTTTTCTTGTTCTATTTGCATTAATTTCTCCCTAACCATACTCCCTTACAGCCATAGAAGCAACAACGGTGGTTCCATGCACTCAGCTCAACCCCCTTAAATCAACTGATGATGCACCTTGTTGGTTGCATGATGGTTTTTTTCTTGCCTAGTAGTGGTTAAAAGAGAATTCATATACTGGGAAGTGTAGCTGCAATTGTTGTTCCAAAGCTGCTGCCTGTGAAGGTAGACTAAACCGTGTCTGTTTTCTCTCTGTAGATCAGAGCTTGGAAAAGTTACTTGTTTGAACTACAACTCCCATCAGCTCCAGCCGGCATGGCCACTGGATTGGGCTGATGGGTGTTGTAGTCCAAAAAAGTAACTTTTCCAAGCTCTGCTGTAGATTACTATTCACTGGAATTGGGTTGTATCTCAAAGTGAGTTTATAGCAGCCCACAGGGTAGGCAGAAAGAGGTAGAGAATCTTCCTAACTCATACTCATTTCTCAAACCTCTCTCTGCAGTGTAGGGTCAAGTCTGTAACAAAGTTTGCAACAGCCATGTTAAAAGGTAGGCAGGGCATTCCAGGCAGGGGTTTTCCAACCCTGCTTTGATATGGATATCATTGCAGAGGATCCCTAGTCAAGCTTTACCAACAGCACAATCCTAACAATATCTACTCAGAAGTACTGTTGAGTTCTATGGAGCTTAGTGCCTTAGTAAGTGTGTTTAGAATTGCAGACTTCAGGGGCGTGCCCCCTATGATATCAGTAGGGTACACCCCACGACATCACTAGGGCCCGCCCCTGAAATCTCAGGTTTTGGGATGTTTCTGACCTGTCAACCCTACTGTGCATAAACCCACAGTATTAAAACATCACTGACGGGTCAACTTCCATACCCCCACTATCAGTGAATAGAATGCCACTAAGGAGGAAGGATAAAATGCTATCTTCTCAGTTCTGTTACAGAAACATATTAGCTGCTAAGGAGTACTCACGCAAGAGGATCCAAACAGCTTGCTGTTCCAAGGCCTGGAGTAGGTTTCAGCATAAATGGGATCAGATAAGCTGAAATGAAGGACCTTATGCAGCAGGCAGAACAACCTTCATCAGGATTAGGCCACAAGTCTGACAATGGATCAGACTCTTGCAAGGCATATAACATTATTATTTCTAATGTTACAGGATTAATATTGTAAAATTATCACTAGGTAATTGCAGGGTGCATGGCAATATTTACTGCTGAAAATTTATGCACTTATGAAACTATGACAGATACACATGTTAAATGGAGACATCTGATCCACACTGTAGATTTAGTATAATTTACTTTCACCTACTTATGATAATATTTGGAATAATTAGCTTTAACTGAGCCTAAAGGATTCAAATTGCATTTAACTAGCAAAATTTTACAAGCATAGTACACTAACTGTTATAAATGTCATAGCAATGTTTAATCACACCTCCAATGTATAAAATATAAAAAGTATTCCTAATTGGCAATGCAATTATACCAAATTCATATGTGAAGAAATAATTTGAGCTACCGACATTATGCCTAGAAGACAGACAGCACAGACAGAAATTTCTACAGAAGACAGACCACCAAATTGATACTCGAGATCAGCCTTTCCCAACTAGTGGGCCACCAGATGTTGTTTCTATGACATTGTTTAATTATATTGTTTATTGTTATTGTTATAGTTTTTTGATGTTCCTGATATTTTGATGTGTTATATGCTGTATTGTACGTCACTCAGAGTGGCTGGGAAGTCAGCCAGATGAGCGTCTATCAAATTGAATAAATAAATAAATAAATAGCCTTGAAGTCTGAAACTGAGAACACAATTGCAACTGATAAGGTAATGTTGCTTGTTACATGACTAGATAAATGCTGGCTTTACCATAGCGAGCATGACTGAGAACTAGGATTTATAGCTTTTTCCGGAATTTAAATAACTTCACACTTTTTGTTTAGATCTTCATTTCCATTATTAATTAATCTAATAATATAACAAGAAAGGTCAAACACATATAAAACTAAAGATCAAGTACAAATGAATCAGGCTTATTATTCTTAGCAGAGAATTTGGATTGCCTGGATTCTGGTTTTTATTTTTACCATAGAATATGCACAGCTTTTCTGATTCTTGTAATATGTGCAGCTAGATTAATATACATTTCCCATGCTAATTAAATACAAAGCATGAAACAGGTTTAAATTAACTGAAAGCTATTGGCTCCAGCAAACTGGACCCCAATGAATGAAGCAGCAAAATTGGTGGTTACACAAGGACAATGCCCCCAAGCATCCCCACCTTTTTACTATCTAGCCTAATATCCAGCCTAAAGACAAAGCTTGCTGACTATTTTGTGATTTTTTTGGTTACTCCTAATACAGGTGTTGTCCTTGTGATATTCATATTGCTCTCAAGACTTTCCAGCAACTGCAGCTGGTGGGAACCTGAGACAGAGACTCGTGCTGCTCTCTGCAGTATGGTTCTTTTTTAAAATCAGTATGAGGGTCATGGTGCAGTTTCATGAATGTACAAAATGTCATTTCAGAATGAAAGTGTAACCTTTCTTTCATCATTCAGGAAATTGTGTATATGAGATGAGATTATGTGTGTGGGAAGAGGGCAGCATTACAAGTTTGCGGGCCCTCAAAAATAGGTTAGGGTCCTGTGATTCATGGTAAACTGGTTTTCACAAAAGCAGAAGAAACTGATTAAAATAGAGCATGCGGGTGAAGTGGGTAAAGAGAGGAGCAGAAGACCAATTCATGTTCACGGAGAAGACTCAAAAATATGAACCATCTCATACTATGGACATAGTTGTGACAACAGTCAAGTCATGGAGTTTTGAGAGATCACAAGGACAACAGCCGCCCTGCTGGGAGGAAGGGTGGGATATAAATCAAATAATAGATAAACAAACAAACAAAATTATCAACAAGGAGAAACTGATTAAGCACAAACATTGTATACTACAAATAGGCCCTACTCCATTTCTGTCAATGAGTAGTTATGTATGGGTAATTTACATCTCTGTCCACTTTAAAACTATATCCAGCCAGTTCAAGGGTGCCTGGATGAGGTTCACAGTGCCAATGAGAATGCACATCCAGATGTGCACCCGCATAAGCTGCATACACTGAAGACTTCCATGCATGGATCTCTCTTCCTCTATTGGGGTGTCAGCATTTGCATACAAAATTAATGGAGCACCATATTGTTTATTATTTATTTATTATTTGATTTATATCCTGCCCTTCCTCCTAGTAGGAGGCCAGAATGGAAAACAAAAGCACTAAAAACACTTTAAAACATTAAAAAAATACTTTAAAATATATTAAAACAAAACATCTTTAAAAACTTTTTAAAAGAAGCTTTTGTTACTAGGTAAATGACAATATACCTTTGGGGACATATGAATTCATAGCCACAAGCACCTGATGGGGAATTTTATATATGCATACATGTATAGCTAATGGGGAATTCAATATACATAAACAATAAGCAAATAGTATTCTTTTATAAAGCTATAAAGGTTCATAACATTTTAATAGTTTAGTAGGAAACCAGATCTTTTTCTTTTTGGAGCTATCACCCCTGACCATGCTGGTTTGTTTGGAACTATTTGAACCAGGGGGGGTTAATATCTCCCAGCTTTGTCCACCTGGTTTTTCAGTACAGCAGCAGCCGAGACCTGGGGGACGGGGAGGTGGGGTCGCAGTGGTCTATCGTGATACTATCCCCCTGACCAGGTGCCCTCTCCCACAGTTCTCAGGGTTCGAGTGTGTGTACTTGAAGTTAGGTGGCCAGGACAGAATAGGGATTCTGTTGGTGTACCGCCCACCCTGCTGCTCCACAGTCTCCCTACCTGAGCTAGCCAGGGTAGTCTCGGGGTTGGAGTTGGAGTCCCCTTGGCTTGTGGTATTGGGTGACTTCAACATCCACGCTGAGACTGCTCTGTTGGGAGTGGCTCAGGATTTCATGGCCTCCATGACAACCATGGGTCTGTCCCAAGTAGTATCTGGCCCCACTCATGTTGCTGGTCACACCCTTGACCTTGTTTTCTGTGTTGGTCGGGATGACGGTGATCTTGGTGTGGAAGAACTTGTGGTGGTCCCGTTGTCATGGACAGATCACTACCTGGTCGGGTTTAGACTCACTGGGACTCAGAGCCTCTGCAGGGGTGGGGGACCGATTAGAATGGTCCATCCCAGGAGGCGGATGGATCCGGATGGTTTCCTGATGGCTCTTGGAGATTTTCCTGTCACCTTGGCAGGGGATCCTGTCGAAGCCCTGGTTGACCTCTGGAATAGAGAAATGGCCAGGGCAGTGGACACGATCGCTCCCAAGCGTCCCCTCTTTCGGAGTGGAGCCAAACCGGCTCCATGGTTTTCCAAGGAGCTGGTAGTGATGAAGCGTGTCAGACGGGGACTAGAGCGATGTTGGTGGAAGACTCGGAGCGAAGCTGATCGATCTCGGGCTAGAGCCTATTTGAAGGCCTACTCCGAGGCAGTATGGGCTAAGAAGAAATCTTTCTTCTCGGCCTCCATTGCATCTGCTGGGAGCCATCCAGCGGAACTGTTTCGAGTGGTTAGGGGGCTTTTAAGTTCTAGCCCCTGTGAGGGTAATTCTGACCACTCAGCAGACTGCTGTCAAGAATTTGCATGGGACTTTGCAGACAAAGTCGCTCAGATTCGCTGTGACTTGGACGCTAAAATTGATACAGTCTCTGAGGATGTAACTTCGGCGCCTGTTTGTCCAATTAAAATTGATTCTTTTCAACTTATTCTACCCGAGGATGTGGACAAGATCCTTGGAGCGGCGCATGCCACTATGTGTGTACTGGACCCTTGCCCTTCCTGGCTCATTAGAAGTACCAGAGGGGGACTGGTCGATTGGGTCAGGGGAGTAGTTAATGCCTCTCTACAACAAGGCAGAATTCCATCATGCTTAAAGGAGGCAGTTATAAGACCACTGCTGAAAAAGCCCTCCCTGGATCCGTCTTTACTAGGTAACTACCAGCCAGTCTCCAATATTCCATTAATAGAGCGTGTGGTGGTCGCCCAACTCCAGAGATTCCTGGATGATACGGATTATCTGGATCCATTTCAATCTGGTTTCAGGCCTGGCTATGGGACAGAGACGGCTTTGGTCACCTTGGTGGATGACCTACGCAGAGAACTGGACAGGGGGAGTGTGTCTCTGCTGGTTCTACTGGACCTCTCAGCGGCTTTCAATACCATTGATCATGGTATCCTTCTGGGCCGCCTTGCCGAGATGGGACTTGGGGGCACTGTGTTACAGTGGCTCCAATCCTTCCTGGAGGACCAAACCCAGAAGGTGGTACTGGGGGACTCCTGCTCGACCCCTTGGCCATTGACCTATGGGGTCCCTCAGGGTTCCATTTTGTTCCCCATGTTATTCAACATCTACATGAAACCGCTGGGAGAGGTTGTCCGGGGTTTTGGGGTTTGGTGCCATCAGTATGCTGATGACACTCAACTCTATTTCTCTTTTCCACCTGAAGCCAAGGAAGCCGTACAGGTCCTAAACCAGTGTCTGGCATGAGTGATGGACTGGATGAGGGCAAACAAGTTGAGATTAAATCCTGACAAAACAGAGGTACTCCTGGTCAGCCAGAGGGCAGATCAGGAAATAGGGATTCAACCGGTGCTGGATGGGGTTGCACTCCCCCTGAAGTCTCAGGTTCGCAGTTTGGGTGTACTCCTGGACTCAGCTTTGAATTTGGAGGCCCAGATTGCTGCTGTATCCAGGAGCACATTTGTCCAATAAAAACTGGTGCGCCAGCTGCGCTCATTCCTGGAGCTACCTGATCTGACTAGGGTGATGCATGCCTTGGTTACATCCCGCTTAGACTACTGTAACGCGCTCTACGTGGGGCTGCCTTTGAAGACTGTTCGGAAACTTAAATTGGTACAAAGAGCTGCAGCCAGAGTGCTAACTGGGGCTGGTTACAGGGACCATACAACTCCCCTGTTACAACAGCTCCACTGGCTGCCAATTTGTTTCCAGTCACAATTCAAAGTGCTGGTTTTGACCTCCAAAGCCCTATATGGCTCAGGTCCAGACTATTTGACAGATCGTATCTCCCTACACGAACCTGTCCGGGATTTGAGATCTTCAGGTGAGGCCCTTCTTGTGTTCCCCACACCTTCGCAAGCACATATGACGCGGACATGAGATAGGGCCTTTTCGGTGGCCACCCCTAGGCTGTGGAACTCCCTTCTGAGTGAGGTGTGATCAGCTCCCTCCTTGCCATCTTTCCGGTGACAAGTAAAGACTGTTTTATTTCAACGGGCATTTGGGATAGAGAATGACCAGGATTAAGTGTCATAGGTTTGGTGATTACATTATATGATTTTATTATTTTAAATTGTCCGCTGTTTTTAACCTATATTTTATGGTTTTAATTTTTCTCATAGTTTAATTCTTTTTAATAATATACTCTGTATGTTTTAATGGTGTTGTTTTTAGTTGTAAGCCGCTCTGAGTCCTATTGGAAAAAGGGCAGGGTAGAAATAAAGTTTATTATTATTATTATTATTATTACTCTGAACAATTGATAACACTGAACAAACACTGAACATCCCTGTACTCTACAAGACGTAGAAAGGATTGCATTAACTAAAATGCTTAGCTCACTGTGAAAATGTACTTTCATGTGAAGTACTGAACATTGCCAAATTCATTAGAACACCAAATTCACTAGAACACGATGCAGAGAAGTACAGTACCTATGCAATGCCTATGCAAAATGCCTGTGTAATACTATCATGTCTATGTCATTCTGATGTGTTAAAGTACCTATGCAAAATGCCTGTGTAATACTATTGTGTCTATGTCATTCTGATGTGTTAAATCCTGATTGGTAGATGCTAAAGTCTTTGTCCTGAAATGTATAAAAACCCCAGGCAAACAGTGCCAAGTTGCAGTTCTCCACTCACTAAGAGGGAGACTGACCAAGTGTACACTTGTAATCTAATAAAGGCCTACCTTTTTGCTCCAGGCCTGTGTCTTCAAAATTTTTATTCAAGGACCCCCAGCAAAAGAACCCACAGGAGAAATACAAAAATTCTCCAACACACCTACTACTGACTCTATGATAAACAGCTTACAAAGAAATAAGAAAAAAGAATGAATGAATACTGGCGATGATGAGCATTTATTTGATCTGTTACCTTCTTCGTTGCAAATGAGTCTTGGACTTTTTTCATTCCACTGGTCTTTAGTAGGCAAGAAAGAACATTTCCATTTTAAAGCTAAAGGCATTTTTGCAGTCATGAGTAGTATCAAGATCAATTCTATATACAATAAAAACAATGGATAATTATCAATCTTATTTAAAGAGATCAATACTGGGTCTTTAGGGAGAACTTTCAGGGAGAACTGCTGCCCTGGGCTCCTGCTGGAAGGAAGGGCAGGGTATAAATAAAATAATAAATAAATAAATAAACTTTGCCAACAGCATTCTCAATTTCTTTTATTAATTCTATTTTAACATTTTTTTAAAAAAAACAGAACCTTCAAATATTACTGTTATATATCATTTATATAGAGCTTTCATTGTGAAAAAAGTGTTTTACCCTTTTGTATTGTGCTCATTGTCAACAAAGTCCTGTGAGTGACTCACGTTGTCTCCAAATTCACAGAGAACAAATGAACTTAGTTGTGGTAAGAAATGTGGGGTTATTTTTCCAGAATAAGTTCTGGAAACCTGATGTTCAGCATTGCAGTGTATGCATACCACTTTAATGATAATAATGAGAAAGACATATTTTGCAGAGGTATTCCTCATTGATTGGGGGGGAGAGATGCAGAGGAAGAAAGATCAGTAGGAAGAAGGTTTTAGCAGCAGACAATACAACATAAGAAATGCAAGGTGCATTCATCTTACCAAGAGATCCCCCAGAAAAGTGCATGCTGTCCTGGCCAACCCCATCAGATTCACACTTAGACTCGCTGGAGTGTTTTTCTCTGTTATGTTTCCTGTGGAATCTCAGCTTAGAGCATTTCATAGATGAGCATACAGGCTTCACAGGTGTCCACACCTTTATGAAAGGATGGATTCTAACCTTTTTTTCCTGTTGCACAATCAACCAGCACACTGCCTGCCCCCAAATTAGTCAAGTAATCTGTCCCATCATATACTATTAGCAGGGCTTTTTGTGTGTGTGACAATATTCACTGGAACAGAGTACAAGCACTTCTTTATTTGCTGCCCATGCCAGTAATTTTGTGCTGGCACCCATGGCACTTTTATCAAGATGTGAGTACTGGCACCTTATTTTTTTACCAAGAAAGTGCTGACTATTAGTAAAAGGTTATGAAGATTTGAAAGGAAGCAATATTTATCTTCATTTTCTATTTCTTTTTTATCTTTTCTCATTTATTTCTTTTTTAGAATCTACCTAGCTCCTTATTAATTCTTATTTGCTCAACTGCACAAAAAACTTATTTCATACTGTACCTGTTTTTTTTAACACTGTACAAAATGTGTCTAGGTGAATGTTAGAATAAACCCTGCTCTACACAGCATAATTAGGCATGACTACTCAAGTCCGAGTTAATCTCCTTCTTCCTGCCCCCCCCCCAAAATCCTGTTTGGCCCTACAGCACTGGGCCAATCACTGTCTCTCAGCCTCACAGGGTTGTTGTGAGGAAAAATATGGGAGGGGGGCGACCATGCTTGCATGCCACCTTGAGCTCCTCAGAGAAAAGGTAGATATAAATGTAATAGCAAATAAAACAAAACAAAACAAAATAAATATAATTTGACAAAGGCTATGTATACTCAGTTTTATTTCCTGGATCAGACTTCTTTTTGGAAAATGGTGTTCCTTTTAAGGGGCGTATTTGCCCTCACCATAATTACAGGGAAGGCTTGTGAACATTCTAGAATCAAGAGTTAGGAGCCAAGTGAGATCAATCAACCAATAGATGAAGGCGCGGAGCAGCAGATATAAGGCTGCTCCGTCCTTCCCGCGCTTGCCTTTTTCGCCTTGCAGCACATTGGGAAAGGCTGAGAGACTGGCATAGTCCTTGCTGCCTCGTGATTCTCCTTGTGACTGATTGTTGGTGATCGTATTTGGTGACGAATTTTATTGCTTTAATTTATAACTTAACTTAATTGTTCAGATGGTGTTCCCAGAAAGCGGGGGGGGGGTGAATCCCTTCTTTCCATTTAAACCCAACCCCCCCTCTCCTCCCCTCTCCAAAAATCCCCTCTCTAGCGTTAGCAGGGGATGGAGGGTGGAGTAGTATTCTTTACTCCTGTGATCCCTGTTTTACTTAAAAATAAAATAAAATTACAATAATAAATAATCCCGTTCTTCTTACCGCCTCGTGGTGCGGTGTGTGCCCGGTTAGTTTTTCTTTTGTGCCCTTAGCATCGTGGGCCTGCCGCGCCTGATCGCGGAGGCTTGAGTGTGCTGTGCTTCGGCTGAGCGGCATGCGCCGGCGGCTTTTGTGTATTGCGTGCCGCTGATAAAGTCGCTGCGTGGAGCCTGCTTCTGGTTTGGTAGCCGGAGTCCCTCGCTTCAGCGTCTTTTACCTTGCTTCCTCGGGGGTTCAACGCTGTGGTGAAGCAAGTAGGGCATTTTAAAGCACCCCCCCTTAGCTTTTCCTCCGCGGATCAGCTGTGTGGCTGGATCAGCTGTGAGGCGGCGTGGGAGGTTTTTTCCTTAGCTGGCTTCCAGCTGTTTGTTTTTCCTATTTGAATTTCCCGCTTCTGAGTTGTTTCCATGTCTTTGTTGTTTCCTAATTAACTATATAATATCCTCTCCGGTTTTATTTAATATTGTCCTTGTTTAGAGATCAAGTGGTTGGTTTGGGTTAGTTATAAATAAATATTTCAATTCATTATTAGTATTTCAGCTATATAGTTAATTAATTATAATTAAATAAGATGTTGTTGTTTTTAAATTAAGGGAATTCATATTGGATTTTGAATTAATTATAAATAAATACATAAATACATAAATAAATTTAAAAAAAATTATTTCTTTTTTAACAATTTTATATACATATAAATAATATCTGCGTTATATTGATAGTTAATTAATTTGTAAGTTGTTTTAATATATATTGGGGTTTTCTTTGGCATAAAATGTTAATTATTGTAAGTATTGGGAATTGATTGGTGTTTCATTCTTTACCCCCCCCCCATTTTAATTCTGTTTGTACTCCTACATTCATGTTTTGGTTTTAAAATGCTGTTCTTGATCAATTAGCTTCATAATTTTGTTGCATTTATTGTGCATGGAGAAAAAGTATAGATGCTTATGTAATATCATCTAAAGGGCAATAGATAATGTATTTTAAGGTGAGTTCATTGGAATCCCACATCTCAGACTTATTATGTGGCTTCAAAATATGTATAAGTGTGATTCAGAGAAAGGTAATTTATGCTAGGCAAGCATAAAGGAAATGCTCTACAGCCAGGTGAACTCATTGTTGTGGCTTTCTGAGAGCCAATACGTTAAGGTTAATGGAAAAATAAATAAATAAATAAGTAAATAATTATATATATATATATATATAAGTTTGCTAAATCAGTGTTTGTTGGCTTTTTGAGTGATTAAGTTTTAACTGTAATTTTCTTTATGGATCTCTAGTAGTTAATAAGCTTATAACAATAGTTTTTCTATAGCAGGAGGGTAGCAGGAATGTTTTAATATGTTGGCTGCTTAAGGCATTCTATTGCCTGTAGTTTTGAATGCTTTGTTTTATCCCTGAAATAGCTAAATGAAATATACAATATGCCTATTTTAGGAATGATAGCTTATTGGTTTTTGCTTAAACTGCTCCTTTAGCACTTGGTAAATCTATATCATGAAGCTTTTCCAAGGCATTTTTAATTCAATTTAACTTTATTCCAAAAATATGAATAGTATACTGCTTGTTTCACAAGATACAGGTACCCTCTTCAATCACATCTATTTCATGGCAATCTCGTGCATACTAGGCGCTGCTACCTGTTCGATTCGCATTCATTCATATGTCGGGATGGCAGCTCTTGTTTACATCATATGAAGAAGAACCTTCTGTGGGAAACCTGCATAGGTTGTGTGGGCTTTTGCGTTATGGCCAGGCTGTTGTCTAGATCCTGATCACTCCTGCTGGGTTGTGCAAGTGCTGCTGGCCAGATGTGACTTCAACGGCCATTCTTTCTTCAAGAACAAAGGACTTGCTCCTGTAGCTTGAACTGTAGGTAAGCTTTGATGCAGTCGGTGGTTGGTATTTTGGTGTCAATTCTGGATCTTGGGTGTGCCGAATAATGGCTGGATGCTTTTAAGGTGCTTGGGGTTCACAATAGAATTTATTTTCTGGACTATTTTCCATCAGTGCTTGCGGTATATATGTGGCCTTCTGCCCTTCTGATCCGCATGATACGTTCAGTGCAGCACTTGGCTATGGTTATGTGGTAAATCCCCAGAACCTCAATGTGATTTGAGCTATGCGCCTTGTGCATGAGTTTATTCCGCAAAGTACAGTTGCAACCACCCGAATGCCGCCTGATCCTATGAGGCCATCCCCCCCATGTATGTGTTGGGCTGGTGACCAGTAGGGATTACTGTCTCTAGTAGTTTTCCATGAAGCCTGCAAGTGTGAAGACATAACTGTGGTTAAGGGGGAGTTATGTCTATGATATGTCTGGGAACGGACTGCCAGGGTCGTTGCTATGGTAGCCGTCTGATAACGACTGGGAAAGTTCTAACAGAGTCTATGTGTTGTGCTCTTCTGAATTATGCCTCTGAGCTGAGAGGCTGTCTTTTTGTGTTTATCTATGGAGAGAGATGTACCCAGAAGGGGGGGTGACTGAAGAATCTCTATATGTATTTACTCTTAAGCCTCTGGCCTTAATGTCTTTCAATAAAGACTCTTACATGATTTAAATGCTCTGAAGAAGTCTTCTTGCTCAACTTAACTCCAACGTAATGTATGCTGTTTCACACAACAACGCACACAAGCCAACAGTATGAATGATGTACACCTTGTTGCAGCCCATGCTCTACTAAGGAGGGCAGGACATTACCGTTGGGAATATATCCTGCTCCCTTTTTTGTCTCTTTCTTTAATTTTCAGGCCAAATGCATTCAAGAACCCATTTTATGAAAACCAAAGGAGGCTAGTCGCATTCCACCCTGAGACCGCCTGGTCCTATGTGGCCCCTGTTATACTGTTGATGTTCCTGCCTTCGATGATTCTTAGTGCCCCCCCTCTTCCAGGCCAGTTATCCTGGGCAGTGGCCTTACTAATAATTTTAGGGTGCCTTTTGCCCTGGTAAAATTAGTTTTCCGGGCAAGTCATTGTACTATTTGAGCCCTGCGCTTATATTGCTGTGCTGTTGTCAGCGCATATGCTTAAGTCGGACCAGTGGGCTTGTGACTGAGTGTTGAAGCTGAGGGGCTGCCCATCGCCCTCTCTGTCCCTGGTTCGCTGAGGGACCTTCCTTTCTTTCAGGCCAGTGGGCCAGTACTATCTTTTCATGTATCAATGGCTACGCATTGATTCAGTTTTGATTATTGCTATGTTGTTCGCAAGGCCATTATGTTTAAGGATTACATTTTTTTCATACAGGAGCAGCTGCAACAGTTGCCATCGTGGGCACGTGTTCTGGAAGTATTCTGCTATTTATGCTGTATTCAAAGGGCAAAAACTTATTTCTGTCATAACTATCGCTTGACACTTCTCGGCGCTGGCCTTTAATCCAAGGCAAGAGGAATGCAGGATCATTCTGTGGATTTAGGGTCAGTAAGGTTCTTGTGGGTTGGTCGCGTTCCGCTCCTAGGGCCTCTGACCGGAGGAGGCTAATCACGCCCAATGTCCTCCTTCAGATCCTGCCTTTACTTAGGTCGATGTGCTCATCTTGTATGAGTCGCACCTGTTTGCCGCAGTAACTCTGACGATGTTCTATGGTGCTTTTCGCCCTAGTGAATTATTGGTTTCCTCAAAGCGCAATGTGTCCTATCGGGCCTTATGCTCTGGCGATTGCACGTTAGGTGCAGATTTAGTGAGGTTCTCCTTAAAAGTCTATAAGACTGATCAAAAGCGCCATGGCAGTTTTGCTTCTTTATAGTTGCCAGGTACCTGACTTATGCCCATTTTGCGTTATGCAGCAATGTTTGTGTTTCAGGCCAGCTGGCCAGCGTTATCTCTTTATACATGCAGATGGTTCTGCCCTGACTCAGTTTCAATTTTGGGCCGTTGTTCGGCGGGCCTTGTTGGCCAGTGGTTGCGATGTTGGAGTCTATGGGCTTCATTCCTTTCGACTTTTCGCATGGCCACGGAGCTGCCGTTGGAGTGGCCTATTCCTGTGGAGCATCTATTGCAGTTTATGATACATTTAAAAGGGCACAATAATTCTGTTTCTACTATCGCCGGCCACCTCTCGGCGCTAGCCTTTAACTCCAAGGCAAGGGGGCTGCCGGATCATTCTGTAGATTTTAGGGTCAGAAAGGTCCTTGAGGGTTGGTCGCGTTCCGCTCCCAGGTCCGCTGGCCGGAGGAGGCCAATCACGCCCGATGTCCTCCTCCAGATCCTGGCACTATTTAATTCTTTATGCTCATCTCAGTATGAGTCGCACCTGTTCGCCGCAGTAACTCTGACGATGTTTTATGGCGCTTTTCGCCCTAGTGAAATACTGGCCCCTTCTAAGCGCGATGTGACTTATAGAGCCTTATGCTTTGGCGATTGCACATTAGGTGCGGATATAGTGAGGTTCTCCCTGCGTGTCTCTAAGACCGATCAAAAGGGCCATGGCAGTATCGTGGTTTACAACGATGCCAGGTCCCAGTATTGTGCCCTGTGTCTGCAATGTGGCAATTCTTATCCATTCGACCAGCGGGCCAGTGTTATTGTTTCTACATGCAGATGGAACTGCCCTGACTCAGTTTCAATTTTGGGCCATTGTTCGGCGGGCCTTGTTGGCCAGTGGTTGTGCTGTTGGAGTCTATGGGCTGCATTCATTCCGGATTGGTGCGGCTACTGCCGCGGCCCTCGTGGGCATGAGTATAAGCGATATACAGGCGATTGGCAGGTGGCATTCCGATGCATTCAAGTCTTATGTCAGGTTTTAACAGAGGAATTTGTTTTTGTTTCCCATAGGTTTGACAAACATCCCAATTCCTGTGAGGATCGTCTTGTGTGGCCACTCAATTTTGTTTTGGGCTCACCGGAGGGCATCCTCCTCTGTTCCGGGCACACAGCTGCAGCTGTCGGCCTCAGCTACGGTTCAGTGGGATGCACAGAGGGGCATGTTATGGGATGCGTTGTTGCCTGCCATGTGCCGAATCATGTCCTCTGCTAATAGGCCACACATCGTGTTGATTCATTTGGGAGAAAATGATTTGGCGCAGCGTCCTGCATTGGATTTGCTGCTGAAAGTTATGTGTGATCTCACGTTGTGTCCTTGTGGGACCTGCTTGCGCATCAGGGTGAACGCCTGTATGGCGGGGCCATGGTGTGGAGGTGGGAACCACACAGCTGGATCCAAAAGCAAGGAGGGAGGAATTCACACACGTCCTTGACTCTTGGGTTACGTAATGACGTGAATAGATGCCTTTAGAAGGTGAGGCTGTAATCCCTCATTGTTAGGTTTAGCCTCACCTGCCCGAAGAGATGGATATTTGAATAATTGGCTGTTTTGCATTTGATTTACGATGTTATATTTTAATAAATATAACATACCAGTCTGGTGTCACGAGTCTTCCTTGTGTGGGGGCAATGGCGTTCCTTTTAAGGGGCGTATTTGCCCTCACCATAATTACAGGGAAGGCTTGTGAACATTCTAGAATCAAGAGTTAGGAGCCACGTGAGATCAATCAACCAATAGATGAAGGCGCGGAGCAGCAGATATAAGGCTGCTCCATCCTTCCCGCGCTTGCCTTTTTCGCCTTGCGGCACCCACCCTCCCTCCCTTGTCAGCATGGGCTTTGCTAGTCGCCTGAATGGGGCCGAGTAGGAATTTTTTGGGGGGGATCCTGATTTCAGAATCCCTTTCGTTTTGCCTACTCCATACTGCTCGGGTTTAATTCAATTGGCTTTTCGGTTGGGTTGGGATGCGTCTGCTTTGGCTGGCATAGAATTTGGGCAGGTGAGGTATATGGGGGTTAAAATTAGGCGGTTAAGGCATCCTGAAAATGGGGCACTCCATAGGGAACCATCAGGGCTTGGTGTCTGGTGGCGATCTGGGTTGTGTCCTTGTGGGACCTGCTTGCGCATCAGGGTAAACGCCTGTACGGCAGGGCCATGGTGTGGAGGTGGGAACCACACAGCTGGATCCAAGAGCAAGGAGGGAGGAATTCACACACGTTCTTGACTCTTGGGTTACGTAATGACGTGAATAGATGCCTTTAGAAGGTGAGGCTGTAATCCCTCATTGTTAGGTTTAGCCTCACCTGCCCGAAGAGATGGATATTTGAATAATTGGCTGTATTGCATTTGATTTACGATGTTATATTTTAATAAATATAACATTATACCAGTCTGGTGCCACGAGTCTTCCTTGTGTGGGGGCAAAATGAACATGCATTGCTATTTGAGCATTGGATTGAGGCATCTGTGTAATAAGCATAAATTTCCTTTCTAGGTTGTTGGAAAGTTACTAGTATTTCAAATATTCTATGGTTAGACATAGCACTAAGCCCATAGTTTTTCATTTAGTTTAATGCTCCTGCCATCCTAGAAACTGCTTCTTCATTTCAGATTAGTCTTTTTCCTCTGTCAGATGTTGGAGAGTAGGCAATAACTATAAGAGAATGAAAGGACTAGATCACTATTCAGCCCTCCTCATCTGCCGCAGACAGACACACACATCTTTCCCCATAAAAAGTTGCTTCACTAGCATTTGTATCCCTTCCTCCTCCAACTCTAGGATATTAGGGCTACCCACAACAGAAGCAAGACTTTGATGGAGGAAGCTGTCAGCACATAATGCTTCCATTACAAAGTGTTAGCAGGTATGTTCGAGTATAACTGTGACACGGGGTGCATTTCAGCCTTTACGAATTATGTGCCTACAGCATTGGGGATGGTTAATAAAGCTGGAGTAATGGAAGCTACAGCTGCCAGATGCCTCTGGTGTTTCAAACCTGGACACCTTTCGTTTATGAATTACTAAGCCCGTTTTCATTTAAAAGTCTACAGGGAATTGCTGCTTTTTTGTCCTGTTCCTTCTGGCTTTGCTATGCTTTTTTCCTCTAACTTTTATTTTAACCTTCTCTTCTTTTTCATTGCTTTTCAAGAAAGATTCCCCCTAGGAAGGGACGCCACTCAGGTGAAGTTCAAAAGCATTGCAACCGGCTTGTCTTGCTCACGGCCTTTCATAATAATTGACTGCAACTGGTTTGCGGGGAAAGAGAGGGAGATCTTGTAACAAAACAAAAAATAAGAATTACTTTACAGTTTACACTTCCCTTGCTTTTATTACTAATACTGCCCTTGTGGTACTTTCTAAAGTGTACAGCACAGAAGCATTGCGGTCTGTCTTCTCACTTCTTTCTTTTGTGCTTCTGGATAAAGCGTTGGCAGCCCCCTTCCCCCTGTGATACGTGCTAAGTGCATATAGCCTCTTGCTATGACATTTTTTCCTCCCTGTAGTTAATGTTACTGATGAAATTACAACTGTCCTTGAAAGAAATGGGTAGTCATAAAGCCTTTAAATATGAAAGTGGCCAAGAGAATTTGAAGCTGCAGATCAAGGTAAACAGAATAAATGGGCTAACTAACCAGTAACAGGGTTTTGTTTTGTTTTGTTAGAGTCTAGTGTCAGGCAGTAATTTCTAACCGTAGGCATCCCATCCAAGCATTCCAGGATTCAATTGAGGCTGCATGACTACATCTTAGGACTGATTTTCAGAGGAATAGCTGTGTTTTAGTCAGTTGCAGCAGAAATGTAGTACCTTCAATAGTCTTCCCACGCACCTGACAAAGTAGGAACTTGTCTGTGAAAGGGGTGGAGTGGAGGCTGCTTCTCCACCCTGTAACCATCTATCTCTTTACCACCTGTTCACCTTTGGATCAGGCCAAAGACCCATTTAGTCCAGCCCTATGTTTTCACAGTGGCCCACCAGCTGCCCCTAAGAAGCCTGCAAGCAGAACCTTAGAGCAACAGCACTCCAGCCACCTGTGATTTCCAGCAACTAGTATTGAGAGGCATACTATCTCAGACAGTGGAGGTAAAACATAGTCATCAGGGCAGGTTGCCATTAATTGCTGTATCCTCCATGGATTTCCATGGATTTTTTCCATTCCACAATGTTAAATTGAAAATATCACCCATGCCATTCTGATGCTTCCCATAAACCCCCAAGGCATGTTTACCCACCAGAGACCCAAACGTACCTCCGCTCAAGAGCGGAGAAGAATCTTTTGCTGGAATTAAAGCCTGCACATTGCCCTAATGAATGTAATTCCACCTACAATAACCCAAGAAAACACACACAAAAGGTTAAAAAAGTAGGTTTCTTGAAAGTAGAAATAGGAAAAATGTAGCATTTTATTTGCAGTAAAAACATGGGCAGCTTTGTCATTAACACAATCACATGCTAGAACTAAAAGGACAGAGACCTTACACCTAATTATACAGCCACAAGAGTGGCTGTACGTTATAGCCAGCATGGATTTTTCACATTCTGCAATATAAAATTAGAAATACCCCAGTGCCATTCTGCTGCTTCCCATAAGGTCATTTTAAAACAAAACCTTACAAAACTTATTGTCCTGAACTCAGAAACGCATGTTTAACAACTCTCTACATTTTCATAGAGATACACAAAACAGTCAGAGAGAATCGAGAGTTCAAAGTGTAAAGAGAGAGAGAGAGAGAGAGAGAGAGAAACCAGACCCCTTTTGGACTTTTTTCTGTCAGAGTTCTCATAATTTTTAAAAATTAATTAAAATTCAGCCATGTTCACAGAGTACCTGTAATCCTATTACTGACTTTGTCCCATACTCTGAACTTCATCTTCTGCAGTTTAAAAGTTAAAGAAAAAAAGACTGGCTGATTTTTAATTACTTTAAATAATTTTGCATTGAACTGAATGATAATTTCAGGCATGCTCAGTAAGAACCAACTGTCAATGATCTAAAAGCCAGAGTCACAGCTGCTGGGCTTGCCTAATCAGACACCCACACCTGACTTTGATTTCACTTGAGACAGTCATGGCTTCTGCCAAAGAATCCAGGGAAGTGTAGTTTGTGAAGGGTGCTGAGTTGACTCCTTTCTCCTGACAGAACTCTAGTGGCCAGAGTGGTTTAACAGTCAGCCAGTCTGACTGAAGCTCTGTGAGGGGAACAGGGCCTCTCCTAGCAACTCTCAGCACACTTCACTATCTATACTTCCCAGGATTCTTTCGGGGAAACCATGTCTAACGTGAAATAAAGGCCTTGTGTGAATCTGGCCAGGGACAGCTTTGGTTTAAATTTGGGTGGGAGTACATGTGCCTGGTGTAGAATAAAAAGGTGGGGGAAACCCTGAAAAAGAAAGATACTGTTCACAATGTTTTCCTTTTAAAAAGGAAAGGGGCTTCCCCTCTGCCCAGTGCCCACCCATCCAATCTCCTCCCCTCCTGTTCCCTCCCCCTCCCCTCCCCCTTCCTGCCCTCCTCCTTCCCTCCCTGCCCCTCCCACAGGTCAGTTTCACCTATCCTAAGCATGATTGCACAGGAGTAAATCCCACTGAACTCAAAAAGCATGCAAATGATCAAACCTGCACTGCCATCCTCCTCCCTCCTGCCCCTTCCTTCCCCCTTCCTTTACCTCTCCCTTCCCCTTCCACATCCCCTTCCCAAGACACTCCTCATGTCCATTGGAAACTATTCTGCAGAACAGTCAGTGCCATTATTCCACAATTATTTTTGGAACTTTTGTTTTAGAGTTGCAAAGTGTTGCTGCACTTCACATATTCACAGAAACTGAAGCAAAAGGGAATGATTTACTATAGGAAACTTCACTAAAATTGCAGAGTAAATCAAACATATTTAAAGTGACTAGCTGAACTATATCAACTGTTTTAATATTGTTGCTTCATCCCTGCTAAAACAAGATCAGCACAGCACATCTTGTTTCTGTTATTTGGGCAGATTGCAGGTGTTGCCACCACTCACCGTATGCTCAGAGGCACATACTACCAAAATTTCTCCAAGCTACACAGGAAGTGGACTGGACTGTGAAAGACCAAACCAAATGGTGTTTGCATTTTCACAAATGTGTAGGGCGGTACAGTATCAGAGAGAGGTCTCCTGCCCCCCCCCTGGTGCATTCACTAGCTGCCCAATTTCCCTGCTTTTTAAAGTTTGATAGAAATATCCGTTGGCTATAGGTACATTCTTAAACTGCAAGGTTTTTTTTCCTATTAGTGAATTTTATACAACTCTATCATGCCTCCTTTTATTTCCTTTTTCTCTACAGTAAAAAGCCTTAAAAATTGTAACCTCACAGAAGGATGGAATTGCTCCATCCTCTCAGTCATTTTGGTTATCCTTTACTAAACCTTTTCCAGCTCTACAATATCTTTTTGGAGGTGACGCGACCAGAACTGTAAGCAGTATTCCATATGCAATCACACCATAGATTTGTATAACAGCATTATGATATCAGCAGTTTTATTTTCAATCAGTTTCCTAACGATAACAGAATCATAGAATAACAGAGTTGGAAGGGGCCTGCTCAATAGGCTTGCCAGGTGAGAAGCAAACCTTGAAATTTCTGGGGTGGGCCCTAGTGATGCCATGGGGTGCGCCCTAGTCATGTCATTAAGCATGATACACAGTTGCTGGGAGGATACCACTCAAACAAACAAAATCTGGTTGGAAATTAAGACAGAAATCTTAGTTAAATTAGGGTGTTTCCAGGTGCAGCTGAAGTGACGGGATCCTTCCTCATCTGCTTAGAAAGCCTAAAAAAGGAATATGTGATATAGTCTACTTGCTTCTGGCAAGAAGGATTTAAGTGCGCTCAGGGCAGGACAGTCACCAGAAGGCCACTGTAGGAAGAAAGACAAGTGTTGTGGAGATGTTAAGATGGGAGCACTCAGGAGTAAAGATGGATGCCCCTGAAGGCCGCAATTCTAAACACACTTACTAAGGGACTAAGCCCCATAGAACTCAACACGACTTACTTCTCTGCAGATATTGTTAGAATTGTGCTGTTGGTAAGGCTTGACTAGGAATCCTCTGCAATGATACCCATATCAAAGCAGGGTTGGCAATCCCCTGCCTGGAATGCCCTGTTTGCCTTTTAACATGGTTGCTCCAAATGTCTTTACAGACTTGACCCTTCACTGCAGAGAGTTTTGAGAAATGAGTAAGAGTCAAGAAGATTCTCTACTCTTTTGTGCCTACCCTGTGGGCTGCTATAAAAACTCATTTTCACAGCCGACCCAATTCCAGTGAGTAATAATTGATAGAGAGAAAATACACATGGTTTGGTTTACCTTCACAGGCAGTAGAATGGAAACAACAACAATTGAAGCCACACTTCCCAATATGCAAATTCTGTTTTACCACTATTGGGCAAGAAACAAACCATCATGAAAATAATAAGGTGCATCATCAGTGGGTTTAAGGGAGTTGAGCTGACCACATAGAACAATTGTTGTTGCTTCTATGGATGTAAGGGAGTAAGGTCAGAAGTAAGTGAAATGCAAATACAAAAAGAAAAACAAAAGACTGTGATGATTTCCTGAATGCAATACCAACCACAACAAGATTCCTATGAGTAAGACAGAAAACTCAGCATCCCACAACCAGTCAGGATTCTTAACTAAAACTAAAAACAATCCTACAATCAGTCAGCCAAGGTCATAGAAATCCCCATGCAACACAACCCTACATGGGGGATGCAGTTAGTGCAGAATGCTGTGGCATGATTGCTGACATGAGACCCTATCAGCACATAATACCTCTGCTCTGAAATCTGGTTGTCAATTTGCTACCAGGTCAAATTCAAGGTGTGCTTTCCATGTTACAGGTGCCACATACTACTTGTTCTTCTCTTATAAGAAATTGATCCTTTAGTATGGCAGTACCTATGCTTTGAAACTCCCTGCCTATTTACATTAGGCATACACTTCATTATATTCATTTTGGCACCTGCTAAAAACATTGATAGCCCTTCGTCCATGAATTTGTCTAACTATAGTTTAACTATGCACTGAGTAAAGAAGTACTTCCTTTTGTCTGTCCTGAATCTTCCAACATTCAGCTTCTTTGAATGTCCACGAGTTCTAGTATTATGGGAGAGGGAGAAGAACTTTTCTCTATCCACTTTCTCAATGCCATGCATAATTTTATACACTTCTATCATGTCTCCAAGATCCTCCATGGCGCTGAATGGTAAGTGGCGGTAACGAAGCCGAAGGTCTGCTCAGGGCCGGAGTTCAATTCCAACGGAAGGAGGAAGTTGAATCTCCGGTAAAATGGGTCGAGGTCCACTCAGCCTTCCATCCATCCGTGGTCGGTAAAATGAGTACCCGGCATATGCTGGGAGGTAAAGAAAGGCCGGGGAAGGAACTGGCAATCCCACCCCATATATACCATCTGCCTAGTAGACGTTGCAAGACGTCACCCTAAGAGTCGGAAACGACTTGCACTATAAGTGCGGGGACACCTTTACCTTTATCATGTCTCCTCTGAACTGCCTTTTCTCTAAACCAGTGGTTCCCAACCTGGGGAATGGGACCCCCAGGGGGGCTGCGAAGTAATCCAGAGGGGGCCATGAACAGTAAAGAAATGAATTATTTATTATTATTATTTTTAAACGTCTTCACTCCCTCAACACTGTCTGCTTTCCACTGCTGCTGCAGATGACACCTCCCCCTTGCTCCAAACGAGAGGGGAGGCCTTTTGCTGAAGTGCCAGAGCGTCTTTCAGGCACCCTAAGGGCAGGCATCTGCCTATAAAATACATGGCAGATGCCAAAGGAGGCTGAGGGTGGGGCTACCAGGAAGAAGAGAGGA
Organism: Rhineura floridana; assembly: GCF_030035675.1. NCBI lineage: Eukaryota > Metazoa > Chordata > Lepidosauria > Squamata > Rhineuridae > Rhineura > Rhineura floridana. Next base: position 168,641,644 of record NC_084482.1, on the reverse strand, counting down.
TTGCTATCACTGACTCCCATCTCCATGCACTGCCGCTACTGGCAACACCCTTACTTAGAATGAGAGGAGAGGGGTTTTTGTGAAGCAAAAAGAAGCAAGGCTGCAAAGAAAGGCTGCTTTCCCCCTTCCTTCCTGGCAGCCAGCCTGCCACCCTGGGGGGAGGGGGTCACAAAAAATGTTCAGCTTATAAAGGGGGTCCCGTGCTCATAAAGGTTGGGAACTGGTGCTCTAAACTAAAAAGCCCCAAATGCTGCAACCTTTCCTCATAAGGGAGTCGCTCCATCCCCTTGATCATTCTGGTTGCCCTCTTCTGAACCTTTTCCAACTCTATAATATCCTTTTGAGATGAGGCAACCAGAACTGTACACAGTATTCCAAATGTGGCGGCACCATAGATTTATACAACGGCATTATGATATTGGCTGTATTATTTTCAATACCTTTCCTAATTATCCATAGCAAGGAATTTGCCTTTTGCACAGCTGCCGCACACTGGGTCAACATTTTCATCGCGCTGTCCACTACAACCCCGAGGTCTCTCTCCTGGTCGGTCACCGCCAGTTCAGACCCCATGAGCGTATATGTGAAATTCAGATTTTTTGCTCCAATATGCATAATTTTACACTTGTTTATATTGACTTGCATTTGCCACTTTTCTGCCCATTCGCTCAGTTTGGAGAGATCTTTTTGGAGCTCTTCGCAATCCCTTTTTGTTTTAACAACCCTGAACAATTTAGTATTGTCAGCAAACTTGGCCACTTCACTGCTCACTCCTAATTCTAGGTCATTAATGAACAAGTTGAAAAGTACAGGTCCCAATACCGATCCTTGAGGGACTCCACTTTCTACAGCCCTCCATTGGGAGAACTGTCCATTTATTCCTACTCTCTGCTTTCTGCTTCTTAATCAATTCCTTATTTACAAGAGGACCTCTCCTCTTATTCCATGACTGCTAAGCTTCCTCAGAAGTCTTTGGTGAGGTACCTTGTCAAAAGCTTTTTGAAAGTCTAAGTACACTATGTCCACTGGATCACCTCTGTCTATATGCTTGTTGACACTCTCAAAGAATTCTAGTAGGTTACTGAGACAGGACTTTCCCTTGCAGAAGCCATGCTGGCTCTGCTTCAGCAAGGCTTGTTCTTCTATGTGCTTAGTTAATCTAGCTTTAGTAATACTTTCTACCAGTTTCCCAGGGACAGAGGTTAAGCTAACTGGCCTGTAATTTCCAGGAGCCCCCCTGGACCCCTTTTTGAAGATTGGCATTACATTTGCCACTTTCCAGTCCTCAGGCACAGAGGAGGACCTGAGGGACAAGTTACATATTTTAGTTAGCAGATCAGCAATTTCACATTTGAGTTCTTTGAGAACTCTCGGGTGGATGCCATCCGGGCCCGGTGATTTGTCAGTTTTTATATTGTCTATTAAGCCTAAAACTTCCACTCTCGTTACCACTATTTGTCTCAGTTCCGCAGAATTCCCTGCAAATGTTAGTTCAGGTTCAGGGATCTGCCCTATATCTTCCACTGTGAAGACAGATGCAAAAAATTAATTTAGCTTCTCCACAATCTCCTTATCGTTCTTTAGTACACCTTTGACTCCCTTATCATCCAAGGGTCCAATTGTCTCCCTAGATGGTCTCCTGCTTTGAATGTATTTATAGAATTTTTTGTTGTTGGTTTTTATGTTCTTAGCAATGTGCTCCTCAAATTCTTTTTTAGTATCCCTTATTGTCTTCTTGCATTTCTTTTGCCAGAGCTTGTGTTCCTTTTTATTTTCTTCATTCGGACAAGACTTCCATTTTCTGAAGGAAGACTTTTTTGCCTCTAAGAGCTTCCTTGACTTTGCTTGTTAACCATGCTGGCATCTTCTTGGCCCTGGTGGTACCTTTTCTGAACTGCAGTATGCACTCCAGTTGATTTTCTAATATAGTGTTTTTAAACAACTTCCAAGCATTTTCGAGTGATGTGACCCTCTGGGCTTTGTTTTTCAGCTTTCTTTTTACCAATCCCCTCATTTTTGTGAAGTTTCCTCTTTTGAAGTCAAATGTGACCGTGTTGGAATTTCTTGGCAATTGGCCATTTACATGTATGTTTAATTTAATAGCACTGTGGTCACTGCTCCCAATCGGTTCAACAACACTTACATCTCGCACCAGGTCCCGGTCCCCACTGAGGATTAAGTCCAGGGTTGCCATCCCTCTGGTCGGTTCTATGACCAACTGGTCTAGGGAATAGTCATTTAGAATATCTAGAAATTTTGCTTCTTTGTCATGACTGGAACACATATGCAGCCAGTCTATGTCTGGGTAGTTGAAGTCACCCATTACTACCCAGTACTGATGACATGGACGAGCATTGGTTCTCCAGGATTCCAGACAATAGTCTCTTCCAGATATTGACCTTTAGACCTTTTGTGCAAAGCATGTGCCCTACCACAAAGCTACAGCCCTGTTTTAAAAGGTATCTTTTAAAATTGTTCTTTTAAATTCACTAATGAATGTACAGCATACTAGGGCAGATCTACACCTTTCATTTAAAGCACATTCAACATATATTTGAAGCACATGAATCCCACCACAGAATTCTGATAACTGTAGTTTGTAAAGGTTGGTGGGAACTATAACTGTGAGGGGCAAACTACACTACCCAGAATTCTTTGGGGGAAGTAATGCAATTTAAAAGTGAGTTGGGTGTGCTTTAAATGTATTGTGTGGATCTGCATTACTTCATAAACTTTGCCTGGGTATAAATCCTTTTAATTAAATTTTAAAATGGAAATAAGCTACAATGTTTACTGGGTAACCACGGGTTACTCACCATCTCTCAGCCTAATCTGTCCCTCAGGGTGAAAACAACAGAGGGGGACCATGACCACCCCAAGGAAGGAGGGCACACTTAAAATGCAGAGGAAATAATAATTTGTAAATCGACTTGAAGGCACATAAGAACAACAAATAATAATTTACAACCATAATGTGAAATCAGATACATATCAGGACATAGTATGAAGAACTATTTATATAAGAATGAATGTCAAATATGTTTATTATTTACACAACCTGTAAAGATATTTATAGTGCAATCCTATGCATGTTTGCTCAGAAGCAAGTCCCAATGTATTCAATGGGGCTTACTCAGACGGGGAAACATGCACAGGACTGCAAGTCAGCAATAAGGAAATTCATCACCCAATCCAAAATTCAGAATCATGCCACTTTAAGCTGTTTTGCAACTGTTTTATAGTTGTTTATGGTTATTGGATTTTAAAGGGATTTATTTCTTATTGTGAACTGCCTTGATTTCCAACCCTACCTCACAAGGTTGTTGGAAATATTCCATATACACACACACTGGAGATGTGAAAATACATACACCCCATATAATAGTTTATTGTCAAAACCAGTTGGCCATTGCAGAACTTTTGTTTTAAAAAAGTATTAGTTTCCTGCCACATAAAAGCAATGACACCTAAGTAAACCCTGCCTAACTGCTTTTAAAAATCCTTTAACAATCCTTTAAATCCTTGAAAAAACGATCAGAGGGGGAGAGAAAGATTTACCACACAATCCTTTTCTATGTTCACTAAAAAGTCCCATTAACTTACAGCACACTCCTAACCATGTCTACTCAAAAATAAGTCCTGCTGAGTTCAGTGGAGTTTACTCCCAGTATGTGGAATTAGCATTGCAGCTTTACTCCCAGAAAAGCTTCATATTGGGAAGGTTTTCAAAACAGGCTATGTATAAGACAAATAAACTGCCCTTTTCAAGAGTCCAATAAAATTTAAACTTCTTTGACTTCTTAATTAGAAAAGTATAACACTGGAGCATGTACACTTTTTAAAACTTCTCTTCAAAAATTATTTGAAAGATAAAATGTATACTATGCCATTTTTGCAAGTAATTAAAAATACCCTGCATGTACACTTTTATTACAGTAGGGCCCCGCTTTAAGGCGTTCTGCTGATGTGGGGCCTTTCATTTTCAATTTTAAAGGGTTTTTTTTCCCTTTTGCACCGTTTTGCGCCGTTTTCGCGTCATTTTCAATGGGGTTCCGCTTTATGGCATTTTCCGCTTTACGGCGGGGGTCCAGAACGGAACCCGCCATATAAGCGGGGCCCTACTGTATAGTTATATTATATTATATTATATTATATTATATTATATTATATTATATTATATTATATTATATTATATTATATTATACTATATTATACTATATTATATTATATTATTTACTGTGCATACCCACAAGATCCTGCTGTGATCTTCTGTTGTACTGCAATCCTATGCATGTTTACCCAGAAGCAAGTCCCAATCCTGTACAGAGAAAGTACTCTTTATGCTGCTGAAAGCTATATATTTACTGAATTCCTGATGTGAGATAAACCGAAAAAGGAAATTGTTCTCAGAACCTGAAATGGGGTTAGGTATTGCCTGGGAGGTCAACAAATCTTGTCAATCACAATCCTGACTTCACTTATTGGCTAAAAACCTGAAAGGGCAGGGATTAGAGCCGCTGGTACTAACAGAAGTTGTGGGAGGGTTGACATTTGGTTTATAACTTTTGAACCAGACCACCCAGAAACTTACTTTAAAAAAAATGAATGCTAAGAGTCTAGAGATTAAGGTGACACACCTGGAGGAGACCCCCCAAAACTGGAGTCTCTTGGCAAAAACTGGAGACCTGGCAACCCTACTGCTTGAACTACTTCGATACCTGACAGGTGGCTGTCCAGCTCCCTCTTGACTGCCTCCACTGTTGGAGGATCCTAGCATGATATTCACTTTTTTCACACCTTAGCTCACTGGGTCAGCCATATTACACCTCCACCTTTCGTGTCCCTTTCTTCCCTGCTGCTGCCTTTGATAAGGCCCACACCACCAAACAATTGTGATGACTGCTTAATAATTGTGGGTGGGTGAGGAACTAATGTGACACACAGGTGTCCTGTTTAAGTCTTTCAGTCAAACTTGTGCCTAAAGCAGGACAATAAACCTGCTTCTATGATGTGCTACCTGTTCCTTTACTTACAGGCCCAGAATATCTGGTTCCTCAGGGGATAGGAGCACAGGCCTTCCAGCATTCCAGCCAAGAGAAAACATCCCAATCTGAGGGGGAGGCAGGTAAGATAAGTGTACTGGACTGCAGGGTGGACCCAACTGCCTCCTGACTGAAGTTACTCTTCTGAGCTTTGTGCCCAATCTCTTTTGTCCTTTCTATTGTTTATTTTATTTATTCCCTGCCCCTCCTGACTTCTCCAAGCCTCACACATCAACCAAAGGTAAACTGCTATACTACAATGGGGATAAGATGGAACTCAGAACCAGCTCTGTCTTTCAGCTGTGGATAGGAACGAGGTAGAAATTTGATCTGGTTCTCATTTTAATGTGAACCTATCTATTTTGTATTTCCCAAAACAATGCACAAACCAAAGCACTGCTATCCTTCATAATCTGCACTTCTCTGAATTTGGCTGTGCAGTTCTGCAACCAAAAACGGTATAAAAATGGTTACTGCAGGGGAAAGTGCACATAAGCATGTATATATTAGTGAAAATACCATACAAAAAATCATATTAGGGGAAATTGCTTGCAAAAATGTGTACATTAGACTAAATGTCATTCACAAATTAGCATTCAATGAATGTTTATTAACATTTTCTACAACAAGAGAGTTGCAAACTGATGCAGAAACATGGGAAAATAAACTGATGACTGGGAAAAATGAAACTGACAGATTTTCCACCTCCAGTTGCTTGATGTCTTTAACAGTAGTTTGAGATTTTATTATTTATTTATTTATTATTTGATTTTTATTCCACCCTTCCTCCCAGCAGGAGCCCAGGGTGGCAATGCAAAAAAAGAAAAATGGAGATGGAGCTTTTCATCAAATGGAAATAAAGTGAGAAGTTTAGAGGCTTGGTTTATTTCAATACATCAGGCTGCTGGTAGAGGCAACACAGCTGAAAGTAAAAATATGGCATGCGTTCTTGGTGTTTGAGATGGCTGGCACTTCTGAACACTGAAGTGAGATTTCTTGAAGTGCTGGCTAAGAGAGAGAAAATGGGGATAGGAAGCACCAGGCCTGTGTAAGTTCTACAAAACCTTCTCCCTGCATTGCTGACTAATTTCCACCTGGCCTGACTCACTCCAGCTACAAAAGCAGTAATTGCTGAAGGGTGTGAGGAGCTATCTTGGTCTAGTCCATAAAGGCCTGTTGCTCAGGGTGTTTGCAGGTTATTGGGGTGGGATGGTTTTTTAGGAGTTCTTTTTGGGGTCAAGATTGTTGTTGTTATTGGGACTATGGCTCTGTGTTTTTATTGTTAGATATTATGAAGTATGTGGAGATTGCTTAATTTTACTGAATATTGAGATGTTTTCATTGGCTTATTGTTTATCACTATTTTGACTATATTTTACTTTATTTTTGTAACTGTTTGAATGATGTAATTTTTTTGATGTTGTAAGCTGCCTTGAGCGTGGCTTAGAGGTAGAAATATGGCATACAAATAAAGGATGATGACGACAAGTTTCTTGCTCATGGAAACAACAGAAAAAGCAGAACATGAACATTTTATCTTTAAACAGAAGTGCATCTCACCATAGGCTGCTGTTCAAATGCTAACTGTAGACGGGCAATTTCATGGCTGCCGCTCTCCCTTCTTAGGGTTCTTGCTGTTTAAACTAGACTTGGGCTGACCAAGCTGCCCTTCAAAATAGAAGACTCCTTTAAATAGGGGACTGTTATCTGTCCGCACTGGAAATATAAAGGCCTGTCCTCTCTAAAGGCCATCCTAGATTTAAATCATCTGGCAGACAACTACCAACAAGGTTTAGGGAGAGGGAAGTTCAACCATCACTTTCTGCTATCCTGTCTGTATGAAAATCTAAAGACTATCTCTGTCATCCTCCTTTTGTGTATTTAGTGTTTAATTTTTTTGAGAAAGAAAGAAAGAAAGAACATGAAATTGAATCCTGGTTTTCAGAACTAATGTATCACATGGCTTTTGAGTGAAGCTTGACAGAATGATCTCTATAGGGCAGCCTTTCCCAACTAGTGGGCCACCAGATGTTGTTGGACCACAATTCCCATCTTTCCTGACCATTGGCAATGCTGGCTGAGGCTGATGGGAGTTGTGGTTCAGCAACATCTGGTGGCCCACTAGTTAGGAAAGGCTGCTATAGGGTAACCAGATTTCATATCATTTTATTCCTTTGAAAGTGGTTGACTGCATATTCCAAATCCTTTGAATGAGACACTTCATCAATATTTCCGCTGTGTCTAATAGCATTTAACTCTTGTATATTTATACATCTGTATCCACTTAAAAGCTGTGTACAGTGGCTTTACTGGATACTTCTAACATCCTTGACCGGCACAATTATGTTGCTTCAGCTGCAATACAAAGACGCTCAGGGATACTTATAGCAATAAGTGGTTTGGCTAATGATAAACACATGGTTTTATGAATGTTTTATTTACCCTGAGTTCTGATTTGTGTTTCCTTTGTTTGAGAAATGGAGCTCAAGGCTAATTCCAGAAAACAGAAAAATCTAGAAAGAAAAGATACTGAACTTTTGGTAGTCTACTGTTCAAGGTTGCTTTTTTAAAAACTTCAGGTACTTCAGCTGCAGACCATAGCTACTCCCCACCCCCAACTAAATGTTGCTTGGGTCTAATGTAGGTACAGTGTTTTACATTCACTGGATGTTGTACACTGGGTGAAACTTGGGGGTTACAGTTCTTTCCTGACATGCAGCTCTTATCACTGACAATTAGTTCTGCTGAAAGCCACCTTTGTTTCGTTGTTGTTTTGTTGTTATGGCAGGAAGACAGCTTACTGGATGTAACATTGCATCTAATATTTATTTTCTGTTTTGCATACATAATATAGTTTATAGTCCCCTTTATAAACCTCAGCAGCACACTTTGAAGGGTTCTTTAATATTTCAACACAATCATTTTCACCACACCTGCAAAGAAGACTCAGAGACATGATACTGGTGAAATAACAATCCTCCTTTGGAGGAACTGCAGTCAGATTGTCCAAATGAAGGAAATTAAGCCAATTCAAACCAAATTCAAACTGCTCGGGCAGGTGAGGGCTAAACTCTATCTGGTAGGGCAGAATCCCTCCAGTCCCCTGGGCATGTCAGCAGCCATCGGCTATGGCTCCCCAGCCAAGGATGGGGAAGCAATACCATCCCTCCTTGCTGGCTGAGCCTTGGGTGTGCACTCCACCTCCGCATACTCCACCCACCATCCTGGCGTTCACCCCAATGCACAAGTGAGTTCACAAGGTTCCCCCACGCAACAAGCAGTGGTGGTTTCCTAAAAAGTGTCCTTTGCCCAATCATGCCTCGGTATGCCTGTTGTTTACCACCACCCCGTCTTCCTCACTTGCCCGAACTCCACACCACAAGAGGCAATCAGCTGCAGCTTGATCACCTCTCACCCCACATAAACAATTCAGACAAACCCAACTGCAGGTCCTCCAAAATGAAATCGCAACCCTGAACTGAAAGGTGAACACCATCATCCCTAAACAAATGAGGAGAATCATAACCTATCTGACCGTGCTGTATGTAGGCCCATACCATAGCCAAAACCATTTTCTGGATCATCTTATTCACCTAGCGCCTAGCCCTGTCAATCCTATTAGGATGAATAGTGCCATGCCAAACCCTACACTCCAGCATGTCCAACCACACAAGGAACAGGTCAGGAAAACTACTCTGGATACATTGAAAGTCATGGATAACCCTATGCAGCAGGTCAATAACTGAACGTTGCACCAAGTCATTCTTTCCCAAATGTACCACTAAAACATGTGGTACTGGGTCAACAGACATTCTTAACACAGTTGGAATAAATTCTCCCCATAACATTCCCCGTTTAGCCACCTACTGCACTGTAGCCCAAGCCAAAAGGTGCAACTGTAGAAGAACTGGCCATCTTCTGAGCCCAGAAGAAGATAGAGTGGCCGCAGAGAGCCACATGGGCCAGGTCTGGTAGGCTCCCCAAACCTCCAGGATGAGAAAAGAAGGAAACAAAACAAATGAGCCCATCACAGTTGAACATACGCTGCAGATCAACATCTGCCTTTGGCTTGAATGTCCTCCAGGGGAAAGCCCACGAGGGCTGCAGCAGTAGCCACCCCAATCCAGAAAGAATGCAATCCAAATACTCCAGGATCTTGCCCACAAGCCAACAAGGCTCTCATAACAATGGACCAGAACTGAAAATGCACCAGGGTGGATCCGTCGAGGTGGATGAACAAATAACCATGGTCCGCTGGCCTGACAGAAAGAAAAGCCCTTAGTCCTGTAATTGGGCATAACACAATCAAAGGGCAGCATCAAATGACAACTGGCCTCCCCTTGCCCCTCTGGTCAGTTTTTGACCTCCGCAACATCAGGTGGACCATGGCATTGGCCAGCACTCAATCCCCAACACACAAGGCCTTGCCCAAAGTGTCGAGCTTAGAGCTGGCCAAGAACTCACTTGGGTAAAAAGCACCATAGAACACAGTTAGGGCCACAGCCACTAATAAAACAGCCTTATACGTGGAAGAACAGAGGCAATGGAATTCCTGTACCATCTGAAAGAGAATATCAGATGTGAAAGGCTTCCGCTTATCAGGAACTGCATGAACGTGTTCATCCCTCTAACATCTTCCGTATCCTAAAATCTGAAGTATGCTCAGAAATGCCACTGGCCTTGGATATGAAAGCCAATGCAGAAAGATGGCAAGCGATGGTACTAACCACCCTGCCTTTGGCCCACAGGGAGAACATAAATTGCATGAGGTGATCCACCGGGATGGGCCAGTCCTGAGCTAAGCCCTGTGCCATCTGGAAGCACAGAAAATCAGAACAACATCGATGATAGGCCTTCACAGTACTAGGAGCCAAAGCAGACATGATGGCTGTTCCTGCCTCTGATTCCCAAGGCTCCACAAATTGGATGGCATCGGGATCAGATTGTGTGCTGCAACTTGGGCCAACTCCCTGAAACGCTCCATCTGGAATCAAGACAGGGCATCAGCAATGGTATTCTGCACACCCGGAACATGCTGCGTAACAAGCAAGATATTAAAGCACAGGCACTGCAGAACGAATGCCCTGACCAGGCGCATCACACAAGCCAACTGTGAACCGTCACCAAGTTGTCGCACCAGAACCGCACTATGCAGTTCTGGAAAGCCAAAGGTCAAATGTGCACTGCGACAACAATTGAAAAAAAAACTAGAGGAATGTTAGGTCAGCAGTTATCTCTGACTCCCCCCCAAGCCACCAGCCACCTCTCAGCACACCACTGATGGTGGAATAAAATGCCAAACCCCAGCCCACCAGCTGCATCAGATCTCACCTGTAGCTCCGCCTGCAAGAGCAATTCAGTCCTCCAAAAGAAAAGACCATTGAATTCCTCAAGAAACATAAGCCACATCCGTAAGGCGGCACGCATACCGGCAGAAACTCGGATGTGATGGAGACTAGAATGGACTCCCTTCATTGCATCACAAAGACTTCTCAAAAATGCCCTACCTGGTGTTATCACTTTGGATGCAAAAACCAGGTGACCGACCAACTCCTGGAGTTGCAAAAGGGTCAGCTTCTTAGCCAACATGGCTGCCCCTAACCTGTCCCTCAAAGCAGAGAGCGTATCCTCTGGCAATCTAGAACACTGTGACACAGTGTTGAGCTGAATGTCCAGAAAGGTAAGACTAGTCACTGGGCCCTCAGACTTCTCGGGTGCCAGGCATCCCAAGGTCAGAGATTATATTGGCAAATGCATTGACCAGACGCTGGCAACAACAGGAGCCAGCATGCCCAACAAACAAAAAATCATCCAATTAATGGATGGTGAGGGACAGTCCAGACTTGACCCTAACCGCCCATTCCATGAAGGTACTAAAAGTCTCGAAGGCAGAGCAAGAGATGGAACAACCCATCGGCACTGTCCTGTCAATGTAATACTGGCCCTGAAACTTAAAACCCAACAGGTCAACATCATCCGGATGCACTGGCAACAAGCAAAAGGCTGACTTGATGCCTCATTTCACAAGTAAAGCTCATTTCTCCCCTTTCATTACCCTCACTGCCTCGTCAAAAGAAGGATACCTCACCGAGGCATATTCCTGCAGTATGCCATCATTCACAGACCTGCCCCTTGCAAAGGACAAATTGTGAATGAGGTGGTATTCTCTGGGTTGCTTCTTAGATACTATTCCTAAAGGTGAGACTTGCAACCCTGGGAGAGGTGGGTACAGGAAAGGGGCAGAAATTCTGTCCACAGCAATTTCTTTGGCCAATTTGGCAATGACCACATCACCTAGCTGCCAGACAGAAGCCTGATTAGGGGGAGATGCAGGAACCCGTGGCCCTGAGTAAGGTATCCGAAAATCTTCAGTAAACCCAGCCAGCAGGTAAGCAGCAGCTCACCTGTAGGGATACAACTCGAGCCACCTCCCCAGTGGGGCTAATTTAATCTGGCTAGTGGCCTTTCAGCATACTCCCTGTTCCCTGCTTCTGCTGCTGTTGGTCCCCACCCGCTTGTCTGAAATTCCAGGCTCTACCAAAAGAGGTATGTGGGTGCAGATTCCCACAAGTGCTCCAGGGATGGTTGAACCTAAAAGGGTCCGGAACTGTTGTAGGCCTAGTAGACTGCTGGGATTGAACCCACTGTGGCCCCTGCCCAAAGCCAGAAGAAAACATCTGCGCCCTGACTAACAGATGTCCACTATCCGCCCTGTCCCCAAAAGTAGGCCTGGCAGGTGTCATAGATTGAAGCCACAACCCTGGATGCTTGATGTCCCAATGCAATGTTGGATCGAGAGCCGCCCGCTGCCTAAAATTTTCATCGTATCTTAACCATGCTGTGTCTGAAAAATTACAAAAAGCCCTGTGGATAATGTCCTGATACTTTATCATGGACAGGGCATGGGATGGGTAAGCTTGTGTCATGACCCCCATGTAGACAGTATAAGCATTAAGCCAATTAGACCAAATGTGGTCTACTTTTTTCTTTTTGGTTGCTTCCTTGTCTTCGGCTTCCTCCCCTCCCTTTGGTTTTACCTCAGAGTCCCGGAACAGGAGAGTGAATAAGTCTATATATTCACCCTTCCAAATCCTTTCCCGTCTGGCTTGCAACAGATGGTCCCCCAAGGGAAGGGATGTATCAACCTGGGGATAAGTTTCCGGAGGCAAAGGCAAAGCTGGCGAAGATCACAAGAAAGCCACGAGGCGTGCTGAAGCGCGAGGGCAAGATCAAATGAACGGCCACAAGGCCAGAACGTTAATGCCACTGCACCACAATCTCCTCCTCTTCCTTCTGCAGTGAAAGCAAAGAGGCTGGATTGGGGTGGAGCTGATTTATAAGCCTCGCTCAACCCCCATCCTGATTGGCCAAGCAGCCTCTTGCCATGCTTCCCCGCCAATCCCTCCTTCTCAGGAGATTCCTCCTGAAACGTCTTCTTCAGAGAAGGCGGGTGGAGGCAAATTTACCAATAGAATGCCATTCTCAGCACAATCAGCAAATATGTAGATACAGAGAGTGGTGACTAGTGGTTCCTATTGCACTGATGGAAGGCCTGAGCCATCAGTGGAATGGGGAGTGTGTGTGTGTGTCTGTGTCTGTGTGTTTGCCAATTCTCCTGCTCCACCTTTCATGCTGTTCCAAAGGGTTTCCTAGATCTTTGGAGCAGATTTTTGGGATGTGCATGGTGCTGAAATATTTTCCTATCAGGTTCACTGATGGAAACCTCTGCTGGGTCAAAAAGCCTTCTGTCAGTGCAAGGGACACTACTAGATACAACCCAAAAGGTTGGAAGGAAAGAAAGCAAAGCTGATTCCAGATCCTAATTTTTCCCCCTGCTGCTGCTGCTGTAGCCTTGGGGGTCATGACAGGCAGCTAATGAGGTGGTCTTCTTCTTAGCTTTTAACCAGTGCACACAAGCATTTTGGCAATGCAGAAGAGGGAGGCAAGAGAACAGAGATAGAGCAAAATGGGGACAATCCTGCCATCCCTGGTCACTGCACAGGAGGAATAATGAATATAAATCAACATTTAAGCAATATATACTATGACTTTGATATCTATGATTCTTTGATAATGTGTGCATATATTCTACTGTAGTGGTTGTGGGAAGGATGCATGGCAATGAGGAGAGCTACTATTTTTAAAAAAGACAGAGGCTGTAGATTGACAAAATGCCTCCACTGGGTGCAAAACTATACGTTCTGTATCAACTTCACATTTTTAAAGCCTGGCTGCTGATTTTTCTTTCTCAAATCAGGACTGGGTATGTGTAATTCCATACTGACAGTGGATATTTTGCCAAGTTATCATACACCAAGTTTACATTTTTTTAAAAAAAAAATCATGGACACATGCACAATTTCAGATTTAGCACCTGAACAAATTCATACTACAGATTTGCCTAAATTTACATGAGCAAAGAACCCATTCCTACCTACTGGATGACTTACAGGGAGCCTTCTAGTTCTAGTATGATAAAGAAACATGAAGATCCCCCATTAAAAAGGGGAAAAAATTAAACTCTGACCATGATACAGAGTAACAGTTTCTCTTCCCATCTGAAAATATTTAGTAGAGAAGCTTTGGCCGTGGGAAGGTGGATATATATTGTGTTTTCTCTTTAAAAGAAATCATCAAGATGGCTTACAACTTACAAGCTAATCAGCAACAAAATACAAGATAAACACCAAGTAAAAGAGAAGCGGCACATAAAACACTGAATTAACAAATCAGAGACAAAAATATTAAGAGACTGAAAGGTCAAATCCTTGCTGGAAAATACATGGATGAAGACCGAGGTTGAAATCTTGCATTACGTAGGAGTACCAGAGTTTAGTGTCAGTCTCTACCCACCACAGATGGATAAGGAGATCCAGAGGTGGAGAAGGTGGCCACCCCCAAAGTCTCCTCATTCTGGAGGTGAAAATGTCCAATCTCATTGCCACTCCATCAGTGCTTCATTGACATTAAGGACAAATACTAGATGTTCCATGATGAGTCAGGAGTGAGTTAGAGGAGGCTTTGGCTCCATCAGATTCAGAAGACCCTCCTTTCCTGCATACACACACCCCAGAACCGGGGGGGGAGTGCACCAGCCCTGATGCTGGAGTATACATGTTCCCCACCACTGGAAACAAAGAAGAAGAAACCTCCCTGCCCTGTTTTGCTGGCATGAGCTTAGCAGACCTTCAGAAGTGAAAGTAGATTATCTACAGATTTACTTCTCCCTCCTTCATAAGATAGCCCTGCCCAAGTTTAAGCCAAAGATTGCATTAATAAGTGCATTTTGAACTGGAATTTGGAGGTTGGGTGAGGGAGAGAAGGGTAACCATAGGAGTAAGTTCCAGATGCAACTTTAGTCTTTAAAGAGAGCAGGAGACCTCTTAAATGGCTGGTAGAGCTAGAAGGGCAAAATTTATGGGCAGAGAAATAAGACATAAGAGCAGAAAGACAAAGTGGCTTAGGTCCTTCCTTTTGTTGAAGAAAAACATAAAGAAGTTGGATCTTAAGTGAGAGTGGTGATTAAAGAGAAGTGTGAATTATGAAGAATTATTCACACTGTCTACCTTCATAATCCTGTAGCAAAGCTATGACTCTGTCTACTGATAAGTGACAATCCCACATGTCTACAGCACATCATCAAGCATGTATTAAAAGAGTGGTTTGTGATGCCACCTTGTGAGCTGGTGAAGTTCTGGTATAGGTTCCTGGACTTGGGCATAGGGAACAAAGGATTTTTGTTTGGAGCAGGGACCATAGCACAGTTGATGGAGTTCATGCTTTGCATACATAAGGTCCAAAGTTCACCTCCTAACTACTTTAGGATGTAAGATAATATGTGATGTGAAAGACATCTGCTAGAGATTCAGGAGAGCCACTGTTGGTCAGCAGACACAGCTCACTAGATGGAGCATAGTCATTATGCTAGCTGCCCAGCAGGTGGGCCACTGTTGCTTACCAGAAGGGACAGGTGAGGTGGCAGGGAGGTTGCTGCAGTGCAAACACACCAGCTGAGCCAATCCAATCTTCCTGCTGGTGCACTTGAACCGTCCTGGCTTCCTCTTCACCTTGCCCCACCCTGTAACCAACAGTGACTGACCTGCTGAGAAGCTTGCATAGTAGTTCCGCCTTCCCAGGAGTCATTTCTGCATGGGCAAATGGCCTAGCCCAGTATAAAACAGCTTTCTATGCTCTGCTGGTAGCTGAAGGGAAATGTCTTGGGCAGGGGGGAAGGCCATATCTGGAGATTCTTCGTAGTAATCCCACCCTGTCTGTAGATAACTTGCATCTCCTTGCCTCTGGGGCTGTTCTGTAACAGCTCAGAATCTGAGAAGATGGGATCTTTGATTATGAGAACTTTTTAGCCACTGGTCTTAGTGTGTGTTGTTGAGGGATAGTCTCTCCTTTTCTGAACAGGACCTTTGTGGCTCCCCCTTCCAAACTGGCATGCATGTGGCACACACATACACACAGATGTAGGGATATTCATATATTTAATTTCTATATGCAAAAATAAAGTGCAATCACTTTCCCAGCAGTGTGCATCAAAATAGGTTTACTTTAAAAGGACAGAAGTGTGCAGGGGGGGAGAGAAAGAGAGAGCTCTGAGGTGGTGTGCATTGTTTGGCAGAGGTTTGTGTTAGCAGGAAATATTTTATTTATAAACCATTTTCAGAATGTGCTGTGTCTTGTCAATAAGAAATACTGGGAGAAAAATTATTTGTTTCTCTGCCATGTGCTACGTAAATGGATAGATTTATTTATTTTCATCTGTACTGTTTTACTACAGTATTAGCTTCTCTTCATGGAAAGCCAGAGCACTTCTTTGATGGGAACACTTTTAAAATAACTTAATTGCAAGGCAGATGGTGAGAAGCTGAAAACCCGTGTGAAGGTGAAAAATTGCTTAAGGAGTGCTCCTGCCCCATAGGGAGAAATCCTTCTATTTGTAGGTGGTAGCTGCAGTTTCTATATCTGTGATTAGTCCTTAATATAGAAGGGGTAACGTGGTAGAGCTGACAAAAACATGCCATCACAGCATGAGGAGCAAAACAAAGAGCCAGCATTTCCATCAAATCAACCCCTCTTCTTCTTCTTCAAAAAATGCTTGGTAATAACCACTAGCAAATAACTTCAATCAGCAGGCAAGATGCATGAGATATTCATGTTTTAGGAGTTCTTTGGAAAAAATATGTTTAGGAGACAGCGAGAGAGGAAAAAATATTTATACCTCCTAAACTGGGGCATGATTTTAAAACGTATAATCCAGTGGAATATTTTCTTCAGGCAAAGTGTCCATGTATATCAAAAGCATTCTTGTATTGAAAGTGGCCGACTGCTTATAAATCCTATTTTATGTTGGGATTGTGGGGCTTGAACCAGCAGCCTGCATAACCCTTTTTAAAAAGTTTTTAAAATGTTTTTAACGCTGTTTTGTCTTAATGTATTTTAAGATTTGTTTTTATGATGTTTTCAAGTGTTTTTAGTGCCTTGTTTGCCGCCCTGGGCTCCTGCTGGGAGGAAGGGCGGGATACAAAATAAATAAATAATAATAATATCAACTCCTGGCTGAGTCGCCAGGACAGGTAGTTCAAGTGGTGACATTCTCACAGCAGCAAACTCTGGTCATGTGAGCCTGAAGAGCCAATCCAATGCCAAGGGCTGATATAAATATCCCCAGATCTGCTAACAACCCTTAGTATGAGGGTCAAACTAGATAACACATAAAATGTGCCAATGGGAACATGCCTTCAAGGGAAAATGGGCTGTAGTTCAGTGATGGATCACCTGCTTTGCATACAGAAGGTCCCCAGTTCAGTCCCCTACATCTCTAAGTGGAACTGAGAATGTTCCCTGCCTGAAATCCTAGAGAGCTGCTGCCAATCACTGTAGACAATACTGAGCTAGATGGACCAATGGTCTGACTCCTTCTATGTTCTTTGTTCCTAAATAGCAGCTGCTTTGTTGGGGGAAAGGGTTAAACTTTCTCTCACAACAGTCCCAGTTCCAATTCCTACAGTGTCTGCTAGGTGTTGTTGGTATTTTAAAGTTATTCATTTCACATGTCATCTAATTTGTCTCAGTACTTTCCCTAACTATTCAAAGCACTTCATTATTCCAGTTATTTTTACAACTTCCCTATAAGGATGGCTAGCGTTAATGGCCCCATGTTGTGGATAGAGACCTGAAGAGAGAATTGCTTGCGTAAGGCTATGACTGAGATTTATTATTTATCTTTCATATACACTTACCTGGCAGCAAGTACCACTGAACTCAGGGTAGACATGCATAGGATTGGACTGTAAAATGAAGAGGAAGCCTAGGAAATTTCTACTTCTCTATGAGGAATGAATAAAGCCACTGTTATGGCAGAGTGTTGTTCACTTGATTTAGAAACTGAATCGTAAAGTTTGGCTGTAGTTGTTTAAAGTACAAAAAGTCTTTTTTTATAGATCAGACTTCTTGAACCTTCATTTATAAATCTCTGTTGTCCCACATGAGATATAAAAAGGATGTTGTGCTCTTGTAGAATGTTTCTGTAACTCTGTTTGAACCCTTAAATTATGTATGAAGAAAGGGAGAAAAACGTGTAACAGTGATATAAAAGATTTTGGTATCATTTATAATCTAAGGCACTGAAACAGCACATACCTTCCCATTTCCTGTGGGGGCAAAGGCTGCAATCCCATCCATATATCTGGGAATAGTTCTGTTGAAATCACTGGGCTTGCTTCTGAGTAAGCATGAACAGGATTGTGCTGTAAGTGATACCACAATGAGACACTGCAGCATTAAAAGAACTAAAATGGATTCTTGTCCCACAAAATTTTCAGGAATTTGCGTTTGCCTATTTGCAGTAACAAGATTTTTTTTTTTTACTACCTCTGTTCCTTCTTTCCACTGCAATGGGCATTTTGATGCACACATACATTATTCAGCGTTACTGGAGCAATGCTGAGCTGCTGCAGAAACATGACTGTATCTAAATCAGTGCCCCAATGTCCATATGAATCTCTTTCCTAGTAATCAGTCATAGGTTTGGCTCCATATTTGGTTAAACATTCATCAGGTATTTAAACATTTCTGTATCTTGTTGTAGGACAAAAGAATGCCAGGGTCTGCATCAGACATATGAATGATCTACCATCATGATTTTCAATATATTTTACAAAAGACTAGAGGAAAGACGGAAGCTGGTTGATGATGCCTTGTTGTCACCATTCTTTATAATGTCTCCCTGAAAGTGACTTTGAGGCTGCAGCACAGGTTAAAAGTCTATGGCGTTCCTAAGTGCTCACCTGATAACTTGCACCAGGCACTTCAGCCCCCATCAAACTTACTCCCAGCTGCGTAGGAGCTTCTTCCACATTGTGCAATGTCCTACAGCCAAGGTTCATATATGCAACCATGTGTCAGAGATGGATGCAAGCAAAATATCTAGGTGATTGTCCTATCTACATAGTTAAATTATTCTTGTGTGCTCTTGCAATGTATGATTCTGAAAAGAAAAAGAAAATAGAAAGAAAAGGTTCCAGGTTGCTGAGAGCATGTGTGAAGAAGTGTGTGGACTCAATTGATTGGTTTCCCATTTATTTCAGTGCCAGGGCAGTTCTCCAGGAAGGATACATGGAGCATAGACAGCCAAGCATACAGGGAGATAAAGTGGAAATTGAGTTAGCCTGAGCACTACCCATAGGAGGGTAAACCTGAAGGAAAGTCAGCTGTAGGCTATGGTGTATGCCAGTAATAGGGGAAACTATTATTATTAAGATGTTGCTCAACGACAAAAGAAGCATTTATTCCTCATCAGTCAGTCACTGTACTCTGTAGGTGAAGGTCTCCTGTAGATACTATCTTATCAGGAGGTCTGCTTTGCACAATGTAGGAAGCAAACAGTACTGTAGAAGCAAATTCAGAAGTACAGGGTCCCTTCATGATGGTGACAGCCACACCCCTTCTCCCTTTTTTTTATGGCTGGGTTGATAATGAGATTCTTGTTAATGCCTTCTGCCACAACAACAGTCTTCCCAGTGGCTGACTCACCTCCTTTCATTCTGATTGGCTCCAATAAACAGGAAATGACAAGGAAGCATGTTAGAAGACTCTTCTCAGTGGCCAACACACTCCCCCTCATGCTGATTGGCTGGTAGGATGCTGGAGACATAGAGACCCTTCTGGAATCTTGATCCCAAAAAAGTAAGGGGTCTAAGACCCACCCACCAAGACCCCAGACAACTTCTGGAAGCAAATCCTTAGTAAACCTTTGGAATTTGTTCCCCTCAAATATTAGACAGGTGCAGTCCCTGTTGTCTTTTTGGCTCCTACTGAACACCTTCCCCTTTCAATGAGCTTTTTAAATAGAGACCTTATCCCAGTCTACATCTGTGCTGGAATTGTTTTTCTTAGGGATCTTTTAAGATGTTTTGTTTTAAAGGTGTTTTATAGCTGTTTTTAGTGTTTTATCACTTGTTCACCACCCTGGGCTCCTTTGGGTAGGAAGGGTGGAATATAAATTTAATAACTAAATAAACAATAAAATACAACTTCAATAATATCTGACCATTGGCCATGCTGGTTAGAGCTGATGGAGTTAAGAGCCCAACAACATCTGGAGGTCCAGTGGCTTCCCATCCCTATTCTAAGCCAAGAATCCCGTCTGCAGGGGCAGCTGAAAATGATGAGCCAGTAAGCAAGAAGGGCAGGTAAACTGGAATTGGGAGGGAAGTGAGCAGATTGATGTAATGTCTGGAGCAAGGCTAGTGAGCCTGAAAAAAGCAACCAAAGCTAACCTGGCTGCTGATAATGCACAAGAATCTTTTATTGTCAGGGCAGATCAAGAGAAGCTTCTGGGCTGTCAAAGAGGACGGACAGGTATTGAGGTTCCTCTATCGCCTGAAGTAACTCACCACACACGGTGGATTCTAATTCCAGGCCTCAGTCATCCCGACAGACTGGAGGTGAATAGGAAAACTCTTGCCTGTATGTGCACATTACATTCCTCATGTCAGAAGCATTCCAAACCCTGATATTTCAGGGGCGGGCCCTAGTGATGTCATAGGGATGGGCCATAGTGATGTCACAGAGATGGGCCCTACAGTTGCTTGGAGCATACCACTCAAACAAAACAAATTCTCTCTGATTGGCAGTTTAAGTGTCCTCAGGCCAGTCACCAGAAGGCCATTGTAGGAAAAAGGGAGCCTAGTGTTGTGGAGATGTTAGATAGGAGCACTCAGGAGTAAAGATGGATGCCCCTGAAGGCTGCAATTCTAAACACACTTACTAAGGGACTTAGCCCTTAAGAACTCAACAGGACTTACTTCTGTGTAGATATGGTTAGGATTGTGCTGTTGGTAAGGCTTGACTAAGGATCCTCTGCAATAGGGTTGCCAGATCTCTGGTTTTCTGCTGGAGTCTCCGGCAAAAGGGGGCTGTCTCCGGCCTCCGGCAATAGTTTCATTAAACAGGTGGATCTCCGGCTTTTAATTGGCCCCCTCAGCCACGCATGCGTGATTGACACATGCATACGTTGGGCTGTGGCTGGCCACCTTCCTGCCCTTTCTCAGTGAGGCAGGGACTGCACTGCAGAGACAGAAGGAGCGCCATAGTTGTTTCTGTGCTATACCCAGGTGAGGGTGCTGGACGTGGAGCCCACAGCCACCTGGCCCACGTCTGCCACGACGTGGGCACCTTCATCTAACCGCCACCCCTTCAGGGACCCCCCCAGCAGCAGCCCCCATGGGAGCGGTTGCTAGAAGATGGCATCTGAGTGGCCTGGCAGCCTCAGCAGGAGCCGTGAAGAGGCGGTGGCAGCAAGGCTGGGCTGGCTCCATCTTAGGCCCGGAGCCTGCTCCGGAAAGGATGGCCGGCTGCTTCACCCCTCATGCTGTGGGCGCCGCTGGGCAGGAGCGGCCACAATTGGGCTCAGCAGTCTCTGGCTGGGGGGGCCCATTGCGGCCATTGCTGCCCAGCGGCGCCCACAGCATGAGGGGTGAAGCAGCTGGCCATCCTTTCCAGAGCAGGGGAACTGGCTCCGGGCCTAAGAAGGAGCCAGCCCTGGCCAGCCTCCACTCCTGCTGAGGCTGGCAGGCCGCTCGGATGCCATCTCCTAGCAACCGCTGCCGAGATGGGGTCCACGCGGCCTGGCAGCCTGAGCAGGAGGCGTGAAGAGGCAGTGGCAGTGGAGGCCAGGCTGGGCTGGCTCCTTCTTAGCCCCGTGATGGAGCTTGGCAGTGGTGGCGGCGGCCGCAGCGTCTCTGGCTGGGGGGGCCCATCGCGGCCGCTGCCGCCCAGCGGCACCCACAGCAGGAGGGGTGAAGCGGCCAGGTGTCCTCAGGGCTAAGAAGGAGCTGGCCCCGTCTGGCGTCCACTGCTGCTGTGGGTGGCAGGCTGGAGAGAGAGAGAGAAAGAGAGAGAGGCTGGAGAGAGAGAGAAAGAGAGAGGGGCTGGAGAGAGAGAGAGAAAGAGAGAGGCTGGAGCGAGAGAGAGAAAGAGAGAGGCTGGAGCGAGAGAGAGAAAGAGAGAGGTTGGAGCGAGAGAGAGAAAGAGAGAGGCTGGAGAGAGAGAAAAAGAGAGAGGCTGGAGAGAGAGAGAGAAAGAGAGAGGCTGGAGAGAGAGAGAGAGAGGCTGGAGAGAGAGAGAGAAAGAGAGAGGCTGGAGAGAGAGAGAGAAAGAGAGAGGCTGGAGAGAGAGAGAAAGAGAGAGGCTGGAGAGAGAGAGAAAGAGAGAGGCTGGAGAGAGAGAGAAAGAGAGGGGCTGGAGAAAGAGAGAGGCTGGAGAGAGAGAGAAAGAGAGAGGCTGGAGAGAGAGAGAGGCTGGAGAGAGAGAAAGAGAGAGAGGCTGGAGAGAGAGAGAGAAAGAGAGAGAGGCTGGAGAGAGAGAGAGAAAGAGAGAGGCTGGAGAGAGAGAGAGAAAGAGAGAGGCTGGAGAGAGAGAGAGAGAGAGAGAGGCTGGAGAGAGAGAGAAAGAGAGAGGCTGGAGAGAGAGAGAGAAAGAGAGAGAGGCTGCTCTCTACTTCGTTCATATCATGCATAATTTTCTACACCTTTATAAGCCCCCCCCTTTACTCACTTCCCTTCCATCTAAAAAGTTCCACATGTTGTAACCTTTTCATGTCGTGGAGTTGTAACATCCTCTTGGTAATGGCATTATGATATTGGCATTTGAATTCTTTAAAAACTCTCAGATAGATGCCATCTGGGCCTTCTGATTTGTTCACTTTTGTCAGGCTGAGAATGCAGTGACAGATATGTCTCAAGTATGTAGCGTGGCAGCTTGGATCTAGCTTAATTGGCCTAAGAGCTGCTTGGAACTAGCAGTGCATTCAGGGTTGTGGCAGCCATCAGCCCCGCCAGAGAAGCCTGAGGTTTCTCTAGAGGGTTCGCTAAGGGAATCAAAGGCTTCTGCAAGCTTTTGTAAGTCACCAGTTCAAATCAAGAACAGATCCAGAGCAAGCAAATCTGCCAGACAGTTCCTGCATGAATCACAAAGTGACAGGCTCAGAACTGTTCCTGGTGGCCACGTGCCAGCTTTGCCACTGACAATCTAGGCATCAGGGTCACAGAGGTAGCAATGCCTATCACTGCTCATCCTTCCCAGTTTTGGCATAAGACATGCTGCCAAGTTTGATTTGCTCTTGGTGTGTTGACCTAATTGACCCTGTTAAAGATCCCATCTTGACCAGTTCAGTGTGGCAAACCCTGACTCCCAGTTTAAAAGAGGGAGTCCCGCTTTTGCACGACAAAGGTCTAGTTCTCTATTCCGCCTAGTCTCTTTCTTTCTGCATTCAGATGTATCTTAAAAAGTACATATCTCTCATTTATTGCTGTGCACTTGCACTGGGCATTGCAGAGCTCTTGTCTTTAAGTATTGTCAAATGCTCAAACTACTCAACATAAAATGGCCTGGGGGGGGGAAGAATGGGGTTTGTATTTATCTTCTATTGGGGGCTCCCAAACTGTGGTTTGTGGATACCAGTGGTCTGTGAGCTTCATTTGGGTAGTCTGCAGCATTTAAATATTCATATAGATTTTTAATTGTATTTATATTTCTTCTTTATTTCTTATTTTATTGTATTGCAATTTGAATTCTATGGAATGCAAATTGTAATTCCATAAAATACAATATTAGAAATAAAGGGAGTCATAAAAATACAATTAAAAATCATGCTGCATCCAGCAAAGCACATTATAATTGCAACAACAGGCCGAAGAATCATTAAGTGGTCCACCAAGACCCTAATCAATTTTCAGGTAGTCTGGGGGGAAAAGCTTAGACACCACTGCTCTATTGTACTAATTTAGTTATTTATCTCTTTATTTGATTAATGTCCTGCCCTTTCTCCCAGTAGGAGCCCAGTCTTGTGCTGATGTGTCCAAAGCTACATCACTTACATATGAGAGGACTTGTGGGTAACCCCGAGTGTGGTGTAGTGGTTAAGGTGTTGTACTACGACCTGGGAGACCAGGATTCAAATCTCCACACAGCCATGAACCTCACTGGGTGACCTTGGGCCAGTCACTGCCTCTCAGACTCAGAGGAAGGCAATAGTAAACCACCTCTGTCTGAATACTGCTTACCATGAAGACCCTATCTGGGATCAACTTGAAGGCAGTCCATTTCCATTTTGCATTACCCTAAGCTTGTGAGAAAGAATGACCTTGTCACTTCAGATGGACCTAGGAACACCCTATTTTAGGTAAGATTTCTATTTTAATTTCCAGAGAATTTTTTTTGAATGGTATGCTCCAAGCAACTGTGGCTGATACAATGTATCATGTTTAATGATGTCACTAGGGCCCGCCCTGTGACATCACTAGGGCCCACCCCATGATGTCACTAGGGCCCGCCCCCATTTTCTCAGGTTTTTGGATGGTTCCGACCTGGCAACCCTACTCTGCAAAGATATCCATATACAAGCAGGGTTGGCAACCCCTGGCTGGAATGTCCTGCCTACCTTTTAACATGGCTATTGTAAACTTCATTACAAAATCGACCTTTCACTGCAGAGAGAGGTTTGAGAAGTGCGTATGAGTTAGGAAGATTATACAGCCAAGAGAGTGGCTGTATACTATAGCCAGCGGGGATTTTTCACATTCCGCAATGTTAAATTGAAAATACCCCCCATGCCATTCTGATGCTTCCCATAAGCTCATTTCAAAACAAAACCTTACATAATTTATAGTCCTGAACTCAGAAACGCTTGCTTAACAACCCTGTCAGTTTTCATGGTGATACACAAAACAGTCAGAGAGAAAAGACAGTTCAAAGTGTAAAAAGAGAGAGAAAAACGTCAGAGCCCTTTTGGACTTTTTTCTCTGAGAATTCTCATAATCTGTTGAAATTCATTAAAAATCAGCCATGTTCACAGAGTACCTATAATCCTAATACTGATGGTGCCCCATACTCTGACCTTCATCTGCTGCAGTTTAAAAGTTTAAAAAATGCCTGGCTGATTTTTAATTAATTTAATAAATTTTGGCTGGCACCCAATGATAACGCAGAGCATGCTCAGTAAGAACCAACTGTCAGAGTTCTAAAAGCCTCACAGCTGCTGGGCTTGGCTAATAAGAGGGCCACACCCACACCAGACTTGATGTCACTTGAGACAGTCATGGCTTCCCTTAAAGACTCCTGGGAAGTGTAGTTTGTGAAGGGTGCTGAGAGGAGACTCCTATTCCCCTGAGAGAATGGTTTAACAGTCAGCCACTCTGATTGAAGGTCTGTGAGGGAAACAGGGCGTCTCCTAGCAACTCTCAGCACCCTTCACTAACTACACTTCCCAGGATTCTTTGAGAGAAGCTATGACTGTCCAAAGTGAAATAAAGGCCCGGTGTGGATGTGGCCAGGGAAAGCTTTGGTTTAAATTTGGGTGGGAGGCTACATGTGTCTGCTGTAGAATAAAAAGGTGGGGGAAAGGCTGAAAAAGAATGATTCTGTTTACAATGTTTTCCTTTTGGAAAGGAAAGGGGCTTCCCTTCTGCCCAGTACCCACCCACCCAATCTCCTCCCCTCCCACTCCCTGCCCCTTCCCTGGGTCAGTGTTAGACTACGACCTAGGAGACCAGGGTTCGAATCCTCACACAGCCATGAAGCTGACTGGGTGACCTTGGGGCAGTCACTGCCTCTTAGCCTCAGAGGAAGGCAATGGTAAAATAACCTCTGAATACCGTTTACCATGAAAACCCTATTCAAAGGGTTGTAATAGGTGGGGATTGACTTGAAGGCAGTCCATTTTCATTTTCAAACATGATTGCATAGAAATAAATCCCACTGAACTCAAAAAATATGGAAATGATCCAACCCACCCTCCCTTCTCCTTCTTCCTATCCCCTCCTCTTTCCCCTTCCCCTTCCCCCTCCTCCCCTTCCTCCTCCCCATGGTCACTTTTACCTTTCTTAAACATGATTGCACGGAAGTAAATACTATTGAACTCTATAAGCATGCAAATGATCAAACCTGCCCTCCCCTCCACCATCCTTTGCCTCCCTCCAATACGCCCCTTCCCACTCCCACTCCTCCTCCCCCATGGTCAGTGTTTCCTATCCTAACCATGATTGCATAGGAGTAAATCCCATTGAACTCAATAAGCATGCAAATGATCAGACCTGCTTTTCTTCTCCTTCCCCTCTCCTCCTCCCTTCCTCCTCCCATCCCCTCCTCCTTCTTTCTCTTCCCCTGCCCACTCCAGCCTTCCCTCCCTCCCTCCCCCGGTCAGTTTTACCTATCCTAAGCATGATTGCACGGGAGTAAATCGCACTGAATTTAATAAACATGCAAATGATCAAACCTGTCCTTCTCCTCCCCTCCCCATCCTGCCTGCTCCCCTCCCAGTCCTCCCCTCTGCATTTCCTCCCCTCCCTCCTCCTCCTCCCCCATCCCCATCCTCTGTGGTCAGTTTCATCTATCGTAAGCATGATTGCAGGGGAGTAAATCCCATTGAACTCAATAAGCATGCAAATGATCCATCCATTCTCAGCAAACTTGGGCAGGATCCAATTTCTTACCTCCCGGATTAAAAAGCAGGGAAATTCACTAATAGGCAAAAAACCTTGCAGTTTAAGAACATACCTATAGCCCACAGCTATTCTATCAAACTTTAAAAAGCAGGGAAATTGGGCAGCTATAGCAGGAGACCTGAACTCCTCTCTGAGATATTGTACTGCCCTACAAATTGGTCAAAATGCAAACACCATTTGGGTTGGTCTTTCACAGTCCAATCCACTTCCTGTGTAGCTTGGAAGAATTTGGTAACATGTGCCTCAGCATATGGTGAGTGGTGGCAACACCTGCAATCAGCCCAAATAATAGAAAGAAGACATGTGCTGTGCTGAACTTGTTTTAGCAGGGAGGAAGCAACATTATTAAGACAGTTGATATAGTTCAGATGGTCACTTTGAATATGTCTGATTTCCTTTGCAATTTTAGTGACGTTTCCTATAGGAAATCATTTTCTTTTGTTTCTATTTCTGTGAATATGTGAAGTACAGCAACTCTTTGAAAAATTTATACTAAAAAAAACCTCCAAAGATAATTGTGAAATAATGGCACTGACTTCTGCAAAATAGTCTCCAGTGGACCTCGGGAGTGTCTCAATTTGCACAAGATAAAACAGTGGTAGGTGAAATATATTCTAGCAAAATTCTAGGTGTGCTCTATGTTTTTAATTGACCGTGCCCACCTTGCCTTAAATGAAGTGGTTTAAACATAGCAGACTGAAAATAGGCATCCTCTTTTTTCCAACAGCTAGAGTCATTGTTGAAGTAGCAACATATTGGAATCAGTCTGATTTTTCATCATATTGCAGGTCCAAATTCCACTGTTAATGCACCCAAAATAGAAATAGAACATAATAACCTCCAATTTGAAACACAAAAGGCTGTCTTCACCATCATATGACACTGACCAATAAAAAGGCTTTGATATTCATAAAAATAAATTTGACACAGATTTCTAGGATGAATAATGAGGGAAATAAAATTTTCTAGTGTAGATTCTCTGTAGAAACATTAATAACACAGGAAAGAAGCAAAGTAAGAAGAACACCAGCAAACATACAAAAATATAATTCTCCATCTTTGGAGATGGCAAGTGTTGCCACCACTCACCATATGCTCAGAGGCACACGTTACCAAATTCTTCCAAGATACACAGGAAGTGGGTTGGGCTGTGAAAGACCAACCCAAATGGTGTTTGCATTTTGACAACTTTGTAGGGCAGTACAATATCTCAGAGAGGAGGTCAGGTCTCCTGCTCCCCTGGTGCATTCACTATAGCTGCCCAATTTCCCTGCTTTTTAAAGTTTGATAGAATAGCTGTGGGCTATAGGTATGTTCTTAAACTGCAAGGTTTTTTGCCTATTAGTGAATTATCTACCGTTTTCTGTCTACCCTGTGGGCTGCAATAAACTCACTTTCACAGACAATCCAATTCCAGAGAATAATAATTTACAGAGAGAAAACGCACATGGTTTGGTCTACCTTCACAGGCAGCAGCTTTGGAACAACAATAATTGCAGCTACACTTACCAGTATGTGAATTCTCTTTTAACCACTACTGGGCAAGAAACAAACCATCATGCAACCTATAAGGTTCATCATCAGTGGGCTTAAGGGGGTTTGGGCTGAGCGCATGGAACCATCATTGTTGCTTCTATTGTTTTGTTCACCGCCCAGAGAGCTACTCGCTATGGGCGGTTTAAAAATGAAATAAAATAAAATAAATAAATAAAAAATAAATGGATGTAAGGGAGTAAGGTTAGAGAGAAATGAAATGAAAATAGAAAAAGAAAAAGAAAAGACAATGATGATTTCCTAAATGCAATATCATACCAACCACAACAAGATTTCTATGAGTAAGGCAGAAAAGTCAGCATCCCACAACCACTCAGGATTCCAAACCAAAAACCAAAACTAAAAAAATTCTGGCAGCCAGTCAGCCAAGGTCACAAAAATCTCCGTGCAGTACAACCTGACCTGGGGGTTGCAGTTAGTGCAGAATGCTTTGGGATGATTGCTGAGATGACTGAGACCCTGTGTGTGTGTGTGTTTGTAATGTGCCTTCATGTCGATTACTTATGGCAACCCTATGAATCAGTGACCTCCAGTAGCATCTGTTGTAAACCACCCTGTTCAGATCTTGTAAGTTCAGGTCTATGGCTTCCTTTATGGAATCAATCCATCTCCTGTTTAGACTTCCTCTTTTTTACTCCCTTCTGTTTTCCCCAGCATTATTGTATTTTCTAGTGAATCATATCTTCTCATTATGTGTCCAAACTATGATGACCTCAGTTTCATCATTTTAGCTTCTAGTGATAGTTCTGGTTTAATATGTTCTAACACCCATTTTTTTTTGTCTTTTTTGCAGTCCATGGTATGCACAAAGCTCTCCTCCAACACCACATTACAAAGGAGTTGATTTTTCTCTTATCCACTTTTTTCACTGTCCAACTTTCACATCCAAACAGAGAGATCAGTAACATCATGGTCTGAATGATCCTGACTTTAGTGTTCAGTGATACATCTTTGCAGTTGAGGATGTTATCTAGTTCTGTCGTAGCTACCCTCCCAAGTCCTAGCCTTCTTCTGATTTCTTGGCTATTGTCTCCATTTTGGTTAATGACTGTGCCAAGGTATTTGTAATCCTTGACAAGTTCAATGTCCTCATTGTCAACTTTGAAGTTATATAAATCTATTGTCTTTATTTTAGTCTTCTCGACGTTCAGCTGTAGTCCTGCTTTTGTGCTTTCCTCTAACTTTCATCAGCATTCATTTCAGATCATTACTGGTTTCTGCTAGTAATATGGTATCGTCTGCATATCTTAAATTATTGATATTTCTCCCTCCAATTTTCACACCTTCTTCATCTTAGTCTAGTACCACTTTCTTTATATGTTCATATACATTAAACAAATAGGGTGATAAAATACACCCCTGCTTCATACCCTTTTCAATGGAGAACCAGTTGGTTTCTCCATATTCTGCCCTTACAGTAGCCTCTTGTCCAGAGTATAGGTTGTGCATCAGGACAATCAGATGCTGTGGCACCCCCATTTCTTTCAAAGCATTCCATAGTTTTTTATGAACTATACAATCAAAGGCTTTGCTGTAATCTATAAAGCACAGGGTGATTTTCTTCTGAAATTCCTTGGTCCATTCCATTATCCAACATATGTTTGCGATATAATCTCTGGTACTTCTTCCCTTTCTAAATCCAACTTGGACATCTGGCATTTCTCACTCCATATATGGTAACAGCTTTTGTTGTAGAATCTTGAGCATTACTTAACATGTGTGGGATGTTAAGGCAGAGTGAGTCCCTATGATCACATAATACCTCTGCTCTGAAATCTGTGTTGGTGGCTGATTTGCTATCAGACGAAGTTCAAGGTGTGCTTTCCATGTTACAAGTGCCACATAGTACTTGTTCTGCTCTTGTAAGAAATCAGTCCTTTAGTGTGGCATTACCTATGCTTTGCAACTCCCTGCCTATTGACATTAGGAAGACATTTTCAGTGTACTCTTTTTGGCGCCTGCTAAAAACTTTTTTATTTAGGCAAGCCTAGCCAGGCATGTAGAATCTATTGTGTGTTTTTTCTGTTTTTAAACCATTGTTGGTTTTATTATGTTGAATGTTTTTAAATACCTGTCTTGAACTGTTTTTGCCAATACTTTTATTGTTTTAATTCCTTTTGTAAACAGCTTTTTGATTTTTTTACAGTAAAGTGGTATATAAATATTGTAAATAAAATAAATAAATTTTGGATTCACTGTGGCCCTTGGGTCTCTTTCCTCTTTTCAGAACAAAGGAATCTGTCTTATACTGACTCAAGACATTTGGTGCCATCTAGCTCAGTACTGAGATGGATTAGCATTGGCAATCCAAGATTCTAGGCAATAGTCTTTTCCAGAGATTGGATTTTGGACATTTCATGCAAAGCATCTGTCCTCCCACTGAGCTATAGCCCTTGCCCTGTTTTAAAAAGTGTTTTTTTCAAATTGTTCTTCTCAATTCACTAATGAATGCACAGCACACCTAGGGCAGATCCACACCATTCATTTAAAACATATTCAGCATACATTTGAAGCACATGAATCCCACCACAGAATCCTGGGAACTGTAATTTGTTAAGTATGGTGGGAACTATAACTATGAAATTTATTTATTTATATTTATTTGTTAAATTTATATACCGCCCAACTAGCATAGCTCTCTGGGCGGTGTACAACAGAAAGAGAAACTACACTTCTCAGGATTCTTTAGGGGAAGTTATGTCCTTTAAATGCAAGTCAAATGCTTTCAATGTTTTGTGCAGATCTACTTAATAAACTTTAATTAAAATGATTTACATGCAGGCAATGTTTTTAATTAATTTTTTTTAAAAAAAAATTAAAAAAAATTAAAATGGAAATCAGGTACAAGGTTTACTGGGTGACCATGGGCTACTCACCATCTCTCAGCCTAATCTGTCCCTCAGAGTGAAAACAGCAGAGGGGGACTATGATGACCCCAAGGAACAAGGGCACATTTTAGTAGTGGAAGCAACAATCAACAACAATAGTGTGAAATCAGATTCTTATTGGGACTTAGTATGAAGAAATATTTATATAAGTATGACTGCCAAAAATGTTTATTATTATTTGTTGTTGTTGTTGTTATGTGCCTTCAAGTCGATCATGACTTATGGCGACCCTATGTATCAGCAACCTCCAATAGTATCTGTCGTGAACCACCCTGTTCAGATTATGTAACTTCAGGTCTGTGGCTTCTTTTATGGAGTCAATCCATCTCTTGTTTGGCCTCCCTTTTTTCCTACTCCCTTCTGTTTTTCCCGGCATTATTGTCTTTTCTAGTGAATCAGGTCTTCTCATTATGTGTGCGAAGTATGATAACCTCAGTTTCATCATTTTATCTTCTAGTGATAGTTCTGGTTTAATTTGTTCTCACACCCAATTATTTGTTTTTTTCCCCACAGTCCATGGTATGCACAAAGCTCTCCTCCAATGCCACATTACAAATGAGTTGATTTTTCTCTTATGCACTTTTTTCACTGTCCAACTTTCACATCCATACAGAGAGATCAGTAACATCATGGTCTGAATGATCCTGACTTTAGTTTTCAGTGATACATCTTTGCATCTGAGAACCTTTTCAAGTTTTCTCATAGCTGCCCTCCCCAGTCCTAGCCTTCTTCTGATTTCTTGACTATTGTCTCCATTTTGGTTAATGAATGTGCCAAGGTATTGATAATCCTTGACAAGTTCAATGTCCTCATTGGTAACTTTAAAGTTACATAAATCTTCTGTTATCATTACTTTAATCTTCTTGATGTTCAGCTGTAGTTTTGTTTTTGTGCTTTCCTCTTTAACTTTCAACAGTGTTCATTTCAAATCATTATTGATTTCTGCTAGTCTTCTTCTTTTTCTTGGCAATCACTCGTGACCGAGTAAGATTGTCTTCCAAAATATAGTCTTTAACAATGGATCCATCTGAATCTGTATCCACCGCCTGTGTACCAGACCATGACTAGGGGCTTCTGGATTTCACAGTCCTGCCCCTGTCGCCATTTGCCAATCTCCATGGGACTTTTGTTATGGAAGACGCCTGTGCATGAATTTGTTTTATGTGGGGAGATCGGTGCACCATGATCAACACACAATCTTGACAGAAAAAGGCTTTGATCCAATGGCATGGGTACCATGACGACTGGAAGTCCTTTATCTGCTGCAGCCTTCAACCGCCTTCACAGCCGTTGTAACATACACACTGATATCCTCCACCTGTTCTGCCATTGAGGACTTTCTTGGATCATTCTTTGTCTGGTTCCTCTCCCTTGACCTTACTGCCATGGGTGGCCCTGCTGGGAGTACATGACTCCCAACGGCATCACTCGCAGGGTTCATTGGAATACGCGAGTCCACTCACCACTACAAGGTGACGATCCATCGTCTGCCTATCTTAAACTATTGATATTTCTCCCTCCAATTTTCACACCTCCTTCATCTTCGTCCAATCCTGCTTTCCGTATATGTTCTGCATATAGATAAAACAAACAGGGTGATAAAATACACTCTTTCTGATTGGGAACCAATCAGTTTCTCCATATTCTGTCCTTACAGTAGCCTCTGGTCTAGAGTATAAGTTGTGCATCAGGACAATCAGATGCTGTGGCATCCTCATTTCTTTTAAAGCATTCCATAGTTTTTCATGATCTACACAGTCAAAGGTTTTTTCTGTAATCTTTAAAGTACAGGGTGATTTTCTTTTGAAATTCCTTGGTCCGTTCCATTAACCAGTGTATGTTTGCGAGATGATCTCTGGTGCCTCTTCCTTTTCTAAATCCAGTTTGGACATCTGGCATTTCTCACTACATGTTTGGTAAGAGCCTTTGTTGTAGAATCTTGATCATTACTTACTTGCATGGGATATTAAGGCAATAGTTTAATTACTGCATTTCTTGGGATCCCCTTTCTTTGGAATTGGGAAGTATATTGAACGCTTACAGTCTGTGGACCATTGTTTTATTTTCCATATTTGTTGACAATTTTTTGTCAAAATTTGGACAGATTCAGTCTCAGTAACTTATAGCAACTCTGTTGCAGAGCTTGGAAAAGTCACTTTTTTGAACTACAACTACCATCAGCCCAACCCAGTGGCCATGCTGGCTGGGGCTGATGGGAGTTGTAGTTCAAAAAAGTAACTTTTCCATGCTCTGCTCTGTTGGTATGCTATCTGTTCCTGGTGATTTGTTTCTTCCACATATATTAAGAGCAGCTTTCACTTCACATTCTAACATTTCTGGTTCTTCATCATACAGTTCCTCAGTCAATGTATCTGTCATCCTTGCAACTCTTATGTAGTTCTTCAGTGTATTGCTTCCATCTTCCTTTTATTTCATCTTGGTCAGTCAGTGTGTTCTTCTGTTGATTATTCAGTATCCCTACTTGTCAGGATGCAGGATTGGGGCCCTGATGTTTCAGAAGATGAGGAGAGGGAGGGGGTCATTTGGCCAGAGCCGTGTGAAGAAGAAGCAGAGGAGGGGGAGGGAATCTCAGAGATAGAACTGTCTGGCGGCAAAGACCTTGAATGTCCAACAGACACATATCCTTCCCGTGAGCTTCCCACACCTCCTCCCCCTTCGAGCTTAGAGCAGTTGGAGAAGGAGGGAGGGCAAGGGGGAATTCAACCTCCTCCTGATCCAGGGAAAAGCAAGGAGAAGCAGCCAGATGGTTTAGGCCTTGCCCCTCCACTTTCCCCATACCTGAATCAGAGTCTTTGGAAGGGGAGGGGGCAGTGGCACCCCCTTCACCACGTACAAGGAGACAGCAAAAGAGGCAACAAAAGAAGGGGGAGAGGAGGGGTGTGGATGAGAGCACTTTGAGGCAGAGTGAGAGAATTTGCGCTCGATTGCCCCCTTCTTAAGGGACAGGGGGAATAGTGATTCCTTGTTCTGTCAACTCTCTTCCAAGTCGCAGGTTATGTTTTGTAGTGAAACTTCATGAGAAGGCGTAGTCTTTGTCTGGATATTACTTTAATAAAAACTGAATTACTTTCACCAACTGGTCTGGTTCCTGAGTCCCAACCTGGATACGACACTACTCTTGGTTTAAAATTCCCTTTAATTTCTCTAATCTTTTGGAATAGGGCTCTTGTTCTACTTTTTTGTTGTTCTCTTCTATTTCTATACAGTGTCTATTGTAATAGTTCTCTTCGTCCCTACGTACTAGTCACTGTATTATTTCATTTAGAGTTCTGACTGTGTCACTCAAAAGTCCCATTGATTTACAGCATTATCCAAGCCATGTCTACTCAAAAGTAAGCCCTATTGAATCCAATAGGGTTTACTCCCAGTAAAGCGAGTATAGGTTTAAAGCTTCATACAGGGAAGGTTTACAAGACAGGGTATGAATTAGACAAACCAACTGTCCTCTTCAACAGTTCAGGAATAATTATTTACATGTAAACTTCTTTTAAATTTCTGTTCAAAAATTATTTGAAAAATAAAATTTATAATATGCTATTTTTGCAAGTAATTTAAAAAACCCTGCTTGTACGGTTTTATTATAACTAAATTTGTTTACGGTAAACAATTGCCTACCAAGATGATGGTGTGATTTTTTTGTTCTGTATCATCTGATCTGCACACAGAGAGAAAGCTATAAACCAGGAAAAGACAACAGTTTTCTGGTCTTGCCATGGGTTCTAGCTATTGCCTGGAGGTCAACAAATCCCTTGATAATCACAACCTTGACTTCACTTATTGGCTATTAACCTGAAAGGACAGGGTCTAAAGCAGCCAGCTACAAGTTCATTTGACAACAGTTGCGGGGGGGGCAGCTGATGTTGTAGTGAATTTCTCTTGATCCAGACCATTTAGAAACGTTTTTTCTTAAAAAAAGAAAAAAAGAAAGCTGAGAGTCTGGAGATTGGGGTGACTCACCTGGAGACAACCTCAAAAATCTGGAGTCTCTGGGCAAAAACCGGAGACCTGGCAGTCCTAGTTCAAAGTAACAGACTTCTAGGTCAGGATGCCTGCAATATTCACCCTATGGTTCTGTGTGCAGGCAACAGGCTTATGGGTCAGGATGCTTGCAATATGGGCTCCTACTGGGAGGAAGGGCGGGATATAAATCAAATAAATAAATGCATAAATGCATAAATAAATAAATAAATAAATAAATAAATAAATAAATAAATAAATAAATAAATAAATAAATAAATAAATATTCTTTTAAATCCAGGCCAATTATAAGTGAAAATTGAGCATTTAGTGGGTTCCTTAGATCCCAATGTGTTTTTTCATTCACATAAGTACAGAAGCTAATATGTGTGTGTGTGAGAGAGAGAGATGTAGATGACTTTGGCACAGATCTAAATCCTTCTGCAGATACCGTTGTGAGTATCCCTTTTACTCATATCCATCTCTTTGATGTATTCCAGAAGACATTTCCAACGTTCCCCTGGAAATCAGCTTGTTGAATGGCATATACCAAGACTGAGTATTTGTCCAACTTAGCCCACTATTGTATACTCTGACTGACAACAGCTCTCTAGACACAGAAGTGGAAATTCCAGGAATTAAGCCTAGGACTTTCTGAATACAAAGCAGGTGTTTTACAGCTAGGGATGGATGAATCTGTCAATTCCAGTTTCTCTCAGTTTCTGATTTTCCTGAATTGTGGTATAATTCCTCATTAATTTGTTCATTTTTTTCAAAGGCCACACACAAAAAAAGATCACAGTTTTAGCATATTTTGCACATTTTGTATATCATTTTCATTAATACTGTATATACATCGTTATGCACATTTTCCCTTAATAAACTTGTAATGTGGGTGTATATGTTTTGGTTGGAAACAAAATTCAGTGTTAGTTTCTAAAGATGGCTCCATTTCAGTTCATTTAACATTGTAGCAAGAGCAATTTGGCTAGGTGAATATTAAAATATAAACCAAACCTTATTTCCCCCTTATCTATATCTGCAATTGAACTGTAGATAGGGCTAGAGTTAAGCTTAAGGAATGTGATCTGTGCAAATTTCAGTACGAACTGACCTGATCTGCAGGTCCTGCACTCGTGGACTGATTGGAATGTGGCTACCCGCTGGACTCCACACTTCTATGAATGTTGTAATACAGCCTTCAACTCCAAACAATATCAAAATGCTTTTTAAGGTGCATTAAGATACATGTTAAAATACATATTTAAATGTAACTTTTTCTGCATTTTTTTTAAAAATACAGATTAATGCAAAAACATGATGGAGGAGTCAACCCATGTAAAACTGACATGGATCAGAAACAGCTTGATTTGTCCATCTCTGTCTGGAGCTATCTGCCCCAAGCTCAGCATCTATAGATTCCAGCCTTTAGTTTAGTCAATGAAAGGGCAACAATCATTATGGATGTCTGCAATATTTTAATCTGCAAATAACACTTTAAGAATAGCATCCAACATTCCATTTAATGAAATAACCAATCTATCAGTGTCTCTCCTTATGTCTGATCTTCATTAAGGTTGTCCAGTTCACCCTTGACACATTCTGATGGACTAGTTCTGATTCAACATTTACAGACTGCTTCACAGGGGGAAAAGACTCTCCAATGTATTTGTGGAAAATAGACATTTATTCAATATTCTGACCTTGAAAACCTCTTAATTCAGCAAGCATGACAGTGGCTTAAATGAGGTCAAGTCTTGAGTATCAGACAATTTTTGACAATCCTGTTTCTTTGCTGTTCTCAAAGAAATGTCAGACAAAATTATCATTGCTTGAGGGACATGTAAGACCAAAGGTCATTTTAAAGGCTGATAAAGTGATGTTAAGCCCTTGACAATGCAGCCATTCACAGGTGGCATAGATATATATAC
This sequence comes from Rhineura floridana, assembly GCF_030035675.1. NCBI lineage: Eukaryota > Metazoa > Chordata > Lepidosauria > Squamata > Rhineuridae > Rhineura > Rhineura floridana. The sequence continues at coordinate 168,605,237 of NC_084482.1, read as the reverse complement.
AGAGACTTTTGGAAATATGGTACCATTTATAAGTCCCTCATATTTCAGGCCAGATATGCACCATATACTTAAAGCAGTATCACACCATTTTAAACAGTCATGGCTTCCCCCCAAAGAATTCTGGAAATGTAGCTTATTAAGGGGACTGAGTGTTGTTAGGAGACCCCTATTCCCCTCACAGAGCTGCAATTCCTGGAGTGGTTTAACAATCAATCCCTTTTCCTAAGGAACTCTAAAAATTGTAGCTCTGTGAGGGGAATAGGGGTTCTGCTAACAACTCCCAGCAAATTACAGCCCCCATGATTCTTGGGGGGGCATAACTGTTTAAAGTGGTATAATAGTGCTTTAAATGTATGGTGCAGACATGGCCTCAGTCAGAAACATGAGTTTTTAGGAAGGGCAAGATTCAGCAAAGGCTCTGGAAACATTCCCTTGCACAACCCCCCCTGTATCTTACCTCTCTGGAATTTTGGAGGCTTCTTTCTGTCGGAAGTTATTTCCTGGATTGTTCTGAGGTGAATTGATCTCCTCTCTGAAGTTGGATTTATTTCTCTATGCACACTTCTCATATATTTAGTACATAGAGACCAAGGCTGGCTCCTGGTTTCTGGGTCTGTTGAGCGCAGTGGCCCCTTGTCCCTAGGGTACCTAGGTGTTGATTCATGGTGGCCTCCACCATCTTAATATCTTATGCATCCCTTTCCCTACCATAGTTCTCCATCCATTTATCTTGTACCACTTTCCCCCCTCTCACCCTCATACCCATACTCCTCATTTTCTCCTTACACCATAACCTCTCTCTTTCTCTTCACACCCAAACACCTGTTCTTTCTCTCTCATACACACACTCACCAGCCACTCCTTCCCCCATCCCTACCTTTTCCTTCATCCCAGCCATCCTGCCCCATATCCCCATTTTTCTTACTTACTCACTCACCAGCCTCTTCCACTCTCATATCCATCCCTTTCTTCTCTTGTCTCACACCCCATTTTTGTTCCTACCCCTCCATTTTTCCACACTCCAATCCCTCCTTTCCCATGCCATTTTTCTTTCTCTCTCGCCAGCCCCTCCAGCCCTACACCCACACTTTCTTTCTCTCTCCAACCTCTCCTACTACCCCAACACTACTGCTCCGTGTTCCCCCACACCTCTCTTTTGCCTCATCTCCATGCCCTTCCACCCTTCTGCCCCCCTCTCTCACAGTCCCCTCTAGGGTTCCCCTTCACTGCATTCCCCTCCCTGGTGGGGCTGCTGCCACTGCAGCTCTTGCTGTGTTTGCTGGGCTGCAGCAGTTGCCAGTGTGCTGAAGGTCTCTGAAGCCAGAAAAAAAGGGTGGGAAGGAGGGAGACCCTGTTGCACACTGAAGAAGAAAGCACTGCGGCTGCCTGGCACAACTTGAGTGAGTGAGTGATGCAAGGTGAATGGGGTGGGTGCTCACTCATGTAGTGCTAGGCAGCAGCAGCAACAACAGATGCACCTTTTCCTTCTCCTCAGGTGTTTAAGTGAAAGCCTCCCTGCTTTCCACCCATCCTTTCCCACCTCTCCCACCAGCAACTCCTGCAAGAGAAAGAAGAGGCCTTGCTGCTGCTGCCACTTTCTGGCACGAGCTAGCAAGTGCCCATCCATTTTGCCTTGCATCACTCACTCACTCGAGTTGCACCAGGTAGCACTGGCAGGCTCCCGCAGCAATGAAGATGAGCAGCAGGAAGAGGTGACCAGGTCCAGAGCTGATGTTGGTGAGGGGCCTTTCTGAGCTCCTGGCCTTTGGCCAGTGCCCAACCAAGCCACCTGCTAGCGCCAGGCTGGATAGATACCTACTTTATAATCACTCAGTCTCAAATGTACAAAAAACAATGAGCTGGCCAGAGAAATGAGTGTTGCTGTGATATGACCCTGCAGTATAGATAAAACACTTATCCACTCCAAAATATACAACCATCTTTCATGTGGAGCCTCACTAGCCAGTTCCAATCCAGGGTTTCATTTGATTCACAGCTTTAGCCTGTTATTTGTGAATAAAATGCAAAAGCTAATGCATGAGTCAGAAGAATGTTTTAATAAAAAGAGGTTTAAGGTCCCTAGATAGCCTATCAAAGACTCAAGAAGACTTCCTGGTCCAACTAATTTTCACCACTAAAAATAATCATATACAGATAGATACGCCTGTCCACGGGATCTTTGAGGAACATCTCCTAAATATGCTTCCTAAAGGAGAGAGGAATATGCATAAACACTAAAATGACTGCCAGCACCAAAGGCCTCAAGAGAACCTAATAATAAAATTGAGCAGAGCACAACTTTGAGGAGCCATCATAGATTGGAAAAAACTGAATGTACAGACAGAAAACTCATAAGCAATGAAATTGTAGCATTTGGATAAGTAGTGTCATGGTAACTTCTTCCTTAGACTCTTGAACCCCAAAGTGTGTTATAGTTCCTGAGAATCTAAGGTTCTCTTTGTGAGTTAACAAGGTCTGCTGAATGAGTCTCCAACACTCTCTTGTGTTATAGGAGAGAGAATTATTATATAAAGAGCCAACTGAACAACAAATTAATACAACTTATTTTATTTATCTATCCCTAATACAGAAAATACTGTCCCTAAAAATAATTAAAAGAGCATTGATCAGGTCTTACAACATAAGAATATGTCTCACCAAGCCTGGGTCTCGATCTCTTCGATGCAGACAAGTTTTTGATCACGAGCACCCTTACAATCTAAAAAGTTTCTTAAATACTCTCCTACCTTGTCTACATACTATCTCAATATAATAAGTTGTCACTACATCAGGCAAAAGGATTAATGATGTCACTGAGATATCAGATGAACTCAGTGGCCCTCAAGAGTCCAAAAGAGAAGGACTTCATTGAATGAGTCGCTTGTCCTTAACCTCTTGGCCATTAAGGCCCTTCCCTATTCCCAGGTAATTTTTCCCAAGCATAACATACGTGATGAAAGTCAAGCTTATGAAAACAAGATAGCTGTCAGGGTGATATTTATATTAATAGTACTAATGATATCTCTATAAAAACGGTTAATAGAACATTGGTTTATATACCTAGTAAGCCACCAAACTACTAAGATCAAAAAGTTCTGTTTCCAAAGTGAGGTCAAGCAGTTGTTGTCCTTTAAAGTGCATCTTGCGGTTTCTGCATAGGGCTAGAATAGTACTAAAAACCAGCTGTTTCCTGCTGTACTAAAAAGTTGTTACCTCAAGCCACAGCACATTATTTCCTGTTAGATCTGGAGTTTCTGAAGCTGTTTTTTATATTTTTTCTTTAACATAACAGCCCTTCGGGCAGGGGGAGAAGATGATACTCTACTGATTTAGTTAAAGGTCATGCCAGAGGTCTGATATGCTCCTGCTACATATCTTCTAGACATTCCAAATCTAGGATTTGTATTGGGGAGTATCACATTAGCTCCTGGGGGGAAGAGAGTGTCTGATTAATCCATGCCTACATCTCTTATCTTCTCAATGGCTTGCCTGTTAAAGCAGGACAAGTTTCAGTCATATTTTCTCCATTTTTCCCATGACACTAGAAGCATTCAGACATTCCAGCAAGTTCTGTTTTGCTTCAGTTGGAACATCCAGGGAGAATTTCAATTGGGGGAAAATCAAATGATATTCCTATTCTTTGAATGGCATGTAAACTTTCAATACGTTCAACATGACTTGTGGTGAAACACACATCATAATAGAAATGGATTTGTTCCAGAATTGGCCTACAGAACTGTTTGTGTTTGGTGTCTGGTTCATTTCTGGAAAAGAGCTTTCTCAGTACAACCAAGTTGACCAAGCTGTCAGCATTCCAGGCCTTGGCTTCTCTTTGGAGTTATTCTAGACATTTGAAAATAGAGGGCCCTTGCAGTTTGAAGAGAATTCATCCTGACTTGAAACCAATTGTCAGCATCTCTGATCTCCAAACCTCTGTGTATTCTGAGGTGGTGTAGTTGTGTAAGAGAACCATAATCAGTGTATGGACATTTGATTCTACCCTTAGAGCAGAGGTTCCCAAACTGTGGTTCATGGACTACCAGTGGTCCTTCCACAAACGTCATTCAGGTGGTTCACAGCATGTCTACACTGCGTATAGTCATTTATTTTACTTTCATTGCTTCTTTTATTTTTTATATTGCATATTATTGTATTCTATGGAATGAAAATTGTTGACTGGCTTCCGGGAAGGGTTGCTTTGCCTGTGCTGCCTCTGAGTCGAGCTCTCATCTCAGAAGAAGCTTTTTCAGCTTTAAAATCAGTCAGAACGCTCTTTTTGACTGATAAAGATTTTCTCCCGGGCAGGGAGAAACGTAGAGATTAACCACAAAGCCTGTTTTTGTGGGGAGGACTGGATTTCATTTATTTATGAGAGAAGGTTCAAACTGCAATGCCGGACGGACTTTCATCAAGCTCTAGCTGATTATAGTGACACGTTTATCTTTTCTTCAAAGAAAAACGGACTTTAACAGGCAGACAAGCATCCTTCTTTCTATTTTCTTTTTTCATTTGGTTTAAATTGGTGCAGCAAAAAAGAGATTTGTCAATGAATCAGCTGTGAAGAACTTCTAGGTGAGTTATGGCTTTTCTCTTTCACTCACGAAATTAAGGTGGAAAGAAATCGAAAAAGCTTATCTTTGTTTTTATCGCAAAAAGCTGTCCTGGAGGTGCATTCTAAAGATACCAACGGAAGAGGGATTTCTGTTTCGAGGAGGGGAAAATTTTTTTTCTTTTGGTCTATTTCATTTTGACAAATCTGCTTGTTCACGACGCCACTAATTGTTTTGATGTTGGGAACTAAGTTTGTTTTGTATTCCTGAACACATAGAGATAAGGCAGGCTGTACTGTCTACACAGATATCAGCAAGCCTCGAATATTAACCCAATTGTGGCTGAAATAATTTTTGTTTCTGTGGTTTTAAGAATGACAACCAGGAAAGTGATTGAGACCATGGAAGAAATTATGTTTCAGAAAATAATGGGTGAGATTGAGATAACGAAACAAACCCTGAGACAGGGTAGACAGGAGATGAAAATTGAATTTAACAAAATGACGCAGGAGCTTAAAGAAATAGGGGATTCTGTGAGAGAGGAGTTTGATGGGATTAGAGATGAGAAAAGAAAAATTAAAGGGAAGCTACAAGCCCTGGAGATTGGAACAAATGTGAAATTGGAAAAAGATTTAGAGTTTATGGATGTTAGAAATAAAGTTTACTGTTTGGAATTCAACATTGTCTCTGAAGAAATTAATGAAGATTTTGGTGGTAAAGTTATCAATGTCTTGGATAATTTTCTGGACTGGAATGATGTGATGGAGCTTGACATAGAAAAAATCTATGGTGTTGGCTACAGATATGTGACAGTGGAGAAACTCTTAAGAGATGAGCCAGTGCATTTTGTAAAAAAGAAGAACAGAGATATGACTTTGCAGCAATATTTCAGCAACATATTCAGAATTCTTGACTGGAATGATGTGATGGGGCTTGACATAGAAAAAACTTATGGAATTAACTACAAATGTGTGACAGAGCAGAGATGCACCCAGAGCAGAGATGTGACTTTACAACGATATTTCACCAACATATTCAGAATTGATGGCAAGGACATATTTGTGATGGGGGAAATTCCCATCAGACTCTTGTTATATGACTATGGCTATGACAGCAAGATCATCATGGGATACTGATAATGGATGAATGGATACTGAAACCACTGGATTTAACAGGACTATTGAAGATGGAAGATGGAATTAATATTGATAATGGAAGAATGGTTATGGAAATTATTGGACCTAACAGATTTGACGAGATGGATTAATCGATATGTTTATTTGGACTATGGCTATGACAACAAGATTATTATGGGATACTGATAATAGAAGAATGGCTACTGAAATTACTGGATTTAACAGGATTATTGAAGATGGAAGATGGAATTAATATAGATAATGGAAGAATGGCTATTGAAATTATTGGGCCTAACAGATTTGAATCAGATGTATTAAGCAACATGTCTATTTGGAGAAAAGTTGAAAGATATATCTCTCAAGGAATTGAAACCTCTCTTTGACTTTTTGTGGAAAGAATAAAGTAATGTTTATGAGATTTGATGATTAATTAAGATAACTACTGGAGGAAAGTGATTTTATAATATAATTTTAGAGATAGGATTGTTATATATTGTAGACCTATAACTGATCTGCGACAAATCGGAAGTCAACATTTTATTTTATTGTTTAATTGTTTTTGTTTTGTTTTGTTTTTTGTCTTTGAAAATTTGAATAAAAATTAATGATAAAAAAAAGGAATGAAAATTGTTATACAAGAAATAAAATAAGCAAGAAAAATACAATTAAAATTATACGGCATCTAACACAGCACATTACAATTGCTACAACTAACAGAAAAATTAAGTGGTCCACCAAGATCATCAGCAATTTTCAAGTGGTCTGTGGGGAGAAAAAGTTGAGGAACCATTGCCTTAGAAGATCCCTGATTTAGATTATTTAGATTACATTAAATATATGTTTATTCATTAATAGGCAAAAATACTTGCAGTTTAAGAACATGCCTATAGCCCACAGATATTTCTATCAAACTTTAAAAAGCAGGGAAATTGGGTGTCTATTGTGAATGCACCAGGGGAGCAGAAGACCTGACCTCCTCTCTGACATATTGTACTGCCCTACACATTTGTAAAAATGCAAAAACAATTTGAGTTGGGTTGGTCTTTTACAGTCCAATCCACTTCCTGTGTAGCTTGGAAGAATTTGTTAACATGTGCCTCTGAGCATATGGGGAGTGGTGCATTCCCATGGTGCATTCACTATAGCTCCCAAATTTCCCTGCTTTTTAAAGCAGCATGTTTTTCATTGTGAGTGACTATGCTGACAAACAGTAATAGAAATCTTTATCCCACATATGCCAACGTACAGAGGTAATTTGCCTAAAAATTATGGGGAAAAGTAAATGCTAAGTTCTGATACTCAAAATACAAAACGTACAACTGGAACAAACTGGAACAAATTAAATTAATTTTACCAGCATCTGGGACATTCCTTGAGAATTCTGCAAAAATGTGATGGTTTTCTGAGAGTAATAAAGCAGATAGGACATATAATATAATCTGAAGCAGAATATGGGCAACTACAATATAGTGCTTTTAAAAAAATAAAATGGGACTAAGAATAACATAACATCAGGTTGGGAGGAGTCATAGCACTGTGGTTGAGCATATACTTTGCATGCAGAAGGTCCCATCTTTCAATCTATGACATCTCCATTTAGGATTGGAGAGCCATTGCACTCAGTGTAGACTAGGGGTTTGCAAACCTTTTCTCCCATGGACCTCTTGAAAACTGCTGAGGGTCTTGGAGGACCACATAATGAGTTTCCTGCCAGTTGCGGCAATTGTAATGTAATTGCATAGATGTTCTATGATTTTAATTGCATTTTTATTGATTATTTTATTTATATTGTATTACAATTTGAATTCTATGGAATTAAAATTAAACATCAGTATGAATATGTAATATGATGGCTATGCCTCTTTTGTTAAACATTCTTTGATCTTTGGGGTAATATTAGCTTGAATCTTAGGTCAGATTCAGTATCTATTCTGCTTCTGTACTTGGATTCAGGCAGGCCTTTGGGGTGGGTTAGATTTTATCATTATTGCTTTTAGATTTTAATGGTATTGTATTGGTGTGTCATTTTGTGTTATTTTGTTCATTTTGTACGTCACCCAGAGTGGCTGGATGGCCAGCCAGATGGGCGACTAAGAAATCCAATAAATTAAATAAATTAAATAATTTAAGGGCAACAAAGTGCTGAAAATCCAGACACTTTAAGACTTTTACAATAAAATCCTCTTGAAAAGCCTAAAAAACATCTTAGGTCAGCTTTTTCTATTTCATGGCAATCATCTCAATAAAACTTATCTAACTGGCTTCTTGACATAGCTCAATTAACTCCCCCACTATAATTAGCATAATTACAATTTTGACATTAAAATCCCTTTAAATAGCCCTCAGGTTTGAACAACTACTACCATGAGCATAAGGAACAGAACTGGGAGGAATCTATGTGTGTGTAGGTGGGATTGCTTGCAAAAGGCAAGTCATCTGTTTAAGAGGTGGGAAAGGGTAGAAAAGGCTTGTTCTCAAAGCATTTAACAAATATAATCTGATATCTACAAAAATCCCTTAAAACCTGTCACCTTTTCCCCCCTTGTCTCTCCCAAACATAACAGTTTTGTCTCGTTTTCTCCCCAGACTTAATCATCCAGCTGATCCCATGCATAGTTACTCAGAAGTAGATGTGCATAAGACTGCAGCCTTAGAAGCCTGGTCCCATGCGCCTTTTCTCAAAAAGAATCCTGTGTTCATATGGCACTTACTTGCAAGTAAGGATCATGGTTTGCAACCTGGTAGTCTTTATTGGTTTACTCCTCTTTACCTGATGTCTCCCAACGATACCACTCATACGTCCAGGCTGCTCAGGAGGAAAGGACACTTGTGCTCCAAAGTAAGGGGCATTAAGCAGGGCTACAAAACTGGAAAGGAAGCCTGGAGAGTGAAAGAAGGAAGGACAGCCATTGCAATAAGAAATTGAGAGCACTGTTTGTCATGCTCTCACTTCTCTGATGGACTGTTCTCTCAGACACACCCTTTGCATATACACACACAGGTAGACTTACTGTTGTACCATTTCCAGTGCATCTCCATCTCTCTTTTCTGAAAATGGGGGCATATGACACTAGTCAACCTCTTCCCTTTTTTACTCTAAAACATGGATGGATCCGCTCAAGTACATTTTTAAAAAATTCAGCTTCAGGCAGATTTTGCAACTGCTTGGTCGATCACCCTGTTTATTTCTCTTCCTGCTGTGGCCATGGAAACACTTTGCTGTAGGCTCAGGAAGAGAGACATCTCTGTGGACCAGAGGAATAGTGACCAGAGGGGGCAAATGAGGACATTGTCCCCAATTATCATTCTGCCCCTCCAATGAAAATTTCCTTTAGTTCCCAAATTTCTAGCATTGCAGTAACTTAAAACTTCAGTTGAGCTTTTAGAAATACAGTTTAGGCATCTAAAGAGAGGGGCAGGACAAAGTTACCAAGGGAATGCAAACACAGCAAATACAAGAATTAAAGATGTGAATGAAGTGAACACAAATCTTGATGGATGGGGGAGGGAGTTGGCAAACCTAAGGGTTTGCAATTGGAGGAAGGACAGTATTTTTCTGCACTGCAGAGCATCTCCCCCTCCCCTGTAGTGGTCAGCCAGCCTCTGTGGTTGGTCGGTGTTATTAGTGCATCTGGTGGATGTGCCTAGCCTTTGGGGCCTAGACTGTGCAGAAGCCTAGCCTACTCCAGGGCATAGGGTTGCCAGGTCTCCAGTTTTCACCCAGAGACTCTGGATTTTTGGGGTCCTCTCCAGGTCTCTGGCTAAGTCATCTCTGGACTCTCAGCTTTCATTTAAAAAGAAAACCGCTAAGTTTCCAAGTGGCCTGGTTCAGGATATATACACCAAAACATCACACACACACCTCCAATTTCCATTGAATGAGCTTGTAGCTGACTGTTCTTTCAGGTTTGTAGCCAATAAGTGAAGTCAGGGTTGTGATTGACAAGGAACTTGATGATCTCCAGGCAGTAGCTAGTCCCCATTAGAAGGTCAGAAAACTTGTTTTTTTTTCTGCTTATCTGAGAATCTCACAAATTGAGTAAGTATATAGTTTTCAGTCTTTTTCTCTCTTATGTGCAGGAGTAAAAAATAATAATTCCTGGGCTGTTGAAGAGGGCAGTGTTTTGAAAACCTTCCCAATATGAAGCTTTAATCCAATACTCATTTTTCTGGGAGTAAAGCTGCAAATCTAATCCCACATACCCGGAATAAATCCCATTGAATTCAAAAGGACTTACTTTTGAGTAGACATGGTTAGGATTGTGCTGTAAATTAATGGGACTTTTGAGTGAACATAGCATGTTCATGTGTTGTAAATCTTTTCCCCTCCAATCCCATATATTAAAGCAATTAGGCAGGGCTTACTTAGGTATCACTGCTTTTATTATGTAGGAATCTAATGCTGGTTTTATTTTATTTTTTAAAAAATGTTTTGCAATGACCAACTGGTTTTGACAATAAACTGTTATATGGGGTGGTACGTATTTTTACAACTCCTGTGTTTCTGTGTATATGGAGTCTTTCCAACAACCCTGTGAGGTAGGGTTGCTGACTGGAAATCAAGGCAGCTCACAATAAGATATAAATCAATTTAAAATCCAATAGCCATAAAAACAAGTATAAACAGTTGCAAAACAGCTTAAAGTGGTATGATTCTGAATTTTGGGTTCGGTGAGTGAAGTTCCTTATCACTTGAGGTTGGAATTCTGTGCATGCTTCTCTGTTTAAGTAAGCGCTGTTGAATACATTGGGACTTGCTTCTGAGTAAACATGCATAGGATTGCACTATAAATATCTTTATAGGTTGTGTAAATAATAAACATCTTTGACAGCCATGCTTATATAAATATTTCTTCATACTATGTCCAATAAGTATCTGATTTCATACTATGGTTGTACATTATTGTTTCCTCTGCATTTTAAGTGTGTCCTTCTTCTTTGGAGTGGTTATGGTTCCCCTCTGTTGCTTTCATCCTGATGGGCAGATTAGGCTGAGAGATGGTGAGTAGCCCATGGTCACCCAGTAAACTATAGCTCATTTCCATTTTTAAAAAATAATTAAAATGATTTACATGCAGGCAAAGTTCATTAAGTAGATCCACATAATACATTTAAAGCACATCCAACTTGCATTTAAAGTACATGACGTCCCCCAAAGAATCTTGGGAAGTGTAGGTTCCCACCACCCTTAACAAACTACAGTTCCCATGATTCTGTGGTGTGATTCATGTCCTTCAAATGTATATTTATTTATTACATTTATATACCGACCTATAGCCGAAGCTCTCTGGGCAGTTCACCGCAATGCTGTCATGTTGAATGTGCTTTAAATGAATGGTGTGGATCTGCCCTAGGTATGATGTGCATTCATCAGTGAATTGAAAAGAACAATTTTAAAAGATACTTTTTTAAACAGCGGAAGGGTTATAGCTCAGTGGTAGGGCATATGCTTTGCATGCAAATAAATATAAATGTACTGCCTTCAAGTCAATTCCAACTTTTGGCGACCATATGAATAAGGTTTCATGTGGCTGAGAGGCAGTGACTGGCCCAAGGTCATCCAGTGAGCTTCATGGCTATGTGGGGATTCAAACCCTGGTCTCAAAGGTCATAGTACAACACTTTAACCACTACACCACAAGGGTCCAAAATTCAATTTCTGGAAAAGACTGTTGCCTGAGATCCTGGAGAGCCAATACTAGCCCATGTGATCAGTACTGAGCTAGATGGCACCAAATGGCCTAAGCCCGCCCTTAGCATGTGCAGGGCCTGGGGCAAAAGCATAGTTGCCCCCACAACCTATTAAATACAAATATGATTACCTTCACTTCAGGGAATAGGCCTCTAGTCAACCTGTTCCATATCCATTTCTTATTCATTTTTGCCTTCTTTAGAGGTTGTTATCTCAGCGTATACTGTGAAGGTTTTAATGTTTAACTTGTGAAAGTTGTGTGTGCGAGTGTGTCGACAGGGGGGTTCGTTTGGTTTTGAGTCCAATTCCCCCCCTTCTTCCTTCACCTTGCATTTTCTGTTTTCCTTACAGTTTACTGTTTAACTTCTGTTGCTGTGAGAGCGTGTGTTGTGACTGGGGGTTCATTTGGTTTTGCTTCCAGTTGTTTTCCCCTCCTTTTTTCTTTTGAGATAGTTTTGAGCTGGTTGGGGCAGTTGTTAAATCCCCCCCCCCGTTCCTGTTCTTTTTTGTCCCACTTTATTTTTGGGATTGCAGGGCTGTTTGTGTCACCTCTGCCCCTTGGTTTTCCCCCCTATTCATTTTGCGCCGGGGGGACAGCGGTGGTGACTTCCTCCTTTTCTGAGCCATTACTTCACCCACCAACTGAGGCTTTGTTCTTCACATGGCTATCTCTCCTCGCGGCTAGCTACTGCAGTCGGCAGAAGCACACCACAGTGAGCTGTTTCTTCGCTGCAGCAGAAGGAAGTCTGCTGTGGCGACGACTTTGATCTTCATGGAGGTGGCTCTCTCTCCCTGCTGGCGGCAGCAGCACATTTGAATTGCCAAGTGTGGTCCCCCCAAAGCATGGGGCCCGGGGCAACTGCCCCGCTTCCCAGTGCCTAGGGACAGCTCTGTAAGTCGGTATAAGGAAGATCATTTTTTCCTAAAAGTGGAAAGAGACCGAAGGGCCACAGTGACTTCAAAATTTATTTATGTATTTTATTTACAACATTTATGTTTATGCTTTATTGTAAAAACCCTCAAAGAGGTTTACAGAAGGATTTAAAACAATGCAATTATTGGCAAAAGCAATTGGACAGGTATTTAAAAATCAAAATAATAAAACCAACAATGAGTTACAAACATTAAAAACTCAAAAGCTTCTACATTCCTGGGTAGGCTTGACTAAGCAAACATGTTTTTAGCAGTTGCTGAAAAGAGTACAATGAAGGTGTCTGCCTAATGTCAATAGGCAGGGAGTTCCAAAGTGTAGAGAGCCAGTGTGGTGTAGTGGTTAAGGTGATGGACTACAACCTGGGAGACCAGGGTTCAAATCCCCACACAACCATGAAACTCACTGGGTGACCTTGGGCCAGTCACTGCCTCTCAGCCTCATGGAAACCCTATTCATAGGGTCGCCATAAGTCAGAATCGACTTGAAGGCAGTCCATTTCCTTCCAAGGTGTAGGTGCTGCCCCACTAAAGGACTGATTTCTTGCAGGAGCAAAACAAGTATTATGTGGCACCCACAACATGTAGAGCTCATACAGCTCCATGGTATACCGTGGAGCTGAGAGTGATGAAGCAAGAGAGGAGGAGGCTTGAGTGCAGATGGAGATGAACTCCTGATGAATGCAATTATGCTTTGGTAAGTGCCTCTTCTAAGCGGTATATAGTAGCGGTGAGGGCAGCAAAACAGAGATATTTTGCTGCCACAATTAAGGCATCTCTCTCCCGCCCGGCGGAGCTCTTTAAAATTGTACGAGGGCTTTTACATTCTGGCCCTCGGGATATTATGGATTCATCTGTAGCCCGCTGTGATGAGTTCGCGAGGCACTTCCAGGATAAGATCGCATGCATTCGCCGGGACTTCGACTCCAATGTTATGGCAGTGAGATCTAATGAAGCATCCAGAACACGGTCTTGTCCTTATTTATTGGATGAGTTTCAGTCTGTACAGCTTGAGGATGTTGACAAGATCCTTGGACTGGTGCGGGCGACCACATCTGTTCTGGATCCTTGCCCCTCTTGGCTGGTGAAAGCTGGCAGGACCGGAACCGCCGGCTGGGCCAAGGACATAATAAATGCCTCTTTGAGAGAGGGAGTGGTCCCTGACTGCCTAAAAGAGGCGGTAGTGAGACCACTCCTGAAGAAACCCTCCTTGGACCCAGATAACCTGAACAACTATAGACCTGTGGTGAATGTTCCGTTCTTGGGCAAGGTACTGGAACGGGTGGTTGCCGGCCAGCTCCAGGGGCTCTTGGATGACACTGATTATCTTGATCCATTTCAATCCAGTTTTAGGCCCGGTTTTGGCACCGAAACAGCCTTGGTCGCCCTGTATGATGACCTCTGTCGGGAGAGGGACAGGGGGAGTGTGACCCTGTTGATTCTCCTTGATCTCTCAGCTGCTTTTGATACCATCGACCATGGTATCCTTCTGGGAAGACTCACGGAGTTGGGAGTTGGGGGTACTGCTTGGCAGTGGCTCCGCTCCTACTTGGTGGGTCGTCACCAGAAGTTAGTGCTTGGGGAACATTGCTCGATACCCTGGACTCTCCATTGTGGAGTCCCGCAGGGATCGGTACTGTCCCCCATGCTTTTTAACATCTACATGAAGCCGCTGGGTGCAGTCATCAGGAGTTTTGGGGTGCGTTGTCATCAGTACGCTGATGACACGCAGCTCTATTTTTCCTTTTCATCCTCTTCAGGTGAGGCTGTTAACGTGCTAAACCGTTGCCTGGCCGCAATAATGGACTGGATGGGAGCTAACAGACTGAAGCTCAATCCAGACAAGACCGAGACGCTGTTGGTGAGTGCCTTCTCTGCTCAGATGGTGGATGTTCATCCTGTTCTTGATGGGGTTACACTCCCCTTGAAGGAACAGGTTCGTAGCTTGGGAGTTCTTTTTGATCCTTCCTTGTCTCTTGAGGCCCAGGTGGCCTCGGTGGCACAGAATGCTTTCTACCATCTTCGATGACGACCTCGCCTCAGTTGTTTATGCTCTGGTAACTTCTAGATTGGACTACAGCAACGTGCTCTATGTTGGGCTGCCCTTGAAGACTGTTCGGAAACTACAGCTAGTCCAGAATGCAGCGGCCAGATTGTTGACACAGACCAGAAGGTCCGCTCATATAACACCTGTTCTGGCCCGTCTGCACTGGCTTCCTATTTGTTTCCGGGCTAGATTCAAAGTGCTGGTTTTGACCTATAAAGCCCTACACGGCATGGGACCGCAATACCTGGTGGAACGCCTCTCCCAATATGAACCTACCCGTACACTGCACTCAACATCTAAGGCCCTCCTCCGAGTACCATCCCATCGAGAAGCTCGGAGGGTTGTGACTAGAGCTAGGGCCTTTTCAGTGGTGGCCCCCGAACTGTGGAACAGTCTCCCCAATGAGGTGCGCCTGGCACCGACACTACTATCTTTTCGGCGCCAGGTGAAAACCTTTTTATACTCCCAGGCATTTTAAAGTGTATTTTAACAGCATTTCTGTATTTTGGACGTTGTTTGGTTCTTTTGTTGTTTGTTTGTTTTGTTTCTTGATTTATTGTATTTATATATTGTGCTTGTTTTTATCTTTTTGTACACCGCCCAGAGAGCCTTCGGGCTTAGGGCGGTATATAAATTAAAAAAAACAACAACATGGAAAATACACCTTGAACTGCAACCACTGCAGATTTCAAAGGAGAGGTATATCTTTCCTGATAGGGTCTCATTCATGTCAGCAATGCTGCTGGAGGTTGCTGGTTCATAGGGTCATCATAAGTTGTAATCGACTTGAACACACATCACACACACACATCACACACACACATCACACACACACATCACACACACACACCACACACACACACCACACACACACACCACACACACACAGGGTCTCATTCATGTCAACAATCATGCCACAGCATTCTGAACTAACTTCAGCCCCTAGATCAGGTTGTGTTGCATGGGGATTTCTGTGACCTTGGCTGGCAGGATTTTTTTAGTTTCGGTTTTTAGTTAGGAATCCTGACTGGTTGCGAGATGCCTTACTCATAGGAATCTTGTTGTGGTTGGTATGGTATTGCATTTAAGTAATCATCACAGTTTTTTGTTTTTCTTTTTCTATTTGCATTTCATTTACCTTTAACCTCCCTGCCTTATATCCACAGAAGCAACAACAGTGGTTCCATGTGCTCAGCTCAACCCCTTAAACCAACTGATGATGGACCTTGTTGTTTGCATGATGGTTTGTTTCTTGCCCAGTAGTGGTTAAAAGAGAATTCACATACGGTGAAGTGTGGCTGCAATTTTGTGTTGTTCCCAAGCTGTTGCCTGTTAAAGTAGACCAAACCATGTGTGTTTTCTCTTTGTCAATTATTACTCACTGGAATTGGGTTGTCTGTCAAAGTGAGTTTATAGCAGCCCACGGGGTAAACAGAAAAGGGTAAAGAATCTTCTTACTCTTACTGATTTCTTAAACCTCTTTCTGAAGTGAAGGGTCAAATCTGTAAAGAGGTTTGAAGCAGCCATGTTAAAAGGTAGGGGCAGGGCATTCCAGCCAGGAGTTGCCAACCCTTCTTGGATATGGAGATCTTTGCAAAGGATCCCTAGTCAAGCTTTACAAACAGTACAATCCTCACCGTATCAACTCAGAAGTAAGTCTATTGGGTTCTAGGAGGCTTAGTCAGTGAGTGTGTTTAGAAGTGCAGCTTTCAGGGCATCCACCTTTACTCCTGAGCGCTCCCATCTAACATCTCCACAACACTAGGCTCCTTTCTTCCTACAATGACCTTCTGATGACTGGCCTAGCCTGAAGGCACTGAAACCCTTCTTGCCAGAAGCAAGTAGGTTAGATTAAATGTTCCCTAACCAGGCACCATCTTTTAGCTCAGTTTTCTATGTTAATTTCCAATCAGAGAAATATTTTTGTTTGAATTTTAGGCGCCAAGCAACAGTGATCGATGCTTAACAACATCACTAGGGCCTGCCCCTGTGACATCACTATGGCCTGCCCCTGAAATCTCAGGGTTTGGGATGTTTCTGTCCTGGCAACCCTACCAGAGCAGGACCTGAGAAGAAGCAGAGAAGTGAGTGAGCTGGCTCTCCAAGGCTAAGGAAGCCTCTCCTGCTTTCCCTTCTAGGGCTCTATCTTTAAACCAGACTTGGTCAGGACAGTTGTTCTAATGGGATGAAGGTTTCCCATCCCTTCCTTACCCCTACTCTTCAATCTGCGGAACCTGCACTCTTACAAGTGCCCTATAATGTCACTTCCGGGAAGGGTGACTTTGCTTGTGCCTGCTTTTTGAGACGAGCTCTCATCTCAGAAGAAGTTTTTTCAGCGTAAATCAGTCAGAACATTCTTTTTGACTGATGAAGATTTTCTCTCGGGAAGGGAGAAACATAGAGATTAACCATAAAAGCCTGTTTTTGTTTGTGAGGACTGGATCTCATTAATTTATGAGAGAAGGTTCAGCCAGCAATGCCGGAGGACATCCATCACGCTCTAGCTGAATAAACGACACGTTTATCTTTTCTTTAAAGAAGAACGGACTTAAACAAGCAAGCACCCTTCTTTCTATATTTTTTTTCATTTGGTTTAAATCGTTGCTGCAAAAAGAGATTTGTCACTGAATCAGCTATAAAGATCTTCTGGGTGAGTTAAAAATTTTCTCCTTTATTCACGAAACTAAGGAGGAAAGAAATTGAAAAAGCCTATCTTAGTTTTTATTGCAAAAAGCTGGCCTGGAAGTGCATTTTAAAGATATAAACGGAAGAGGGATTTCTATTTCGAAGAGGGGAAAAAAATAAATAAATTTGATTTATGAACTTTGGAGCATTATATGTTTGGGATTATTTTCTTTTTGGTCTATTTCATTTTGACGAATCTACTTGTTCACGACGCCACTAACTCTTTTGAAGCTGGGAACTAAATTTGTTTTGTATTCCTGAACATAAGAGATAAGGCAGGCTGTACTGTCTACATTGTGACTTCATCGAGCCTGGAATATTAACCCAATTGTGACTGAAATAATTTTTGTTTTTGTGGCTCTAAGAATGGCAATCAGGAAAGGGGCTGAGACCATGGAAGAAATCATGTTTCAGAAAATAATGGATGAGATTGAGATAACGAAACAAACCCTGAGACAGGGTAGACAGAAGATGAAAAATGAATTTAGCAAAATGACGCAGGAGTTTAAAGAAATAGTGGATTCTGTGAGAGAGGCTCTGGAGACTGGAACAAATGTAGAATTGGAAAAAGATCTGGAGTCTATGGATACAAGAAACAAAGCTTACTGCTTGGAACTTAACGTTGTCTCTTTGGACTGGAATGATGTGATGGAGTTTGACATAGAAAAAATCTATGGAATTGGCTACAGATATGGGACAATGGAAAAACTCTTAAGAGATGAGCCAGTGCATTTTGTAAAAAAGAAGAGTAGAGATGTGACTTTACAACAATATCTCAGCAACATATTCAGAATTGATGGCAAGAAAAGATTTGTGATGAGGGAGATTCCCATCAGACTTTTATTATATGACTATGGCTATGACAGCAAGATTAATATGGGATACTGGTAATGGAAGAATGGATACTGAAAATACTGGACTGAACAAGACTATTGAAGATGGAAAACGGAATCAATATTGATATTGGAAGAATGGCTATTGAAATCATTGGATCAAACTGGTTTGACGAGATGGATTAATCTATATGTTTATTTGAACTATGGCTATGATAACAAGATTATTTTGGGATACTGATAATGGAAGAATGGCTATTGAAATTATTGGACTTAATAGGACTACCGATAATGGAAGAATGGTTACTGAAATTATTGGACTTAACAGGATTATTGAAGATGGAAGATGGAATTAATATTGATAGTGGAAAAATGGCTATTGAAATTATTGGACCTAGTGGATTTGAATGTGATGGATTGGTCGACATGTTTATCTGGAGAAAAATTGAAAGATATATCTTTCAAGGAATTGAAATCTCTCTTTGACTTTTTGTGGGAAGAATAAAGTAATGTTTATGAGATTTGATGATTAGTTAAGATAGCTATTGGAGGAAAGTGATTTTATAACATAATTTAGGAGACAGGATTGTTATATATTGTAGACTTATAGCTGATCTGCGATAAATCGGAAGTCAACATTTTATTTTATTGTTTAATAATTTTTGTTTTGTTTTGTTTTTTGTCTTTAAAAATTTGAATAAAAATTAATGAAGAAAAAAAAACAAGTGCCCTATAATGTGTGTGCGGCATGTGAAAGGAGTTGATCTTTTAGTGAAGCAGCACCTATGCTTTGGAATGCCCTGCCTGTTAATAGCAAGTGGGCACCTTTGTTTTCCATGCCAGCTAAACACTTTTTTGCTTAGACAAGCCTACCAAGATGCAGAGTTTTATTATGCATAAAAGAGGAGCTCTGGTGAGGCTCGGCGGCGCTCTCTGCGAGGGAGAAGGGACTCGGGATTCCTGACCCTGAAAGACCTGAAAGACTTGGGAGGCAGCTGACCAAGAGAGGAGGAGGAGCTCTGGTGAGGTAAGCAGCTCATCTGCATACTTTCTTTCCCACCAGGCTCGGCGGCGCTCTCTGTGAGGGAGAAGGGACTCGGGATTCCTGACCCTGAAAGACCTGAAAGACTTGGGATGCAGCTGACCAAGAGAGGAGGAGGAGCGCAAATTTAAAAAAAAAACCAAAACACACACACACACACACACACACAAAACAGGAACATCAAGACTGCCACTGACAACAAAAATAGGAAACAACAAACAGGAAATGGAGGGGGATCAAGCAGTTGTTGTCACCTGCAACGTGTGCATCTTCTTAATGGAAACCAGACGTGATTACACTTGCAGCAAGTGCAGATTGGTGGCGCTCCTAGAAGAAAAGGTTAGGGGGCTGCAGCAACGCATAGACACCCTGCGACATATCAGAGAAGATGAGGACTTCCTCGATAGAACACAAGAGGAATTAAGGGGGTGACAAAAAGTACAGGAAGAAAGTGACAAGGAAGAAGAGGACTGCAACAGCAACAAATCCCCGTGGAGGACTGTCACTGTAAGGGCAAGGAAAAACAAGAGGGATTCAGAACTGCTGCAACTAACAAATCGCTTTTAGCATCTCTCGGCAGACAGCACCCCTGAAGAGCCTCAACAAACTCACCTGCATCAAGAGCCACTGGCTGCAAAGGAAGACTCCACACCCCAGAAGAAGGAAGCTCATGCAACCACCGCTCTCTGCAAAAAGAGGAGGGTGCTGGTGGTTGGAGACTCGTTGCTCAGGGGGGTAGAGGCACCGGTAGGCCAGCCGGACAAAATGAATTGGGAAGTCTGTTGTCTCCCTGGGGCACGCATCCAGGATGTCGCTGACAACCTGCCAAGGCTCATTGGGAAACAAGGTAGGTACCCCTTTCTCCTCATCCATGTGGGCACGAACGACACGGCCAGAAACACCTTGGAACAGATCACCTCAGACTATGAGGCTCTGGGTAGGAAGGTCAAGGATTTGGGGGCGCAGGTGGTCTTCTCATCAATTCTTCCCGTGAAAGATAGAGGACTACAAAGGGAAAGGAAGATACTGCAGGTCAACGACTGGTTACACAGATGGTGTCGACGGGAGAGGTTTGGATTCTGGGACCATGGTCTAAGCTTCTTGGAGGGGGGACTGTTGGCAAGAGATGGGCTGCACCTCACGAGGACTGGGAAGAATCTCTTTGGGAGAAGTATGGCAAAACTCATCAAGAGGGCTTTAAACTAAAGCCTCTGGGGGATGGAGATGATAGCTTAAATACCGATCCAAAGACAGCGGGTTGTAAACGCAACAATTTGAAGGGTACGGGAGACACTGGGAGAGAGAAAGGGATGCATGGCAAAGCTCATGGTATATTAACAGAGGAATCCAATCAGGACAAAAGAGACTTCTGGTGTTTATATACCAACGTGCGGAGCTTGGGAAACAAGCAAGGGGAGCTTGAAGTCTTAGTGCATCAAGGCAAATATGACTTCATAGGGTTAACAGAGACTTGGTGGGATGACTCCCATGATTGGAATATAGCCATTCAAGGATATAAACTCTACAGAAAGAATAGAAGCAACAGAAAAGGAGGGGGAGTAGCGTTATACGTCAAAGACAAATACACCTCTATGGAAATCCAAGAGAGCGAACAAAGGGGTCCGATAGAGACCATTTGGGTAAAACTAAATGGAGAAACAAATAAAACCGACATGGTAGTAGGTATCTACTACAGACCCCCTGGCCAAGAAGAGGTGGTAGACAAGGCCTTTCTCAAACAAATATCTGAAATCTCAAGGAGGCAAGAAGTAGTAGTGATGGGGGACTTCAACTACCCGGATATCTGCTGGGAGACAAACTCTGCGAAGCACAAAGCCTCCAACAAATTCCTGATGGGCCTTGCTGATAATTTCCTCTTTCAAAAAGTAGAAGAAGGAACAAGGGGATCGGCAATCCTGGACCTGATCTTAACTAACACTGACGAATTGGTCATGGGAATTAAAGCGGTCAGTACCTTGGGGGCAAGTGACCACGTAATGCTGGAATTCGTGATTCTGGGGAAGCCAAAGAAGAATATAGTCAAACATGGACCTTGGATTTCAGGAAAGCCGATTTTAGCAAGCTCAGGGAAATGATGTGTAGGATCCCGTGGCTAGATAGACTAAAGAAAAAAGCACTCCAAGAAGCGTGGGAGTTCATGAAGAACGTATTACAAAAAGCGCAATCGCAAACAATTCCAAAGGAAGAAAAACTGAAGACATCGGAATAAGCCAATGTGGCTACACGGAAGACTGGTGGAGGAGGTAAAAGTAAAAAAGAGCATGTATAAAGCATGGAAGGAAGGACGCATCACCAAGGAAGAGTACCGACGAGTGGCTCGGGCTTGCAGAAATAGCGTAAGGAAAGCTAAAACACAGAATGAGCTGAGGCTGACGAGGGAAGCGAGGAACAATAAAATATGAACAGATATGTTCGAAGCAAGAGAAAGACCAAGGAAACGGTGGGACTGCTGCTCAATGAGGATGGCAAAATGTTGACAGATAACAAGGAAAAGGCAGAACTGCTCAACGCCTATTTTGCCTCCGTTTTCTCCCAAAAAGGGAACAGTGTGCAACCTTGCATCGGTAGCAATCTCAGTAAGGGGTCAGGATTGCAGTTCAAGATTGATAAGGAGATAGTCAGGAAATACCTAGTTAACCTAAATGAGTTCAAATCTCCAGGGCCTGATGAACTGCATCCCAGAGTATTGAAGGAGCTTGCGGATGTACTCTCGGAACCTCTTGCCATCATCTCTGAGAAATCCTGGAGAACGGGAGAGGTGCTGGAGGATTGGAGATGTGCAAACGTCATCCTGCTCTTTAAAAAGGGTAAAAAAGAAGATCCGGGGAATTACAGGCCGGTCAGTCTGACTTCAATACCAGGAAAGATATTAGAACAGATAATAAAAGAGTCCATTGGCAACTATCTAGATAACAATGCTGTGATTAGTAGGAGCCAGCATGGGTTTGTCAAGAAAAAATCCTGTCAAACTAATCTCATCTCTTTTTTTGATCGGGTCACTAGCTTAGTAGATGGTGGAAATGCTGTAGATGTCATCTATCTAGATTTCAGCAAAGCGTTTGACAAAGTCCCCCACGACCTTTTGATTAGCAAACTGGTCAAATGCGGACTACATGGAAATACTGTCAGGTGGATTCACAACTGGTTGGAAAACCGTACTCAAAGAGTGGTCGTCGGTGGCTCTGCTTCGCACTGGAAGGAGGTTTTGAGTGGAGTGCCACAGGGTTCTGTCCTGGGGTCGATACTCTTCAACATTTTTATCAATGACTTGGATGATGGGGTGGAGGGAAGCTTTATGAAGTTTGTGGATGATATGAAACTGGGAGGGATAGCTAACACAATGGAAGACAGGAATAAAATCCAAAGGGACCTGGATAGACTAGAAAATTGGGCTGAAATTAATAAAATGACATTCAATAAAGACAAATGCAGGATTGTGCATTTAGGCCACAAAAACAAAATGCACGGGTATAGGATGGGAAATACTCGGTTTAGCAGTAGTGCGTGTGAGAAGGACCTTGGAATTGTAGTGGATCGCAAGTTGAACATGACCCAGCAGTGTGATGCTGCGGCAAAAAAGGCAAACGCGGTTTTGGGCTGCATAAACAGAGCTATAGTTTCCAGGTCGAGGGAAGTAATAGTCCCACTATATTCTGCATTAGTCAGGCCTCATCTGGAATACTGCGTTCAGTTCTGGGCACCTCATTTTAAGAAAGATATAGACAAGTTAGAGCGGGTTCAGAAGAGGGCGATGAGGATGATAGCCGGTATGGAGAACAAGTCTTATGAGGAAAGGTTGAAGGAACTTGGCATGTTCAGTCTGGTGAAGAGAAGGCTGAGGGGTGACATGATTACACTCTTTAAGTACCTGAAGGGCTGTCACATAGAGGAGGGTACAGATTTGTTCTCTGCTGCCCCAGAGGGTAGGACTAGGTCTAATGGTTTTAAGTTGCAGGAGCATAGATTCAGATTGGACATTAGAAGGAACTTCTTGACAGTAAGGGCAGTTCGGCAATCGAACCGACTGCCTAGGGAGGTGGTGGGATCCCCTTCGCTGGATGTCTTTAAGCAGAGGCTGGACAGCTATCTGCGGGAGATGCTCTAGCTGTGGATTTCCTGCTGTGAGCAGGGGGTTGGACTCGATGGCCTACAAGGCCCCTTCCAACTCTTTGATTCTATGATTCTATGCATATTTGCTCTTAATCTCTAAATGTTATCTATATTTTGATCATGTTATTTTGTCTAGTTGTTTTTAAAGCCTGTTGAATTTATTGGCTGTTTTCTTATAAATGTTTAATACTATTTTATGTAAACTGTCTAGAGGTTTTTTTTATTACGTCTCTATATTTTGTTAAATCACACAGAATAAAGATGAAGACCAATTATCCTGTTGCACACTTTCTGTGCCCCCCTTTCTTTCCCAAACGGGGGGTATTTAAGAACTGCCAGTAGACTGCAGGCAAAGCTCAGAGTTTTTCTTCCTCTCCCACAAGACTAGAACTGAGGACTGTCCAACAAAAATGAATGTTGGAAGATTCAGGACAGACAAAAGAAAGTACTTCTTCACACAGTGCATACTGTAAAGCATGGAATTTGCTCCCATAAGATGTAGTGGTGACCACCAACTTGGATGGCTTTAAAAGAGGGCTAGACAAATTCAGGGAGCATAAAGCTATCAATGGCTACTAACCCTAATGACTATGTTCCCCTTCCACTGTTGGAGGCAGTTACTCCTCTGAATACCAGTTGCTGGAAATCTCAGGTGGGGAGGGTGCTCTTGTGCTCAGAGCCTGCTTTCAGGCTTCCTGTAGGTGCCTGTGTGATGTTCCTGCTTATAGTGTAAATATAGTAAGTGCTGTTTATTTAGAAGACATATGGTAAGTGGAGTGAAAGAGGAGGGGGAGTACATGAGCAGTAGAATGCTGGATGATTGGCTGAGCGTTTGAATGGCTGGGAGTAAAAATGGAAGAATGACAGTTGAATCTGGGTGGATTTTGGGAGTGTGGAGAAAGAGGGAGTTGGAGTTCTGATTAATAATAAGTTAAGTACAAAACAGGAATAGATGAAACCATACGCTTGTGAAACATTCTAAAACTAATCTTGTTATTTCTGATATTTAATAAATACTTATTTGGTTTACCAAAGGCCTGATCCTTGGCTGGGGGATATACATACCAGAAGGGAGGGCAAGGTAATTACCAAGGCTGAACAGAAACTGTGTCTAATGGTGGCAGCAGTGAAGGGAGAGATTGTAACAAGTCAAGTATCCAGAGCAACCCAGAGTTGTATGCGTTATCTATAAAAATACAAGGGGGTTGGGAACAGCATAAGCACGCAGTCACAAAAGTAACCAGCTAGAGAGAGACTCAGGCAAAGTCTCTGGGAGTATTGGTTATAGGACGTGACTGGTGGTGCTGCCTAGCAGGGGGATCTAGTGAGATCTGTGCTAGAGTGGAGTGAGAAACCATATAAAGGACGGTCCGGACTGGTGGTATCCCTGGTGGTGCCTAGTGAAAGGCAGTAGCCACAAGCAGGTGGGAACCTGACAGGGAGAACCAGGGAAGGACGTCACAGTCTGGTTGGCCACTGTAAGAACAGGATGCTGGACTAGCTGGGCCTTTACCTGATCCAGTAGGACTCTTCTCATGTTTTTATGGAGGATTCCCGGGCATAGGATTGCTCAGGAAAACTGCCATAAACTGTGCATATTCAGTCCTCTATGCAAAATTCAGGGTTGATTTTTTTAATGGATCATTTTTAATTCATAGGTTCCACTTCAAAAGTAAGATCAGCTTGGAGAAACTGACTAACAGGCTCAGAGTTTTGCACAGAACTTCAAAATCAGACAAGTCTATTAGTGTTTGGTATTATTTCATTGCATTTATTAATGTAAAGGAGAATGACGTCCACAATCTCAGTATGCAAGAATTTGGAAAACATAATTTATTTAGTTTCATGTATTAATGCTTTCATAATTTGTTGTCATAGGGATTGCTTTCCTGTTTTCATGTCTTCATCACTGGGGTAGGGAAGGGGTTTTGTAGCTGGGGATAGGAAAGTATATATTTTTCATGTACAGCTGTTTTCTTTGTATTCTTTAAATTGAAAATATCAGAGGAGGAGGAGGAGAAGAAGGAGGAGGAGGAGGATAATCTGATTTTGAACATCAAAATCTAGGGGGGAAATTCTTTGGAGAAAAATATGGGAAGCGGAATCTTGAGGATGGGAGGAGGGGGGTTACAGGAGAAAGCTTCTTCTTCCCATAGCAACTCAGCTTATCTCCAGCAACAAAGAACTGTTCTATGAGACCGAGCACTAGCATGTGGATGCTTCAAAAGAGTTAGTGGCGTCGTGAACAAGTAGATTCGTCAAAATGAAATAGACCAAAAAGAAAATAATCCCAAACATATAATGCTCCAAAGTTCATAAATCAAATTTATTTATTTTTTTCCCCTCTTCGAAATGAACCAGCCTGGCTACTACTGCCTATCTGTGTTTTTAGCCAGTGAGTGAAATCAGAGCTGTGACTGATAAGGGAGTTGTTTAGAAACCAGGCAATAGGAATCACTGGGGTCCTAAAGAGCTTCTGTTTCCCCCTTCCATTTAGTGCACTTTTCTTGCTTCTGTCTTATTTTCTAGTAGTCCTCGAAGTCTCTGTAGTTTGCTGTTCATTTTATCCTAGCAACAAGGATTGCATCTGTCCTGGGGCCAGTTTGTCTTAGATCAGATATTCCCTAGTAGTTATTTCTGCAAATATTACTACACAATAAGTGCAGGTGGATGCTAAAGAATCTCCTCCCCAAATGGCAAATGCAAAATGTGAAAATTTGCAAAAAGGCTTAGACATCTCTCCCATTGTACAGGAGCTGATAGCTAGGCACTTATTAAGAATTCACTGTATTCACTGTAACTTAACAGGCCAATGGTATACATGGAGATCAAGATCAGCCTCACAAGACCTTCTCTCTGTCCCACCGGTTAAAACAGCTAGGCTGGTGCGGACCAGAGAGAGGGCATTTTCGATTGTGGCCCCCACCCTCTGGAATTCCCTTCCTTTTGATCTCCGACATGCTGCCTCCCTAATGGGTTTTCGCCAAGCCTTGAAAACCTGGCTATTCAGGCGGGCCTATGGGATTGGGGAGGATTAATTTTATAAGGTTTTAAATAGAAATTGGTTTTAAATTGATTATGATTGTGTTTGCTTGTATTTTATTTTGTATTATGTACTGCTCTCTATTATTGTAAGTCGCCTAGAGTGTCCACTAACCTGGACAGATAGGTGACCAACAAATAAAATTTATTATTATTATTATTATATTATTATGGCTACTTCAGAAATAGGCCTCTGAGTTTATTGGGGCTTACTCCCAGGTAAATAGGAACAGGATGGCAGCCTAAGCTTTGTTTTAGGATTGGCAATGTGGAAAATGGGCCTGTTCTATTGTGTCCTATATCACAACATCTGCCACACACTGCAGCACCTGGGATCCCAACGTAGGAATGGGCCCCTGGCAGTCTGAACAGAAAAATGAAGAAGTCGTGAAAACGGCTTTCTGGGATTTGCCCTCCTCCAGGATCCACACCTTATCTATCTTTCTGCTGTTCTAGCATTTGCCTCTCAATTACTGTCCCTTCTTCCAACCAAATGGCATCAGAAGGGTAAGGAGTGAAGACAACAGAGATTTCAAGAGTTTTCATGAGCTGGCCAAGCATACCTGAGAAATGTAGAAATGTTGCTGGCCCAGAGGCTCAGTTCCACCCAGGTGGTTTTCTCTGTCTGCCTGATTCCTGTGTTCTCTCTCTATGTGATTTGTTGTGAAGAATTCATATGACAACTGAGATGACTGTGTTATCACAAATTACTGCGGTTGTGAATGATCACTTTGTTTACCTTACGCTTTACATAGAACTGACACAGACAGCATTTTTTGCATTTCATTGCCGTTTGACTCCAATTTTCTTTTCTCTATCTATAGCTGGCAACTGAGGATAATACTTCATAAATCTGATGAAATGGACGCCGGTCAACAAAAATTTATGCTACAATAAATCTGCTAGTTTTTAAGATGCCACGATTCTATCAGTAGTTACATGGAGACTGAAAATGGAATATGCTAACAGTACATGTTACCACCCCAGAGAAAGACAGAGAGGTCAAAACTTTGAGCAAAATACAAGAACAGTCATGTCCTGCCCGGTCCAGAGAGAGGGTTTTTTTGTCATCACAATTTAAAAACCATCTATGGTAGTACATAGATGGCATTTAACTCCAACTCGTTTGTCTTATATATCATCTAATATGAACCCACTTTGTTGGCATGGATGTTCTAATAAAGGCACATATTTTCACTCCTGGTGGACATGCCCTAAAATTGTCCCATTTTGGAATTTAGTGCATAAGGAACTTATATATATTATAAAAGAAAACATACTTACTCTGGAATTATTTCTTTTATTATTGTTTAAAGATGAAAATGCTAAATTGAAATCTAAATTTTTGATCTCTCAATTATTAATGGCAGCTCATCAAACGGTGGCACAAAATATTAGAAAACTTGGATAAAATGACATGGTATCGAAATATGTGAAATCTGGCTTTATTAGATAAAATTACTTATAATCTTCATTTTTTTACAAGATAAGACTAAATCTGATGTATACATTGCTACATGGTGGCCATTTATTGAATATACAAATAAGTACGGATTACATGATCATCTTTCATCCACAGCCAGATCCATCTGGTTCTCTTAACCTTTGATAAATTTTTATTTGCTAACCAATCTGCAAATATTGAACTGTGTTTTAAATGGTATATCCATAAATCTACTATATCTTTCTTCCAATGTAAAAATGTTGTATATTCTTTATTTGTATATATATTCATCCTCAGTGACCCGGGTTTGGGATTGTTGTTTTTGTTTGAATGTTGTTGTTGTTCTTTTTGATTTGTTAATATATTTTCAATTATATATATATATATAAAGAATTTAAAAACCATTAAGTCCTGCCCAGTCGGCAAATGCCAGAGTACACTATAGGCCTAGGGAGGGAAACCACCAGCTCATGGGCCAAATTTAGCCCACCAAACCTCCCCATTTGGCCTTGCCAGGCTGTTTTGGTCAGGCCAGGGCCACCTGTCCAGTAGAGCAGGTAAAGACTGAGCTTGGCCGGAAGGGGCTTTGCACTTCCCAAGTACCTGACAACCAGCTGATTGCTGGATGTTTGGAAAATGCTGCCCAAAATGCTGTGCTTTGACAGGTGTCAATCACCTGATCTCATTATGGTGCTAGATGATTGATGGTCCTTTCCACCAGTTAAAATTGGTCCGTGGAGGTGGGGGAAGCCAAAAAGGTTCCTTGCCTCTTCTATATAGTCTAACTGCAAGACATTCTGTGTGGGGCTGCCATTAAGATTGGTCCAGAAGCTTCAGTGAGTGCAGAATGCTGTGGCTAGGTTGCTTAAGGGGACAACATTTGGTGAGTATATAGCACCTCTATTAAAGGAATTGTACTGGCTGCCAATTTGCTACCAATATAAGTTTGTAAGGCCCTAAACAACTTTGAGTCAGATTACCTGAGGGAGTATCTTCTCCCATACATATCTGCCTGCTCAGTGAGGTCCTCAGATTAAGCCACTTTCAGTGGCTGCTTTAATTGCTGTATGCGTGGAATAGTACATTTTTATGATCAGCAAGGATTCTGAGCAGCTGGAAGTAGGGATGGAGTTCACTGCCTAGTTCCGATCTGCTTGTATTTTGATAGACCATTGCTCGATCCCGATCCTCCCTTTTTTTGTTCTTGCTTTGGCACTTGCCAATTCGATCTGCTGTTTTGTTTTGTTTTTTGTTGTTGTAAAAAAAAATGTGTGATTTTTAATGTAAATGCCTCTGTAAAGTATCACAGTGTTCCAAGTGGTTTATTTTTTCCTATTTAGCATACCTACAAACTGTTATGAATGCATCACCTGAGAGGAAATTACAAAGATAATTACGTAAAATCGGGGGGGGGGAATCAAAATAAAAACCATGTTGATTACAGCTGCAGTCCACTGCAAAAAATCAGTACCAATTACAGCTGCAGCCTGCCACAAGAAATCGTGCCATTCTAAAAAGATAGCGGACTGTTGAATTCAGTCGGAATCCAGTACTAAGTTCTATTTAGTGGATATTCTCCCCCATCCCTAGCTAGAAGTCAAACCATCACCAGATTGTCACAAGCTTAAACATTTGCATCGGCCTTATGACTAGTGAGTTCCCTCACAGGCTAATCTTCCCAGCCAAGCCACCACTGTAAACCTGTGTTAGCAATTTGGCCTCCTAGTGTACATCTAATCCTTGTTATTGATTGATTGATTAATTGATTGATTGATTGATTGATTGCACTTGTATACTGCCCCATAGCCGAAGCTCTCTGGGTGGTTTACAGCAATCAAAAACATTAAAACAAATATACAATTTAAAACACATATTTTAAAAACAATTTAAAACACAATTTAAAAATTTAAAACAATATAAAAATTTAAAACACATGCTAAAATGCCTGGGAGAAGGGGAAAGTCTTGACCTGGCGCCAAAAAGATAACATTGTTGGCGCCAGGCACACCTCATCAGTAAGATCATTCCAGAATTTGGGGGCCACCACTGAGAAGGCCCTCTCCCTTGTTGCCACCCTCCAAGCTTTCCTCAGAGTAGGCACCCGGAGGAGTGCCTTTGATCTTGACAGTAGTGTACAGGTGGGTTCGTGTTAAATCCACATATGCTACATTTATCCAAATATTAAAGGAACTGTAGTGGCTGCCCATTTGCTACTAAGACGGGGGGGGTTAACTATCAACTGGTATACAAATTCTGTTAAATTATGTACTAAATTTAGTTACAGATGCCCATGCGTTTAAGGTTAATATTTTTAAATCCTATCTCTCTGTTCTCCTCCTTTTGTTCCCTGACTTGTTGCTTCTCTGGCTCCCGCAGATGCTGCTGCTGCTTTTATAGGAACCTCAGAAAAGGGTGCCGTCAATCAGTATGCATAAAAATAAGCACAACCCCCACAAAAAAATCCCATCACAATCATTTGTGTAGGCTGATTATGTATTGTGTGAACTTACAAGTATTTCATTTTGTTCCTCAAACTTTTAAAAAGAAAATTGTTTAAGTTCATCAAACCCAATGCCAGAGGTTTTAGTGAATGACTCCATAACAGAACAACTCATTTGACTGTATTCATTGTCTCCATACCATTCATGATTTTTAAAACCTCAGCCATATTCCTCTCTCTAGTCCTACTGGTTTTCACTCTTAAGTGATTAAGCCTTTCTTCACATGGAAAGCAATCCCCCACCATTGTAATTTTATGTTTTTGCAACTTCTGCAGCAATCCTGCATGTCTTTTCAGATCTGCAAGATATGCTCTTTATGGTTTTATGACTATGCCCTCCACTCCTTTCCACTCTCCTACACAGCTGAAGTCTAGTGATCGTAGGTGGGGATTCATTTACTTCATCATGCAGGTCATGCTTTTTCAGCCCTGCAGATTACCTTATACTCACCCTTCAGAATCTTTTGACTTTCCAAGCCAAGCAAAGCCCAGGAACCAAATCAGGGGTGTAGTTGTCCAGGGTCTCAGGGGATCTTAGGCCCCTTACCATTTTGGGAGCAGGGTCCCAACAAATTCTTTATGTCTCCAGCAATCTTTTAGCCAATTGGCATGAAAGGAGAGCGTGTTAGTCACTGAGAAGAGTCTTCTAATATTTTTCCTTGTCCTTTCCTGCTGACTGGAGTCAATCAGAGTGAAAGGAGATGAGTCAGCCAGTGAGATGACTCTTTTAAGTAGCTGGCATTCCCCCCTTTCATGTTTATTGGCTCCTTGGGACTTCTGTTCTTATGGGAGTACACATTAACAAGGATCTCATTATCAACTCAGCAGCAAAAAAAAATGTGTGTGTGTGTGTGTGTGGCTGTGACTATAATGAAGGGACCCTGCACTTCTGAATTTGCAATTACACTACCGAACCAGATAGTGTCCCCTGTTCTTGGAGGCGTAATACTCTTTTCTTGGAGGCGTAATAAGTCTATTTTTCTCCTTCCCAGAAGCAAAGCCAGACCTGCCATGCTGAGGAAGAAGCAACAAATGTACCATAACGAAGGAACAGATGGGCAGAATGTGGCAGCAAGAACTTTTAAAACAGGGGTAGCTAACACTGTGCCCTCCAGCTGTTATGGACTATAAGTCCCATGCATTATTACATCATCCTCATCATCACCATCATTTTCATATACCACAAGCCCAGTGAGAAAGTACTGGGTGGGCCCATCCGAAAGTAGACTGAAATCCCCACCGTTAAGGAATCCTAGCAGAAAGGAAGTCAAAAATGTGGGGAAAATCAGTAAGAGTTTGCATACTTCTTTCCTTTATAAGATTCTATCTTCAGACCAGCCATGTAAATTGTACCACTCCTTTGCAAGGTTGTTTGCATTTCTAATTAAAAGTGAAAGGTCGCATTTCAGCTGACTGAATATATCTTATGAAAGCTCAGCATGTTTCGCAAGTTGAGTCTATGCTGTCAAAGGTGAACACCACAGAGTGCAATGATGCTTACTTCCAAGAAAACTATGTATAGGACTACAGGCATACTAATCATAATGAATTGGGTATGGGGGGTGCAGGCATGCATGCATGTATGTGTGAGACAGAATGGATTAATACAGTTGCCTGCATTTATGGAGGGTAAGTACGGATTCTCCTGGGCAACATGGCTATTGAGATTGCACTTCCAAATTCACTACTACTCCATTTGTGTAGATGCTGGTATGTTTTCAGATACAGCTGTGATAACTTCATTCTCTTTTTTCTCTCTCCCACCCCACAAAAGATGTAAGGACAAAAGCTATTCACCAAGGATCCTTCCAAGAACAATGATTCCATATGTAAACTTGCTTTTTGTCTTAGCTGCAGCTGCAGATCTGTCAAACACTGCACTTACAAAAGACTACATTATGCATCACTAGTAGGATTCTATACAGTTTTTCAGTACAGAACAGCATTAATCATTGACCTGGACAGCTTGGTATCTAAGGCTTGTATCTCACTAGGTGGGTTGGTATAATAGATTCAATTTCTTGAGCACAAGAACGAGAACGAGACATTTCCACCTGCCTTCTGATCAAAGAAAATTAAATAGTTTCTTTGCCAGATTTTCCTTAATAATTTATCCTCATATTAATCTTCTCGTTGATTTAGTTGGGTGAGAATTCAAATGTGAATCCCTACCTCCCCACCAGCACACATATGCTCCTGATTTGGTTGCTTAAAAGGGTTCTGGGAATAAAAATTGGGGCAGTTTGGTTCCCAATTCTGTGGTCTTGAAGTACAGGCTGCAGAAGACACTCTCACATGGAAGGAGGTATGCATAATTTGGGGGTTTTATTCTATGGTTCATATTAGTGGATCATTGCATAGAAGCCTAGTAGGGGTGACTTCTGGGACACAGCCATCACACAGCCCTTTATTTCAGGATGGCCAGAACTTGTTTCCTGATTTCAGGAAGACATTGACTAAACTAACAAGTAACAAGGAAGGATCCAAACTGCAGGATTACCCAAAGAATAATCCCTTTAACTAAACAATAGCCCCTATCAGATGTAAACAAGGTAAGACAGTACTTCTGAGAAACAGGAATTTGCACTCATACACGGCACCAGAGATAGCAGGTATAATCTTTAACTTCACTTTGGTAAAACAAATATTCTGGAGGAAAACCTTTCATGACGCTACATAACTCATCTGTCCCCCCTCCCCGTTTACATGTAACTCAGTGCAACTCCAAAACACATTTCAGCTTAGGGTTTTGCCCAGGTTAGCAGCACACTTGCTGTTCCAGAGACTTTTTGATACTTCACATCACTCCTTAGGAACATTAGTTCATGGTAGGGAAGATCGGACAGAAGGAGGGTGAGATCTTTTGTCTAGCTGCAAGTTATTTTGAAGGGGAGAGCTTGGCTCTTGCTAGACACAGAAGTCTTATTCCTGACTTTGAATCTCAATATTTCCTCAGGAAAGGTATACCTCCATTATTTTCTCTCTCTCTCTCCTTTCTTGGTGTGGATCTATCTGATTGCAATCTTAAAAGTGATTCACTAATAGGCAAAGAAACCCTTGCAGTTTAAAAACATACCTTTAAGAACATATATTTCTGTCAAACTTTAAAGAGCAGGGAAATTAGGCAGCTATGGTGAATGCACTAGGGGAGCAGGAGACCTGAGACAGATGATGTGCTTGTGATGTTCCTGTAGGTTAAGCATCTGTAAATATGGTAAGTGCGGGTCTATTAGGTGATGTATGGTAATTGACTGAGAGAGAAAGGGGGAGTACATGGGTGAGAAGCTGAAGTATGCTGGACGATGATTGGCTGAGTGGCTGGCTGGCTGAAGGTATAAATGGAGGTTTGTGAGTGATGGGGGAGAGAAGTTGTTGAGTTGGTTGGAGTGAGGTTGTTTGGTGAGGGTTGGCTGGCAGAGTTCTGAGGGAAGTTTGGATTGTATTTGGCTGATATTTAAAGAGTATATATATGAACAGAAACATAAAGAGTGACCATATATGAAACCATACGCTTGTGAAACATTCCTAAAGTAATCTTTTTATTTCCTGTTGTTAGTAAATAAATACTTATTTGGTTTACCAAAGGCCTGATGCTTGGCTGGGGGAATATACAGACCAGAAGGGAGGGCAAGGTAATTACCAAGGCTGAACAGAAGCAGTATCTAATGGTGGCAGCGGTGAAGGGAGATATTGTAACAAGTGAAGTATCAAGAGCAACCCAGAGTTGTATGGTTTATATATAAAGATACAAGGGGGTTGGGAACAGCATAGGCACACAGTCACAAAGTAACAAGCTATAGAGAGGCTTAGGCAAAGTCTCTGGGAGTATTGGTTACAGGAAGTGACTGGTGGTGCTGCCTAGCAGTGGGAACTAGTGAGATCTGTGCTAAAGCGGAGTGAGAAACCATATAAAGGACGGTCCTGACTGGTGGTGTCCCTGGTGGTGCCTAGTGAAAGGCAGTAGCCACAAGCAGGTGGGAACCTGACAGGGAAAACCAGGGAAGGACATCACAGTGCTGCCCTACAAATTTGTCAAAATGCAAACACCATTTGGGTTGGTCTTTCACAGTCCAATCCACTTGGTGTGTAGCTTGGAAGAATTTGGTAACGTGCCTCTGAGCATATGTTGAGTGGTGGCAACACCTGCCATCTTCAGAGATGGAGAATTACATTTTTGGAAGTTTGTTGATGTTCTTCTTACTTTGCTTCTTTTCTGTGTTACTACTGTTTCTACAGAGAATCTAACCTAGAAAATTATATTTCTCTCATTATTCATCGTAGAAATCTGTATCAAATTTATGTTCATTAATTTCAAAGCCTTTGTATTGGTCAATGTCATATGATGGTGAAGATAGCCTTTTGTGTTTCAAACTTGAGGCTATGTTCTATTTCTATTTAGGGTGCATTAACAGCTGGATCTGAAACTGTAGTTAGACATACACGTATAACACACAGTTCCAAACAACAGAGGTTTCTTTTGGTCATTATACAAAGAGGCACATGAGCAGTACCACAGAAGCAGTGGAGCATTTCACTTTGTAACAGCTACATCGGAAAATAGTGCTTGATGAGATGGTACAATAACAAATTTGGAATATTTATTTTAACTAAAGATGTAGAAATTTTGCGGCTATGGGCACCATATCTCCAGACAGGGAAAGGGAACCTGCAGCCCTCCAGATGTTGTTGAACTCTAGCTCACTTAATCTCTTATTGGTCATGGTGGCTGGGGCAGATGGATGTTGGAATCCAGCATCTGGACTGCAACATGATCCCCATCCCTGAATTAGGACCATTGAATGCCCTGTGTATGGTCCTAGTTCCAGACAGTTTGGAACACTCAAAAGGTATACAGTTCAGAGACTGCAGTTTGAGTCTAGCCCAACTGACAACTAGTAGAACCTACTATGCTAGGGATGGGAACCTATGGCCCTGCAGATTGTTGGACTCCAACTCCCATCAGGCCCAGCCAGCACCACCAATGATCAGGGACTATGGGAATTGGAGTCCACCAATGTCTGGAGTTGAAGAGGTTTCCCACCCCTGCATTATGTTAACGTCCCCCATGTAAGCCATTTTGCCTCATGTTCTAGAAGCAGGCTGAACCCCAGCGGTTTTGAAGCCCTAGGAGGCAAAGACACTCCATAACCATGACTCCTGCCACTGCAGGGATGTCCATGTGCAGGCTACACCTTTTGCTAAGGGCATTCATTCCAGGAGGGCACTGCTTCCCTCCCATATACCATACTGCCAGTTTTATTATCCTCCTTAGGTGACATCACTTGGGTTATTTATGATGTTGGGTTATTTATCGGAAGTTGAAGTAAGTATGTAAATTGTTGCCAAGCAATTGCCCAATTGGCTTCTGTCCTTACTTTTGAGTAAGTCTCAAGCCAGACAGTTCTGAACACATGAACAAGTGCAATTCTTTACATATTTACTCAGAGGTAAGTCCCACTGAACCTAATGGAGTTTATTGCTTAGCAGGTGTGTTTAGCAGCTGAAATTGGCTTGTAGAGGTTCGTCTGTGGCTTTTGTCAGCAGCAATGCTTGCTGAAAAAGAAAAATAAGCATAGCATCAACAGTAATCTACAACACTGAAAAAGGAAGCATAAAGCATCCTTTTCCATGGAATTATGTTTATAGTGTAAAAATAATAATTTCTTAATTTTTTTAGCTGGTGTAGAAGACAATGTAGTTTACTGATTATAGCAGCTGGAAGAGTTCTTGTATTTTCCATTTACATTAACTTATGAGAAGAGGAGAGTTTCAAATCACTTCCCATATTAGAACTGAAAGTCGGCAATTAAATTTAAATTTGGCAAGGCAACGGGCATGGCCTAACGTCATCATCTCTATACAGCATCTTTTCTCTAATATGCAACTCAGAGTTTCAGTATTTCTGTCAAGTCAAATTAGTTAACAGTATTATCTATGAGGCAGAAAAAGTGAAGGGAGAGTCCAAAATATTCTGATAGGACAATTCCACACACACAAATCGAGCTATGATTTTCCCTTGAGTTCAATTATCAGAGTTTGATATGCTCTTAATGAAGGATCTTTGGTACACACAATGAATTATACTGTCTCTGCTTTCCTGCCTTTCTGGAGCCTTTAGATTTCTACTGCTGCTCCTCTAGGAATCATATTAATAAATTAATTATTAGGAGAATACACATAGCCTCAAGCATTATGTACAAGCTATTAACAGCAATGTGCACTGGGTAATGTATGTTGTTTACTAGCTGAAATAACAGTCAAGTTGGTTTAGGTTATCAAAAGTTAGGCAGCATGTAGGGAAATTAAAGTGTTCAATGAGAATCTTCTTTTGAGACATTTCTATTTTTTCAGTAAAGATTATTCCATAGAACAGAAAGATATTGCACAAAGCCCATAGATATAATTTAAACAAATCACACTTTGACCATGATGAAATTGTACAAGGCACCTGCAAACCTTCCATGAGATCCAGTATGATGTAAACACTACTGATGGTCCTCAACTGGCCTGTGGCCTTAAATATCAGATGGGTTGATGTTTCAGAGACTTATCAAAAAGCAACCAGCTTTTAAAAAAAAATCAGATGTGACAAGATGGATAGAATGACATGCAATGAGAAATAGCATAAAAGCAAGGGTGGAGTAATGGTAGAGTGTCAAATCCCCATTCATCCATGAAGCTCACTGTGTGATATTTCCAGAAGTGTAGTGGCAAATTCAGAAGTGCAGGGTTCCTTCATAAGAGTCACAGCTATGTCCCCTTCTAAGGTTATACAGCCTTTTAAGATTACAGAATAATCTGCCCAGGCTTTAATGCTGCTTTCTGCTTCTCTCTCACTGTCACCATTTGACTGTCCTTTCTGTCAGAAATATTGCTTGAATTACTGAATTCAATGTCTATGCATTTATCTCCTGCTGCTACCAAACTGCTTGATGATATAGATGGAGTGCTATCATCAGGATTCACTGTCTCTTCTTCTGCCATTATAGAATCTCCACTCTCGACAGCATGGCTTTTTTCAAGGAGGAACCTACAGAAGCTCCTTTCACTCTGAATGGCTCCATTCAGCAGGAAAGGACAGGGAAGCAAGTTAGAAGACTCTTCTAAGTGGCTAACACTCACCTTTCATGCTGATTGGCTCGTAAGATGCTGGAGACATAGGGATCCTGGTGGGACCTGGCTCCCAAAAAAGTAAGGGGCCTAAGACCCTCTGAGACCCTGGATGACTACATCTCTGGATATTTCCTATCATTTGGAACTTGAATGAACATGGAAAGCCCATAACACAACATGTTGAACCAAAATGCTTTTTTGTTACTTGAATACAAGAATTAAGATAGGAATGTTGTGATCATCACTGCCTGAAGAAAGTAACAGTTCCCTGATTATATTTTGCGTACATATTTTCCACATCCAAATCTGACACTGTGTAGTAGGCCACATGGGACATCAGATTAATATCTCTATTTACCTGACTACCTTTTGTGTAAGCAGTTAGGAATGTCTTATTCTCTCTGCCTCACTTGTAGCAGAGAATGGGGTCTGGCCAAAAGGTGTACCCTGAGTGCTCTTTAATGGAGGACTGTTCTTTGGGGAAGGCTGTTGACAAAGGATGATAGCACATCAGGGTTTTTTTTAATCTAGTTACCCTATATGTAGTAGCCAAACACAGAATGATTTTATAAACACTGAAATTCTGGACAAGAGTAGATTTGTTTTTATGGATTATTATCTTCTCTTCTGAAAGAACAGGAGATTAAGCAAACAACAAGACTTACACTTAATTAAATTGTCCCTCTCTAATACTCAATTTGACAAGAGGAAAACCATTGCATTATACAGTATAACAGAAAAGGTTACCCACGTATCTTCATTAAAACTCTCAAATGAAGATCTCATTCAAGAGTTATTAGTTTTAATTAAAACTCTCTCCATAAGATAGGTCAATGCAATGTATAAAAAGAAGTTATTTTCATAATGAAATTTGATATAATTTAGAAATGTAACTCCTTTCCAAGAAGGTTGTCATGTGAAATATTTGAGTATTGATTAAAGCAGTTTGTACACCTGTCAGAAAATAAGAACTTAGGATCTCAAATTAGAATATTTCTGTACAAAACATCTGCCAAGTGGTTCCTTTCTACATATGAGATTAAGTTCATTAATTTTGGCTATAACTGGAATGGGAAATGATTCTGCATGTTTGCTAGTTGAAAATACAGCTATGTAAATAAACAGCCTTTCCAAAGAAGCATGCAGAAAAGAGTTTGTTTTAATTTTTAATTTTACCTCCATTTACTCAGCACGTTTTTTTTTTTAAAAAAATGCATATTTATTGCTGTTGAGATCCCAAAATAACTACATTTTCCACAGCAAAACCAAAACTATAAAAAAATCAGTCACTGGTATTCATATCTGTTCATAATATGTGGGTTTTAGTGCTGTTTCCTTGGGAGGAATCCAAGTATGAGAATAAGCAAGATTCAGTGTAGCTCTTTTTTAAAAAGGGAGGACAGGGATGGTCTTACAAGGCTCCGTGGATACACATCTTATGGATGCCTATTATGAAGGAGCCCGGAAACATTTGCAAGGAGCTAACTTTGGACCAAATTAGCCTCAAGAGCTTATTCAAAAGCTGAATAAAGCAATTTATTCTCAATATAGCCTCTATGTGCCTAGATCTGTGCACCGCGAAGGCATTAGCTCTCCTGATCACTAGCACAAGGTTACTCACTTGTTTCACTTTTTAGCAGCTATAAAAGGCACTCAAGCTTATGCATCCAGCCAGTGTTCATGGCGTAAGGATCCACAACAAGCAAAACATGTTAGCAACAGGCTGACTCAGTACAGGCACTCTAAACTTACACTGAGGGCTGGAAATCTGCTGTCTACCTTACATGGGTAACTTCACCCTGGTTCTAAGCACCATTTGTTGTTATGTGCCTTCAAGTCAATTTCGACTTATGGCAACCCTATGAATCCGCAACCTCCAATAGCATCTGTTATAAACCACCCTGTTCAGATCTAGCACCGTATTGGACCATTAAATTACCTGCACTTTGTAAGGCTCACTGAGAAGGCACTCAACTGCTCCTTCTGACCATGGCTGGACAACCATAGATGTGATTGCAATACCAGGGCCCAAGGGTATCTTGCCTTCCATATCCCCTCACACTGCTTGGCTGTAAGAGGTTGGTTGGATAAGTACCTCTTCATCATAAATATGCTTACCATGACAGCTTCTGCTGAGCTCCTCACTCTCACAGTGAACCTACTAGCTGTGATGAAACAATGGCATTGGTAAATTGCCCCCCTGAATCTACAGCACAACAAAATATGTTCCCAATTGGCTAAATATCAGAGTCATGCTCATCACCATGAAGGCAACTGGCTAATTTCATACTGCATATGTGGCGCTGCTGCTGCTGCTGCTGCAAATATTGCTCTGAGAACAGGATATAGTCCAAGTCTTTTAAGGTTGTCCATATTCCTTCTCCTGATACAGCCTCAACCATCTACATGAGCAAACTCACTCCTAACCATGAGCCATAAACAGAGAAGCAATAACCCTAGCTCGATGTGACCAAATAAAGTCCAACAATGGTCAGATTGACCTTCTTCGGGGACAACTATTGGCTTGCTAGCAGAAACTCTGCAAATCTCTTCTAACCACAGCCACAACCTGACCAGCCATGAGCCAAGCTGGATTTATGAGCACTCCCAAACAGCACACCTGATCCTACAGAGACAGTGATGTGCAGATCAGGCTGAATGCTCACTTCTGGATCAGCTTTCCTCTCTTGTTTTGTTTGGATTAAATCTCAGTTTCTTGGCCCACATCCACTACACCAGAGCCCCCAAGCACCGGTTAAGTGTTTCCCCTGTGACACTGGACTATTCTGGGAAAGATAGCAACGGAAGCTATCAATACAGTATGTGAAATTATAGAAAGTGATTAACAGTTGTAAGTTTACAGAATGTCTAGTTTATGAAGTGTTCTGGTAATAATATGAGTTCCCAGGATCCATCAGAAACAGGACACAATGTGAATATTAAAATTCTACATTTATTTACTTATAACATGTATATCCCACCCACCATCATAGATCAATCACTCAATTGCTAGAAAATGTAAATAAATATTGGGAATGTGTGCAAACATTGTCCTACAAATGATAACAAGTCAATATCTCTCTGGCTATCATTGCTTGGGACATCTCAGTTCCACCCCAGTCCTTCAGTCATCCCTTCTCTCTTACATGTTTCATCATCTGTGGTCCCATAGCTACTCTAACAGCCTCTCTATGTTTAGATTGTGGTGTGCATGTGCAGACATAACTTTGCTCACTTCCCTGGCACATACAAATTTGAATCATTAGTGCTTTCATAGGAGATGGTGGTTTCCCTCCCCTCACCTCCATTTAAGCAAATATATTTTGTTGGCTACAGTGCCTTCTTGTTTCATTCCTTAATCCTCCAACCTGTTTCTCCCTAATCAACAATTATCTGCTTCTCTGCACTTGTGATACAGATGGGAAAGAAAGCAAACAGCTGCCCCAGTGACTGTATTACTGGTGATGGATCCTGCCTTGCTGCAGTTTGCACAGAGCATTAAAGATGTATTAACTTTTCCAGCAGGCTTTTTCCCTCCAGATGATGGAAATCAATGCCACAGTCTCTTGATAGCTCTTTCTTAGGGAGATGAAGAACATGGAGTATTTGGGTGTATAAGCTCTAACTATGGCACTGTTCCAATAATATCAAATATTATTTTTCAAACATCACATTATGTACAAAGAAGCATACATACAATAAAAATCCCTGCAAATCTGCATATTTTGCAGAAGTATGCTCAATCTTCCTACTATATTCTGAAGGCAACATTTGCAACTTTACACC
Source organism: Rhineura floridana (assembly GCF_030035675.1). Classification (NCBI taxonomy): domain Eukaryota; kingdom Metazoa; phylum Chordata; class Lepidosauria; order Squamata; family Rhineuridae; genus Rhineura; species Rhineura floridana. Next base: position 168,564,306 of record NC_084482.1, on the reverse strand, counting down.
AAATGTGTATAATTCTGGCTGGGTTTCTTGTCACAAATTCCCCATGTTTGAGCCAGAACATTTTCCAGATCCTACTTCTGAGTTAGCATTCCAGCCAGCAGTGGCATGTAATGGGGGGGGGGAGAGCGGCGGAATGGTAGCAATGCCCTCCTGGCAGCAGTGGTGCTTCATTTAATGGAATAGGGCAGGGTGAGGAAGAGGTGCGTTAAGAGAGCTCCAGTTTGGTGGCAACATTGCTAACCAAAGCTTCCCTGACCTTGCTGCTGCCTTTCTCTGCCTCTGACTTTGCTGCCATCTCGCTCTGTCTCATCCCCAGTGAATGCAACACTGCTGGCACTGGAAGGGCATTGCTGCCACTCCGCCATCCCTCATATGCCAGTGCTGATTCCAGTCAAATTTGCTAAGCTAGCTCCACATATTCTAGCTTTTGGCCCCAGAAATGTTGTTCTTGGTTTGGTGGTGAGTGATATTGGGAGTTTGTCTACATGTTGTTACTGCTAGTTCTTTATTACTCATACCATCTGTTTTCTGGGCCTTTATTGCAGATCTTGTGAGAAATGTTTCATGCTCTGCAGAAGGTGATGCTCAGCAGAAAAAGAAGAATCAGCTCACTCTTCCCAACCACCATATGCAAAATCAATCATACAATTAAACCAATACAGTTAAATTTCCAGCTCCCTGTACAACGATAAACAAGTTTAATCTAACTACAGCTAAAAATACATGCTATTCAGTTCCACTCAAGCCCACCTTTACATGATCAACACACTCACAGCAATCAAACATATAAACATTCTAAACCATTATATGCAAACTATTCTAGCACACCCTCTAACCACACTCTGCATGCTCTGCAACTATTCCCATAATTCACATATCCAGTTCATGAGACTGTCATGCCCTAAGCCACCCTACAGGTGCCAGGTACATTTCCAGGACCCAATTCCCAACCCTGGGCAATTGATCCTGGCAAACTGTTCCCCCTTGCCAAGGCTGTGTGAACCAACACCAATCCTGCAAGGTAGGAGATAGGCTACCACCACCCCTCAATCTGAACAACCACTCTGAGTCAGGGGAAACCCAGAGCCCAGATATAGTTCTGCCAGGGATTTCCAAATACAAGAGCCAAACAGGCACTCCTCATCCTGAAGCCCCAGGCAATCCCCAAACACAGTAGTCAGTGGTCAGGGACCAAGGGACCACATTCAGAACCAAGTTTCCCATCCTGCAATGAACACACATGGGTAAATAAGAAGTAGCTTTATGGAATAAAATATAAGTGCACAATTAATAGCAACAAAACAGTTCCTTTAAAACCCATACCCAAACAGGGGCTTAGGTAAAACATATAAGAGAGTTCAGACACACACAAAAAAATAGCAAAACTAACTATCCTATTCTATTTACTTTGAAGAGATAGTTTGTTGAAAATCTCACCTCTCCTCAGAGAGGCATAAGTTGGGTAGAGAAAGGCAGTGGAACCCCCAGTCAGGTAACCACCAGTCAAGATGGAACCCAGGGGATCAAAGGTGATAGATTTCACCCCCTATACTTAAGGAAAAACCCCAGCAACAGTCCATCAGGGGGCTTTCTAATGAGGTAATCCTTCCAGAAGCTTCTCCAGTTTTCACGTCAAACAAGCCCCCTCCTTCCCTGATCTCAACTGTTCTCAGGCCTGCCTTACCTTGCTACCAGGCTGTCATCAGATAGCAAAGATAAACCGGTGCTGCTTCTCAAGCCTCCTAATTAGTTGCAGCTGAGAAATGAAACAAAGTTTTCCACTCACACAGAGGCCTATCTCTGCACAAGATGAAATCCCCACAATTCCCTGCATCAGAGCCATGATACCTTTAACCATTCTGAACAATGCTACAATTTCATGACAAAGACCACAGACAAACCTGGACAAATACTAACCTACAAGCAAGCAGGCAACAATAAACACCCTCTCCCTAAAAAGAAAACATTCATACCCTTGTCTCTTACTCAGGGAGGTGGCAGCATCTATTCCTAATAGAAGGTTCTCACCCTGAGGGGTCTAGAAACCACTTTCTCCAGCTTTCTAACAAATCAGACAATGACACTTTGCCTATTCTCCCTGAGGGGGAATTTTGAGTTGGTGGACCGGGGGTCCTTGAGGAAATCAAAGACACAAGCTTGCAACAAAGTTAGGCCTTTATTGGTGATGAGAGTAAGCACAGTTAGTCTCCCTTGAATGGATGGAGAGCTGCAACAAGGCATTATTCCCCTGAGGTTTTTATATTTTCCAGGACAAAGCATATTAGCATTTCTCAAGCATGGAGCTACACGTAAGCATTACATAGAGGTTACACTACCTACATTATTTTCTAGCCAATCAGGTAATTTTAAACAATATCTAATACCAGCACATTTTTACTATGAGCTAATACTTCCAGTGCTAATCCTTCGTAGGCCTTGCATAGTACAGAGATGTTCAGTACCACTCTTCTTTTCCCCTTACCAAATGGAGCCAGGCTGTAGCATTCCATGCATACCCTATTGCCATGGATACATTTGTGTCACAGAGATGTCAGTACGGAGAGAACTTTTAGCTGGCTAACTATCATAATATTATAAACCCTACAGCTTTCTAAAAGAATATATTTTGCCTATTTTTGTATCTAAAAATTCCCCATTATCTCCCCCATTTGAAGCTATCCAGCTTCACACAGTTACTATTTTGTTTATCATAAAGGATTTCATGATGAAAAGAGAAGAATAGCATTGCAAAATTACTGGGTGCATGGCAGCATTAATCATTAATATCCTAACTCAGTCATAACTTTAAACTAAAGAAATAAAAGGTCCTATTGCTATAAGGAATGGCAGATAGCAGAGATTACCTGTCCAGGGCCACAAGTGGGCAGTGGAATACAGCTGAAGTGGTGTGAAGGAGCTCCGGCCAAAAAGCAGGAAGGAATCTGTTACCTCAAGGCTTGTGCCGAGACCTAGACTCCCTTCCTGTTCTGTGGCCTGCAGTCCCATGTTGCATTCCTTGAGAGCGTAGTTACACAGAGAATAATAGAATCATAGAATAGTAGAGTTGGAAGGGGCCTATAAGGTGATCGAGTCCAACCCCCTGCTCAATGCAGGAATCCAAATCAAAGCATTCAAACAGATGGCTGTCCAGCGGCCTCTTGAATGCCTCCAGTGTCGCAGAGCCCACTACTTCTCTAGGTAATTAGGTCCATTGATGTATGGCTCTAACAGTTAGGAAGTTCTTCCTGACGCTCCGTCATACTCTCGCTTCCTGAAACTTGAGCCCTTTATTCCATGTCCTACACTCTGGGACGACCGAGAAGAGATCCCGGCCTTCCTCTGTGTGACAACCTTTCATGTACTTGAAGAGTGTTATCATATCTCCCCTCAGTCTTCTCTTCTCCAGGCTAAACATGCCCAGTTCTTTCAGTCTCTCCCCATAGGGTTTTGTTTCCAGTCCCCTGATCATCCTTGTGGCCCTCCTCTGAACTTGTTCCAGTATGTCTGCATCCTTCTTGAAGTGTGGAGACCAGAACTGGACGCAGTACTCAAGATGAGGCCTAACCAGTGCTGAATACAGGGGAACTAATACTTCATGTGATTTGGAAACTATACTTCTGTTAATGCAGCCTCATATAGCATTTGCCTTTTTTGCAGCCACATCACACTGTCGGCTCATATTCAGCTTGTGATCAACAACAATTCCAAGATCCTTCTCACATGTTGTATTGCTGAGCCAAGTATGCCCCATCTTATAACTGTGCATTTGGTTTCTTTTTCCTAAGTGTAGAACTTTGCATTTATCCCTGTTGAATTTCATTCTGTTGTTTTGAGCCAAATGCTCCAACATATCAAGGTCCCTTTGAATTTTGTTTCTGTCTTCCACGGTATTAGTTGTGCCCCACAAATTTGTATCATCTGCAAATTTGATAAGCATGCTCTGTACCTCCTCATCCAAGTAGTTAATAAAAATGTTGAAGAGCACTGGGCCTGGGACCGAGCTCTGTGGTACCCCACTCGTTACTTCCGCCCAGTTTGAGAAGGAACCATTGATAAGCACTCTTTGAGTATGATTCTGGAGCCGACTGTGGATCCACCTGATAGTTGCTCCATCCAGCCCACATTTAGCTAGCTTGCTAATCAGAATATGATAGGGCACTTTGTCAAACGCTTTGCTGAAGTCGAGATATATTATGTCCACAGCATTCCCACAGTCTACAAGGGATGTTACCCGATCAAAACATGAGATAAGATTAGTTTGGCAGGATTTGTTCTTCATAAATCCATGTTGGCTTCTGCATTGTTTTCAAGGTGCTTGTGGATTGACTGCTTTATAATCTGCTCCAGAGTTTTTCCAGGGATTGATGTTAGGCTGACTGGTCTGTAGTTCTCCAGTTCCTCCTTTTTGCCCTTTTTGAAGACAGGGACAACATTAGCTCTCCTCCAGTCATCCGGCACTTCACCAGTCCTCCATGATTTCGCAACGATAATAGAGAGTGGTTCTGAGAGTTTTTCAGCCAGTTCCTTTAATACTCTAGGATGCAGTTTATTGGGCCCTCCCGATTTGAACTCGTTCAAAGTGATTAGGTATTCCTTGACCGTTTGTCTATCAATCTCAAGCTCCAATCCTGCCCCTTCTACTTCATGTTTCCTGGGAGGGTCATAATCCCTTTTTTGGGAGAAGACTGAGCCAAAGTAGGAATTGAGCACTTCTGCCTTTTCTTCTGTCATCTGTTGTCATTTTGCCATCCTCATTGAGTAGTTGTGCCACCATTTCTTTTCTCTGTCTTTTACTATGGACATACCTGAAGAAAGTTTTTTTGCTTTTAGCATCTCTTGCTAACCACAGCTCATTCTCAGCTTTAGCCTTCCTGACACCATCCCTGCAATTCTGTGATACCTGTCTGCTTTTTAGGACTCAATGAACTGCTCCCAGGTGGGACCCCATCCTTCAGAAACATGTGCTAAGTGTAGAGAAAAGGAGTGAGCGGCTTCAAGTTCATTATCTGTCCCGACTCACAAAATGAATTTATTGCAGAATGCTCGAATCTTGTGAAACAACACATTTTGCTTGAGAGGCAATCTGCAAAGTACTTTGCAATAATAGATTTCACATCAGATTCTTCCCATATTGAACAAACAAGATTTCTTTTGAGATATGTACTTTTAAAAGAAAAGCAGTATGAGATTCAAGAAAGATCTCTCAAGTTTGCAGATTGTAGCAACAAAAGAGGGGAAGAAATTGCTCAGTTGATAACTGATACATTGAAAGAACATGAATCATAGAATCATAGAGCTGGAAGGGGCCTTGTAGGCCATCGAGTCCAACCCCCTGCTCACAGCAGGAAATCCACAGCTAGAGCATCTCCCGCAGATAGCTGTCCAGCCTCTGCTTAAAGACATCCAGCGAAGGGGATCCCACCACCTCCCTAGGCAGTCGGTTCCATTGCCAAACTGCCCTTACTGTCAAGAAGTTCCTTCTAATGTCCAATCTGAATCTACGCTCCTGCAACTTAAAACCATTAGACCTAGTCCTACCCTCTGGGGCAGCAGTGAACAAATCTGTACCCTCCTCTATGTGACAGCCCTTCAGGTACTTAAAGAGTGTAATCATGTCACCCCTCAGCCTTCTCTTCACCAGACTGAACATGCCAAGTTCCTTCAACCTTTCCTCATAAAACTTGTTCTCCATACCGGCTATCATCCTCGTCGCCCTCTTCTGAACCCGCTCTAACTTGTCTATATCTTTTTTAAAATGAGGCGCCCAGAACTGAACGCAGTATTCCAGATGAGGCTTGACTAATGCAGAATATAGTGGGACTATTACTACCCTCGACCTGGAAACTATAGCACTGTTTTTGCAGCCCAAAACCGCATTTGCCTTTTTTGCCGCAGCATCACACTGCTGGGTCATGTTCAACTTGCGATCCACTACAATTCCAAGGTCCTTCTCACACGCACTACTGCTAAGCCGGGTATTTCCCATCCTATACCCGTGCATTTTGTTTTTGTGGCCTAAATGCAGAATCTTGCATTTGTCTTTATTGAATTTCATTTTATTAATTTCAGCCCAATTTCCTAGTCTATCCAGGTCCCTTTGGATTTTATTCCTGTCTTCCATTGTGTTAACTATCCCTCCCAGTTTCATATCATCCGCAAACTTCGTAAGGCTTCCCTCCACCCCATCATCTAAGTCATTGATAAAAATGTTGAAGAGTATCGGCCCCAGGACAGAACCCTGTGGCACTCCACTCGAAACCTCCTTCCAGTCTGAAGCAGAGCCACTGACGACCACTCTTTGAGTATGGTTTTCCAACCAGTTGTGAATCCACCTGACAGTATTTCCATCTAGTCTGCATTTGACCAGTTTGCTAATCAAAAGGTTGTGGGAGACTTCGTCAAACGCTTTGCTGAAATCTAGATAGATGACATCTACAGCATTTCCACCATCTACTAAGCTAGTGACCCGATCAAAAAAAGAGATGAGATTAGTTTGACAGGATTTTTTCTTGACAAACCCATGCTGGCTCCTACTAATCACAGCATTGTCATCTAGATAGTTGCCAATGGACTCTTTTATTATCTGTTCTAATATCTTTCCCGGTACTGAAGTCAGACTGACCGACCTGTAATTCCCCCAATCTTCTTTTTTACCCTTTTTAAAGAGCGGGACGACATTTGCCCATCTCCAATCCTCCAGCACCTCTCCCGTTCTCCAGGATTTCTCATTCTCCAGGATGGCAAGAGGTTCCGAGAGTACATCAGCAAGTTCCTTCAATACTCTGGGATGCAGTTCATCAGGCCCTGGAGATTTGAACTCATTTAGGTTAACTAGGTATTTCCTGACTATCTCCTTATCAATGTTGAACTGCAATCCCAACCCCTTACTGAGATTGCTACCAATGCAAGGTTGCACACTGTTCCCTTTTTGGGAGAAAATGGAGGGAAAATAGGCATTGAGCAGTTCTGCCTTTTCCTTGTTATCTGTCAACATTTTGCCATCCTCACTGAGCAGCAGTCCCACCATTTCCTTGGTCTTTCTCTTGCTTCGAACATATCTGAAAAACCCCTTTTTGTTGTTCCTCGCTTCCCTCGCCAGCCTCAGCTCATTCTGGGTTTTAGCTTTCCTTACGCTATTTCTGCAAGCCCGAGCCGCTCATCGGTACTCTTCCTTGGTGATGCGTCCTTCCTTCCATTCTTTATACATGCTCTTTTTTATTTTTACCTCCTCCACCAGTCTTCCGTGTAGCCACATTGGCTTTTTCCGATGTCTTCCGTTTTTCTTCCTCTTTGGAATTGTTTGCGATTGCGCTTTTTGTAATATGTTCTTCATGAACTCCCACGCTTCTTGGGCTCCTTTTTTCTTTAGTCTATCTAGCCATGGGATCCTACCCATCATTTCCCTGAGCTTGCTAAAATAGGCTTTTCTGAAATCCAAGGTCCATATTTGACTATATTCTTCTTTGGCTTTCCCCAGAATCCCGAATTCCAGCATTACGTGGTCACTTTCCCCCACGGTACCGACCGCTTTAATTTCCGTGACCAATTCATCCCTGTTAGTTAAGATCAGGTCCAGGATTGCCGATCCCCTTGTTCCTTCTTCTACTTTTTGAAAGAGGAAATTATCAGCAAGGCCCATCAGGAATTTGTTGGAGGCTTTGTGCTTCGCAGAGTTTGTCTCCCAGCAGATATCCGGGTAGTTGAAGTCCCCCATCACTACTACTTCTTGCCTCCTTGAGATTTCAGAGATTTGTTTGAGAAAGGCCTCGTCTACCACCTCTTCTTGGCCAGGGGGTCTGTAGTAGACACCTACTACCATGTCGGTTTTATTTGTTTCTCCATTTATTTTTACCCAGATGGTCTCTACTGGACCACTTTGTTCGCTCTCTTGGATTTCCATAGAGGTGTATTTGTCTTTGACGTATAACGCTACTCCCCCTCCTTTTCTGTTGCTTCTATTCTTTCTGTAGAGTTTATATCCTTGAATGGCTATATTCCAATCATGGGAGTCATCCCACCAAGTCTCTGTTATCCCTATGAAGTCATATTTGCCTTGATGCACTAAGACTTCAAGCTCGTCTTGCTTGTTTCCCAAGCTCCGCTCATTGGTATATAGACACCAGAAGTCTCTTTTGTCCTGATTGGATTCCTCTGTTAATATACCATGAGCTTTGCCGTGCATCCCTTTCTCTCTCCCAGTGTCTCCTGTACCCTTCAAATCCTTGCGTTTACAACCCGCTGACTTTGGATCGGTATTTAAGCGATCATCTCCATCCCCCAGAGGCTTTAGTTTAAAGCCCTCTTGATGAGTTTTGCCATACTTCTGCCAAAGAGATTCTTCCCAGTCCTCGTGAGGTACAGCCCATCTCTTGCCAACAGTCCCACTCCAAGAAGCTTAGACCATGCTCCCAGAATCCAAACCTCTCCCGTCGACACCATCTGTGTAACCAGTCGTTGACCTGCAGTATCTTCCTTTCCCTTTGTAGTCCTCTATCCTTCACGGGAAGAATTGACGAGAAGACCACCTGCGCCCCCAAATCCTTGACCTTCCTACCCAGAGCCTCATAGTCTGAGGTGACCTGTTCCAAGGTGTTTCTGGCCATGTCGTTCATGCCCACATGGATGAGGAGAAAGGGGTACCTATCTTGTTTCCCAATGAGGCTCAGCAGGTTGTCAGCGATGTTCCGGATGCGTGCCCCAGGGAGACAACAGACTTCCCAATTCATTTTGTCCGGCTGGCATACCGGTGCCTCTACCCCCGTGAGCAACGAGTCTCCAACCACCAGCACCCTCCTCTTTTTGCCGTGAGTGGTGGTTGCATCAGCTTCCTTCTTCTGGGGTGTGGAGTCTTCCTTTGCAGCCAGTGACTCTTGATGCAGGTGAGTTTGTTGAGGCTCTTCAGGGGTGCTGTCTGCCGAGAGATGCTGAAAGTGATTTGTTAGTTGCAGCAGTTCTGAATCCCTCCTGTTTTTCCTTGCCCTTACAATGACTGTCCTCCACGAGGATTTGTTGCTGTTGCAGTCCTCTTCTTCCTTGTCACTTTCTTCCTGTACTTTGTGTCATTCCCTTAATTCCTCTTGTGTTCTATCGAGGAGGTCCTCATCTTCTCTGATAAGTCGCAGGGTGTCTATGCGTTGCTGCAGCCCCCTAACCTTTTCTTCTAGGAGCGCCACCAATCTGCACTTGCTGCAAGTGTAATCATGGATGGTTTCCGTCAAGAAGATGAACAGAGCGCACACCTTGCAGGTGACAAATGCTTGATCCCCCTCCATTTTCTGTTTGTTGTTTACTATTCCTGTTGTCAGTGGCAGTCTTGATGTTCCTCTCAGTGATTGTAGAGCTCAAGGCTATGATAATGGGGCAAATGTGGCCAGAAAATACAATGACGCACAAGTAAAAATACAAGAACAATGCTCAACAGCAATTTTTTCACCTTGCTGTTGTCACACACTCAACTTATGTGGAAATGATGCTGCTGAATGCATACCTGAAGCAATAACCTTTTCCGGAACAATTCAAACTGTGTACCACCTGTTCAGTTCCAGTGCTAAGCGGTGGGAATTACTACAAAACTTTATTGGTTGTTCTCTTCATGGTATGTCTGAAACAAGATGGTCTGATCGTGTTGAATGTGTAAAGCCTTTTGCAGCTCACTTGCCTGGCATTAAATTAGCACTGGAAGACCTCCTAGAACTAAATTTGATAGCCAAAACAAGAAATGAAGTCCATGGAGTTTTATTATGTGACATCTTTTGCCTGTGTATTAATGTCAGCCGTGTGGTACAAAATATTAGCTGGCATAGATATTTGCAACAAGGTCATCCAAGCTAGAGATGCCACACTGGATGTTGAAGTAGCAAACATAGAAACTCTCCTCACAGAGCTGACAAAACTTTGAAAGAACTGGAAATGCATGTGGAATGAAGTCAAATTGGTTGCGTCAAAGTTAAATATAGAAATAAAACTCTCCCGTAGATGTGCTGGAGTTAGGCACAACAGGGCATGAAGACAGCACACCTGATGCTAACTTGGAAGAAATGAATGACACAGATGATACTCCAGAAGAGGCCTACTTCAGAAAGTGTGTGTTTCACATTTTGGTAGACAATGTTATAGCAGGATTAACTGTCCACTTCAATGCTGTTAAGCAGTTGGCAGAAAAATTTGATTTCTTGTGGAAATATCTCACCATGTCCAAAAGTGATGTGGAGAGAAAAGCTTTATCTTTATCAGAGCAATATCCTGCTGACCTTAAGGGTAATGATTTTGGAAAAGAAATGCAACATTTACCCTCAGTACATAAAGCAAATTTTGTAAATGCACAGTTAAAGCCATTAGATCTGTTGAACTTGTTAACAGAATACAGACTTGGTGACCTGTTTCCAAATGTTTGTGTTAGCTTAAGAATACTATTAACAATTCCAGCAACAGTAGCTTCTGGAGAGAGGTCATTTAGCAAACTTAAGCTAATTAAGAATTATTTAAGGTCTACGATGTCTCAGGAATGTCTTGTGGATTTGGCCAGGCTAAGTATTGAATCAAACATTGCCAGAACAATTAATTTTCATGCTGTGATTTGATTTTTTTTTCACAAAAAAAGGCCAGAAAAGCTCTTTGCCACCACACCAATGAAAACTTGTGACACATATATGGAGTAATGTTATATTTATTAAAATATAACACATAATCAATTGAATCCAATTCAGCCAATCATTATATATTTCAAGTATTTCGGGCAGGTGAGGCTCCACCTATCTGTGAGGGTATAGACCTTCCAATACAGAGGCAACTCAGTCACTTCAGACTGTAACTCCCCAGTCAAGGATTTGGGAAAAGTTATCCCTCCTTGGTATCAGAGTCAGGTATGTGGTTCCAACCCCCACATCCTGGCCCCACCGTACAAACATTCACCCTGATGCGCGAGCTGGTCCCACGTGGACACTCCCTAGATCCACACAGGCATTAAACCCTGATGTTTCCCCAGGGAGTGCCCTTTACCAAAATGTCTCAACCTCCTTACTTTTAACCCCCATTACCTCACCTGCCCAAATTCCATGCCATAAGAGGGGATCAGCTGAAGCTTGGTCCCCTCAACCCAAAGACATCACAAAACAAATGCGGTGAGTGAAACCTAATCTTGTCATGAGGAATGTAGGCCCTGCCCAGGGACAAAACCAAGTCCCTAACCTTCTTGTTCACCCACTTCCTGGCCTTATCGATCCTGTTGGGGTACTGCGCCCCCCTCCAAACTCTCCTCACCAGCATATCTGTCCATACAAGAATGAGATCAGGATATGACTGTATGAGGCTAGTGAAATCCCAAGTGACTTTGAGCAGCAAATCCATAGCTGGCCACTGCACCAAGTCCTTCTCCCCCAAATGCACCACCAAAACATGGGGCCGATCAGCTGATGCCATAACACAGCACACCATAGGCAATGCATCCCACAGCATACCCCTCTGAGCCTCCCAGCTAAATGTCGCCTGAGCCGAAAGCTGCAGCTGCATCCCAGCAAGAGAAGAAAAGGCCCTCCGATGTAACTAAAATAGAATCGAATGACAGCAGAGGATGACCCTCGCTGGAACTGGCAGGCTCTGTACACCTAAAGGAAACAGAAACAACAAATGTGAGGATCAATACCTAATATATTATTTAAAAGTGGAAGAATGCCACCTTCCTATGGCTTGTATCTCCTCCATGCTCATGCCCACGAGGGCCGCGCCTGTGGCCACCCCAATCCGAAAGGAATGCAGCCCATAGACTCCAGCATCATGACCACTGGCCAACAAGGCCTGCTGAACAACGGCCCAAAATTGAAACTGAGTCAGGGCAGAACCATCCGCATGTACAAAGAGATAATGCTGGCCCGCTGGCCTGATACACAGAAATTGACACACTGCAGTAACTGGGCATAGTTCAGGAACCTGGCAAACGCACAAAGAAATAATGCTGCCACGGCCCTTTTAATCAGTCTTAGAGACTCAAAGGGAAAACCTGATTACATTAGCACCTAACATGCAATCGCCAAAGCATAAGGCTCGGTAGGACACATTGCGCTTCAAGCATGCTAAAACTTCACTAGGGCGAAAAGCACCATAGAACATCATCAGAGTTACTGCGGCGAACAGGTGCGACTCATACTGAGATGAGCATATTGACCTAAATAAATGCAGGATCTGGAGGAGAACATCGGACGTGATTGGCCTCCTCTGATCAGCGGCCCTGTGAGCAGAACGTGACCAACCCTGAAGGACCTTTTTGAATCTAAAATCTACAGAATGATCCTGCTATCCTCTAGCCTTGGAAATAAAGGCCGGCGCAGAGAGGTGTCCGGCGATGGTAGAAACAGAATGAGATTGCCCTTTCAGATGTAACATAAACTACAGCAAATGTGAAACAGGAATAGGCCATACAGGAGGCAAATCACTACTGGCACGGAATGCCTGGAACATTCCAAAGGCACACTGGTACGCCCTCTGAGTGCTGGGAGCAAGGGCACAAGTTATAGCTGCCCCAACTTCTAATTCCCAAGGAAGGATGGGACTGGGACCAGATCGTGAGCTGCTCCAGGTGCCAGTTCCTGGAAGCGCACCATCTGTAAGCGGGAAAGAGTATCAGCAACGCAATTCTGTAAGCCTGGGACATGGCGAGCGAAAAATAATATATTAAAATGCAAACATTGCAATACAAAGGCCCGCACTAGGCGCATCACTCAAGGAGATTTCGAAGTCTGAGTGCTGACCACACACACAGTGGACAAATTATCACACCAGAAACACACCATTCAGTTCTGGAATGCCAAAGGCCATATATGCACTGCCACTACAATTGGGAAAAATTCTAAAAAGGTCATATCAGAGCAAGTCCGGAGGTTAACCACTCCGAAGGCCATCTCTCAGCACACCATTGATATCTAAAGATCACCCCGAAACCAATGCCACCTGCAGCATCGGAATGCACTTGCAGCTCAGATTCCAATAATAACTCCTCACGCCAAAAGGATAGGCCGTTATAATCCTCTAAGAAGCTGAGCCACATTTTAAGTTCCTCCCTCATGCCTAATGTGATCCTGAGAAAATGAAAATGAGAATGAACTCCCTTCATGGCGTCACAGAGACGACGAAGGAAAGCTCTGCCTGGCGATATGACCTTGGATGCAAAAACTAAATGTCAAAGAAGCTCTTGCAATTGAGCAAGTGTGATCTTTTTCAGTGTCAGAACACAGCCTCTGCCTCAATGTGAATAATTTATCCTGAGGCAGACAGGAAGACTGAGTCTGAGTGTCCAGAAGGATTCCCAAATATGTGAGAGAAGTAGAAGGGCACTCCGACTTTTCAGGAGCTAACGGGACACCCAATTCAGTTGTTAACTGCTCAAAAGTCCGCATCAAATGCAAACAATGAGAAGTGCCTGCAGGGCCAATGAACAAGAAATCATCTAGATAATGAGCTGACAAGGAAGAACCAGCCCTTGTCCATAAGGCCCACTCGAGGAAGGTGCTAAAGGTCTCAAATGCAGCACAGGAAACGGAGCATCCCATAGGAATTGCCCGATCCACATAATACTGACCTTGAAACCTGAAACCTAACAAGTCAACATTGCAAGGATGTACTGGGAGTAAACGAAAGGCAGACTTTATGTCGCAGTTAGCCATCAAAGCACCTCTTCCAGCCTTCCTGACCACCTTAACGGCCTCATCAAAGGAAGTGTATCTAACAGAAGTATATGATGGTGAAATGCCATCATTAACAGAGGCACCTTTTGGAAAGGACAAGTTATGAATAAGGCAATATTCGCCAGACTGTTTCTTGTGCACTATGCCAAGAGGAGAAATCCTCAGGTTGGGCAAAGGAGGGTGAGGAAATAGGCCCAAAATCCTATCGGCAGCTATTTCCTTATTCAATTTATCCAAAACCACAGGAGCCAGTGTCAGAACAGAAGGCCGGTTGCTGGGGGAAGTGGGAACCCTCGAACCTTCGAAAGGAATACGAAAGCCTTCCAAAAAACCATATCACAAACACCTAGCCGCCTGTCTATTAGGGTAGCTATGCAATAATCTCGCAAGGGGAAGTAACCTAATAGGACTACTGGCCTTGCGACGTACTGCCGCTGTGGCCGGACCCATGTTTAGGTTTCTGTGGTTCCCCTGAACCCTGCTGAGCCTGACGGGCTCGTTGGCATGTGGAACTGGGATGAGTACCACCGCACAATCCACAAACGTGCCTGAAACTGCACGGGCGCCTGTTACAGCATCCACTCCTATTGAAGGCCCAGCCGACTTGACGGGGTTGAACCCGCTGCCAGTCTTGGCTGGAACCAGAGGCTGAAGTCTGCGCATGCACCAAGAGATGCCCGCTATTGGCCCTATCTCCAGATGTGGGCCTGGCTGAAGTCATAGAACACAGCCAAAGACCGGGATGTTCAACGTCCCAATGAAGCATGGGATCTAAGGCCACCCTTTGTCTAAAATTCCCATCATACCGCAACCAAGCGGTGCCAGAGAATTCCCTAAAGGCTTGATGAATAATGTCCTGATATTTAATCATGGACATGGCCCTGGACGGCTAAGCCTGAGTCATCACGCCCATATAAACGGTAAATGCATTAAGCCAATTAGGCCATATGCGATCAACCTTCTTTTTTATCACTGCCTCACGCTCATGTGGATCAGAACCCTCCTTGGGCTTCGTTTCAGATTCGCGAAAAAGGAGAGTGAATATATCTATATACTCTCCTTGCCAATTTTTTTCCTTAGTGGAAGACAATAAATGATCACCCAATGGCAGGGAAGTATCACCTTGTGGGTAAACACCAGGGGGAAGAGGCAGTGGAAGAGTAAGCTGAAGCCATGGAAGGCTGCCATGGAGTTACTGCAGCAGCAGGCCAAGGAAGCACAGGCTGCTGTGGAACTAAAACACCTCCCATATATACTAGAGATTGCTGGGCACCACCTTGTGTCTGAGGAGCTGCAGGATACTGCTGTATCTGCTGACCTTGTGTACCTGAAGCATATGAAGGTGCAAACCACCCACCAGTATAAGCAGCTGGAGACACAACTACAGCAGGCGCGACCACACTGGAAGAAGCAGTAGAAACAGCTTGACTGCCAAGTTGAGCAAGATGAAGTTGCTCCTGGGAAGCACCAGCACCCGTGGAGACTGGAAGCGGGGAAGAGGTAGATGCCGAAGGTACCACGGACGGGCCGGCTTGTACCGCCTGAATGCTGGACTCCTCTCTAGCCACTGCTGCTTCAAGGACACCGATTCTGGCAACCAAATCAGAAAGAATGCGTGATTTAGTTGCCTTACCAGGCAATCGAGCCAACTTCTTACCTGAAGGGGTGGTGCTAGGCCCAGCCCCAGGTTCTGAAGGACGCCTACACTGTCCCTCAAGAGCCTCCACCCTTGCCACCAAGGCACGGATTGTCCCCATATCTTCCTCGTCATCTGAAGACAGGCACTCTTGCCATAAGGGGGGGCATTTAGTAGTCTGCTTCACCACTCGAACCCCTCTCTTTTGTTGAACCTTCTTTGGTGGCATGCTGAATTCCAACTATACATATCAACAACAACAACAACAACAACAACAACAATTATTAGCCAGATGCAATTCAAGCCAAAGGCACCTTAAAAAGATAACCCAGAAACTGCATCAACAACAACCTTAAATTATGAAGAGATTAATCACAGGCACAACCCAAGTGACCAAATCAATTAAGCCACCAAGAAATTAAAATGGGGGGGGGATTGGAGAGCGGATCAATTCAATTATTTATAATTATTTATATTTTTATGCCTAAATTTAAATTTATTTATTTATTTATTTAATTTTAAACAATATCAATTAAGTATAATTAATTATATATTTATTGCTGAACCAATTAAATTAATTAAAAGCAAGAGGGGATCAACAGTAATATAATAATCCAGGTATTAATATTAAAGTTAGAACAGCACTACTGGAAAGCCTAATAAAAGGGGGAGCACTTACTAATTAATTTAGGAAGTTTACTCAAGGCTGAAACGCTACACGGGAAGCCTAATAAATTGGAACGTATTCCCAGCCTCACCTCCACTCAAAAACCACCCTGCTGGGCCCAGACACGGGGGAGATAACGTGTAGCGGGACGGAAAATTTAAACAAAAAGCCAGAGGCAGGCTCAGAGCAGAAGCCCTAGCTGCAGCAGGCAAGCCAACAAAAGCCGCCTGGCACCCACCTCCCAGCTGATGTGCGGGAAGGTGCTTACACCTGCCCCTCCTCAATTCAAGCCACCTGGCTGGGCCCTAGATGCGGGGAAGAGAACGGATGGTGGTGTGGCAACTTAAAGAAGAGTCAGAGGCAGGCTCAGCGCCACGACACGAGTGGCAGCAGGTGAGCCGCGAAAAGCAGCCCGGCACGCATTGCCCAGCTGGCAATAAAAAGCCACACAGGCAGCTGCAATCAAGCGTGGGTCTGCCCTGTGAATGCAGACAGACAGGCGAGCTGAATAGCTGGCCCGACGCCTGCTGCACAACTGACACACGGGAAAGGGCCCGGCAAACAAACAAGTGTTAAGGGAGCAGCAGCTGCTCAGAGCTGTGGTGCAAGCCAGCAATAGGAGGCACAGATCAGCGTTATATTATAGGGCCAGCGGGCAGGGAGGAAAGCGACCAAACCCCTGCCCCCCCAGCTACGATGTGGGGAAGGACAAGGGGGGGAACCCCACACACATTCGCTCCAGCATGCCTGAACAACTATTGGGAATGTGCAGGTTAAAAGCAGAAAACCTCTTCGACAATAGAATCACCAACAACGATTTAAGATTGTGGTTAGTCACGATGAGCAGGAAGATCCAGGCCAAACAGTCACGGATCTTTTTGACAGCGTGCCGCAAGGCAAAAAGGCACGATGTTAGGGAGGAGCACACTATTTATAGCTGCTACATCCCCTCGCCTGATAGGGCAAGAAGACCACCTGACTACCTAAAAACCTTCTGGAACCTTCCCGAATCTTCCTAGCAATGGGGTGGCGGCAAACCCGCCCCCGCCAGAGGCAGGAACGCTATTTTTTAAAGTAAATAGTAAGTTTATCTACCTTGTTTCAATGTGAATTCTTTCTCCTTATCTGTATTGTAGCATAAACAAAGATGTTCAAATCAAATGTGCTTTCTTATCTCTGATCCTCTTTTATTTTATTTATAGTTATTTATAGTTATCGTGGAGGGAGTATAAGAGCATAAGGCCTTAAATGCAGAAAATTAACAGAGCTCTCCACTCCACCCCTCTCTCGTCTTCCATACCCTTTTTGACCTTACAGGCTACAGCTCATGGCATAAAACCGTAGTGGATAAAAACAGAATGACTAATGGAGAAGGGAAGGGGCCCAAAAGAAACTTTGTACCCCCTGATAAAATTCCTCTCAGAGGCCCTGCCTGTCTGTATTCTTCCTTTGTGATCTGGCTTTCCTTCCACTTCCTGTATGTGTCCTTTTTTGTTTTCAGGTCATCTCTAAGCTTTTTGTGAAGCCACATTGGCTTCTTCTGCTGTTTCCCCCCCTTTTTCCTTGTTGGAATTGCTTGCCATTGCGCTTTTAGAATTTCCATTTTTAGAAACTCCCACCCATCTTCGACTCCTTTTCTCATTAGGGTCGCTTGCCATGGAACCATACTTACAATTGTTCTGAGTTTATTGAAATCAGCTTTCCTGAAGTCCAGGGTGCACTTATGGCTACTCTCAGCTTTTGTTTCTGTTAAAATCAAGAATTCAAGTAAGGTGTGGTCACTTTCCCCCAGAGTTCCCATAACTGTCCCATAACGGGCTAGAGCCTATTTGAAGGCCTACTCCGTGGCAGTGCAGGCAAAGAAGAAACTTTTCTTTTCTGCCACCATTGCGTCTGCCGGGAGCCGTCCAGCAGAACTGTTTCGAGTGGTCAGGGGTCTTTTATATTCAGGCCCCCGAGAGGGTAATATAGACCACTCAACAGCCCGCTGTCAAGAATTTGCATGGCACTTTGCAGATAAAGTCGCTCAGATTTGCTCCGACTTGGACGCTAAAATTGATACAGTCTCAAGGGATGTAACTTTGGCTCCTGCTTGTCCAATAACAATGGATTCTTTTCAATTTGTACAGCCCGAGGATGTGGACAAGATCCTTGGAGAGGCAACAGCCACCACATGTTTGCTAGACCCTTGCCCTTCCTGGCTCATTCAGAGTGCCAGAGGGGGACTGGCCGACTGGGTGAGGGGAGTGGTAAATGCCTCTTTACAACAAGGCAGAATTCCAGGGTGCCTAAAAGAGGCAGTTGTAAGACCTTTGTTGAAAAAGCCCTCCTTGGATCCCTCTATAATGGGTAATTATCGGCCAGTCTCCAATATTCCATTTCTGGGTAAGGTAATAGAGCTTGTGGTGGCTGCCCAGCTCCAGAGATTCTTGGATGAAATGGATTATCTTGACCCATTTCAGTCTGGTTTCAGGCCCGGCTACAGGACAGAGACGGCTTTGGTCACCTTGGTGGATGACCTACGCAGACAGCTGGACAGGGGGAGTGTGTCCCCATTGGTTCTACTGGACCTCTCAGTAGCTTTCGATACCATCGACCATGGTATCCTTCTGGGCCGCCTTGCTGGGATGGGACTTGGGGGCACTATGTTGCGGTGGCTCGGCTTTTTCCTGGAGGGATGAACCCAGAAGGTGGTGCTGGGGGATTCCTGTTCAACTCCTTGGCCATTGATATATGGGGTCCCTCAGGGCTCAGTTTTGTCCCCCATGTTATTTAACATCTACATGAAACTGCTGGGTGAGGCTGTCCGGGGGTTTGGGGTTCGGTGCCATCTGTATGCGGATGACACCCAACTCTATTTCTCCTTTCCACCTAAAGCCAAGGAAGCTGTCCTGGTCCTAAACCAGTGCCTGGCATCAGTGATGGACTGGATGAGGGCGAACAAATTGAAATTAAATCCAGACAAGACAGAGTTGCTCTTGGTTAGTTGAAAGGCAAAACAGGGAATAGGGATTCAGCCTGTGCTGGATGGGGTTACACTCCCCCTGAAGACACAGGTTCGCAGTTTGGGTGTGCTCCTGGACTCAGCTTTGAACTTGGAGGCCCAGGTCTCTGCAGTGGCCAGGAATGCTTTTGCCCAGCTAAAACTGGTGTGCCAGCTGCGCCTGTTCCTGGAGACGCCTGATTTGACTAGGGTGATGCATGCCTTAGTTACATCCGGTTTAGATTACTGTAATGTGCTCTACGTGGGGCTGCCTTTGAAGACTGTTCAGAAACTTAAACTGGTACAAAGAGCTGCAGCCAGAGTGCTAACTGAGGCTGGTTACAGGGACCATACAACCCCCTTGTTACGACAGCTCCACTGGCTGCCAGTTTGTTTCCGGTCACAATTCAAAGTGCTGGTTTTGACCTATAAAGCTCTATATGGCCTAGGTCCAGGCTATTTGTCAGACCGTATCTCCCTATATGAGTCTGCCCGGGCGTTGAGATCCTCAGGAGAGGCCCTTCTCTCAGTCTCAACACCTTCACAAGCGTGATTGGTGGGGACACAAGATAGGGCCTTCTCGGTGGCTGCCCCCAGGTTCTGGAACTCTCTTCCTAGGGAAGCACGAATGGCCCCTTCCTTGCTATCCTTCCATTGGCAGGCAAATTCTTTTTTATTCCGACAGGCTTTTGGACTAGAAGATGTTTAAGATATGGCCTCATAAGGTCTGTTGTATTGTTCTATGGTCAATATTTTAAATTGTCTTAGTATTTTAAGTGTATGTTTCATGGTTTTAATGTCACGAATAGTTTAATTCTATTTTAATTGTATATTTTTGTATGTTTTTTTTACCTATGTGTAATTTTTATTTGTAAGCCGCCCTGAGTTCCAGTTTTGGAAAAAGGGTGGGGTAAAAATAAAAATTCATTCATTCATTCATTCATCCAACTGCCACTTCATCCACCAAATCATCTCTATTGGTTAGAATCAAGTCCAGGATAGCTGATCCTCTGGTTGTTTACTCAACTTTCTGTAGGCGAAAGTTATCTCCAACACAAGACAGAAATTCCTTAGAGGGGCCATGTTTGGCAGAATATGTCTCTCAGTAGATATTGGGATAATTGAAGTCCCCCATTACTACTATATCATGCCTCCTTGAAACATTGGCAATTTGCTTTTCAAAAATTACATTCTCGTCTTCTCTGTGATTGGGTGGTCGGTAGCAGACTCCAAGCACCACATTTCTTTTATTACTTGCCCCATTAATTTTAATCCAGATACTCTCAGTGGAGCTACCAAGATCATCTTCCTGTATTTCTGTGCAGGGATATATATTTTTAACATATAGTGTGACTCCACCTCCCTTTTTATTCCTCCTGTTCTTTTTGAACAAGTTATATCCTTCAGTTGCTGTATTCCAGTCATGGGAGTCATCCCACCAAGTTTCACTTATACCTATCAAGTCATAATTACCCTCCTGTATTACTCTCTTCTGCATCGTTATAGAAATATTGCTTTATCTGCCCCATCGAAATGTCAATTATGTGTGGGATTATCCAAGTTGGGATGATTTATTTCTACTTCTGCAGGTGATACATAATGGAGTGGGCTTTTCCTGGTTATGTTTAGTACAGAGAACTGATTTCTATCCTGAGAGTACAGGCAGTTACATTTCTCTAAGTGAATGTTATGCATGAGGCAGAAGATGAGACGGGCACACAGAAAATATTTAGTCCTTTGCAACTTATTTGTTCGGGTTAACTTTTTTTTTTTACTTTTTTTTTTATACTTATTTTAATTAATTGCCTGCTTCAGGTTGGAGCTCAGATCGCCATCTCTGCTTGCCTAGGTCTCAAGCCCTTACACTTTCCCTCTTAGTAATCAATGTGAAAAGCAGGGGTCTCCGTATCAGGTGATCTCTTATGTGTGTGTGTGTCTTGCTGGCACTCAGAAAAAAAAGCTCAGGCTACTTTCTAATGCTGTCTTTTAAACAATGGGATCATTCTGCTGAGCAGAGATATCGGTAGCAAGGAGAGAACTTTTAGCTGGCTTGTTAAACTATCATAATATTATAAACCCTACGGCTTTCTAAAAGAATATATTTTGCCTACTTTCTGTATCTAAAAACTCCCCATTATCCCCTCCCCCCAAAAAAGAAAAGAAGGTGGTAAATATTGTAAACATGAGTGCCTCATGTAAATGTGTTGAGTATAACAAAAGATTTTGGAACTTTGAGAACTTGTACTCTTTGGGTTTTTTTTTTAAATGCATCTAGTTCCTTTTGCCCTCCCCTTTCTTGTTTCATGTAATATGAGACACATCTCAGATAATGCTCATGCATTTCAGACTGAAGTAACCATATACCAGTAGAAAATGCAAAAGGACCTTTATATTTTGAATCTCTCTTCCTCTACCAGCCTCTTCCTTAAAACTGAGTCATGCATCAGTGAAGTTTGTGATACTATTTTTGTCCTTCAGTCTTTTATTTTTCCCTGACAAAGCGTTAGTGACACTGAAAAAGTCTGTCTGCATGTGTGTTGCTGAATTGAAGTCAGTAAATGCAGCTCTTCAGTAGCAGATTGCTGAGTACATCTTTTCCTCCTGAATGTGTCTTTGTGCTAAATGGGACAATCAGACCCCTATGGTTCTATTCACTAATAGGCAAAAAACCTTGCAGTTTAAGAATGTACCTATAGTATAGCCCACAGATATTACTATCAAACTTTAAAAAGCAGGGAAATTGGGCAGCTATAGTAAATGCACCAGGGGAGCAGGAGACCTGACCTCCTCTCTGAGATATTGGACTGCCCTACAAATTGGTCAAAATGCAAACACAATTTGGGTTGGTCTTTCACAGTCCAATCCACTTGCTGTGTAGCTTGGAAGAATTTGGTAACATGTGCCTCTGAGCATATGGTGAGTGGTGGCAACATCTGCCATCTCCAAAGATGGAGAATTATATTTTTGTATGTTTGTTGGTGTTCTTACTTTGCTTCTTTCCTGTGTTACTAATGTTTCTACAGAGAATCTAAACTAGAAAATTTTATTTCCCTCATTATTCATCCTAGAAATCTGTGTCAAATTTATTTTAAATAATTTCAACGCCTTTTTATTGGTCAATGTCATATGATGGTGAAGACAGCCTTTTGTATTTCAAATTCTTGGTTATGTTCTATTTCTATTTTGAGTGCATTAACAGTTGAATCTGCAACTGCAGTTTGATGTAAAATCATACTGATTACAATATGTTGCTACTTCAGCAATGATTCTAGCTGTTGGAAAAAAGAGGATGCATGTTTTCATCCTGCTATGTTTAAACCACTTCATTTAAGGCAAGGTGGGCACAGTCAAAAACATACAGCACACCTAGAATTTTGCTAGAATATATTTCACCTCCCACTGTTACATCTTGTGCAAATTGAGACACTCCTGAGGTCCACTGGAGGCTATTCTGCAGAATAGTCAGTGCCATTATTCCACAATTATGTTTGGAGTTTTTTTAGTGTAAATTTTTTCAAAGGTGTTGCTGTACTTCACATATTCACAGAAATAGAAACAAAATAAAATGATTTCCTATAGGAAACTTCACTAAAATTGCAAAGTAAATCAGACATATTTAAAGTGACCATCTGAACTATATCAACTGTCTTAATAATGTTGCTCCCTGCCTGCTAAAACAAGATCAGCACACACATGTCTTCTTTCTATTATTTGGGCTGAGTGCAGGTGTTGCCACCACTCACCATATGCTCAGAGGCACATTTTACCAAATTCTTCCAAGCTACACAGCAAGTGGATTGGACTGTGAAAGACCAACCCAAATGTTGTTTGTATTTTGACAAATTTCTAGGGCAGTCCAATATCTCAGATGGGAGGTCAGGTCTTCTGCTCCCCTGGTGCATTCACTATAGCTACCCAATTTCCCTTCTTTTTAAAGATTGATAGAAATATCTGTGGGCTATAGGTACGTTCTTAAACCACAAGGTTTTTTGCCTATTAGTGAATTTCCCTGCTTTTTAATCTGGGAGGTAAGAAATGGGATCCTGTGCAAGTTTGCTGAGAATGGATTGATCATTTGCATGCTTATTGAGTTCAGTGGGATTTACTCCCCTGCAATCATGCTTAGGACAGGTGAAACTGACCACAGGGGATGGGTAGGGGAGGAGGAGGGAGGGGAGGAAATGCAGAGGGGAGGACTGGGATGGGAGCAGGGAGGAGGGGGAGGGGGAGAAGGACAGATTTGATCATTTGCATATTTATTGAGTTCAGTGCAATTTACTCCTGTGCAATCATGCTTAGGATAGTTAAAACTGACCGGGGGGGAGGGAGGGAGGACTGGAGTAGGCAGGGGAGGAGGAAGAAGGGAGAGGGGGAGAGGAAAGGGAAAGGAGAGGGCAAGGAGGGGAAAGCAGGTCTGATCATTTGTATGCTTATTGAGTTCAATGGGATTTACTCCTATGCAATCATTGTTAGAATAGGAAGAATTGACCATGGGAGGAGGTGGGGGAAGGGGAAGGAGTGTATTGGAGGGGGGCAAAGGAAGGGGGAGGGGAGGGCAGGTTTGATCATTTGCATGCTTATAGAGTTCAATTGTATTTACTTCCATGCAATCATGCTTAAGATAGGTAGAACTGACCATGGGGAGGAGGAAGGGGAGGGGGGGAGGAGGAAGGGGAGGGGGAGGAGGAGGAAGAGGAAGGAGGGAATTAGAAGGGGATGGGGGGGAGGGGCAAAGGAAGGGGCAAGAGGGAGGGGATAGGAAGGAGAAGAAAGGGTGGGTTTGACCTAGGGTTGCCAGCCTCAGGGCCTGTGAATGTTTCTGTATCTTTAAGAGAAAAGAAAATTCAGCCAAGTGCAGGTTTTCTTGCAACACTGTAATGGGAAAAAACACAAGGTGAAATTTTCCCTTCCCCCTGCACAACTTTTTAAAATATAACAGACCTCTTGGAGGCTGGGCCTGGCAACCCTGTTTCAATCATTTGCATACTTTTTGAGTTCAATGGGGTTTATTTCTGTGCAATCATGTTTGAAAATGGAAATGGACTGCCTTCAAGTCAACCGAACTTATGGTGACCCTTGGAATAGGGTTTTCATGGTAAATGGGATTCAGAGGTGGTTTTACCATTGCCTTCTTCTGAGACTGAGAGGCAGTGACTGGCCCAAGGTGAGCTTCATGACTGTGTGCAGATTTGAACCCTGGTCTCCCAGGTCCTAGTCCAACACTGACCTGGGGGAGGGGCAGAGAGGGGAGGGGGAGGGGAGGAGATTGGGTGGGTGGGCACTGGGCAAAGGGGAAAATCCTTTCTTTTCCAAAAGGAAAACAGTGTGAACAGTATCATTGCTTTTCAGAGTTTACCTCACCTTTTTATTCTACAGCAGGCACAAGTAGCCTCCCATCCAAATTTAAACCAAAGCTGTCATCCACACCAGGCCTTTATTTCACTTTGGGCAGTCATGGCTTCTCTCAAAGAATCCTGGGAAGTGTAGTTAATGAAGGGTGCTGGAAGTTGCCAGGAGATGCCCTGTTCCCCTCACAGACCTTCAATCAGAGTGGCTGACTGTTAAACCAGTCTGGCCACTGGAGCTCTGTCAGTGGAATAGGAGTCTCCTCTCAGCACCCTTCACAAACTACACTTCCCAGGATTCTCTGAGGGAAGCCATGACTGTCTCATGTGAAATCAAAGTCTGGTGTGGGTGTGATCCCCTGATTAGCCAAGCCCAGCAGCTGTGAGGCTTTTAGAACACTGACAGTTGGTTCTTACTGAGCATGCCACCCTTACCTTTGGCTTCCAACCAAAATGTCTTAAATTAATTAAAAATCAGCCAGGCATTTTTTTAAAAAACTTTTAAACTGCAGAAGATGAAGGTCAGAGTATGGGGCAAGGTCAGTATTAGGATTAAAGGTACTCTGTGAACATGGCTAATTTTAATGAATTTCAACAGATTATGAGAACTCTCAGAAAAAAGTCCAAAAGGGCTCTGGGTTTTTTCCCCTCTTTTTAGACTTTGAACTCTGTATTCTCTCTGACGGTTTTGTGTATCGCCATGAAAACTGACAGGGTTGTTAAACAAGCGTTTCTGAGTTCAGGACTATAAGTTTTGTAAGGTTTTGTTTTGAATTGAGCTTATGGGAAGCATCAGAATGGCATGGGGGTATTTTCAATTTAACATTGCGGAATGTGAAAAATCCCCGCTGGCTATAGTATACAGCCATTCCCGTGGCTGTATAAAATGCAGCTCTTCAGTAGTAGATTGCTGAGTACATCTTTTCCTCCTGCATGTGTCTTTGTACTAAATGGGACAATCAGACCCCTATGGTTCTATAAAGCAAGACTGTCCTGGCTGCCAGGTGAAACTGGGACTGAGTCCTCAAGGCAAAGGGAAGAAGGAACACAGCTTTCCAAACAAAAGTGTGGGTGCTCAATGCACCTGAGAGCCTGAGCCAGTTCTTGTACAGAATCTCAGATATGTTTTCAGTGTCATCTGGTTCTGAGAATGACTGGCATACACATTGTGAATTTGTGTAGAACCTCAAACAGGTTGTACTCAGAGCCTTGAGCAGAAGAAGGGATGGGAAGGTGTCAAACTGACCCCCACATTCCAGAAGAGTGAATACTAGCATATCTAATTTCAGTCTTTCAAAAAATAAGCTGTGGTTCCCCCCTCCCTCATTTTTCCCCTTTTAAATAAGGAGAATTCTTATTTCCATTTTTGATACTTAGTTTTTTGACTATGGTATTAGCTGAAATGTATCAGATGACATTTTTTTTAGAAAACTTCTGATATTTTTTTCTCCCCTTCTCACCCAAAGGCAATCTGGCAATTATGCAGATCTTCTCCCCAAAATGTCTGTACCATTTTTATGGCAGGCACCATTTACACCCCTCCCAATAGAGCCCAGAACAACCCTAGGTCCAGGACATTGTGGTGGTTGCTGAATAAGATCAAGAAAGAAAGAAAGAACCTATGCTATTGCCACTGCATGTGATGAACATGATATCCTTCCGGAGAGTTTCTCCTCCCTTTAAAGACATTTGATAACATGATTGCCCAACCCCTAGCCCAATTTCTCTGTCCACAAAGAGGGTGGTGAATTTTGAGCAGCCATTTGTACATAGCTATATCCCCCCCCCCGGTAAATAAGGATGCAATTAGTTTCAGTTTGTTTTAGTCTGCTGGTAAGGAGAAATCTTCCAAGATTACAACAAGTTTTTACGTCTTTGGTAAATGAACCAGTTTTAGCCTTTCCTTCACTTTTTCTCCCAGTTGATTAACTACTTCCAGCTGACACACATTGAACATCATCCAGCACCCCACATTTATAGCCAATCTGATGTCTTTGTAGACTTCTCCTCCACACAGCACAGATGGAGGACATTGATCAGAGGAGCATTTAGCAAGCTCACAAAGTGCATCATTCTAGGTTCATTGTAATTGCCATACTCTGTTGTTCTAGTTTTCTTTCCCATAAGGAAAATCAATCTGAGTAGTGACCCACTTATCTGATACCTTCACTTCTAGAAAACCTCAGCCATAAATGAAGAACGTGTCTGTGCACGCACATGTGGAGGGGGTGAACCTCTGAGAAAACTAAATGGCAACAACCACTTTGTCATCTTGTTGATTGCTAATAAAAACACAACTTGTTAAGGTTAATGATATGAATGAGAAATTGAGTTAGAGATAGCCACAAAGCTATCCTGAGGGCACTAAAAAGGGATCACTAAGAATGTTATAATTGTCTTCATGGCTAAAGCCTGCTTGGTAATAAATTGCAGCCACACAGGCACTTGGAACAGAAGCCACATTCGATACAACACCCACAGCTGTTTCAAAAATAACTTTAATAAAAAGCTTCTCTGATTATTTCTATGAAGGCTTTTAGAACTTCCTTGCCCAATTATCTCCAATCAGGCCTGAGAGTTCAGTTCTAGGGTTAAAGAGCTCGCAGTTTCATTATAGATAAGCTCAGGGATATTGATTTGAGTGAGCTTCTCTTTTTTTTTCTTCTTCTTTCAGTTGGAACTAGTTATCTGTGGAGGCAGAATGTTTTCAAATACTGTGGCTCAATAACAGGATTGTAATGGCAAAAGAGTCCAATGCAGATCAAATGAGAGCATCAGAATCAGTATTGAGCATTATTAATTAACCCTATTAAGACTAACTTTTTTTTCTTTTTTGCAGATTAGATAAGGATGGCACAATTTATGTGACCCACTAAGGTGAATGCAGTGTGTCAGACATAGATAGTGGATCTCCATGAACCTACTAAATGGTCTGTTTTGCTGTCTG
Organism: Rhineura floridana; assembly: GCF_030035675.1. Classification (NCBI taxonomy): domain Eukaryota; kingdom Metazoa; phylum Chordata; class Lepidosauria; order Squamata; family Rhineuridae; genus Rhineura; species Rhineura floridana. The sequence goes on along the minus strand of NC_084482.1, from coordinate 168,537,052 downwards.
CCTAGTTCTGCAAAAGCAGCCTTGATATGAGGCTGGCGGGCTGAATTTAGCTTGGTTGGTCACAGTCTTGTCACTATTACTGAGTTGTCCTAAGACCCTCCGTGACGCAGAGTGGTAAGCGGCGGTGACGCAGCCGAAGCTCTGCTCATGGCTGGAGTTCGATTCCAACGGAAGGAGGAAGTCGAATCTCTGGTGAAAGGGGTCGAGGTCCGCTCAGCCTTCCATCCATCTGTGGTCGGTAAAATGAGTACCCGGCCTATGCTGGGGGGTAAAGAAAGGCTGGGGAAGGAACTGGCAATCCCACCCCATATATACGGTCTGCCTAGTAAATGTCGCAAGATGTCACACTAAGAGTCGGAAACGACTCACACTACAAGTGCGGGGACACCTTTACCTTTTACCTAAGGATTCAGAATGGAAGGGATGCACACTTTGGCCTCTGTCATCAGCCAGGGGATCAATGACCACTGGGAGAGTGCATCCCGTCACATAACAAGATATGGTTGTCTAGAACATGGACAACTGCAGGGAGCTTGCTTTTCTACTTCCTGTCTGAAAAAAACCTTTGGCTCCAACTACCACTTGCCCTGGGACTACAGAACGGAAGGGAAGTGCACTGTGGCTTCTGCCATTGGCCAGATGATCAAAGGCTGCTAGGTCACTTACTTGCACCTGTATCTGAGCAAGACCACCAGCAAAGGAAGATCCAGCCTGGCTCCATAATGCCGCTGTTTACAACTCTACTGATGAGAGCTGCTTTGGGAGACAATGCTTGTCCAAAAAGACAGATAAACATTATAATTAGATAAGTGATGCAAGTCTGGATTAGTTTGAGAGAGAGAGAGAGAGAGAGAGAGAGACTACATTTTATCTATATAGACTGCTTCCGACCAAACTTCTGACGTTGATTGTTATCGTGAAAAGTGAGATCATACTGTTGTCATGCAAGTAAATTATTTCAGTTTATAACTGACTCATATGTGCTGCAGAAGTGTGCAGATCAATCCTTCTAGGTCTACACCCATGCAGACTACATTGGGGCTCATCCCTATTTGAATTATCACGCACATTGTTGTTTTTAAAAGTAGAACTGTGTCTGAGTTGGCGGGGGGGGAGGTGAAATTCTCCATCAGTTTTTTCTCAGAAAATTCTCTTCTGGGAAATGTTAGCTCACTTAATGTTATCAAACGCTGGGCACATCATGAGAAGACATGATTAACTAGAAAAGACAATAATGCTAGAAAAAACCCCAGAAGGGAGTAGAAAAAGAGGAAGACCAAACAAGAGATGGATTGATTCCATAAAGGAAGCCACAGACCTGAACTTACAAAATCTGAACAGGGTGGTTTATAACAGATGCTATTGGATGTCGCTGATTCATAGGGTCGCCATAAGTCGTAATTGACTCAAAGGCACATAACAACAACAATGTAAAATAATATTCTTTGGTTAGTTGATATTGCTGGGTAAAGGAACCAGTGGGCTGTGAGAGGAGTAGTAGAAGTAGGGCCCATTGTCCATTGCATGCTTCAACAATGTTAAAATAATATTAAGGACATTACTAAAAGTAGATCCACAGCGGCACCCAAAATTCATGTATGGCGAAATTGGGGAGGCCATCTACTCCATGGGAGGGCTGAAATTCTTCAACAGTTCAGGTAAAATTGTTCCATCCAGCCCACATTTAGCTGGCTTGCTAATCAGAATATCATGGGGCACTTTGTCAAAAGCTTTGCTGAAGTCGAGATATGTTATGTCCACAGCATTCCCACAGTCTACAAGGGAGGTTACCCAATCAAAAAATGAGATAAGATTAGTTTGGCAGGATTTATTCTTCATAAAGCCATGTTGGCTCCTAGTAATCACTGCATTGCTTTCAAGGTGCTTACAGATTAACTGCTTTAGAATCTGCTCCCCAGTTTTTCCAGGGATGGATGTCAGGCTGACTGGTCTGTAGTTCCCCGGTTCCTCCTTTTTGCCCTTTTTGAAGATAGGGACAACATTATCCCTCCTCCAGTCATCCAGCACATCACCAATCCTCCACGATTTCACAAAGATAATAGACAGTGGTTCTGAGAGTTCTTCATCCAGTTCCTTCAATACTCTAGGATGAAGTTTATCGGGTCCTGCTGATTTGAACTAATTCAAAGTGATTAGGTATTCCTTGACCATTTGTGTATCAAACTCAAGTTCCAATCCTGCCCATTCTACTTCATGTTTCCCGGGAGGGTAATAGACCCTTTTTTAGGAGAAGACTGAGCCAAATTGAGCACGCCTGTCTTTTCTTTGTCATCTGTTATCATTTTTCCATCCTCATTGAGTAGCTGTGCCACCATTTCTTTTCTCTGTCTTTCACTATGGACATACCTGAGTATGGCTACTCTCAGCTTTTGGTTCTGTTAAAATCAAGAATTCAAGTATGGTGTGGTCACTTTCCCCCAAAGTTCCTGTAACTGCCACTTCACCCACCAAATCATCTCTATTGGTTAAAATTAAGTCCAGGATAGCAGATCCTCTGGTTGCTTCCTCCACTTTCTGTAGGAGAAAGTTATCTCCAACACAAGTCAGAAATTTCTTGGAGGGCCCTCCCACTTAGCATTCAGTTTAAAACCCTCCTGATAAACTTCTCCATGCTGTGGCTAAACACATTCTTCCCAGTCCTTGTGAGATGCAACCCATCACTTGCCAGCAGTCCATCTTCCAAATAGCATAGCCCATGGTCCCAGAATCCAAATCTCTCATGTCTGCACCACCTTCACTGCCATTCATTCACACTGAGTATTTTTCTTTCCCTTTCTACTCCTCTTCTAAGTACTGGAAGGATGGATGAAAAAACTATCTGGGCCCCAAAGTCATTGAGTTTCCTTCCCAGAGCTTCAAAGTCTGATGTGATTTCTTCATAGCTCCGTTTGGCAGTATCATTTGTTCCCACATGGATGAGGAGAAAGGGATACCTATCGGTGGGCTTGATGAGTGATGGTAACCCTTCCGTGACATCTCTAATCTGTCCTCCTTGTAGACAGCATACTTGGTGAGCCCGTGGATCTTCTCGGCATACTTGGGTTTCGATCCCATGCAGTAGGGAATCTCCCACTACTAGTACTCTTCTCTTCTTGTTGTGGGGTGTGGTTTCATTGTCCCTGCTTGATTGTGCTTCAGCCTCTTGCTCATTGTCGCATGGGGTCTCCTATAATTCTTCCACCACAGGCTGTCCTCCAGTTTCATCCTCGAGTGGTTGAAAGTGGTTCCATAGTTCCACTGGTGAAGGGTGTATTCTAGCTCTTCTGCTCCTGTCACCCTTTCCCACGGAGTTTCCTCCACTTCATTGTTCCTCTCCAAAGCAGTCTCCTCTTCTGCTCTTCTACCTCCATGCCTCTCACTTTTTCTTCCAACAGTGCCACAAGCTTGCACTTGTTGCACGTATATGCCATGTTGTTGTCAGGCAAGAAAACAAACATGGCACACACTTTGCAGGTCACAACCACTGGAGTATCCTTCCCATTCATACTCTCTTCTACCTTTTGTTTCTTTCTGACTACTTGTTTTGGAGTGTGATGTGCTTTGTCCTGTCCTACTTCAGGGTAAACTTGAGAGTCCCACTGGTATGTGGTGCACTGTACAAAGAGAATTAGTAATTTGTTTGGTGTGTGTTTTTTAGGGACCTCCCCCTTGACCTCCCCTGTCAAACTCCTGTTTGCTCTCCCTGTTCCCTCACTCTGTTCACTCTCTTTCTGAAAGCTGGCTTGCTTATATGTCCTCACATGTAGATCAACTCTGACAGCTCCCTCTGCTGTGCTCTACTAGGAGTCAGGAAGCAGAATGAGAGTCCCAGCACACACAGCTGCTGCTTGTTGCTCTCAGCAGTTCTCAGAAACTTACAAAAGCATCATAAGTTCGGTCTGTTAGGCTGCAGTCCTAATCCCTCTTACTTGGGAGTAAGCACCATTCAATGGAACTTAACTTCTGAGTAGGCATGGTTAGGATTGCACAGTGAATAATGTTTTCATTTTTAAAGTTCTGCATTTTTTAAAAGGTTGCTTTGCTTTTGTTACCTGCTGTGACCCGATGGCACAAAATATAGCTGTAAATAAACAGTAGGGCAATGTCATGTTGAATCTCAAGTGAGGCTGCACTTTTAACCCCACCCCCAACATCATGTGTCCTTTGGGTTGCAAAGAAGCTCCAATTCATGTGCAGGGGCTCCACACAATAAGGACACCTGGTTCAGCAGGTGTCCTGATTACAAGGAGCTCCAAAACATGAGCAGCTGCTCATACATCTGTTGAGGAAGGAGATGCACTGTTGGGGGTGGAACTGAAAGTGCTGCTCCACCCTCGATTAAACACAGCATTGCCCTAATGTGGGCAATATGAATAGAGCTATAATACACTTTTATAAATGTCATATAGCCTCTTAAAAAAACTGGTAATAGAATCTTCAGGTTACACATTATATGCTTAAATATCTTACACGAGGGATAGCCAATGTGATTGCCTCCTGTTGTTGCTAGACTACAGTTCCCATCATCCCTAGCCACTGGCTAAGTTGGCTGGAGCTGCTGAGATTTGGCGTCCAACAACATCTGAAGGGCACCATGTTGGCTAGCTATCCCTGTCTTGCACAAGAAACTCCTTTAAAATTTGCTTTCTTTCTGACATAATCATTTTCATTGGGAAGCGTGTGATATTTGTATTAGGACTTTTTTCAAGCAATCAGCTTCCTGTATGAATGAAAATATGGAGGTGATACATTTTTTAAAGTGTATCACCCCGCTGTTGCCTCTATGACTGATCTCTCACTTACTGAGGAATGCCTCCACATAGGCTCAGTCATTTGGGGAAAGATTAGACAAAAGTAATGAGGGAGGGAAGATTTATGGGCTGTTTGGGTGTTTCTGTCTCTGAGCTTCATTTAATTGAGGTTTCCTTTAAAGGGCTGTACAGTCTACATTCCCATTACTCTACAGTAGTCTCATTGACTTTAATAGGACTACCCTGGAGTTAATGACTTGTAGACTGCAGCAATAATGTGCAGATGAAGTGGAACAAAGAGCTGTGTGAAATGCATGAGCCAATAAAGGCATTTGGGGCAGGTTATTTTGATTGGAAGAACATTATCTTATGTTCATTCTTTCTAAAATAATTTCGTTGGTAATTGTAACATGCTGTTCTTTTGCAAAATATTAGCCAAACGGCCTTCATATGAACACTGATGCAATTTCTTGAAAGTTCACAAAACCTTGCAAAAAATAGGGGGAAGTTATATGTAATTTATTGTTTATTTTCATAGCTTTTCAGTGCATCTTTAAAAACAAACACAAACAAAACACAATGCACCATGTTAATGCAGCAGCCTTCATTAAGCATCTCAAATTTCGTACAAAGTGGCATATGACTTCAATATCTTAACATGACAATTTTAAGGATGGGGTGATATGAGAAGAGGGAAACCTGGGACTGGGGGTCAAAGCCCCCGACTAGACAAAAAAAACCCACCAGTGATTGGACTATCTGGGGGAATTTTCAGGAGTAAATCTGCAGGCTAGGGCCAGAGAGCCTTCCCCTATGCATCAACCCATCTCTACATTGTACATAAGTTCCTTTAGATATCATTATGATAAGGATCACAAGCAATTAAAGGACCTTCTGTGTCTCATACCAGAGGTGCTTGTACCTCTGAATGTTGGCACTCCCAATTTTTAGAACAAAGAATTCCTATTAGTAGAGCCGCTTGGTCAATCTGCATCTTTCTAAGCCAGCTGTAGCCAAGAGAACAAAATTCTGAAATTATATTGGACTATCTCCCTAACACTTTGACCGCATAATTTTCCATTTTGCCTGAAATGGCAGTTCTGGTACAGAACTGGCCTCACAGGGCAAGTCCTCGGATGCAAACATATGCCAGCTTTCTTCTACTGACAGGGACATGGGGAACACCCACCCACCCAGCCACCCACTGTTCAGTATAGAAACTCTGTCTCCCCCTGGATCAAATCTAATTAAACAGGGTATACCTATTGAACTGGCTTTTTAGAGCCTTAAATGGTACTTAACCCAAAGCATGGTGAAACTCAATCTAAAGAATATACCATAATTCCTCTACCCCACATTGTCACCCATCATGTTTGGGATCTCACATTGAAAAGATGCAACTCCCCCACATATTTTTTTTTTTTGCACTTAACGCCTGTGACAGGAAAAGTCAGACCTCACTGTCTTTCTTTCCTTCTTTCCTTCTTATTAGAAGGCACAACCACCACTACCACCACCCTCAAAAACTGGAGTCTTTAAGAAGCGAGATCTGGCTTGATTTGGAGGCTTTGTCTTATTCCATCTTCAAGGCAGAGTTACTTTATTCAAAGCTTTTTTCCTACTGCACAAGCAGCCAGCACTGTCTGCCCAGAGCTAGTCAAGTAATCAGTCCCATAATACACTATTAATAAAAGATTGTGAAGATTATAAATGAACCAGTATTTGTCTTCATTTTCTATTTCTTTTTTTCCTCATCTATTGCTTTTTTAGAAACTACTTAGCTCCTTATTAAACCCCATATGCTCAACAGCACAACAACTTATTTCACACTCCACAGTTTTTTTGACACTGCACAAAATGTGTCTAGCTGCACATTAGAATAAACCCTGACCCATGGCATGTCACCATAGGTGAAAGAAGACTGTAGCTATTGGCAAAGTCAAGCTTTTGAGTCTGATTTTTTCAGATAGAAGACGGATAAAAGAACTACTATTAGAAAACAAGCATGGCAGTAAGTATAGACTGAGATAGGAGAAGGTCGTCTCATTTTAGCACAGTTGTTTTAATTAGAATCATTGAACTGGAAGGAATTTTGGAGTCCAACCTCATGCTCAGTTAAGGATCTGCAAGGCACAAAAGTAGCTATAGTCTCTGTGATGCCTGGCTATCAAGAAAAGCACTCCAGTCTCACATATGGGAAACAGGTTTAATGGAAATCTCAAAGCATACATCTAAATAAGGAATGCTAGACAAAGCACTTGGCTGATTAAATACTTCTCGCCTGTGCTCAGCAAGCAATCCATAAGTCTTAAAAAGACATTACCACATCTCCATTTCATAACAAGAACACATATATTTAAAAACAATAAAATCATAGTTAGCATATATCAAAGCACAAAAATAGAAAATCAAACAAATTACTACAATGGGGCCAGAGGTCACCAGTACTTAGCCCACCACTGAGGATGGTCTTTACCACCATCCTTCCTCAAGGGACATAATTCCTAAATCTTGCTGGTGAGATGACAGGTCTGCCTCAAGATGTTGCATGTACAGGAAGCCTTTCTTGAACAGGAAAAGGACTTGTCTCCTGAGGTACAATGTAGTCCTCATTAACATCTTTAGTGTCACTTACAAAGTTGTCAAGAGGATCATCCAGTTGAATATCCTGCTCCATGGCAAGAGATTGATCCTGCCCTGATGAATCACCACACTTTTCAGATGTCTGCCTTTGAAGCTTTAAAAGGTGTCTATTGCACCAATACTTGCAACCATCTGGTGTCATTACTTGATGCAAACGAGGCTGCTCACATTTCTCTGTAACAGTAGTACAGAGCTACTACAGGGAGCACCTTTTTCACATGCCAGGTCTCCTCCATCATATAATTGTGCCTTTGATGTATGCGTGTGTGCCCACATGCACCTACATGCAGGATTTTACATGTATCTCTGTTGATATATTTTTTTTTTGTTTCAGCCCAGTGTTTCAGCCTGTCAAGACGATTTTGAATTTTCTCTGATATTGGCTATCCCTCCCACTTTTGTTTAATCTGCAGATTTGACAAGCAACACCTCTAAATTCTCATTCAAGTCATTTGTTAAAATGTTGAACAGCACAGGGCCTAGGACCGAGCCCTGTGGCACTCTGCTTGAGTCCTCTCTGTAATCTGATGCAGAGCCATTAATGAGCACTTGTTGGGAATAATTGCTCAACCAGCTGTGGATCCACACAGGTAGTATTGTCCACCCCACCTTTTACTCTCTTGTCAGCACAGACCTTGCCAAATGCTTTACTAAGATCATAATGGACTGTATATACAGTATCCCCATGATCTACCAGACTAGTAACTTTATAAAAAAAATGAGATACAGTTGGTCTAGCATGACTTGTTACTGATAATTCCATGTTTGCTCCTACTGATCAAGGCATTTTTTTCTAGATGCTCACAAACTGATTAACAATCTGTTCTAGAATTTTGCCTTGTATCAACATCAGGGTGACTACGATTTCCTCAACCCAATCCACCTTTCTCCCTTTTTAGAATGGGGGGAATCGGGACAAGATTTGCCTGTTTCCATTCTTCCGGCCCCTCGCTCTTTTCTTTCACAATTGTCTAAGATTACAGTGAGCGGCTCTGAAATAATATCTGATTGTAATGGTTATTGGTGGGAAATTCAGCTTACCTTCAGCCAGACAGAAAACAGATTCTTCTTGGATTTAGAGCCGTCCGCCATCCTTAAACCTGCTCCAAAGGAAGACTCTGAAAAGGGACACCACTATAAAATGAGCATGTTGTTTTTGTTTTTGTTATTTTATACAGTATTTCGTACCCTCAGTGCTGTTGTGTTTTTATCTTGCTGATCCTTACAATTGTCCTATAAAAAGGGTTGCCAATCTTTTTGGGGCAGTGGGCAGTGGAAATGGACATGGGTGCCAGTCACAACATGACTGCCTTGGGGTTGAGGAATAACACAAAATTGCTGCCCTGGGTTGTAGCATAATGGCTGCCACAATGAAAAGAGCAGGAAAAGGGACTGGATCACAAAATGCTGCAGATGTGCTCCCCCATCTGCTGCCCCATTAATAGGGGAAAAGGCAACTATATCAGCCTTGGTCATTCACAGTTAGAAACTCTTTGCATGTCTCCTCTATTCAGAACAGGGTGAGTGTCCAGTTCTCATATCCAATGAAGTGTGGGCATGTTTAGGCATGTGTGGGCATATTCAATGTAGGAGAGGTGGAGCCAGTGCAAACAGGAACTGAGCAGGAGAGCAAATAGTATTTCATGTATTGTGAGTTTTTGAGGAGATATTATGAAGAACTTGTGAGGATGCCATAATGATAGGCACACTGACACCCATGGGTGCCACCTCGGCAACTCCTGTCTTATAAATTACATACTATTATACAGCTTTTACAGATGGAAAGTTAGGAATCAGAGCCAATAGTTTTGCACAAGCCCCCCTTACCCAACTATACAAGTAAAGTGAAATTTGCACTGAGACCTTTGAAATCTGTGGCTGTTTCACTTGTGAGGCTTATCTAGAAGTGAGAGAGGGTGAGAACAACTCAGTGCTGCTCAGATATGCCTGTGGAAGTTTGTTGTCCTGTGGGACTGCCGGCTTCCCCAGGAGGGTTGAATGCGACAGACTGCATCCTTAAATTCCTGAGAGATATAGTGATATAACAGAAGCCCTGCTAGACCTATAATGGGAGCAGGAAGATGTCGCTGAGGAGGAATTCCTGTAAGTTTAAAGCATTCCCAGAAAAGAGACCTATTGGAGGAGAATCCAGGTACAGAAGCAAACCCCTCCTCTCTGATTCAGAGATTTCACTCTCTCTCATATCCCTCTGTTCCACCCTACCATGACAAGCTTACACTGACATTTGAATTTCCTTTTATCTGTGAGGGGAGAAATAAAACCTAGCTTGACTTGCATACATAGTCCGTTTTTAATACTCATACTTTTTGGGCTCTTTTGTCAACATTCAGCATATGCTCAGGTAGGGAGAGTAAGGCTCAGCTTTATTTATTTATAATGCAGGAAACTCTATGTCCAGTTTTGGGGCTTTGGGCTTTGTTTTTGTTTGTTTTGGTAGAACCATACTGGTTCTAACAGATCATTCTATACCAGAGGTTAATGTTGCCTACAGAAATGTGTTATGATTGGTTTGAATAAATGGAACCCCCACCATCACCAAAAGACCACAAACCCAGTACATTTTAAGTAGATAATCAAAAAATGACCTTATAGTGGAAGTTGGGTTTTTGGCATTTCCACAGCCTCTTCTTCTTCATTTGTTGTTGTTAAGTGCCTTCAAGTCGATTATGACTTATGGCGACCCTATGAATCAGTGACCTCCAAAAGCATCTGTCATGAACCACCCTGTTCAGATCTTGTAAGTTCAGGTCTGTGGCTTCCTTTATGGAATCAATCCTTCCCTTGTTTGGTCTTCCTCTTTTTCTACCCCCTTCTGTTTTTCCTAGCATTATTGTTTTTTTCTTTTTCGCAGTCCATGGTATGCGCAAAGCTCTCCTCCAACACCACATTTCAAATTAATTGATTTTTCTCTTATCTGCTTTTTTCACTGTCCAACTTTCACATCCATACACAGAGATCAGTAACATCATGGTCTGAATGATCCTGACTTTAGCGTTCAGTGATACATCTTTGCATCTGAGGACCTTTTCTACTTCTCTCATAGCTGCCCTCCCCAGTCCTAACATTCTTCGGATTTCTTGACTATTGTCTCAGTTTTGGTGAATGACTGTGTGAAGGTATTGATAATCCTTGACAAGTTCAATATCCTCGTTGTCAACTTTAAAGTTACATAAATCTTCTGTTGTCATTATTTTAGTTTTTTTGATGTTCAGCTGTAGTCCCGCTTTTCTACTTTCTTCTTTAACTTTCATCAGCATTTCATTTCAAATCATTACTGGTTTCTGCTAGTAGTATGGTATCATCTGCACATCTTAAATTATTGATATTTCTTTCTCCAATTTTCACACCTTCTTCATCTTGGTCCAATCCCACTTTACATATGGTATCTTCTGCGTACAGATTAAACAAATAGTGTGATAAAATACACCCCTGTCTCACACCCTTTCTGATGGGGAACCAATTGGTTTCTCCATATTCTTTCCTTACAGTAGCTTCTGGTCAAGAGTATAGGCTGTGCATCAGGACAATCAGATGCTGTGGCACCCCCATTTGTTTTAAAGCATTCCATATTTTTTTCATGATCTATACAGTCAAAGGCTTTGCTGCAACCTGTAAAGCACAGGGTGATTTTCTTCTGAAATTCCTTGGTCCATTCCATTATCCAACGTATGTTTGTGATATGATCTCTGGTGCCTCTTCCCTTTCTAAATCCAGCTTGGACGTCTGGCATTTCTCATTCCATATATGGTAAGAGCCTTTGTTGTAGAATCTTGAGCATTACTTTACTTGCATGGGATATTAAGGCAATAGTTTGATAATTATTGCATTCCCTGGGACCCCCTTTCTTTGGAATTGGGATGTATATTGAATGCTTCCAGTCTGCAGGCCATTGTTTTCTTTTCCATATTTCTTGACAGATTTTTGTCAAAATTTGGACAGATTCAATCTCAGTAGCTTGTAGCATCTCTATTGGTATGCCATCTGTTCCTGGTGATTTGTTTCTTCCAAGTATGTTAAGAGCAGCTTTCACCTCACATTCTAAAATTTCTGCTTCTTCATCATATGGTTCCTCTGTGAATGAATCTGTCATCCTTGCATCTCTTTAATAGAGTTCTTCAGTGTATTGCTTCCATCTTCCTTTTATTTCATCTCAGTCAGTCAATGTGTTCCCCAGTTGATTATTCAACATCTCTACTCTTGGTTTGAATTTCCCTTTCATTTCTCTAATCTTTTGGAATAGGGCTCTTGTTCTACTTTTTATGATCCTCTTCTATTTCTGTATAATAATTATTGTAGTAGTTCTTTGTCCCTATGTACTAGTCGCTGTATTGTTGCATTTAGGGTTCTGACTGTGTTTCTATCTCTTTTTGCTTTTGCTTTCCTTCTCTCTTTAACCATTTTAAGAGTTTCTTCAGTCATTTGGTGATGTCCACGTGTATAGTCATCTTTTCGGTTGCTCAAAAAATGTGTTCGCAAGAAAAAATTACTGGCTTCGCAGAATTCAATAAGTCTTTTTCCTGCCCCATTGTCTCCAAAGCCCCATTTTCCCACAATTTCTAATTCTTCTCTGTTCTCTGCTTTTGCATTCCAGTCCCCCATGATTATCAGAACATCTTGTTTTGGTGTGTGATCAATATTTTCCTGTACTTCTGCATAAATTCTCTCCAATTCCTCTTCTTCTGCATTTGCCGTTGGAGTGTAGAGTCGGATGATGGTTATGTTAATAGGTTTCCCGTTTAATCTCATTGACGTCACTCACTCAGACCTTGCATTATAGCTCCTAATTACTTTTGCTACATCACTTCTCACTATTAAGGCAAACCCATTTCTTCTTAAGTTCTCATTTCCTGCATAAAATATTTTGTAGTTGCCTGACTGAAAATGTCTCATTCCTATCCATTTTAATTCACTCATGTCAAGTATTGTAATATTGATACCATGTTCCTATTGTGCGCCTCGTAAAATTCCGGGCTCTCCTTTCGCATCTGTGCGCATCAGCCTCTGGGCTTCCTTTCGGTTTTGACCCAGCTGTGTCATTAGTCATAGTGCTGCTCATACTTGTCCTTTGTTCTTCCCCAGTAGCTCGGTGAGTGCCTTCTGACCTGGGGGTCTCATCTTCCAGCACTATCTTGTGTTGCATTTTGGATTCTCTGTTCATAGGGTTTTTTGTGGTAAGAGGTATTCAGAGGTGGTTTACCATTGCCTTCCTCTGAGTTTGGATGCATCTTAGTCTGGTGTCTCAGCTTTGACCATTCTGCCTTGGGTGCCCCTGCTAGGAGTCTAGCCTCTTGTTCTAGACTCCTGACGGCATTGTTCTCAGCTTTTTCAGCACTCTCAAACCTCCTCACCATGCTAAGGTGTGCATCCTAGAGGGGTTTCTTGTTCATATTCTGGCCTATATCAGACTCTCAAATAACCCCTGTTCTACAGGCTATCTTGTATCCTTTCTGTTTATATGAGTGGAATAAATCTGTTCTGATTTCATACTATAAAATGTTTCCTATTTTCCAGCCTTTCATTTTGGGTCTGAAAGGCACACACATATCTCTTGTTGCCTGTGCTCTATTTCTTCTTCATATCTTACTCTTCAGGCAGGCATGCAATTAATCCTTTTACAAACTAATGGATTTACATTGGGATTTCATAAAAATGTTTAGTGAGCCAAAAAGTTCAAAACAGGGCCTTTTTTTGGCACAAGAGTTCTCTAAAGTCCCATTTTTTGCCTTCCTCTGCTGTGACTACATATTATTTCCTTTATAAAAGAAGGGCCACCTTTGGTAGTGACTGACTGACAGATTCATTTTTAAGGAGAAGTTATGTGGGAAAGTTTATTGTCTCTAGCATAAGTGGCACCCCCACCAGTGAGTCTTCACCACACCTATCTCCCTGCCAGCTCAACCATCCCCATCCCAGTGAATGCCCTGCTGCCAGGAAACTAGCTTTGTGGCTCTTTCCCACAGGGTGACCCACCTTTGCTCTGTAGGTATTTCACCCACCCATCCATACTTTTTTAAATTTTATTTTCTCAGATTTATATCTGTCTTTCTCCCAGATTTCCCAACATGGTGTTCCATCCAGACACTGACCATAACCAGATGCACGTAGCTTCAGGAACCTGTAGCCTCATTTATTTTATTTATTTATTTAATTTCATTTATAAACCGCCCTTAGCCAATGGCTCCCTGGGCGGTGTACAACATACAATAATAACAATAATCAACAAAAATCGCAAGATATAAAAATACAAAATACATAATTAAAACATTAAAATACATACAAATGAATTAAAATGCCTGGGAGAATAGGAAGGTTTTGGCCTGGCGCCGAAAGGATAACAACGTAGGTGCCAGGCGTACCTCCTCGGGGAGACTATTCCACAATTCGGGGGCCGCCACCGAAAAGGCCCTAGATCTTGTCATTACTCTCCGAGCTTCTTGATGAGTTGGTACTCGGAGGAGGGCCTTAGATGTCGAACGAAGTGCATGGGTAGGTTCATAGCGGGAGAGGCGTTCCATCAGGTATTGCGGGCCCACATCGTGTAAGGCTTTATAGGTCAATACCAGCACATTGAATCTGGCCTGGAAACAAATCGGCAACCAGTGCAAACGGGCCAGAACAGGTGTAATATGTGAGGACCGATTGGTCCTCGTCAACAGTCTGGCTGCTGCATTTTGCACTAGCTGGAGTTTCTGAACCGTCTTCAAGGGCAGCCCCACATAGAGTGCATTACAGTAATCCAGTCTAGAGGTCACTAGAACGTGAACAACTGAGGCGAGGTCATCACCGCAGAGATAGGGGCGTAGTTGGGCTACCAATCAAAGATGGTAGAACGCATTCCGAGCCACCGAGGCTACCTGAGCCTCAAGTGACAAGGAAGGATCAAAAAGAATCCCCAAACTACGAACCTGTTTCTTCAGGGGGAGTGTAACCCCATCCAGAACAGGATGAACATCCTCCATCTGTGCGGAAAAGGCATTCACCAACAGCGTCTCAGTCTTGTCTGGATTGAGTTTCAGTTTATTAGCTCCCATCCAGTCCATTATCGTGGCCAGGCAACGGTTCAGCACATCAACAGCCTCACCTGAAGAAGATGAAAAGGAGTAATAGAGCTGCATGTCATCAGCATACTGATGGCAACGCACTCCAAAACTCCGGATGACCGCACCCAGAGGCTTCATGTAGATGTTGAAAAGCATGGGGGACAGAACCGATCCCTGAGGGACTCCACAATGGAGAGTCCAGGGTATCGAGCAATGCTCCCCAAGCACTACCTTCTGGAGATGATCCGCCAAGTACCATGGTCGATGGTATCAAAAGCAGCTGAGAGATCAAGGAGAATCAACAGAGTTACACTCCCCCTGTCCCTCTCCCAACAAAGGTCATCATACAGGGCGACCAAGGCTGTTTCTGTGCCAAAACCGGGCCTAAAACCGGATTGAAATGGATCTAGATAATCGGTTTCATCCAAGAGCGCCTGGAGCTGGCTGGCAACCACCCGTTCCAAGACCTTGCCCAGAAATGGAACATTTGCTACCAGTCGATAGTTGTTCAAATTATCTGGGTCCAAGGACGACCTCTTCAAGAGAGGTCTCACTACAGCCTCCTTGAGACAGCGAGGGACAACTCCCTCTCTCAAGGAGGCATTGATCACTTCCTTGGCCCAGCCGGCAGTTCCAGCCCGGCTAGCTTTTACTAGCCAAGAGGGGCAAGGGTCTAGTACCGACGTGGTTGCACGCACCAGTCCAAGCATCTTGTCAACTTCCTCAAGCTGCACCAACTGAAACTCATCCAATAATCGAGGACAAGACCGTGATCTAGGTACCTCAATGGATTCAACTGTCCTAACATTAGAGTCGAGATCCTTACAGATGCATGTGATTTTATTTTGGAAGTGCTCCGCAAAGTATTTGCAGCGGGCTTCAGATGACTCTGTGATATCCTGAGGGCCAGAGTGTAAAAGCCCTCGCACTATCTTAAAAAGCTCCGCTGGGCGGCATAAAGATGATCTAATAGTGGCAGCAAAATAACCCTTTTTTGCTGCCCTTACAGCTTCTACATACAACTTAGTGGAGGCACTTACCAAGGCATAATTGCATCTGTCAGGAGTTCGCCTCCATCTACATTCAAGCCTCCTCTTCTCTTGTTTCATCATTCTCAGCTCCGGGGTGTACCACGGAGCTGTATGAGCTCTACATCAAAGGGGGCGCGCAGGAGCGATTGTGTCAACAGCCCGGGTCATTTCCGTATTCCACACTTCGACCAGGGCCTATCCCCAAAGAATCTGGGCAATATATTTAAAATAGTTTATAAGTAATACCAACCATGGACCCAAGGTATTGTCTGAAGGTATATGAAGTCACCACTTGCTGAAGCCAAACAAGTCTGGGTCTGGTCAGTTCCTGGATGGTTGACCATCTGGAAACCACATGCACACTACCTTGGTTTCCAGGATGGAAAAAGGGTGGGATAGAAATGAAATATAATAAATAAATATTATTCAAAATAAATTGCATTATACAGGAGTGGCTAACTTTTGGCCTGCCAAATGTTGCTGGATGGACCATCATCCCTGATCATTGGCCATGCTGACAGGGGTTGACGGGAGTTGGAGTTCAGTAGCATCTGCTGGACCAAATGTTAGCCACACAGATCTAGTACAAAAATATTGAAAATGTTCATCCATAGCCATGGAATGCTTCCCAGAATGAAAAGACTCATAGACTGTAGACACTCCTAGCCACTGAGGCCACCTGAGCCTCCAGTGACAATGATGGATCCAGGAATACCCTCAAACTGTGAATCTGTGCCTTCCAGGGGAGTATAACCCATCCAGAACAGGCCATCTCCCCAACTCCAGGACATGAGAACTCTGGACACATAACACCTCTGCTTTTCAGGATTCATCCTCAATTTATTGGCACACATTCAGCCCATCACTGCCTCCAACCACTGGTCCAGCACCTCAACTGCCTCTTCCAGTGGAACAGACAGAGTTGGGTATCATCTGCATACTGATGACAGCTCACTCCAAATCTCCTGATGACAGTTCCCAGTCACTTCATATAGATGTTAAATAGCATGGGGGTTAAGATGAATAGGTTAACCCATTGTGCGGCAGCTGTGAAAAAGATAAATTCCATACTAGGGATCATTGGGAAAAGTATTGAAAATCAAACTGCTGATATCATAATGCTGTCTCCATAATTCAGGATCGACTTGAAGGCAGTCCATTTCCATTTTCAAACATGATTGCACAGAAATAAATCCCACTGAACTTAAAACGTATGCAAATGTTCAAACCCACCCTCCCTTCTCCTCCCTCCTATCCTCTCCCTCTTGCCCCTTCCATCCCCCTTCTTTTGCCCCTCCCTCCCCATCCCATCCCCTTCCAATCCCCTCCTTCCCCCCCTCTCCCCTCCCCTTCCTCCTCCCCCTCCCCTTCCTCCTCCCCATGTTCAGTTTTACCTATCTTATGCATGATTGCATAGGAGTAAATCCCATTGAACTCAATAAGCATGCAAATGATCTGACCTGCCTTTCGCCTCCTTCCCCTCTCCTCTCCCTTCCTTCTCCCGTCTCCTCCTCTCTCTCTTCTTCCTCCTCTCCTACCCACTCCAGGTTTCCATCCCCATGTTCAGTTTTACCTACCCTAAGCATGATTGCACAGGTGTAAATCGCACTGAATTCAATAAACATGCAAATGATTAAACCAGTCCTCCTCCCCTCTCCCTCCTGCCTGCACCCATCCCCTCCTCCTCTCTATCCTTCCTCACCTCCTTCCTCCTCCTCCTCCTCCTCCCCTACCCATCCCCTGTGGTCAATTTCACCTATCCTAAGCCTGATTGCAGGGGAGTAAATCCCACTGAACTCAATAAGCATGCAAATGATCAATCCATTCTCAGCAAACTTGCACAGGATCCCATTTCTTACCTCCCGGATTAAAAAGCAGAGAAATTCACTAATAGGCAAAAAAAACCTTTTTGGTTAAGTACGTACCTATAGCCCACAGGTATTTCTATCAAACTTTGAAAAGCAGGGAAGTTGGGCAGCTATAGTGAATGCACCAGGGGATCAGGAGACCTGACCTCCTCTCTGAGATATTGTATTGCCTTACAAATTTTTCAAAATGGAAACACAATTTGGGTTGGTCTTTCACAGTCCCCAATCCACTTTGTGTGTAGCTTGAAAGATTGCTGTAGCTTGCTATAAACCGCCCAGAGACCTTCGGCTATGGGGCGGTATATAAATGTAATAAATAAATAAATAAAAAGATTTTGATAACATGTGGCTCTGAGCATATGGTAAGTGGTGGCAACACCTGCAATCAGCCCAAAGAATAGAAAGAAGACGTGTGTGCTGATCTTGTTTTAGCAGGCAGGGAGCAACATTATTAAGATATAGTTCAGATGGTCACTTTAAATATGTCTGATTTTCTTTGCAATTTTAGTGAAGTTTCCTATAGGAAATCATTTTATTTTGTTTCTGTTTCTGTGAATATGTGAAGTACAGCAAAGTTTGCAAAATTTATATTAAAAAACTCCAAAAATAATTGTGGAATAATGGCACTGACTATTCTGCAGAATAGTCTCCAGTGGACCTCAGGAGTGTCTCAATTTGCACAAGATAAAACTGGGAGATGAAATATACTCTAGCAAAATTCTAGGTGTGCTGTATGTTTTTAATTGACTGTGCCCACCTTGCCTTAAATGAAGTGGTTTAAACATAGCAGGCTGAAAACATGTATCCTCTTTTTTCCAACAGCTAGAGTCATTGCTGATGTAGCAACATATTATAATCAGTCTTTTACATCAAACTGCAGTTTCAGATTCAACTGTTAATGCACCCAAAATAGAAATAGAACAGAACCAACAATTTGAAATACAAAAGGCTGTCTTCACCATCATATGACACTGACCAATAAAAAGGCGTTGAAATTATTTAAAATAAATTTGACACAGATTTCTAGGATTTATAATGAGGGAAATAAAATTTTCTAGTTTAGATTCTCTGTAGAAACAGTAACACAGGAATGAAGCAAAGTAAGAAGAACGCCAACAAACATACAAAAATATAATTCTCCATCTTTGAAGACGGTAGTTGTTGCCACCACTCACCATATGCTCAGAGGCACATGTTACCAAATTCTTCCAAGCTACACAGCAAGTGGATTGGACTGTGAAAGACCAACCCAAATTGTGTTTGCATTTTGACAACTTTGTAGGGCAGTACAATAACTCAGAGAGGAGTTCAGGTCTCCTGCTCCCCTGGTGCATTCACTATAGCTGCCCAATTTCCCTTTTTTTTTAAGTTTGATAGAAATATCTGTGGGCTATAGGTACGTTCTTAAACCTCAAGGTTTTTTGCCTATTAGTCAATACCATCTTTCATTTTACAGAGCAAATTCCCCCAAACAATGTAGGCTAGAATTGATACAGCAAATTCGGAAGGTCCTATATCAGGATATATATGTATAGGGGTTTTGTGATTTTGACACGATGTTGATTAGATTTGCAAAGGGTGGTTTTGCACATTTGTAGAAGTGACATCTTTATACTTGACAAAGTCACTGCTTCTACATTTTTCAGAGCCTGAGAAGTATGAGCAAGTGAGGAATGATAGGATGCTTTTTAAAAAAAAAAAAAACTAGTACAAGGCATGTGTAGGATGTCCTTTACAACGACATATGGGAAACATGAATGAATATGCTACAGTATTTTTAGAGAACTATAGATACACACACCATAGTAGCATTAGTTAAATATTTAATGAGGGCTAGAGTATCATCTTATTTTAGATGAATGCTTGATGAGCCTAATCTTTTATGGTGAAGAGTGCAGGTGTATGAATGGGGACGAAAAAAAATCCTTGCTGTTCCCATTAGAAATTAAATGAATTGGATAGTGACCCTGATTTCAAGAACAGAAGGAGCTTTTAATATCTGGCAGGAGCTCACATCTGTGTGAAAAAATGGTAAAAACATTTGATCTATCATGCTGACGGTGAGACATACAGTTTTCCGCTGTCTCTCCCTCCCTCCTTGTATTGCATATAGGAAGCCAAGCAGAGAACTAATTTGAAAATGGATAGGATTTCTGGATTTCCACATTCCAAGCTTTAGCCACATTTTTGTCCCATGTGCCCTAATTGTGTGGGTCCTTGTCACAGATGCTGTGGAAAAGCCATGCCTTTGACAGTTAATCCTAGCAAAGAGGCAGAGACTGCTCGGCAGATAAAAGGCTTGTAGTCCCAGCTGGGGAAAGAGTTCCATTATCTCCCAGCTGCATAGGACATTCCGCACGCTTTGGTTTTGCCTGGATGAGCAGTGTGGCTTCCGGAGAGCTTGCAACAGTTCAGCAGAAAGCTGGAAAAGATCCTGAGACATTTGTCTGCTAAGATCTGTAAGTACAAAATTGGGCTGTCTGTTCCAATGTGAATAATGCTGGAGGGGAAGCTACATTTTCTTTTGTCTCTTCACCCCACCCCCCGTAGTGATTTGCATTGGTATATGAGATATAGAGAATAAAGGTGACTGCTTGTCCTTCTCTTTATCTTTAACCATTTCATCTTACACAGAGAGATATGTGTCTCCTATGTATGGATTGAATCTGTGTTCATGTGAGGGCAAAACATCACAAGAAAGGGTGCTGCTAACTAGACATCTTGTGGTTTGTGTGTGTGTGTGTGTGTGTGTGTGTGTGCATGCGCACGCGCTGCAGTTAATACAGAGGATGACAGTGCTGATCTTGACACTTGCACATGGTTTTATATCTCATGTTAAAAAGGTAAGGAAGATCATAAGCTGTTCATTGTATTTTCCAACTATTCCATCATGTGCAAAACAATAAGCATCTCTTTTTTTCACCTAATTGCACTATCTCAAGAAGGAAGTTTCCACAGCAAGAGAGTGGGCAATGGATTTCTTTCTTTTTTCTTTTAAAATTCCAACTAGAATAATGTTAAATTAAGATGTATTGAAGTTCTAGAGTTTGCGGTTTTATTTTACTTAGAGACTATGGCTGTAATCCAATATATACTTACCTGGGGGTAAGTGCCATTGAACATGATGGAACTTACTTCTGAGTAGTCATGTATTGGATTGCAGCCTAAGGTATGACTCACAATTGTGTTTCTGTCGCTTGGTTTGTATACTATATAGGTTGTTGTATGCTATGGAAAGTTTGAAAGCTTATCATTCAAGAAACTAGGGTGAAAGGATTGTAGCGTCATTTATGTCAAAAATAAATTAAAGGCTTGATGGTTTGTGATTTCTGTGTCTGTTATAAAGGCTTGTGTGGATTCAGACATTTGTTGCATCTTTAAATAGACTCACCTTTCAAAAACATCATTTAGTGCATGGTGTTACTGTGTAAGGCAGGGATGGCCAATATGGTGCTCTCCAAATATTGTCAGACTTCAACCCCCATCAACCCCAGCCGATCTAGCCAGTGGTGGTGGGTGTTGTGGTCCAACAGCATCTGCACTGGAGGACATCATGTTGGTTATCCCTGATATAAGAGGCAGTACATATACATTTAGTACATGTGAGCCATCAGAAGCCAATTCAGTGGTCCCGCTCACTGGCATAATCTCATTGAGTTCAAAAGTGCAGAACAGAACTAGTGTAATTTTTGATGTGCTCCTTAAGAGGCTTCCTCATTTAGTGCAGACCTGCACTGAACTTTCAGGTGAGGGGAATCCAAAGGTGTGTGCCATGTGTGTTGGAGAGAGGGGGAAACAGGATATACAGATGGACCCTCAGAGTATTTTTGTTAAAAAGAACTAAATTTTTGCATGTGACAGCTTTTCAGAAAGGGTTACCATTGGACTAGATAAACCATCTGTCTGTCTGTTTGTTTTAGTGACCTGGAGAAAGAGTAATTCGTCAATTTGCTATGCTCTCAAATACTTCTTAGTTTTAGCCATCTTGGATCATCTGGGAAGGAAAGGGGAGGAGAAATTAAAGCAATCCCTTAGAGAAAGAAAGAGAGAGACTCCACCCATGAACTGTCCAGTTGGGATTCTGAGCATGGAGGCAACACAGCCACAATATATCTTCATCAGTAAGAAGTGTCTGTCTCTGCTTTGGTGTTCAGTGGCATCATGTGAGTGATTCAAGGCTTTCCTTCTGCACAGACTCTAGAAGGTTTATATACGCATGCACACACATTTTGAATCACAATATCAGTGATGAAACCAAATTTTGTTTGGGTTTTGTGGTGTCTTTTTTTTTATAAAAATACTAGATATTTGTGAAGGTGAATTTAAGGAGGGTACCTTAACATGTGAGGTAGTTGAGGTTTTCCCCTTTTCTTTCTACCAAAACTGCAAGAACAACAAAAAAGCCTTGCTGCTATTTCAAACTATGTCATGATGTAGGATAATTCCCATGGCTGGATTTTTTATGGAGTGGGGACTGATGACTGTCCTCATTGCTGTCCCATAGAAGGGGTGAGGGATATTTGGCTCAGATTAATTAATATAAAGCCCAGCATGATTGTACTTTAACATTTAACATTAAAGAATAAAAAGCAGAGATGTGTGTGTGTATGTATGCTTACTTTATACTTGAAAGCCAAAAGTGGATAGAAACATACAAATACCAAGAAACACAGGAAGCTGCTTTATTCTATTGATCCCTCTAGCTCAGGGAGAGGGGACCTGTGGCTCTCCAGATGTTGTTGGACACCAACTCCCATCAGCCAGCACAGCCAATGATCAGGGATGACCATAGTTACAGTTCACCAACATCTGGAGGGCTATAGGTTCCCCATCCTTAATCTAGCTCAATGTTGTTGACTCTGATTGGCAGTGGCTCTCCAGAGGTTCAAGCACGATCTTTTCCCAGCCCTACCTAGAGACCACAGACACTGAAATTAAGACTCCTTGCATCTATGGCAGATTATCTGTCACTGAGCTACGGTCCTTCCCCTAGAGTTTTATATGTGAGTGTCTCAGGGCAGAACTATGTGATATATAAGAGAGTAACAGTCTCTTGCCAGGTTCCCCCTCTCTGTAACTTCTTGCACATGTAGCCTGGACTTCTGGTATCATTGTACTCTATGTCTCTTCTCACTCTCTGTATCATTGTGGAGCACAGGATAAATGGTCAGTGCAAAGAACCCAGGACACAAGGTGACATGTACTACACATTGTGAAGGGGAGAAGAGAAGCCCAATATGAGGATGCTTCTTTTATGGCACCTCTTTGCAGTTCTGCACATAAATATTTGTTTCTTGCTATTATTTATAAGCCTCAGAGGTTGAAGCTAAATGGAAAGAATAGTCAGGGGTGCTTAACTCACCCTTCTTTATTTTTATAAACAATAGCAGGGTCATGAATGAATAATCTAAAATAGCATGAATAACCTGTGAATAATTTGATCAGAGTCAACAAGAAGACATCTCTTTTTTTCCTCCAGGATAAACTGCTAAGTTTAGTTTCTGAAACTTGATGACAAAGCAGCACTTGATTGCCTTTGATAAACAACTCAAGGATCCCAGGGTTTTTCCCCCTTTCCATAAGGCAAACTTCTTAATCTTCAAATTAAGGATGGTTGAAAATTTATGACAGAGTGTACAAAATGTCCAGTTTTGAAAGGAAAGTGGGGTGGCTTCTGTTCTCTGCATGATCATTCCAATAACTTTCATGCATGCTTATTTATTTTTATTATCTGTTTTATTTATAGTATGTGTATGTTGCCCTATAGCCTAAGGTTTGTTAAGTGGCTTACAATAAACAAGTTAAAAACAAGTAGATAAGTTAAAAAAAAGTTCCACTACCTAAGGAGCTATCATTGTAATTTCCTCTATTTGCAAAGTTCAGGGATGAGATCAGTGTGGTGCAAATGCCCCAAAGGAGCCAATCTGGCATTCCTGCCAACACATTTGCACTGTGCCTGCCCTACCAGCACCTTGCCCCTCCTCCTCTCCATCCCAGTATACAGCAGCAACTCAGACGGGGGTAGGTCAGGTGAATGATGGAGCCCCACCATGCCATCCGGTATTGCAAGGAGAACAAAGATGGGTAGTTATATCTATGTGACCCTTTTTTGTCCTTTAGTCCATTTCTCTATTTCTCTTTCCGCTTCTGAAAGAAATGAGCAAAAGATAATGGAGGAAAGAAACATTTCATTGCCCAGATAGGTGATTTCATGGTCCACACGAAGAAGCTATTTTAATGCCTCCAGGGACAATAATTGCCCAGGAAGTAAGAGCTGCCCTCAGAAATCAGTGGAGTAATCAAACATTTTAATGTGGCCAAGATTGGGCACAAGTGTATTCACCCATTCATTCCTCCATCCTCCATAACCTCCCCCAAAGTAACAGCAATGAGAAAAGATTCCACTCTTTCTAATTCAGTTCTTATTTAGTGTGAAATGTTTTCTTTTTTCAAAAAGACATGCTAGTGCAAGCTAGAGTTACCAGATCTCTGGTTTTTGGCTGTAGTCTCCGGGTTTTTTTGGGGGGGGGCTCAGCCTCTCCAGCTAGCACCCCTTAATCTCCGGACTCTCAGCTTCCATTTTTTTTTAAAAAAAATAAGTTTCTAGGTGGTCTGGTTCCCGAGATATACACCAAAACATGTTTAAACCAGCAGCAACAACCCACCCCCAAGAGACCCCTTATTCCCCCTATGCACAAAAATATGCTTCACCTCCACACTCCCTGTTGGTTTCACAACTTAGCAAGTTAGAAAGAGCATCAGGGGTATAGTCATCCAGGGTCTTGGATGGGGGCTCTTAGGCCCTTTACTTTTTTGGAAGCAGGGTCCCAGCAGAGTTCCTATGTCTCCAGTGTCCTACAAGCCAACCAGCATGAAAGGGGAATATGTTAGCCACTGAGAAAAATCTTCTAACTTGCTTCCATGTCTTTTCCTGCTGATTGAAATCAATGAGAGAGAAAGGAGGTGAGTCAGCCACAGAGAAGGCTCTTTTCAGTAGCTAACACTCTCACATTTCATGCTGATTGATTCTAATGGACATCTGTTGTTGTGGGTGAAGGCATTAACAAGGATCGCACTCCCAACCCAGCAGCAAAAGAAAAAAAGGGGGGGGCAGGGTGTGTGGCTGTGACCATCATGAAGGGATCCTGCATTTCTGAATTTGCCACTACATTACTGAAGAGCGTGGACTGTCTTTGCTCCTACCTTTTGTTTTTGGGTGCCCAGTTGTAGCTACACTAAAATCCTGGATTTTTCAATTATTTTCTCTGGGCAGCAATCACTTCTCTAACAGGAAAGCGGGGAGGGGGGGACTTTAAAATGAATGAGGAGGTCCCTTCAAAATAAATGTGGCAGTCCTTCTACATTGTTTGAATTTAAAGAAAAAGCCCAAAACATAGTAAAACCCCAAATGGCTTCAAAGTGAACTAGGAAGTCCTTTCTCCGTCATTTTGGGTCTTCCCTTGAGCTTGTTTGGTTCTATATTTCTCTACTGCACTCATCGGTCACAGTTCTGACTTCACTCATTGACTAAAAACACTAAAAAGTGGGAGCCGTTTATAATTCACAAAGCAATTGTTTCAGACAGTCCCTGCACATTCTGCTTCACAACTTTAATTTTATATGGGCTAGAGAATTACTGGGTCTTTTAAAATGAAAGCTCAGAGCCTGCCCCCCCCCCCACTGGCTCTGATTCTGGTACAGCAGCCTCCTGGTGGAATCACTGCTGTGTCCGCACTGCTTCCTTGCTCCCCCTCCCAGGAACTTGCAGTGATGTATGGCGTTGGGAAGCCCAGCAATGTAGCCTTGCTGCTACTCCCCAGCTGCTACTGTCTATGTCTTGGTATTGTTCTTGACTTCACCTCCTCCCCATTCCAAGCGGTTAGATTTTATTACTTGCAAGTTACCTTCCAACTCTATAGTTCTGTGCCATATTAGGTGTTGGATGATAGCATCTTATTAATTAATTTAAAAAGGCTTTAGGAAGTCTGATACTTTAGAATCAGAAAACCCATCTTGCATTGGTTATTAAGTTTTGAGCAGTCATTTGTTTACAGTATAGCCAGTCAAGGGACCTGCAACAATGCTAGATCCAACAATAATCTAATATAATAAACTTGTGGGTTTTTTTATCACTGGAAGTAAGATAGTAATGTTTCAGTATGGAGACCATTTTCTGCCGCAAATAATTGCATAGCTGGTAAATTTGTTTGGTATATATATGGTCATGGCTCTGCCCATAGTTTATTGGCAGAGAAGCACAGGGGCCTTGAAAGAATTCACTTCTTGCACTCAACTTCAGATTGGTCAGTGGGCAACCTGTGGATCACGACTGATGTTCTGACTACCTCTTTCTAGGAGAGAACTAGGGGAGTCATGCTGCCTCAGTATTTTGCAAGTGGCAGTGGCATCACTAGGGTTGGTGTCACCCAGTGCGGCCCACAGCGCCTTCTCTCTCTGAGCGATCACGTCCGCAGCGGAGCACACGCGCGGCCTCTAGGAGCGCGCAGCCGAATGACAGGGCCCAGGAGCACGCCGCCACCTTGTTGTCTGCCTCCGCTTCCAACTTCTAACAGCCGAGGAAGGCAGCTGGTGCGCCACACGAAGACTCTTGTTGGTGCCTAGGCAGTGCCTGGGGGGGCGGCTCTGGGTGTCACCCCCATCTGGTGGTGTCACCCAGTGTGGCCCGCATCTGCTGCACCACCCTAGTGACGCCCCTGGCAAGTGGTGCACGAATACAGTACATTGGGTTTGGGAGTAAAGCAATAGGGCTACCCCACCTTTATTTTGGAAACCTAAGAATGGGAGTGGCCCCATTTTACCTTGCACTGACGCAGACATCTGTCAGTAAAAACATATAGCCTAGGATCCTAAGTTGCTCTTCCGTTACAAGAAAACTATCCACTAGTTCATGTAGTCCAATATTTGGCTCAAAACAATTTTGGATCCCAAACTATTCTTCCACAGGTTTCTAATGACAGCACACAACAAATATGTTTACATATGCTACATTTGATTTTCCAGAAACTGTATTACTTTCCTTTGAATTCATTAAAGGGGATATTTTGCTTAGCTTTAACAGATCTAATAAAATTTCTTGTACTATACTAAACTGGCTGGTTGAATTGGACTAATTATAGATGAATTGGAGTTTTCAGTATAAACCCAGGATTATACACTGTAGATATTTCCAATCACATTTGGATAAACTAAATGGGTATTAGCACTGTTAATAAAAGATCTGTTCCTTCTCCCTGGCCCATAGTTTCTAATCCCCTGACTAATAAAACAGTCAAATCCCATTCTCTCATGCTCTCTGTTAAATTATCTCTTTACCCAAATGCTGTTGTTTCCAGCGAATTCTCCCAGCACAAATAATTTTAGCCTGTTTAATAGCTTGCTCCATGAGTAGCACCATACTCATAGACTCCTATTCATTTAGCATGTTTTTTTTAAGATGGGTGATTTATGGTGTGTGATTTTTACATCTTTTAAAAAAACAGAATACAATTTAATAAAAGGGAAAGAATAAAAGAAAACAACATAAGAAAAAACACACAAAACAAATCTAATGAGTACTTTCTAATTTGCTGTTCTAACTTGTAGAAGAAGCAATTAATATACAAAACTATTAATATTTCTGACCTTTACATACAGAGTTTGACATCTGCACACATCAGAAAGGGGAGCCATTTCTTCCCTAAGATATTTGTGTTAACACAGGTTTGTCATCTCCTTTAATTGGAGAAGATCAGTGACAAAATCAGACTATGTAGCTGTTCCACTTCCTTTACTTCTAATGATTTGAATTTCATTTTTATTTCCTTTACAACTATTTAGATATAGCTTGGCATGGCTTGCAGATTCCCTTTATCTGTGCCAGTGAGTTTGAATGTGTTCTTATTTTGTTGTTAATAAGAAATCTACATTTTAGTTGGGCTCCTTTTGGGAGGAAGGGTGGGATATAAATTTAATAAACAAACAAACAAACACACATGAGCTGACTTAATTCATACTCCATCTTCCATATGATTGCCCTTGGGCTTGGGCCAATTGCAGGTACCATATATAACATTTGTCCAGCTGCATCTTAGTAAATTGTGGTGGCCTGGGCAGTAACTTCCTTAGTGGAGGAGACTCAATTTGAAACAATTTGAATAACAATTTGAAAATGGAGAAAATAGAACTAAATGATGTACTATTCCATGTACATGATTTTATTTTATTGTACATGAGATAGCATTAAAAATGAGATTTCCCTCCATTGCAGTCAGATTTGGCATAGCCCATTAAGGAATCTTAATGGAATCTTCACATGACTTTCAGAACATGAAGATTTGTTCCCAAGCAATATGTATCAGATCAGACTAAAACTTCAAACCAACTGTAACAAAAGCTGATTTGCAAAATTGGGCTAAATCATATATTAGTCTGAGTAGGTGAAATGATTAATATAACTTTAATATAAATTTAATAAATAACACAATTGGACATAATTTAAAACAACAAAAATATACAATTAAATGTCATTAATACACACACATATAAATAGAAAGCTTGCATAATAAACATGATTTCTCACTCTTATGTATCTGAACATGGCAACTTCACAAGGGAGTCCTCTTGTGAGGACTTTGCAAAAGAACAATTCACACACTATCAGGATAGTCTAATTTTAGACCAAGTCTTTAACCAAACATGTTTCAACCTTTATCAGGTCTTCTTCTGTGTTCAATATGAATAATTATTAGGTCTTGATTGTAGTGATCATGAACTATAGAAAAAGTGAAATTTGCACTTACAAATATATATATATATATATATACACACCAAAATATATATATATGTATAAATCCTCTATCTCTGCAGATATATCTGCAAATGGTCGTCCTTGATTTTCACTCTTATATGTCATATTCACTACAATCAAGACCTAATAATGTATCAGCTCAGGCCACCTCTAGGCAGTTGGGTCAGCATTTCTTAGTATTGTGGAGACCCTGTAAAAATGATAACTTCTTAGCATTGATCTTGTGCAGAAATCCAAATCAATTCAGTCTTAGCTGTTTTTACTCTAGCTGTGTCTGTGTATACAAGCATGTGTGTGAATAAAGCAAGATACCATTAATATACCTTCACTCTTTCTATGAGAAGATTTTGGGGTTATCAGATTTGCACTGTGGGATCTGTATGGATTTCTTATAAGAGGGAGGAAATCAGGTTACTGCAATATTTAGGAAGAGAGAAGTATATTCTTTACTTTTCATACTTGATAATAAGCCTGCAGCCTTTTTTATTATTAAAAAGATCAAATTGTGGTAGAAACACTGCCAGATTTATTCATTTTTCTTGGTACATTCTTATTAGGAAAGTTGGAAAACAAGAGTTAAGAGAAATAAAACTCATTCTACCAACCAAGGGTAGTTGTCATTATTCACAGAGGGAACAACCAAACCCCAAAGTCCAATAAAGGCAGCCAAGTTATTTTTGGTGGAAAACCAGTCTTTTATTGAGTTTCATCCACATTGTTCCATGTTTGAATGAAGAACTAGTTATTTCCCTTATTAATGTGTGCTTGCTTCACAAATTGTTTGTTCTTTTTCTGTTCAATACATCTATACTGAATGTCACATCTTTTTTTTTTAAGGATTCTCTATTATTGCAAGGACAATGATTCAAATGTGTTTGGCAATTAGATGCATTATTTATGGGACAGAACGTATTAGTTAATGGGGAAATAGTTTGCCAGAATTGCAATGTTATAATGCTAGAGACACATATGTTTGTTTTCAGTTACTGACTGCAACATTGACTCTTGGGTATCACTAGTGAAAAAGCTGCAGTAAGTCAAACATTACAAGAGATTTCATAAGTCAGGAGCTGCTGGGACCCAAATTGACAGGGTTATATCCAACAAAGTTATTCCATTTGCACAAGTACTTTGGATTGCAGAATGGAACTTCCCCTTCCTTTTCTCTCCCCACACACCTCGGTGCTCCCCCTAATCTCAGGAGGTTTGGGGAAAACCCCAAAACAGATTAGAGGGCATGTGAGGGGCATAGAGCGCGAGGAAGTTCTGTTGAGCAAGTGGATATCCTTGCATAAATAAGATTAATTTTTTGAATACAGTCCAAAGTCTTTGGATCTGTGTGCAGCTGAACTGTAAGGTGAGCTATCAAACTGCAGGGTTTGTTTATTGGTTGATTAATAACTTTAACCCATCTTTCATCAGGATATCAGGGTGAGGGACAACACTTTTTTTAAAAAAAAAGGAATACACAATGGTAGAACCACAACATACCTCAACAAATAATAGGAGCAGATAAACAGAAGCAGACAAAATTCAAACCAGTTAAGTCATTCCATATTCAAAATGCCTGGACAAACAAATACATCTGAAAAGCTGACAAGGGCTGTGGGTGCACTAGTCGCTTCAAAACCAGCAAGAACGGTTTTTCTGACTGCATTTTGAAATGACTCTATCCTTGGCTGGACACACCTCCCTTCCCCACTGCTGACTTCAGATATTTCAGTGTTGCCCACAGCAAAGTGTTTATAATATATGTATTAATCCTAATGTATAGAATATTACATGTCCAGGTATGCAGACCTCCTCATACAGTATACGGTCAAGCCTTGGAAAGTTTAAACTGGAGAAAGTTTTTTATTCCCCCTCCTTCGTCTACTTTTGGGCAGTCAGCCAATGTACTCTTGTTCGTATGAACAAAGGAGATAACAGCTTCTATGAGTTGTGCCACAGGAGGAAGCTCCTTATACGGTGTAGACAACACCTGTCTTTAACTATTTTACCAACTAGTTGGAACATGACTACCTTATCAATATCTGCAATCGGTGATGGAGCATAAATGTTGGACTGTAAATGATGATGCTCAGAAGGTAAAGCTGTTCAGCAAAGTCACAGACTTGATAGACACCTATATAAGGAGAGGGTTGTACCCAGCTCCCTGGAGACTTGGCCAAAGATGCACTGCTGTTATGTTTGCTGCTGCCGACTCAGAGGTCTACCTCCATTTCATTATGTATAAGAAATAGAAATGTACTAACAGGGAAATGTAATTTACATAACTATTTTGGATTAAAATTTGGGTTAAAGACATGCTTCAATTTTCACCATGGCTACTTCAGATTATAACTCCCAGTGCTATGCAGAATTGCTCAGAAGTGAGACCCTTTGGATTTGATGGAGTTACTCTCCAATAAGTATAAATAGGAATTTTAGTTAGCTTTCTAGTTTAGTAAAGCAGAGGAGTATGGCAGCTGCTTTGGAAAGCAAGTGAAAGTAATTTCTTTTGGGTGTCAGTGTGCTATATAGACATACAATCAAGAGAGACAAGAAAGGGGAAGCAATGAAGAAGAAGGAAGGAACATGAATAGGATCGAAGAACGGCGGAGCTTCAGACTGCATAACATGAGGTCAGGGCTGTATACAGACACCAGATTACAGGCTGCCTGTCTGTGGACAAGATCAACCATTTGGTCTGATCCAGCAGAAAACTTTTTATATGTTCTTATGTTGAGTTGTGTAGTTGCATTCACAGCAATGTGAGCCTATTTTATATGTTACATTTGTCTTCTCACATTTTATTTATTTATTTATTCACTTTTAAAATAGTGTAACTCTTGCTTCAGGAGCAAATTTAAATCAACGTATAACTGATCTCCAGTTTTAATAATGGGCTATGGATTTTGTCCACTATATACAGAAATCTGTTATGCAATTTTTCTGTGGCTTTTGTTACTGAGACTCTAAAGGTCCCTGCTTTCTAAAGTTAGATTTTATGTGACTAGGGCATAACAAGGAATAATCTTTTGTACACACTGTGTTAGAAATTAAATTACCCTTTAAGCAAGTCATTCATCATATTGTAGCAGTCTAATGAGACCTAAATAAAGAGAAAGGAATAGCTGGACCAACTTGATGCCACAGTGAATCAATATCATTTTATTACAATTATTTTTGCTTATTTTTTCTTTACTTCCTAAGTAACACAATGGCAAAGAGGGAACATCTCACATTTCCTGTTCCATGTACTTTAAGTTCACTTTTCATTCTATCAATGTGCTGCTATATCTCTTTAAAACTAATTTCACTATGACAAGACTCTGACAAGACTCTGACGAGAGCTTCGGCTATGGGGTGGTATAAAAAGGTAAAGGTGTCCCCGCACTTGTAGTGCAACTCATTTCCAACTCTTAGGGTGACATCTTGTGACGTTTACTAGGCAGACCATATATATAGGGTGGCATTGCCAGTTCCGTCCCCGGCCTTTCTTTACCCCCCAGCATATGTCGGGTACTCATTTTACCGACCATGGATGGATGGAAGGCTGAGTGGACCTCGACCCCTGTTACTGGAGATTCGACTTCCTCCTTCCATTGGAATCAAGCTCCAGCCATGAGCAGAGCTTCGGCTGCGTTACCGCTGCTTACCACTCTGCACCACGGAGGATCTTATGGGGTGGTATACAAATGTAATAAATAATAATAGTAATAAACTACATTACCCAGTGAGCTTTGAGCAGATAGCACATCTGCTTCATGTGGTTATCTCCTATACTATAATTCATGGCAATGAATTAACCCTTTTTTTAAAAAAGATGTTTTTAAAGCTTTTTTTAAAATGTTTTAAATGTTGTTTTGTTTTAATGTATTTTAAGGTCTTTTTATGATGTGTTTTTGACGTTACTGTTTGCTGCCCTGGGCTCCTGCTGGGAGGAAGGACGGGATATAAATCAAATAATAAATAAATAAATAACCATGTATGTGGACAATATATATCTTGGGTGCATCTCGGAAAAAAGGAATGGAAATTATTTATTTTTAATTATTTATTTAGTAAATTTATGTCATCTTTCAGTACAAGGTTTCGAGGGCAGCATACACTTTAAAACAATAACAACAAATACATAATAAACACTTAAAAGCATTAAAATCATAAAAGCATTAACTGAGTTCAGGAGTGGCTGGTGGAGAGGGTCAGCATTAATTGGTTTCATATACCAGGAGGGGAGGGGCAAGATGGTGGGGAGGTTGGTGCTATGCTGTCTTGCTAGTGTGACTGCACAGCACTGACCTCCCAGACACCTGGCCCCTCTCCCTCCCACTAAGCGCAGCAATGCTGTTGATGGGAGGCCAGGTAAATGCTGCCACCAGCTGCTCTCAATTGGGTTTCATGTCACAACTTTATTATACAACTAATGGTGCTGCACTGAGTAATTATAGTCCACTACATCCTGTGGACATCTCTAAAATAGTAACAACCTGGGAGAAGCTCCTGGCCTTTTGCTGTGTTCAATGCTACCCTGAACCCCTGGCACTGATAAGTAATTAACCAATTGTGCTTTCTTTGCCCTCTTGTCTAAAAAGGCAAGACAAACGGGGCACTTGAGAGGAGCAACTCCCCCATTCCCATTCAATGTTCAGAGGCAAGAACCTCATAGGGGTCAAGGTCTGCTCCTCCTGTTTCCCTTTGAGCCAGCTGGAAATGAGAGATAGTGTCATGCCCCCCTCAGAGGACTCATCCGAGGAAGAAGAGGAATGGGAGACCGCAGACCCAGGAGAGGGGACAAGCAGGGAGACAGCCCAGGACCCTTCACCAGACCAGAGACAAGCCCCTGAGGGAGCCTGCCTGCCGGAATCAGGAAGCAACCAGGAGGTTGCCCCTTCCCTAGCAGAGAGAAGATACTAACAGGTGTTGCAACAAAGAAGGCAATCAGCACGATTAAGGAGCAGGAGAGCTTGCAAGAACACAGGTTGGTTGGAAGCACCTGGGCTACCATGCAGAGTACAAAAGGGCTGGAAGGAAAGGGAGACTCCTTGCTTGAGTCAACATCAAGCCTTGCTGCAGTTGTTACTCCAGCTCTCCTGTTAAACCCGTGCCTTGAACCCTGCCCTGCCTGATTGGATATCTTGGTTTCTGGACATGTGGACTCCCTTAAGGACTTCTCTGCCTCCTCCGGTGCTTCCCAAATGGTAAATATGCCGGCTGGCCCCCTGGTTCCTGCTCCCTGGCAGATTTATGGTCTGGCCTTATCTGTTAATTAGCTGCATGCCTGTGAACCCCCACATTTGACAGATAGGTTGGGAGAACATTTGTTCACCATGCTGGTGCCCTTGAGTGCTCACCACAGCAGCTAAGCTAAACTCCTTGCTTGTGCTACCTGCCAGCTGTGATGGAGAGGCTCAAATAGCCAAATAAGAATTCCACTCCCAATCACAAATGATCAGCAGTTTGAAGTGGGTGAAAAAATGAGTTCTCGGGGCTAATACAAGAACACCCCAAAATGTCTTACTTGACTCTAAGGGTAGAAACACACTAACTGTTCTGCCAGTTCCAGTGCAACTCCAACTCTCTCCTATTCCTGGCAATCTCAAGGAGTTCACAGTGAGGTGAGTCTGACCATTGCCTGCCAGCAACAGGCCCTGCTCACAGGCCTGAATTTAATGCTAAGATTTAGGGTTACTGGATTTGGGGGTCTCCAAAAAGGTCTGTGGGTCTATTGCTTAGTTCCTTGTGATTTTCATTATGTTTCATAATCATATATCTTCTTATATCTATGCTTATATGTGTGGATATATAGAATTCTCCATTATCTTCCCAGGTCAGTCCCTCCCAGTCCATATCTTATATATATGTGAGATTATGTGGGGATTTGGCTGATTGTGCGTCACTTCACACATGCTTACCTTGAATCACATTTGCCAATTTAATGCCCATTCACTCAGTGTGGAGAGATCCACTTGGAGCTCCTCATGATCGCTTTTTGTTCTTATCATCAGCAAAGGTTGCCACCTCATTGCTCATCCCTAACTCCAGGCTACTTTTTGACTTTAAAAAGTTAAAAACTGCATGTCCCAATGCTGCTCCTTGAAGTGTAAGCCGGTGGAAGTGCAGGACCAGTTTATTGTTGTGACCCAGGTTGGGAGAGGAGGCATTGAGGAGGGAGACACCAACATTAAGGACTGGAGGGATGAGCTAGGGAAAGGGACTAGCAGCAAGGAGAGTTCATAGCGTGCCCAGACTCCTGTCACTGACAGCTCAACAACCCCGCCCCCCCCTACTGAAGTGCTACTGGAACTGTCAGAGACTGCCCCGTTAGAGACTGCTACATTAGACACACCCCTTTCCCGCACCAGAGGTGATGCCTTGTTCACCTGTTTCCCAGCCAAGTGCCCAGCAGCTTCCCACGCTGGAGCAGGCAGACAGCCCCCACCAGTTAGAGGGGGAAGTGGAGATCCAACCCTCATCACCCTGTGCTCAGAGGCAGGAAATTCAACAGAAGAGGTTGAGGAGGAGCCTTCGTTTATGTGCGAAAGCCAAGCCTACTTAAGTGGACTCAGCCATGAAGACATGCTTGGTCAATGTTAGTTCAGGGCAAAAGTTCTTAGAAAGAATAGAGAGGTTAATGAGCCACAAAGCTTTTGATGTATCTATAACATTAATAAAAAGAGAAAAAATCACAGATGTGACTGCAACTGAGTCTTTCGACTTCAGGCTTGACACTTATATACCATCCCTGAGTCAAGATACACCACATCGGCAGGGCCACACAAGGAATTCTCATGATGCTTCATTCTGGCAGTGGGGTCAAGTCAGCCTGATTCAAACACAAAGAAGCCAAGAAGCCCAACAGAATTCATGAAAATCCTAAAACCTATTAGTGAAAAAGTTATCAACTGGTGCCAGATGAGCTTCTCTGAGAGAGTAGTCCACATTCGGCTGCCTGAGGAGAAAGATGCCTCCTCATTCCTGATGGGTGGCTGAATCTCAGTATAATGCTGGCAAAGGAACAGCATTCTTCACCATTCTGGATAGCAGCACACTCATGTAGACATGGGACAGGCTCAGTGACAGACATAGCTCCCATATATTTTTGCTGCTCCATCCCTGACCAGAACTAAATCCTTTCTCTGGTCACTGACCACCTGACATCTTGAAATGAGGAAGTCTTGGAAGACCACCATTCATGACAACCATTAAGTTCAGGCAGGCTTCTGAGGTGCTAGTAGTCCAAGCCATTTACTCCACCATTGATAACAACCAGCACATTGGACTAGGGCCCAGAAATACACCTGCAACTTCTGTAGCTTTTTAAGCATTGCTGAGATGTTTCCCGAAGCTGGACATAGTCACCTAGCAATAGAGATGGGGGTGAATTTTGGCATTTTTGGATTTGTAACCGAATTCTGTCAGAATCTGTAAATCCTGTATGTCTTCAGATAGGGTTTGACTAATGCTTGCGACTGTCAGCAACACCAACGTTTTTTTAAAAAAACAAATCTGCTGCTAATTTGACATCATTATTAATGTCAACAGCTTTGCTTTGAAGTGCTGCAATGTGCATTCCTTTGTAGTTTGGTCT
This sequence comes from Rhineura floridana, assembly GCF_030035675.1. Lineage (NCBI taxonomy): Eukaryota > Metazoa > Chordata > Lepidosauria > Squamata > Rhineuridae > Rhineura > Rhineura floridana. The sequence continues at coordinate 168,501,318 of NC_084482.1, read as the reverse complement.
CAATGAGGTGATAACAATCACCATTAACATCTTTGGTCAGCACCGTAGTAACCTGAGGCAAGAGGCAGAACTGATAGGTGATGATCTGCCTAATTTAAATTTAAATAGAAAACGCAAAAGACCATTGGTAGAAAGATTGCAAACAGCATTAGCAGCTTTGTTAGGTATTACAAGTGGATGGGAAATAGCAAAAACAAAATTGGGAGGGGGCAATGTTGCAGATCGGCACTACAAGCCAGTTGCAAAAAGCAAAATACAGACCGGAACCACAGAGCGAGCCCCATCCCTACCTAGCAAATGCATTTTGGACTAACTGAAGTTTCTAAGAAGACTTAGAAACATCACCTACATCACATTGAAATAGCATAATCTAGAGATTTAAAGGTGTGATTAACTATGATAAGGTTATCTCTATCCAGGAAGGGTCCAGCTGATATTCCAGCCTTAGTTGGGTGGGTGAGTAAGGCCAGCAGCAAGAGTAGATGGAGCAATGGATGTGAGTGGCATAATAAGCTACATTGCAGCCACACAAAGGCAGAGGTTTCTAGTATACCCCCTCTCTCCAACCTACATCCAGGCAAGCAAGAGGGATTATCACAGTTCAAAGATGTAGGCAAAAGCACTTGAGAAGAGTGCAGAGCAGGGCTGGTAAGGAGTATGGCCTGGGAGAATGGGGCATGGTCTGGGGAGGATCCCAAGGGCTGGAGAAAGGTTTGGTGGACTGTATTCACCCCATAGGCTAGAGGTTCTCTACCCTGATTCAGTGGCGTCACTAGGGTTGGTGTCACCCGGTGTGACCCGCACCTGCCGCACCGCCCTAGTGATGCCCCTGCGCCCCTGGTCTCCTGGGAATCTTTCCTTTCCTCAGAATTGTGGGAAAAGAATCCCTCCAACGGGCAGGGGAGAGAGATGGGAAAGCAACCCCTGCCACAACCTCTTTGGGTGGGAATTGATCCCCACAGAACTGAGCCAGAGGACTTCCTTAAGAGCAACTCTCTGGAGAGTTTGGGGCCCCAGGTGTTTTGTTTCCTCGCGTGAGCCCTCGGCCTGTGAGGTGACCGGCCGGGTGGCTTTTTGTGGGGTGCAAGCCCCCTTCTTCCCCTGTGAGTGAAGCGCCAGCCTGCCTACCAGTATAGGGAGCCCTAGATCTGGGGGTGGGGCATTTCCACCTGACTAGTGCAGTCTGCCCTCTCCTCTGACTTGCCCCCTCCCGGGAGTTCTGCAGTTAGAAAAGGGGGGCTGCACAAGCTGGGTAAGTGAGCCTGGTTCCTGCAGTGGTGGCGGGATGGTGTGGAGATGCTGTGGCGGTGTGGTGGTGCCTCCTGGTACGCTGTGCCTGGGCACAGCGCTCAGCGCCAACAGTGAAGTGAGTGAGCCACTGCACCACGCCTTCCATGTGTTAGTGCAGAGTGGGAGCAGGGCAGCTTTCCACCTGTTAGCTTCCTGCTCTTCCCCCGCGCCTTCCACGGCTGCGGGGGGTTCTTCTCTTCCCTCACATGCCACGGCCACAGCAGCCGCCTTCCACATGTTAGCATGGGCAGGGCAGCCCTCTGCCTGCCTGCCCCGCTTCCCAGCAGTGCCTGGGGCAGCGGCTCTGGGTGTCAACCCTGTCTCGTGGTGTCACCCGGTGTGGCCTGCACCTGCCACACCACCCTAGTGACACCCCTGCCCAGATTATAAAGGTGCTGTGTGCTATAGATGCTGCTTGGATGTGACTTTTATGATGTGTAAATTTAATTTTTTAAAATCTAAATTAGTGGCTCTCTTCTATTCAAAATGATGTTTTTGAACAGTGCATGTGTACCTTAACCCATGACACTGCTTGAGGCTCGTTTCCTTCTTCTGTGTTTCTTGCTGGCACTCCAGCATGAAGGATGATCATTTGGATGTCCCTAAAAAGATAAGGTATGTCAGAGTGGTTTCCATTCATTTCCTGGCCATTTGTTATGCTAATGGTCCTTATAATGCATTGCAAAACATATAATGTGAATTGTGTCCATATGCCTACAGCTCCTTTTAAAAGAATATCTGCTTGTTCTAATTTAGACTAAAGATCAATCTTGGTAAATTTTCTATCTGCAGTACATCACCTTTAGCCAAGAAATGGGTGGAACTGTACTACAATTTAAGCAAGGGAAAAGGCAAGAATGTGTAGGGGAAATGTCTCCTTTAAGTCTGCTTGGTGTCACAAGAACGTTACAAAAAAGCTATGATGAACTAAAAGATCTAGTTATATGTTTCTTCTAAGCTGATCACAGACTGTGTATCTTCATTATTAAAACTGGCTGAATCAATAAAACAGATTTTGTGTTCATTCTGATAATGTCACTTTTGTTCCTTCTTCATGTGTTTTCATAAAGATTTGTTGTACATATGGTTCATATCCTCCAATGGTTTCAATCTATTTTCACATTTGAAAAGATCCTCTGTTGTTCTTTTTTATGGTCAAATTGATCATACACTCACAAGGGCTGCATTCAGACATGGGGCTTATCGAATTATTTTTTCCTGATTATAATGCTAGAGCTTCTGTCCTGATTTCTCATGTTCCTTTCACACTACAAGTACCTGTTGCAATATGGAACTGAATTTTTTCATGTTGCACTAAATTTCACTCACACCAGTGGATATAGTGTGACACAAACAACAGTGGACGTCATTGGACATATCACCACACCCACCCTTTATGTGCATGCATGCTTCTGTATGCCAGAATACCACCCCAAATTTCACTATGTGACTGATGGTGGCATGGTCCCAAGAAAATCATGGGAAAATAAAATGCCAAACTCCCACAATTTTCCAGGTTAACAGGGTTGAAAACTGATTTTTTTTTCTGCAAGCAACTAACATGAAAAGAAGCACTAAATTTCCACTTGATTCCTCTAGATTTTCAGAAGTGGCTTTTACATTGTGTGAAAGATCACATAAAATACAAAAAATAACAGGTAACGAAAACAGAATAGTCTGAATAGCTGTCTAGAAGAGCTATATACTATAGAATCAGGATTGCTGTACAAGTATTTGAAAGAAAAATTGGGAAGATTTGGCACATACGGACATGCACAAACACACATATAGATGGTAAATGATTGACTCTATAATGTAGATGTTGGAGTAGGGTGGAACACTGCACTCTAGTGCATTTTTTTTAAAAAAACTATTTTATTTTAACATTAGTGGACATAACTAATATAACTAATACTGAATTACTTTGGTACAGAGTTGGTCTTCAACTGTACAATGGCAATGACATATATGCCAAGTTATTAGCAGCCTATTTCAATTTTCATAGAAGACTGCAGGAATCTTTTGAATTGTATTAAATTTTAACTTGGTCCTTTTATACACAGTTACTTCCATTGAGTTGTTGTCCCATTCAGAGCGGGATTCACGAGGCTGAGGCACAGGTGCAATTAAATCTTGTTTTATTAAAGTAATGGATACATCAAAAGCAGTGCGCTTCATAAGAATCTCTATGCTAGCTCACTAGAATTCCCTAACTACACTCTAGACATGCTCTGCAGCGTGTGAAGAAAGTTGACTCAGCAGCTTAAACTGGAAAGCTGCAGTCTTAAGTAGGGAAAGTCCTCGATCGCAATCTCTGACTCCTGCGCACATCCGACCTCTGTCCTGTCCGCTTCTCGTGGCGGTACGAGTGGGGTGACAGGGGGGGTGTCTCCAGCGGCTCATCCGAAAGAACCGGCTCCTTAGCAACAGGCTCTAGGTCGGGGGGTGGAGATGCACTTGGAGGCTCCCTCGAGCCGCTCGGTGAAGAGGGAGTTAATGCACGCTCAGAGGCAACCTCTGATGGCTCCTCTGATCTGTCTGGGGGTGGCACGCTCTCTTCTTCAGATATCACGCTATCCGTGGGAAATGGCCCGACACCAATCTCACTCTCCCAGCCAAGGTCTTTGTTGAGACTCCACCACTCCTGCGTCTTCCGCACCTCCTGACAGCTGGGGAGTCTGAAGCTCATGTCTTCCCTCTCCCAAGCCCTCGTGGGTGAGCAGAGGCTCAACAGTTGTATTCAATGTAGTGCTAAGCAGATTATTCCATCAGCACACAGAATTCCTCTTGCATCTCCCCTAAATCTGTTCTAGGTATTCCCCCAGTCCTCCAGAGCAGATTTGGAGATGATACAAGATGTGTGGAGAGGGTTAGAAATCCCCTTGCACTAGCACTAATACTTGCACAAGCACAGAAATGTAGTTGAATACTGTCCCTTAATAATAATAATAATAATAATAATAATAATAATAATAATAATAATAATAATAATAATAATTTAATTTATGGGTCGCCTATCTGGCCAATGGCCACTCTAGGCGACGTACAATTTAACAACAATACATTACATCATAATAAAATACATATAAAATACAATATAACAATAAAACAATAAAACAGTTCCAGTACAGAGTAGTAGGCTATTGGTCGTAAAAATTTAACCCTCCCCGTAAGTCCCAAAGGCCTGTCTGAAGAGCCAGGTCTTCAAAGTTTGGCGGAATACATTCAGGGAAGGGGCATGTCGAAGGTCATACGGGAGGGAGTTCCAGAGAGTGGGGGCCGCCACTGAAAATGCCCTCTCTCTTGTCCCCGCCAACCTAGCTGTTTTAGTTGGCTGGATTGAGAGAAGGTCCTGTGTGGCTGATTTTGTTGGGCGGCATGGTTGGTACCCTTACTCCTTGTGAGAGGGTAATACTGAAAGGTAGACTATAAATCCCGAAACACAGAAATTACTAGGCACTTCTCAGGCAGACACACATAAACAACCAAGTTAGCCCTTATCTGGACTCCCTCAGAAGCTATTTTCTATAGCCTTTGTGTCTAGTATGAGGGTTAAGGAAGAAATGTTGTCTGGCTCCTGGAGCATTTTTTGGAAGGTGGCATTGTTACCATATTATTTATTTATTTAAAATATTTATATCCCTCCCTTCTACCCTATAATAGGGCACTCAGGACGGCTTACAAAAATAAAATCAAACATGTACATAATAAAATTGTAAGCAGTAAAATCACAAAAACATTAAAATAAATTAAAATACATAAAATACAATGTGTATATACACACACATATATATAGGGATTGATACTAAAGGGACTACAAAGGTAAAATTTAACCTAGAAGACATAAAATCAGTGTCAGGCTCTACCTTCAGTCCCTCCCAAAGGCTCTCCAGAACAAGATCATTTTCAGAAGTCTCCGGAAAACCAACAGGGAGGGAGCAGAGCGAGCTTCTTGGGGTAGGGTATTCCAGAGCTCAGGGCCCATAGTTGAAAAAGCTCTCTCCGGCATGCCTGTCAATCTAACATCTTTCACTCCAGGCATGCAGAGGAGACCAGAGGCATATTAGGTGCTCCAATTGCAACCTATTTCATATAGTTCCATATCTGTACCTTGAGTCATTCACAAACCTGATCCCATAATTCTATTCATTATTTTTCTTTAAGATTCAGGGTAGATCATATCTTCATAATATTTTGATCCTCAAGAGAGACCTGGAAAGAAAGTTAGTCAAAGAAATCATGCCTTGCCTAAAGTCAATCGAGGTGTTCGGTAGCAAAATCTGGGACATTGATTCAGTGATAAAACAGAGATGTGGTTCCTGCCAAACATTCCTTCTGAGTGGCCAGGTCTCCATGTGGTAAATCCTCATGCCAACACCAGACCTCTCTGGGGAGCTCAATTATTGTTCAGACCTGTCTTCAGCTGGCAGCAACTCCAACTACTGACTTGGAGTTGGTTGACTGAGACCTTATAAATTCCTCTGAGCAGATTACCTCTCCTGGACTCCATCCATCTGCCTGATGAGTGTGGTTTCTTAAAAGGACAAGACAGTACTAGATAGATAGATAGATGGATAGATGGATGGATCTTATTTACTTTATTTAAAATTTCTCTCGGTGTGTCATTATATCACCACCACAATCTAAGGCCAAATAATCTAACATAGACAGTTTTCTTATACTTATAGAGGCAGGCAGAACATATATTCACCGTACCAGTCTCTATTTAATTTTCTCTCTTAGGAAAGGAGAACATCACAAGATTCTCTGGAGAACTTGAGATCCCCAGGCTTAGAAGGGAAATTCTTAGGCAATGATAATGGCTTAAAACAAAAGGGAAAGGGTTTTGATATGTTGACTAATCAATACTTCCTTGTTGAAAAACTGCACAGAAGGTTTGTTCACAAATAGAATTGTGAATAGCTAAATTGGATTCTCTTCAGTTGTTTCAGTTTAGAAAAAAACATTTCCAGATAAATAGGTATACAATCAGGCATCATCTAGAAGTTTTGGTAGGAATCCACAGATAAAATGGGAGGTGACAACTAGTACAGAACAAAAGAAGAGCCTGATGGATTAGATCAATGGCCATCTCGTCCAGCATCCTGTTCTTACAGTGGCCAATCAGATGTCTATGGAAAGCCCAAAAGCATGACCTGAGCACAACCACCTCCCGAATTGTGATTCTTAGCAACTGGCATTCAGAGGTATACTGCCTCTGACAGTGTTGTTGAGCCTCAGCTCTCCCAGAAGGGACAGGAAGGGGGGAGGCATTAGTTTCAGGTGCCTCCACTACCAGGAGACACAGGAGACTTGGGAGTTGTTGAGTCTGAGTGGGACCTTGGGGGGGGGAAGCGAGCCTGAACTCCAGCCAGTTCCCACGGATGGTGCTATCTCCGAGGAGGAGAGCACGCCGCCCCAGTTGCTGCTGAGGACCTGTTGGGGGAGGCTCCAGCAAAAGTGCCAACTCCTCCCTTACCAAGCAGTTCCCAGGATGCCACCAGCGTGACGCAGCCCCCTGACCTCGAGCCCGTTACTCAGGAGCAGGTGTTTTCCAATTAGCCGTTAGAGACATGCCCCCTGTCACCTCGCTCCCACCGCCGTGAGAAATGGACAGGGCATAGACAGGACTTGTGAAGGAGTCAGAGATTACGATCAAAGACATTCCCTACTTAAGCTTGCCACTCACAGTGGGGAGCTGCTGAGTCAACTTCCTTCATAAGCCGCAGAGCATGCCTAGAGGGTACTTAGGGACTTTTAGTGAGTTAGTGCAGGTTTTTCTATGAAGTGCAATGCCTTTGATGTATCCATTACTTTAGTCAAATGAGATTTAATTGCACCCACGTCTCAGTCTCGTGGTTCCGGCTCTGGACGGGACAGGAGTAGAACATAACCATCATGGCTTGTTATTGTTGTTGTTGTTCTGTGTCTTCAAGTCAATTACGATTTATGGCGACCCTATGAATCCGAGACCTCCAATAGTATCTGTCACGGATCACCCTGTTCAGATCTTGTAAGTTCAGTTCTGTGGCTTCTTTTATGGAATCAATCCATCTCGTTTGGCCTTCCTCTTTTTCTGCTCCTGTTTTTCCCAGCATTATGGTCTTTTCTAGTGAATCCAGTCTTCTCATGATATGTCCAAAGTATGATAACCTCAGTTTCATCATTGCAGCTTCTAATGACAGTTCTGGTTTAATTTGTTCTAACACTGAATTATTTGTCTTTTTTGGCCATGGTATCTGCACTTTACTGTTCAGTGATACATCTTTGCATTTGAGGACCTTTTCTAGTTCTCTCACAGCTGCCCTACCCAGTCCTAGCCTTCTTCTGATTTCTTCTGGTCTCCATTTTGGTTAATGACTGTGCCAAAGTATTGATAATCCTTGACAAGTTCAATGTCCTCATTGTCAGCTGTAAAGTTACATAAATCTTCTGTTGTCATTACTTTAGTCTTTTCTCACATTCAGCTGTAGTTCTGCTTTTGTGCTTTCCTCTTTAACTTTCATCATCATTTGTTTCAAATCATTACTGGTTTCTGCTAGTAGCATGTATTGTCTGCATATCTTAAATTATTAATATTTCTCCCTCCAAGTTTCACACCTCCTTCATCTTGGTCCAATACCGCTTTTCATATGATATGTTCTGCATTTAGATTAAACAAATAGGGTGATAAAATACACCCCTGTCTCACGCCCTTTCCGATGGGAAACCAATCGGTTTCTCCATATTCTGTCCTTACAGTAGCCTCTTGTCCAGATAATAGGTTGTGCATCAGGACAATCAGATGCTGTGGCACCCTCATTTCTTTTAAGCATTCCATAGTTTTTCATGATCTACACAGTCAAAGGCTTTGCTGTAATCTATAAAGCACAGGGTGATTTTCTTCTGAAATTTCTTGCTCCGTTCCATTATCCAACGTATGTTTGCGATATGATCTCTGGTGCCTCTTCACTTTCTAAATTCAGCTTGGATGTCTGGCATTTCTCGCTCCATATATGGTAAGAGCCTTTGTTGTAGAATCTTGAGCATTACTTTACTTGCATGGGATATTAAGGCAATAGTTCAATAATTACTGCATTCCCTGGGATCCCCTTTCTTTGGAATTGGCATGTATATGGAACACTTCCAGTCTGTGGGCCATTGTTTAGTTTTCCATATTTCTTGACAGATTTTAGTCAAAATCTGGACAGATTCAGTCTCAGTAGCTTGTAGCAACTCTATTGGTATGCCATCTGTTCCTGGTAATTTGTTTCTTCCAAGTATTTTAAGAGCAGCTTTCACCTCACATTCTAAAATTAACTGAAATTGTGAGTGACCCTGTGAAGCAAGTCCAAACCAGGACGCTGTACACAATCATTCACACCCACATGACCTAGTAAAATATGAGTCCGTTGACCAGAAGACATGATCTTACAGACCATAGGCAATAACGCCCCCACAATGTGCCCCACTTAGCCCCCCAACAAAGTGTAGCATGTGCGGAAAGCTGGATCATCATCCCCACCACCGAAGAAGAAACCTTCCTGTGAGCCCAGAGCAGGATGGAATGCCCACACAGGGTGATCCTCGCAGGAACTGGGAGGTTCCAGACACCTGGGAAAAACAAGAAACATAGTCAACAAGAAAGTCATAACTGAATGTAAGCCTTAAAAAACAGCGGATCGCCATCTACCAATTGCCTGGATGCTTTCAGAACACATGCGCACAAGGGCCATAGCCACTCCAATTTGAAAGGAATGTAATCCATATTCTCCTGGATCTCACCCACTGGCCAACAAGGCCTGAACAATGGACCAAACTAAGACTGAGTCAGGGCGGATCTGTTGAGATGTATAAACAGGTAACGCTGGCCCGCATGGCCTGAATGCTGTCTGAACACATGCCCACAAGGGCAGCGGCCACAGCTGCTCCAAGTCAAAAGGAATTTAACTCATACTCTCCTGAATCTTGCCCACTGGCCAACAAGGCTCTCCAAACAACAGACCAAGACTGAGACTGAGTCAGGGCGGATCAGTCGAGATGTATGAACAGCTAACACTGGCCCGCATGGCCTGAATGCTGCCTGAATGCATGCCGAAGAGGGCAGCGGCCACAGGCGCTCCCATCTGAAAGAAATATAACCCATACAGTCCGGGATCTCACCTACAGGCCTGTATGGCCCTCCAAACAACAGACCAGAATTGAAATTGAGTCAGGGCGGATCTGTCGAGATGCATGAACAGATAGCGCTAGCCCACTGGCCTGATAGAAGGAAAGCTCCTTTAGAGCGGAAACCAGACACAACAGGTAATGGGCAGCCACTCAATGTCACCAGTCAACCGCTACTCCTCTGATCAATTTTTGGCATATGCAATGAGAACATTGCAGAATCTTCACCCAAGACACAATTGCCTAAGCACAGGGCTCGACATGACGTGTCCTTTCAATAAGATGCAAAGACTTCACCAGGGCAAAGGGCCCCATAAAACACCGTTAAGGCCACTGCCAATAATAACTTTTCCTTGGAAGGAGAGAAAGACAAGGTGCTAAACACAGACAGGATCAGCCTGAGTACATCAGGCATGAATGGCCACACACGAGCAGGTGGCCTGGGGGTGGAACTCAACCAGCCCTTTAGGCCTTCATAACCCTAAAATACATCGTATGTTCCTAAATGCCCTTGGTCTTGAAATAAAGGCCAGGGCAGAAAGATGGCCAGATGCAAAAGGTCTGGGGCAATATGACAGAACCATATCCGGTTGCCGCACCAAAAATGTACCGTGCGGTTCTGAAACACAGCAGGCCCTATATGTACTGTTACACAATTGGAAAAAAATTCCCAGAAAGTAAGGTCTGAAGTGAGCCTCCATGCCCCTTCAGGCAGCTGGGCATTGCTCAGCGTGCCCCAGGTTTCTGAAAATGACATCAAAACCCAAACCATCAGCTGCATCAGAACATACCTGCAGTTCAGCCTCCAGGAGCTAATCCTCTCTCCAAAAGGAATGACTGTTGAAGTCCTCCAAAAAGGTAAGCTACATGAGTAAATCCTCCCTCATCCCAGCTGTGATGCTACGGAAAAGAAGACATGAGCACACCTCTTTCATGACATCACAAAGGAACCAAAGGAATGTACAGCCGGGAGAGACGACCTTGGAGGTGAAAACTAAGTGACCAACCAGCTTCTGCCATAGAACGAGTGTGTCATAAGAGTCACAGCTTCTTGAAGCCTCCTTCAGAGTGGCCAAGTCATTGACCGGCAACAGGGAGCACTGCACGACTGTGTCCAACTGGATCCCCAAAAAGTAAAGCAGAAAGAAGGGGCCTATGACTCCCGAAGGGCCAAAGGAACACCCAATTCATTTGTCAGGGTCGAGAACACCTCAACCAACTGAATGCACTGTGACGAAAAAAAAAATCAAGTAATGAGCCATGAGGGGAGATTGAGTTCGCTCCCTCGGTGCTCATTCCAGGAAAGAACTAAATGCCCCAAGGCTGCACAGGATATAGAGCAGCCCATTGGCATCACTCTATCATCGTAGTCTTGGCCCTGAAACATAAAACCCAACCAATCGACATCCAATGGGTGTGCTGGGAGCAAATGCAAAGTAAGCTTGATGTCGCATTTCAGCAATAACGCCCCTCCTGCCCTCCGAACAACCATTAACTGCTTCATCAAATGAACCATACCTAACCGAACCCCCCCATGGGGAATGTTATCATTGTCAGAGCCTCCCTTTGAAAAGGACAGGTTCTGAATAAAGCAATATTCTCCTGGCCATTTAATGGGAGCAATTCCCAGATGGGAAATCCTCAGGTGTGTAAAAGGAGGAGAAGGAATAAAGGGGGGCCAAAATTCGATCAGCTGCTACTTCCATGTTGAACTATGCCAAAACAACCAATGCCCAATCCCAGATGGAAGCCTGAATGGACAACAAAGTGGGAACCCTAGGACCCATGTATAAAATCCGGAAACTCTCAATGCAACCACGCAACAAATAGACAGCCGCTTGCCTATTAAGGTAGTGCTGCAACCACTTGGTGAGGGAGACTAACTGAAAGGGGGGCAACTGGCCTTGAGGCTCATAACTGCTACAGCCAGTCACTCGTTTGGCCTGCTGCTAATCTCCTGCCCCCTGTCCATATTGGCGAGTTGTCATGCAGGAGGAACTGGGGTGGTTGCCACCACAAGTGCCAGATGCATGCTAGAAAACCGCAAGTACACCTCGAGCACTCCTGACACACCTGCTGGGATTGAACCCATTGCAACCCCTGGCCAGAGCCAGAGGCCAAGGTCTGAGCACGCACTAAAAGATGACCACTATCCACTCAGTTGCCCAACACTAGCCTAGCCGGGTCATGTACGCAACCAGAGACTCGGATGCTCCACCTCCCAGTGCAATGTCAGATCCAAGACCACACATTGCCTAAAATTTTCCTCGTACCCCAACCCCGCTGTAACAAAAAAAATATCTCGGAATGCCCGATGAATCATGTCCCGATATTTCATCAAGGACAGGGTACGAGATGGGTAAACCTATATCATCACCCCCATGCATAGAGTATATTCATTGAACCAATTAGGCCATATGCAATCAACTCTCTGCTTCTTGAACACCTCCTTTTCCTTAGCCTCCTCCCCCTCCTAAGGTTGTACCTCAGATTCCCGAAAGAAGAGTGTAAAGATGTCTATGTATGCCAAATCTTTAACAATGATGGTCGGGCTCAAACCCAGGACCTTCTGCATGCAAAGCAGATGTGATAACCACTACTCCTCAGGAGGTAAAGCTTGTTCCCGTGGAAGAACAGGATCCCTGCAGGCCACACCCCCTCAAGAACATCAACCGTGGCAGAAAGAAGATGAGCCATGAAGACCTTAAAAGCCAAGTGGGCAGATGTCTTACCCTGAGGTATAGCACTGGGGCCCGCTTCCAGATCAGCGGGCCACCTGCGCTCCTTCTCCAATGCCTCAATCCATGCAACCCACACACGCATTACTCCCATGTCACCCTCCTCATCTGATGACAGAGGCTGCATTGCAAAATGGTTCTGCAGCCCACTTCACAACGCAAACCCCCACTTCTGCATAAGCATCTTAGGCAACGTCGAACCATATCTCACATAAGCAGGATTAAAAGGTTTTTAAAAAAGCAAATGAGTGAACACTGTTAAAGCAAGCAGCTAAGCAATAAGCAGCACTAATGCTATTGGAACTACTATCAGAATTACTATTAGTAACATGAATCAATGATCAGAGGCAAGACATAAGTATCTGGCCCCCCACAACCAAAACTCTTCTCACGCCCCCAATCCAACACTCAGCCATGCAAAGGGGAAGGGCCAGGAAGGCTAGAATCAGAGATGGCCTGAACAGGACTGTGCAGCCACCCACTTATGCCGCCAAGCCTGAGAAGCAGCATGTGCAGCCTGGGCAGGCAAAAGAAGATGCGGTGGCAAAGAAATAATCCACCACAAGACCAGGCCTCAAGCCTGGCCCAGAACCATCAGGCCCATCAGTTAAGGGAGGCCCCAATTAAGCAGATGCCCCCCTTCGCAGACTCCGCAGAGCCACCACAAGACCAGGCCACCAACCCGGCCAGCAGTTGTAGACTGCCTAAACACGAGTAAATGGCCTACGTAGACCACTGCTGGTGCCCCCAGCATGAGTGCCACGTACCAGACACAAGGCTGGGCCTCCTACCCCACCAAGTAATAGAAAGCCCAGAGCACGGGTAAGGTGTCATGCAGCACCCACTGCCTCTGCCTCTGCCCCCGCACAAGAGCTGCCGAACCACTGCCAGGCCAGCTGGCCACCCAGCCCCTACCCTACCAGGCCCGAACGCGGGCAGCTAAGCAAGGGAAGCCATCGCAACCCTTTAAACAGGGGAAGACCATCCCCCGTATGAGAGCTGTGGAGCTGCCAAAAGGCAGGTCTCACACCTGGCCCTCCATACACTAATGCCCGAATGCGGGCCAGCACAAAAGCAATGCATCACAACCCCCCACGTGCCACGGTGAATAGGGTTGCCATATTGCCCTGTTAGCCAGGTTTTACCCAGATTTTTTACATGCCACCTGGCGCCCGTTTAGCCCCTTAGCTGGCCCGGATTCTCAGCTTTAATTTTTTTTTAAAAGTTTCTAGGTGGTCCGGTTCTCAAGATATACATAAAAAAGTCAGCCCCTCCCATTAAATCTTTTTTTAAACTACTGTATAGCACTTCGTAGCTTTAACCCCGCCCATTCAGGATTGCAGCCAATCAGTGAAGTGTTTGGTTGACCTGTGGCAGTGTCTAGTAAACCTCATTGCAAGGCCAGAAAATGGTGGTTTTCCCCCGTTTATCTGGAAATCTCATAAATTGGGTAAGTATTTCAGTTTTTTCCTCTCTTGTGTGTAGGAGTCAGATCCTGGGCAGTGTTTTGAAAACCTTCCCAATACTTGCTTTTGTGGGGGTAAAAGCATTGCTAATCCCATATGTCCAGAGTAAATCCCATTGAATTCAATAGGTTTACTTTTGAGTAGACATGGTTATGAATGTGCTGAAAATCAATGGGACTTTGGAGTGAATGTAAAAAATAATTGTGTTTGTGTTCTCTTTCTGCCCCCCCCGTCCTATTTTAAAGCAAGTAGGCAGGGCTTACTTAGGTATTACAGTTTTTATTCTGTAGGAAACTAATACTGATTTTTTTAAAACTAATACTGATTTTTCTGCAATGACCAACTGGTTTGACAATAAACTATTATATGGGCTGTATGTATTTATACATCTGCAGTGTGTGTGTGTGTGTAGTCTTTCCAACAACCCTGTGAGGTAGGGTTGGAAACCAAGGCAGCTCGCAACAAGAAATAAAGCCATTTAAAATCCAATAACCATAAAAACAAGTATAAACAGTTGCAAAACAGCGTAAAGTGGCATGATTCAGAATGTTGGGTTGTGTGAATGAAGCTGCTTTTCACTTGAGGTTACAGTTCTGTCCCTGTTTGAGTAAGTTCCACTGAATACACTGGGACTTGCTTCTGAATAAATAAACCTAGGATTGCACTATAAATATCTTTACAGTTTGTGTAAATAATAAATATATTTGATAGTCATGCTTATATAAATATTTCTTCATTTATCATATTTTTGGTTTTTTGGTTAGGAATCCTGACTAACGGTTGTGAGATGCTTAGTTTTCTGCCTTACTCATAAGAATCTTGTTGTGGTTGGTGTGGTATTACATTTAGGAAAGTGTTACTGCCTTCTGTGTTTTTTTTTTCCTATTTGCATTTCACTTATGTTTAACCTCACTCCGTTACAGCCATAGAAGCAACAGCAGCTTATGCAAGATAATTAACTCCCATTAGTGATAAGAGCAAGAACTTATAATTATTATTTTAATTAAAACAAGAGGCTTATCAGTACTTTGAAGAGGACCAGATATTTATTTTCTTTCTGAGCCCAGAACTGGGTCTTACATGATGCCCGGTGGGGGAGGGGACAGGAGAGTAGTCGATAAAACAGACATCCTGGCATTGGTAATCTAATTAGCAAGGTATGTGTGGGGTTGTTGCACACTTCCAGGCCCAGTTTCATTTTGAGTATGGAGGTGGAACCTGTGTAGATGTGGTTGATCAAAGGGAGAAGAAATTTTGAGTTAAGCAAAGCTCTGCTTTTATAAAACCTAAGAAACATACAGATACTTTGAATGTCTGAGTGCCTGCACCAGTGGAATACTGGAGGAACTTGTAAAACTTGCTGCAACAGTATTTACAACTGAGCATGTGGTGTGACGGACTCCTTCTTCTAACATTTTGGCTTCTTGTTTTTCTCCACCCACCACATCTCTGGAATATATCGTATATGTAATGGCTAACCGTACTGCTGCCCTGACTTACTTTATGTTTGTTGCTATTTTGTGTTTTTATTATGTTTTTATATTGATTGTATATTTTTATTGTTTTTATTATATTTGTAAGCTGCCCTGAGCTCTGTTTTTAACAGCAGAAGGGAAGGATATAAATCCTCTTAATCAATCAATCAACATTCCATAGTGTTGGAAACTAGAGTCTAGGCATCTAAGGCTGAAAATGTTGTTTTTTTAAAAAAAGATTTCTCACATCTTTCCCCAGTTTTTGGTGGTAATTCCTAGGCACAAAAACAAAACAACTGGACAATCCAAATATTAATATGCAAATATTTGCATAATATGCAAATAATATGCAAATTAGCTTGCCTGGATTTGTGGAACTGGAATATGGCAACCCTAGCGGTGAAGCATGTGTGGCCTCGCTAGACCGGAGCCAGCATGTGGCTGGCAAGACGAGAAGCCACCAAAGAATGCGGCGCTCAAGACCCAGTGCGCTCGTGTGTTCTGTTCCTGTGGGTCAAAGACACAGAGCTGGCAGGAGACAAGCTGAAGACACTGAGCAGGAGCTGAAACGCCAAGCCTTTCATTCCTGCAAGGCAAAAGAGAAGCAAGTTTGGGGGAGGAGTGGGCTTTTATACCTGCTCATCCCTCACTCCAATTGGCGTGCCATCCTCACCCAACTAACCCTACCCCAACACTTTGGGAAGATTCCCAAGTCTTATTGGAAAAGGTGGGGGTGGTGGCAAACATGCCCCCACACAGGGCGGGAACGCCATTATTCAGTACATAGTTACATGGTTATATATGCTGGGATGCATCTTTCACTTAACAAGCAATGCAACCTTGTCTAATGGATAAGTATTAAAGTATCCACAAATCTTTGATGTATTGAGGCATCCAGATATTCATCATGGAACAGCATTTGAAGAGTTTAGTAAAAATACAATGACATTTGAATCTATTTTGATGCCAGTAACAATATAACAGAATGTGGGTATTTTTCATGTAACAAAACAATGTGTGAACATACCACACTGTTGAAAGTGCCATTGATTTCACAGAACTCATTTCCAAATATGTGTCCTTAGATTGCATACAGTCTAAATTAATCAAACATGCCAGATGGACAAAATGACTAAAAAAAATCCAGTAAAGTAACTATTTCACTTTTAATACGTTAGCTAAAACCAGGAAGACAGAAAAGAAATGCACTTGATTAATATCTGATTAAATTAGATTTAACTGGTAGACTGCGTAAAAAAAAAAAAGAGTAGATGCTGTCAACCAAGAAATGTTGCTCCCTGAGGAAAAAGGCAAGACAGTTTCTCTGCCCCCAACCAATTCTATGTACAGAAGCCAACTAGCCTGCAGAAGAATGTTGCTACATCACAGATGATGGGGAAAATCCCTTGCCATACCTGCATACACTAGGCTAGCTTTGGGGTGCAGGCTAAGCTGTCTGCTCCAATCCCCTCAACAGTTGCTGCTTGAGGCAGCTGCATCATTTTACCTAATGATAGGGCTGGCCCTGCTGTCAACACCAAAAGCAGCATGTAGAGCTCTCTTTTCTTCTCTCATTACATCTAGTAGAACTTGCTTCAGTACTTTGCATAGTTAAACAGGAGGTCCAGATTAACCACAATGGTGGGCATCTTTTAAAAACTTATTGATGAGTCACATATAAACAACATAGCTGGTACATGTGCCTGCAGCATTGGCACACCAAATGCTTGGTTCACAGAATCCTAAACAGGTAACTTATTTTAGCATACTTGGAATCACATTTGCGCCAAGGCCCAAATGTTTTCCTGCTCTCGACAGTGAACCAATGCTATGTTGTAGGAGCATAGAACTTTCAGCATAAGGGCACAAAGAGGGAATGATGAACACTCCATAAACTGCTGGTGCTTGGTAATAACATTTTTTTATGTTTTTCTGCTTGCCTCTGAAAAAACTTGATCTGCTATAACGAATAACATCACTTTTATTCTGAAGTGGAAAAAAATGTTTCACAATGTGTCTCCAAAAATATCTGGTAAGACACAAGAGTGTTATATGTTATATTTTCCATATGTTTTGTGACACTTGCTATAAAATTAGCAACAAGAACCTGCCTTTTTGGCAAGATAGTCTGTGACAAGTTGTTAAAGAAAATTATTGATTCTAATATTAATTAGGGGATCCTTAGCCATCTTGCAGCAAGAACATGAAAGTGAACAATGAAAGGGACAATTCATTTGGTGGCAATGTTTTTTGTTTTTTAAAAACTTTATTACAAACATTTATGGAAGACTTTTGAGTATCCACATGGATTCTTATAGTGCTTACAAAACTCTAAAGAGCAGATATTATTTCCCCATTTTGCAGATTTGGAAGAGAGGATGGGTCTAACCAGAGATTAGCCTCAAAGCAAGGACATTCCGGTCTACAGGATTCTGATTCACAGGGTTCTTGAATTATTCTAAACACATTCAGATGAACATGGGAAGCTGTTGTATATCAAGACAGACCATTGGTCCATCTAGCTCACTATTTGTCTATATTGACTGGCAGGAGACATCCAGGGTTTCAGACGGATCTCTTCTAGCACTACCTGGAGATGCCAGGGATTGAACCTGGGACTTTCTGCAGGTAAAGTAGATGCTCTACCACTAAGCACTGGTGCTTTCAGATTTAGTATGTTAGAATTAGGGGGGTGCATCATTAGTATGTACACTCCACACTATGAGGTGAATTGGGGTGATGCAGGGATGGTTCTCCCATTTCCAGATTGCATTATTAACAATGCATCTTGAGTTGGGTCAGGGACTCCCTAAGCTTCCAATTGGGTCCATGGCTTCAGCTCTCCAAAACATGCATGGCCATTGCCTCCACCAATATAAAATCAAAATGACTAGGGAAACACCTAGAGCTACAGAGCAGAGGGATGGAAAGGTGGGTGGTATCTTTCATTTTGACAGACATGTTTAGCTTTTAATTGCAGTGAATTATTGTCTGAGGCCACAGAGACTTGTTCTTCATGGAGGGCATCATTCTTTAGTTTTGGTTGTAAGAGCAGGGTGTAAGCTGTGGAGTTAGACTATTGGGGTGGCCTGCTTCTTTCCCAATTGCATTCTTTCCTAACACATAATTAAAATTCATAGTTCTCTCTCTCTCTCTCTCCTTCATGTAAGGTACTTCCAGGAAGGTGTGTGTGTGTGAGAGAATTGTTTCCAGGTTTTTGTAATGAAGATAAAATCACCTAACATGATAGCCCCCTCATACCCAGTGGCACATTCCTCATGTCCCCCTTTTTCAAACTGATTGCCGACAAAAAACTAGGGGAGGGAACACAATATGCATGCCTTCCCTTCAAAATTGTTAAGTCTGTCCTTGCATGAGGACCATTTCAACTTTCTTTCTGAAATCTGTCAGGCTTCATCCCGTCCAAAGAGACATGTCTGCAATTTATGTCCAACTCTGCAAGAAAATAATAAAAGTATTTTCTTTCTTTAAAATGGAAGTTCCCTGCATGAAAATCCCTGGATGGATCTGCCCAAAACTTTGCAGACTTAACCCACTCTGGAAAAGCTCCTTTACCTGCAAATTTCATCTATTTATGTGAACTGGAAAATTTTATAGCCATTATAGTTGATAGGGTGAAACAGAGTGTTGGATTTAACAATCAGATTTGGACCCAAATAACAAATTACAACACAGAGTAGATCCAAAACTCATCAGCTGCTTTCAAATGTTGCAGATAAAGATACAAGGCAAATCTTGTGCTTATGCCATATCTCTAGCTAGACTCTCCTTCAGACCTTTCCACTCAATACATAAAGGTATGAAGTGGATGTTGGGCTGGTGACCAGTAGGCATTACTGTCTCTAGTTGTTTTCCATGAAGCCTGCAAGTTTGAAGACGTAACTGTGGTTAAGGGGGAGTTATGTCTATGCCCTGTCTGGGAACGGACTGCCAGGGCCGTTGCTATGGTAGCCATCTGATAGCGACTGGGAAAGTTCTAACAGAGTCTGTGTGTTGTCGTCTTCTGAATTATGCCTCTGAGCTGAGAGGCTGTCTTTTGTGTTTATCTATGGAGAGAGATGTACCAGAAGGGGGGTGACTGAAGAATCTCTACATGTATTTACTCTTAAGCCTCTGGCCTTAATGTCTTTCAATAAAGACTCTTAACATGCTCTGAAGAAGTTTCTTGCTCAACTTAACTCCAACGTAATGTATGCTGTTTCACACAACAATGCACACACGCCAACAGTGGTAGCAGAGAATGGTTGCGCTCCACAGCGCATTACACCAGAGTAAGTTGCTGGTCTGAACGGCAGACGGAGTTCCAGAGAGGGCAGCTTGATTGATTGAACCAGACGGAGGTGAGCAACATGGCTGTAAACCTGTCTGGGGGAGGCTTGCCGATGGAACGACTTAATGGAAAGAATTATGGCAGCTGGAAGCCGAGGATGAGGGCTTTGCTGATAACAGAGGATTTATGGGACGTGATTGAAGAAAAAACCCCGGCGGTACTGACCGCAGCCTGGAAGCGTCGAGACCAGAGGGCACAGGCATTTATAATCTTGGCTGTATCGGATTCTCAACTGATGTGTGTGAGAGATGAGCCGTCGGCTAAAAAGATGTGGGACGCGTTGCAGGATATGTCCCAGGAATGGCAGTGGAGGCAGAAGGCGCAGAGAGCCCAGCCGGTGGAAGCTGTCAGAAGCAAGGAGGAGAAATGTGCCGAACCGGAGCAGGCTGCCGAAAGCAGACAGGAAAACAAGCGGGAGCAGCAGCGGCTGAAGTCTTGTTTTGCCAGTGGGGCTCATGGGCATCTCCGTAAAGATTGTGCAGTCAAGCAAAACTCCAGGGACGGAGGCTTGAAGCAGGGCAGTGTGAACTTTGTTTGTAAACAGAAGTCTAAAGACTTGGAACAAATTAACTTTATTGTTGACAGCGGGGCAAGCCATATATTAATCAAAGACAGGAGTCTGTTTTACACGTCTACAGATGAGCAGGACTTTGTTTTACTTGCTGATGGATCACGGAAATCCATAAAAGCTAAAGGTCTGGTGAAACTTGACAAGCTTGGAATAATGACAGACTGTTTGTTTGTTCCGGATTTGGCTCATAATATTTTATCAGTAGGCAAACTGGTAAGTTGTAATTATTCAATTTTGTTCCACAAAGACCAATGTTTTATAATGAGGGGAGATGAAGTGTGCATGCAGGGAAGCCTGAATGATTCACAGTTTGTAATAAAGAGCAGTCAAGCAGGGTGTGCTGTGTTAAACGCTGAGGCACAGGTACATCAGGGCTGCGTCCATGAATGGCATCAAAGGCTGGGGCATGCAAACCTTGACACGATAAGGAAAACCCCTTTGCACAGTGAAGACATGCGTTTAAAAGATTGCGGACAGTTAATGGATTGTGATTCTTGTAATCAAGCTAAAATGACTATTGCACCAATAAACCGGGAGGCTGAGAGAACCACAACAGCTCCCTACCAGCTAGTACATGTTGATTTAGCAGGGCCAATAAATGCTTCACGAGGAGGTGCGAAATTCTACATGGTACTGGTAGATGATTTTTCAAGATTTTGTCATGTGTTTCTGTTAAAGCATAAAAGTGAAGCTGAGCAGAAGCTGAAACTGTTCATTAAGAGAATCAAAACTCAACACTTGGTCACGGTGGGGGCTATACGCTCAGACCAAGGTGGGGAATTTACGAGTAAAGCATTGAGTGACTTTCTGGAGAGTAAGGGAATAAACCAGAATTTCACTGCTCCACACAGCCTGTTTTCCAATGGAACTGCTGAGAGAAAAAATAGGGTGCTTGGGGAAGCAATGAGAGCCATGCTGCTGGATTGCAGTTTAGGGAATTCTTTCTGGGCAGAAGCAATTCTTTATGCGAATTACATTCACAACAGGGTGTTACACAGTGCTATTGGAATGTCTCCTTATGAGAAACTTACTGGCAGAAAGCCTAGAATACAACACATTCAAAAATTCGGGGCAAGGTGCTGGATCCACATTCCACAGGGAAAAAGGAGGGGCAAGCTTGCGCCCAGAGCACAGCAAGGTTTTGTTTTGGGATTTCAGAATGCATATTACAGAGTTTGGTGTCCAGAAACACAGCAGTTAATTCTGAGCAGAAGCATTAAAGTCTCAGAAAAACCTTGGGATCAAAGGGAGACAGTCCTTCTTACAGGAACAAATGACACACAAACACAAACACGAACACAATTTAAGCCAGATGTTGACATTAAAGTGGAAGGTACACAAATACCTCTCAGAGATGCTTTGAATGAGCTCATTTGTGCAAAACGCAGATCAAAGAAACGAAAAGCTGAGGAAATGGAAGCTCCTGCGCAGGTTGTGCCAAGCACAACCACAAATGGGGGGGCAGAGAGAGCCGAAGCTCTGGTTCCTTTAAGACGCTCCACGAGAGCGAATTTAGGCAAACCGCCTGACAGATTTACTGTGGGATTAATAACAAGTCCTGGCATGAATAAAGTTGTAGACATGGATCCTGAGACACTTTATTTGACATGTGTTGAACCAAAGTTTGAGTGAATAAAGTTTTGAACTGTACTGAGATGTAATTTTGAACTGTACTGAACTGAAAAAATATGATGCAATGTACTGAAATGTATTGCAAGAGGTATTGTAGAAATGTATGACTGTATGACTATGTATTATGGAGATGTATTTCATGTGTATTTTGCAGTCTTAATGGAAAAAGGGGAGACTGTTGGGCTGGTGACCAGTAGGCATTACTGTCTCTAGTTGTTTTCCATGAAGCCTGCAAGTTTGAAGACGTAACTGTGGTTAAGGGGGAGTTATGTCTATGCCCTGTCTGGGAACGGACTGCCAGGGCCGTTGCTATGGTAGCCATCTGATAGCGACTGGGAAAGTTCTAACAGAGTCTGTGTGTTGTCGTCTTCTGAATTATGCCTCTGAGCTGAGAGGCTGTCTTTTGTGTTTATCTATGGAGAGAGATGTACCAGAAGGGGGGTGACTGAAGAATCTCTACATGTATTTACTCTTAAGCCTCTGGCCTTAATGTCTTTCAATAAAGACTCTTAACATGCTCTGAAGAAGTTTCTTGCTCAACTTAACTCCAACGTAATGTATGCTGTTTCACACAACAACGCACACACGCCAACAGTGGAACCAGAGCATGAGGGGGAAAGGGGGGGGACTATTGCATTCCCACTTAGCCAGTAACATTTACTCAAATGCATGAATACAGCTAGATACTCCAGTGGATCATTTCAGCATAACATTAGCTCAGTAGGAGTGAACCATTCACTGTCTTTAGGGCACAGTCACTCAACCTTGTCCAATGCCCACTTTGCAGCATTTCACATTCAGGATATCATGTGGTGATTAAAAGCTGAGACCAATGGGTGAGATAATACGCTGATCAAAGAAAACAGCTTGAAAGTACAGTCATTTTACTTTCATATAGGCTAACACTCAAAAAGGATACATTTACATCAGAATTGTCCCCTAGACTCATTTATTCCAACAGAGAAATTGTTAATAGTTATTCTTAGAACATATCTAGACATGATGTGGGAGATCTGTGGTCTGAATCTGCAATGGGTTTTTGTTTTGTTTAAAATAAGCTATATCAAACTACTAATTTGAATATGCTGTGTCTCATGGGGCCCTAAAGTTTATAATAATCTTCTGGGGCTTTGTTCTATGTCCCTTTACCTTCAGAGTAAGGAGATAGAATAGGGCCTTTTCATTAGTGGCTCCAAGGCTGTGGAATGCCCTTCCTCTTAAGATAGCCTTCAATTAAGACTGTAAGTGAATGGCTGAGACATTCTCATTTCCTCAAGCTTTTAGATGTTTTTTAAATGTAGAAACTGGTTTTTCATGTTGTTTTAAAATATTAAAAATGAATATATTATTGCAATATGTATATTTGTATTTATTTTTCAATCATGTTGCAAGTTACCATCAGGGGTTTTGTAGCCAAAAGGAAGGATGTAATTCTTTCAATTAAATGAAAAATGGAAATGGACTGCCTTCAAGTCGATTCCGACTTATGGTGACCCTATGAATAGGGTTTTCAAGATAAATGGTATTCAGAGGGGATTTACCATTGCCTTCCTCTGAGGCTGAGAGGCAGTGACTGGCCCAAGGTCACCCAATGAGCTTCATAGTTGTGTGGGGATTTAAACCCTGGTCTCCCAGGTCATAGTCCAACACCTTAACCATTACACCACACTGGCTCAAATAAATAGAAGTAATTTGTCACCTTTTTAGTGGTGACAAAAATCTGTGACCTGATGGAGCCATCTCATTATACTTCATTTTCAGGACCAACCCTGTGCAGTCAGAAATGCTCACACTGGAAGCAAGTAATATTTCAAACGTCACTTCCTCTGAAATATTGACCATAAATATTATCTCTGGTTGAATCCTCTGGTTGATTTTGTCTGAACTTGTCTATAATGTAATAGAGTCTATCATCACCACAATTTCAGCAGGATGGATTTTTCAGACTTGATCAAAATGAGTTCAAAATTCAGAATTTGGAGACTGTGGAGACTTTTTGTTTCTTTAAGAATGTACAGACTACTGGTGTTGATTTTGGGCTGATTTTGACTGTGGGGATGTATGGATGTGTGGTTGTGGGGGAATTGTAATGATTTTTAATTTTAATTTAAATTTAATTTAGCAGTATCAGAGTGTTAGAGGCGGGTCTCCGGCTCATTATTGTTTTAGGGTAGGTGGCCTGTCTGATTGGTGAACAGGGACAGGGGCATGTGCAAGTCAGGGGGGATGTGACAGGGAGGGTGAGGGGCCAAACTATAGAAAGAGTGGGCGGCAGACGCTGGAATGGTACTGTTGGCAGACCATGCTAGATGAGGGGAACACGGGATAGATGTGTAATACCCATCCCATGTTCCGGGTCTGTTCAGAACCAGACGACAACTGGGGGATGCAGGATTCCTACCGACCTTCGATTGTTGTTGTGTAATGCCAGGTCTGTAGTACAAAAAACATTGCATATCCATGATATAATCTTGGATGGGCAAGCAGACCTGGCATGTATTAAGGAGACCTGGCTGGATGAGGCCTCAGCTCCCATTCTTGAGGCCATGTGTCCGCCAGGTTTCCGTTATGCACAACAACCGAGGGAGGGAAGGCAGGGAGGGGGTGTGGCAGTCATCTATCGGGAGTCTCTAGTTTTTACCAGACCTCCTCTTCATAGGACTAAGTTTGTTGACTGCATGTACTGGAGGTTGGGCCCGAAGGGCAGTTTGGGGATCCTACTTGTGTACCGCCCACCCCGCTGCACAGCAGACTCCCTGGCCGAGGTGCTAGAGATGGTCTCGGCTATACGTGTGTTGTCCCCAGAGCTGTTAATTCTTGGGGACTTCAATGTACAT
Organism: Rhineura floridana; assembly: GCF_030035675.1. Classification (NCBI taxonomy): domain Eukaryota; kingdom Metazoa; phylum Chordata; class Lepidosauria; order Squamata; family Rhineuridae; genus Rhineura; species Rhineura floridana. The sequence goes on along the minus strand of NC_084482.1, from coordinate 168,476,810 downwards.
GCTGAGGCCACTCTCGTAGGAGCCCCTTGGGATTTCCTGGAAACCATGGCTTCCTGGGAACTGCACCTTAGTAATATTGGGCCCACCCATGTAGCCGGTCATGCTCTCGACCTTATATTTGTCCTGGGAGGGGAGGGAAGTGTTCTGAAGTTGGGGGTGGCTTCTTCCACCCCTGTGTCATGGTCAGACCACTATCTGGTAAATATAGACTTCTCGATACCACACACCCTCCGTAGGGGAAAAGGACCTATTAGAATGGTCCGCCCCAGACGCCTAATGGAACCAGAAGGATTCCTGACTGCGCTTGGGGAATTGGAACCTGCTGAAGGCCGCACGGTCGATACCCTGGTGATGGAGTGGAATGAGGGGATCACCAGGGCTCTGGACCGCGTGGCGCCGAAACGTCCTCTCCCCCTGAACAGAACTCAGTTAGCACCTTGGTATACTCCACGGTTGCGAAATCTGAGACAGGAGGTGAGACGACTAGAACGCCGGTGGCAGAAATCCCGTTCCGAAGATGTCCGGACACAGGTTAGAGCAGCAGTAACTGCCTACCAAGTGGCAATAAAGGCAGGAAAGAGGTTCTTTGCTGCCTCTATTGCGTCCGCAGAGTGCTGTCCCAGGAGGTTGTTCCAAGTGGTCCGAAGCCTGGTCGGTCCAGTTGCTCAGGAACCCTTGGAACAGTCTAAGGCCTCCTGTGACTTATTAGCAAAACACTTTGCCGACAAAATCAAACATTTACGGAGCTCAATTCCGTACGCCGTGGACACAGTAAATGAAACAGAGTTGGCCAGTTGCAATCCGGTCAAATGGGATCGGTTTCGACCTCTTCCTTCTGAGGATGTGGACAAGGTGCTCTCGACTGTGAAGCCTACCACCTGTCTAACTGATCCTTGCCCATCGTGGCTCCTTGTGAGCTGCAAAGAGAAATTGGGCGAGGGGATTAAGGCGGTGGTCAATGCATCCTTGGAGGAGGGTGTAATGCCATTAGCACTCAAGGAGGCAATTGTAAAGCCCATCTTAAAGAAGTCCTCCTTGGATCCCCAAGTTTTGAATAACTTTCGCCCAATTTCGAATCTACCATTCCTGGGCAAGATCATTGAGCGAGTGGTGGCTAATCAGTTGTCGACACACTTGGATGAAACGGCTAATTTGGATCCATACCAATCGGGTTTCAGGACTGGACATCGAACTGAAACAGCATTGGTCACTCTGGTTGATTATATGAGGAGGGCATTAGATAGGGGAGAATTCACCTTTCTTGTCCTCCTCGATCTCTCAGCAGCTTTTGATACTGTCGACCACAGTATCCTTTTACATCGCCTGGAGGAATCGGGAATAGAAGGCACTGTACTACGGTGGTTCCATTCCTTTCTTTCTGACAGACATCAACAGGTAGCATTGGGGGAGGAGGTTTCAGACCCTTGGCCTCTCAATTGTGGTGTGCCACAGGGCTCTATCCTCTCTCCCATGCTATTTAATATCTATATGAAGCCGCTGGGGACAATCATCAGGAGATTTGGGCTGCAGTGTCACCAATATGCGGATGACACTCAGCTCTATCTCTCGTTTAAATCTTCACCAGAGTCTGCTGTGGAGACCATGTCCAAATGCCTGGAATCCGTGAGTGGATGGATGGGAAGGAACAGGCTGAAGTTGAATCCTGATAAGACTGAGGTGCTACTCGTGGGAGACAAGGGAAGGCTGGGAGATGTTGACCTGGTGTTCGACGGGGTGAAATCACCCCTGAAGGACCAGGTCCGCAGCCTTGGGGTTGTTCTTGATTCCAAGCTGTCCATGGAGGCTCAGATTTCGGCAGTGAGCCGGGCAGCTTGGTATCAATTACACCTCATTCATAGACTGCAGCCCTACCTTCCTGCTCATCAGCTCCCACTGGTGGTACATGCCCTGGTCGCCTCTCGGTTGGATTACTGTAATGCGCTCTACGTGGGGTTACCCTTGAAAACGGTCCGAAAATTACAACTTATACAAAATGCTGCGGCTCGACTGCTTACAAACTGTCGCCGCTGGGAACACATCACCCCAGTGTTGTTCGACCTACACTGGCTTCCAGTTATTTTCCGGGCCCAATTCAAGGTGTTGGTATTAACCTTTAAATCCCTATACGGTCTCGGCCCAGTTTATCTGATGGAGCGCCTCCAGCGCCACCAACCATGCCGCCCAACAAGATCAGCCACACAGGACCTTCTCTCAATCCCGCCAACTAAAACAGCTAGGTTGGCGGGGACAAGAGAGAGGGCATTTTCAGTGGCGGCCCCCACTCTCTGGAACTCCCTCCCGTATGACCTTCGACATGCCCCTTCCCTGAATGTATTCCGCCAAGCTTTGAAGACCTGGCTCTTCAGACAGGCCTTTGGGACTTACGGGGAGGGTTAATTTTTTACGACGAATAGCCTACTACTCTGTACTGGAACTGTTTTATTGTTTTATTGTTATATTGTATTTTATGATGTATTTTATTATGATGTAATGTATTGTTAAATTGTACGTCGCCTAGAGTGGCCATTGGCCAGATAGGTGACCCACAAATTAAATTATTATTATTATTATTATTATTATCTTGCAGTAACTCCAGATGTAATCAAAAGATGGAAGGAAACTCCCCCCCTAAATTTATCCTTTTTTTATAAGTATTGACAAAGCCTTTTCTAGTAATTCTTATTTTTATTTATATTTATTTATATAGGTCTTTCATTGTACATAATACTTTCCAACTGCAGTCCAACCTGCAGTTGAGGCATCCTAGCTATCAAGAAAATATGCACAGCTGCCTAATATTTGGTTTACAGTTCCACACATCCCTATTGACAGGTGATTAAAACTCCCTAAAGCTCTGTGAGAGTCATCCTCTCCAATTTATAAATTGCCTTTTTTTAGCAGTGTTTTTGCTCATAGTATTTCCTAGCCATTCTCTGGAGAAATCTGAGACTTAGAATTTGTATTCATGTTGGAATTAAGGCTGCCAGACTGAAGTTCTAGTTGTTAACAATCTGGCAGTTTTCCCATTTCTTGTCTGAGAAACAAAATTGACCTGCCCATCCCTTCATTTCATTGTTAAAAAAATGATTTACAAATAAAGACTATGGGCCATGACTGTGGATGGCCTTTCTGATTCCACTTCTGAGGGGATTGCTCCAGGATTCAGTTTTCAGAAAGCACCAAATAATCTCTCAATAATGTCTAAAATTAATTTATTTTCCCCAAATTAATCTTTCTTGATATTATTAGTACCCGCCTTTCACCCAGAGCAGGTTAAAACACATAATTAAAAACAATTAAAAACAACCTAAACAACATCACAGAAAACAGGGTGAGCCCTAAAAATACATATCTCAGGTGTTGAAGGCCAGGGTAAAGAGGTGCGTCTTCAGCATTTGCCAAAAGTTATACAGTGAAGTTGCTAGACACACCTCGGTGGGGAGAGAGCTCCACAGCTTAGGGGCTGCCACAGAGAATGCCTTCTCCCAGGCCACCCCACAAAAATTCTGAGGGTGGCGGAACTACCAAAAGGGCCCTTCTGCATCTGTAGGGAAGGAGGAGGTAGTCTTTCAGATATTTGGGACCTAAGCCAAGATTATTCCCCATTCCATTTTCCCAAAATAATTTCCTATTCAGAAACATTTGAGGCACTCAGGGCCCACCCCTAGCAATGTGTTGGGAAGCTCAGAAGTCATTTGCAAAACCAAAGACCACAACCTCCTTTGGTTTAATTCAGATATTTTATTGTTGATTATCACCCAGTCTGTTTTGCTTGTTTTTAGCTGCCTCTGTTTTGTTTTAGGGTTTTGTTCATTGTATTGCTTCAGTATGCTTACTCTCAAATCTTTGGTATCACTATCCTGATATCAGTATAGATGTTGTGCTGGTTATTACAGAGAAATTGCATTGTTTTAAAGTAATGTTTTATTGTAAGAATGTATAACGGTTTCAATGCTGAGTTGAATTTAAAGGGTTAACTGTTATATGAACTGGTGTGTGCTTCTGTTTGGGGCTAAGAAGAAATGATGAATCAGGAGGAAGCCAGCAGGTCATGTGAGTGTGAGTAAAGCTGTAATTCTAACAGTGTGTCAAACAGGAAATGAAGCCTCACTTACCTGCGCAGCGTGCATAAGCGGGGCATAGTTGCGAGGAGAGAGCGATGCTGCCGCGGCCATCTTCATTAAGGGCAACGTCGTGTGTCGCAGCGTTATGTGTGCGTGACGTGCAGCAGGGAGGGGAGGGGTGTGATGCGTCCTTCCCTGGCTCTCCCTGTCAGGTTCCTACCTGCTCGTGGTTACTGCCTGTCTCTAGGCACCACCAGGGACTCCACCAGTCCGGACCGCACTCTCTTATGGTTTACCTATCCGCTCTAGCACAGATCTCAACAGATCCCCCTGCTAGGCAACCACCAGTAACGTCCCAATACTAGTATTCCCAGAGACTCTGAATACTGGTATTGTTATTCTCTTCACCGCTGCCACCATTTGTTACAGTTCCCCTTCAGCCTTGGTCATTACCTTACCCTCCCTTCTGGTCTGTGAAACCCCAGCCAAGGATCAGGCCTTTGGTAAACCAAATTAAGTATTTATTACAGATAACAAAGCTAACAAGATTAACAAGATTTCTTCTTAAGGCACATAAGCATATGGTTTTACTCAATACTAATCCGAACTCCACCTCCCTCCTGGTAAACAACTCTCTAAACCCCACCAAGCAATCCACTCTTTCTCTTCTCCTCCCAGATTCCACAATTCACCACCTCACATTCACCCAGATTTACCTGTCATCCTTTCATTTATACTGTCAGCCATTTTAAACATTCAGCCAATCATCAAGCATTCTATTGCCCATTCACTCCCCCTCCTCTTTCACTACTTACCATGTATACTCTAAACAACCAGCACTTACCATATATACACTAATATATAGGAACATCACAAGGGGCCATGGGCTTATTTAAGGCCAGGCTGTCCCCCCACCTCCTCTTTCAACGAGCGATGAGAGGACGATGAGGGACATAGTAGAGAAAGCTGCAGGACAGTTGGCATTGGTTGGGCCTATTAGGCCTAATTGGTTACCCCCAGAGGGGGTTTTGGGAGCCCCAACAGCTGTGGGTGGTAGCGTTGCGGTGTGGCTGCGACTGGGGCAGGTCTCGTAAAGGGGCATGACCAGTGGGCCTCGTAGTGGGGCCTAGCAGCGGCACGTCCGATACACCCCCACACCTAGCAGTTGTGGAGGGGTTGATTGAGACTTTTTATTGAGCAGCGCGACGTTAGTGCTGCTGCTGGTTAAAAGAAAGACACAGGAAGTTTAAAAATAAATGAGACTATACTGGATATACAAACAAAATTAAATATAGTCATCCTAATACACTGGTTAAAGACAGACTCATGCACATAAAGGGAAATTTTAAAAAAATCAGAATAAAAGGGACGAACAAAAGAAATTGTGTCTAATCCTTCTAGTTTAAGTTCCCTCTGAGCACTCTCCTTCCAACAGGTTCAGCTTAGCCCCCCCTGATGATATACTCAGGTTGGTTCTTTATTATATTATTACAGGGTGGATGCATGATGTGATGGCAGAGCCCTTTTGTGAGGCTTATGACTTCTTGCTAGGCCCAGACATAGGGGGAGGATTGCCCACCCCCGCAGGTTATCCAGCTTAGCCCCCCCCTGATGATATACACAGGTTGGTTCTTTATTATATTATTATAGGGTGGATGCATGATGTGATGTCAGAGCCCTTTAATGAGGCTTATGACTTCTTGTTAGGCCCAGGCATAGGTACAACTTCTTGCTAGGCCTGGGCATGTATGAGGTTTGAAGTACTTAATTATATGATTATTATACTACATACTAGTATATTGGTGGGGCCTAGTGAGCCTTTTTAGCCTTTCATAGTTATATGATAATAAGGGCAGAGATAACAGTTTGCTAGAAAATGTCTAAATCGCTGTATCTTAAGTGAGCGGTCCTTTTGCATTCCAAGTGTTAATTTCAGGCTATTTGTTCACTCTGAGACAGAAGAAGCATTTACCTGAATTTAGTTAGGAATGGAAAGTTTAGCAGATGGTAATCATATTGATTGGGGAATAGGAATAAAGAGGAAAGCCCAATTTGCCTAATAGAGATCCCTCATATTACAGGATCTTAGACTCTTATTGACATAGGGCTGCCTTTTAAGGTCCAGGCATACTCTTCCCCCCTTTACTGAGGATTGTGGCACCAACAACGAAACCTGAAATTACATTTTAGTTAGGACTTCTGATATCATTACCTGGAATTACATATAGCGTGCAACTGTTGCATTGGCTCATCTATTTAGATATGTGTTGGAAAACCTGCTATAGTGCAGCCACGTATTGGTGACAGCAACACATCCTCAGCATCTGCTGCTCTTGGATTTATGATATCATTTACTAGAAAGGGATATAGGATGTTAATTTTGCATTTTGGACATCTATTATGATAGGTGTTTGGAAGCCTACAAGGGGGAGGCCGCTGCAGTCGGCCAAATATGGGTGGCAGCGCCATATCTCCAGTATCTGTGCTTTGGGGAACTGGGTTAGCTGCACTAAAATGGTGGCTGGGAAAGTGTGCTTACTCATAAATTATTTCCTTTCTTTATGTGAAACAGGGAAATATGAGGCCAGTGGCCCTCACAGCGGTGAGGAGAAGCACCCAGCAGTAGCTGCTCAAGGAAAGCGTTCCTCCCCTGTTAAGCTCGAGGTACTGGGGCCTTGCTTGCAGACTGCCCAGTTCCTGGGGAGGTTTGTTCTGTTATGGGGTTTTCTTTCAGTTTCTGGATCCCATATTGTAGTCTCAGGGCTTGCCTTAAGGGATTGCACTCTTAAATTTGTCTTGGGCATAGACGCAATGGCAATCAGTAATGGCTTCCTACCAGTTAGTTAATGCACTGCCTATGGGAAAGTATGACATCTAATCTGTTTTTTCATCTACTGTGGGGATACAAGGGGATTTATAGCTGCTGGGTTTTTGCCTTTTCAGTCAATTCTATGAGGTAGAGCATTACATATAGGCTGCTCTATTCTTGCATGGAGTGCTTCAGCTCCTTCCTTGAAGGGGCTGTTGGGATGAGAGGGTAAAAAAAAAAAATTGGATGCATGTTAACACCTGATGTCACAGATTATGGAATGGCTATGTAACTGGTTCATCTTAATGGCTGTGTCAATGGACCATCCTGCCCGGTGTTAACCTTCCTGGGCATACCACCTAATTCACCACCAATCATACTCATGCGGTCAGTCAGTAAGGGTTTCATGACAGTTAGGCCAAGAAAGTATTTCTTGTCTGCCCTCCAGGTATTAAGAGGTCTTTTCTGGTGGTTTATGAGGTCGTAGCAGGGCTTCCACAGCCTTACTACAGGTTCAGGTTTGTGGCTGTATAATAATTTAATGCTTGTTGTGATCAAATATTGATCAAGAAATTAGAGCCAAACTGCAGGTTACATTTTATATTCTTGCCCAAATCATTTGGTCTAGTTTTCCCACACTCCTGGGGAAGAACTAACTAACTTGCTGTAGAATTACGTGACATAGCTCAGGGCTAGAGCCTCTGAACTGCAGGCTGAAGGTCCATAGCATCTCTAGGTAGGGCTGGGAGGTAGAACTGGAAGTCCGTGGATGCATCGGGGGTTTTGTGCTGGCTGCAGGCTTGGACTTATAGGCAGTGAGGCTTGGGAACTCTCCCGTCCATTTTAGGTAGGGTTATGGCCCTTGTCTGTTCCTTTGTTCTCTAGTGCCCAGATTTTAATGTTTTCTTTTGGGGCATGGTAAGGTAGACTCAGGTGGAGCGGTTCAGCTGTGCTGTGCAACTGCACATTGGGAGATTGGGGAGCAGAGTCAAAGATGGCCATAAGCCGGTCTGTCGCCCCAGCATGTTCAACAACTATCAGAATGCAGGAGGGGTTTTTCCCAGGACTTCTGGGCCGGCAAGGGCTATGCACCAGAGTGGCCTATTCAGTGAGTCACCTGCTGGGATTGCCTAGTGAATGGCTGGAGACTGGGCCTCTCAGTCCAAGCACTTCGAGGTAAAGGCTGATGATTTTCCCACTTATTCCAGGGACTTGAGTCCACTGTATGTTAGCTGGGTGGGCTGGAGAACACCCTGCCACCCTCGATCCCCGTTGCCCTTTCTCACGGGACATTTTATTGAGTATGGTGGGCCAGTGAAAAACAGTATGCTCCTCAAGCTATGAAGCCAGACTATTCCAGGCGGCAGCCCTTATGCTGGTTTTTGGAGCTTTTAGGATAGGTGAGGTGGTGGCCTGATCCAAGGAAGATTTGTCTCGATGGGCCCTCCAGCAATCAGATGTCTCAATGGAAGGGAGTTGTACCTGTATAACATTGATGGACCGGCAATGTTGCTGGACAGGGATGGAGCAGCTGCGCACCCTATCCTGGGCTTACAGTTAGGCCTCAGTCAATGGGCTGCAGTGTGGTGGCTTGGCTGGCGAGGAATACTTTGGGACGGGCTCCTACCCACTTTGTCCCAGTGCAGACATCTCCGCATGTGGTGGTCATTCCCAACTCAGTATTTGAGGCAAGGCCCTCAGGTGGCGGGCATGTGCAGACATGCAGTTCGGGACGCAACGATGGCCTCGGTTACCTAAGGGCATGGTCCTCAGTTTGGCAGGCATGTGCGGACATGCAGTTGGTGAGGCAACGGAAGGGCATGACCCTCAGTTTGGCAGGCATGTGCGGACATGCAGTTGGTGAGGCAACGGAAGGGCATGGCCCTCAGTTTGGCAGGCATGTGCGGACATGCAGTTGGTGAGGCAATGGAAGGGCATGACCCTCAGTTTGGCAGGCATGTGCGGACATGCAGTTCAGGAGGCAACGGAAGGGCATGGCCCTCAGTTTGGCAGGCGTGTGCGGACATGCAGTTGGTGAGGCAACGGAAGGGCATGACCCTCAGTTTGGCAGGCATGTGCGGACATGCAGTTCAGGAGGCAACGGAAGGGCATGGCCCTCAGTTTGGCAGGCATGTGTGGACATGCAGTTCAGGAGGCAACGATGGCCTTGGTTACTTAAGGGCATGGCCCTCAGTTTGGCAGGCATGTGCGGACATGCAGTTCAGGAGGCAATGGAAGGGCATGGCCCTCAGTTTGGCAGGCATGTGTGGACATGCAGTTCAGGAGGCAACGATGGCCTCGGTTACTTAAGGGCATGGCCCTCAGTTGCAACGAAAGGGCATGGCCCTCAGTTTGGCAGGCATGCGTGGCATGCAGTTAATAAGGCAATGTTGGCCTTGGGTACGTCTGCTTTGGTCAGACATACTCCTGCGAAGGGTTTGCCGTGGTGTCTGGAGCCCGATAGGGATGGACCAAGCACGAAAGAAGGTCAACCGGCAAATTCGGTTGGCTATTCTGGGGCAGGGGAGGTTGGCTATTTCACACCCTGCATTCAGCATTGGATGGGTGAACTGTACAGGGCCGATGGCGTTCACCTGTCTGACGCAGGTAACGTCTTTTTGGCAGACCTGCAGAGGTGTCTGCGAGAGGTGCTTCTTGGCAGTGGGTAAAAGGGGACTAAATAGAGATTTGTCCCCTTTTTGTGGCGGAAGGTGCGGAAAGGGAAATAGGTAAGGACAGCTCGGTGGCCCCCTTAGGCACCTTTGGAGGTGATTGGCGGTTCCAGAGGCTTTGCGGCTTGAGGGCAGGATATGGGCTGCTTTTGGGGCCAACTTAACTCATCCACCTGAGGGTTGTGCGGCCTTGGGGGGTGGTGACCTGAGAAGGCCCCCCTACTCACCTACTGGGTGTGGCTGGCGGAAAGGGTAAGCAGATGGGGCTTGCCCTTGTCCCAAGCAGGGGCTGGTCGCCCGTGAGCTGTATGGCAAGATGCTTGCTTACAGATAGTTCCGCACCTAGGTTTCCCTCTGCAGGTCACTTTAAAAGGTGTTTTTGTATAGTTTAATAAAGTGGCCCTTGTTCAACCCAAGCTGATGTGTCCTTGTCTTATTTCGCCCCTTCACTCGCAAATGGTTATGTGAGGGAGGTTCCTTTCTATATATGCAGAAGCAGAGGTATTGAAAGTTAGTTAATTTGATTTGGCTAGTTGGTGGACATTCTGCCTCACCTTATTTGGTTATGCTTAAAGACCAATTGGGGGCAGAATTTCACTCAAATGGAAATCTTAGGATGGGAGGCCCTGGCTGGAGAAAATAAAAGCTTGAGTTGTGTTCTGTTCAGTGGGGAGTAGTCAGTTGCCGTTAGTGAGGAGCTCAGAGATGCTTGGGCTAAGGAAGTCAAGAACTTACTTTACTGAGCTGAAGGAGGTCTGTAAGGAAGAACAAGAGACTCTTCCATCCTCCTCCAAGAGAGAGCCACAGCCAAGTGACAGCAGGATTGATGGGAATCTGAGGTAACAGCAGTTGCAGGACCAGATGGCAGACTGCAGGGGAAATCCTGAGAGAAGCCTGAGAGACTCTAGGAGTGAAGAGGCCAAGGATCTGATTGACGACTGCAAGTAAAGTTCTCTGTATATTGTAGCTGAATGTTAACTGGGGTAATTGGCTTCTGTTTGGATAGAGGGTAGAACTAAAGCTCACACAGCCATTTTCTGAAAGTGACAGGAACCCTATACTGTGTATTCTGTATAATTTTAAGTGATACTCTTGAGCAGCCTTTCCCAACCAGTGTGCCTCCAGATGTTGTTGGACCACAACTCCCATCAGCCTCAGCCATTGGCAATGCTGGCTGAGGCTGATGGGAGTTGTGGTCCAACAACATCTGGAGGCACACTGGTTGGGAAAGGCTGCCCTAGAGTACGCACATGCCTGTAAAAAAAACAAAAAACAAAGGGAGGTTAACCACGCAGTTTTCCAAGCAGTAGTACATAAAAGCATAACCATCTGTTTATATTTAGAACATTTTATTTTGAATAAAATTTATTGTACTTTCTGTTTTTGCTTTACGTTTGGATCTCTGAGCTGTTCTGTCCTATGCTCAAGCATAGCTACTGAAAGTTAAAGTGAGGAAGCAAATAAAATATATTGTGATACATGATGGCTATGGTAAGAAAGAGCTAAAGAAAAAAAGAGTAATTTAAAAATAAAGGAAAAGACTGGGGGGAATGGGATTTGGGGCTAGCGGGCCAAATCCTGAGCTTCCCCATCCCTACTGGCCAGTTTGACAGATGGGTGGCCACCTGTTAGTCACCTGGCGTCACTATGAGATCAGGTGATCCAGCTTCAAAGGAAAATATTAGGAGTGTACTAAGTGTGTCCGATTCTTTCCTTTCTTCCTTTGCAGGCACAAAGTGGTACTGCAGAGGAAGATTCCTGCTGAAAGGGGCTTGCAGTGCTGGTTGCTAGCCCCATTTTCAGCAGGGATCAGCTGCATGTGGACACTCTCAACTGAGCACTCCCAAGTGTAGCTGATCCCACAATGGCTTGCATTTGTTGCTAAATGTTGAAGGGGCTGAATGCAAGCCCTGCTTGCCAAGAAACAATAAAGAACACCCATTCAGGGCTCCTGATTGTTCCTTTGCAGTCTTTACCTGCCTCACACCTGACGTCATATGGCATCAGGTGTGAGGGAAGTGAGCATGGTTTTGTAAAAATGTATTCACTTGCCAGATTAGGACCCTTGTCAGGCTTAATTTAGCCTGTAGGCCAGAGGTTCTCCATGTCTGATAAACACACACACACAACCTAGAAAATTATATCTGAAGAACACACTCAGGGGACACGTGAGAGGGCCTTGTTGGTGGCTGCCCCTAGGCTTTGGAATTCCCTTCCTAGGGAGGTAAGAATGACCCCCTCTTTGCAGTCCTTCCGCCGACAAGCAAAGACCTTCCTATTCCAACGAGCCTTTGGAATTGAAGGCTAAGGACAGGGCATGAAGGGTGCTGCATTGCTAATGTCTACTATATCATTTTTAAACTAGTTTGAACTTTTTTAGCTATATGTGTGTATGGTTTTAATATTGGAAATAGTTTAATCTTATTTTAATGTAGACTTTGTATGTTTTTAATTATATGTATTTTTTATCTGGAAGCCGCCATGAGTTCCAGTTTTGGAAAAATGGCGGGGTATAAATAAAGATAATAATAATAATGATAATAACTTATCAGTTATGTCCTTCCAAGGTATCAAGCCTTGGATTTACTAAGCTTAAAATATTATTAACCACCCAGAGAGCTTCGACTATGGGACGGTATACAAATGCAATAAATAAATAATAAATTATTTTCCCTAGATGGGAAGCACTTCCATCAATTCTCACATCTAGTCTGAGGAAACCAGTTTGTTTTGTAGTTTTTCCTTTACTTAAAGAAATATGTAGTACAGATGAAATACTGGCCATATAATTATAACTTTTGGCATGTACAGTTCCCATTCATGTTAAAATGAATTCTAAATCAGGACCATGGCTTGTATCCAACTACGTTCTACTCATAGTTGACCTAAGTTAATAATGTTCATTAATTTGAATGGGTCTACTCTGAGTATGACTAACATTGGATACAACCCCATATTTAATTATTTCTAAAACATATCCAATACTTCATCCCATGAGCCCACAGTGGGGTATAACAATGAATACATAAATTAATTAGTAATGAAAAGAAACAAAATTAAATTAGCAATATAATAAATAAAAGATATCTTGATTTTTCTGCAGTTCAGGCACAAAAAGCCTGATGGAAGACACAGTTTTTCAGCTGGTACCTAAAACTAAACAGCGTTGGTGCCAGCCAAAGTGCCAGAGGAAGTGTGTTCCATAAATGGGGTGCAACTGAGAACATAAGAAGAGCCTGCTGGATCAGTCCAATGGCCCATCTAGTCCAACATCCTGTTCTCACAGTGGCCAACCACTTGCCCATGGGAAACCCGCAAACAGCATTCTCTCCACCCATGGTTTCCAGCAACTGCAAGGCCCTTCATCTGGTCAGAGACCCACCCAAGCTGCCCATTAACAGCTTCATCTGAGATCATGCTCTGTATCTCTCTATCTGAATTATATGTTGTTGTTATTATTATTATTACCACCCACCCTTCACCAGGGCCCCAGGGTGGGTTGCAGAAATTTAAAATACAACATTAAAAACCATTAAAACACATTACATTCACATGGGTAGAGTGGGTTCTGAAAACATACTTCTCAGGTGTTGAAGTCCAGGGCAAAGAGATGCATCTTTGCCAAAAACTATATAGCGAAGGCGCCAGACACAGCTCTGTAGGGACGGAATTCCACAATGCAGGAGCTGCCACAGAGAAAGCCCTCTCCTGGGCCACCATCCCCTGAGGGTGGCAGAACTACCAAGAAGTCCCCCTCTGCTGATCTTAACACCCAAGAGGTTTTGTAGGGAAGGAGGCTGTCTCTGACATATTTGGGACCTAAGGCATTTAAGGCTTTAAACACTAATGTGAGCATCTTGAACTGAGCCCAGAAACGAAATGGCAACCAGTACAACTGTTTTGGAACAGGAGTTATATGATTTCTAAAAGCATCCCCAGCCAGTAATATGGCTGCTGCATTTTGGACCAGTTGAAGTTTCCGAGTTGTCTTCAAGGGCAGACCCACATAGAACACATTGCAATAATACAATCTGGAAGTTACTAAGCATGGGGGACTGTTGCCAAGTCATCTCTGTCTGAAAGGGGCCATAACTGGCAAAACAGCCATAGCTGGAAATAGGCACTCCTAACCACCAAGGCCACTTGAGCATCCAGTTACGTGTTTGGATCGAGGTGTACCCCCAAGCTACAAACCTGCTCCTTCCAGGGGAATGCAACTCCACCCAGACAAGGCCATCTTCCCATCTTCTGGACTCAAGAACTTGGAATACATATGATGGGCAACTTCTCAGCAGTGGAATCAACACTTTGTAAGTTTGCTCCCACAAGATGCAGTAATGGCCACCAGCTTGGATGGCTTTAAAAGAAGATTAGACAAATTCATGGAGGACAGGGCTATCAATGGCTACTAGCCATGACGGCTGTGCTCTGCCACCCTAGTCAGAGGCAGCATGCTTCTGAAAACCAGTTGCCGGAAGCCTCAGGAGGGGAGAGTGTTCTTGCACTCGGGTCCTGCTTGCGGGCTTCCCCCAGGCACCTGGTTGGCCACTGTGAGAACAGGATGCTGGACTAGATGGGCCACTGGCCTGATCCAGCAGGCTCTTCTCTTCTTATGTTCTTCCCTAAGGAGATTGGCCCATCCAGGCAATACTCTTACAGTTGGCTTTTGAAATCCTGTGAAAGTTCTGATTTATTGTTATTTGTTGTTTTCAGTATTTTGCTGAGTTGCTTCTGATTTTATAACATTGTTTTTCTTATTTATTTATTTCTTATTTATTTATTTCTTATTTATTCATTCATTCATTTATTTTATTGTACTTGTATACCGCCCCATAGCTGAAGCTCTCTGGGAGGTTTACAGTAACTATTTGATTTACATTCTGCCCTTCTTCCCAGTAGAAGCCCAGGCGGCAAACAAAAGCATTTAATACATCATAAAAACAGACTTTAAATACATATTAAAATAAAACATCTTTAAAAACATTTTTTTAAAAAGCTTTAAAAGCATCTTTAAAAACAAAAGGTTAAAATACATTAAAAAAAGGTTTAAAAACATATTAAAAAGCAATTCCAAAACAGACACAGACTGTTTTCTTCCTGTTTTAAAAATTGATTTTAGTAAACCTTGTTAGCAAACATTTGGATTTTAGAATTAAAAAAAGATATACAATCATTGTTTAACTGATAAATGTGAGCAATCCTCATTCCATCCCTAATTTTTGCCTGTGATATTCAAGTTTTTGAATTAGGTTATTAAGTCTTTATTAACAGCCTCTGCATTCATCTTGGATATTGCTGAACACAGTTGTGCTGCTGTTTATCATTACCATTATAAAAACATACTGTAAAAGGAGCCAATTGGATCAGGTTAATGGCCCATCTAATCCAGCATCCGGTTCTCAGACTGGCCAACCAGATGTCTATGGGAATCCCAGAAGCAAAACCTGAGCACAACAGCACTGTCATCACTTGTGAGTCAGACTGCCTCCAAGAAGTGGAGGTAGAACATTTAGCTAGTAGCTATTGATAGCCTTATCATCCATAGATTTGTCTAATCCTCTTTTAAAGTCATCCAAGTTGGTGGCCATCATTACTTCTTGTGGGAGCAAATTCCATAGTTTATGTGTTTTTGTGTGTTTTGCAGGAGTACTTTCTTTTGTCTGTCCTGGATCTTCCAAAATTCAGTTTCATTAGATGTCTATGAGTTCTAGTGATATGAGAGAAGGAGAAAAACTTTTCTCTATTGTCTTCTACCACATGCATAATTTTGTACACCTCTGTCGTCTTCTCTTACTCACCTTTTGTCTAAGCTAAAAAGCCTTTGTAACTTTTCTTCGTAGGGGACTTGCTCCACCCTCTTGACTATTTTGGTTGCCCTTTTCTGAACCTTTTTCTAACTCTACAATATCCTTTTTTAAGTGAGGCAACTAGGACTATACAAATATTCTAAGGTTGGTCACACCATAGATTTAAGTCTTAGATTAGTATAATGACTAGGGATGTGATCTGCATTTTGGTCCTGGTTTGATTTTTGCTCCAGCATTCCTTCTGATACTGCTTTGTAAAGAATCAGTGTTTGCTATTTGTAATAAATACTGTTTCATTTTTTCCCTGCAAAAACATCAGTATCAATATTAAAATTTTAAAATATTGTTTTTCATAGATATTTTGAGGGAAATATCAATATTAATATTGATATTTTTGAGGTGAACTTTTTTAAAAAAAATCTGCTTCAGCCACAGAAAACGTCTAGAAAAAAACCCAGTCTGGGAGGACAATAAATAAATGAATAAATAAATAGGAAATCCAGTGTCAAATTCAAATTTTGTGAAATTCGAGCATCATACAAATGTTCAAACCTGCCCTCCCCTCCTCTTCCCTCCTATCCCCTCCTTCTTGCCCCTTTCCTCACCCCTTCCCCTCCCTTTCCAATCTAGTCCCTCTCCTTCCCCTCCCCTCCCTTCCCTTCCTCCTTACTTCTCATCTCTCCTTCCCCCTTCTCCTCCCCATGGTCAGTTTTACCTATCCTAAGCATGTTTCCATGGGAGTGAATCCCATGGAACTCAATAAGCATGCAAATGATCAGACCTGCCTTTCCCCTCCCCCTTCCTCACTCTTCTACTCCTCCTATTGTCAGTTTCACCTATTGCACAGGAGGAAATCCCACTGAATGCAATAAGCATGCAAATAATCAGACCTGTCCTCCTTCTCCTCTCCCGCCTCCTCCCCTCTGCCCTTCCTCCTCCCCTACCTCCTCCTCCATCTCCCTCCCCCATGGTCACTTTTATCTATCCTAAGCATGATTGCAGGGGAGTAAATCCCATTGAACTCAATAAGCATGCAAATGATCAATCCATTCTTAGCAAACTTACACAGGTTCCCATTTCTTATCTCCCAGATTAAAAAGCAAAAAAGCCAATAGGCAAAAAAAAACTCTTGCGCTTTAAGAACGTACCTACTGTCAACATATATTTCTGTCACACTTTAAAAAGCAGGGAAATTGGGCAGCTGTAGAGAATGCACCAGGGGAGCAGCAGACCTGACCTCCTTTCCCAAATATTGTACTGCCCTAGCAATGTGTAGAAATGCAAACACCATTTGGGTTGGTCTTTCAAAGTCCAATCCACTTCCTGTGTCGCTTGGAAGAATTTGGTAACATGTGCCTCTGGGCATATGATGAATGGTGACAACACCTGTAATCAACCCAAATAACAGAAACAAGAATGTGCTGCGCTGATCCTGTTTTAGCATGGAGGAAGCAACAGTATTAAGACAGTTGATATAGTTTTGATAGTCACTTTAATTATGTTTGATTTATTTTGCAATTTTAGTGAAGTTTCCTATAGTAAATCATTTTCTTTTGCATCTGTTTCTGTGAATATGTGAAGCACAGCAGCACTGGATAATTTACACTAAAAACTCCAAAAACAATTGAGGAATAATAGCACTGACTATTCTACAGAATAGTCTCCAATGAACTTGAGGAATGTCTCAGTTTGCACAAGATAAAACAGTGGGATGTGAAATATATTTTAACAAATTTCTAGGTGTGCTTTATGTTTTTAATTGTCCATGCCCACCTTTCTTTCAGTGGAGTGATTTAAGCATAGCAGGCTGAAAACATGAAACTTGGGCAGGCCAAGTTTCTTTTTGCAACAGCTAGATCCATTGCTGAAATAGCAACATATTTTAATCAGTCTGATTTCACATCAAACTGCAGTTTCAGATCCAACTGTTAATACACCCAAAACAGAAATAAAACATAACCTCCAGTTTGAAACACAAAAGGCTGTCTTCACCATCATATGACACTGACCAATAAAAAGGCTTTGAAATTATTAAAAATAGATTTGATACAAATTCCTAGGATGAATAATGAGAGAAATATAATTTTCTAGGTTATATTGTCTGTAGAAACAGTAGTAATAAAAGAAAGAGAATGGGAAAGAAGCAAAGTAAGACCACCAACAAATGCAGTTCTCCATTTTGGGAAATGTAGTGCTGATTATAGGTATTGCCACCACTCACCATATGCTCAGAGGCACATGTCACCAAATTCTTCCAAGCTACACAGGAAGTGGATTGGACTATGAAAGACCAAACCAAATTGTGCTTGCATTTTTACAAATTTGTGTTGCTGTGTGTGTTTGTATTGCTAAATTTGTTTAAAGCAGCACAACAGCAGCAGAGAGTAACAGCGGATGTTGAAATGCGAGTGTGCCATCGTGTGTGTGTGTTTACCTAAGAAAGCAGGCTTTTACTCTGCATCAGGATCACTGAGACTTGAGACTTAGTAAAATAAGAAAATATACTTTATTTATAGAAATACATAGTAGATAGAAAGGCAAACCTAGTTCTAACTAACTAACTAAGTTGGAGGCGTAACCCCCAGGTGTAGGAGTTAGCCCCATGGCTAGGAGAGAGAGCAGAGACAAAAAGATGTCTCCTCTCTCCCGGACAGTTGGAGAAGAAGGAAGTGGAAAGGGCAGAAGGAGGAGGGGCAGGTAAGCTTCCCTAAAGATGTAATAGCCTAGCAACTGGAAAGAAGTCAGAACAGAGCATCACAGGTAGAAGGTAAACAAGCCTATCCATCTGAAGGATCGTAGCTCTATCTTCCTTCTGGAACATAGACAAAATAACAAAACAGCAGTTGCTCTTGCCCCACTTCCAACAATTTGGAGGGCAGTAGAATATCTCAGAGAGGAGGTCAGGTCTCCTGCTCCCTTGGTGCATTCACTATAGCTGTCCAATTTCCCTGCGTTTTAACGTTTGATAGAAATATCTGTGGGCTATAGGTACATTCTTAAACCGCAAGGCTTTTTTTTGCCTGTGAGTGAATATAAAAATAGCCATGAAAGGCTTGCTGCTCCTACATCTTGACAGAGCCACTCTTCTTTCCTCCTAAACACAGTAAAAATAGAAATCATGATGGGATAATTACTTTTCTCTTTAAAATTATCAGCAGTTTTCAATTGCAACTCTAAAAAGTTAATGTCATACATAAATAGCTGCTTCTTGCTTACTGAAGTGGCAGATAATCATCATCATCATCATCTTCTGAAGAAGAACTGAAGACTACAAAATTCAGGCTAAATATAGTTATTATTAACAAGCCAAACGTACATTTTTGATGAAAATTAATCTGAAAACAATTCAGAATAATTGCTGAGTGTGTACCTACCTTCTAATGAAACTACATGGCTGAATTATATAGCCACAAGAGTGGCTGTATACTATAGCCAGCATGGATTTTTCATAATCCTGGGAAGGGTAGTTTGTGAAGGTGCTGAGAGCTGTTAGGAGACTTCTATTCTCCTATGGAGCTCCAGTGGCCAGAGTGGTTTAACAGTCTTCCCCAGAGAATTCTGGAGACTGTAGATCTGTGAGGGGCTATGCCTCTGAACCTCTCATGACCTTTCACAAACTACAATTCCCAGGATTCTTTGAGGGAAGCCATGACTATTCAAAGTGGAATAAATGTCCAGTATGGATGTGGCCAGGGACAGCTTTGGTTTAATTTTGGGTAGGAGACTACATGTATCTACTGTGGAATAAAAAGATGGGAAAACCTTGAAAAATAATAATACTATTAACAATGTTTTCCTTTTGGAAAGGAAAGAAAAGGAAAGGGGCTTTCCTTCTGCTTAGTGCCCACCTATCCAATCTCCTTCTCCCCCTTCTCCTCACCCTTCCCCTCCTCCTCGCACCTCCACACTTTAGTTAATCATATCCTAAGCCTGATTGCTCAGGAATAAATCATATTGAAATCAGTAAGCACGCATACAATCAAACCTGCCCTCCCCTCCCCCTTCCCACCCTCCTTCCACTCCCCTCCCTCTCCTTCTACTCCTGCAGTCCTTATTGCAGGTGTTGTCATTGCTCACCATATGCTCAGAAACACGTTACCAAACTCTTTCAAGCTACACACAAAGTGGATTGGACTGTGAAAGACCAAACCAAATTGTATTTTCATTTTGACAAATTTGTAGGGAAGTACCATATCCCAGGGAGGAGGTCAGGTCTCCTGCTCCCCAGGTGCATTCATTATAGCTGCCCAGTTTCCCTGCTTTTTAAAGTTCGATAGAAATATCTGTTGGCTATAGGTACGTTCTTAAACAGCAAGGTTTTTTCACTATGAGTAAATTTCTCTGCTTTTTAATCTGGAAGGTAAGAAATGGGATCCTGTCCAAGTTTGCTGAGAATGGATTGATCATTTGCATGCTTATTGAGTTCAGTGGGATTTACTCCTCTGCAATCCTGTTTAGGATAGGTGAAAGTGACCACAGGGGATGGGAAGGGAAGGAGGGGATGGGGAGGAGGGGGTGGGAACAGGCAGCAGGTGGAGAAGGGCAGGTTTGATCATTTGCATGTTTATTGACTTCAGTGGGATTTACTCCCATGCAAACATGCTTAGGATAGGTAAAACTGACCATGGGGAGGGAAGCCTGGAGTGGGCAGGGAAGGAGGAGGAAGGAAGAGGGGGAGAGAGGAAGAAGGAAGGAGGAAGGGAGAGGAGAGGGGAAGGAGGGGAAAAGCAGGCCTGATCATTTGCATGCTTATTGAGTCCAATGGGATTTACTCCTATACAATCATGGCTAGGATAGGTAAAACTGACCATGGGGGAGGAGGAGGAGGGGGAGGGGAGAGTAGAGGGAAGGAGGAAGGGGGAGAGGGGAGCAGAAGGAGGGGGAGTGGAAGGAGGGGATTGGAAGGGGTGGAGGCGGGGTGAAGGAAGGTGTAGGGAAGGGGCAAAAGAGATGATGGGAGGGAGGAGGAGGAGGGGAGGGCAGGTTTGATCGTTTGCATAGCTATTGCATATCTATCTTTCCCTACCACCTTATTGCAGGGAGGGAGTGCTCATCCTAAACCGGTGCCTGGAGGCTGTGAAGTGCTGGATTTGGGCTAACAAACTGAAACTTAATCCAGACAAGATGGAAGTACTGCTGGTCAAGGGAAAAACTGCACCAGGGATGGAGTTGCAACCTGTTCTAGATGGGGTTGCACTCTCCTTGAAGGAGCGGGTCTGCAGTTTGGGAGTCTGCCTGGATCCTGCCCTGCAGGTGGCTGCAGTAGCCAGGAGTGCTTTTGACCAACTCAAACTGGTCTTCCAGCTGTGTCCGTTCCTGGAAGCAGTTGACTTGGCCACAGTGACACATGCATTGGTGACATCAAGGCTTGATTACTGTAACACACTCTATGTGGTCTGCCTTTGAAAACAGTTCAGAAATTACAGTTGGTTCAAAATGCAGCAGCCAGAATGTTAACTGGAGCACGGTGCAGGGAGCATATCACCCCTGTGCTTTATCGACTCCACTGGCTCCCAATTTGCTTCCCAGTTCAAAGTGCTGGTTCTGACCTTTAAAGCCCTAAACGACCTTGGACCAATGTACCTGAGGGATCACTTACGCCCATATGTACCTGCCTGGGATTTAAGATCATCTCTGTCTGGTTTCCTCTGCGTTCCTGGAGTGAAAGACGTTAGACTGACAGGCATGCGGGAGAGAGCTTTTTCAGCTGTGGCCCCCAAGCTTTGGAACACTCTACCCCAAGAAGTCTGCTCTGCTCCCTCCCTGATGGTTTCCCAGAGACTTCTGAAAAGGATCTTGTTCTGGAGAGCCTTTGGGATGGACTGAAGGTAGAGCCTGACACTGATTGTATGCCTTCTATGTTAAATTTTACCCTTGTAGTCTCCTTTAGTACCACTCCCTCTGTGTGTGTGTGTGTGTGTGTGTGTGTGTGTGTGGTATTGTATGCATTTTAATTGTATTTTATGTATTTTAATGTTTTGTGATTTTATTGTTTATAATTTTATTATGTACGAGTTTGATTTTATTTTTGTAAGCCGCCCTGAGTGCCCTATTACAGAGTTGAAGGGCAGGATAGAAATATTTTAAATAAATAAATAAATATTGAGTTCAGTGGGATTTACTCCCATGCAATCATGCTTGAAAATGAAATGGACTGCCTTGAAGTCAATTCCGACTTATGGAGACCCTATGAATCAAGTTTTCATGGTAAGCGGTATTCAGAGGTGGTTTACCATTGCCTTCCTCTGAGGCTGAGAGGCAATGACTGGCCCAAAGTCACCCAGTGAGCTTTATGGCTATGCGAGGATTTGAACACTGGTCTCCCAGGTTGTAGTCCTAGTATAGGTAAAACTGACCATGGGGAAGAGGAGGAGGAGGAGGAGGGGAGGGTTGAAGGAAGGGAGAGGGAAGGGGCAAGGGGGAGGGGATAGGAGGGAGGAGGAGGGTAGGGTAGGTTTGATCATTTGCATGCTTATTGAGTTCAGTGGGATTTACTCCCATGCTTGAAAATGAATTGGACTGCCTTCAAGTTGATTCCGATTTATGGCGACCTTATGAATAGGGTTTTCATGGTAAACGGTATTTAGAGGTGGTTTACCATTGCCTTCCTCTGAGGCTGAGTGGCAGTGACTGGCCCACTTAGGTAAAACTGACCATGGGGGAGGGGGAGGGGGAGGAGGGATTTGGAAGGGGATGGGGGAGGGGAAGGTAGGGGTGAAGGAAGGAATAGGGAAGGGGCAAGAGGAAGGGGAGGGAGGAGGAGTAGAGGGCAGGTTTGATCATTTTCATGCTTTTTGAGTTCAGTGGAATTTACTCCTGTGAAATAATGCTTAGGATAGGTGAAACTGACCTGGAGATGGGGCGGGGGAGGAGGAGGGCAGGAAGGGGAGGGGGAGGAAGGGGGAGGGGAGGAGATTGGGTGGGTGGGCAGTGGGCAAGCCCCTTTGCTTTCCAAAAAGAAAACATTGTGAACAGTATCATTTTTTTTCAGCGTTTCCCCCACCTTTTTATTCTACAGCAGGCACTTGTAGCGTCCCATCCAAACTTAAACCAAAGCTGTTCCTGGCCACATCCACACCAGACTGTTATTTCACTTTAGTCAGTTAGTGAAGTGTAGTTAGTGAAGGGTGCTGAGAGTTGCTAGGAGATGCCCTGTTCCCCTCACATACCTTCAATCAGAGTGGCTGACTGTTAAACCAGCCTGGTCTCTGGAGCTCTTTCAGTGGAATAGGAGTCTCCTCTCAGCACCCTTCACAAACTACACTTCCCAGGATTCTTTAGGGGAAGCCATGACTGTCTCAAGTGAAATCAAAGTCTGCTGTGGGTGTGGCCCCCTGATTAGGCAAACCCAGCAGCTGTGAGGCTGGCTTTTCGAACACTGACAATTGGTTCTTACTGAGCATGCCCAACACTATCATTCAGTTCAAGCCAAAATTTCTTAAAATTAATTAAATATCAGCCAGGTATTTTTTTTTTAACTTTTAAACTGCAGAAGATGAAGATCAGAGTATGGGGCAAGGTCAGTAATAGGATTACAGGTACTCTGTGAAAACATGGCTGATTTTTAATGAATTTCAACAGATTATGAGAACTTTCAGAAAAAAGTCCAAAAGGGGTCTGGTTTTTTTCTTTCCCTTTTTACACTTCGAATTCTCAATTCTATCTGTTTTGTGTATCACCATAAAAATTTAGAGGTTTGTTAAGCAAGCGTTTCTGAGTTCAAGACTATAAGTTTTGTAAGGTTTTGTTTTGAAATGAGCTTATGGGAAGGGGGGTATTTTCAATTTAGCATTGCGGAATATGAAACATCCATGCTGACTATAGTATACAGCCACTCTTATGTCTGTATAATGATACTGCATTAAATGTACAGTACAGTTGGGGCCAAAGCCTGTGAACCTTTCCTTCTTATACCTGAGCAACCATGAGGATGAGCAAAAACAAAGCTCTCTCCACTTCCTGAACTCTTGCCGCTGGATGTTATTCTCCATGGTTCTTTTTATAGAACTGTGTTTTTCAGTTACTGTACTTCTCAAGGTTTGGCCATATTGATGATTTAAGATTTACATCATTCTCAGAGTGCCTGAGGCTAACAAGAGTTCACAGAGAAGCTTAAACCACTGCAGTACTACCATCATGGGCCTGAATTAATTTTGTCTTCCTTCAGTTGTGAAAAGTACTACTGACATGGCTAAAAACCTGCTATCACCACTGTGAAATGGTCATTAAGGGTATTCACATTACCCCCGGGGAAGCTTTTGTGTGACACTATGTGCCTATTCTTTTTCTTTGTAACAAGCAAACTCAGGTATATAATTACTGCGTTTTGCTTCACTTCAGTCTCATTTGACTTCTGTAAGAGAGTTGCAACCCCTAGACCTATTGTCTAGCCCAATCACACTTAATCCTGCTTTGTATTTAATTGAGCCACAAAAGAAAGAGGAAAATAAACGCCATTGATGATGTCACAAGCAACAGTTAAGGGTTGTTTAAGCAACTGGTGTCCGTGTGCTCAAATACATTTGCTGCTCAGACAAAGAGAAGAGTCCAAGTTGCAGTGAAAAGAATAGGATTTTGCTGTATTCATTCTTATGGATAGTGTAAGAATAAAAAGAATTCTTGGTGTTCATGCAAAAGTATAGAAAATTAGGACAGTAATTTAAAATTAGGACAGAATGTAAGTGCATATTTATTTATTTTAAAATATTTGTTACCTGCCCTTCACTGAAAAGCGATATAAGAGAGGGTATAAAAAATTAAAACACTCTCTGTAGCTCAGTGGTAGAGCATCTGCCTTGCACATAGAAAGTACCAGGTCCAGTCCCTGGCATCTCCAGGTATGGCCGGGAGAGATCCCTGTCTGAAACTCTGGAGAATCTCTGCCAGTCGGTAGACAATAATGAGCTAGAGGGACCAAAGATCTGAATTAGTATAAATCAGCTTCCTATGCACATACATAGTATAGCGAAATACATGTATAGATAGTAGTTTTTTTAAAAGCAGAGTTAATAGATTTATATCTGGTTTCTTGGTGTGTGTGTGTACCAATAAACATCCCCACCTCCTTTCCTCCAAGGTCTAGCTTCTCCAGGAGTCACATGTGCTATTGCTCCCCATGTGCTGCTTATATTTTCTCTAAATTACGTCAATCTATGTTAAAATGCCATGTTTTGAAGCCTGGATCAACTGGGAAAATTAGGTATGCAGTCTCGACTAATTAGCTAACTTATTCTGCTCTAGACATCTCAGGCATTGTTCAGCTTTTTAAAAAAGTATTTCTTTCACATGCCAGTGCTGATACGTGCTTCAAGTTCTCCTGATTAGCTTACACCATAAAAAAGAAAGCAATGTGAAAACGTACATGCTGGCAATAATTGTGCCCATTGCCTAAAAAGCAAGGGTGGAGAGACAATATAACACTGGTTATAACAATGAATTCCAAGTACATGAAGCAAATTGTTATTGTTCCCAAGAGACGTCATGTTCAGAATGATTTCGATCATGCATATTGTGTATAAGCTGTGAGAAATAGAGAGGGAAAGAGAAAAAAAGTGGCAGTGCCAAGCATACATCAGCTCCAGAGAACTTGAATGTTAGGAAAGAACTCTACTTTTATAGTTTTCTAGGAATTACTTACGCCCAGAGGATATGTGCTTTTTTGTGCGGGTGCATACGATTGCTATATTCATTAAGATTTATTACTAAAAAAAAAGGTTACACTGTTTGTGTACAATTGATTTCCCAGCAGAGAAATTGGCTATTATCTGTTATCTAAATTATTTATTATTCTGTAAAAAACACCTTATTCATATTAACAATTTAGCATATTTAACAATTTAAATTTCACAACTGATTGGTAGATCAACCCAATCCCCCTCCACGTGTGGGCAATGGAAATGGTTTACCGTAAGTGACTAGTATGTTCACAGCCTATGTTTGCAGGTTTATTAAAGGGATATTATTTACAAAATAATTTTTGGATCTTTAAAGGTGCTTGCTGACAGATTTTAAAGACTACAGACACCATTGCTGTCACCAGCCTCTAAGTGGCTCTCTCTTCAGGCCAGTTTCCCTAAACCTTCATCCCAGCCAAATACTCCCAAACCCAGTCCAGCTACTGGGGCCAATCTGCCTGTTTACCCTAAAACTCCTCAGGTTGTGCTCCCAGCTCCTTAGACAGTTTAGCTGGCATTGGCTTGGAAAAGTTACTTTTTTGAACTACAACTCCCATCAGCCCCAGCCAGCATGGTCACTGGATTGGGCTGATGGGAGCTGTAGTTCAAAAAAGTAACTTTTCCAAGCTCTGCGTGACCTTCCCCACTATGTCACTTCCCTCTGGCAAGACCGTTTTTCAGAACACCCTCTCAGGCCGCTTCAGTCAACGGCTTGCTACTGATTTTCACCAGAACACAATTAATGACACCTTGGTATTAGGGCTGCCAGGTGTCCAGTTTTCAACCAGAAACTCCAGTTTTTTTGGGTCCTCTCCAGGTGGATCACCTTAATCTCTGGGTGCTTACCTTTCATTTACAAAAATTAAGTTTCTAGGTGGTCTGGTTCAATTGAAAAAAACCAAAATTTCAGCCACCCCCCTGCAACATCTATTAGTACATGCTGCTCTAATCCTTGCTCTTCCGTTTTTTAGCCAATAAATGAAGTCAGGGTTCTGATTGATGAGATTTGTTGACCCCCCAACAATACCTAAACTCACAGTTACCTTTCCTGCTTGCCTCACATCAGGAATTCAGTAAATATATAGCTTTCAGCGTCATAAAGAGTATGTTCTCTGTACAGGTTTGGGACTTGCTTCTGACTAAACATGCATAGGATGGCACTACAACAGAAGATCACAGCAGGATCTGGGTAGGCATAAAAGTGTACATGCAGGATTTTTTAAATTACTTGCAAAAGTGGCATATTATACATTTTATTTTTCAAATACTTTTTGAACAGAAGTTTTAAAAAGTATACATGCTGCAGTGTTTTACTTTTCTAATTAAGGAGTAAAACAAGTTTAAATTTTGCTGGATTGTTAAAGAGGGCACTTTATTTGTCTTACTCATAGAATCATAGAATACGAGAGTTGAAAGGGGCCTATAAGGCCATCGAGTCCAACCCCCTGCTCAATGCAGGAATCCAAATCAAAGCATTCCCAACAGATGGCTGTCCAGCTGCCCCTTGAATGCCTCTAGCGTCGGAGAGCCCACTACCTCTCTAGGTAATTGGTTCCATTGTCATATGGCTCTAACAATTAGGAAGTTTTTCCTGATGTCCAGTCGAAATCTGGCTTCCTGCAACTTGAGCCCATTATTCCATGTCCTGCACTCTGGGACGATCAAGAAGAGATCCTGGCCCTCCCCTGTGTGACAACCTTTCATGTAGTTGAAGAGTGCTATCATATCTACCCTCAGTCTTCTCTTCTCCAGGCTAAACATGCCCAGTTCTTTCAGTCTCTCCTCATAGGGCTTTGTTCCCAGTCCCCTGATCATCCTTGTTGCCCTCCTCTGAACCTGTTCCAGTTTGTCTGCATCCTTCTTGAAGTGCGGAGACCAGAACTGGATGCAGTATTCAAGATGAGGCCTAACCAGTGCTGAATAGAGGGGAACTAGTACTTCACAGGATTTGGAAACTATATTTCTGTTAATGCAGCCTAATATAGCATTTGCCATTTTTGCAGCCACATCACACTGTTGGCTCATATTCTGTTTGTGATCAACAAAAATTCCAGGATCCTTCTCACATGTCATATTGCTGAGCCAAGTATCCCCCATCTTATAACTGTGCATTTGGTTTCTTTTTCCTAAATGTGTTGTTGTTATGTGCCTCCAAGTCGACCACGACTTATAGCGACCCTATGAATCAGTGACCTCCAAGAGCATCTGTCATGAACCACCCTGTTCAGATCTTGTAAGTTCAGGTCTGTGGCTTCCTTTATGGAATCAATCCATCTTTTGTTTGGCCTTCCTCTTTTTCTACTCTCTGCTGTTTTTCCAAGCATTATTATCTTTTGTAATGAATGATGTCTTCTCATTATGTGTCCAAAGTATGATAACCTTAGTTTCATCATTTTAGCTTCTAGTGACCGTTCTGATTTAATTTGTTCTAACACCCAATTATTTGCCTTTTTCTCAGTCCATGGTATGCTCAAATCTCTCCTCCGCCACATTTCCAATCAATTGACGTTTCTCTTATCTGCTTTTTCAACTGTTCAACTATCACATCCATACATAGAGATCAGTAATACCATGGTCTGAATGATCCTGGCTTTGGTGTTCAGTGATACATCTTTGCATTTGATTACCTTTTCTAGTTCTCTCATAGCTGCCCTCCCCAGTCCTAGCCTTCTTCTGATTTCTTGACTATTTTCTCCATTTTGGTTAATGACTGTGCCGAGGTATTGATAATCCTTGACAAGTTCAGTGTCCTCTTTGTCAACTTTAAAGTTACATAAATCTTCTGTTGTCATTACTTTAGTCTTTTTGACGTTCAGCTGTAGTCCTGCTTTTGTGCTTCCTCTTGAACTTTCCTCAGCATTCGTTTCAAATCATTACTGGTTTCTGCTAGTAGTATGGTATCGTCTGCATATCTTAAATTATTGATATTTTTCCCTCCAATTTTCACATCTCCTTCACCTTGGTCCAATCCCACTTTCTGTATGATATGTTCTGCGTATAGATTAAATAAATAGGGTGATAAAATACACCCCTGTCTCACACTCTTTCCAACTGGGAACCAGTCAAAGGCTTTGCTGTAATCTATAAAGCACAGGGTGATTTTCTTCTGAAATTCCTTGGTCCGTTCCATTATCCAACGTATGCTTACGATATGATCTCTGGTGTCTCTTCCCTTTCTAAATCCAGCTTGGTAAGAGCCTTTGTTGTAGAATCTTGAGCATTACTTTACTTGCATGGGATATTAAGGCAATAGCTCGATAATTACTGCATTCCCTGGGATCCCCTTTCTTTGGAATTGGGGTGTATATGGAATGCTTCCAGTCTGTGGGCCATTGTTGAGTTTTCCATATTTCTTGACAGATTTTTGTCAAAATTTGGACAGATTCAGTCTCAGTAGCTTGTAGCAACTCTATTGGTATGCCATCTGTTCCTGGTGATTTGTTTCTTCCAAGTAGGTTAAGAGCAGCTTTCACCTCACATTCTAAAATTTCTGCTTCTTCATCATACGGTTCCTCTGTGAATGAATCTGTCATCCTGGCATCTCTTTTATAGAATTCTTCAGTGTATTGCTTCCATCTTCCTTTTATTTCATCTCGGTCAGTCAGTGTGTTCCCTTATTGATTATTCAACATCCCTACTCTTGGTTTAAATTTTCCTTTCATTTCTCTCATCTTTCGGAACATGGCTCTTGTTCTGCCCTTTTTGTTGTCCTCTTCTGTTTCTATACAGTAACTATTGTAATAGTTCTCTTTGTCCCTACGTACTAATCACTGTATTGTTGCATTTAGGGTTCTGACTGTGTTTCTATCTCCTTTTGCTTTTGCTTTCCTTCTGTCTTTAACCATTTGGAGAGTTTCTTCAGTCATCCATTGAGGTCTTTCTCTCTTTTTACCTAGAGGTATTGTCTTTTTGCATTCTATGTCTCTGACTTCATTCCATAGTTCTTCTGGTTCTCTGTCAACCAAGTTTAAAGCCTCAAACCTGTTCCTCATTTGATCTTTATATTCTTCTGGGATGTTATTTAAATTGTATTTTGGCTTTATGATTGCTTTGTTGTTCTTCTTTAGCTTTACTCTGATT
Source organism: Rhineura floridana (assembly GCF_030035675.1). Lineage (NCBI taxonomy): Eukaryota > Metazoa > Chordata > Lepidosauria > Squamata > Rhineuridae > Rhineura > Rhineura floridana. The sequence continues at coordinate 168,447,704 of NC_084482.1, read as the reverse complement.
TTTGATACGATCAGTTCATGATCTGTATAGCAGTCTGCTCCTGGTCTTGTTTTTGCAGAAAGTATGGAACTTCTCCATCTTCTGTTGCCAATTATATAATCAATTTGATTCCTATTTTGACCATTTGGTAATGTCCATGTGTACAGTCGTCTTTTCAGTTGCTCAAAAAATGTGTTCACAAGAAACAAATTATTGGCTTCACAGAATTCAATAAGTCTTTCTCCTGCTTCATTTCTGTCTCCTAGGCCCCATTTCCCCACAATTCCTAATTCTTCTCTGTTTCCTGCTTTTGCATTGCTGTCCCCCATGATTATCAGCACATCTTGTTTTGGTGTGTGATCAATTTCCTCCTGTACTTCTGTGTAAAATCTCTCCAATTCTTCTTCTTCTGCATTTGCCGTTGGAGCATAGACTTGGATGATGGTTATGTTGATAGGTTTCCCGTTTAATCTCATTGATATCACTTGCTCAGACCTTGTGTTGTAGCTCCTAATTGCTCTTGCTACATCACTTCTCACTATTAAATCAACCCCATTTCTTCTTAATTTCTCATTTTCTGCATAAAATATTTTGTAGTTGCCTGATTGAAAATGTCCCATTCCTGTCCATTTTAGTTTGCTCACACCAAGTATTGTAATGTTGATGCGTTCCATTTCTTGTTTGGCAATTTCTAACTTTCCCTGGTTCATGCTTCTCACATTCCATGTTCCTATTGTATGTGTCATACAACTAAGTGTAGAACTTTGCATTTATCCCTGTTGAATTTCATTCTGTTGTTTTCAGCCCAATGCTCCAGCCTATCAAGGTCCCTCTGAATTTTGTTTGTCTTCTATGGTATTAACTATGCCCCCAAACTTTGTATCATCTGCAAATTTGATAAGCATGCTGTGTACCTCCTCATCCAAGTCGTTAATAAAAATGTTAAAGAGCACTGGGCCCAGGACCGAGCCCTGTGGTACCCCACTCATTACTTCCACTCAGTTTGAGAAGGGACCATTGATAAGCACTCTTTGAGTACGATGCTCAAGCCAACTGTGGATCCATCTGATAGTTGTTCCATCCAGCCCACATTTAGCTAGCTTCCTATTCAGAATATCATGGGGCACTTTGTCAAAACCTTTGCTGAAGTCGAGATACATTATGTCCACAGCATTCCCACAGTCTACAAGGGAGGTTACCCGATCAAAAAACAAGATTAGATTAGTTTGGCAGGATTTGTTCTTCATAAATCCATGTTGGCTCCTAGTAATCACTGCATTGCTTTCAAGGTGCTTACAGATTGACTGCTTTATAATCTGCTCCAGAGTTTATTCATAGCCTGTTTTGAAAACTTCCCAATATGAAGCTTTTCCAGGAGTAAAGCTGCAATGCTGTTCCCACATACCTGTGAGATAACCTCACTGAATTCAGTAGGACTTACGTTTGAGTATACATGGTTAGGATTGTGCTGAAAATGGGACTTTTGAGTGAACAGAAAAAAGGATTGTATTGTAAATCTTTCTCTCCCCCTCCAATCCTTTTTTAAAAGCACTTAGTCAGGGCTTACTTATGTGCCACTGCTTTTATTTGGCAGGAAACTAACACTTTAAAAAAAGTTCTGCAATGGCCAACTGGTTTTAACAATAAACTACTATACGGGGTGTATGTATTTTATATCTCCAGTGTGTGTGCATACTGAATATTTCCAACAACCCTGTGAGGTAGGGTTGGAAACCAAGGCACCTCACAAGAAATAAAGCCATTTAAAATCCAATAACCATAAAAAGTATAAAACAATTGGATTGGGTGCGTAAAATTCCTTATCACTGAATTGCAGTCCTTTGCATGCTTCCCTGTCTGAGTAAGCCCCATTAAATACATTGGGACTTGCTTCTGAGTCAATATGCATAGGATTGCACTATAGATATCTCAGAGCTTGGAAGTAATTCATTAAAAGTAACAAATTACTTGTAATTTGCTACTTTTCTGAGGAACAAGTGGGTACTTCCTTTACATTTTGATTGTAATAGAACTAGGCATAATTTTATTACTTTTGTGGAGTAATTGTAATGTTTCCAGCATTACTTTTGGGCATTACTTGTGGGGGGAAGCAGGAGAAGTCTTCTGCTCCTATGACTTGTGGATTGTGCGTTGTGTGTTGTTCGGCTGTGGCCTGTGCTTCTCGGCGGCTGCCGTGCCTGCTGCTTTGCGCTTGCCGGCTGTCGTTGCTGCGGCGGCGAGTGTGCTTGGCTTTGTGTCTTTTGCCGCGGCTTGGGCCTCCCACTGGGGTTGGTCTGCTTCTGTTGGCCCGCTGTGGCCTGTCGGTGTCAGATTACTCCTTGGCGCTTTTCATGTGACGAGGTGGCTGGCGTCAGACGGGGCGCGGTGGGCCTGAGCTGAGGATCGTTGTGCCTGTTTCATCGTTGGCGTTTGTGCTGGCGGCGGCGCTTTCTGCAGGCTTGGAAATGGAACCAAGGAAGAGAAGAAGAAAAGGAAAGAAATTAAGAACAAAAATTGTGGCGGCGACGAGACTTGGTGGGAGCGGAGTGTGCCTCGCCGTCACGGCTGCTATTTGAAATTGCTGCTGCTGTGCTGCTTGGTTGTGGACTGACAAGGTCCGGCTGTGGCAGTGGCTCCTTTTTGGGGTGTGTGCCATCACCATTGTTGTTGTGACTTGGGCTATTATTATTATCCTATGTGGGATAGGCGGCCTGATTACGGACGTTGCTGCTATTAGTGCTGCAGCTTCCGGTTGTTTGCCATCATTTTGGCCATATTACCATTCAGGCCAAACCAGACCGCTGCTGTTCCCGCTCGTGCGAGTGCTGAGTGCTCGAATACCTGTTGCTATTGTTTTAATTGTGGACTGTGATTAGCGTGAATGAGTTTGAATGGGTATATGAATATGTAAGTTTGGTTTTATGTGTAATGAACCTGTGGACTATGTGTGTGTGAATGACTTGAATGTGTATTTGAGTGCGTGAGTGTATTCACGTGTATTTTATTATGTGCCTGGGAGAGAGGACAGTGTCCTGAGCGGGGGGACTTTCAGGGGCCCCAATTAATGTAGTGACGGGTAATGGGAGGTATGGCGTTGTGAGGAGAACATGCCAGATAAGGGGAACTCGTCCCAGACAAGTTGTGCCTGTGCCTTGTTCCGGTTTTCCTCACAACCGCAGGACTGTTGGTTGTCCTATCAGCCAGCTCTTGGATCTCCAAGTGTTGCTTTTAAATGCCAGGTCGGTATACAATAAAATCTCCCTCGTCCACGATTTAATTGTGGATGAGGGCGCCGACCTGGCATGTGTAACCGAGACCTGGGTGGGTGATCAGGGAGGAGTTGCTCTTTCCCAGCTCTGCCCACCTGGGTATATGGTTCAACACTGTGGTAGATCCGAGAGTCGGGGAGGTGGGGTAGCTGTGGTCTATAGGAGCTCTCTCTCGCTCATCAAGCACCCTGTCCTGGTGACGACTGGTTTGGAGTGCCTCCACCTTGTGTTGGGTCAAGGAGACAGACTGGGAATCTTGTTGGTGTACCGCCCACCCTGCTGCCCAACAGCTTCCCTAACTGAGCTGACAGAGGTAGTCTCGGAGGTACTGTTGAAGTCCCCCAGACTATTGGTACTAGGAGACTTTAACATCCATGCTGAGGCTGCCTTATCTGGGGAGGCTCAGGACTTCATGGCCTCCATGGCAACCATGAGGCTGTCTCAATTTGCCATTGGCCCGACGCATGTGTTGGGGCATACTCTTGATTTGATCTTCGCCACCGGACATGGAGATGGTGATCTGGAGGTGGGGAGTTTTTCATCGACTCCATTGTCATGGACAGATCACCGCTTGTTGAAGTTTAGGCTAACAGTGACCCTTTCCCTCCGCAAGGGTGGGGGACCTATTAAGTTGGTCCGACCTCGGAGACTAATGGATCCGCAAGGTTTTCAAAGGGCTCTGGGGGATTTTCCCGCTGATAAGACTGGCACTCCTGTCGAAGCCTTGGTTGAACTGTGGAACACGGAAATGACCCGGGCTGTAGACACGATCGCTCCTGCATGCCTTCTCCTATGCAGAGCTCATGGAGCTCCGTGGTATACCCCAGAGTTGAGAACGATGAAGCAAGAGAGGAGGAGGCTTGAGTGCAGATGGAGGCGTACTCCTGACGGATGCAACTATGCCTTGGTAAGTGCCTCTACTAAATTGTATACAGAAGCGGTGAGGGCAGCGAAAAAACGTTATTTCACTGCCACTATTAGATCATCTCTTAACCGTCCAGCGGAGCTCTTTAAAATTGTCCGAGGGCTTCTTCATTCTAGCCCTCAGGATATTAAAGATTCATCGGTAACCCACTGTAATGAGTTCGCTGGGCACTTCCAAGAGACAATTTTATGCATCCGCCGGGACTTAGACTCCAATGTTATGGCAGTTGAACCTAATGAGGTATCCGGAGCACAGTCTTGTCCTCATTTATTGGATGAATTTCAGTTGGTACAGCTTAAGGACGTTGACAAGGTACTTGGACTAGTGCGCGCAACCACTTCTGCACTAGATCCCGATTATCTTGATCCGTTTCAATCCGGTTTCAGGCCCGGTTTCGGCACCGAAACAACCTTTGTCGCCCTGTATGATGACCTATGTCGGGAGAGGGACAGGGGGAGTGTAACTCTGTTGATTCTCCTTGATCTCTCAGCTGCTTTTGATACCATTGACCATGGTATCCTTCTGGGAAGACTCGCGGAGTTGGGAGTTGGAGGTACTGCTTGGCAGTGGCTCCGCTCCTACTTGGCGGGTCGTCTCCAGAAGGTAGGCCTTGGGGAGCATTACTCGATACCCTGGACTCTCCATTGTGGAGTCCCACAGGGATCGGTTTTGTCCCCCATGCTTTTTAACATCTACATGAAGCTGCTGGGCGCGGTCATCAGGAGTTTTGGAGTGCGTTGTCACCAGTACGCTGATGACACGCAACTCTATTTCTCCTTTTCATCTTCTTCAGGTGAGGCTGTTGATGTGCTGAACCGTTGCCTGGCCGCGATAATGGACTGGATGAGAGCTAACAAACTGAGGCTCAATCCTGACAAGACTGAGACGCTGTTGGTGAGTACCTTCTCGGCCCAGATGATGGATGTTCAGCCTGTTCTGGATGGGGTTACACTCCCCCTGAAGGAACAGGTCCGTAGCTTCGGGGTTCTTTTCGATCCGTTCCTGTCTCTTGAGGCTCAGGTAGCTTCGGTGGCACGGAATGCGTTCTACCATCTTCGGTTGGTAGCCCAGCTACGCCCATACCTGGACGGCAACGACCTCGCCCCAGTTGTGCACGCTCTGGTAACCTCTAGACTGGACTACTGCAATGCGCTCTATGTGGGGCTGCCTTTGAAGACAGTCCAGAAACTTCAGCTAGTGCAAAACGCTGCAGCCAGACTGCTGACGAAGACCAGGCGGTCCGCGCATATTACACCTATTCTGGCATGTTTGCACTGGCTGCCTATTTGTTTCCGGGCTAGATTCAAAGTGCTAGTTTTGACTTATAAAGCCTTACACGATGCGGGACCGCAGTACCTGGCGGAACGCCTCTCCCAATATGAACCTACCCACTCACTACATTCAACATCAAAGGCCCTCCTCTGAGTTCCAACTCACAGAGAGGCTGGGAGGGTTGCAACGAGATCTAGGGCCTTTTCAGTGGTGGCCCCCGAATTATGGAACAGTCTTTCCGACGAGGTGCACCTGGCGCCCACTCTTTTATCTTTCCGGCGCCAGGTCAAAACTTTTTTATTCTCCCAGGCATTTTAATATTCTTAATTAAATATTAAATAGGCTGCGACCCTATCTTCCCATACATCTGCTCCCACGAGTGATACATGGCCTGATCTCCTCTCGATTAGACTACTGTAATGCACTCTACGTGGGGTTACCCTTGAAGACGATCCGGAAACTCCAGCTGGTACAAAACGCGGCGGCACGCTTAATAAAGCAGACCCGGCACCGCGATCATATCACCCCAGTGTTGATTGAATTACACTGGTTACCAGTTGTATACCAGGCCCAATTCAAGGTGTTGGTTTTAACCTTTAAAACTCTATACGGTTCCGGCCCAGTTTATCTGAAGGAGCGCCTCCAGTATCACCAAATATGCCGCCAAACAAGATCAGCCTCACAGGACCTTCTCTCGGTCCCACCGACTAAGACAGCTAGGTTGGTGCGGACCAGGGAGAGGGCCTTTTCGATCGTGGCCCCCACCCTCTGGAACTTACTTCCCTTTGACCTTCGGCATGCCCCCTCCCTGCTGACTTTTCGCCGAGCCTTGAAGACCTGGCTCTTCAGGCAGGCCTATGGGATCTCTGGGGTGGGTTAGGTTTTACACTGTATTAATGTAAGATGGTCTTCAGATGAGATGTTATGATATTAATAATGTGATGATTATGTATATGAGTAGACTGTATTTTATATTGTATTTTATATTGTAAGTCGCCCAGAGTGTCCGTTCAGTCGGACAGATGGGCGTCTGCTAAATAAAATTTTATTTTTATTATTATATTATTATTAATATTTTTAATACTTGAACTTATTTTAACATATTTCACTTGTAGCTAATAATGTTTTAGGATGTTGAATGTATGTTTGAAATGTATGTTTTGATGTTTTTATTGTGATTTTACTGTACTTTATAGTTGTAATAACTTTATGCTGTGCACCGCCCAGAGAGCCTTCGGGCTTTGGGCGGTATAAAAATTGAACAAAATAAATAAAAAAAAATAATGAAAACCATGTGCCTCAAACTGGGCTTCTGTGCAGCGTCGCTCTTCCCTCATGCTCTGTGGGTGGGTAGGAGGCAACAAGGGGGGAGGTGAAGAGTGAGATGGGGTGGAGTGGAGAAAACAATTGTTTTAAAAAACAGATAGTGGTGGTGAAGAATGGAGTGGAGGGAAAAAGGATCCGGAGGTCAAGAACAGGGATAAAGGAGGAGGAGGAGGCAGCAGCAGAATGGAGATAAAGAACTGTGTTGGTGAAAGATGACAACATTGGTGTGTGTGTGTGTGTGTGTGTGTGTGTGTGTGTGTGTGAATACTGTGTTAGCACTTGGCACATAAACTGGCCTCCATCACCCTCTCTGGCTACTGTGCTGCATTCACAGTATTTTAACTTGTTTGCATCTCAGGGGGAAATGTTTGCTTGGGTGAATGTTCTTTAATTGGTGGCAGGTCTTTAATTTGTTGTGGTCTGGGAGGTGGTTAAGTGAGAGAGATTATGCTTGCTGGCTCAGGGGTGGTTGCATTTGGTTTGATGTGCAAAGATCTGAGTAGTGGCCTCTCCCTCCCTCCCCACCTCCCTTACCAGCAAAGAGACCACCGTTGCTATCTTATGGATAAAAAGAATTATTCTACTACCTCTGTATGTGTATGTTGATTTTTAATGTTGTTTTAGGCTACTTAGATGTGCAGCTGCCAAGGCCAGCACCTTGTAGGTGTAGCAAACTACAGTTCCCAGGACTCTGTGGTGGCATTCATGTGCTTCAAATGTATGTTGAATGTGTTTTAAATGCATGGTGTGGATCTGCACTAGTATGCTGTGCATTCATTAGTTAATTGAAAGAACAATTTTAAAAAATACCTTTTTAAACAGGGCTGTAGTTCAGTGGTAGGGCACATGCTTTGCATGCAAAGGTCGAAAATGCAATCTCTGGAAGAGACTATTGTCTGGAATCCTGGAGAGCCAATGATGCATGTCAACAGTATTGAGCTAGATGGTACCAAATGGCCTGACTAGGAAAAGAGGAAAGAGACCCAAGGGCTACAGTGACTCCAAAATTTATTTATGTATTTTATTTACAACATTTATATACTGCTTTATTGTAAAAAAACCTCAAAGCAGTTTTCAGAAGAAATTAAAATAATAAAATTATTGGCAAAACCTGGTAAAGACAGGTATTTAAAAACATTCAAAATAATAAAACCAACGAGTTAAAAACAGATTAAAAAAATACTAGGTTCTACAAGTCTGGGTAGGCTTGCCTAAACAAAAATGTTGTTAGCAGGTGCCAAAATGAGTACAATGAAGGCGCCTGCCTAATGTAAATAGGCAGGGAGTTCAAAAACATAGGTTCTGCCACACTAAAGGATTGATTTTTTATAAGAGCAGAACAAGTACTATGTGGAACCCATAACATGGAAAGCACCTTGAACTTGACCTGGTAGCAAATCAGCAACCAGTGCAGATTTCAGAGCAGAGGTATTATGTGCTGATAGGGTCTCACATGTCAGCAATCATGCCACAGCATTCTGCACTAACTGCAGCCCCTGGGTCAGGTTGTGCTGCATGGGGATTTCTGTGACCTTGGCTGACTAGCTGCCAGGATTTTTTTTTAGTTTTGGTTAGGAACCCCAAGTGGTTGTGGGATGCTGAGTTTTCTGTCTTACTCATAGGAAATTTGTTGTGGTTGGTATGGTATGGTATTTAGGAAATCACTACTGTCTTTCTTTTTCTATTTGCATTTCATTTACCTCTGACCTTACTCCCTTACATCCTTAGTAGAAATAACAGTGGTTCCATGTGGTCAGCTCAACCCCCTTAAACCCACTGATGATGCACCTTGTTATTTGCATGATGGTTTGTTTCTTGCCCAATAGAGGTAAAAGAGAATATGCATATTGGGAAGTGTGGCTTCAATTGCTGTTCTGAATTGCTGTGAAGGTAGACAAAACCATGTGTGTTTTCCCTCTGTCAATTATTACTCACTGGAATTGGGTTAGCTGTCAAAGTGAGTTTATAGCAGCCCACAGAATAGGCAGGAAATAGTAGAGACTTTTCTTAACTCTTACTCATTTCTCAAACCTCTCTCTGCAATGAAAGGTCAAGTCTGTAAAGACATTTAGAGCAGCCATTTTATAAGGTAGGCAGAGCATTCCAGGGAGGGGTTTGCCAACCCTGCTTTGATATGGATATAATTGCAGAGGATCCCTAGTCAAGCTTTACCAACAGCACAATCCCAACAATATCTACTCAGAAGTAAATCCTGTTGTGTTCTATGGGGCTTAGCCAATTAGTAAGCATGTTTAGAATTGCAGTCTTCATGTGCATCCAACTTTACCCCGAGTGCCCCCTTCTAACATTTCCACAACACTAGGCTCCTTTCTTCCTACACAGGTCTTCTGGTGACTGACCTGGCCTGAAGGCACTTAAACCCTTTTTGCCAGAAGCAAGCAGGCTAGATTAATGTTCCTTACCCAGGCTCTCTAAGCAGGTGAGAAGGAATGATCCCATCACTTCAGCGGGATCTGGTAGCACCCTCATTTAGATTTCTATCTTAATTTCCAATCAGAGCTGGGTTTTTTTTGTTTGAGTGGCATGCTCCAAGCAACTGTGGTTGATGCTTAATGTATCATGCTTAATGATATCACTAGGGCCTGCCCCAGTGACATTACTAGGTCCCACCTCTATTGTAATGTGAGTAGGAACTCAAGTGAATTAGAAGTAATTGTATGGGGGAATCAGTTGGGGGTGGAACCAGTAGGAAAATGAAAGTAGATCTTTTGGTTATGCTGCAACAGACCGTTCAGTAAAGTTTGTTTCTTCTAAACAGTGTTTGGAGTTCATTTCAACACATTACATCTATGACATCACTAGGGCCTGCCCCTGAAATCTCAGGGTTTTGAATGCTTATGACCTGGCAACCCTACCTGGTATATAGGCCTTAATTCTTCCCTCAGCTGTTCTCACCAATCAACTCTTCACTATCACACCAATTGCCCTTTCTAAGATGTTCACCCTGACTGACAGTTAACTCCCTACTGCCTGGAAGCTCCAGCCAATCAGAAAGAATTTACCTGATCAGGTCCCCATCTACTGGAATCTTAAAGTGATCTTTTCTCTCATCTCTCAGAACCTGTCACTAAGCAACCACTGCCAAGCAATCTTGCAACAGCGTTCCAAAACAATGCCTCATGGCAGTCACAGAAGTCATTTAACATTTCTTTAAACACAAACATCACATTTCTCCAGCGTTTTCAATGCACTCTTCCTCAATCATGCATTTTTGTGTAATCACTCCCCCCCAAATAAGAATTTTGGTACATACTTTTTAACTGAAACCTCACAGGAAAAGTGTGTAATCTGATTGATAGCTACACTGCATATAAATCCAGAAATGGCAAATTTGATTGACTCAGATTAACTCCCCCGCAGTGGTGTTATCACCCCCTAGCAGGATAAGATGTTAAGTCTGGCCACTTGATTTCAGTAGATACTTGGTACAGTAGATCAAGGACTGAGCATCATAAAAAGAAAAATTGGCCTAAGGAAGGTAAGTAGACCCTAATACATGACATAGAATGTGACCTAATTTCTATTTTCAGTTTTGACACAGAAAACTCATTATAAAATGGCTCTTCCCTATCCATGAACAGGGGACATGTATATACAATGTTGGGGGATTCCAAGGTTTAGAGAAGTATTCAAAAAACCCTTGAGAAAAAAACCTAAGAGGAATTGAGGATATCTTTATCTTTATTGTTACGGTCAATGACCAGCGAAAGTTCCTCTGTGGTGCAGAGTGGTAAGCGGCGGTAACACAGCCGAAGCTCTGCTCACAGCTGGAGTTCGATTCCAACAAAAGGAGGAAGACGAATCTCCAGTAAAAAGGGTCGAGGTCCACTCAGCCTTCCATCCATCCGTGGTCAGTAAAATGAGTACCCGGCGTATGTTGGGGGGTAAAGAAAGGCTGGGGATGGAACTGGCAATCCCACCCCATATATATGGTCTGGCTAGTAAACATCGCAAGACGTCACCCTAAGAGTCAGAAACGACTCACACTACAAGTGCGGGGACACCTCTACCTTTTACCAATGACCAGCATGAGGAATTGAGTATAACTGCCCAGTGAGGACTGACACGCTCAGTTTTCACAGAATGTTGAGTGTTATGGAAGGGGGTAAATGGAAAACTGGGGGAGAGAGAATGGGATGGAGTATCCTTGACAATGTCTTAATTGGCTGGCTGGAATCCTGAAGAGGACCGTTCCACACTACATCATTTCTTTTTTTGCAGGCTTGTTTTAATTGAAGTTCTTTGAGTAAAACTTTGTGTTCCTCTAACACTAACTTAACATAACATTCATAGTAGGATCTATAAAAAATACTCAGGGTAGAACTTAGTTGGATACAAACTATTGTTTGTTACAATAAAGCAACAAGATTTTATGGGTGAATACTGTCCTGGAATTTATTATTCCAGAGTAAAATAGAGACCATCACTTTAAGAAATCGTGTTTGATTGGCTGCTGCTTGCTTTTTTATAACACATTAATTTGGTTATTATATTCTATCCATATATTTTTAATATATAAGGCCAAACAAGAGATGGATTGATTCCATAAAGGAAGCCACAGACCTGAACTTACAAGATCTGAACAGGGTGATCCATGACAGATACTATTGGAGGTCTCGGATTCATAAGGTCTCCATAAATCGTAATTGACTTGAAGGCACATAACAACAACAACAACAAATATTTTTAAACCAGTCTGAAATGAAGTAAGCTATTTCTTCTAACCTTTGGCAATACATAATTGTGCTCCACACTTCTTCTAGGTCTTCCTAGAATTATACTTTTCAAACATCCTAATAGAATTATTTTAGGGCCCAGTGGTATGGCATATCCATTGAAGATGCATATCTATTGAAGGTCCCACATCCAGAATGAAGAATCAACAACAGGTATTGGTAGAAAAGTTATATTTGTTAAAATAAAACAAGGAAAACGTGCACCAATTTTAAACATGTGTGAGTAGGTAAAACCTAAGCAGGCAGTTAGCCTGCAGCTAGGGGCCAAACCACCCTAGATAAACTCCATCACCCAGTCTAGCATAATGGGAAGCAAATAGCCATATTGCCATAAAGTGAAGCTATGGGTATGTTGCCTGGCATGTGCCAGCCACACCACTATCCAGAATTCAGCAGGCGGCACTTATCAGGCTCTGAGTGAACCAACCCAAACAAATCCCCAAGCCAGTCCACAATAGGAGGAGGTTTGTGAAGTGCCCTCTATTTATTATTTATTTATTTATTTATTTAATTTGCATCCCGCCCTTCCTCCCAGCAGAAGCCCAGAGCAGCAAAGAAAGCACTAAAACACTTTAAAACATCATAAAAACAGATCTTAAAATACATTAACAAAACAGCATTAAAAACATTAAAAACAACTTTAAAAAAGGGTTAAAACATTAAAAACATATTAAACAATTCTGACACAGATACAGACTGGGATCGGTCTCAACTTAAAAGGCTTATTGAAAGAGGAAAGTCTTCAAAAGGCGCCGAAAAGATAGCAGAGATGGCGCCTGCCTAATATTCAAAGGCAGGGAATTCCACAGGATAGGTGCTGCCACACTAAAGGTCCATTTCCTATATTGTGCAGAACGAACCTCCTGATAAGATGGTATCTGCAGGAGACCCTGACCTGCAGATCGCAGTGATCGACTGGGTATATAAGGGGTAAGACGGTCTTTCAGGTATCGTAGTCCCGAGCTGTATAGGGCTTTGTATGCCAAAACTAGAACCTTGAACTTGGCCCGGTAGCAAATGGGCTACTCAACATGACTCACGGTGCTGACCATGTATTTCTCCACTTACGTGCCTGCACTAAATGCCAAACAAGCAAAACAGCAGACTAACAAGCCATGCACCACAAGCCAATTGAATTAACAACAGTGTGCAAAAGGGCACTTCCAAAGGCCAGTCAAGATGTTTCCCCTAAATTCCTAGCCAACCCCATATGGCGACTGACAAGCCACACTGCTCGGAGGGTGGGATGGTAATCACAAAAAAACCTGCAGAAGGAAACACTAGGGGGAGGAGCCACCTTGTATAGGCAGCTCACCACCCCAACCCTATTGGCCACTTAAGGCCATGTGGTGAGTTCCTCCTCTCAGGAAGACGTCATGAAAAGCTTCCTCCTTCATTGGGGTGGAACAAACTCACCTTAATCTAAATTGTTGGGAGTAATCTTCTACAATGAAATTGCATATTGTGTTCCAAAATATCTGAATTATTGGATTATGCCACAATATATGCATAAACTTTGTGTTCCTCTAATAGTACCTTTACATAACCTTCTCAACTTCATATGATGAATATTTCTTATGAATGCATCCGATGTGGTGACAGCTGGTGTTTATTACATCTGCTAGTTCAAACACTTTTTTCCTCGCAACATGATAAGCATAAGTTGTCACAATTTAGGGATGTGTTCATAAGATTTTTTAAAAATATATATTATTATTAATAATAATTTACAAGAAAAAAGTGATTGAGAGAAAACTGCACAATGGTTTTATCAAGAGTGAGCCTTATTCCCAAATGCAGGAAGGGAACACAAGGTTCCAAGGATCTGGCTGGAAAGTAACCTTGAGCAGTCCAGTCAATAAAGCAGCTAGCGTAAGCACACCTTTTATTTCTTAGTTTTAGTTGAGTGGCAGCTCACCCTCTCACCCAGCTATCAGAATATATGGCTACCTGGTTACTGCATGAGCAAGAGGAAATATTTCCTAGCTCTTGCTTTGGTAGCAAGTAATCTACACTATGGGGGTGTGTGTGTGAAAATTGTCTAACTAGTTATGTTGCAGATGAGTTTAATTAATTGAGAAAAGTTGAAGATCTCAGTTCATTTCACTTGCTGAATCCTCTGTCTTAATTGCAGGGGTTTTGCTTGGCTGTGGATATGTTCCTTTCTGTCTATACCTGTAGAAGGTCTTGATCAACTGGGAAATCCGATGGTAAACTGATTGTAGAAATGTAAATATTCTTGATGAAATAGTTAACATGGTAGCTGCCATCCCCAGGTTTTTTGGACTCCTGGCTAGCCTCCATGAAGACCATGGTTATTTCACAAATAACTGATTCAAACCCATGAAATATGTTTCATTTGATGCACTGTTCTGCAAACAAGTCCTGTGATTATCCGGGGTTACTGGGATTCTTGGAAAAAACACTACTTTTGTGATATTCTGAATGCAGAAGGCTCGCCTGACAAAATGTCCAAAGATTTCATGATGTAGTATTTTCACAGGGTTAGCTTAAGTAAATCCATTGAAATCAATGGAATTTAATGACTAACGAAATTTCTATAGATTTCAATGGGTCTTTTCTAAGTATCATTAATAGTCAGGATCCATCAGTGTTCAGGGTATTATGTAAAAGAGATGAACCAATGCATTTACAGCAAGCAGAAGGCAGAAATGATCAGCATTGAGAATGCTTAGATATAAAACAAATGTGTTTTGTCCCAAAACAGCCCAGGTAATAATTTGAAAACCAGCAAAACAATGCTAGTAAATCTTCCCAGAGACTGTAAAGCTGCCCCTTTGCCCTTATTCTATACCACTAAAAGCATTTGCAATTTACCCTGTTATGGGCATATGGAAAGCTCAAACTGCACAGAGACTGCCTTGGGGATAAAAAAAATCTTTGAGAAGAATACTAGCTGAATACAATTGGTATTCATGAAAAAACTCACATTAGCTGCCTGCAAATCAGATATTCAGGAGAGAATAGAGATCACCTACAGTAGTATGCCATATCCCTGGCTGGGCCTTTTCTGGCAGCTGTATTGTTAGACAGTAACGAGTGAGGGGGGGAGAGGGGGAGAGAGAAAAAGGCATCAGAGGTTAAACTCACTTGTTGGTGACAATGGGTGTGGAAAAGAACAGGTTTGTAAATTAAACACAAACAAACAAGCATATTCTTCCAGGCTTCAAGAAGGACAAAACAAAGTCTGCACCTACTGCATCCCTTACTGGCCCCTTTCTTGAATAATTTATCTTTACCTCCTTTGTGGTCTGAAGCATTGCTTTCCCTTCTCTACAGTATCACATCTTTTTTCATTGTAGAACCAAGCTGCACATGAGCCCTATACACATATAGGCCAATGGCACATTGAGTTGAAAGTGGGTGAGGGGTGTAGCGACGGGGAGGGGGGGAATGAGGGCATTGCTCAATGATACTTCTGCCCCCCAAATGAAATTTTCCTTCAGTCCCGACATTTCTAGCATTGCAGTAACTTAAAACTTCAGTTGAGCTTTTAGAAATACAGGACTCATCTACATGGGAGCATTTCTTCATTGGAAATACACTTCTTTTACCTTTGCCTTTCATTTGCATCATCCACAGTTCCTGCTTAATGTTAGTTGCCAATCGCTTTTTCCTATTCACACAATCAGGCATTCCTTTGGGGAGTATTAGTCTTGCTTTTTCCTGGTGGCCCCACCCTCTAATTATACATTTACACCCCTTCTGGTTGCTAAGATGACTGAGAATGCTCACTCTGTTCTGCCAGATGCAGTAAGTTCCTTTAAAATAAACCCTAGAAGTCCGAATATCTGTGTTTTTCTAGTAGGATACAGCTGAAATACAAATATTTGTTTGAGCAATGTTATGGTTTTGCGTACAAGTTAGATGAAAAAAAAAATAAAGTCACCATTTGCAGCAAGATAAAAAAGGCCAGCAGAATGGAGGAGACCAACCGGAAGTTGCCTGTCAGCCTACAGGAAATAAAATGAATAAGGGGGGAGGAGGAGGCAGTGGGCATGGAGAGGGAACAAATGACACACCCACCTAAAAGCATTGGAGCAAAGCATCTGCAAGCACTAGAGAAATGGAGTGAAGACATTTTTCTTCCCTTTTAGTATTATCAGTGGATTGGGTTAGTATGGGTTTACAGGGGGAAAACTGCGTGATAGCTTCTGTTTGCCAGTAACATCATGTGTAGCATGCAAATTTAAAGGAGATGTGAGTAGCACCAAACACACAGTAAACCACTGTTTAGATGAGCCCACAGTTTAGGCATCCAAAGAGAAGGACAGGGCAAAGTGACTAAGGGAATGCAAACACAGTGTTGTAGTCTGTTAATAAAAAGTTTGAGTTTAAGAAGTTTGTCTTGAACAGGGCCCAGTAGTTGAGGGGAGGAACTGGGAGGAGAGGAAAAAAGGGCAGGAGGGATTAGGCCAAAAATGTGACTGCATATGACCTATAAAGCTCTCCTCAAGAATCCATAGTATCTTTGACTCATGGATAAAAGGAGGTAGATACCGAACACAGCAAATATTCACTAATAGGCAAAAAAAAAACCCCTTGTTGTTTAAGAAAGGAAAGGAAAGGAAAGGGCTTTTCCATCTGCTTAGTGCCCACCTACCTAATTTCCTGCTCCACCTTCTCCTCTCCCTTCCCCCCTCCTTGCACCTCCCGCAAGTCAGTTTCACTGATCCTGAGCCTGATTGCTCAGGATTAAATCATATTGAACTCAATAAGCATGCAAATGATCAAACCTGCCCTCCCTCTCCTCCTCCCTCTTATCCTCTACCCCTTCCTTCCCCTCACCTCCTCCTCCTCTCCCCTCCTTTCTCTCCTCTGCCCTCCCCCTCCTTCCACTCCAGCAGTCCTTTTTGCAGATGTTGTCACCACTTACCATAAGCTCAGAGGCACATTACCAAATTTTTCCAAGCTACACATTTGTAGGGCAGTGCAATATCTCAGAGAAGAAGTCAAGACTCTTGCTCCCCTGGGGTATTCACTAGAGCTGCCCAATTTCCCTGCTTTTTAAAGTTTGATAGAAATATCTGTTATGGGTACGTTCTTAAACTGCAAAGGTGTTTTTTTTTTTGCCTATTAGTGAATTTCTCTGCTTTTTAATCTGGGAGATAATAAATGGAATTCTGTGCAAGTTTGCTGAGAATTTATCGATCATTTGCATGCTTAATGAGTTGTGGGATTTACTCCCCTGCAATCCTGCTTAGGATAGGTGAAACTGACCACAGAGCATTGGGAGGGGGGAGGAGAAAGGGCAAAGTGAGGGGAAGAGGAGGGAGGGGAAGAAGAGCATAGGGGAGGAGGGGGATGGGAACAGGCAAAAGGAGAGGGGAGGAGGAGGACAGGTTTGATCATTTGCATGCTTATTGAGTTCAGTGGAATTTACTCCAGTGCAATCATGCTTAGGATAGGTAAAACTTATCATGGGGAGGGAGGACTGGAGTGGCCAGGGGAGGAGGAAAAAGGAAGAGGGGAGGGGACAAAGAAGGGAAGAGGAGAGGAAGGAGGAGGAAGGCAGGTTTGATCATTTGCATGCTTTTTGAGTTCAAGACAGTGATGATTTTCTAAAAGCAAAACCATACCAACCACAACAAGATTCCTATGAGTAAGACAGAAAACTCAGCATCCCACTACCCAGAAAGTTTCCTAACCAAAACTAAAAAAATCCTGGTAACCCGTCAGCCAAGGTCACAGAAATCCCCATGCAGCACAACCTGACCCGGGGGCTGCAGTTATTGCAGAATGCTGCAGCATGATTGCTGACATGAGTGACACTCTATCAGCACATAATACCTCTGCTCTGAAATCTGCACTGGTTGCTGATTTGCTACAAGGCCAAGTTCAAGGTGGGCTTTCCATGTTACGGGTTCCACATAGTACTTGGTTCTGCTCCTGTAAGAAATCAATCCTTTAGTGTGGCAGCACCTACACTTTAGAACTCCCTGCCTATTGAGATTAGGCAAACACCTTCATTGCACTGTTTTCAGCACCTGCTAAAAACATTTTTGTTTAGGCAAACCTACCCAGGCATGTAGAAGCTATTATTTTTTTTATCTATTTTTAACTCAAGTATTGTTTTGTTATTTATTGTATTTTTATGCTGTTTTATGTTCACCGCCCAGAGAGCTATTGCTAGTCGGGCGGTATATAAATTTAATAAATAAATAAATAAATAAAATTATTTTGAATGTTTTTAAATACCAGCCTTTAATTGTTTTTGCCAATAACTATATTGTTTTAATTCCTTCTGTAAACTGCTTTGAGGGTTTTTTTTTTTTACAATAAAGCAGTATATAAATGTTGTAAATAAAATACATAAATAAATTTCGGAGTCACTGTGGCCCTTGGTCTCTTTCCTCTTTTTGGAACAAAGGAATCTACCTTATACTGACTCAGGCCATTTGGTAACATCTAGTTCAGTACTGGTGACATTGATTAGCATTGGCTCTCCAGGATTCCAGGCAATAGTCTTTTCCAGAGATTGGAGTTTTAACCTTTGCATGCAAAGCGTGTGCTCTCCCACAAAGTTATAGCCCTTCCCCTGTTTAAAAAAGTATCTTCTAAAAATGTTCTTTTCAATTCACTAATGAATGCACAGCACACCTAGGGCAGTTCCACACCATTAATTTTAAGCACATTTAAGCATACATTTGACGTACATGAATCCCACCACAGAAGCATGGGAACTGTAGTTTGTTAAGGGTGGTGGGAACTATAACTGTGAGGGGGAAACTACACTTCCCAGGATTCTTTGGGGGAACTCATGAGCTTTAAACGCAAGTCAAACATGCTTTAAACATATTGTGTGGATCTACTTAAAAAACTTTGCCTGCATGTAAATCATTTTAATTAATTTTTAAAAATGGAAATCAGCTACAACTTTTACAGGGTGACCATGGGCTACTCACCATCTCTCAGCCTATTCTTTTCCTCAGAGTGAAAACTCTGACAATCCCAAGAGGGTCCATGACCACCCCAAGGAAGAAGGGCACATTTAAAATGTAGAGGAAATAATAATGTACAACCATAGTGTGAAATCAGATACTTATTGGGACATAGTACGAAGAAATATTTATTTGACTCAAAGATGTTTATTGTTTTCACAATCTGTAAATATATTTATAGTGCAATCCTATGCATGTTTACCCAGAAGCAAGTCCCAATGTATTCAATGGGGCTTACTCAAACAGGGACGTGTGCACAGGATTGCAACCTCAAGTGATAAGGAGTTTCACTCACCCAACCCAAAATTCAGAATCATGCCACTTTAAGTTGTTTTGCAACTGTTTCATATTTTATTATTATTATTATTATTAATTATTATTATTATTATTATATTGGATTTTAAATGGATTTAGTTCATGTTGTGAGCTGCCTTGGTTTCCAACCCTACTTCCCAGGGTTTTTGAAAAGATTTCATATACACACACACTAAAGATGTAAAAATACATACACCTTATATAATAGTTTATTGTCAAAACCAGTAGGTCATTGCAGAACATTTTTTTTAGAAAAGAATAAAATAAAAAATGGTTTTCTACAAAATAAAAGCAGTGACATCTAGGTAAGCCCTGCCTAATTGCTTTAAAAAAATAGGATTGGAGAGGGACAGAAAGATTTACAACACACAATCCTTTGCTATGTTCACTCAAACATCCTATTTATTTACAGCACCTAACCATGTCTACTCAAAAGTAAGTCCTATTGAATTCAATGGGGTTTACTCCCGATATGTGGGATTAGCATTGTAGGCTTGCTCCCAGAAAAGGGAGTATAGGATTAAAGCTTCATATTGGGAAGATTTTCAAGACAGGCTATGAATTAGAGAAATAAACTGCCCAGTCCAGGAAAATTTAAACAAGTTGCATGTACACTTCTGTTAAATTTGTGTTCAAAAATTATTTGAAAGATAAAATTTATAATATGCTATTTTTGCAAGTTGTTTAAAACACCCTGCATGTACACTTTTATTATAACTGAAATTGTATACAGTAAATAATTGCCTACCTAGATCCTATGATTTTTGTTCTACATCTCCTGACCTGCATACAGAGAGAAAACTATAAACCAGGAAAAGACAACAGTTTTCTGGCCTTTCCA
Source organism: Rhineura floridana (assembly GCF_030035675.1). Taxonomy (NCBI): domain Eukaryota; kingdom Metazoa; phylum Chordata; class Lepidosauria; order Squamata; family Rhineuridae; genus Rhineura; species Rhineura floridana. The sequence goes on along the minus strand of NC_084482.1, from coordinate 168,428,058 downwards.
TGGGTTCTAGCTATTGCCTGGAGGTCAACAAATTCCTTGTCAATCACAACACTGACTTCAGTTATTGGCTACAAACCTGAAAGGGCGGGTTTAGAGCAGCCAGTTATGAACTCATTCAACAGACATTGCGGAGGGTGGCAGCTGACATTTTGGTGTGCATCTCTGGAACCAGACCACCTAGTAACTGATTTTTTAAAAAATGAATGCTGAGAGTCTGGAGATTGGTGTGACTCACTCACAACCCGGAGAGGACCCCCCAAAAATGGAGTCTCTGGGTAAAAACCAGAAACCTGGCAGCCCTAGTGGTGGGTGTTATTAGTGCATGTGGTGAGTGTGCCCAGGGTTTTGGGCTTAGAAAGTCAGCAGTCTAGCCTAATCTAGGGCAGGATCTGAGAAGAAACAGAGCGCTGAGTGAACTTGCTCTCCAAGGCCCAGGAAGCCCTATGAGACCTTACTAACTTAGCCCAAGCAATTTAGAGCAGGAATATTGTGTGTGTGTGCATGTCTGGGGGCGGGGCATTTCTTCCCTAGTTTGTTTAAAAAGTTGAAAAATATACCTTTTTCAATCCTTTCAAGCTGGTTCCATTTCAAAATGGTTTTGAAGAATATAATATAAGACACTTAGCTGCACCAGTTTTAGACCTCCACGCAACTGTGCAAATCGTTACAAATAATTCACCTTATTTAACTTTTCTCATGCAAATTTATGTACTACCAAAATAGGGTGTGTGACATTTGCTGGTAGAGCCATCAGGACCAGTATTTTCTGGCTGGCTGGCCAAGGCCTTTCTGTAGAACAGAGATTGTGTGCTTTAATTCTAGCACCTGTAGTTCAGAGACACGTATAGTTCCTATGTGACATGATGTCAAGCATTTCCTTATGAAAAGTGATGTTCATAAGTATTAGTTTAAATTTTAAAGTGAAACTTCTCTTAATTGCTTTCCTGGCATGGCAAAGGAGACTAGAATAGTTAGTTTCAGGAAGTAGCTGCCTCAGTAGAACTGAACTCACAGTTCACGGAGTTTACTTTGTCCCTGTACAAGGAACCCTTTCCATGCATGTACACTTTGTATCCTGCAGGACTCACCTTTGGTGCATCTACAGCTGTGTGTGAAAATTCATTCTCATCTTTGATGCGTGTGCCGACACCATACAGGTGTTCAGTACTTCATCAGACAAAAGCAAACTTAGTAATCTTGGTTTTTGAAAGTAACATAGTTGAAAGAATTTCAGGTGAACAGTTCCTCTGCAAGTTTTAGACTTTATTAACAGTTCAGATCATTATGGCAGGATGACTTGCACGATATACATTTACTTCCTAGTCACTGTTATTTAGTTTACACAACTATTTTGCATGTGGAAAATATATTTAAATTGATTTGCTTTTTGTATAAACTTCACAAGTCATCGTTTCTAATTAAAATGCATAAATTGGTTTGTTTTTTGTCATTACCTATGTCGTGGAATTTACAACTGGGTCCTTTTTGGAGGAGACTCAAAAATGAAGCCAAAGCCAGATTTAAGATTATTTATTCAGCAAAGCGCTTTACTGGAGCAAAGTACATAACTCGACTAAAAAATGGCAGTTAAGTACAAACATATACAGTAGGACCCCGCTTCTCGGCACTCCACTTTTTGGCATTCCACTAATATGGTGCTAGCGGGGCGATCAGCTGGAGGGGGGGCTGGACCTCCCTGCGCTCCAGCTGATCTCACTGGAAGAGGGAAAGATCAGCTGTAGAGCACTACAGCTGATCTATTCTGGTGCGATCAGACTCCCCTGCTCGAGCTGATCGCGCTGGAGGAGGGGAAGATTAGCTGTAGCATGCTGCAGCTGATCTTCTCCTCGGGGGCGATCAGACTCGCACACTCCAGCTGATCGCACCGGAGAAGGGGAAGATCAGTTGTAGCATGCTACAGCTGATATCTTCTGGCGCGATCAGACTCCCTCACTCGAGCTGATCACTCCCGAGGAGGGAAGATCAGCTGTAGCGTGCTACAGCTGAACTTCTCCTTCTTGGGGTGATCAGACTCCCATGCTCAAGCTGCCGGAGGAGAGGGAGATAAGCTGTAGCACACTACAGCTGATCTTCTCCTCCTCCGGTGTGATCAGCGGGTTAGGTTCCAGACCCTTGCGCTATAGCTGATCCACTTTTTGGCAGTTTTCGCTTTTCAGAATGGGTCTGGAACCTAACCTGCTGTATGAGTGGGACCTTACTGTATATACCCCTACATTTGTCATAGCCATAGCAATGGACTCATCCAATTATTCTATGCTACTGTGATGCTCTGCCCTCATACCAGATACCCTTCTCTATTCATTCCTGTAATATCAATATCCTTGGCACATGTTCAGTCTGCTACAGCAGTTCTATTTACTATTGTCTATGTGACTCCCCTGCTCAAAAGGAATGGTGGCCAGAATCCTCCTCATTCCCACCTTTGGGACTATTTTCAAGTTCCATCTCAATTTGCATTATAGATAACACCTCCTCCTTATTTATTTATTTATTGCATTTATTGATTTGATTTGATTTGATTTTAATATTTCTACCCTACCTTTTGGCCAAAAGGCCCTCAAGGCGGCTTACAAAGGAGCACATCAGTACTACATCAATAGAACATCAGCAATACATCAATAAAACAATAAAAAACAATACAACAAAACAAAACAATTTGCAATACATTTCAAGGTTGTCACTTCCTTGGGGAGGCCCTGGGGGTCAGCGACTGGTGGGGGTAGGGTTTGCCCATCCAGCAGGCGGTAATAGTGGCAGTCCCTCCCGTGCTCGGGGTCATAGGGAGGCACAAGGATGTCAAGGAAAGCAGTGGGTCCAACCACAGCATCAGTATGGTGCAGGTTGTCAGTGTGCAGCAACAGAAGGCATGGGGGAGAGGCGGGCGTGTAGAGCTGGTGTGAGCAGAGCAAGGTGCAGTGCCGCTGCCATGAAGAGCCGGGTCTCGAGGGCACCTCCACTGAGGATGACCCAGAGGTGGTGATGGTACTTCCTCCTCTATCCCTGTCTGCAGCGGGGGCGCCATGGAGGGTGTTCTTGAACAGCCCATTCATTCCCAGGTGGTAGTGGAGCAGGATACAGGCGCTGGCATGCAGGATGAAGATGCCCATGCTGAAGCTCTCTGTCTCACAGATGTGCATGTAACTGATGGGGGCTGCACCAGCCCCGGCACAGCCGACAGACCCCACAGGGCCAGACGCAGGTCCTCAGCCGCACCTCATTCAGCAGCTGCTGCAGGCAGTAGAGGTTCTCCACGAAGCGTGGCTATTATACTGGATGCCATTGACGAAGCGCCCCTGCAGTGCCTGGTTCATGGACTGCAGCCCCACCAGAATAGACTTCTCCCACCCTGGGGCCTGGTCTGAGCCTGGATTAAGCCTAGGATTGGCTTGGTGAGCCACTCGGCCAGTATCTGCTAACCATATCCAGATTGGCAACCAAAACTCTGGATGACCGCACCCAACGGTTTCATGTAGCTGTTAAACAGCATGGGGGATAGAACTGACCCCTGCGAAACCCCATACTGGAGAGTCCAGGGTGCCGAGCAATGTTCCCCAAGCATCACCTTCTGGAGTTGACCCGCCAAGTAGGAACTGAACCACCGCCATGTAGTCCCTCCCACTCCCAACTCAGCCAGTCTTCCCAGAAGGATACCATGGTCGATGGTATCGAAAGCCGCTGAGAGATCAAGGAGAATCAACAGAATCACACTGCCCCGTCTCTCTCCTGACAGAGGGCATCATGCAGGGCGACCAAGGCTGTTTCCATGCCAAAACGAGGCCTGAAACCCAACTGAAATGGATCCAGATAATCTGTCTCATCCAAAAGTGTCTATAGCTAGCCTGCCACCACTCGTTCAAGGACCTTGCCCAGGAATGGAACATTTGCCACTGGCCTATAGCTATTACATTTTTCTGGGTCCAGGGAAGGTCTTTTCAGGAGTGGTCTTACTTCCGCCTCTTTCAGGTGGCCAGGGACCACTCCCTCTCACAGAGAGGCATTAATCACTTCCCTGACCCAGTCAGCTGTTCCATCCCTGCTAGCTTTTATTAGCCAAGAAGGGAAAGGATCTAACACAGAAGTGGTTGCACAAACCTGTCCAAGCACCTTGTCAACGTCCTCAAGCTGTACCAACTGAAACTCATCCAAGAAATCGGGACAAGGCTGTGCTCTGGATACCTCATTTGATTCACCTGCTATAACACTGGAGTCTAGGGCCTGGTGTATGCTAAAGATTTTATCCTGGAAGTGCCTAGCAAATTCATTACAGGAGGCCTCAGATGGTTCTACCATGTCCTTGGGGCCAGCGTGTAATAGTCCTTCTCCTCCATCCATTGTTTATCAAATTCCAAGTACATTTGCTTCACCTCACCAGGTGTTAACATTTGGGTGGTCTTTTGCATAATGCCCTTCAAACAAAACAATACACAATTTACCATGATGTATAAAGCAAAGAGGAACAATATACCCAACAGTAATCCTAAAAGGACTGATTTAATCCAACCTTTTAATCCACTGAACCAATCACCTGGACTCCATTGCCACCCAGATGTCCTAACCTCATGCACCTTGGATGCTAACAGTTGAATATTCTCAATTGATCCGGTGATGTTCACAGAAACATCAACAATGTGGGTGCAGCATTCAGGGCCAATAAGACTACAGATTTCCCCCTGCGATGCTAGGAGGTAGTCTAGAGCTATGGGGTTCTGTAAGGTGAATTGTCAGATCTGTTGGAGTTCAGTGTTAACCATATCTAGGGCACTTGCAGTTTCATTCATAAAGTTTTCAAGTAAAGCACATATTCTTAAAATATCCATATGGTTTGTTCCTGCCCCATAAAAAGGTATGATACCTCACAGCCAAGACTCACCTGGAGCTTTAAGGTCTTTATACGCTTCCAGGATTTTATGGCTAGGGGCTACATTTCGGTAATTTCCTACCGGTCCCTTAGGAAAGGTTTCAATGATTCTGATTCCAGGGGCCAGAAGTTCAATGTAACAAGTTCCCTTTGCATTGATAGGTAAGTTCTTCCAAGAGCAGTTTAGAAAGCTGGGCGTCCCTGACAGATAGAGAGAAAAAGTTGGAACGGTATCAGTTTCAGTCATGGCTCATTAGGATGCCCTCCAGAACCAATTCTAACACCCAAAACAGTGACAATGGGACCACTTACCCTTCATCATGAGTGTTAACCTAACCGGGGAGACCTTAATGCAGGGGCTTCAAAAAACTTTGGGAAGTTCTTACCACCCATCCAGAAGTCCCGGGGTTGGAGGTGGGAGTTTAGCGGGAGGATTTGATCAAAATGAGGTCCTCTTACCTCTCAAGGTGCACACAGTCCACCACTCCGACCTCCCTCCTTTGGGGTCCCCTAGACAGGAAATCCTCACATCCCACTTTTGACACCAGGAAATGTCATGGAATTTATGACTAGGTTCTTTTTGGAGGAGACTCAATAACGAAGCCAAAACCTGTTTTAAGGTTATTTATTCAGCAAAGAGCTTCATCATGGCCATAGCAACAGTCTCATCCAATTATACTATGCTACTGTGATGCTCTGCCCCCATTCAAGCTACCCTCCTCTATGCATTCCTGCGATATCAGTACTCTTGGCACATGATCAGTCTGCTACAGCAGTTCTAATCACTATTGTCTACATGACTCCTCTGCTCAGAAGGAATGGTGGCCAGAATCCTCCTCACCTATGAAATTTCTTTCTCCAGAAAGCTCTTTTATAGTGACCAATGTCCCAACCCTTCAGTCCCCGCATTTTTGTCTCTGCCCCCCCCAATGAAAATTTTCTCACTACACTCCTGGAGTGGGTCCATACCTTTAGTCCTGCTGCTGACATCATGCCTGCTTTGTGCTGCAACTGTGTTTTTCATGCAGTTATGTGTAAAGACAGCCTAACACGTGAGGGGCTCCATGTGATTGGAACACCTGCATGTGCCCCTACAGGCGAGAGCGATCTCTCGTGCATTGGGGACTTTTTTTGCACAACCACACACAACATGGCTGTTGAAAGAAGCAGACACTATGCTGGAGGTGGAGTTAAAAGTGCAGCCCCACTCCCAGCTCAACATGCTGACACCCTACAAACAAGGAACCCATGCACATGGCTATGATAATGAATAAAACTGTTGCCTGACTAGGGAAAGGAGAGAAATTGAATTGTTTGCATTTCCAAAACAATATGAGAACCAAAACTTTCACTTCTCCAAATTTTGCAATCTAGTTCTCCAGCCAGGTCAGTTAAGTAATGTGTCCAAATTCATTTATCAGAAAAAGTATGCATAAAAAAGCATATATTAGTGAAAATAGCATACGACACATTATTTCATAGGAATTTCCTTTACAAAAATGTGTATATTGGGCAAAATTGCACACAAAGAAGAGTATATTAGGAGAAATCCTCACAAAAATGCCAATGAATTTTCTAAAGTATTTTTTAAAAAACACACACACATAAACTAACATGGAAATGTTGAGAAATGAACTGGATGGCAAATGAGAAACTGAAATTGACAGATTCATCCACCCCTAAGTCTTCCAAGAGTTCTTCTTTTGGCTTTCAAAGGGGAGGGCTGTTTAATCTTCCCACACACACACACACAGAGGAAAATTAATGCAGGGGGTTCACATATGCATGTGTGCTTTTGTAAAATTTGGGGATTTATACCGAATACTAAAAGTAGAATATGAATCTATCCATCCAAATCATAGCATATCTGGTACACCAACTTATCCTTCAATGAACACCAGTTTCAGGAAATGTTTAATCCCAACAATATTAGGTGGTGTGTTCATTTCCATGGGTGTACCATCCAGCCTTAGATAAAAATTAAATTACTGTGGAAACTAGACACTAACCAAAATATTTTTGAGTGAATGGGTTTGATGTGAAAGGATTGCGAGAAGAAAAAGAAGTATTTAATAGCAAAAGACCTGTAATAGCTGCTTTTAAAGAGATATGTTTGTATACATTTTATTCCATTAAGAAGTGAATATCTAAACTGTTCTACATAGAATGGGTACTTTTACTCCCATTAACTCATTTTGTTGTCTATCTGTCCGATTACTTAAGATTGTTGTGGAATAAGTTAAAGTAAGCAACAGTTATATCCAGAAAACAAAGGATCTGACAGCACCATTTATCTTTATAGCTCACTAGAATTAAAAACAGACACGGCTCTCTGGTTTGAACCAGACATTCTAATACAAGAAATATTACAGAGCATTTTGTTAAAAGAATATATTCTTGATTTACTTACCATATGAAAGACAGTAACTTGTCATATGAAAGATAGTATTAGCAGTTGTAATACTAACAAGTATTTATGTGTGTCAGTGTGGTTTCTGTGTTTGATGGCATTTCTTCATTAATACATTAAAATGTAAGAAGTTGTCAAGGTTGTCACACTGCAGTTCACTTCACCACAGACAGGTGGTACTGCAAAACACAGCATGAAAACTTCAACAGTCCATTGCCACCACACCAAAGAAGACTCATGACACCGCAATGGAATAATGTTATATTTATTAAAATATAACAAATATTAACCTTCAGCCAATTACATTCAAATATCCAAACTGAACTTACTTCGGGCAGGTGAGGATAAACCTGACTGAAAAGGATTATTCCCCCCAGTCCCCTGGGCATGTCAGTCTCAACGGACTGTGACTCCCCAGCCAAGGATGTGGGAAAACTTGTCCCTCCCTACTAGGAGAGCCAAGTATGTGTTTCCAACCTCCGCAGCCTGGCCCCACCGTACAGGCGTTCACCATTCTGCGCAAGCTGTTCCCACAAGGCCACACCCAGATCCCCACCAGTCATTCAACACTGGTAGTTCCCTAGGGAGTGCCCTTTAACAACATGCCTCCTTCCCCTACTTTTTCCCCACCTTCCTCACCTGCCCGAATTCCATGCCAGCCATTAGCTAAACAACCACAACCCCCCCAAAAAGCCAATCGAATCAACCCAGCAGTATGGAGTAGGCAAAACCAAAGGGATTCTGAAATCAAAATCCCTAAAAAAAAATTCCTACTCAGCCCCAACTGGCGACTAGCAAAGCCCATACTGACAAGGGAGGGGGGGTGCTGCAAGGTGAAAAAAGGCAAGGTTTAAAGGCAGGAGTGGGTTTTTAAACCCACTCCTGCCTCGCGTCTCATTGGTCAGCAAACCCCAGCTGACCCTCAGCAGTAACAAGGAAAAAAAGCTTCCCGAGCCTTCTAGAAGTCAGGTGGTGGCAAACACCCCCCTGCTTCAGGCGGGAACGCCATTGTGCTGCCCAGGCTAGGCACAGCGGGAGAATGAGCAAGCACAGAGGCTGAATGTGGCAGGTGGCCATGAGGCACACAACTGAGTGAATGTGCAAGGCAGGGAGGTGGTCATGCGACCAATCAATGAGCATGAGCAGACAGCAGGAGAATGAGGTGGTGACTGCCACATGGCAACACCTGGAAACACAGGGGAGTTTGACGAGGGGTCTGGGGTTACCTGGGGTTGCCATTCTTGGGATTAGGTGGTGGGGTTGGCAAGCAAAGCTCACAGGGGCGGCAACCCCTAGTAACAAATAAAATTATGAGAATACTTAAGAAAACATTTTTATTACTCTTGTCAATTTGCTATTATTTTAGTTGACACAGGCTCCAATCTCATTTATTTATAAAAGTATTTATATACCACCCTTTTGCAAAATATTAGAGTGGTGTACAGCAACATAAAAACATTTTAAAAATCCAAAACAATCATTGAAATGACTGGCTACTCAAAAAAACCCAAACATTTTAAACAGTTGCATAGACCTGCCAGCACAAAAATGTCTTCAAGAAATGCCTGAAAGTCAAAAGCGAGGATGCCTACCAAATCTCTGGTGGAAAAGTGTTCCATAGCAGGGAACTGACAACACTAAATGCCCAACTTCTGGTTAAGGCCAGTCGAGCCTTTGTAGCATGGAAGACAACTAACATCACTCCTCCAGATGAACTCACTGGTTGGGCTGGGCTATAAGGGCTGTAAGGTATCCTGGACCCAAGTTGTTACACTCACCTGGGAGCAAGCCCAAATGAACTCCTTTAGACTTACTTCTGAGTAGGGATTGATGAATCAATTTCAGTTTCCTTTAATTTCACTTTTTCTAATCTTAAATTCAGTTCTCCATATTTCCAGATCAATTTGCATTTTTTAAAAAAAAAAAAGTTCTCAAAACTTCATCAGCATCTTAGTGCACATTTCTCCTAGTATGCATATTTTGTGTTTTTGTCTAATATAAATATTTTACAAGCAATGCTTTACAATATAATGCATTTTGTATGTTATTTTTACAAATATGTGCACTTTAAGCACACTTTCCTATAATATACACATTATTATTATGTAGCCACGAGAGTGACTGTATTCACGAATAAGCAAAAAAACCGCAACAACTTTGCAGTTTAAGAACGTACCTATAGCCAACAGATATTTCTATCAAACTTTTAAAAGCAGGGAAATTGGACAGCTATAGTGAATGCATCAGAGGAGCAGGAGACCTGGCCTCTTCTCTGAGATATTGTACTGCCCTACAAATTTGTAAAAATGCGAAGACAATTTGGGTTGGTCTTTCACAGTCCAATCCACTTGCTGTGTAGCTTGGAAGAACTTGGTAACATGTGCCTCTGAGCATATGGTGAGCGGTGACCAGAGCTTGGAAAAGTTACTTTTTTGAACTACAACTCCCACCAGCCCAATCCAGTGGCCATGCTGGCTGGGGCTGATGGGAGTTGTAGTTCAAATAGTAACTTTTCCAAGCTCTGGTGCCGGTGACAACACCTGCCACCTCCAAAGATGGAGAATTACATTTTTGAATATTTGTTGGTGTTCTTCGTACTTTGCTTCTTTTCTGTGTTACTACTGTTTCTACAGAGAATCTTGTTTTATCTTGTGCAAACTGAGACACTCCTCATGTCCATTGGAAACTATTCTGCAGAATAGTCAGTGCCATTATTCCACAATTGTTTTTGGAGCTTTTCTTTAGTGTTGCAAAGTGTTGCTGTACTTCACATATTCACAGAAACAGACGCAAAAGAGAATGGGAATCGTCACTAAAACTGCAAAGTAAATCAAATATTTTTAAAGTGACTATTTGAACTATATCAACTGTTTTAATATTGTTGCTTTCTCCCTGCTAAAACCAAATGAGCACAGCACATGTGTTGTTTCTGTTATTTGGGCTGAGTGCAAGTGTTGCCACCACTCACCATATGCTCAGAGGCACATGTTACCAAATTTTTCCAAGCTACACAGGAAGTGGATTGGACTGTGAAAGACCAACCCAAAGTGTGTTTGCATTTTTACAAATTTATAGGGCAGTACAATACCTGAGAGAGGAGATCAGGCCTCCTGCTCCCCTGGTGCATTCACTATAGCTGCCCAATTTCCCTGCTTTTTAAAGTTTGATAGAAATATCTGTGGGCTATAGGTACATTCTTAAATTACAAGGTTTTTGGCTTATTAATGAATACTTTTTGTGTTGTACTCCATCATAACATTCAGAGGATAGCTGCATTTTGGACCACACATTGTTTTGGGAAGTGAGAATTAGGTAGGTATAAAAATGTAAACTGAACCCAGTTTCTGCCCATCCTTACTTTAAGTAGATATGAATAGTATTGTGCTGTTAATTTCTTTGTTGGAGTGGAGGAATTAAAAGCAACACCAGGCACATAAAAACATGTATTTTAAACTTTCAAATATATAGTGGCAAAACTATGTTTATCTTTATTGTAAAAGGTGCATGCTGTAATTTAAATAGACATTTCTATGGTATCAGCAGATTTTTGCATTATGGATTCTGATTGTCCCAACACAATAGGTTAGCTTTATGCACACAGAGTATTACATCAATGATACAGAATGGAAGATAAAGCCTATACAGTCAGTGTGTTCACCTTAAAAACTTCGTTGCACTGGCATAAACTTGAGCTGAAAATAAATTTGCTTCCAACAATTTTGCTCAGAACTGCCCTCTGTGAATATGTGGTGGATATTCACTGTAGGGTTGCCAGGTCAGAAGCATCCCAAAGCCTGAGATTTGAGGGGTGGGCCCGAGTGATGTCATGGGGCAGGCCCGAGTGATGTCATGGGGCGGGCCCAAGTGATGTCATTAAGCATGATACATTAAGCATCAATCACAGTTGCTTGGAGCATACAATTTAAAAAAAATCTGATTGGAAATTAAGATAGAAATCTTAGCTAAAAGATGGAGCCTGGGTAGGGAACATTTAATCTAGCCTACCTGCTTTCAGCAAGAAGGGTTAAGTGCCTTCAGGCCAAGCCAGTCGCCAGAAGGCCACTGCAAGGACAAAGGAGCCTAGTGTTGTGGAGATGTTAGATGGGAGCTTTGGGGAGTAAAGATGGAGGCTCCTGAAGGCTGCAATTCTAAACACACTTACTAAGGGATTAAACCCCATAGAACTCAACAGGACTGACTTCTAAGTAGATATAGTTTGGATTGTGCTGTTGGTAAACCTTGACTAGGGCTCTTCTGCAAAGACATCCATATCCAAGCAGGGTTGGCAACCCCCTGCCTGGAATACCCTGCTCTTATCTTTTAACGTGGCTGCTCCAAACGTTTTTACAGATCTGACCCTTTACTTCAGAAAGAGGTCTGAAAAATGAGTAAGAGTAAGAAGTATCTTTTAAAATTGTTCTTTTCAATTCACTCTTGAATGAACATCATACCTAGGGCAGATCCACACCATTCCTTTAAAGCACATTCAACACCCACTTGAAGCACATGAATCCCACCACAGAATCATGGGAACTGCAGTTTGTTAAGAGTGGTAACTATAACTGTGAGGGGGAAATGACACTTCCCAGAATTCTTTAGGGAAAGTCATGCGCTTTAAATGCGAGTTGTATGTGCTTTACACGTATTGTGTGCATCCACTTAATAAATTTTGCCTGCATGTAAATTGTTTTAATTAATTTTTCAAAATGGGAATGAGCTATAAACTGTAGTGGGTGACCATGGGCTACTCACCATCTCTCAGCCTATCTGCCCCTCAGGATGAAAACAATGGAGAACCATGACTACCGCAAGGCATACTTAAAATGTAAAGGAAGTATTGTACAACCATAGTGTGAAATCGGATACTTATAGGGACACAGCATGACAAAACTGGATGGAAGTAACGAGTGGGGTACCACAGAGCTCGGTCCTGGGCCCAGTGCTCTTCAACATTTTTATTAATTTATTTATTTTATTTATTTAATTAAGCTTATATACCGCCCGACTAGCAACAGCTCTCTGGGCGGTGAACATTAAAAATACAATAAAAATAACACAAAACTGTACACAAAACTGTACAGTCTAAAATCAAAATATAATAATTTACAATTAACAAGAATTAAAATGCCTCAGAGAAGAGAAAGGTTTTAACCTGGCGCCGAAAAGACGATAGTGTCGGCGCCAGGCGCACCTCCTCGGGGAGACCATTCCATAGTTCGGGGGCCACCACTGAGAAGGCCCTAGATCTTGTCACCACTCTCCGGGCTTCCCTATGAGTCGGAACCCGGAGGAGGGCCTTCGTAGTAGACCGTAGTGTACGGGCCGGTTCATATCGGGAGAGGCGTTCTGACAGATATCGTGGTCCCGCGCCGTATAAGGCTTTATAGGTAAGTACCAACACTTTGAATCTGGCCCGGAAGCATATTGGAAGCCAGTGCAAACGGGCTAGCACAGGTGTTATATGCTCAGACCGCTTAGTTCTTGTTAGCAGTCTGGCTGCTGCATTTTGCACTAGCTGTAGCTTCTGAATCGTCTTCAAAGGTAGCCCTACGTAAAGCACATTGCAGTAGTCCAGACGCGAGGTTACCATAGCATGTACCACTGATGAGAGGTCCTCCTTACTCAGATAGGGACGTAGCTGGGCTACCAACCGAAGTTGGTAGAACACATTCCGGGCCACCGAGGCTACATGAGCCTCAAGTGTGAGGGAAGAGTCTAAGATGACTCCCAGACTACGCACCTATTCCTTTAGGGGGAGTGTAAACCCATCCAGGACAGGGTATATATCCACCATCCGATCAGAGAAACCATCCACCAACAGCATCTCAGTCTTGTCAGGATTGAGTCTCAGTTTGTTAGTTCTCATCCAGTCCATTGTCGCAGCCAGGCAACGGTTCAGCATGTTGACTGCCTCACCTGAAGAAGATGTAAAGGAGAAGTAGAGCTGCGTGTCATCAGCATACTGATGACAACGCACTCCAAAACTCCTGATGACCGCCCCCAGCGGCTTCATATAAATGTTAAGAAGCATGGGAGACAGAACCGAACCCTGCGGGACCCCACATTGGAGAACCCACGGTGTCGAGCAATGTTCCCCAAGCACTATCTTCTGGAGACGACCCGCTAAGTAGGAGCCGAACCACTGCCAAGCAGTGCCTCCAACTCCCAATTCCGCAAGCCTCTCCAGAAGGATACCATGGTCAATGGTATCAAAAGCCGCTGAGAGATCAAGGAGAATCAACAGAGTTACACTCCCTCTGTCTCTCTCCCGACATAGGTCATCAAACAGGGCGACCAAGGCAGTCTCAGTGCCAAAACCAGGCCTGAACCCCGATTGAAATGGATCTAGATAATCGGTTTCATCCAATAGCGCCTGGAGCTGGTCAGCAACCACACGTTCCAGGATCTTGCCCAGGAACGGAACATTGGCTACTGGTCTGTAGCTGCTGACATCCTTTGGGTCCAAGGAAGGTTTTTTCAGGAGTGGTCTCACTGCCGCCTCTTTCAGACAGCCAGGGACCACTCCCTCTCGTAAAGAGGCATTAATCACTTCCTTGGCCCAGCCAACTGTTCCTTCCTTGCTAGTTTTAATTAGCCAAGAGGGGCAAGGATCCAGTACCGAAGTGGTCTCACGAACCTGTCCGAGCACCTTGTCCACATCCTCGAGCTGAACGAACTGAAACTCATCCAACAAAACATGACAAGACTGTGCTCTGGACACCTCAGTAGGATTAACTGCTATTAAATAGGAGTCTAAGTCCCGGCGAATGCATGAGATCTTATGCTGGAAGTGTTCAGCAAATTTATTACATCGAGCTACCGATGTATCTGCCGTGTCTTGTAGGCCTGGATGAAGTAGGCCACGAACCACTTTAAAAAGCTCCCGTGGGCGTGAGAGAGATGACTGAATAGTGGCGGCAAAATGTTGTTTTTTTGCCGCCCTCACCGCTCCTACATAGAGCTTAGTAGAAGCACGAACCAGCTCATAATTGCATTCGTCGGGAGTTCGTCTCCATCTCCGCTCAAGCCGCCTCCTGTCTTGTTTCATCGCTCTCAGCTCCGGAGTATACCAAGGAGCTGTATGAGCTCTACATAGGAGAGGGCGCGCAGGAGCGATCGTGTCAACAGCCCGGGTCATCTCTGTATTCCACAGATCGACCAGGGCTTCGACAGGAGCGCCAGTCTTATCAGCCGGAAAAAACCCCAGAGCCTTTTGAAAACCTTCAGAATTCATTAGTCTCCGGGGGCGGACCAATTTAATAGGTCCCCCACCCTTGCAGAGGGAAAAGGCTACTGAAAGTCTAAACTTCAGCAAGCAATGATCTGTCCATGACAACGGGAGAGATGTAAAACTCCCCACATCCAGATCACTATCCCCATGTCCAGTAGCAAAGACCAGGTCAAGAGTATGCCCCGATGTATGTGTTGGGCCACTAACATATTGAGACAGCCCCATGGTTGTCATGGCGGCCATGAAGTCCTGAGCTGCCCCAGACAAAGTAGCCTCAGCATGAATGTTGAGATCTCCCAGTACTAATAGTCTGGGGGATCTCAACAGTATCTCCGAGACCACTTCCGTCAGCTCAGTTAGGGAAGCCATTGGGCAGCAAGGTGGGCGGTACACCAAAAGGAGTCCCAGTCTGTCCCTCTGGCCCAGCACAAGATGCAAACACTCCAGACCAGTGATTGCATGGACATGGTGCTTGGTGAGTGAGATGGAACTCTTATAGACCACAGTGACCCCCCCTCCCCGACCCTCAGATCTACCATGATGCTGAACCAGATACCCCGGTGGGCAGAGCTGGGACAGACTAACTCCTCCCTGTTCGCCCACCCAGGTCTCGGTTATAACTACTTGGATGAGGAGGTACACAGCATGCTTATCAAATTTGCAGATGATTCAAAATTGGGGGGCATAGCTAATATCGTGGAAGACCGAAAGAAAATTCAAAGGGACCTTGATAGGCTGGAGCATTGGGCTGAAAACAACAGAATGAAATTCAACAGGGATAAATGCAAAAGTCCACACTTAAGAAAAAGAAACCAAATGCACAGTTATAAGATGGGGGATACTTGGCCCAGCAGTACGACATGTGAGAAGGATCTTGGAATTATTGTTGATCACAAGCTGAATATGAGCCAACAGTGTGATGTGGCTGCAAAAAAGGCAAATGCTATATCAGGCTGCATTAACAGAAGTATAGTTTCCAAATCATGTGAAGTATTAGTTCCCCTCTATTCAGCACTGGTTAGGCCTCATCTTGAATACTGCATCCAGTTCTGGTCTCCGCACTTCAAGAAGGATGCAGACAAACTGGAACGGGTTCAAAAGAGGGCAACAAGGATGATCAGGGGACTGGAAACAAAGCCCTATGAGGAGAGACTGAAAGAACTGGGCATGTTTAGCCTGGAGAAGAGAAGACTGAGATATGATAGCACGTTCAAGTACTTGAAAGGTTGTCACATAGAGGAGAGCCAGGATCTCTTCTCGATTGTCCCAGAGTGCAGGACACAGAATAATGGGCTCAAGTTGCAAGAAGCCAGATTTCGACTGGACATCAAGAAAAGCTTCCTAACTGTTAGAGCCATACGACAATGGAACCAATTACTAGAGAGGTAGTGGGCTCTTCGAAACTGGAGGCATTCAAGAGGCCGCTGGACAGCCATGTGTCGGGAATGCTTTGATTTGGATTCCTGCATTGAGCAGGGGGCTGGACTTGATGGCCTTATAGGCCCCTTCCAACTCTACTATTCTATGATTCTATGAAAATATGTATATAAGCATGAGTATCAATTATGTTTATTATTTATACAACCTGTAAAGATATTTATAGTGCAATCCTATGTTTGTTTACTCAGAAGCAAGTCCCAATGTATTCAATGGGGCTTACTCAACCAGGGAAAACTGTACCCTGAAGTGATAAGGAACTTGTTCTTTTAACAAGTCTTTTAAGTTGAGACCTTATCCCAGTCTGCGTCTGTGTTGGAATTGCTTTTTAATATGTTTTTAAACCTTTTCTTAAAAAAAAATGTTTTTAAAGCTTTTTAAAGATGTTTTGTTTTAATATATTTTAAAGTCCGTTTTTATGATTTTTAAAGTGTTTTTAGTGCTGTTGTTTGCCGCCCTGGGCTCCTACTGGGAGGAAGGGCAGGATATAAATCAAATAATAAATAAATAAAATAAATAAATAAACTTCATTCATTTTTTTAAAAAATGAGTATTAGTTTCCTACATAATAACAACTGTGATAAACCCTGCCTAATTTCTTTAAAAAAAGGGTTGGAGGGGGAGAGAAAGATTTACAACACAAACACAAGTCTGCACTATGTTTACTCATAAGTCCCATTAATTTACAGCACAATCCCAACCATGTCTACTCAAAAGTAAGTCCTAATGGAGTTCAATGGGGTTTACTCCAGGTACATGGGATTATTAGAATTGCTTTACTCCCAGAAAAGCAGATATTGGATTAAATACTTTCATATTTCATAGCCCAGGGTCTGACTCTTGGACAGAAGAGGAAAAAAACCGTTAAGCCATATTACTTACGCAGACTGCAAAAATATTAAAACCACCATTTTCTGATGTTGAAATTAAGCCTAGGCATGCCTGGATCAACAAGTCACAACCCTAGATTCATTGGCTACAATCCTGAAAGGGCGGGGTTACAGCCAGAGCTTTGAAAAGTTACTTTTTTAAACTACAACTCCCATCAGCCCCAGCCAGCATGGCCACTGGATTGGGCTGATGGGAGTTGTAGCCAGAGCAAGGAATTGTTCTAAAGATCTGTAGAAAACAGTTGCGTGGGGGTTTTTTTTTGACGTTTTGGTGTATATCTCGGGAACCAGACCACCTAGAAACTTAATTTTTTTTTAAATTGAAGCTGAGAGTCCGGAGATTAAGGGGTGCTAGCCAGAGAGCCGGAGCCCGCCCCAAAAACTGGAGACTCCAGCCCAAAACCGGAGATTAAATTACATGGGGGCAATTCTGGCCGGAGGTGAGAAAAGCAAGGGTGGGGCCAGAGTACTGGCAAGATGGCGGTATGTAATGCAGCTTGGTCTTAATCCTCTCCCACTTGCTAAATGTTTAAATAGCCTATTTAGGCTTTTTTCCCTCCCAGACAGTTGGGTTCTCTTAACATAACTGAACTCTAAGGACTGGAGCCCTCTGTGGAATTTATTGTGGCCTTGTTAACCTTGAAAGGAGTGGAAGGACTTCCGGGAAGTGGTGCTGGCTGGTGGTTGTCTCTGAGGGAGCTCTGCCTCAGAGGAAGCTTTTTACAGGTTAAAAGCCAGCCAAGAGGAATCTTGGACTGGCTTAAATGTTCTCCAAGGTATAGGAGAACCGATCAGATCTTCCACAAGACTTCGTTGAGCTGTCGGCGGCTGGAATTGATCAGGAAATTCCTGAGATAAGAAGGCAAGCCGATCGGCTGAAGACGGAGTCAGGAATTCCACGCAAGCTGAACTGGAATAAAGCGAAGCGTTTTTTCTTCTCTCAAAAAAAAACGTTCTTAACCAGCGAGCCCACTTCTGCCTAAACCTTATCATTCGGCTTAAATTACTGCAATAAAAGGGATTTGTTTATGAATCAGCAATTGAGAAACCTGGGTGAGTCATACTTTTTCTCTTTTAAATATAATTAAGGAAGAAAGAAAATATAAACAACTTATATACTTTTTTTACGACAAAAAGCTGGCTTGAATTTGGACTTTTAAAGTTTAAAAACGGATGAGAGGTAATTATTATATTTTGGACTATTTTTCTCTTTGGACTATTTCTTGTTGGATGAATCCGCTGCTCGTATATGCTACTAATTGTTTAGTCTTGGCAACCAGAATTGTTTTGCATTCTTGGAAGCAGATAAGGACTGTGTTGTGCTGGCTGGATTTCAATAATAGGCCTGGAATATTAACTCTTCTTTTTGGTGGAGGGAAAAAAAGAAAAGAAATAGACTGCCCTTAGGTTCTGAAACAGTGATTAATATTAGAAATTAAAGGCCTCTTTTTGAAAATGACAACTAAAAAAACAACCAAGGCCCAGGGGCGAAGAGGTTCTATTGATACACAGGAAGAGGATATACCCCCAGAAATGTTTCAAAAAATAATGGAAGGGATTAATGCTATAAAACAGGAAATGAAACAGGAAATGAAAACTGAATTGACAGATATAAAAGACTATATTAAAACACAAGTGGATGAGATTAAAGGGACAATTGGGCAAATAAAGGAAGATGCAAAAAATACTAAAGAAAAGGTACAAACCTTGGAGAATAGAACAGATATACTAAATCTGGAACTAGAAAAAAATTTGGACTATTTAGCTGTGACTGAAATGAGAAATAAAGAGCATTGTTTGAGATTCCGTGCAATCCCTGAGGAAACAGGTGAAGACATTAGAGATAAAATTGTTAATGCTTTAGTAAAATTTCTGGACTTGAATGAAGATAGGATGGAATTTGAAATAGACAAAGTTTATAGAATTAACTCCAGATATGCAACAATGAAAAAAATTCCAAGAGATGTGCTTGTTTATTTCGTAAAGAAGACGACCAGAGATATGGTTTTACAGCAACACTTTAAATATACCTTTAAAATTGATGGTAAGGAAATACTGGTGATGAAGGAAATTCCTATTAGACTTTTACGTAAGAGAAAAGAATATGCTTTCCTTACAGAAAAACTTAAGCAATGCAAAATTCAATTTAGGTGGGACGTTCCAGAAGGAGTGATTTTTACATTCAGACAACAGAAATACAGACTGAATACTGTTCAAAAAGCAAGGGACTTCTTGAGAAAAGCTTCAAAAGATATGGAAGAAGATAAACTCAAAGATATGGATATAGTTCCTGGGAAACAAAGTCAACAAGGATATGCAGAGGAGGGGAAGGAAGATGATGGATCAAAAGGAGCATCAGGCAAATTTTAAAATACACGCTTAATGATGGATTACAAATACCTAACTTGGAATATAAATGGAGCCAACACGGCGCAGAAGAGAAAGAAAGTGTTTCATTATTTGAAAAAATTAAAATTGGATATAATTTGTTTACAAGAAACTCATATTCAGAAGAAAGATTCCAAATATTTGATTTGTAAAAATTTGGGTGAAGAATTTATTTCAGCTGGACCAAAAAAAAAAAATGGAGTTGTTCTCTATATTAACCCACAATTGCTTCCTAAATTGGTATTATTGGACGATAGTGGTAGATTTGTGGGGGTTGAAATTACTTTACAAGGTACAAACATTTTGATAGTGGGTATTTATGCCCCCAATGAAGATAAAACAAGGTTTTATACAGGACTTATGGAAAAATTGTCAGAGTTTTCATATGAGCATTGGTGTGTCATGGGTGACTGGAATGGGGTAATCTCACCAAAAATTGATAGGCTTTCTGAAAAAAATATCAAAGAGACACAAGGTAAATTACCGAAGATTTGTTTTGAACTCATGGAACATTTAGAATTGGTGGATACCTGGAGATATATAAATGATAATGCAAAGGAATTTACTTATTTTTCAGAAAGACATAAAACATTTTCGAGGATTGATATGATTTGGATGTCAAAAATTTTAGCGAAGGATATTTTTAAAATGGATATATTACCAAAAACTTTTTCGGACCACAATCCTGTGATATTAACTTTAAAAAAAAAAATCTTGGATTTAGATGGAGACTAAATGAATCTTTATTACAGAATGATAAAGTAGTACAAGAATGTAAGAAGAAATTAAAGGAGTTCTTTGAATATAATTTATATAAAGGAACAAGTGAAAATATTGTTTGGGATACTAGTAAGGCATTTATGAGGGGATACCTTATTAAATGTAATTCTGAATTAAAAAAAAAGAAACAACAGAAAATGCAATTAATTTTGGAAGAAATAAAACAAAAAGAGGAAGAATTGAAAAAGAATCCAGCTAAAGTTTCTATTGTAAATCAAATTAAAATGTTACAGAAGCAAGTATCAATGTTGACAGTTAGAGAAATTGAAAGGAAATTAAATTTTGCTAAACAAAGGACTTTTGAATTTGCAAATAAACCTGGGAAATGGTTAGCATATAAATTAAGAAAAGAACGTCAAAAAAATATTATTTTAAAGATACAAGAAGGAGATGAGACGCTGACAGATAATGTAAAAATCAAAAAGACTTTTCATCAATATTACTCAACATTGTATAAGTGTCAAGAAATTCCATCTGAAAAAATAGAAGAGTATTTATCTAAACAGAATTTGCCGAAAATTACAGATTTTCAGAGACAAGTTATTAATGGCCCTATTACGTCAAGAGAGATATCTGAAGCTATAAATAAAATTAAATTAGGAAAGGCGCCAGGACCAGATGGGCTATCTGCAATGTATTATAAATGTTTGGAGGAAGAACTCTTGCTACCCTTACAGTCTACAATGAATTCTATTTTGCAAGAGGGAAAGATACCGGATAGTTGGAAAAATGCTAATATAACATTAATACCTAAAGAGGACCAAGATTTAACTAAAACAAAAAATTATCGGCCAATATCTCTATTGAATAATGACTATAAAATTTTTACAATGATTTTGGCTGAAAGATTGAAAATAATATTGCAACAATTTATTCAGGAAGATCAATCAGGGTTTTTACCTAAAAGACAATTACGTGACAACGTCAGGAATGTTTTGAATGTGTTGGAATATTTAGAACAACGAAATGATAAACAAGCAGCTTTGATTTTTTTAGATGCTGAAAAAGCATTTGATAATTTGAATTGGAAATTTATGTTCCAGGTTTTGGAGCAAATGGATTTTGGAGACAACTTTATAAAATGGATCAGATCGATTTATACATCACAGAAGGCCCAGATAATTGTTAATGGAGACTTAACGGATTCATGTGAAATACAAAAGGGTACAAGACAGGGATGTCCATTATCTCCCCTTTTATTTATTCTGGTTTTAGAAGTGCTGCTTAGAGATATAAGGCAAGATAAAAGGATTTCGGGATTAAAAATAAAAAAAGAAGAATATAAATTGAGAGCATTTGCTGATGATTTGATAATTGTACTAGAAAACCCTTTGGAAGGAATTCATATATTGATGGACAAATTAAAAGAATTTGGACCGTTAGCAGGATTTAAGATCAACAATCAAAAAACAAAGATGTTGGTGAAAAATTTAACTTTAAGGGAACAGAAAGAGTTAATGGACAAGACAGATTTTACAATAGAAAAAAAGTTGAAATATCTAGGCATCATCATGACAAATAAAAACTCAAAGCTGTTTCATAATAATTATGAAAAATTATGGACAGAGATTAAGAAAGACTTGCTAAGATGGGATAAACTACAACTGTCATTAATGGGTAGAATATCTGTGATAAAAATGAATGTATTACCGAGAATGATGTTTTTGTTTCAAACAATACCTGTAATATCCTCTGATTTACCTTTTAAACAATGGCAAAAAGATATTTCTAAATTTGTATGGCAAGGAAAAAAACCAAGAGTTAAATTTAAATTACTTCAAGACGCTAAAGAAAGAGGAGGACTGGGATTACCAAATTTGAGACTTTATTTTGCTGCCTGCTGTTTAGTCTGGATAAAGGAATGGATCTTATTGAGGAATAAAAGACTATTGGATTTGGAGGGCCACAATCTGAAGTGGGGATGGCATGGATATCTATGGTATGACAAAGTAAAAGTAAACGTAGACTTTAACAATCATTTTATAAGACGTTCTCTGTTGAAAATATGGAATAGATACAAACCAAGGTTTTATTCGAAAATACCATTATGTGTCTCAAGTCAAGAAGCGTTTTATAGAAGAGAAATGTCTGGAAAAGAGAAATGGTTAACTTATCAAGAACTATTAGAAAATGTACATGGAGAATACACAATGAAAGAGAGAGAACAATTGATAAAGGAAGGATATAGTTTTCATTGGTTTGCCTATTTACAATTGTTAGAAAGATATAAAATGGACAAGAAAATGTATGGGTTTGAAATAAGTAAATCTGATTTTGAAATAGGTTTGTATACAAATGATGAAAACATAATTGCAAAAATGTATAAACTTTTATTGAAAATGGATATGGAGGAAGAACAAGTAAAAGAGTGCATGGTAAAGTGGGCAAAAAATTTTGGTCATAACATACAAATGGATCAATGGGAAAATATGTGGAAAAAAGGCTTGAAATTTACATTATGTTATAATCTTAAAGAAAATTTTTATAAAATGATGTACCGTTGGTACATGACTCCAGAAAAGCTGTCAAAAATGTATAGTAATGTCTCTAATGTTTGTTGGAAATGTAAACAACAAGAAGGATCTTTTTATCATATGTGGTGGTCATGTAAAAAGGCGAAATTATTCTGGGCACAGATAGGTAGGATGATGCAAAAAATTTTAAAGATAAATATTCAGTCAAAACCAGAATTTTTTTTACTGGGTTTTATGGATAAACAAATAGAAAAGAAATATGGAAGAATATTATTATATATGATTACGGCAGCAAGATTATTATATGCACAAAAGTGGAAAATGGAATCAATACCAACAATGGAAGAATGGCTACTGAAATTAATGGACTTAGTAGAAATGGATAAATTGACGTGTTTACTTAGAGAAAAATCGACAGATACATTCCTTAAGGATTGGAAGCCTCTCTTAGACTTTTTGTCGAAAGATCAAAATAAAATGATGATACTGGGATTTGATGATTAATTAAGACAGCTTATGGAGAAAAGGGATTCTGTATGTACATATTAAGGGACAGGTTTGATGTATATTATATACTTATAGCTGATCTGTGACAAATCGGAAGTCAACCATTTTATTTTTATTTTTTGTTGTAGTATTGTTATGTTTTTTCTTACTTTGTTTTGTTTGTTTTTTGGAAAAATTTGAATAAAAATTATATAAAAAAAAAAAAAAAAAAAAAAGGAGTGGAAGGTTTACTCTCTTCAGTGCCTTCTTGCAAGATTTTATAAACGGCAGCTGTGAGGGGGAAGCTGGCAGGTTTTAAATTTTAAAGTGATTATCGGCAAGAAAGGGAAACACCGGCGTCTCAGACAAATAACAAGATAAGAGCCTAAAGACTTACTGTCTTGGTATTTTTCCCGAGGCTTCTCGGAAGACCTCACCCCCTTTCTTTTCCTTACTTCTATTCCAGCATCTAAATTAATACCATGGTGCTCACCAGAAAGGGTTATAGAGACTTAGGCATTGTGCCTCTGACAGAGGAGACCCCCCAAGTGCTTTGGACTCTCAAACGAAAACCACCCGGTTCTTCCCCCTGATCGAGGAGGAACATAACCTGAAAGAGACGCCCCTAAACCTCTCAGTGTCTCCAAATACCATTCTAGACTGGACCCTGGATTATAAAAATTAGCCTTGGATTAAACCAGGAGCCTACCTTTGTGGATTTGGCCTCAGAGCTAGCAGCAGCTCAAAAACCTGCTTCCACCCAACCCAGGGCAAACAATCAACCAAAGGTCCTGACATGAATGAAGGGACCCCAAAAGAACTTATAGATCCTCCTGATCCTTCAAACCTGACTCCTGGTCTTAAGGTCCCATTAGAAGGTTGGTTTTTTTTGATGCTGGAAGACTTTGAGCTTGTTAAATCATTCCTTTCAGAGTGCAACAGCCTCCTAAACACCCTAATCGGCATCTCTAGAAAGGCAGGCCGGAGCAATGGCACCGAGCCGATGGGACCAAAATTGAGAAATGTGGGCTCGCAAACAGCTAAGCCCACTCACCACCTTAGGGCGGCAAGCAAGCAAACCTCTAAAATAAAAATCACCAGGAGACTGTGGAAGAACTCTCTAAAGAAAAGTAAAAACATCAAAAATCCTAAACCTACATGCTATAGGAAAGTGAGATTCAATCAACTTTTCAAACTGTCAGAAGGGCCCCAAGACACAGCATCAAAGCCTACGAAGAAGGCTAAAAAGGAAGCAAGACATAAACCAGCATGCAGTGTTCCTACCCCTCCTTGCCCTGCTTCATGTACAACACCCTCTCCCCCTTCTCAAATACATCTATCCCAGGAGCTGCCCCAAGATCTAGCAGCCTATGATCAGAGGCCCTCCCCTCCGCAAACAGACCCTTCAGCGCAGAAAAGTTCAAAAAACTCTAATTGGAACTTAGTCCTGAATTGTTGCAAACTGGTTTTAGTGAACTATCCTAAACCAGTAGGCTTTCTATCCCAACATTTGCGCAAACTCCATCTGCTAGAAGTCCTAGAGGGTGTACTACCTGGGCAGCTATATACATTAGATATCACTCATGTCGAATACCTATTCAACAACCATATGACTGCACGTGCTGTGATCACGTTTAAGAATAGGAGCATTGCCAGTTCGGTGTTTTCTAGTAGATAGGCTCTTATCGTGAGTGGGATTCTAGTCTCCAGATTTTTCGAGAATGTGGTGGCCCCAATGGCTTTAGGCTCTCGTCATCTGTTGACCAAATTACATCAGGGGGAAGCAATTCCTCGTGCTCCTACAAATCTGATCGATTTTGACACCTCCGTAGAAGCTGCTTCCTATCCCCAACGTGATGATAGCTCCCCTCTACCCCTCTCGGCTGATCTGTTGGAACCGGAAGAGATCCAACTTGTAGAATCCTTTCGAGCTCTACCTCCACGAGAGCAAAATGAAATAGTGATAAAGTTGGACCTACTTAAAACCCTTCTAGAAAATCTGCAAGCAGAACACCACAGCACATCCAGTAATAGCTAGCCCTCTGGGGACCAGACGCCAGCAGATCCCACCTCTCATTTAACCAAAAAGAGCCCTCCCCCGATGGGACTACGCCATGCCACACGTCAGATTGTGGCAGAAATCAATTTAGTCTCCCATAAAAATGATCCTAGAAGCGATGGATGCAATCCTACCCTCAGCAACTCCAAAGATAGGCCCAAGTCTTCCCAGGGCCCCTCATGGATTGATATGTGCTACCTGGAGAAGGATGAACTGGGCTCCCCCGAAAAGAGGGTCATGCCGCCCGAGCCACTTGCCACCCAGGCAGGCCCAATTATCTCGAACGTCAGTATTTGGAACCCATCCCTAGAGATAATCGCTGCTCAGGGGGAAGTCCCAAAGTGACAGGGGCAGCACTCTCCCCACATAGCTTCACTCCAGCCCTCATGAAGAATAATGTACAACTTCCTCATAGATGGGACCTCAAGGAGTAAAGGCCCAGAGGACGACACACCTTCCTTTGGTGACAATCAGTGTCCGTCAGCTACCTTGGAATTTGCTTCCAAAAGCCAACTGTGCAGGCAAGCCTCAATCAGAATCCCAGCCCTATCAGATGAGCCAGGCAGAGATCAAACCCAAGCCCCAACTAGAGGGCCACCCCCCCTAGTGCGGCCCAACCACCAAGCAAGATGGTAGCGCTCCACCCCATTAACTTTCTCTCTTGGACTATAGCTGGCTGGAAGAATAAACTGGTGGAACCGGACTTTATTCCCTACCTCCAGTCATTTGACATTGTTTGTCTCCAGGAGATGTGGCTCATGGAAAATAATCCTTTACATTTACACGGATTCAAGTCTTGGGTGCAACCTGCACAAAGAACGTCCTCTCAAGGCCGTGGCAGCGGAGGCTTGGCCATCTTGATTGCTATGACTCTAGACATTCAGATCTCAGAGATCCCTCTTCTGGCCCCCAAAACCTGCCAGGCCCTCATCATACAGGGCTGCATGGCTCCTCCCTTCATATGTGTTAATGTTTATTTTCCTCCCTTACCCTCCAGACTTGCGCCCGCTGCCTGGCGAGATATTGAGATTTTTGTGGACAGTCTCTTGTGCGATTATCCCTCCCACTTGCTTCTTATCTGTGGCGATTTTAATACGAGGATGGAGAGTAGCTACCCCTCCCTGGGAAAAGATATATGGCTAGACCCAGAAAATACAGCTGGCTTTCCACGTTCATGGCGAGATAAAATAATTAATAAGAACGGACAAGCCCTGTTCCACTTAATTTTAAAATTACAACTGGTGTGTTTTAACGGGACTTATCTCGACCTCTCCAAGGGTCATTATACTTACATCTCCGATAAGGGAGCCAGCGTAATCGAATATATAATAGGGACCCCTGCAACTGTCTCCTTTGTTAATGGTCTGATGGTGGAAGACAGACCAGAAAGTGATCATCTCCCACTTAAGCTCACCCTCTATTTACTGTATCCCCATCCCAATGTAAAAATAGAGTCTAAAATGCCAGGTGGTCTGCAGGGAGTGAGTCGCCTCAAATGGTCCCTGGAAATTGGCACTGATGTAGAGCGGATGCTAGCGTCAAATAATCTTTTACAGCTCCGCAAATCGGCTATAGAAAACCCGGGGGCTATCCCTCGGATATATCAGGATATTACTAGTGCTCTTAAACCTCTTCTAACCACGACCCTAGCTGACAAAATTCCTGTCGGTTTTCGGTCCTGGTTTGACAGAGATTGTAAAGCGAAGAAAAAAGAACTGAGCAGTTTGACTAGAACAATGAGGCGCGACACTTCAGATGAGGCTATCTCCCGACTTCAAATATGTCGGAGAGAATGTAAGACACTACTCAAGGAAGTAGTTCCCCCTATCGTCCCTGAATCTTGGGTTTCTCATTTCCATTCTATTTTCGGAAATACTTCACCCTCACCCCCAGCCTCACTGGGTGATATCCCCCCTTTTCCTCCCTGGCTGCCAGTTACTTCTACAGATATTGGAGAGTTAATTTTGTCTCTCAGTTGTGGAAAGGCTCCTGGAGAAGACATGATCCCCCCCAAAGTTTACCTTTTAGATCCTAACTGGTGGGCCCCTGTATTAGCCATTCTATTCACGCATATTAATTCTACGGGTGACATTCTGCCAGGCTGGTGTCCTAGCATTGTGGTCCCCATTTTTAAGAAAGGAGATCCATCAGATCCACGGAATTATAGACCCATCAGCCTTTTAGATGTTACATCTAAACTTTATGGGCACTTCCTATTAAACAAGCTCCTTGTATGGAATTCTACCAACTCCATCCTTCATGAGGAACAAGCTGGGTTCAGGAAGGGTAGGTCCACAGTCGACCATGCATTTGTTCTCCAGCATTTAATATATAAAACCATCACGGGCCCTAATAAGTCCGTTTTTGCAGCCTTTGTAGATTTCACCTCGGCCTTTGATCTAATCGATAGGGACCTGTTATGGCAAAAACTGGGCCAGACTAACATTGACAAAAGGCTGCTATGGCTCATCCAGACCCTTCACCAGGCCAATACCCTGCAGGTCCAGCTGGGCCTGCAGGGCACCCTATCTCGCTCCATCCAGATCGAGAGGGGAGTGAAGCAAGGCTGCATTTTGGCTCCCTTTCTATTCAACTTTTATATTAATGATATCATCCCCACACTGGCCTCCCCCTCCTTCTTTCCGCCATTGGCGGGGTCCCATAAGATTTCAACACTCCTTTATGCTGATGACTTGGTCCTCCTTTATTTGAATAAAATTGGGTTAAAAAGAATGCTTGCCCGTTTGGGTAAATTTTGTCAAGAGCAACATCTGACCATAAACTATTCTAAAACCAAGATCATGATTTTCGGCAAGAAGAGACTCAAGTCGAATTGGCCTTTAAATAGACACCAATTGGAACAGGTTCAAGCATTTAAATACTTGGGCCTGCACTTTGGTGAGAAACTTTCTTGGAAATACCAACTAGAGGCAATCAAGCTTTCATGTGCCAGAACAATAGGCCAAACCAGAAGGTTTTTCTACACCTGAGGGGGGCAATTAATAGATCTCGTGCTTAAAGTTTTTGAGGCCAAAATCTTGCCTCAAATCCTTTATGGGGCAGAATTGTGGGGGGACCCAGTTAAACAGATGGTGGAAGTCCTCCAAAATAAATTTATGAGGGAGATCCTGGGTCTACCCCAGGGGGTTCCATCAGCCCACTGAGAGCGGAGCTTGGCCTGCCCTCCTTCGTAGCAAGAATCAACCTAGCATACTTTAGACTGTGGCGGAAACTTCTTAGGATGGATGACTGCTCTTTACTGAAACTTTGTTGGACAGAGCAACTCAGGACGGGGGGATGGGCCTCCACGTGCCAAGCGAAATTAAAGCCCTATAATCTCTCCATGAGGGAATTTTCTAACCTCAGCCAACACGCCCTCAGGAATTGAGTCTTTGACCTTGATGCGTGCCAAGATCGGGCAGTTATAGCAGTAGCCCCTTTCTCCCCCTGGTTCCCCCTAGTCAAGATAAACCATGCCAGACCACACTACTTTGGAGTACTAACGCACGCCCCCTGCGCCGGCCGTTTACGGAACTCAGGTTCCAAATAATGCTTTCGTCCTACTTGGATGGGAGATACCTGGGAATCCCGGCCAAGGACTGGAGATGTGTCTATGGGTGTAACTGGATTGAGGACATCACCCATTATTTGTTACACTGCTCCCTGTATGAGTACCCAAGAAGGAAATTCCTAGCCCATTACATCTCTATGTATTTCTATGCTGGGAAAAATCTCCAGGACCTGGTAGTCGAACTTTTAGCTGACACCTGTAAACAAACAACAGTTGCAGTGGCCAACTTCGCCTTGGCTGCTAGGAAGCTACGGGCGAGCCATATTAAGATTTTTAATGTTTTATGATTACTCAAAGTGTAACTACTTTTAGCCTCCCCGACTTTTACCTGTATTTAACTCTTTTATACTTTCATTCTTTGCGAAGGCCTTTGGCTATACGCAATAAAGTTTGTTGTTGTTGTTGTTGCCACTGCATAATACTTGAATATATAGACATTTGTTCTTATTGATTGATTGATTGATTGATTGATTGATTGCACTTGTATACTGCCCCATAGCTGAAGCTCTCCGGGCGGTTTACAGCAACCAAAAACATTAAAAGAAATATACAATTTAAAACACATATTTTAAAAACAATTTAAAACACAATTAAAAAATTTAAAACAATATAAAACAATTTAAAACACATGCTAAAATGCCTGTTGATTTGCCAACCATGATAACATTTGTGGAACCCTGTTTTTCAACTAATCCTGATGGGAGTGGAGATGGTATGGGATTCATGGAGAATATGGGATAAGTGAGAATGATAATGTCAAAGACTGATACTGTAGTGTTTCCTGGCCTCTAGGTTCATATCTCCTCCCCAAAGAAAACATACCACTTCAGTATGAGGTATACAGTCATATTTAAATGCTACTTAGCACAAAAAGTTACTCCTATAAAACTAGTAAAGCAAGGAACAAACTGAGCTAGACCTTTTTGCCCTAATGGTCTGGCTGGTTCACCAGCTTTGGTTCCTTTTAGACAGAGATTTCTTGGCCACAGCACTCCATGCTCTGGTAACTTCCAGATTGGATTATTGCAATGCATTGTACATGGGACTGCCCTTGAAACAGACTCATAAATGTCAAGTGGTCCAAAATGCAGCAGCCAGATTATTGGCTGGGGTTCCTTTTAGGTATCATATAGCCCGTTTTAAAATAGCTGTATTGGTTGCCAGTTTGTTTCCATGTCCAGTTCAAGGTGCTTACATTAGTATTTAAAGCCCTAAATGACTTAGACCCCAAATATCTGAAAGACTACCTTCTTCCCTACAGACCCTCTGGGATGTTGAGATCAGCAGACAGGGCCCTTTTGGTAATTTTGTCATCCTCAGAAGCTCGGGGAGTGGTGGCCCAGGAGTGGGCATTCTCTGTGGCAGCCCTGAAGTTGTGGAACTCCCTCCCCACCAAGATGGGCCTGGCAACCTCACTGTACAGCTTTAGTTGAATGCTGAAGATGCACCATTTTACCCTGGCCTTTGACACCTGAGACGTATATAATTTTGGATCCACCCTGTTTTGTGATTCTGGCTGCTTTTAATTGTTTTTAACACTGTGGGCTTATCCACACAGGAGCATTACTTCGTACTAAGACACTGTTTTTACCTCCGTTTTCTATTTTCACTGTCCACAGTAAGGGCTCAATGCCAGCAGCAAACATGGTGTTTTCTATTCATACTGAGGGGAAGGATCAATCACACAGTTTCCTAATGACCACGTCCTCTAATTTAACAGTTCCATTCCCACTGGTTACTTGGCAACTGAGCATGCTCAGTTTGTTCTACCAGCTGCAGTAGGTTTATTTTTAAAAACAACAACAACCTGGAAGTGTGACTGTATTTTCACTGGCACAATATAGATGAAATACAATCTTTGTTTGAGCAGTGTTATGCTTTGAGCACAAGTTGGGGGGGGGGAGAAAAATAAGGCACTGTTTGCAGCAACATAAAAAAGGCCAGCAGAATGGAGAGCAGCCCAAAGTTGCTTGTCAGCCTACAGGAAATGAAATGAAAGAAGGGAGAAGAGGGAGTGGAGAGGGGAACAATTGACATGCCCACCTAAAAGCATTGGAGCAAAGCATCTGCAAGCACTAGAGAAAAGGAGTGAAGACATTTTTCTTCCCTTTTTGTATTATCTAAGGATTAGGTTAGTACAGATTTACAGGGGGGAAACTGTGATAGCTTCTGTTTGCCATTAACATTATGTGAACTATGTGAATTAAAAGGAGATGTGAACAGCACCAAAACACAATAAACCACCATACAGATTTAAATGCCCTGCATTTAAAAGTTGTTGTAACCCGCCCTGGGACCTCTGGGTGAAGGGCAGACAATAAATCCTAATACTATTACTCTTACTAATTCTGATTCTAATTCTAATGCTAACAACAACAACAATAATGACGACGACGATGATGACGACCTAACTTTTGTTTTAAGGGATTTTTTATTTTTATGTGAAAGAATATATTGCCATGGTATTATTTACTTGCAGCACAAGGTGATACAGTCCACTCAAGTACCTCAGGATTCTACCACCTTCATCTCATGCATGTGCTGACCATGTCTCAGTCTTTTTTCCTGCAAGAACTTGGAAAGAGTTCTGCATTTTCTCTTAATCCTCTTATAGTTGAGGAGATTTTGACTCCACTAAGAACCTACATCTTGCTCAATAAAGTACAATTGGGCCGCCTGTTTTAATACTTTCTTGCTCTGCATTTTAATTACTTTTTTGTAGTGCATTTAACTGTTTTTATGATCATTATTTTATTTATTGCATTTATATTCCACCTTTTCCTCCAAGGAGCTCAATGTGGTGTACATGGTTCTCTCTCTTCTCATTTTATCCTCACAATAACCCTGTGAGGTAGGTTGGATTAAGAGGCAGTGACTGGTCCAAGATCACCTAGTGAGCTTCATAGGTGAGTGGGAATTTAAACCCTGGTCTCCCAGGTACTAATCCAAAACTGTAACCATTACACCATGCTGGCTCTCTAAATGATCACTTTCCAGTAAACTGCTATTCTGTTTTCAGATACTTCTTTTTTGCCTCAGGATTCTCCCGATCCTGACCTGTTCCCTTTTCTTTTCAACTTGCAATTTAAACCTACTCCCAAGGGTCTTTGGTGGTTATGTGGGCACCGAGCCCAGCGGTACCTTCCAATAATGGATAATTGGACTTGCACCTTGGGGAGGGTAATCCCGGGGCTCCACGTGACAGATACTCCACCCGTAGCCAGACACAGGAACCAGAGGAAGGTGGGAGAGGCAGTTATTCGGGGCCTCTTCCCTCAATATGGGGCTGGACAAAATTACATGGACCTGATAAAACTATCTAATTCTTTTGAGGATTTCTTGAATGACACCACAGTCTCCTTGAGAGATTTAACTAATGAGCAGGGACAGATCAGAACAGTAGCCTTGCAGAACAGGCTAGCCATTGACTACCTCTTGGCTAGCTCTGGTGGAATCTGCGCATTAATTGGAAGTGAATGCTGTACCTCTATTACAGATTCAAAGGCATATGTCTTACAACATTTGAATCACTTGGGAAAAGTGTACAATGACGTAGGAAGTATTAAGCAATCATCCCTGTTTCCAGACATTGCGGAATGGTTTGGTAGCTGGCCCAGCTGGCATAAAATAATAGCTTATGTCATGTTTGGATTAAGTGCCTTAATTATTTGCTGCTGTTGCATTCAGTGTTTTCCCAACCTTTTATCCACGTTCTCCACGTGTTGCTCACAGTGTGGCTCAGCCTGTCTCAAAAAGTCTCCCACAGTGACCGAGTTGGCTTTACAGGAGATGACTTACCGCCTGATGTACGAGGCTCACACGCACTGGCTGGTGGGGGATAAGCCAGCTGTCTATTAGCCGCTGGACATCTAATAGCGCTGAAAGGGGGGAATTGCTAGGTAAAATCCTATTCTCTGGGCCTAAAGGATACTTGGAGGTTATGTGAACCAAAGTTGCAAGGCATGATGGAACACTGCTAAGACAAGGGGGGGCAACAGCCGCTCTAAGTTTCATTTCCTCTCCTGGGAACTTAGCCCCAGAGGTGCCTGCCAGTCAGCAGCAATGTTTTAGCAATGTTTTAGAAGATAATCATTCAGCTGTCCTTGACCGTTTTACCTCTCATGTGCCCTGTACTTCCCTCATGCTCATGTATCTGTCTTGTAAATAATCAGAGGCTTGTATTGCTTTCTGAATTCTTTTTGGATACTCTCTTAGAGATGTAGTAATAAAATCTTGTAAGGTTATTGATAAGCGCCCTTTTCAGGGCTATATGTATTTTCTTGTGTGAATGTTCCCATGTTTTATGACCCCCAAAGTGTCAAACCATCCCCTCTTCCAGCCCTTATCTTAGAACATATTGCTCAAGGGTCCAAGTTTCAAAGGAAGGACATCCTGACACCCGATACGCAACCAGTGATATGTAGCTTGGGCCTGTTACTTGTCTCGTATGTTATGTTACATTCTGTTTATTGATGTTTTGCTTATAAATCCTATATATTGGCACTGTTACAAATAAACGGGGTCTTCATTCTTGCCAGGCTGCAGTGCCTGTGTTGAGACTGAGACCACTTTTTGATCAAGAAGTTGTTTGTGTCTTTACTTGGTACCTGGCCGAAAGCCCAGCAGTCAATCAGTTCTCCTCAGCTCACACTTCCACCCGGGAATTGAGGTGAGCATCACACCGTCTTGGCGGGTGCTAAAAATAGCCTCAACAGTAGCTACCTTCCTAAAATCTGACCATTCAATAGCTCTTCCATTAGTCTTACAGTGCAATTCTTTGCAACTGTATGCAGTAGTAAGCTCCATTCACTTCAGTGGGATTTAGTTCCAGGCAGAGCTTGGAAAAGTTACTTTTCTGAACTACAACTCCTATCAGCCCCAGCCAGCATGGCCACTGGATTGGGCTGATGGGAGTTGTAGTTCAAAAAAGTAACTTTTCCAAGCTCTGGTTCCAGGTACATACATACAGGATTGCCTCCTTTATCTTGCTTTGTAAATGAACAGATTTGAATCAAGGGAAGATAAATAGATCCATCTTTATTCAAAAGAAAGCAGAATCAGTTTTTCGAAGTGCACCATACACCAAATTTGTCAAAAGAGAATACAAAATAGTTTTATAGTTTGATAGGTCTATGTGATCAAAGCTCCCTTACAGCACCCTTTTACAAATTTATTCCCAACAGTAAATTATTAGTTTGCCCTTTGGGAGTAAAGGCCAAGTTGATATCTTAATCATGATTTACTTAATCATGCAGTGGCTGAAATGTCAAAGGAAATTAGAGCAAGTTGTTATGTAAACTCTTGGGAAACATGTTTCTTAAGAATAACACTGGTATCTTATAGGTGTATTCAACAGTGGCTTTGCAATGATGGAAAGTGCTTCAACACATACAAGGCAGGGCACTTGATTTTGCCAAACTCTGCTTCATTCCTTATCCTATACTGTTACAGAGGACATCTGGATCCTCAGGATAGGCTTTCAGGGAACTACAATAGGTAGGTAGATAGGTAAGGCCCTGGCAGCCTCCATCAATATCCTACTAGCAGTTTTCTGTTGACTAGAAAAATGTGAAAACAGGGCAAAAGTGCAAACATCTTTCTTGGAATAAGATTTTAAAATGTAACCCCCAATACTTAATGTACTTCCTTGTCACCAAGGAAGCTGAATTTGGGCACATATACAGACAGGGCTGCCCCTAATGTGAGCAAGAGTGAGGCAGTTTTCTCAGATGTCAGATGCTGGTTGGGGAAGAAGGGGAGGTAGCAGTGAGGTGTAAGAGGACAATGCTGTCTGCACCTCATGATGAAACTTACACTTTCTTGAGCTATTCCCTAGACCAGTTGGTCATGGAACCGACCAGAGGGACGGCAAACCTGGACTTAATCCTCAGTGGGGACCGGGACCTGGTGCGAGATGTAAGTGTTGTTGAACCGATTGGGAGCAGTGACCACAGTGCTATTAAATTAAACATAAATGTAACTGGCCAATTGCCAAGAAAATCCAACACGGTCACATTTGACTTCAAAAGAGGAAACTTCACAAAAATGAGGGGATTGGTAAAAAGAAAGCTGAAAAACAAAGTCCAGAGGGTCACATCACTCGAAAATGCTTGGAAGTTGTTTAAAAACACTATATTAGAAGCTCAACTGGAGTGCATACCGCAGATCAGAAAAGGTACCGCCAGGGCCAAGAAGATGCCAGCATGGTTAACGAGCAAAGTCAAGGAAGCTCTTAGAGGCAAAAAGTCTTCCTTCAAAAAATGGAAGTCTTGTCTGAATGAAGAAAATAAAAAAGAACACAAACTCTGGCAAAAGAAATGCAAGAAGACAATAAGGGATGCTAAAAAAGAATTTGAGGAGCACATTGCTAAGAACATAAAAACCAACAACAAAAAATTCTATAAATACATTCAAAGCAGGAGACCATCTAGGGAGACAATTGGACCCTTGGATGATAAGGGAGTCAAAGGTGTACTAAAGAACGATAAGGAGATTGCAGAGAAGCTAAATGAATTCTTTGCATCTGTCTTCACAGTGGAAGATATAGGGCAGATCCCTGAACCTGAACTAACATTTGCAGGAGGGGATTCTGAGGAACTGAGACAAATAGTGGTAACGAGAGAGGAAGTTCTAAGCTTAATGGACAATATAAAAACTAACAAATCACCGGGCCCGGATGGCATCCACCCGAGAGTTCTCAAAGAACTCAAATGTGAAATTGCTGATCTGCTAACTAAAATATGTAGCTTGTCCCTTGGGTCCTCCTCCGTGCCTGAGGACTGGAAAGTGGCAAATGTAACGCCAATCTTCAAAAAGGGATCCAGAGGGGATCCTGGAAATTACAGGCCAGTTAGCTTAACTTCTGTCCCTGGAAAACTGGTAGAAAGTATGATTAAAGCTAGATTAACTGAGCACATAGAAGAACAAGCCTTGCTGAAGCAGAGCCAGCATGGCTTCTGCAAGGGAAAGTCCTGTCTCAGTAACCTATTAGAATTCTTTGAGAGTGTCAACAAGCATATAGATAGAGGTGATCCAGTGGACATAGTGTACTTAGACTTTCAAAAAGTGTTTGACAAGGTACCTCACCAAAGGCTTCTGAGGAAGCTTAGCAGTCATGGAATAAGAGGAGAGGTCCTCTTGTGGATAAGGAATTGGTTAAGAAGCAGAAAGCAGAGAGTAGGAATAAACGGACAGTTCTCCCAATGGAGGGCTGTAGAAAGTGGAGTCCCTCAAGGATCGGTATTGGAACCTGTGCTTTTCAACTTGTTCATTAATGACTTAGAATTAGGAGTGAGCAGTGAAGTGGCCAAGTTTGCTGACGACACTAAATTGTTCAGGGTTGTTAAAACAAAAAGGGATTGCGAAGAGCTCCAAAAAGACCTCTCCAAACTGAGTGAATGGGCGGAAAAATGGCAAATGCAATTCAATATAAACAAGTGTAAAATTATACATATTGGAGCAAAAAATCTGAATTTCACATATACGCTCATGGGGTCTGAACTGGCGGTGACCGACCAGGAGAGAGACCTCGGGGTTGTAGTGGACAGCACGATGAAAATGTCGACCCAGTGTGCAGCAGCTGTGAAAAAGGCAAATTCCATGCTAGCGATAATTATGAAAGGTATTGAAAATAAAACAGCCGATATCATAATGCCGTTGTATAAATCTATGGTGCGGCCGCATTTGGAATACTGTGTACAGTTCTGGTCGCCTCATCTCATAAAGGCTATTATAGAGTTGGAAAAGGTTCAGAAGAGGGCAACCAGAATGATCAAGGGGATGGAGTGACTCCCTTACGAGGAAAGGTTGCAGCATTTGGGGCTTTTTAGTTTAGAGAAAAGGCGGGTCAGAGGAGACATGATAGAAGTGTATAAAATTATGCATGGCATTGAGAAAGTGGATAGAGAAAAGTTCTTCTCCCTCTCTCATAATACTAGAACTCGTGGACATTCAAAGAAGCTGAATGTTGGAAGATTCAGGACAGACAAAAGGAAGTACTTCTTTACTCAGTGCATAGTTAAACTATGGAATTTGCTCCCACAAGATGCAGTAATGGCCACCAGCTTGGACGGCTTTAAAAGAAGATTAGACAAATTCATGGAGGACAGGGCTATCAATGGCTACTAGCTGTGATGGCTGTGCTCTGCCACCCTAGTCAGAGGCAGAATGCTTCTGAAAACCAGTTGCTGGAAGCCTCAGGAGGGGAGAGTGTTCTTGCACTCGGGTCCTGCTTGCGGGCTTCCCCCAGGCACCTGGTTGGCCACTGTGAGAACAGGATGCTGGACTAGATGGGCCACTGGCCTGATCCAGCAGGCTCTTCTTATGTTCTTATGTTCTTATGTTGAGCTAACTTGCAACTCCTGGATGCTTTTAAGGACACTGTCCCATCACCAAGTGCTGATGTAAGATATAAGATTACATGCCAGTCCAGTCAGCTTCTGTACATGGAATGGAGGGGATGCCTTCTTGTCCTTCTCCTCAGATAGCAAAACACTTTGGGCTTGCTCTGCATAGAGACCAAGACATACTGATTACTAAAAACGTCAAACAGGGAGACATTTGAAATAGGCAGCAAGAGGTATAACCTATTTTAAGGTACTTTCAAGCATGTCACCCAAGCTGTAATTGATTTCTACAAGAATTTGAAAGTTAAATTTTGATTTTAAAGATTTGGGCGTATATAACAGAGACCAGCGTTCTTGCACAGAGCAAGCCAAGCAGCACACAGAGTGTGCACATGGAGAATTGGGAGTGTGCAACTTCTGTCACTTTTTCAGAGTTTTTGGGAGAGGAATCACTTTCAGTTACAACAATGAATACTTGGGCAAAGTTCAAATTTGAAAATAAAATATTGCCATTTATTCTTTACAAAGTGAGACTTGTTGGGTTAGGGACAGTATTCTTACTTAGGCTGCTGGAAATCTTGGATCTGAATTCCAGACTATCCTGCCATGCCTTTCTGGTTAGTGCAGTGGTTGAGATTTATATATATATATAGGATTGGTCAAGCTGGAAGACAGCTCTGTGAGTGGGTATTAGCCATAACAGGTAAATGGAAAATCCTTGCATGGAGGCATTGTGCCTATGAATTCCAGATCCTGAGGACAAAGACCAGGTGAAGACCATCACTTTCATGCCATTGTTGTGGTCCTAACAAATTCACTCTAATACTTAGAGTATTAATTAATACTCTATTATTAGAATATTAATTAACACTTCATCTGAAAATATTTGTAACATGTTTCATTTCAAATAGATTTTGACATATTATATTGTGACCATTTCCCCCACCTATGTGAGGAACGTACCATGTAAGCTACCAGTTCCCATAGTTACAGAAGTCACAAAACAAGCATGTATTCATTGGAAAAAGAACATCTAGTGTACTCCAGTCCAGACATGGGTAGAGGAGTGTTGGGTAGGAAAGAGTGCCCTCCACAATGATTTACTTCCCTCCATTCTTCCTCTGAAGAGCACCATTGTTGGCATTGATAGGCAGTTTCCCCTGGAATTGCAGCTGCCAATGGTTCAACTGAGTTTTCTGCATTTTCTGTCTCAAATCTCACAAGTGAAGTTGAGATGCCATTCTCAGAACCTCTTTTTGTCCCTTCTTTCCCTCCCCATTTTTCCTCCCAAACATAATACTGATTCACCTTGATGGCAGTCCTTATTTTGAGGTTTTAAAAAAGGGCAACAACTGATATTTCCCTTCATACTTTAATGAGGTTTTAGTCATGATGCTCTGCAGCATAGGAAGTTATTGTATTATACAGCCACTCTCGTGGCTGTATACTATAGTCAGCATGGATTTTTCTCATTCCGCAATGTTGAATTGAAAATACCCCCATGCCATTCTGATCCTTCCTATAAGCTCATTTCTTAACAACCCTCTAAATATTCATGGTGATACACAAAACAACCAGAGAGAATCGAGAGTTCAAAGTGTAAAAAGGGAGAGAGAAAACTCAGACCCCTTTTGAACTTTTTCTGTCAGAGTTCTCATAATCTGTTGAAATTAATTAAAAATCAGCCATGTTCACAGAGTACCTGTAATCCTATTACTGACTTTGACCCATACTCTGACCTTCATCTTCTGCAGTTTAAAAGCTAAAAAAAAAGCCTGGCTGATTTTTAATTACTTTAAATAATTTTGCATTGAACTCAATGATAATGTCAGGCATGCTCAGTAAGAACCAACTGTCAGAGATCAGCACCAGCTTCAGGCTAGCACATCAATTTCCTGGCCCCCACCAGGCACGTGGCCACAATGTGCAACAGATCTGTGGATGTGGCAGTGGACCTGTCACTCCATAAAGGCGTACCAGACTGGAGTGGGAGATAGGATTGCTGCTAGATTATGATATTTCCATGTAATGGTGGGCATTTTTCTTGTCCTACTGTAAATCATCAGAGGTTTTATAAAACAGGTGAAATTCAATGCAACTAAGAGTAAGCTGATGCAAGTTGGGGCAAACAATCATGATTTGCTGATTGTCTGTAGCTCTCCGGGGGGGGGGGATTTTGAAGTCAAAATAGAAAGCTCACTGAGAACATGAACTCAGTGCCCTATGGCAGCACTAAAAGGACAAATGTAATATTAGGGCCTTAATGAGAATAAAATAACCCTACATATTTGTCTAGTATTTACACCACCAACCTGTCTTACTATTTTGCAGACTATAAAGTAGTGACAGGAAGATCTACATAGTTTCTCTGATGATTGGATGGGAAGAATTTTTGACCTTGGAAAGTGGAGATGATGTTGCTATGGAAACTCGTACTTCTGCTACTACTTCTGAGCTGTTTTGCAGGTGAAGTGTTCAATTATTATGCTTTTGAATTTGATTGATAAATATATCACCATGTTTTATTTCTTAAAGGGAATGAAGGTATCTTAACAGGACTAATCTACACAAACCATTTGTTTAAACACCTTGTCATTAAGATGTCGGCTACAGTTACTTATTCCAAAGGCCATTTGATTCTGATGCAGCTACATAGAATCATAGAATCATAGAGTTGGAAGGGGCCTTGTAGGCCATCGAGTCCAACCCCCTGCTCACAGCAGGAAATCCACAGCTAGAGCATCTCCCGCAGATAGCTGTCCAGCCTCTGCTTGAAGACATCCAGCGAAGGGGATCCCACCACCTCCCTAGGCAGTCAGGTCCGTTGCCGAACTGCCCTTACTGTCAAGAAGTTCCTTCTAATGTCCAATCTGAATCTACGCTCCTGCAACTTAAAACCATTAGACCTAGTCCTACCCTCTGGGGCAGCAGTGAACAAATCTGTACCCTCCTCTATGTGACAGCCCTTCAGGTACTTAAAGAGTGTAATCATGTCACCCCTCAGCCTTCTCTTCGCCAGACTGAACATGCCAAGTTCCTTCAACCTTTCCTCATAAGACTTGTTCTCCATACCGGCTGTTATCCTCGTCGCCCTCTTCTGAACCCGCTCTAACTTGTCTATATCTTTCTTAAAATGAGGCGCCCAGAACTGAACGCAGTATTCCAGATGAGGCCTGACTAATGCAGAATATAGTGGGACTATTACTTCCCTCGACCTGGAAACTATAGCACTGTTTATGCATCCCAAAACCGTGTTTTCCTTTTTTGCTGCAGCATCACACTGCTGGGTCATGTTCAACTTGCGATCCACTACAATTCCAAGGTCCTTCTCACACGCACTACTGCTAAGCTGGGTATTTCCCATCCTGTACCTGTGCATTTTGTTTTTGTGGCCTAAAAACAAAATGCATGGGTACAGGATGGGAAATACCTGGCTTAGCAGTAGTGCGTGTGAGAAGGACCTTGGAATTGTAGTGGATCGCAAGTTGAACATGGCCCAGCAGCTTTTTGTGTGCTTCTGCTTTCACTGATGCTGTCATGGGCTGAGCTGGTCATGAGAAAGCCACCCATTGCCAAGTACTAAGTTGAGTGAGGATGCTGAGTTGAGTGAGGATACTCTCGCCACAGTGAGAGGCAGTATATTTCTGGAAACCGCTGGAGCGGGAAGTGCTCTCACGCTTAGGACCTGCTTGTGGGTTTCCCACAGGCACCTGGTTGGCTGCTATGAGGACAGGATGCTGGACTGGATGGGCCATTGGCCTGATCCAGCAACCTCTTCATATGTTCTTATGATCTGTTTGCATGCCATCTACAACTGCAGGTGTTCTGAGCTTACAGGTGTTAGAAAGGATTTAAAAAATAATAATTTAATAAATGGCAGAACACTGAAAATCTTCACTCCAATGTATAATGAGCAAGACAGAAGAGTGTATCTAATGTATT
The DNA here is from genome assembly GCF_030035675.1 of Rhineura floridana. NCBI lineage: Eukaryota > Metazoa > Chordata > Lepidosauria > Squamata > Rhineuridae > Rhineura > Rhineura floridana. The sequence continues at coordinate 168,387,166 of NC_084482.1, read as the reverse complement.
TGGGTGGTGACAGCTGTCCTATGTACAGAATCTCTCTTTGGGTAGGTTCAGCAGTACTCTTCTTAGAGTCTCAACTTCTTCTGCATTTTTTGGCATGATTAGTTTGCCAGTTTTACAGAGCCTTAATAAACATATCCCTTATATTTATGCATTGATTAATATCTTACAGTGTGCATCTTGTGCCCCTTCCCCACTATCCTTTACTGGGCATGCCATAATCTGGTTTCTTTTATAGGCTGTAGTGTATTTTATATAAGAACAGGACTTTTTTCAAATTGTGGGTTAAGACACAACTGGATACTGGTGCCTGATTTTTCTGTGGTACCAAAACATTACTTTCTGCCTCAGAATACAAAGCCTTAGCCTTATCAACTAAAATGGACAGAAAGGAAGCTTTAAGTAAATATAGCCTATATTGTAAATGAGCAGATGAGTTACATAGTGAAGGACAGTAATTTCACTGGCTAAAGGATAGGTCTATCTATGGCTACAAGCCACAATTTTAAAGCACACAGTATTCAGTTTCAGAATCAATATATATTGGTCTACTAGATGTTTTAGGTAGCCCTACTTTATTTGGATATGTTGCTGAGCTTGCATTTCAAGGTTTTGAACTATGAGCTCCAGAAGATTTGTAATCTCACCTCATCTAGAAAGTGAGCACAATGGCCTCTGAATTCTTCTCTGGTTCTGATTTTAATCTGTGGTGAAGAATTTCCCTCTGGTTGTCTGTTCATTGAGCTAGCACCCAAAACTCTTCCACTGACCAAGCCCCTTCCCCCTGCCAATCTCTTAAATTCCCCCTTCCCTTCCCTGATGACAACAGTCAGCCAGAGACAAGCTCCTCCTGGTGAACTGTATCCTAACAGTCCAGGCCACTGACATTGCCATGTAGCATACCAGGTGCTAGAAAAGAGATAGGGAAGAGATCTCAGTCCCTGTGTCTTACCCCTGCAGGAGCACAGCTGCTGCCATCAGTAAATGGAGTTAATAGAAAGGTGAAAAGGTTGTATTTATTCATTTCAGATATTTATATACTATCTTTCATAATATATACCCCAGGATGCCTTACAATGCAAATTAAAAACAATACAGCAGAAACAAATGCAAATTCAAACAAGCACAAAGCACACGTTAAATACCAAAGAAAACTGTGCAGTAAAATTACCAGTGGATCTGGTATGTTTGCCTGGCACCTAAAAGACAACACAATAGGCATCAAGGTTGCTTCTTTGAGAAAATTTAAAGTAGGCCTCTTGAAAGAGTTCAGAAGCTGGCACGCAAGCACTGAAAAAATAACTGCCTGGTCCCATTATCTCTCTGTTGGAGGGAGTATCTAAAGAGAAAGGCCCTAAGTAGAAGATCTCAACATCCAGGAATGCTGAGGTGGGATATAAATCAAATGAATAAATAAATAATACCATATAGTAAGCTTCCCAGGAGCATCTGGAAGACCACTGAGAATAAAAGAAGGAAAGAATGCTGGATCAGATATACCAGGAGTCTTCTTGTGCCAAGAATTAATGGGCATCATTGAAGCAACAGAATATTCAGCTTGTCCGACCTGGTTCTTAACATTTTTTTTAATACTGCCTTGGTACAGGGAAATTGATTAGATAATCTTGTAGTTCATACACTATACCTATTTAATCCTGTGATGTTTCTCAGCTAGTAATGAAAGATAACATCTATGTTCCATGGAAATTATCAGTGGCAAATGCTGCTGTTTTATTGATGCTTTCCTGCTATGGCTATAGAAATGGTTTTTATACTGGTTTAATTGTATTATAATTTTATTATTATATTATATTGTATTTGTGAGTTTATATAATGGGTGGGAATACTGTGGCCCTCCAGATATTGCTGGATTACAGCTCCTATCATTCCTGACCGTTGACAATGCTGAGTGGAGCTGATGGAGTCCAGCAAAGTCTTGAGGGCCATGGGTTCCTGACCCCACTAGTTTATATAATTATTGCCACTTTAGGAGGACAGGATCCAGAAAGGAGGCTTATAAATCTTAAATATATATAAATGTTCTGCATTGCACAATAAACTGTTTAGATATGTACTGCTCTCTACATGGACAGTTCAGATGGAATGGTCCTTTTCTCCCACTAATGCCATTTTGACTTTTCATTAGCTAGTTCCCATGTGTAGACATTTGTCCAACTGTACTGAACTTGTTATATTTGAAAAAAAACTGGTCTCATTTTGGTCATATTCTCATGATGCAGTTATGCTAATTATAGCAACTATAAGTGACCCTTAAATTAATCATACGATTCATGACTCAGCAGCTACATTTGCTGTGAATAATGAAACAGAAGGTAATGCAAAGTACAGTCTGGAGGAAACTTGAACAAAATGAGGTTATATTTTTCTAAGTGGAGTTCAGACAATATTGAAAAATCTTTTCTAACTAAAACTAACAAACCAAATAACTAACCTAGGTAACAAATAATCATCTTATTGACTATCATCTTGATAATCTTGATTTAATATATCTCCATCTTAAAACAACCATTCTACTTGGCTGCCTTAGAGGTGCCTCAGAGTTGCCATTTGGCTCTTGTCCTCTCATAACTATCTCCATCAGCAAACATTCCACATGACTACATCAAAGGGAGAGGAGAATTTGCAATGGCACCTTCATCAGCCTAGGACCAACTGAAATGTAGGGATGGAATCCGCATTTCGATGCCCATTCTATTTTTGCTCCAACAAACTTCCTTCTGGTACCGCTTCATAAGGGAGCAATGTTCACTATTTGCGATAAATACTGATTTGGGTTTTCCCCCCACAAAAATATTGATATTAATATTTATTTATTTTTTAAATATCATTTTTCATAGATTTTTTTTAAAAAAACAGATATTTTCCTCAAAATATAAATATTTACTGATATTTTGAGGGAAATATCAATTTTAATATCAATATTTTGAGGGAAATATCAATATTAATATCAATATTTTGAGGGAAATATCAACATCAATATTGTAAATTTTGAGGTGAATTTTTTAAAAAAATCCATATAAGATGCTGTGATTGCTCTCATGCCACAAAAGTTAGCTGCCCCAGTCTGATCTAAAATCTGTATTGTGTGGCCATGATAAAATGCACCACTAGAAAAGAAAAATGCTTTTGATTCTTGGAAAATAATTGCGTTATTGCAGAACTGGCACAATGAAGCAAAAATAAGGTGAAATCAGTCTTCGAAGAATGTTTTAATTCAATTAACAAAACTAGATTAACACACACAGAGAGAGACACCAAGAAATGCACATCACATACCATTAAACTAATGTTCTCTATTCTTCAAATTTTCTCAGAGTGCTGATTTTTTATGTCTCAAGAAGTCTTTTTACTTATGCCAAAAGGAATAAATAATGTATACATGGATAATGACATTGTAAGGAAATGGAATGGACTCATTTTTCTTCTGTCTTTTTTCCCTAACAACCTAGTGCTACTTAAATGAGATAATCTGATGTAAACATATAACCAGAGGCAATGAATATGAAGATAAACTCTGAGATCATTATTTGAAAATATTAATATTTGTTGTTAGGATTCATCTTGCCTGTTTTCACTATTGGTAATATGGAAGTGCAGTTTATATATTAATACTACACAAGAAAAAGAGTGAGTTTGAGCAGCAAATATTCCTTTTTACATATTTGTCTTCCTAAAGAGCTTCAGAAGTTAAATGAAACAAACTCTGTATGCCAGGATTGGCTAACCTTGCATTCTCTCTCTCTCTCTCTCTCTCTCTCTCACACACACACACACACACACACACTCACTTACCTAATCCATGCAAGTCAGCTGAAGAGGGGGATATTTAAAAATGAATTAATTCCAGCTCCAGTTCACCCTCCCCCAAATGAATTATTAGTTCCAATTTGCCTCCACCAAAAAGGAACTAATTCCATTCCAGTTCTATTAATAATTCATTCACATGGTCCTCGGCATTTTTTCCCAGACTTCAGAATTTTATAAGCTGCTCTTCTAAAGTATAAAATAAACTTAGGAAGCCTAAGAAAGCATCAAAACACACAAGTTTATTTTTCCTAACTATTATGATATTTAAACAAACAGCAGCATCACATTTCAGATAGGAAAAATGGTAAATGCAATGACCACAAACACAGAGTTACATGCAATGAAACCCATGTTTGAAATTAAAATTGAATTGAATTCAGAAATCTCCTCAAGTACCACTGCAAAAGGAACTTAATTCACATTCAGTTTACCTGGAAATTATAGGAACTACTTTCAGATATAATTCAGAGATGTTAGAATCAGAGCTTGGAAGTAATTCGCTACAAGTAATGAATTACTTGTAATTCATTACTTTTTTAGGAACGAGTGGGTCATTCCTTTACACTTCGATTGTAATAGAACCAGGAGTAATTTTATTACTTTTGAGGAGTAATTGTAATGTTTCCAGAATTACTTTTGGGCATTACTTGGGGAGGGAACAGGGGAAGTATTCTGCTCCTCAGATTTGTGGATGAAAATCATGTGCCTCAAACTGGGTTTCTGTGCAGCGTTGCTCTTCCTTGATGCTCTGTGGGTGGGTAGGAGGCGATGAGGGAGGAGGTAGAGAGTGAGATGGGGTGGAGTGGAGAAAACAATTGGAGTGAAAGGAAACAGCAGCCAGAGGGCAAGAACATGGATAAAGAAAGAGAAGGAGGCAGCAACAGAATGGAGAGGTGAAATATGACAGTGTGTGTGTGTGAGTGTTGCGTGCGTGCGTGTGTACATGCATGAATACTGTGTTTGCACTTGGCACACAAAGTGGCCTCCACCACCCTTTCTTGCTACTGTGCTACATTTGCAGTATTTTAACTTTTTTGCATCTCAGGGGAAAATGTTTGTTTGGATGAGTGTCCCTTAGTTGGTGGCAGGGCAGACTCTGGGAGGTGGTGAAGTGAGAGAGATTATGCTGGCTGGCTGAGTGGGGGGGGTTGCACTTGGTTTGATGTGCAAAGATCTGAGTAGGGGCCTCTGCCTCCCTCCTTACCGGCAGAGAGACCACCACTGCTATCTTATGGATAAAAAGAACTATTCTACTACCTCTGAATGTGTGTGTTGATTTTTAACGTTGTTTTAGGCTACTTAGATGTGCAGCAGGCAAGGCCAGCACATTTGTAGGAGTTTTTTTTTAAAGTAAACTGACATGTAATTGTAGTGATTACTTTTCAGAAGAAAGTAAAGTAATCAGTTACTTTCATAGCAATTGTAACTGTAACGGTAATTACTACTTTTTGGGGCCATATAATTGTAACTGTAATTTATTACTTTTTAAAAGTAATCCTCCAAGCTCTGGTTAGAATTAATTTAGTCAATTAGTTAATGCCATTTATGGTATATGAGGTATACGGATTCCACCCGTTCCAATGCAGTGAGTCACTGAAGTAGTACTTTGAACATCTGCTTTCATTTAGCAAATAAAATGTTTAAAAAGGAGCAAGCCATTCTCTAGAGCTGAACTCATTTTCTGAAGCTTTTAAAGTAAGGAAAGACATTTTATTATACAGCCAGGAGAGTGGCTGCATATTATAATCAGCATGGATTTTTCCAATTCCACAATGTTAAATTGAAAATACCCCCATGCCATTCTGATCCTTCCCATCAGCTCATTACAAAACAAAACCTTAGCAAACTTATAGTCCTGAACTCAGAAACTCTTGCTTAACAACCCTCTAAATTTTCATGGTGATATACAAAATAGTCAGAGAGAATTGAGGGTTCAAACTGTAAAAAGAGAGGGGGAAAACAGACCTTTTTTGGACTTTTTTTCTGTCAGAGTGCTTAATCTGTTGAAATTCATTAAAAATCAGCCATGTTCACAGAGTATCTGTAATCCTATTACTGACTTTGCTCCATACTTCATTTTCTGCAGTTTCAAAGTTAAAAAATTCCTGGCTGATTTTTAATTAATTTAAGAAATTTTGGCTTGAAGTCAATGATAATGTCGGGCATGCTCAGTAAAAACCAATAGGGTTGCCAGGCTCAGGGCCTGAGAATGATTCTCTATATTTAAGAGAAGAGAAAATTCAGCCAAGTGCAGGTGTTCTTGCAACACTGTAATGGGAAAAACACAAGGTGAAATTCTCCCTTCCCCCTGCACAACTTTTAAAGATACAGAAGACCTCTTAGAGGCTGGGCCTAGCAACCAAGAAGTCTTCTTTATCATTAAAAGTTACGCAGGAACGGTGGAGTAAGTGGAACAGGGCATCTCATAGAATCATACAATAGTAGAGTTGGAAGGGACCTACAAGGCCATCAAGTCCAACCCCCTGCTCAATGCAGGAATCCAAATCAAAGCATTCCCGAGTCCGACAGATGGCTGTCCAGCTGCCTCTTGAATGTCTCCAGTGTTGGAGAGCCTACTACCTCTCTAGGTAATTGGTTCCGTTGTCGTATGGCTCTAACAGTTAGGAGGTTTTTCCTGATGTCCAGTCAAAATCTGGCTTCCTGCAACTTGAGCCCATTATTCTGTGTCCTGCACTCTGGGATGATCGGGAAGAGATCCCAGCCCTCCTCTGTGTGGCAACCTTTCATGTACTTGAAGAGTGCTATCATATATCCCCTCAGTCTTCTCTCCAGGCTAAACATGCCCAGTTCTTTCAGTCTCTCCTCATAGGGCTATGTTTCTAGTCCCCTGATCATCCTTGTTACCCTCCTCTGAACCTGTTCCAGTTTGTCTGCATCCTTCTTGAAGTGTGGAGACCAGAACTGGACGCGGTATTCAAGATGAGGCCTAACCAGTGTTGAATAGAGGGGAACTAATACTTCATGTGATTTGGAAACTATACTTCTGTTAATTCAGCCTAATATAGCATTTGCCTTTTTTGCAGCCACATCACACTGTTGGCTCATATTCAGCTTGTGATCAACGACAATTCCAAGATCCTTCTCACATGTCATATGGCTGAGCCAAGTATCCCCCATCTTATAACTGTGCATTTGGTTTCTTTTTCCTAAGTGTAGAACTTTGCATTTACTCCTGTTGAAACTCATTCTGTTGTTTTCAGCCCAATGCTCCAGCCTATCAAGGTCCCTTTGAATTTTGTTTCTGTTTTCCATGGTATTAGCTGTGCCTCCCAATTTTGTATCATCTGCAGATTTGGCAAGCATGTTCTGTACCTCCTCATCCAAGTCGTTAATAAAAATGTTGAAGAGCACTGGGCCCAGGACGAAGCCCTGTGGTACCCCACTCCTGCTCAGTTTGAGAACCATTGATAATCACTCTTTGAGTACAATTCTGGAGCCAACTGTGGATCCACCTGATAGTTGTGCTTTGCTGAAGTTGAGATATATTATGTCCACAGAATTCCCACAGTCTACAAGGGAGGTTACCCAATCAAAAAATGAGATAAGATTTGTTTGGCAGGATTTGTTCTTCATAAATCCATGTTGGCTCCTAGTAATCACTGCATTGCTTTCAAGGTGCTTACAGATTGACTGCTTTAGAATCTGCTCCAGAGTTTTTCCAGGGATTGATGTTAGGCTGACAGGTCTGTAGTTCCCCGGTTCCTCCTTTTTGCCCTTTTTGAAGATAGGGACAATGTTAACTCTCCTCCAGTCATGTGGCACTTCACCCGTCCTCCTTGGTTTCACAAAGATAATAGACAGAGGTTCTGAGAGTTCTTCAGCCAGTTCCTTCAATACTCTAGGATGCAGTTTATCGGGCCCTGACAATTTGAACTCATTCAAAGTCATTAGGTATTTCTTGACCATTTGTCTGTCAAGCTCAAGATCCAATCCTGCCCCTTCTGCACTGTATTTCCCGGGAAGGTCATAGACCCTTTTTTGGCAGAAGACTGAGTCAAAGTAGGAATTGAGCAGTTCTGCCTTTTTCTTTGTCATCTGTTACCATTTTGCCATCCTCGTTGAGTAGCTGTGCCACCATTTCCTTTCTCTGTCTTTTACTATGGACGTACCTGAAGAAAGCTTTTTTGTTGCTTTTAGCATCCCTTGCTAACCGCAGCTCATTCTCAGCTTTAGACTTCCTGATGCCATCCCTGCAATTCCTTGATGCCTGCCTGTACGCTTCCTTTGTGGCCTGACCTTCTTTCCACTTCCTGTATGTGTCCCGTTTTGTTTTCAGGTCATCTCTAGGCTTTTTGTGAAGCCACATTAGCTTCTTCTGTTGCTTCCCCCTTTTTTTCCTTGTTGGAATTGCTTGCCATTGTGCTTTTAAAATTTCCTTTTTTAGAAACTCCCACCTATCTTGGACTCCTTTTCTCATTAGGGTCGTTTCCCATGAAACCATACTTACAATTGTTCTGAGTTTATTGAAATCAGCTTTCCTGAAGTCCAGGGTGTGCTTATGGCTACTCTCAGCTTTTGCTTCTGTTAAAATCAAGAATTCAAGTATGGTGTGGTCACTTTGCCCCAGAGTTCCCATAACTGCCACTTTATCCACCAAATCATCTCTATTGGTTAGAATCAAGTCCAGGATAGCTGATCCTCTGGTTGCTTCCTCCACTTTCTGTAGGAGAAAGTTATCTCCAACAGAAGTCAGAAATTTCTTGGACGGGTTGTGTTTGGCAGAATTTGTCTCCCAACAGATATTGGGATAATTGAAGTCCCCCATTACTACGACATCATGACTCCTTGAAACATTGGCAATTTGCTTTTCAAAAGTGACATTCTCGTCTTCTCCTTGATTGGGTGGTCAGTAGTATATTCCAAGCACCACATTCCTTTTATTACTTGCCCCATTAATTTTAATCCAGATACTCTCGGTGGAGCTACCAATCTTCCTGGATTTCTGTGCAGGGATATATATTTTTAACATATAGCGCAACTCCATCTCCCTTTTTATTCCTTCAGTTCGTTTTGAACAAGTTATATCCTTCAGTTGCTGTATTCCAGTCATGAGAGTTATCCCACCAAGTTTCAGTTATACCTTTCAAGTCGTAATTACCCTCCTGTATTAAGAGTCCAAGTTCGTCCTGCTCGTTTCCCATGCTCTGCACATTAGTATACAGACATCAAAGACCATGTGATTTATGGCTTGGCTTCCTTACTACATTTTTCTGAGGACGAGGCCCTATTAGAGCCGATCTCTCTGTTCCCATTACTGTGAACAATCCTTCATCAGACGTTACTACCAAGTTTACGTCTCCCTCCCCCTCAGGATTCAGTTTAAAGCCCTCCTGATGAACTTCTCCATGCTGTGGCCAAACACATTCTTCCCAGTCCTTGTGAGATGCAACCCATCACTTGCCAGCAGTCCATCTTCTAGGAAGCATAGCCCATGGCCCCAGAATCCAAATCTCTCACGTTGGCACCATCTTCGTAGCCATTCATTCACACGGAGTATTTTCCTTTCCCTTTCTACTCCTTTTCTAAGTACTGGAAGGATGGATTAACTCTCAGCACCCTTCACTAACTACACTTCCCAGGATTCTTTGGGGGAAGCCATGGCTGTCTAAAGTGAAATAACAGTCTGGTGTGGATGTAGCCAGGGACAGCTTTGGTTTAAATTTGGGTGTGAAGCTACATGTGCCTGCTTTAGAATAAAAAGGTGGGGGAAACCCTGAAAAAGAATGATAGTGTTCATAATGTTTTCCTTTTGGAAAGGAAAGGGGCTTCCCCTCTGCACAGGGCCCACCCACCCAATCTCCCCCCACTCCCTTGTCTGCCCTTCTCCTCCCCCTGCCCCTCTCCCAGGTCAGTTTCATCTATCCTAAGCATAATGGCACAGGAGTAAATCCCACTGAACTTAAAAAGTAAGAAAATGGTCAAACCTGCCCTCCCTGCCTCCTCCCTCCTATCCCTTCCCTCTTGCCACTTCCCTCCCCCTTCCCTCCCCATCCCCATCCCCTTCCAATACCCTCCTTCCCCCTCCTCCTCCACCTTCCCCTCCCCTCCACCCTCCCCCTCCCACATGGTCAGTTTTACCTATCCTAGGACCATGACCTGGGAGACCAGGGTCCAAATCTCCACACACCCATGGAGCTCACTGGGTGAACTTGGGCTAGTTAATACCTCTCAGCCTCAGAGGAAGGCAATGGTCAACCACCTCTGAATACCGCTTGCCATGAAAGCCCTCTTCATAGGGTCTCCATAAGTTGGAATCAACTTGAAGGCAGTCCATTTCATTTCCATGCATGATTGTATGGGAGTAAATCCCATTGACCTCAATAAGTATGCAAATGATCAAATCTGCCCTCCCTTCCTCCTTCCTCCCATCATTTCCCTTTTGCCTCTTCCCTCCCCCTTTCTTCCCCCTCCCCTTCCAATCCCCTCCTTCCCCCTCCCACTCCTTCTACTCTACTCTCCCCCTTCTTTGTTCCCTCTGCTCTCCCCTCTTCCTTCTCCTCCTCCTCCCCCCCATGGTCAGTTTTAGCTATCCTAGCCATGATTGCACAGGAGTTAATTCCACCGAACTCAATAAGCATGCATATGATCAAACCTGCCTTTCTCCTCCTTCCCCTCTCCTCTCCTTTCCCATCCTCCTCCCTTCTTCCTCTCCTCCTCTCTTCCTTCCTCCTCCTCCCCTGCCCACTCCAGGCTTCCCTCCCCATTGTCAGTTTTACCTATCCTAAGCATGATTGCATGGGAGTAAACCCCACTGAACTCAATCTACATGCAAATGATCAAATCAGTCTTCCTCCTCCCCCTCCTGCCTGCTCCCCTCCCCTTCCTCCCCTCCCCTATGGTCAGTTTCACCTATCCCAATCAGGATTGCAGGGGAGTAAATCCCACTGACTCAATAAGCATGCAAATGATCAATCCATTCTCAGCAAACTTGCACAGGATCCTATTTCTTACCTCCCGGATTTAAAAGCAGGGAAATTCACTAACAGGCAAAAAAACTTGTGATTTAAGAATGTACCTATAGCCAACAGATATTTCTATCAAATTTTAAAAAGCAGGGAAACTGGGCAGCTATAGTAAATGCACCAGGGGAGTAGGAGACGTGACCTCCTCTCTGAGATATTGTACTGCCCTACAAATTGGTCAAAATGCATACACAATTTGGGTTGGTCTTTCAGAGTCCAATCCACTTGCTGTGTAGCTTGGAAGAATTTGGTAACATATGCCTCTGAGCATATGGTGAGTGATGGCAACACCTGCAGTCAGCTCAACTAACAGAAACAAGACATGTGCTGTGCTGATCTTATTGTAGCAGGGAGGAAGCAACTATATTAAACCAGTTGATATCGTTCAGATAGTGACTTTAAATATGTTTGATTTACTTTGCAATTTTAGTGAAGTTTCCGATAGTAAATAATTCTCTTTTGCTTCTGATTCTATGAATATGTGAACTAGAGCAACACTATGCAATACTAAAAAAAAGCTCCAAAAACAATTGTGGAATAATGGCACTGACTGTTCTGCAGAATAGTTTCCAATGGACATGAGGAGTGTCTCAGTTTGCACAAGATAAAACAGTGGGAGGTGAAATATATTCTAGCAAAATTCTAGGTGTGCTCTATGTTTTTAATTGACCATATCCACCTTTCCTTAAGTGGAGTAGTTTAAGCATAGCAGGTTGAAAACATGCATCTTGGGCAGGCCAAGCTTTTTCTAACAGCTAGAGTCATTGCTCAAGTAGCAACATATTGTAATCCATCTAATTTTACATCAAACTGCAGTTTCAGATTCAACTGTTAATGCAGCCAAAATAGAAATAGAGCATAACCTCCAGTTTGAAACACAAAAGGCTTCTTTACCAACATATGACATTGACCAATAAAAAGTATTTGAAATTAATACAAATAAATTTGACACAGATTTCTAGGATGACTAATGACAGAAATATAATTTTCTAAGTTAGATTGTCTGTAGAAACAATAGTAAACAGAAAAGAAGCAAAGTAAGAAGAACACCAACAAACATACAAGAATATAATTCTCCATCTTTGGAGATGGCAGGTGTTACCAGGCACTCACCATATGCTCAGAGGCACATGTTACCAAATTCTTGCAAGCTACACAGGAAGTGGATTGGACTGTGAAAGACCAACCCAAATGGTATTTGCATTTTTACCAATTTGTAGGGCAGTACAATATCTCAGAGATGAGGTCAGGTCTCTTGCTCCCCTTCTGCATTCAGTATAGCTGCCTAATTCCCATGCTTTTTAATGTTTGATAGAAATATCTGTTGGCTATAGATGCATTCTTTAATTGTAAGGTTTTTTTGCCTATTAGTGAATCATTAATGTGGCATGGCAAGCCACTCCTGCTGAAATTCTCTCTTCTGCAGAACTATTAAAGTTGTAGGAGTCCTGCCATTTTCCCCATCATATTTATAATATAAAAACCTTGCTATTGTTTTTGGATCAAAACTTGATTAATGTTGCATTTCTTTCACCTTATATTCAATTATAAGTCTTCTGGAGATTTATGGTTAGTAGCATGACTGCACATTTTGAAGTATATATCCAGATCATATATTCTAAGATAAATGACATTTTTAGTATAGCTAAAGGCCTGTGCACATGAAATGGAGGCCACTTTAAATTCTTGATGTTGGAATGTTTTTATTCACCCCCATCCCATTTCCACAACGGTGTTTTTACATATGTCTCCTTGGATCAGAAACCTAATTCCTTTTCAGGTGCTCTGAGGTGAGTACAATGAATGCACAAGGGGGGAACAGACTCTGTCCACTTCTATGTGCTTCTGTTGAGAGAGGCACTGTATATTCTCTATAAAAGAAGGAAGTGAACTGGGAGTACTCTAGTCACTTGGTATTACATGAAGTGAGACTGAGGTTTCAACTGATGTTTTAGATTTAATATAATTTGGACCTCACATGTATTTTTATTAAACGTATAAGATAGCAAGGATAATAATGTTATAATAAATATCCTAATAGCTGAAGCCTGTAAGCTAATTGCTGCATGATGAAAAAGATCAAGGATGCCTGCAGTGAATAAACGTAGCAGGAAGATCTGGCACATTACAATTGTGCCAAAATTGATCATAATCTTGAAGGTTTGATAGGCCCTGATGACTGAATTATCTTAAAAGTACTGGTGAAATGTTTCACCTACTAGAATATACAATTCCACATAGAAATTCGAAGAGCAGAAATACTGTATATTTTATAGAAGTTTAGTTTTTAGTTATTATAGAATTATTATGTTTAGTAATCTTGTTATTAGCTTGCTCTAGAACTACATTTTTGTTGTTTTAAAATAATATGGAGCATAGCAAGATATTGTGATCAGAGTTTAGCAAAACTCAAGACAGTTGGATCTCTCTCTTTCTAGACATGTCAATAGATGTAAGTGCTATTGAAACATGAACATTCCTGTGTCACTTAGCATGGGAGCAGGGATACACTGAATAGTCCTACCCCCTGGTGTCCATGTGAACAGAATAAATGTCTGTAGTGATGGGGTCTTTGTGTATACAGGTATATGCATGAATGCTTCTATGTGACCCAGAACCCTGATCAAGTACAGTTCCAGATAGGGTTGCCAGGTTCCTGGCCTGATCCTGATCCTGTATCTTTAGGAGAAGAGAAAGTCAGCCAAGTGCAGGTGTTCTTGCAACATTGTAATGAGAAAAACCACAAGGTGGAATCCTCCCTTCCCTCTGCCCAACTTTTAAAGATACAGAAGACCTCTTGGTTACCAGGCCCGGCCTCCAAGGTTTCTCCTATTTTTAAATATCAAATAATTTCACCTATGCTTATGGAAGGCTTATTAATGTGAGAAGATACTCTTCTAGCAGCTTAGAAATAATTTAATGTTTTCATTTTGGTACATATCAGATTCAAAGAAAAATTCAGTTCTGCTTTTATTATTGCTTTTATGAAGCTGAGATGCACAGGTGGTCAAGCATTTGAAATACTTCATGAAATCTTTATTTCCTGCTTTTAAGAGGAAAAATAAATCTAAAGCATTAAATGTATGATAATCTTACAATCTCTAGGTTATGTGCAGTTAACTGAAGAAAAAAAGAGTACCAGCTGTGCTGTTCACAGAAAACTTGATCTTTCTTTTTCTTGTGACCATGTATGCAGCTCCCCACCCAATGACTTTTAGAACATACCCATAAACTGATGTCATGATACTTAGAATTTACTCAGCCCCTTTTCCCATCAGTGGTTTCCATCATCGGCTCACCATGGAGGAGCAGGATATCAGGACACAGGTAAACTGCACCATATAGTACATGTGGGACTGGGAAGTTCAGCTGCCCTTTTTAGAAAAGAACTAGGGGAAGCCCAAGACATTCCCACCAAAGATCTTCCCAGGAATGGCTCCTGTAGAGTAGGATTGAACTGAGCAACTAGGATCATCTTGTTTCAGCCTCACTAGTGGTCAATTATTGGTGTTTTGTTGTGTGTGCATTTTTTTTATGCACTTTTATGCATTTTTTAAAGAACTCACCAAAACTCCATATTTAAATTGTATTCATTTTGTACACACTTTTTATGTAAAACACACACGTTTCAATACTTTTATTGCATCCATCTGTAAAATACGCATTTTGTATGTATTGAAGTATGACTATGCACTTTGTGCACCAAACCTTGATTGCAAAATCTGGAGAAGCATGTAAACTGACTGAGAGCTGTCTTCTGATGTGCAAGTAAGTTCAGAAGTATCAGCTCAGGTTGTTCTACAAAAAGTGGACCAAACATATTCCTTCCCCATCCCCACTGTAGAGAGGAATTTCCCCGCAGTGAACAATATTATGATCACATTTGTTTAATGAAACCATTGGAGTTCAATGCCATATTTCATACAGGTAAAGCCTCTAATTTGGCTATTAATTATCCCTTGTGAGCAGGGGAGCCATCCAGAAAGCATATTCTGCCTTAACTAAAGCAAATACCCTCTGCATTTCCTGGGAAATCCAAGCCTGCTCTTTTATTAAGTGCTAAATTACATTATTAAATATAATCTGATTAGGTAGGATGCCCATGTGTTTCAGCAACAACTCTTTGGTGGAAAACCTAACTGCTCTGACTCATGATGACTCATGACGTACTCCTACCTGTGCATTTTTGTTATGTTGATGTTTTAATTTATATATAGCTTAATGCCAAAATAGGCCTCTAAGCAGTTTACAAGTATAAAAACTAATTATACAAGTATGAAAGTATGAAAATCTACAATTGTAATACAAACTAAAATAATCCAATTAAAATATAAACAGACGTAATTAAAATATTGGAAAACAGTTATGATACCCTGTTATATACCCATCCTTGACACCACTGAAAGGCCTTTTACAAATTCAGGTTCCTGCTTGCAGATAAGCTACTTCCCTATAACTAAACCCCTTTCACATCTCCAGAAGGATACTCCACGCTTCTTTGCTTCAAGATTCTTGAACCCCATGCATCACTGCAGGAGCTGTTCCCCCTTTTCTCTAGTTTTAGTAAGTATCGTTTCCTTGTCTCTCATTCCTGATTCCCTGCCTCTGATCTGCATTTGTTATTTTGCACAGGATTAGTGAAAACATCTCATAGGAAGGCACATGCCAGAGACTTTCCAATGAGGGAATGTTTTCCTGTTCTTAAATAATGCAGTGAGAATTCAAGGTAGTACCAAAAGAAAATACATGTCTGAGTCTAGGGTTAGTTTTTTGGCTGCCATTTCTGGATCAATATTGACAGGAAGAATGAAGCAGCTAACCCCTGTTGGTTCTCTATCACTAAGTAAGAGAGGTCATCAACACTGGAGCACAGGACAGCATAACATAAACAAAGAGTAAAACTATCACACTGAAGAATAAAATAAAAATAACACACAATTGTAATAAAATCCAATAACAGTAGTGATAACCGACATAACCAGGACCCCAAATCAGTACAGCTTTCATGATTCAAATGCCTGGAAAAACAGAACAGCTCATGCTTAAAAATATTCTTGGGGGGGTCAGACCTGATGCTTCCTGGGAGGGAGTTCCCTACCTGGGATGCCACCACCAAGAAAGCCCTATCTTGTGTTAAGACACTTCAGTTTCTGCCATGGATAAGACAAGCAGAATCTCACTTGTTGATCACAGTGTCTGAATCAATTGGTAACAGGAAAGATGCCTCCCTCAGGTACTTGAGTTCCAAGTCATTCAGGGCTTTATATGCTAACAGCAATACCCTGAATTGGGTCCAAAAGCTCATTGGCAGCCGGTGCAGTGCCTTTAGGACTGAAGTGATATGGTCCCTCTGAGCTGTATCTGCCAACAGCCAGCACCAGCTGCAGCTTCCTGAACACCTCTGCAATGAAGGGGCTTTGGACATGGCATATCCATACCACCAATAGGCCATGCTTTCCTCTGTCCACCAGTACAACATTACAGGTGGATCACCTATGCCAGTAGAGGTGACTTCTGATGGCATAACCACCATCCTGCTATCCATTACCAAGGGAGTGGCACTTACATCTCTTTCTGTGGCCCTTAGCCAGCTTTCTGGTGCAGCTTGAATTGCACCCTAAAGAGATGAAAACATACCTTAGCTTTAGTGGACTAATCATTGTTATAATCAGAAAGTTCTGGGGGAAATATTCATTTATTTCCAATATTTCTATACCACCCACAGACCAAAAAAAGTTATCTGGATGGCATACAGTAAAAGTGAAAAGTCATAAAGTACACAAATTAAATAAACATGACATCTAAATCAGAATTAAAACTGTGTCAGAAGACAACTGAAGTAAAATGAGTGACAGGGAATATCAGTAGTCTAAAACAATGTGAAACACTGAAACACCTGTGAAAATAAAAAAGGCCTGCATCTGGCATTGAAGATGCCACCAGAGAGGTACCAGGTGAGCCTCTCTAGAGAGGGCCTTCCTCAGCTCGGGTGTTACTACTGAAAAAGCCATCTCCCCAGTGGCCACCCATCTCACCTCATTTGGCAGAGGCACCAAGGAAGTGATATCTGAAGAGGATCTTAGGGTACACTACAGGCATCCTATTTAAGAACACACACCTAAAATCTCTTCACTTTCCTAATTAAGGGAGCCTTCATGCTATTTATCTCACAACCTTTAGAACATCCTCTTTCTTTGCACACCATATGGGCGATTCATTGCTCTTTACAAAATTCATTTGATTTTTTTCTGAAGAGACTACTGTGAGTGTTGCTATGGCATGTGTTACCTAACCCTCAAAAAGTTGAAAAATGAATCATCAACAAACTCATCCTCAAGCCTGGTCAAAGAGCTCCCTCTATATTGTACCTTTTAGTGAAAACAGTGTGCTTGTTGTGCTGGGTGAGCGGATGTAACATTGTTTTTTTGTGTGTGAAAAGGATAGTCAGTTTGAATAAAGGCTGTATTAGATACTGACAGCTGTTTGCAGCAGGAATTATCAGCTTCTGTAAGACTGAGCTGCTTCAGTTCAAGGGAGAGAATATATTGTTTGAAAATCCATGGATATAGCACCAACAAAAAAAGATAGTCCATTAGCAATTCCTACTTATAAATGTTTAAGGCCTCATCTATGTCCAAAAAAAGAAAATATAGAAAAGGTTCTTAGAAACAAAACAAACAAAACCCAAAACCAACTCACACCCCATATGCTTAGAAATCCATATAAAATATATGGATTGATCTCTCTGAGTAGAAAATGGCCTTCAACTTTCACACCACAATTAGGGGGAAGATGTGGTTTTGGACCCCCTCCTCTTCCAAAGTTCCAAATTCTAAGAGGAATTAGTGAGGAGAGACTGTTGTATCATAGTGTCTGAGAAATGCAAGTCTGGAGCTGAAAAGTCTTTGGTTCAGATGTCACCTCAGATTTGAGGCAGGCATGGGGAATCTTTGTCCCTCAGGATGTTGCTGAACTACAGCTCCCATCAGCTCCATCAAGCATGGCCTGTGGGCAGGGATGATGAGAGCTATAGTTCAGCAACATCTGGAGTGGCAATTCTCACTAGATGGCTTTGCATCACAAGGTGGCATTTTGAGCAAGCTACTTTTTTAAAAACAAACTGCTACCACCTCCACCTCAAAAACAAAAATTAATGGAAGGATAAAGAAAGGACTTCTTCACTTAACGCATATTAATTTATGGAATTTGCTGCTACAGAATGTGGTGATACCCTAAAGGGACAGATTCTTGGATAATATGTCTATCAATGGCTATTAGCCACGATAGCTATATATTATTACTAAATTTAGATATAGTATGCCACTGAATGCTAGCTGCTGGAAACTAGTGGCAGGAAATGTCTGTTGCCTTCAAGCTCTACTTGCAGGATTCCCAGAGGCATCTGGTGAGCACTGCAGAAAGCAAGAATACTTGGCAGGATGGTCCATTTGGTCTGACCCACTAAAGTCCTTTTTACATTCTTAATAATACTGCTCTGTCTTACATAGTAGTTGTATGAGGATTATGCAGGTAATGTTTGAAGGATGTTCAAACTCTTGGGGAAAGTTATCTATATATACTAAATACTTGCCTTGTTTATTGTGATCTAGTAGGGCATCATGCTCATAATACAAAACTTTGCCTCCAAGTTTGATGGAGGTTAGTTCTACCCTAAGGCAGCATTTCCCAACCAGTGTGCCTCCAGATGTTGTTGGACCACAACTCCCATCAGCCTCAGCCAGCATGGCTGAGGCTGATGGGAGTTGTGGTCCAACAACATCTGGAGGCACACCGGTTGGGAAAGGCTGCCCTAAGCTTTAACTAGCATTAAGGTATTTTTTCTGAAAGTTCCAGGATAAATGGCTCTGTCATTTTGTGTGTGTTTTCCCTTGAAAAATTATCAATCCACTCTTCAACTAGTTATGCATTGCAACCCCATCTGCCAAAATGGTTCACAGAGGTGCTGAACAACTAAAAGCGTTTTGAAAACTCTCAAATGCCACACTTGTGGAATGGGGATAGTAATTTAAAAAAATCCTAATCCAAAGTTTTCTCCAAATTTTGAAGTTTGGAATTACCTATCCATGTTTCTTCAGTGATGCATTAGAAATCCTCGGTTGTTCTAATGTGTCCATCCAAATTTTGTATAGAATTATGTGTGCATCCATTATGCTGCAGCTTTCCATTTCTTCATTTCATTTGTTTCTTTTCCTTCTACAACACTGATGTACATGTACTAGGACTGAGCCAAGTGTAGGTAGTGAATTTGGGGACCTATTTCAATGAGTTTCTGGGGTGGGAGTCAGAATGGTTCAAATGGTTTTGGGTGGAAGGGGAACTACTGTGGTGGATTAAAAAATGCTTGGATGGGCAACCTATGACCCTCCATCTCCCACCCATCATTGTTAATGGTAATGAATGATGAGATATGTAATCCAACAACATCTGGAGGGCCATAGGCTCCTTATCCCTGCTTTCCAAAATTGTGCTTGTTGCAGTGGTGGTGGTGTGTTTTTTAAAACTCTTTCTTCACTGTTTGAAAGACATTCCCTGTGGCAGCTGGACAATTTTTTTTAGTTTTCTGAGCATATCTCAGCCTCGACATTTCTAAAACTGTAAGTTATTAGCCTTATTTAACACTGCTACATAATTAGCTTCTTTTGCTTTAGTTAGCATCATATTTTAGACACCCCACTAGGAACATCATGAGAAATTGAGCAGAACTGCTTGATTTCTGTGAGCCCAATTGGGGCAAAAAAGCACAGCCTGCCTTGAGCTGGCTGCTGCAATAGTCCAGCAATGACAGGGAAGAACAAAAGTAGCACTGCCCCTTCATGCTGTGCCAAAAAGAATCCCAATTCCCCCACTACCCTGATCATTCTCCATCAGTTATTGAGAAAAGAAATCACATTAAGAATTTTTAAAAGGGGAAAGAAAATTTCAGTGAAATTTTCCTGAGTGGAGTGGAGTATTTTTGTCCACCTTACGTTACTTTCAAGGTGGCTGAGGGATGTTTGTGAGTGTCCTTTCTTTCATTCTACAAATCATCTCATCGGTGGTCTATACTCTTCAGCCTTCTTGGGTGTCCTTCCTTCTCAATTACATCCTAGGGAAGATGCCATTATTTTATTTTTTTATTTCTATTTATGAATTGTTTCCTGTGAAATATCTCAAAGCAAATTTGACATATTAAAAGAATAGACTTTAGGTAACCCATAGAGCTTTTTCAGATCAAGGAATGTGGAGACTGCAGTGTGCTGTAGAAAAATTTACTATAAAGAAAAAATGCACACCACTTTGTAACAATGAAATCAGCTCAAAGTCCTATACCCACCAAAGTCCAAATGAAATTCTAGTGCATTGAGAATGAGGCAGAAAAATGGAAGCATCTTGTGCATGAAGAAATCTTTTGGGAAATTGGGGGACAGATTTTGTCCCTTGTCCATCGGTGCACTCTGTTCATGCCAGGTGGCCACTGAGGCTGGTTTATCCCACATTCCTGTCCTGCATGGACACAGATTTTCTCATAGTCCCATATTTATTTATTGCACTTGTATACCGCCCCATAGCCAAAGCTCTCTGGGCGGTTTACAGCAATCAAAAACATTAAAACAAATATACAATTTAAAACACATATTTTAAAAACAATTTAAAACACAATTTTAAAATTCAAAACAATATAAAAACAATTTAAAAAACACATGGTAAAATGCCTGGGAGAAGAGGAAAGTCTTGACCTGGCGCCGGAAAGATAACAGTGTTGGCGCCAGGTGCACCTCGTCAGGAAATTCATTCCATAATTTGGGGGCCACCACTGAGAAGGCCCTCTCCCTTGTTGCCATCCTCCGAGCTTCCCTTTGGGTAGGCACCAGGAGGAGGGCCTTTGATCTTGAACGTAGCGTATGGGTGGGTTCGTATTGGGAGAGGCGTTCCAACAGGTATTCTGGTCCCAAGCCATGTAAGGCTTTATAGGTCAAAACCAGCACCTTGAATCGAGCTCGGAAACATACAGGAAGCCAATGCAAGCGGGCCAGAATCGGTTTTATATGTTTGGACCATGTGGTCCCTGTTACCAATCTGGCCGCTGCATTTTGCACAAGTTGCAGTTTCCGAACCATCTTCAAAGGCAGCCCCACGTAGAGTGCATTGCAGTAATCAAATTTGGAGGTTACCAGAACATGGACAACTGAAGCCAGGTTATCCCTGTCCAGATAGGGACGTAGTTGGGCCACCAACCGAAGTTGGTAGAAGGCACTCCGTGTCACCGAGGCTACCTGAGCCTCAAGTGACAGAGATGGTTCTAGGAGAACCCCCAAGCTACGAAACTGCTCCTTCAGGGGGAGTGCAACCCCATCCAGAACAGGTTGGACATCCACCATCTGGTCAGAAGAACCACCCACTAGCAGCATCTCGGTCTTGTCTGGATTGAGTAATTGCTGGATTGAGTAATTGCTGGATTGAGTAATTGCTGGATTGAGTAATTGCTCCTTTAGTACTTGCAGAAGCCTGAAAAAGCAGCTTTGGAGGGCAAAATTGGAAGATGGGGCTGAAAGCCACCCCTTGGAAAGGATTTCAGGCCCCACCTATTTACTTTACCCCAATTGTTCTTTTTCCTGCACCCATAGAGTAAAAACTAAAAACTAAAACAAGATATTACTTTCTATGGGTGTGGAGAACAGTTCCTTCAGGATAAAATTAGAGGATGTGACTAAAAGCTACCCTTCCATCACAGCCCCCCAAACACCAATATTGCTTTTGAAGAAGTGCCTTACATAGCATCACCCTATGTTGCAATTTAAGGGTCATATTAACTTATTTATAACAGGAAAAAGAAAATATTTCAAAAGTACTATATTGGAGGTATATGTGCAATTTTGCTTTAGCAGAATAGAACTCATACTGAACCATAATAGCTATTGATCATCTCCATGAATGTGACTTGAAACAACCCACAGTTTTGTTTCTCCATTTGTTTTCATTTTTGTGTTTTCATTTCTTTGAATTACAATCTTTGCATCTGTCCCCCCAATTCCCCCCCCACTTTTCACTTATTTCAGTGGAAAACCCCACACAGGAGGTTATATCAGGGTGAGTGAAGTTTCACTTACACAGTGGGGCTTCCTCTTCCTCTCTGCTGGATTTTAAGGGTACACAGGACTTGCAAGGGGGAGGGGAGGAAGGGGAAATCCCATTGCATGAGTAGACAGCTGCTCTGTTTGTGCAACAGCACTGTTGGATACAACCCAGACCTCTAGATCTTAGCTGTTGTCTTAATTTTCATTTGCTTTACATATTGGCTATACATTTATTTTTAGATGTTTCATTGATTTTCATTGTAATGCAACCTTAAAATAGAACAGGATATAAACTCCATAAAATGTAAGGAGAAAATATATGCACCTAATGAAATACATGATTTGAAATGCATTGGTTTAAGACCCATTTAGGAAAGATCCATTGCTTAACAGCAAAATAAAAATATGATGAAAGAAGGGTTTGAAGTAACAAAGCAAAGGTGAAAAAGGAGAGGTTCAGGAAGGGTTTTCCTGAAATAAGGGAAGTGAGAGATAATTTACAAAGTTCTTAGGCAAAACAAGACACCCCCATGTTACTGAGATTCGCAAAGTTATTAGAAAACAAGAAGGCAGGATGATAATTAAATATAGGTAATGAAAGGTAGGTTTCTGAGAAGACATGGAGATCTCCAAAGGGCAAGACAAGCTATGGGATGAAAACAGGAATAACAAATAATTTAAGTCTGGTAGAAGTAATTGTATGGGTGGATCAAAACTGTGGTGCCCTGGGAGAGGGCATTCTCTGTGGCAGCCCCTAAGTTGTGGAATTCCCTCCTCATAGAGGTGCAATCTGGCAACTTCACTATGCAATTTTTGGTGAATGCTGAAGATGCACCTCTTTATCCTGGCCTTTGACACCTGATATGTATATTTTTAGGGCCCACCCTGTTTTTGTGATTGCTAAGTCTTAAATTGTTTTTTAAGATTGTATTTTAAATTGTTGTAACAAGACATGGGACCTCGGGGTAAAGTGCGGATAATAAATTAAAAATTTAAAAAATAGGGATAGGTTCCTACACCTGCTCATAGATGGTGGGGGCAGCTTCAAAGAGGGCTTTAAAGGGTGCCTACCTGACACCCTCCTCCTCCCCCTCCTCTGAATTATTGGATCCTTCCCTCCCCAGCCCTGGGGGAAAGCAAACACAAAGGCACCGTCTTGAAAGTTTATCCATAGCAAAGCAAAGCTGGTCAGTTTCACCTTTTAACAAGCCTTCCTTAAAAGGAGCTTCCTTCCTGAAGGATTTGTTAACTGAGGTACTACTGTAATAATAATAATAATAATAATAATAATAATAATAATAATAATAATAATAATAATAATAATATGTCACCATTTGGGTGCTATTTCAAGGGTCATGAATTTACCACCAAAATAGTTTTGGGGAACAAACAGACTTTCTTACCATTCCCCCTTTATTACTTTAAAGTTGCCTTTGCAATGCAGCAGCAGGATGAGAGTCACCAGGCTTAACTGCTTCCCTACCCAAACTGATACACCAGATGTAATCAAACAAATGTGCCTAATAGCCAAATCAGATTTTCTTCCCCAATAACTCATTGATCATGAAGTGTTCCCAAGTGCCCATTGTAAGAAAGACCTCCCCCCCCAAAAAAAAATCCCAAGCATATCAAACTAAGTCGCATGGAGAGACTTTACTACTCCTGCAATATAAAGAAATATTTTTGTAATCTTATTAACTACTAATGGTCCCTAAGAAGAAATACAAGTAAAACTTAATCATACCAAAAACCAGAATTATGATTCAGTGAACTTATATTTTATATTTTAGACATTTACATCAAACGTCTTGGCTGTCACAATGAAAGCCACAACGAGTTTTACCTGACTGTAGAGCATTTCTTTTTAACTTACGCAGCATATATTGCCTTTCTGTGAATCACACTTGTGTACATGTTTTGAAGCCTTTTAGGAATTCTGAGCGGCAGGATTTTAATTTTCTCACGTTATAGTAAAATATCTACTGTGCATTCCAAAGATGATATTACATAGGCATATATTTTATATTCTCAATCCATGAAACATGCAGCAGTAGAAATATGAAGCTAAATCATCTGGAGCAGCATCATAAAAGCCAAGCAAGAATTTAGGAGTATTGAAAAGAAATCCATTGCTTGAAACCTCATGAGTCAAAAGCTGACTGAAATAGTTTGACTAATGTACAATGGAATAAACAATGTCACAATAAAAAGGCTCCAGAATCATGACTGATATGCCTATGAATAATAATTTATTATTTATTTATTTTAATTGTTGTTGTTGTTGTTGTTGATGTTAATTCCATAACTCAGTGTGGCCATTGGCCAGTTCATATTGTTTAAACATTAAAATACTGTATGCAAAATTCTCAAGCAAATTTCATCTGTAAACATAGCAGAGTGATCCCTATTTTTGCGGACTCTGAAGTGTAACTACAGCTACTCCCATAGTAGCAACCCAGCCTGAACAAAAAACTTGTGCAGATATAACAGGTATGCACTAAGCTCCCCAAGACTCAGTTAAGTCACAATTAAATCCCTAGATTACACGTTCGCAATGTCCTACATTAAGAACTGCTCTATGAGCATATATGACTCATTATTCAGTATTCATACCATGCTGATACTCACCATATTAAAAAATAAAAATTTAAAGATTAATGTGCATAACAATTATTGAATGTCATCCAATTGTTGTGTCCTGCTTGCGCAGCAGACTTCTACTTGCTCAGATGGGACTTACCTATTATTTATTTTTAACAACAACCCGCTAAGGTAGGACAATTGAGGACGAGCAAATCTGAAGAAAAAACAATGAATGGGAGGTGCCCCCTCCCGCATACAACTTAACTAACTGTATCTTCCCCACCCAGCGCCTGTCCCCAGTGCAAAGAGGCCAAATCAAACGAGGAGGTACGGTTTATTAAGGGCAGAAACCATGCTGCCGCAAACTGCTAAGGGGACCTGCATTGGGCCACACAGCCCAGGGAAGCTGCCTCTGAGGCACGGGTGACTCGGGTTAGGCCTACTTGAGGGTAAGGCTCATACTCAGTCCCAGCGGCGGAAGCCAACATAAGGCAAGGCTGGGGAGCAAACACTATCCCACCGGACAGACACATGGGGAAAAATCATGCAGCCACTGGAGCCGCCGCTAGCGGGAACGGGCAGCAGGAGGCCGGCCTACCAACCAGCATCACTTAACCCGAGTGCTGCCCAGGTGCCGAGGACCCACCCACGGTGGGCAAAGCGGGAAACCACCACCCCCTAGGGCACGAAGAAGGGGACCCACACTCCGCTTTCGTCTCCTGTCCACCGTGAGAAAGTTAATTCAGGTGACTGCGACGACTTAGCTGTTCAGAAATCAGTGACTGTATTCACTAATAGGCAAAAAACCTTGCAGTTTAAGAACATACCTATAGCCCACAGCTATTCTATCAAACTTTAAAAAGCAGGGAAATTGGGCAGCTATAGTGAATGAACCAG
The DNA here is from genome assembly GCF_030035675.1 of Rhineura floridana. Taxonomy (NCBI): domain Eukaryota; kingdom Metazoa; phylum Chordata; class Lepidosauria; order Squamata; family Rhineuridae; genus Rhineura; species Rhineura floridana. Next base: position 168,361,803 of record NC_084482.1, on the reverse strand, counting down.
GGGAGCAGGAGACCTGAACTCCTCTCTGAGATATTGTACTGCCCTACAAATTGGTCAAAATGCAAACACCATTTGGGTTGGTCTTTCACAGTCCAATCCAATTCCTGTGTAGCTTGGAAGAATTTGGTAACATGTGCCTCTGAGCATATGGTGAGTGGTGGCAACCTGCCGATGTCAGAGGATGTCCTCCCCAAATCTCAAAATGGTTTCCACCCTTCCAGGGGGGACAGTGGACATGATTTTCACTGCACGACAGCTTCAAGAAAAATGTCTGGAGCAGAATCGTGTTTATTGATTTCACAAAGGCCTTTGACACTGTGAATCAAACTGCTCTCTGGGCCATCCTTCTGAAAACTGGATGCCCTGATAAATTTGTGAATATTTTGTTACTCCTTCATGACAACATGACAACAACAATTTTGCACAACAATGGCTTTCAGAGCGATCCATTCAGAGTCGGATCAGGAGTAAAACAGGGATGCGTCATTAATCCTACCTTATTTGCTATCTTCATTGCTATGCTTCTACACCTTATTGAGGGGAAACTTCCTACTGGTGTGGAAATCATATATCGAACAGATGGAAAGCTTTTTAATCTCAGGAGGCTGAAAGCAAAAAGTAAGGTAATGTCAACCTCTGTTGTAGAACTTCAATATGCCGATGATAATGTAATCTCTGCACATTCTTTTTTTTTTCAATTAATTTTTATTCCAATTTTCAAAACCAAAACAATACAAAAAGAAAACAACACAAATCAATAACTAGTACAATACAAAAAGAATATATATATATATATATATATATTATATATATATTATATATATATAAAAAAGAAAGAATATTGACTTTCCGATTTTAATCTCTGCACATTCAGAGAAAGATCTTTAAACTATACTCAATGTCTTCGCAGAAGCATATGGAAAGCTTGGGCTCTCATTTAATATTAAAAAAAACCAAAGTGCTTCATTAAGAGGTGCGAACTAGTCCCTCTGTAGCACCATCAATCCAGCTTAATGGTGTGACGTTGAAGAACATTGATCACTTCCCGACTTCCGGGAAGGATGGCTTCGCCTGTGCTTGCTTTTTGAGACGAGCTGTCGTCTCAGAAGAAGCTTTTTCAGTTCTAAAATCAGTCAGAACGTTCTTTTTGACTGGTAAAGATTTTCTCCCGGGCAGGGAGAAACGTAGAGATTAACCACAAAGCCTGTTTTTGTTGGGAGGACTGGATTTCATTAATTTATGAGAGAAAGTTCAGCCAGCAATGCAGACGGACTTCCATCAAGCTCTTACTGATTAAGCGACACGTTTATCTTTTCTTCAAAGAAAAACGGACCTTAACAGGCAAGCATCCTTCTTTCTATTTTTTTTTCACTTGGTTTAAATTGTTGCAGCAAAAAGAGATTTGTCAATGAATCAGCTATAAAGATCTTCTGGGTGAGTTATAGCTCTTCTCTTTTACTCACGAAATTAAGGAGGAAAGAAATCGAAAAAGCTTATCTTTGTTTTATTGCAAAAAGCTGGCCTGGAAGTGCATTCTAACGATACTAACGGAAGAGGGATTGCTATTTCGAGGAGGGGGAAAAATAAATTTGATTTATGAACTTTGGAGTATTATATGTCTGGGACTATTTTTTTTTTGGTCTATTTCATTTTGACGAATCTGCTTGTTCACGACGCCACTAACTGTTTGAAGCTGGGAACTAAATTTGTTTTGTTTTCCTGAACATATAAGAGATAAGGCAGGCTGTACTGTCTACACTGATGTCAGCAAGCCTGGAATATTAACCCAATTGTGGCTGAAATAATTTTTTGTTTTTGTGGTTTTAAGAATGGCAACCAGGAAAGTGACTGAGACCATGGAAGAAATTATGTTTCAGAAAATAATGAGTGAGATTGAGATAACGAAACAAACCCTGAGACAGGGTAGACAGGAGATGAAAATTGAATTTAGCAAAATGATGCAGGAGTTTAAAGAAATAGGGGATTCTGTGAGAGAGGAGTTTGATGGGATTAGAGATGAGAAAAGAAAAATTAAAGGGAAGATACAAGCCCTGGAGACTGGAACAAATGTGGAATTGGAAAAAAAGCTGGAGTTTATGGATGTTAGAAATAAAGTTTACTGTTTGGAATTCAACGTTGTCTCTGAAGAAATTAATGAAGATATTAGTGATAAAGTTATCAATGTCTTGGATAATTTTCTTGACTGGAATGATGTGATGGAGCTTGACATAGAAAAAATCTATGGAATTAACTACAGATATGTGACAATGGAAAAACTCTTAAGAGATGAGCTGGTGCATTTTGTAAAAAAGAAGAACAGAGATATGACTTTACAACAATATTTCAGCAACATATTCAGAATTGATGGCAAGGAAATATTTGTGATAAAAGAAATTCCCATCAGACTCTTATTATATGACTATGGCTATGACAGCAAGATCATCATGGGATACTGATAATGGATGAATGGATACTGAAACTACTGGATTTAACAGGACTATTGAAGATGAAAGATGGAATTAATATTGATAATGGAAGAATGGTTATGGAAATTATTGGACCTAATAGATTTGACGAGATGGATTAATCAATATGTTTATTTGGACTATGGCTATGACAACAAGATTATTATGGGATACTGATAATGGAAGAATGACTACTGAAATTACTGGACTTAACAAGATTACTGAAGATGGAAGATGGAATTAATATAGATAATGGAAGAGTGGCTATTGAAATTATTGGACCTAACAGATTTGAATCAGATGGATTAAGCTACATGTTTATTTGGAGAAAAATTGAAAGATATATCTCTCAAGGAATTGAAACCTCTCTTTGACTTTTTGTGGAAAGAATAAAGTAATGTTTATGAGATTTGATGATTAATTGGGATGGCTACTGGAGGAAAGTGATTTTGTAATATAATGTTAGAGACAGGATTGTTATATATTCTAGACCTATAGCTGATCTGCGACAAATTGGAAGTCAACATTTTATTTTATTGTTTAATTATTTTTGTTTTGTTTTGTTTTTTATCTTTGAAAATTTGAATAAAAATTAATGATAAAAAAAGAACATTGATCACTTCCCCTATCTTGGCAGCCATCTCTCTGTAAAAGCTGACACTGATGCTGAAATTCAACATCATCTGAGCTCTGCAAGTGCCGAATTCTCCCAAATGAAGAGTAAATAAATAGAGTCGAATAAATAAATAAAGTGTTCGAGGATCGGGATATTTGCAGGGAGACCAAAATGCTTATTTACAAAGCCATTGTACTACCGACCTTACTGTATCCCTGTGAAACATGGACCATTTATAAACACCACTCCCAACTTCTCAAAAGATTCCCCCAATGCTGCCTCCAGAAAATTCTGCAAATTACTTGGGTAGACAGATGGACTAATGTTAGCATTCTGGAAGAAGCAAAGACTGCCAGTGTTGAAACAATGATCCTTCAACATCAACTTCGCTGGACCGGCCATGTTGCTCGAATGCCTGATCACCGTCTTCCAAAGCACCTACTTTACCCCCAACTTAACGATGGAAAATGGAACGTTGGTGGACAGCAAAAGAGGTTTAAAGATGTTCTTAAAGCAAATCTAAAAAAATGTAACATGAACATCGACACCTGGGAAGTCTTGGCCCATGAACGTCCCAAATGGAGGTCGGCTGTTATCAAAGGTGCTGTGGACTTTGAAGAAGCACAAATACAGGCAAATGGGATAAACGAGCTAAGCAGAAGTCACGTCAAACAAATCCTCATCGCGACCATCTTCCATCTGGAAACCTATGTCCTCACTGTGGGAGGCTGTGTGGATCCAGAATTGGCCTCCACAGTCACTTATGGACCCACTGTTAAAGACCTTATCTTGGAAGACAATCTTACTTGGCCATGAGCGCCAGTGACAATATAGATGTAAAATTACAATAATAGTTTATTTTCAAAACCAGTTGGCCATTGCAGAACATTTTTTAAAAAAAATAAGTATTAGTTCCCTTCCAAATAAAAGCAGTGACCCCTAAGTAAGCCCTACCTCACTGCTTAAAAAAGGATTGGAGGGGGAGAGATTTACAACACAGTTCTTCCAAAATTATTTGAAAGATAAAATGTATAATATGCCAGTTTTGCAAGTAATTAAAAAACCCTACATGTACATTTTTATGCCTACCAAGATCCTGCTGTGATCTTTTGTTGCAGTGCAATCCTATGCATGTTTACTCAGAAGCAAGTCCCAATCCTGTACAAAGTAAGTATTGTTTATGCTGCTGAAAGCTATATATCTACTGAATTCCTGATGTGAGACAAGCAGGAGAAGGAAACTATGTGTTTAGCTATTGCTTGGGGGGGGTGTCAACCAATCTTGTTAATCACCACCCTGACTTCACATTGGCTAAAAGCTGAAAGGGCAGGGATTAGAGCAGCTGGTACTAACATAAGTTGTGTTTGTGAGGGTTTTTTGACATTTTGGATTTTTTTTTTGAACCAGACCACCTAGAAACTTAATTTTTTAAATAATGAAAGCTAAGAGTCCAGAGATTAAGGTGACTCATCCAGAGACCCAGAGAGGATTCCCCAAAACCAGTCTCTAGGCAAAAACTGGAGACCTGGCAACCCTATAGTGCGGCATTCGGGCTGCTGTAAAAGGCAAGTGCTTTAATACCTCAGTTAATAAAATGCATGTGTTCCTGGACATTACTTATTTAACAGAAACTTTGGTAACATGGAAAGAATAGGGATAGGTTCATACACCTGCTCATAGGTGATGGAGGCAGCTTTCCCTTATTCTAATTATTGGATCCTTCTCTCCCCATCCCTGGGAGAAAGCAAAAGGTCTCTTTAATGCAAAGCAAACACACACCCGTGTCAGTTTCACCCTAGCACAGCAAAGGCACAAGGTTGTCAATTTATCCATAGCAAAGTAAAGAAACATGCTGGTCAGTTTTACCTTAAAGCAAAGGCACAGACTTGAAAGTTTATCCATAGGAAAGCAAACCTGGCAAGTTTCACCTTCAAAATGGCATCCTAAATGGGGTCCCCGCCTTGTGCGGGGTCGTGTTTGCTGCCACCACCACCCAGTCTTTGGAAGACTTGGGAATATTCCCGAAGGTTTTGAGTGGGGTCAGGTGGGGTCTGACAACTAATAGCAAGAATGGATGATCTGGGTTTAAAACCCCACTCCTCCCTTGAAACTTGCCTCTTTTGCCTTGTGGCAGCTTATGCAGAAAGAGGTTTGCAGGGCCCTTGTAGCACCTTTCTTTGTCTTATTATACAGCCACGAGAGTGGCTGTATACTATAGCCAGGGGGGATTTTTCACATTCCGCAATGTTAAATTGAAAATACACCCATGCCATTCTGATGCTTCCCATAAGCTCATTTCAAAACAAAACCTTACAAAACTTATAGTCCTGAACTCAGAAACGCTAGCTTAACAACCCTGTCAATTTTCATGGCGATACACAAAACAGTCAGAGAGAATAGACAGTTCAAAGTGTAAAAAGAGAAAGAAAAACCTCAGAGCCCTTTTGGACTTTTTTCTCTGAGAGTTCTCATAATCTGTTGAAATTCATTAAAAATCAGCCATGTTCACAGAGTACCTTTAATCCTAATACTGACGTTGCCCCATACTCTGACCTTCATCTGCTGCAATTTAAAAGTTTAAAAAATGCCTGGCTGATTTTTAATTAATTTAATAAAATTTGGCTGGGACCCAATGATAATGCGGAGCATGCTCAGTAAGAACCAACTGTCAGAGTTGTAAAAGCCTCACAGCTGCTGGCCTTGGCTAATCAGGGGGCCACACCCACACCAGACTTTGATTTCATGCAAGACAGTCATGGCTTCTCTCAAAGAATGCTGGGAAGTGTATTTTGTGAAGGGTGCTAAGAGACTCCTATTCCCCTGAGATAATGGTTTAACAGTCAGCCACTCTGATTGAAGGTCTGTGAGAGGAACAGGGCATCTCCTAGCAACTCTCAGCACCCTTCACTAACTACACTTCCCAGGATTCCCAGGTTGCTATTGCCAACTCCTTCTTTCCCAATGGTTTCTGGCCATAAATCAAAATCACGCCCAACTCTTGCATTGAAATCACCCAAGAGGATAATTTTATCATCCTTAGGTATGTCTGATAAAATGGTGTCCAGGTGGTTATAAAAATTTTCCTTGATGTCTTCATCAGCATCTAATGTTGGTGCATAAGCACTTACAATAGTTGCCTGCTGGCTCTTGGCAAGTTTTAATCGGAGAGTTGAGAGTCATTCATTAATGCCAATAGGAACTTCTGACAAGAGCTTCACAAGATTATTGTTAATAGCAAAGCTTACTCCATGTATTCATTGTTCCTGTTCAGGCAGTCCTTTCCAGAAGAAGGTATAACCTCCTTTTTCTTCCTTCAGTTGTCCTTCTCCTGCTCTTCAAGTTTCTTGGAGTGCTGCTATATCAATATTAAAACGTTTCAACTCCCTCACGGTGATGGCAGTCCTGTGTTCAGGACGTTCACAATCTGTATTGTCCAGCAAATGTCCATATATTCCATGTTCTAAAATTCAATTGTCTTTTGCGACCTCTAAGTGGTGACCCCACTGGACGCAGTAATCCAGTCAGGGAGAGAGATGAGGCAGACCATGTTTAGGGCACCATTTCTAGCCCCCTCCCCATATGGGGTGAGCAGAGTGGATCCTGAATAGGACTGCTCAGTCTTGGATATAGCTGCCGAACTACTCAACTGCCTCAGTCCTTGAGCCAGGATGACCGAGTCTGAATCCACCACCCATGTGCCGGTCCATGACTAGGGGCTTCTGGATTTCACAGTCCTGCCCCCATAGCCATTTGCTGATTGCTATGGGACTTTTGGTTTGGTTTGGTTTGCTTGGAAGACACCTCTGCGTGAGTTTGTTTTATGTAAGGAGATCGGCGCACAACGATCAACACACAATCTTGACAGAAAAAGGCTTTGATCCAATGGCATGGGATACCATGACAATTGGAAGTCTTTTATCTGCTGCAGCCTTCATCCGCCTTCACAGGCGTTGTAACGTAAACATTGTTATCCTCTGCCTGTTCTGCCATTGAGGACTTTCTTGGATTGTTCTTTGTCTGGTTCCTCTCCCTTGACCTTACCGCCATGGGTGACCCTGCTGGGAGTACATGACTCCTGACCGCATCGCTCACAGGATTCATTGGAACACACAAGCCCACTCACCACTTCACGGTGACGATCCAGCAAGGGGGTCTATAGTGTGTGGGTATATGGAATAGTTCCAACAACCCTGTGAGGAGGGGTTGGAAACCAAGGGAGCTCACAACAACAAATAAAGCCATTTAAAATCCAGTGACCATAAAACAAGAATAAAACAGTTGCAAAACAGCTCAATGGCATGATTCTGAATTTTGGATTGTGTGAGTGAAGTTCCTTACCACTGAATTGCAGTCCTGTGCATGCTTCTCTGTCTGAGTGAGCCCCTTGGAATACGTTGGGACTTTCTTCTGAGTAAACATGGATAGGATTGCACTATAAATATCTTTACAGGTTGTGTAAATAATAAACATCTTTGACAGTCATGCTTATATAAATATTTCTTCATACTATGTCTTGATATGTATCTGATTTTACACTATGGTTATAAAGTATTATTTATAAATTATTATTTCCTCTAAGTATGCCCTTCTTCCTTGGGGTGGCCATGGTCCCTCTCTGTTGTTTTCACCCTGAGGGGCAGATTAGGCTGAGATGATGCCTAGCCCATGGTCACCCTGTAAACTTTGTAGCTTATTTCCATTTTAAAATTTAATTAAAAGGATTTATATGCAGGCAAAGTTTATGATGTAATGCAGATCCACACAATATATTTAAAGCGCATCCAACTCTTATTTAAAGTGCATGACTTCCCCCAAAGAATTCTGGGAAGTGTAGCTCCCCCCTCATGGTCATAGTTCCCACCACCCTTAACAAAGTACAGTTCCCAGAATTTTGTTGTGGGATTCATGTGCTTCAAATGTATGTTGAATGTGCTTTAAATGCATGGTGTGGATCTGCCCTAGTATACTGTGCATTCATTAGTGAACTAAAAAGAACCATTTTAAAAGATACATATTTAAACAGGGCTGTAACTCTGTCATAGGGCACATGCTTTGAATGCAAAGGTTCAAAATTCAATCTCTGGAAGAGACTATTGCCTGGAATACTGGACAGCCAACACTGGTCTATGTCATCAGTAGTGAGCTAAATGATACCAAATAGTCTGACTCAGAATACAACAGGAAAGAGACCCAAGGGCCACAGTGACTCCAAAGTATTTTTATGTATTTTATTTACAACATTTATATACTGCTTTATTGTAAAAAACCTTAAAGCAGTTTATAGAAAAAATAAAAACAATAAAATAATTGGCAAAAACAGTTAAAGACAGGTATTTAAGAACATTCAAAATAATAAAACCAACAATGAGTTAAAAACAGATAAAAAACCATAATAGCTTCTACATGCCTGGGTTGGCTTACCTAAACAAAAATATTTTTAGTAAGTGCCAAAATGAGTACAATGAATGTGCCTGCCTAATGTCAATAGGCAGGGAGTTCCAAAGCACAGGTACTGCCGCAGTAAAGGATCAATTTCTTATAAGAGCAGAACCAAGTACTATGTTACACCTGTAACATGGAAAGCACACCTTGAACTTGGCCTGGTAGCAAATTGGCAACCAGTGCAGATTTCAGAGCAGAGGTATTATGTGCTGATAGGGTCTCATTAATGTCAGCAATCATGCCACAGCATTCTGCGCTAATTGCAGCTCCCGAGTCTGGTTGTGCTGCATGAGGATTTCTGTGACCTTGGCTGACTGGCTGCCAGGATTTTTTTAGTTTTGATTAGGAACCCCGAGTGGTTGTGGGATGCTGAGTTTTCTGTCTTACTCATAGGAATCTTGTTGTGGTTGGTATGGTATGGTATTGCATTTAGGAAATCATCACTGTCTTTCTTTTTCTATTTGCATTTCATTTTCCTCTGACCTTACTCCCTTACATCCATAGTAGAAATAACAGTGTTTTCATGTGGTCAGCTCAACCCCTTTAAATCCACTAATGATGCACCTTGTTATTTACATGATGGTTTGTTTCTTCCCCAATAGTGGTAAAACAGAATTCACACAATGGGAAGTGTGGTTTCAATTGCTGTTGTTCCCAATGCAATGCCTGTGAAGGTAGACCAAACCATTATTTCTTATTACTGGAATTGGGTTAGCTGTCAAAGTGAGTTTATAGCAGCCCACAGAGTAGGCAGGAAAGAGCAGAGAATCTTCTTAACTCTTACTCATTTCTCAAACCTCTCTCTGCAGTGAAGGGTCAAGTCTGTAAAGAAGTTTGGAGCAGCCACATTAAAAGGGAGACAGGGCGTTCCAGGCAGGGGGTTGCCAACCCTGCTTTGATATGGATGTCATTGCAGAGGATCCATAGGCAAGCCTTACCAACCGCACAATCCTAACAATATCTACTCAGAAGTAAGTCCTGTTGAGTTCTATGGGGCTTAGTCCTTTAGTAAGTGTGTTTAGAATTGCAGTGTTCAAGAACATCCATCTTTACTCCTGAGTGCTCCCATCTAACATCTCCACAACACTTGACTTTCTTTCTACAATGGCCTTCTGGTGACTAGCCTGGCCTGAGGGCACTTAAACCCTTTTTGCCAGAAGCAAGCAAGCTAGATTAAATGTTCCTTACCCAGGCCCTCTAAGCAGGTCAGAAGGAATGTTCCTGTCACTTCAGCTGGACCTGGAAACAACCACATTTAGCTAAGATTTCTATCTTAATTTCAAGTCAGATAAATTTTTTTGTTTGAATGGTATGCTCCAAGCAACAGTAGTTGATGCTTAATGTGTCATGCTTAATGACATCATTAGGGCCTCCCCCATATGACATCATAGGACTCATCCCCATGCCATCACTAGGGCATGCTCCTGAAATCTCAGGATTTGGGATGCTTCTGACCTGGCAACCCTACCTCACTCCCTTTTGCTTTTCCTTCCCCCTACAAGTCTGTGTCTGTGTTAGAATTGTTTAATATGTTTTTTAATAATGTTTTAACCTCTTTTAAAAGTTGTTTTTTAAATGTTTTTAACACTGTTTTGTTTTAATGTATTTTATGATCTGTTTTTATGATGTTTTAAAGTGTTTTTAGTGCTTTGTTTGCCCCCCTGGGCTCCTGCTGGGAGGAAGGGCGGTATACAAATTAAATAATAAATAAATAAATAAATAAAATGTACAAGAGAAGCTCATTCTCCCTCCCTTCAAGGTTTGATAGTAAATATGCAAGATGCAGACTGGGGAAGTACCATTTCATCTGCAAGAATTTAAGGTGTGCAATGCCATCAAATTAATTACATTTAACAAATGCAAGTCTGCCCAAATTGTATGTTGGCATTCATTAGAAAGGGAAGAGTAAATGAAGCTCCTAACTCTTATCATATCTGTTTCTTTTAACTGCTGAGCAATTTCATTTTTCATGTTATTTCAGAGTGATAGGATCACATTCAATCACATTAATTAACCCCTTTTGCTAAAGGCATTTTTATCATCATCTAAGCCAGATAATTAAGTTGTCTCAGATATTTCTTGTGCATCTAAGACATCTTTTGTAATCTATTAGGTAAGTGGGTTTAGTCAGTAATTTATTGGTCTCATTTGACATAAAATTGAGATTTTGGAATCCTTACTGATCTAAATTAACCTCACCTAATGATATGTAAGCATCAAATGTAAACTCTTCAAAATGCTCCTGTGTATTAAAGCTGCCATTTTAAATGTATAGAGTGTCCTCTTAACATGCAGATGTTCAGCATTACCAACTCTGATTGCTGCTAGGTGAAGGTGGAGTCAGATCTGTGTGGAATGTGGATAATTTAAAATCCTACAGCTCATAATGTCCAACAGGGGCTACAGTGGTTGTCTCTTGGGACTATAGGCCAGGATTAAGGATGGGGCAGCTTCCTTTATCTCCCATACATGTGATGAGTTTCCACTATGAAGACTGTAAAGCTGCTTCTGGGATTTTCCCTTAACAATATTGGTTCTTCCAATTGACAGCTCTTTACTTGCTCTGGTTAATGGAAATTCCTTCCTAGTCCAAGTTACTTCCTGAATTTATTAGGTGAAGTAAGGGCTGTTCCTATAATTTTATCCTGTTGTTGAGCAATGCCTTCTCCTTCCCGTGTGCTCAGGGTTTATTTATTTTATTTATTATTTTATTTATATCCTGCCCTTCCTCCCAGCAGGGTTGGCCCTAGGATTAATAGTGCCCTGAGTGGAGTGCCTTTGGCACCCCTCCCTATCCTTTGGTCAGCTTTGCAGGACCACCCAGAAGGTTTATGGGGCCTGGTGTAGCTGCAATGTTGGGAGCCTGCTGCTACCCCCTACAAGGAACCATGCATGTGTTTACAAAGCTGAGAGGCACATGTGAGAATTATTGCATGCACATACTACATGTGAGGATTCTCACCTGTAGCTCCTCCTTGCCCTGGGATCAAACAGAATGATGGATGTGCTTTTCTTACATGGAGATAAGGGAATAGGTATCAGGTTGTGCTTTTCCTGAGTATCACCTCCAAATTCCAAGCCCCTTCTGGCAGAACTTCTTTCTGTTTCCTAGGGCTCAGTCTTACAGGCGTTCTGGTTTTGGCCTGCATTGTCTTTCTCCACTACTTACTCAGGAAGGATTCCTCCCTTAAGGCCTGACTTCACACCACTCCTAAATCTTTCCCTGTTATAACTGCCACAGAAAATTACTTTCCAGTGGCACTTTACCTGGAAATCTTAGGCGGCATTTACTCACTCACTCATTCATTCCTTGAACTCTTTCCCCAATGATCTGGAGTTCTTTCGGTGACAAGAACAGGCCGTCTGCTCTGCCACAGAATCCCTCCTTAAGGCCTTTCCTACTCTTCTCTGCTTAGAACAAACTCTATAGCTGAGGCTACTTGGCCTTAGACAATCAGAAGTCTGTCTGACCAATGTTATCTCTGTTGCTGTCCAGACATAAAGAAAGATTTTACCTTACTGTGATTGGAATAGATTCTCTTACAGCTAGGCTGCAAACCTAGCTAATAAGCAGGTCCCTCCCTTCCAGCCTCCTAAGGATACATCTTACAGCCAGCTTAAGCCTCAAATTACCATCTCTTCTGTACACAACTGTATAAAATATTTACATCATCACAGCTGGGATGAGGTCCCATTATGTCACAATTACATGTTCAGTGGCATCTTACACTCTAATATACAATTGCCTCTTTTTAAGAAAAGTTTAAGCAAAAATACCAAGAATTCTGGTGAGCAGTGTGGCAAGATCAGAGCAGCGGCCAATGGAACTGAAGCAGGGGACATCTTGCTTTGTGGGAACCTGGGGTAAATTGTCCCAGTTGCGTACCCTTCCTCTGGGCAGCCCTGCTGCTTTGCAGTGTCACCAAGTTGTATGGCTTGTGCAGGATTGCAAAACATAGCAGTGTAACAGGCCCTTGTAATCCCAGGCTTTCCCCCAGCAATGTCTATGAAAAGGGCCCAGAGTGACTTACCTCTTATTTTCTGCTATGCTTTCAGTACACCCGTGCTCCAGTTCTAGGATCCTAGTGAAGTCTCTCCCATGTTATGTGGGTGGCTCTGAAGGGATAACTCTCATGGAGTTGTAGGCCTATATTCTTTGTTATGTTTATAATTTTTAACTTTGAAAATTACAATTGCTCCAAAATATAGTACACAAACAACTTGTAGAACCTTCGGGGGGGTGAGTTACAGACACTTGCTTTTTGCCACCATAGCTCACTGCAGACAGTACTTTTTTTAAAAAGTCACTGAGATCAGCTTGGTGCCCCTCTCATCTAAGCATCCTGGGTGACTGCCCAGGCTGCCCACCCCTAAGGCCAGCTGTGCTGAAGAAAACAGGTTCTCACTCACTTTCTAGTTAGAGATGTATGTTCTGCATTATATAAAATATAATGCTGCTGCTGTCATTACTATTGCTGCTGCTGCTGCTGCTGTTGCTCCTCCTCCTCCTCCTCCTCCTAATAATAATAATAATAATAATAATAATAATAGAAGTACAGAATACAGACCCTATAGCTTTTTTCTCTCTGTTTGATATCAATCATGGATTAACTCTGAAGCTTTGGTGCGGTTTTATGTTCTTGTCTGTTTGTTTAAGGGAAAAACCCAGTCACCTTTCAGCATGCATACCTTGCATGGAAAGTTGTGGGATTTATCCAATGAAGTTGTCCCAATAGCATAAGGACTTCCACCTGTGCAATGAGACTTCCTGTCCCCATATGCCCCCCAATTTGTTCTGGGGTTTCTACCAACTCTCTGGAGCATATGGGGGGACAGGGGGCATAGGAGAGGAGAAGGAGTCCAATTGTGCATGCAGCAGTTCTTTTGTTAATGGGATGACTCATATATGTCTGATCTGGCCACAGTGACACATGCCTTAGTTACATCCCGTTTAGATTACTGTAACTCGCTCTACGTGGGGCTGCCTCTGAAGACTGTTCGGAAACTTCAGTTGGTGCAACGTGCTGCAGCCAGAATGTTAACTGGGGCTGGTTACAGGGACCATACGACTCCCCTGTTACAAAAGCTCCACTGGTTGCCACTCTGTTTCCGGACACAATTCAAAGTGCTGGTGATGACCTATAAAGCCCTATATGGCTTAGGTCCAGGCTATCTGTCAGACCGTATCTCCCTATATGAGCCTGCCCGGGCCCTGAGATCCTCAGGAGAGGCCCTTCTCTCAATACCTACGTCCTCACAAGCACTACTAGTGGGGACGCGAGATAGGGCCTTTTCGGTGGCTGCCCCAAGGCTTTGGAACTCCCTTCATAGGGAAGCAAGAATGGCCCCCTCCTTGCAGTCCTTCCATCGGCAAGCAAAGACTTTTTTATTTCAACAAGCCTTTGGAACTGAAAGCTGTTAAGGACAGGTCTTGAAGGGTGCTGCATTGCTGTTGCCTAATTGTATTATGTTAAACTGAGTTTGAATAATTTTAACTGTATGTATGAATGGTTTTAATACTGTAAATTGTTTAATTTGATTTTAATCTAGACTTTTGTATGTTTTTAATTATATGTGTGCTTTTATCTGGAAGCCACCGTGAGTTCCAGTTTTGGAAAAAGGGCGGGGTAAAAATAATGATAATAAATAAATAAATAAATAAATAAATGTCTACAGTCTCTGATGTGAAGGACTCATGCAGCAATCCTATAGACACCTGAGAATAAGTCCCATTTAACTCAGTGGAGCTTGCTTTTGACAAAGTGTTGAGCAGACATGCAGATGATTGCATTGCATTGCGTCTCTGTGTGTGTTCCCTGTTACCTTTTCCAGTGTGTGTGCAGAAAACAGAAGCACTGCATGAATCACAACATGTCAGTTTGGGGCAGGGGAAACATTGAATCTCCCACTGTATCAAGATGAGGACAATCCACAAGGGGAAATCTATTCCTTTGCACATTTCTTTCTGGCTGGATTAAAGTGTATATCTTGTTTTCTTTTTGCAAACAGCCAAACCTTAGAGGAAATATTGCCACCAACTATGATGAAGGAATCTAAACCTATAAACCAGTCTAAACCTATAAAGAGTTCAACCTACACACTTACAGGACCATATGCAATATATGTAGCTGAATAAAAGCTTCAGCTGAAATTTAGGATTTTAATACTGTGCCTGCTGCAAGTGTATTATTCTGTGGAGTATGTTTTTCCTAGACTAAAATGGAACACCAGGCAAATTGATGACCTTCTCCAATAGCTTTTTATCTATTAATAGTGTGAAACAATTATATTTGTGAAAATTGGCCCTGATCCTTAATGCTATATTTTTAATTATCTTTGAAATGAAGTATTGAAGTATATGGTGAAGCAAAGCATTCTATTAAGCAAAATACTGCTTTGGATTATTTATTTAATTTTTGTAATGAATGATTGATGAACTTTGTGTTTGGCCTTTTGCTGTATCATTAGCAGTGATAATTTTTTATATAGAAAAACAATTTTCAATTCCTAAATGTAGCAGATTTCGTAGTCATTTACTTAATTATCTCAATTATTTAGAAAGTGTTGGTCTGAATTTTAAAGTGCTTCAAAAAACAGTGCAAAACATACACACACTAGTTTTTAGTTTTCGCTTTATCATGCCATGTATCAAGCTAAATTATATGGACCGAAATGCTTTTTCAACAGAAGCATCATAGAAACACATGGCTAGTTTGGTGAGCACGGCACTTTGAATGCAATGTTTGCGTTGTGAGAATATTTTTTCTACACATTTTTATGGGTTAGTAATGGACTAACAGCTATGGGTTTTGAAATGTAGCTCTCAGAAATTAAATGGGAATTGTGCCAATCATTGCAAGTGAAACTATTGCTCCCTAAGCTTAGGGTAGGTCTTCTGTGAGAGCTGTCCTAGATGGCATATTTGCTACAGGCAAGTCACAATGACTCTTACCTTTGTGTCAGATACACTCTTGACTATACCCTGATGAAACCTTCTCTGACGAGGAGAAGCAGGACCTTCCTGCAAGTCCCACCTCATACTGGGACCATGGGGAGATAACATATTTTTAACTACCTTTTTCCTTTCTTGATGGTACAGATCAGACAGATCTTGGTCTTGTGAATAATTCAATTGATGTTCTTATTGCAGGGCAATCATTTGTTCTAAATATCAATTTGCCTGCAACTGGATGCCTTACAAAGTTGATCTCTACATGTAGCATAAGAACATCGGTCTTCAGCCAAATGCCTGTAGCCAGCCAAATGCTTCTACATATGAATGTGATAGCTATTCCCTTTTATTTATTCTTAGCATCTGATACTCAGACATATATTGCCGTTAAACATGAAGAGAAGATTCCTTTCGATTTTGCATCACCTTCTTCCACTATGGCAGTAGCAGATTTGCCGTTGGAAGGTCACAGCTGTTCCCATATGTGAGGGTGGTGGATAAGGCCCACAACAGCCTCACCTTGCTGCTTCAGATCTGTAACCCACAAATGAGCCATGATGAAGGCCTTAGTCTTTTAGTACTTTTTCCAAAGGCATCTATACTTTGTGGTAATAAATTCCATACATTAATTATGCATTATATGAAGTACACAATTATGCTGTGTGTGAAGATGCATTTATTTGGCCAAGGATTCATGTTACTAGGGTAATTTGCTTTGTTGGCACCTTTCTGCTGTGCTCGTTTTCTTCTTTAGGCGCACAAGATTTGAATTGCTTAGGTATTTCAATTGTTTTTCAATGGGCAATAAATCTGTGTCTTTTATCAATGGGATCATATCAAACATATGAAACATTCTATTTCTCAAATAAATATGCATAGATCATTCTGACTATTAATCTTAAGGATTTTGTACTATTTCTTTCCAATTATAGATGTAAAAAAATGCAATCTTGCCTTTAATCTTGCTTGGTTTTACATTGCTTTAATTGCTTGCAATGATTTACTTTTCAAGTTTTCCACAAGCAGTCGTCAATTATCTGCAAGCAATCAGCAACTTACTGTCTGAAAAATCTTTCATGTATCTTTGTGCATTCTGAAGATTTCTCTCTTGAACATTACACTAAGCTACAAAATGAATTGCCTCCAAATTGAGGTTTTATTCAAGATTTCAAAAGCTGGTTGTTATATTGAACTCACACAGACACTAGAATCACTAGTAACACTCCAAGTTACTGCTGGTTTTAGTTAATGAATTGGCATAGTGACAGGCATTATGTCATCACTTTGCTACTTATGTGACCATTTTAGAAACATTGGCAATTAACACAAAAGCAAGTCCATATTTCATTTGAAATACTGGGTTGTATCCAACAAACTCATCCCATTATGTGCCAGGACTCCTGCTTGCACAATGGGTCTTCCTCTTCCCTCTTTGGGCACTCCCTAAATCTGTTCTTGGGGTTGCCCCAACCGTTCAGAGAAGATTTTGGGGATGGGGGTCACGCAGGAAGAGCAGAGAAGTTCCATTCTCAGGTAGAAGTCCTTATGCTAACAGGATGGTCTTTGTTGGGGCAGTGTATGCATTGCACATCATGATACATTCATGGTTTACCATGAATGAGGAGGTGGATCCTATTTCACTCCTCTTCTAGCCTGAGTGGGAGCAACAAACCTCGGCTTAGCATTGTGTCTGAATCATCAGTTGTGGTTTATTTCAGTCCATAAAGCCATAGTGTAAGCCTATCCTTGGCTTACCAGCTGTGGTTTGTTTGGAGTGAAACAAACCACAGTTCCTGCTTTGGATTTAGCAGTAAACCAGGGATTTTAATTTGCTTCTCCCCTTACATTAGAGGAAGAGTGAAGCAGGAGGCACCTGCACATTCACAGTAAGCTATTAACTATGGTTTACCATTTCATGCAAACTAAGTCTGTATGTAATTGGAAAGGTTGCCACTGAAAAGAATTAAGGGCAAAACTGTATGTTAGGATGAGAGACATCCTAACTGCTGCTGAAAACAGGGCTTGTATGTTAAGTTCTTATCATCTGTAACTTGTAACAAACCTTAGCCATTTTCCCTGACACGCTAGTGAAAACCTGAAGTGATATTTCTGGCTACAATGAAATTACAAGCTGCAACTACATTGACTACAAAGTTCTTTAGTACTGTTGTCCAAGATGCATGAATGAACCTCATTTTAGCTTCTAGTGATAGTTCTCGTTTAATTTGTTCTAGCACCCAATTATTTGCCTTTTTTGCAGTCCGCAGTGTCCACAAAGCTCTCCTCCAACACCACGTTTCAAATGAGTTGATTTCCCTCTTATCCACTTTTTTCACTGTCCAACTTTCACATCCATACATAGAGATCAGGAATACCATGGTCTGAATGATCCTGACTTTAGTGTTAAGTGATACACCTTTGCATTTGAGGACCTTTTCTAGTTCTCTCATAGCTACCCTCGCCAGTCCTAGCCTTCTTCTGATTTCTTGACTATTGTCTCCATTTTGATTAATGACTGTGCCAAGGTATTGATAATCCTTGACAAGTTTAATGTCTTCATTGTCAATTTTAAAGTTACATAAATCTTCTGTTGTCATTACCTTAGTCTGTCAGTTCAGCTGTAGCCCTGCTTTTGTACTTTCCTCTTTAAATTTCAAAGACGCCCCACTCGCCGCACAGCTGACGAGCGGGGCATGGTTGCAGATGGGGGCGAAGCTGCCACCTTCATCTTAGTATGGGGCAAAGTCATGCGTCGTGCCTTATTAAGCAACGCACGACGTGCAGCATGGAGGGGTGGGGCTTCTGCGACTATTTAAGTCCAGCCGCTCCTCCTACCTTCCTCTTTGCAGTGCGACGAGGGACCACAAGGGAGAGTGAGTGTAGAGAAGAACAGCGGCGGCCGTTTTAAGTCAGCCGCAAGATCGGTGCCATTTGGAGGCGATGATCTTTGGCAGCACAGGCTGAGTTGGTGGCCTCCGCGACATTAAGCGCTGGTTTGCTGCAGATCAGGCCGCTTCCAGTGGGCCGTTTAGGCCTATTCTATTCCCCGAAGGGAGTGGTGATTGCGGCCAAGCGGCGAGGGGCTTGAGCAGCGGCTGCAGCTGGAGTAGGCCTTTTAAAAGGCTTGCAAGTGGTGGTCCTTCCCCCAGGTGGGAATGGCCTCCGTTACTTGAGGCAAGGCCCTCAGATCGCTGGCATGTGATGACATGCAGCTAGAAAGGCTGTGACGCCTTCAATTACTTCAGGTCAAGATCCTCAGTTGGCAAGCATGTGTGACATGCACCGGTGAGGCTGTGCCGGCCTCAGTTATTTAAGGGCAAGACCCTCAGTTGGCCGGCATGTGTGACATGCAGCAGAGAGGCTACAACGGCCTCAGTTACTCAGGGCAAGACCCTCAGTTGGCAAGCATGTGTGACATGCAGCGGAGAGGCTGCGCCGGCCTCAGTTACTCAGGGCAAGGCCCTCAGTTGGCAGGCATGTGTGACATGCAATTGGCAAGGCAACGATAGCCTTCGGTACGTCTGCTGTGGTCGGACATGCTCACATGCAGGGTTTAGCGAAGGAAGGCTAACCAGCTGATTCGGTTGGCTGTTCTTGGGCATGGGGGTTAGTCATTCTGCATCCCCACGTTCAGCATTGGAAGAGTGAACTATACAGGGCCAATGACGTTCACCTGTAAGATGCAGGTAACGACATATTTGGGGGACCTGCAGAGGTGTCTGCGAGAGGTGCTTCTCGGCAGTGGGGTAAAGGGGGACTAAATAGAGATTTGTCCCCCTTTTGTGGCAGGAAGGTATGGGAGGGTAAATAGGTAAGGACAGCTAGGTGGCCCCCTTAGGCACCTTTGGAGGTGATTGGCGGTTTCAGAGGCCTGTCTGTCAGGGCTTTTCCAGCTTGAGTACAGGATATGGGCTGCCTCTGGGGCCAACTTATCTCATCTACCCAAGGGTTATCTGGCCCCGGGTGGGGATGACGTAGGAAGGCCCCCCTACTCACCTACAAGGTGTGGCCGGGGTAAGGGGTAAGCACATGGGCTTACCCTTGCCCCAGCAGGGGCTGGTCGCCTGAGAGCTGTATGGCAAGCTACTTGCTTAAAGTCAGTTCCCGCACCTAGGTTTCCCTCTGCAGGTCACTTTAAATTGGGTTTTCTGTTTGCTGTAATTTAATAAAGTGGCCCTTGTTCAACCCAAGCTGATGTCTCTGTGTTTTTTTTTGCCCCTCAACTGCTATCAGCATTCATTTCAAATCATTACTGGTTTCTGCTAGTAGAATGTTATCGTCTGCATATCTTAAATTATTGATATTTCTCCCTCCAATTTTCACACCTCCTTCATCCAATGCCACTTTCCTTATGATATAATCTGCATATAAATTAAACAAATAAGGTGATAAAATATGCCCCTGTCTCACACCCTTTCCCACTGGTTGCGCATCAGGACAATCAGATGCTGTGGCACCCCCATTTATTTTAAAGCATTCCATAGTTTTTTGTGATCCATGGCGCAGAGTGGTAAGTGGCGGTAATGCAGCCGAAACCTCTTCTCACGGCTAGAGTTCGATTCCAATGGAAGGAGGATGTCGAATGTCCGGTAAAAGGGGTCGAGGTCCACTCAGCCTTCCATCCATCCATGGTCGGTAAAATGAGTACCCGGCATATGCTGGGGGGTAAAGAAAGGCCAGGGAAGGAACTGGCAATCCCACCCCATATATATGGTCTGGCTAGTAAACGTCGCAAGACGTCACCCTAAGAGTCGGAAACGACTTGCACTACAAGTGCAAGGACATCTTTACCTTTATACCTTTTTACACAATCAAAGGCTTTGCTGTAATCTATAAAGCACATAGTGATTTCCTTCTGAAATTCCTTGGTCTGTTCCATTATGCAACGTATGTTTGTGATATGATTTCTTGTGCCTCTTCTCTTTCTAAATCCAGCTTGGACATCTGGCATTTCTCATTCTATATATGGTAAAAGCCTTTGTTATAGAATCTTGAGCATTAATTTACTTGCATGGGATATTAAGGCAATAGTTCGGTAATTACTGCATTCCCTGGGATCCCCTTTCTTTGGAATTAGGATATATATTGAACGCTTCCAGTCTGTGGGCCATTGTTTAGTTTTCCATATTTATTGACAATTTTTTGTCAAAATTTGGACAGATTCAGTCTCAGTAATTTGTAGCAACTCTATTGGTATGCCATCTGTTCCTGGTGATTTGTTTCTTCCAAGAATTTTAAGAGCAGCTTTCACCTCACATTCTAAAATTTCTGGTTCTTCATTATATGGTTTCTCCATGAATGAATCTGTCATCCTTGCATCTCTTTTATAGAGTTCTTCAGTGTATTGCTTCCATCTTCCTTTTATTTCATCTCAGTCAGTCAGTGTGTTCCCGTTGATTATTCAGCATCCCTACTCTTGGTTTAAATTTCCCTTTCATTTCTCTAATCTTTTGGAATAGGGCTCTTGTTCTTCCCATTTTGTTGTCCTTTTCTATTTCTATACAATAACTATTGTAATAGTTTTCTTTGTCCCTACGTACTAGTTGTTGTATAGTTGCATTTAGGGTTCTGACTGTGTTTCTATCTCCTTTTGCTTTTGCTTTCCTTCTCTCTTTAACCATTTTAATAGGTTCTTCAGTCATCCATTGAGGTCTTTCTCTCTTTTTAATTAGAGGTATTGTCTTTTTGCATTCTTCCCTGATAATGTCCCTGACTTCATTCCATAGTTCTTCTGGTTCTCTGTCAACTAAGTTTAAAGCCTCAAATCTGTTCCTTATTTGATCTTTAGATTCTTCTGGGATGTTATTTAAATTGTATTTTGGCCTTATGATTGCTTTGCTGGTCTTCTTTAGCTTTACTCTGATTTTTGATATTACCATTTCATGATCTGTACAGCAGTCTGCTCCTGGTCTTGTTTTTGCAGAAAGTATGGAACTTCTCCATCCTCTGCTTCCAATTATATAATCAATTAGATTCCTATATTGACCATATGGTGATGTCCACATGTACAGTCATCTTTTCGGCTGCTGAAAAAATGTGTTTTCAAGAAACAAATTATTGGCTTGACAGAGTTCAAGAAGTCTTTCTCCGACTTCATTTCTATCTCCTAAGCCTCATTTTCTCACAATTCATAGTTCTTCTCTGTTCCCTACTTTTGCATTCCAGTCCCCCATGATTATCAGTACATCTTCTCATTTCCTGTATAAAATATTTTGTAGTTGCCTGATTGAAAGTGTCCCATTCCGGTAAATTTTAATTCACTCACGCTAAATATTGTAATGTTGATACGTTCCATTTCTTGCTTGACAATTTCTATATTTCCCTGGTTCTTTCCCTGTTTTCTGTGTGTAATATATAGCTCTAATTCTACACATTTCCAATTGCCCCAAGGAGGTGTGCTTTCCATTTCCACCTGCTAGAAAAGAGTAATTTCTGCTTAATATATATTATCCAATGAAGTAGATCTGCTAGTGCAAGGATCTCAGCTTGACCAGTGGAACTTCTCCACCTGCTCTGATCCATGTGGACCCCTGTGCCCCCCAATCTGCTTGAGCTTTGGGAGGAAACCCAGAACAGATTTAGGGGTAAGGGGGCACACAGGGAGAGAAGAGGGAGGGGATGTTGTGTTGAATAATCAAAAGTCCTCACACTAGTGAATCTTGCATCTTGAATCTGTGCATACCAAGGTTTTTCTAGATGGATAGCATCCCATGTTTTTGCTTTCCATTGTTTGAGCTCCTTTCTTATTAATTGAATGGAAGAAGTGGAATTAATGGGTATATTCCAGGACCAATTTGGGACTATTTGAACCCTATCTAAAGGAGAATCTGGCATCCTTAATCTAAATAGATGCACTCTACTGGGTAACAACAACAAAAGTTAAATTATCATCCCTCTCATAAGAACAGTTATATTTTATTCAGTAAAAATAAGTATAAAGTGTAGGATTTGTTTAATTGACAGGATATTAAATAATATATTTATTATTTCCTTCTGTACTATAAATTATTGAATTAAACCTTCAGTCAGTTTGGCAGTACTGGCAGATGAATATTGCACAATACAATCAGCATACAATATCTTCAACCAAATCTAGGTTCCCCCTTATAACTCAGATCACAGCAAACAAAATGCTTGTGCAGTAGACTGGAAAAAAGGTTCATTATTATTTATTTGTCTTGACTAGGAACACAAAACTAATGACATTTCATTGAGAAGAATTCATGTCAGGATTACTATACATCATAAAGACACATCCCCCTAACTTTGTGGTGGATATTTGTCTCTGTAATTAGATGTCTGCTTCAGCAATGCTTTGGTGTCTGAAGGACATGGCCAAGTTCATGACATAAAACAAATCACCTACACAAAAGAAAAGACTTTATCATTCATGCACCTTGCACAACAGTACTAAAGAACTCTGCAGTCAATGTAGTTGTAGCTTGTAATTTCATTGCAGCCAGAAGTATCACTTCAGGCTTTATTATATGTCATCTTATGAGATTTTTTTTTATAAAAAAACCCTGTTATTTCCTCTTGTCTTTGCTCTGTATGTGGAGACTGCATACATTCTTGTCTATAGAAGAGATGGCCAAAACTCACATAGGGACATGATTATCAAACAATATCCAGAAGGGTAGCTATGTTAGTTTGTTGAAGAAGAATCAACAAGGACCCTTATTGCACCTTAGAGACTAACACATTTCTTTTGGCGTAAGCTGCAATGAACTACATTCCATTTTCACCAGATGCATTAAGTGTTATCCTGAGTTACCTGTACACAGCACAAGGGGTGTAATCATCCAGGGTCTTGAGGGGTTTTAGACCCCTTACTTTTTTGGGAGTAGGGTCCCAGTTGGGTGCCCATATCTCCAGCACACTACAAGCCAATCAGCATGAAAGGGGAATGTGTTAGCCAATGAGAAGATTCTTCTAACGTGCTTCCTTGTCCTTTCCTGCTGATTGGAACAAATCAGAGTAAAAGAAGGTAAATCAGCCACTGAGAAGGCTGTATTCAGTAGCTGACATACTCCCCTTTTATACTGATTGGCTCCTAGGACTATCTGTTGTGATAGGAGAAGATGCATGCAAGAAAGATGACAGAGAGCAAGGAAGTGAAGCGGTGTATGTGAGTATCATGCAGGGATCCTGCACTTCTGAATTTGTCACTACACCACTGCGCAGCACCAGAGGTAACAAAGGCTGCACACTAAAGCCCAGCACTAGAGCCACAGTATCCATTTGACAGTATCCTTCCTCAGCCTACTCAGGAGAAACAGTAGGCAAACACTGGAGTAACTAAGAGCTATACCAAACATTTTTCTAACTTTCTCCCATCTGCAACTCGTCTTTATTAACTAAAGAGAAAAGAAATTACATTCAAAATTATCAAAAGGAGGAGAAATTTTCAGTGAAATTCTCATGAGTAGGGTGCAGTGGTTTTCTTGTTATTATTCTGGGGTGCACTTGCAAAGAGATTGTTGAGTTACCCAGAGAGACTTACATATCTGATCAAAAGCAGAGCAGAAATCAATGTATCACTCATAAAAAGAAAATAAAAGAAACTGTGCCAATAAGATAAGGACATTCCATCAAAGGCGACAGTTTTTGCTGGGATTCACATAGAAAGTAAACCTCCACTTAAAAAACCTATTCCAGAAAGCACCACAGAAATGGTGAACATATTTAGGAAATGTCTAACATTTGCAGGAAGGGATACTGAAGAACTGAGACAAATAGTGGTAACGAGAGAGGAAGTTCTAGGCTTAGTGGACAATATAAAAACTGACAAATCACTGGGCCCGGATGGCATCCACCCGAGAGTTCTCAAAGAACTCAAAGGTGAAATTGCTGATCTGCTAACTAAAATATGTAACTTGTCCCTCGGGTCCTTCTCTGTGCCTGAGGACTGGAAAGTGGCAAATGTAACGCCAATTTTCAAAAAGGGATCCAGAGGGGATCCCGGAAATTACAGGCCAGTTAGCTTAACTTCTGTCCCTGGAAAACTGGTAGAAAGTATGATTAAAGCTAGATTAACTAAGCACATAGAAGAACAAGCTTTGCTGAAGCAGAGCCAGCATGGCTTCTGCAAGGGAAAGTCCTGTCTCAGTAACCTATTAGAATTCTTTGAGAGTGTCAACAAGCATATAGATAGAGGTGATCCAGTGGACATAGTGTACTTAGACTTTCAAAAAGCGTTTGACAAGGTACCTCACCAAAGGCTTCTGAGGAAGCAGTCATGGAATAAGAGGAGAGGTCCTCTTGTGGATAAGGAATTGGTTAAGAAGCAGAAAGCAGAGAGTAGGAATAAACGGACACTTCTCTCAATGGAGGACTGTAGAAAGTGGAGTCCCTCAAGGATCGGTATTGGGACCTGTACTTTTCAACTTGTTCATTAATGACTTAGAATTAGGAGTGAGCAGTGAAGTGGCCAAGTTTGCTGACAACACTAAATTGTTCAGGGTTGTTAAAACAAAAAGGGATTGTGAAGAGCTCCAAAAAGACCTCTCCAAACTGCGTGAATGGGCGGAAAAATGGCAAATACAATTCAATATAAACAAGTGTAAATTATGCATATTGGAGCAAAAAATCTTAATTTCACATATATGCTCATGGGGTCTGAACTGGCGGTGACCAACCAGGAGAGAGACCTCGGGGTTGTAGTGGACAGCACGATGAAACTGTCGACCCAGTGTGCGGCAGCTGTGAAAAAGGCAAATTCCATGCTAGGGATAATTAGGAAAGGTATTGAAAATAAAACAGCCGATATCATCATGCTGTTGTATAAATCTATGGTGCGGCCGCATTTGGAATACTGTGTACAGTTCTGGTCGCCTCATCTCAAAAAGGATATTATAGAGTTGGAAAAGGTTCAGAAGAGGGCAACCAGAATGATCAAGTGGATGGAGCGACTCCCTTACGAGGAAAGGTTGCAGCATTTGGGGCTTTTTAGTTTAGAGAAAAGGCGGGTCAGAGGAGACATGATAGAAGTGTATAAAATTATGCATGGCATTGAGAAAGTGGAGAGAGAAAAGTTCTTTTCCTTCTCTCATAATACTATAACTCGTGGACATTCAAAGAAGCTGAATGTTGGAAGATTCAGGACAGACAAAAGGAAGTACTTCTTTACTCAGCGCATAGTTAAACTATGGAATTTGCTCCCACAAGATGCAGTAATGGCCACCAGCTTGGATGGCTTTAAAAGAAGATTAGACAAATTCATGGAGGACAGGGCTATCAATGGCTACTAGCCATGATGGCTGTGCTCTGCCACCCTAGTCAGAGGCAGCATGTTTTTTGGTTGCTAGGCCCGGCCTCCAAGAGATCTTCTGTATCTTTAAAAGTTGTGCAGGGGGAAGGGAGAATTCCACTTTGTGTTTTTTCCCATTACAGGGTTGCAAGAACACCTGCACTTGGCTGACTTTCTCTTCTCCTAAAGATACAGGATCAGGATCAGGCCCTGAGCCTGGCAACCCTACTTCCTAATAAGGGCAAACCTATTAGTATATTCTTGCGTTTGATATACTATTATTATTCCTTACCAGAGCTTGGAAAAGTTACTTTTTTAAACTACAACTCCCATCAGCCCCAGCCAGCATGGCCACTGGATTGGGCTGACGGGAGTTGTAGTTCAAAAAAGTAACTTTTCCAAGCTCTGTTCCTTACTATCCTGATGCTAATTTCTAGCTCAGTTCTATTACAGCTGTGTGCAAATTGCCTCTTAAAATTCTCTATCCTATTCTCAGACAGATATGTGTGTTTTTTTAGTAGTGGTTCATCAAAATTGGAGTGGTGGAATACTTCAAAAGTTTCTCAGGGGCGAGATTGTCCATTAGCAGTGGCAGTAGCACAACATTTCGTTTTTTCCTAAGGATTCCCCCCACCTTCTGTCAATTTAAGTGGCAGTAGCAGCAACTGTGTTGGCAGCCTGGCAACCATTTTACATCATCCACAATTCCCCAGACCAGGCAGCATTCCAGGATACTGTTTAGGGAAAATGGCAGCTGCTTCTAAAAAGGTGGAGAATGTTCAGAGAATGTTCTCTAAAGTGGCTTTCTTTTCCTAGCATGTCATGGGGACAAAAACCTCTGAGAAAATGTCTTCAAAGAAGTTTCATCTTAGCTCTGGCTTCTACAGTTTTTTTTTTAAGAAAGTTTTTTTTAATGATTTATTTGCACAATTCATTCTATATACTCTAAGGAAATTGCAAGGAAAACCTGTCCCTTTGTTTTCTCTCTTTTTTGGTAAATAAAGATTTGGAAAAATATATACTAATAAAAGTACTATTAGTGTCAGCACAAAAAAAAGAGGTAATGGCACTCCATACCAGTGAGCATCATCACAAAAAAGCACTGCTGTTACTTGACAACAAGGAATCAAGGTTTGTCTGAAGTGTAATTACTATAACCTTCTGCTAATTTGAGACTGCCTTTGCCTTTGATGAAGGCTAGGCAGGTGTCCTCTTTCAACATTTAAAGTAATAGCTTTGCTAATGACAATTCTAATGTGAATGCTGCAGCACATTATTGTAGGTCAGAGGTCTGTGGCTGTGAATTGGTGGCTTACAATAGCCCTGTTGTATAGTCCAGTGTTAAAAATGCAGACTGGGGATCAGCAGAGGCTGAGAGTGGTTTGCCACAATTATGCAATTTATTCCAGTGCTACAGTGGGGAGGAGAGCCTGTCTAGGACTCCAGAGTCTGTAAATTCAAATCCCTGCTTGTGTCTCCTGGGCATCAAGGGCCAGCTAAAGATCACCCCCATAGTGAGTGGCTCAGGGGTGATGTGCCCTGCCACCTGTGCAGCCGTGGGCAAGCTGCATAGTCCCAAGGAGCCCAGTTGCCCCCCAGCTGGCAGTTGCAGACAAGGAAGGGGCTGGCTTGTGCAGCTGTGGCAAGCTGAGCAGGTCCTAGCCAGCTGGGGAGGCAATGGTAAACCTCCTCTTACCATGAAAACCCTATTCATAGGGTAGCCATAAGTTGGGATTGACTTGAAGGCAGTCCATACTACCCTTACTGAAAGTTAGGTATTAGGCCCACTGGTATTATATGCATATTGCAGGGTGGATGGCTACGCTGGCAAAAGTAAACTATGATAGTCCTGCAATGTAGACAGACCACTGCTAACATAGCAAATTGGAGGTGGGGTTGAGTCTTCCTCACAAACCTGAGTTGTATTAACTATAGCATTAAATCATTTCTAAATTTACAGCTATATATAAAATTAGCATATCTATTTTTTGCCAATTTGTGCCCTCTTGAGTGTCATTTTTTTCTGTGGCACACATCCTTTTATTTTTAGCACTGCATAAGGAGCCAGCCTACTGATGGTTAATATATATTGCTACTCCTTTAAGAGAACATGAAGAAAAGAAGGAGAAAAGCAGACTCTAGGGCTGGTTTGTTACACAGGCTTGAATGATTGAGGTAGTCTGCGTTTAGACCTCTGCTGAGCTGATATGAATGTTAAGTGTGATTTTTTGCAATTCCCTGGATTGGAGAGTAACAATTGCAGACTACAAGTGAAAGCTTTGAACTGGGGCTTGCACTGCTATTAGAAGCCAGAGATGGGGAGAGAGGAAATAAAATGATTTTAGGTGATTAAAGGCACACAAATATCTGTCCAGAATCAAGGTGACCACCTTATAGGAGGTCTAATTAGTTAATGATAAATGAGGAAATGGTTGGGAAATCTCATCCTGGTTAACCATAGTTTTCTGAGTTTGATGGGTTTAAAAAGATTCTATGGACATAGATGGCTTTTCAAGAATATGATTTACCATGAAAAATATGATTTACTACATTTTATGGCCTGTTATGTCAGTTACAACACACTATCCTGTTCAGATGAGTTAAATGTTTCATCTTTGGAGCACTTGCTCATCTCAGCCTGCTACTGCATTGCAATACTATATTGCTGCAGCTCTTTTTTTAAACTGAATTAATTTCATGAGTGTAACTAATATGCATATGTTTTGACATTTTCTTGATAACCTCCTCCTCATCCAATCAGGCTTTCCCTTTTATTGATCTGCAACAATTATTGCCTTCAGGTTCTAAACCTCCCTTTCAAGAACCTAGCCAGAACCCTTCCAGTATCTTCTGATATTAGGTCTGTGAACACATCAGTCAGCAGAGCAAAGTGTTTCAGTTAGCCACACCTGGAGGGGAATGGGTTGATCTGCCAATCGGTTGCAAAATCTCTTTGAAGCTGAATTTAAAAAGATGCGCTCAAGCTGCTCCCACCAGGTTTTACAGTAAAAAAAGGTGGGGTTTGACTACTGTCATATGCCCCCATTTTCAGAAAAGAGAAGTGGACATGCACTGGAACCTGTGAAACAGTGAGTGTGTTTCTACCCAAAAAGAGAAACTACAGGAAAGTCAAGCTTCATCTCACTCTCTGGTTTATAACAGCATTGTAAGCCCCAGTTTTGTTTTGTTTTTAAAAAAGACTCTGCCCAGACAGCTAATGTATTGTTATGGGTTTGGAGCGTGAGATAGATGATTTCTGTGAGTCCCCTTCCAGCCTCTGATTTGGATTCCTGCACGTAGACGTGGGCTCTGCAGCTGAGAAACCTGCCCTGCTGGCCAGATGAGTCTTCTTTGTTAATTTAATAGAGTATCCAGGTGGGCTAATACATCTGTCAAGTGCCCAATAACTGGTGAATGGGCTAGGGGAGTCATATTGTTATTGAAACTCTTCAGGAGAGCCCCCCCCCATCCTGGGGTCTAAGAGAGGCATGTGTTTTTAGCTAGTCAGGGGAAAGGCTGGGAACTGGAGACATGCAAAGGGGCCTGCTCCCTGCACCATGGCTTTAGGATGCCTCCTATATATCTGATGGAGAAGCAAGATCTATTGGACTGCTAATGCTTTGAACCTCTCCATCTTAAGATCAGACTGTGAATATGTGCAAATAAACCATATTTCATAAAGAAACCATAGACTCCGCTGACCTTCTTTCCAAAGAAACCAAACCCTGGGCAATGCAGGAACTCCTGAAAGTCTCACACTACTCAGAGATTGGGGTGGTGTGTAACACTATGTATCACTCACAATGATATATCTTAAGACTTCTCAGCCTGGTGCTACTTAAAAACATTTTCTGAGATTCAAGCTGAATTGTATGAATTGTTTTTCATCACAACAACAGAGGCCATTAGAATTGATGCACAGAATTTGTTCACAGACAGATTTCTACCATTAAAAAAGATCTTAAAAATCCTTAGCCTTGGAGGAAGTTTTGCAAACCAGATGGATTTTTTTAAAAAATATATATTTAAGTTGTAATGTTAAAAGTCATCTCAGAAGCCATCGCAGGACAGAAAATTCCAAAATTCAGCAGTTTAGCAAGGCCAATGACCTTATCTAATAAAAATCTTTTCATCTCATATGCCAAGCCCCAAGCCCTTAGCACGGGACACCATTTGTGGGGTGGAGCACAAGATCTCATCCTCCTGCCAGTGTCAGCTTTCATGGGATCACATGTAATCCTGGGTGATCCTGCAACAGCTCCAGAGGGGAGGAGTCAGGGCCTAGGCCTTTAAAAGGCCCCAGGACTGCTGAGTACTGGCCTCTTTCTTTGCATGCTGGCTTTCCAACCCACACTCCCTCTGTTTATAAGGCATTATAGGGTGTCACTGGGCTGTTTCATATCTGGGTCACTGGTTGATGGGGCCAGATAGGAATTTTTCCTCTCAATGGATCTGGCCTCACTGTTGAGCACGTTTTTTTGACTATTCCTCAGTAGTCCGTCATGCAATTGTTAGGTGTTCATTTTATTTCTGTTGCAAAAATGCAGAAATGTCATTGAAGGAAGGAAGGGAGTGGACTGCCTTTAAGTCGATTCCGACTTATGGCAACCCTATGAATAGGGTTTTCATGGTAAGCAGTATTAGGAGGTGGTTTACATTGCCTTCCTCTGAGGCTGAGAGACAGTGACTGGCCCAAGGTCACCCAGTGAACTTCATGACTGTGTGGGGATTTGAACCCTGGTCTCCCAGGTCATAGTCCAACACCTTAACCACTACGCTACAATGGCTCTCTAGAAATGACATTAGGCAGGATCAAATATAAGGGAGACCCTCATAAGGGGTCGAGTGGGGTGCTACTCAATGGTCACACTCCTAGATCAGGAGGGGCATTGCATCATCCAGCTTACAACCCCTCCACTGGTTGGTCAGCGGGACCACAGGTGCCTTGGGTTTATGTCTCACCTGGGTCTAACACTGGTCAACTTCCAAGGGTGTTTCCCAACTGCTTGTTGGATGATTTAGCATTCCTTCAGCATAGGCTGCAGGCATTATTATTACTATTATTTATTAAATTTATTTCCCATCCTTCTTCCCAGTTGGAATAGAATGGATCCTTGCCCTCCTGCCATGCCAACCCCATTTTATTTGCTTTAATCAATAAGACTGTGGCACGATTTCACCCATAAATCCTGTGTTGGCTGTGTTATTCCCTTTGCTAAAGGGAGGCACAACATGCTCCTACCACACACATGAACATAACATCTACAGGTATTCTATGCCCTGTTAGGAACATCAGACCAAGTCAGATAGGATTGCCAGGTTCAGGGCCTGAGACTGATCCTGTATCTTTAGGAGAAGAGAAAGTCAGCCAAGTGCAGGTGTTCTTGCAACCCTGTAATGGGAAATACCACAAGGTGGAACTCTCCCTTCCCTCTGCACAACTTTTAAAGATACAGAAGACCTTTTAGAGGTCAGGCCTGGCAACCAAGGGGTCTTCTGTACAGGCATACCCCGTTTAACATTGCCTCGCTTAAGGTTGCCTTGCTATAACGTTCATGTTCCATACTCCACCACACCCCACTTTAACACACATGCTTCGCAATAACGGACACTGACGTGCCTCGTGCGTTGTGAAGCGTTGTCATCTGAGCGATCTGAGCGAAGCGTCGTCATCTGAGCAAGCGGAGCGGAGCGATCTAGCGATCTGAGTGGCTGCTGCCTTGGAGACACAGTTCATTTAAAGATACAGTACTATATTTTATTTTACATTTAAGTACTGTACTTTACTTTACAGTACTGTAAAGAGTGATCGGAAACTAAAGTCTATGCTAATTTATCATTGAGAAAACCCTAGAGCTTTAAAGAACTATGTTAAAACTAGACTTCCAGTGCATTGTTGGTCTAACAGAAAAGCATGGGTGACTGCAGCCGTTTTCGAAGATTGGTTTGACACCTGCTTTGTACCAGAGGTGAAAGCCTATTGCAGGGACAACAATATCCCTTTTAAAATTTTGCTCCTTGTAGACAATGCTCCTGGCCACCCTCGAATGTTAGATGAACTGAACCCTAACATTCGAGTGGAATTCCTACCACTGAATACCACCTCACTCCCGCAGCCCATGGATAAATGTGTCATAGCCACCTTCAAGTTGAACTACTTGAAAAGAACCTTCAGTAAGTGTATTGCAGCAATAGACAATGAAGAGGGGACAGGGCAAGAAGTCCTAAAGAAATTCTGGAAAAGCTACAACATCTTGGATTACATCAAAACTATAAGAGATGCTTGGAATGACATCAAGGAAACAACAATGAAAGGGGCCTGGAAAAAATTATGCCCACAGTTATTTGATGATGTCGAAGCCTTTGCAAATCCTGTAGCTGATGTTACTGAAAATATTGTAGAGATGGCAGGGCAGTTAGATCTGGAAGTGGAGGCAGAAGATGTTGCTGAACTTATGGCGTCCCATACTGAACCCCTCAGCAATGAAGATCTTCTTGAACTTGAAGAGGAGAGAAAGGAAGAAAATGTGCCGGATGAGGATGAGACCATGGACAGCCTGAAGGCCTAACTTCAAAAGTTATCTTTGAAGCTTTCCGTTATCTTGATAGCTCCATGGCTCTTTTTGAAAAGCATGAATAGGGACTTTGAAAGAAGTTCCAAAGTCAATGCAAACATTTCGGGGGCTTATGCCTGTTGCAAAGAAATCTACAGGGAAAAGAGCTACAGTTCAAACCTCCATAGACACCTACTTTCTCAAAAGGCCAGCAGCAGCACCCAGTCAACTCCCAGACCATCAACATCCACTGATCCATCTCTAGCATTGACATCAGCCCCAAGCCCTACTCCTACTTCAGGTAGTCCATCCAAGTCGCCAGCAAGAAAGTGTCTAGCCCTTGATGACTCGGCTTATGAAGTAGAAGATATACCCTTTCCTTCATCCTTCCTGCAATACATGTAAATTTTCATTCATCCATTTCGCATCTGCCAGCTGATATTAAAGGTAAGCTTACCTTATTTTATTTTATGTTTATTTTAGTTATAAATGTGTTATTTACATCCGTTATGCCCATATATGATGATTGCAGTGCAGTACGTGCATCGATAAGTGGAAAAAAAGTAGTGCTTCACTTAAAGTAGATTTTCACTTAAAGTACATGCTCCGGTCCCATTGCGTATGTTAAAGCAGGGTATGCCTGTATCTTTAAAAGTTGCGCAGTGGGAAGGGAGAATTCCACCTTGTGTTTTTTCCCATTACAGTGTTGCAAGAACACCTGCACTTGGCTGACTTTCTCTTCTCCTAAAGATACAGGATCAGTCTCAGGCCCTGAGCCTGGCAACCCTAAAGTCAGACCTTCGGTCTATCTAGCTTAGTATTATCCACACTGTGAGAGTAAGGCTCCTTGAGAGTTTCTTACAGAGTTTTCTTGCTGATCTGCAAAGGCTAAGCCAGACATGTAACTTGGGGAAATTGCTGGCTCATTAATAAGGGATCAGATTGTCCTAGGGATACAGGACTGCAAACTGAGAGGGAGGTTGCTAGACATTAAAGATCTTACTTTAGCAAAAGTATTTGTATTGTGCCAAGCTGCAGAAATCACACAAAAGAGAGTAGATTTGTTGGAACGAAAGAGTTCTGCTGAGTTTGTGGGCAGGACTATAACCTCTAATAGCTATAGCAGAATGCGGAGGGGGTCTTACTCAAAACCTAAGTTTCATTATATGAAACAGCAAGCTAAAGTCTGCAGACAATGTGTGCATGGACCACAGCAGTGTAGTGCCTATGGGAAAAAAAATGCAACAAATGCCCCAAAGTGGGCCACTTTGCTAGAGTCTGCAAGCAAAATCAGAGTGGTAAGAAAAAGCTGCATCATGTTCACACGCTGTCACAAGAAGAAAGCAGCTCTGCTTGAGATGAAGAGGAATATCAATGTGCTACAACGATCTCCATCACCCAAGGAAGACAAATGGCAGTGCAGTGAACTTTAAACTAGACACTGGAGCACAAACAAATGTGATTCCTGAAAGTGTGGAAGATGGGCTACAAAGGAAATAAAGCTACAGGAACAATAGAAAAGTGAAATCCAGAGCATATGGAGGGAGAGTAATACCCTGTGTGTTGGAAGTTAATGGGAAGCCACTGTTAAAATGTGTTGTTTGTTATTGTGTCTGATGATAAACTACCTATGTTAGGACTCAAAACATGTAAAGAACTGGGTTTAATCAAAATAATGTACTCCTTGGAAGAACAAACAGGTTGGTAACATAGAGGATAATTTACCGATGCAGTTGAGGGTGTTGGTAAACTAAATATGGAGTACAATATAGAATTGACACATAAACCATGCATGTCCCCAGAAATGTTCCTCTAGCATTGCGGGGGGAAAACTGAAAAGTGAACTGGATAAATGGGTGGACTTAGAAATATACCAAATCAGACCGTTCGTTCATTAGCTTAGTACTGTCCATACTGTGAGAATCAGGCTCCTTTAAGAGCTGGGCTGGAAGGAACAAGGAGTAAAGGGGTGTGGCTAAAGTTGAGGGGGAAACAGCAGAAGATG
Source organism: Rhineura floridana (assembly GCF_030035675.1). Taxonomy (NCBI): domain Eukaryota; kingdom Metazoa; phylum Chordata; class Lepidosauria; order Squamata; family Rhineuridae; genus Rhineura; species Rhineura floridana. The sequence continues at coordinate 168,327,520 of NC_084482.1, read as the reverse complement.
GATAAGTGAGGTCTTCTATGTTACAACCAAATAAAACATTTGTTGTTAGTTTACAATAATTTCACAGCTTTGTTCATTAATACAAGAAACCACACACACACTGACAGATAGTGGCACTCCAGGGCAGAGGATGTTCTCAGCCCTACCTGGAGATGCTGGGGATTAAACCTAGGAATTTTTGCATGCAAAGCAGATGCTGTACCATTCAGCTATGCCCCACACATACATTAAGTGCATGGAAAGGGAAGCATGACTGTGCCCAAGGCCCTAGCCCCAAGACTGCTATGCCCCACTGACTTCCAACACATCTGTGCATTAGCAGGAAGGCCTAAAAGGTCTCTTCCACCATTGTTGAATGCAGATATGTTTTTATCAATTTTAACTTTGAGAAACGATGTCTTCCCACCAGCTATGGAAACTGGTGAAGTTAAAAGAATCCATAGAGCTATAAAAACGTTTGGAAAACTGTTAGTTTATTTTCGCAAACAAACTTCATTACTTCTTCAGGAGTGGATTTTTTCTTAAGTCACCTTGACTTTGTGGATAGCGCACAAAAGGTCTGCCATGGGCAGGGCAGGGCCAGTCACAAAATGGCTGCCATGGGATGTAAACATTCCAAATATTTACTACTGCAAACAAAACATTCATTTCACAAAAGGTCTGAAGACAAACAACTTGTCCAAGAACCTTAGTAAAAGGCTGAGGTGGAGCATATGAGCCCCCAAACATAAAGCCACTCTTTTGAATCCACACTCTTTTGAATCCAACATAACATCAATTTCACAGAAGGCAAGTCATTTCTCCAAATCACTCTAAATAAAACACCCCACCCATACACACACATGCATACCCTTTCCTTTCCACACAGTCCCTAGGTCCTCAACTTTTTCTTCCTCCCACAGCTCCTGGCCTACATCCTCCATTTTTTTCTTCCCCCACAGCAACTATACTTCTTCTACAGAGGCACAGGTACAGCTGCTCCCTTGCTATCTCCATTCCACTCCTCACCTTGGAATCCACATGCTCTCTTGATGAGAGTGTCCAGTTAGAACTATTCTCTCTCTCCTCTCTGCTGGTCCTGTCCAGTTAGAACTAGAATTTCAGTTCTAATTAGTGTTCTCATTGGAGAAGAAAGGGAACAGTTTTAACTGGTCTCTCTTCTCTCTGCTTGTAATGTACATTTCTGATTCTGTGACCAATTATAATGGTAGAGGGCCTAAGAAAACTGTGGCAGTGACAGTTGAGAAAAGCTGGTGGCCATTATAATTCATAATTGTGCAATGAAGGGAGCAGAGACCCTGGAGGGCACTCAGGTATATCTTTGTGAGCATACCGGTACCTTTAGGCTTTGCATTGAGGACCCTGGGCCTGTAGTGTATTTGGGTTCAATGTAGTGTAGTGGTTAGAGTGTTGCACTAGGGAAATCCAGGTTTTAGTCCCTGCTCGCCCATGAATCTCACTGGGTGACTTTGGGCCAATCATTGACTCTCAGCCTAACCCACCTCACAGGTTGTTGTGAGGATAAAATGGAGAGAAGGAATAAGAGGGTTGTGTAAGCTGCCATGGGTTTCTTGGAAGAAAAAAGGCAAGATATAAATATATTTTTTTTAAAAATAGAAGTCTGACTATTGAACTGGGTTACTACTATTTGCCTTGCCTATGGCTGCAACCATCTTGCTCATGTTGTTATGACAAAAGGACACTATAACCAGTAGAGTTGGTCTTGTGATTTCCCCCTGTTAGATTTATGGTACTCAGGTTAGTGGGATTCTGAAAGAAAAGAGCTGGCAACAATGAGCAATACCAGTGTTTACACATGTGTAAGGCCCCCTTCATATGTGAAGCCCTGGGGAAATTGCCCTCTGTGCCCCTTGTGATGTTCCTGTATTAATGTAAATATGGTAAGTGCTGTTTGTATAGAAGATACATGGTAAGTGGAATGAAAGAGGAGGGGGGAGTAGATGAGCAGTAGAATGCTGGATGATTGGCTGAGCGTTTGAATGGCTGAGAGTATAAATGGAAGAATGACAGTTGAATCTGTGTGGGTTGTTTTGGTGGTGTTTGGAGGTGGGTGTTAGGTGGTAGATGTCAGGAGAGTGTGGAGAAAGAGAGAGTGGGAGTTCTAGTTAATGATAAGTCAAGTATCACAGGAATAGATGAAACCATATGCTTAAGTACCATTAGAAAAGTAATCTTGTTATTTCTGTTATTCAATAAATACTATTTTGGTTTACTGAAGGCCTGATCCTTGGCTGGGGTTTCACAGACCAGAAGGGAGGGTAAGGTAATTACCAAGGCTGAAGGGCAACAGTAACAAATAGTGGCAGCGGTGAAGAGGAGAATAATAACTTTACAAGTATCCAGAGCAACCCCGAGTTATATGAGTTATCTACATTGATACAAGGGGGTTGGGAACAGCATAAGCACAGAGTCACAAAAGTAACCAGACAGAGAGAGGCTCAGACAAAGTCTCTGGGAACATTGGTTATAGAACGTGACTGGTGGTGCTGCCTAGCAGGGGGATCTAGTGAGATCTGTGCTAGAGCGGAGAGAGAAACCATAAAAAAGGACAGTCCGGACTGGTGGAGTCCCTGGTGGTGCCTAGTGAAAGGCAGTAGCCACAAGCAGGTAGGAACCTGACAGGGAGAGCCAGGGAAGGGTGTCACACCCCTCCCTAAAAAGGACTTGGTTAGTACTGTTACTTTTCTTTTATGGACCACCTTATTTATTATAAGTTATATTCCCTCTGTACATGCATGGGAATAGAAATAATGACAGGTTCAAGTAACATTCCTGCTAGCAGGAGTCATTGCAAGGATTCCTGCTAATGGAATATGGATTCCCCATCTCCCTTACCCTTGTGCCTGCCTCCAAATTGGCCCCACAGTGCACAGGGGGGAGGAGAGGGGAGATTGCCGTGTCAGGAGAGCAGAAATGTTTGCTCTAATGGAACAATCTCATTAGTGTTACATAGAACTGAAATAATGGCATATTCATTATTTTATTTGTATTTTTAACATTTTGTAATTTCCCCCCTCAAATTTGGAACCCCCCTCAACTTGGCACGCTTGGTGACTATCTAGTTCGCCTATATGGATGGGCCGCCCTGATTCAATTTAAAGCATATGTGACAGGTGGCTGTCCAGCTGACTTTTGAACACCTCTAGTGTAAGGAGGCATTGTTGGAGAGCCCATCATGTCCCTAGGTAATTGGTTCCATTGTCATACTGCTCTAACAGTTAGGATATTTTTCCTGATGTTCAGTTGAAATCTGGCTTTCTGTAACTTGACTGCATTATTTTGTGTCCTGCACTCTGGAATGATCGAGAAGAGATCCTGGTCCACCTCTGTGTGACAAGCTTTCACACAGAAGAATATAATATCTCCCTTCAGTCTTCTCTTCTCAAGGATAAACAGCCCAGTTATTTCAGTCTCTCCTCATAGGGCTTTGTTTCCAGTCCCCTGATCATCCTTGTTGCCTTCCTCTGATTTTTTTCAGTTTGTCTGCATCCTTCTTAAAGTGGTGTCCAGAACTGGATGCAGTCTTCAAGGTGAGGCCTATCCAGTACCGAATAGAAGGGAACTAATGCTTCACATGATTTGGAAACTATACTTCTGTTAATGCAGCCTAAAGCAGCATTTACTTTTTTTTGCAACCACATTGCACTGTTGGCTCATACTCAGCTTGTGAACAACAATTCCAAAATCCTTCTTGGATATAGTATTGCTGAGCTAAGTATCCCCCATCTTATAATTTTGCATTTAGTTTCTTTTTCCTAGGTGTAGAACTTTGCACTTATACCTATTAAATTCAATTCTGTTGTTTCCAACCCAGTGCTCCAGCCTATAAATTTTTTCTGTCTTCCAAGGTATTAGTTATCCCTCCTGATTTTGTGTCATCTGTGAATTTGATAAGCATTTCCTGCACCTCCTCATCCAAGTCATTAATAAAAATGCTGAAGAGCACTGGGCCCAGGACTCATTACATCCCTCCACTAATTACGCCCCCCCAGGTTTGAAAAGGAACCATTGACAAGCACTCTTTGAGTATGATTCTGTAGCCAACTGTGGATCCATGTGATAGTTGTTCCATTCAGCCCACATTTAGCTGCCTTGCTAATCAGAATATCATGTGGTATTTTGCCAAAAGCTTTGCTGAAATCAAGATATATTATGCCCACAGCATTCCTACAGTCTACCAGGGAGGTTTCCTGATTAAAAAAAAGAGATAAAATTAGTCTGGCCAGATTTGTTATTGACAAATTCATGTTGGCTTCTTGTAATCACTGAATTATTTTCAGGGTACCTACAGTCTGACTGCTTTATAATCTCCAGATTTTTTTAACAGTTGTTAAGATCCAAAGACATTTAAAATATGGAAGTGTATAAAAAAGGATATAAATGATTAAATCCTAGGCCAATAAAATACAGGCAAAATATCTGTTAGATGGACATGCAAATCTATACACTCATTTTTTCACTAGATCAGGAACTGTTTAGATTTAACATATGGAAAATGGAATCATGCCCACTGTCCCTGCTTCTGACATCCATACATGCATGAACTTTGTTTTTCCGCTACAGCTTTATATTTTGTATAGGTTTGCATCCAATTATGTTAGAATAGACCCATTGAAATTAATGGCCTAAGTTAGTCATGTCTATTACTCTCTATGGGTCTTCTCTGAGTAGAATTTAGTTGGACGTAACCCATAATTTTTATGTCATCCTCAGTCCTTGCCACTGAATCTTTAAAAATGATTAACAGGTTTTTCAACATATGCTTTCTGAAATAGTGAGAACTGAAGACTCTGTTCCTTACTTCCCCATCTTTGCAGAGCAATGACAATAGGGATGGGAGATAAATTTCATTCAGTGTGCATTTAAGGATGAATCTACTAATTCACATGTTCCAAAGCACAATGCAAAGCAAAGCACAGCCATCCTTTAAAATGCACACTTCTGTGAATTTTGCAATACAGTTTTCTAACCAAGTAATCTGTACAAAAATGCAAATCTAAGGAAAAGCATGCAAACACACATATTAGTGAAAAAAACATACATGAATGCATTCTATTAAAGAAAATGATGATGATGATGATGATGATAATTTGATTTATATCCCATCCTTCCTCCCAGCAGGAGCCCAGGGTGTCAAACAAAAGCACTAAAAACATTAAAACATCATAAAAACAAACTTTAAAACACATTAAAACAAAACATCTTCAAAAACTTTACTTAAGAAAAGCTTTCAAAACATCTAAGATTAAAAACATTTTTAAAAAGAAGGTTTAAGAACATATTAAAAAGCATATTAAAATATTAGGGAAACTGTGCTTTGCAAATATATGTCTGATAGGCAAACTTGTATACAAAAAGATGTATAGTTGGAGAAATTCACACTAAAATATGATTTTTTGTTCCTTTGGAATGGTGAAATACATATTTAATAATAATAATACGTTGGTGAATTTTCATGAGGATTTGTGAAAAACACAAATTGGAAACTGATGTAAAAATGTGAAGAATTCCACTTAAGATTTGAAAAAAAAGAGAAACAGAGAGAGACCGAAAGTGATAAATTCACCCATCCCTAAGTGACAGGTCCAGTCAGTCCTGCAAGGGTTTTCAGGGGGAAGTGAACAGTTCAGAATTTGGTCCTTAGCACATTGTTTGTTTAAAAAAAATCTTTGAGAGATGTGGAACTCTGTGTTTTTAGAATTTTAGAACAAGTATTCCATGTACACTTTTCAGGAAGTAAGTCCTACTGAAAACAATGACATTTACTTCTGAATAAACACACATGAAATAGAATTGCAAGGAATCAGATTTTGGGTAAATGTTGGAGAAACTGTTTAATGGTGGAACTGACTACCTCAGGGGGTGGAGGACTCCTATACTGGAGGTATTTATGCAGAGGCTGGATGGCCATGTCTCAGGGATAAAGTATCCTGCACTGTAGATTCTACATTGAGCAGGGGTTGGACTAGATGACTTCCAAGGCTCCTTTGAACTCTACAGTTCTGTGCATATGATCAGGCTGTAGTCCTGTGCATATTTTTTGGGAGTAAGTCCTATGTAATCAGTAAATTTTACTTTAAAATAAATATGCATAAGATCAAGCTGTGCATTCTGTAAAAATGTAACATATGTTTTGTAAAACATTATCCGCCCAGAAAAATAGAAGGGTTTGTTGTTTAATGTTGTAAATTACAGTTTCGATTACAGAGTTTAGAATATTCATACAGGCATCAAAATGGGATACTTGGTAACTTGGGATTTTTGTGTCATGACAATCTATGCTGGCATAATTGCCTGATTGGCTCATTTGATCAATCTCATTTTGACATGGCAAGCCCCTTGCCTTGTTTTCCTTTCCTTGCTCAAGGATCTGTCTGCTCAAGCAAGATATGGGCAAGGTGGAGGAACAGCCATCCATATGAAGCAGGGATACAAATAAGTGCCTTTCCTCACCTTCATTATGTAAATAAGCCCCACAAATCTTCAAGAAATGAGGTGTTATTATCAATCAGACACGAAATGTTTGCTGCTGTATGGAAAGAGGAAATTGCCTGCAGACTATCTAGGAAAGGCTGGAGGCAATTTCCCCATGTAAGGTTTTGAAAATGAAGGCCATTGAGTGCCTTATATTTTTAAAACCTTGGTTATAAAAGCAGTGAGGTGATGCCTGAGTATTAAGGGCACATGAATGTTGTGCATTTGAATCATGTTCAGACTTGTACTGGTTGGCTGCCTGCTTTGACTTCTGCTCAGCTGCAAAGAGAACCTTTCCATTTAACAAGGATGGGGAACCTCTGGCTTTAGCCATGATGTCTGGGGCTGATTGGAACTGGAGTCCAATAACACCTACAGGGCCACAGATTTCCCATCCTTGCCATATAGGAATTGTAAATCTGTCCCCGTCCCTCAGACCTAAGGAGGGTGCAAAGCATAGGGTGTGGCTGGGAAGAATCCTTAGGGACAGGAAAAGAGGGTTGGAGGGTTGTATTTGGTCCCTTGGCCTGAAGTTCCCTTCTCCTGATTTAGGGATAGAGTGTTGGCCTGGACAATGCCCAGAGAGTCCTGGATTCAAATCCATTTATACCCCAAAGTCATCCTTCAATTCTTCTCCCTCATGTGTGTATAAAAAACAGTAAGACAGACTTCATTCAGCAAAATATTACTTTGTAAAAAGTGGCTGAAGCAAACTTCAGTTGTATGTAAGAATACACTTTAGTTCGGCTTTAAGTGGTAGAGATATATTAATCTTAAATTGTTTCATCTCACAGATGAAGAAACACTACATGGACCTATTTTTATTCAAGAGCCATTTGATATCACTTATTCAGTGAGTTCTGAAGATCCAGAAGTCATTCTGAACTGTACAGCTAAAGGACACCCCTTGCCATATTACAGGTAAGGTTTTTTGTTTGTTTGTTTGTTTGGGGCAATTGTGTTAAACATTTTGAATGGTATTGAGAAGAGGTCAACAGCATACCACTCAATTCTAGAATTTTTCAAATAAAGACTTGACAGCCAAATACAAGAAATGAATATTGATGTTGTGATGACAGACAGAAACAAAAAAGAAAAGAAGAAGGTCGAGCTGCTTAGTTTTAATTGCAATGGGCATTTGAGAACTATGGGAACTAGCAATTCTTGACATGCAAATCTATACATAATAATGTCTGGGTATCATCCCCATTCATTCTTTCTCATCTCTGCTCTTTAGCTTCACTCCCCCCCCCCGAAAAGCCTCCTTTGATAAGTCCATTTCACAGTACTAAAGTGATATGACAAGGGCCATTTCCACAGATTGTAGTTTAACATCCTTTTTTGTATTCCACACCCTACAAAGTAGCAAATAAAAACTTATTTTTAAACTTGCGTAAAAGCGTAATCGGCTGCAAGTCAAAGAAGTCAAGATGCGAATTACAGTGGTTATGCTTAGGGTAGAGGCAACCACCCAAAAAACTGTGTGGAAACACAGAAGGGATGTTTTCTATAGTGAAGAAGGTTTTGGGTTATTTTATTTAAATAAAGTTGCAAGTCCCCCCCAAGAGGTTAGGTAAGAAGTCCAAAAAGAAATGGGGTGGGAGGAGCATCAGCACTGTAGGGTTCCTTCAGAGCCCCAAATCTGCCAACTTTAATTTAGGGAAACCAGTGAGTCTTTCCTTAACAAGGAAGTCTGGGACTCACCTCATCCTTAGGACCTGTGGCAGAAACAAACAATATGTTCAAATTTAAGCCACCCCCAGCTTCTCAAAGGTCCTTCTCAAAGCTCTATAGTTTTCTCACTCAAAGCTTTGTCCAACTGTCCAATTCCCTCCATACTGTCTCCCATGCTGCCAATCTGTCACTGCTGTGACTTGGAAGCAAAAGGAAACACGAAGCCTCTCCCAAACACTGCCGCTTGTGACTTTCTTCTGCCAGCCTGTCTGCCTCATTATATTATTATTATTTATTAAATTTATATTCCATCCTTCCCCCCAGTAGGAGCCCAGGGTAGCAAACCAAAACACTATAAAACATTATAAAAAACAGACATTAAGATATATTTAAACAAAACATCTTTAAAAACATATTAAAACAAAACATCTTTTTAAAAAAGCTTTAAAATCATCTTAAAAAGCAATTCCAACACAGACACAGACTGGGATAACAGACAATTGACCAATTATCTGAACTTGGGAACCACCAAACCATAGCACCTCCATCTTGCTAGGATTCAGACTCAGTTTATTGGTCCTCATCCAGCCCACCACTGAGTCCATGCACTGGTCCACAGCTTGCACAGCCTCTCCCGATGCAGATGTTATGAAGAAATAGAGCTGGGATTCATCAGCGTACTTCTGACACCTTGCCCCAAATCTCCTGATGGCTGCTCCCCAGGGCTTCATATAAAAGTTAAACAGCATTCGAGGACAATATGCTAGCTGAAGAAGCTCAGGCATCCATCAGCCTTACCCATCAACACCCAATTCGGATCCATTCACTGCTAGCCCCTGACACCCTACTTTTAAACTTCGAAGGGGGAAGGCAAAACCTCCAAATCCTCCTGGGTTTACATACCTGAGAATGTGCAGAAACCATTGAGTTTGGAGGTTCTGACACACTATGTTTTTAGTAAGAATAAAAGTTTGTTTTCTGTGGGGATGCAATACGTTTAAAAAAAGTATGTTAACAGCAGTAATAATTTTTTGCAACTTCATTTCAAAAACCCATAGTGCTTAACAACCTCACCACAAAAATTATGGCATTGAAGTGAGCACAGAGAATAAGTAAAAATGAATCATTAAATCCTGCATTGTATAACAAACTACAGAATAAAAGCATTGAATAGAATGAAAACAAAACAGAGGAGTACTTTATATATTATAGAATATGAAAATTGCAAAAATTGTTCCCAGTCTAACTATCATTTATAGGTGCAATGCACATCCAGGTTAAGTCAAGTGAATAGATTGCTGTTTAACTGTTTATGGAAAGAATTATAGGTTAACTTAGTTGGCTGAAGTCTTCTCTGTATTGTGCAAAATGGGATTTCAATGCAATGGGCATTTCAAGGGGCAGAAATGTTGGCATGAGGCCTAGTAGTTTTCCATCAAGTCTGAAAGTTTTGAAAGTAAAGAGGAGTTATGTCTTTGCCAGTCTGGGAACGGACAGTGAAGGCCGTTGTTATGGTAACCATCAAGATATAGACTGGGAAAGTTCTAACAGAGTCTGTGAGTTGTTGTTCTTCTGCACCATGCCTCTGAACTGAGAGGCTGTTCTTACTTTTGCTTTTGAAGAGAAATGTGCTGTAGAGCTAGAGGGGGGGAAGGAAACTGCTGAAAAGCCTTAATGTCTTTGAATAAAGACTCTTAACATGCTCTAATGCTCTGAAGAAATTTCTTGCTCAACTTAACTCCAACATAATGTATGCTGTTTCACGCAACAACGCACACACGCCAACAGGGGTTATGGGCCCAGATCCACAGCGCATTACATGGGAGTAAGTTGCTGGTCTGAATGGCAGACAGAGTTCCAGAGAGGGCAGCTTGATTGATTGAACCAGATGGAGGTGAGCAACATGGCTGTAAACCTGTCTGGGGGAGGCTTGCCGATGGAACGGCTTAATGAAAAGAATTATGGCAGCTGGAAGCCGAGAATGCGGGCTTTGCTGATAACAGAGGATTTATGGGACGTGATTGAAGAAAACCCCCTGGCGGTACCGACCGCAGCCTGGAAGCGTCAAGACCAGAGGGCGCAGGCGTTTATAATCTTGGCTCTATCGGATTCTCAACTGATGTGTGTGAGAGATGAGCCGTCGGCTAAACAGATGTGGGACGCGTTGCAGGATTTGTCCCAGGAATGGCAGCGGAGGCAGGAGGCGCAGAAAGCCCAGCCGGTGGAAGCTGTCAGAAGCAAGGAGGAGAAATGTGCCGAACCGGAGCAGGCTGTCGAAAGCAGACAGGAAAACAAGCGGGAGCAGCAGCGGCTGAAGTCTTGTTTTGCCTGTGGGGCTCGTGGGCATCTCCGTAAAGATTGTGCAATCAAGCGAAACTCCAGGGACAGAGGCTTGAAGCAGGGCAGTGTGAACTTTGTTTGTAAACAGAAGTCTAAAGACTTGGAACAAATGAACTTTATTCTTGACAGCGGAGCAAGCCATATATTAATTAAAGACAGACGTTTGTTTTACGTTTCAGAAGAAGTGAAAGACTTTGTTTTACTTGCTGATGGATCATGTAAGAACGTTGAAGCTCGTGGTCTGGTGAAATTTGACAAGCTTGGAATAATGACAGACTGTTTGTTTGTTCCGGAATTGGCTCATAATATTTTATCAGTTAGAAAACTGGTGAGTTGTAATTATTCAATTTTGTTTCACAAATACCAATGTTTTATAATGAGGGGAGATGAAGTGTGCATGCAGGGAAGCCTTAATGATTCACAGTTTAAAATGTCCATGGGTGTGAAGTGTGCTGATGCCTTGAGTTCAATGGGGCGGAAAGGGAATGACGGTCAGGGCTGTAAACAGACAGCCGTAAAAGGCATGCCGTCGGTATTCACTGCCCAGATGGAGGTTCACAGAGAACTAGAAGAGCCAGCATCATTTCAAGCAATCAGGCTGATGCCTGAGGCAGAGCAGCACAAATGGCAGCAGGCCATGCAGGAAGAATTACAAGCCATGCAAAAGAATGGCACATGGACATTAGTAAAGTTACCCATGGGTAAAAAGGCCATAGGTTGCAGATGGGTGTTTAAGAAGAAGAAAGCAAGTTCCGGGGAAGTACAGAGGTACAGGGCACGTTTGGTTGCCAAGGGATTCACCCAGCAGCATGGGACAGATTATGATGCTGTTTTCGCCCCGGTTGTGAAACATGAGTCCATTCGTGTGCTGCTGAAGCTGGCAGCGATGCAGAACATGAGTGTAAATCACTACGATATAGGGACGGCATTCCTACATGGTGATTTAAGAGAGGAGATATATATGGAACTGCCTCCGGGTTCTGTGTCAAAGGAAGGGTTCGTGTGTAAACTGCATAAATCAATATATGGACTGCGGCAAAGTGCACGCTGCTGGAATGAGAAATTGGACAGAGTGTTGCATGGAATGGGATTCCAAAGATGCAAGGCAGATCCATATGTGTATATAAAGAGACAGGGGATGAAAACCACGTCCTGTGCAGTTTACGTTGATGACATCATGTATTTTTTATCATGAGCAGCAAGAGGAACAAGAATTTAATGAGCAACTGGGCAGGCAGGTGGACACAAAGAATTTGGGGCCTGTCACACACTATTTAGGCACGGATATTGTGCGTGCAGAAGACGGAAGCATAACATTGAGTCAGGAAAGTAAAATAAATCAGATCATAGAAGAATGCAACATGACAGAATGCAATGTTGTGAAGACTCCAATGGTTGTGGCTTTCCAACAGAATGTGCAGGAGACGCCTTGTACAGATCCTGAGAAGTACAGGCGCATAATAGGGAAATTGCAATATTTGGTGAAGGTGTCTCGCCCAGACATATGTAATGCAGTCAGTATTTTAAGCTGGAAGGTAGAGCATCCTTCAGAGGCTGACTGGCAAGGGATTAAAAGGATAGTGCGGTATCTGAAAGGCACGAAGACAAAGAGTCTGGTTTTGTCAGAAGCAAAGACAGGAGGTCTTGAATGTTTTGTGGATGCAGATCATGCAGGGGAGCTGAGCAGTCGTAAGTCAACCTCTGGCATAGTTGTGATGTGGCACGGGTCATGCATTGACTGGAGCAGCAAGAAACAAAATGTGGTTGCAACATCAAGTGCAGAAGCCGAGTATGTGGCCCTATCACAGGCCTGTAATGAGCTACAATGGTTCGCAATGCTCATGCAGGAGATAGGCATTGATATGCAATTTCCGATTACTGTATATGAAGACAATCAGACCTGCATTAAGATAGCCACATCTGAAGCTCATACCAAGAGAACAAAACATATTAGTGTCAGATACTTTCACGTAAGGGATTGTGTGCAGCAGGGGTTTGTTAACCTAACATTTTGTGACACTAACAACATGGTGGCTGACATAATGACCAAGCCTTTGTGTGAGGAGAAATTTGGCAAACTGGTGACAAGGCTTGGAATGAACCAAAGTTTGAGTGAATAAAGTTTTGAACTGTACTAAGATGTAATTTTGAACTGTACTGAACTGAACTCAACTGAAAATGTATGATGCAATGTACTGAAATGTATTGCAAGAGGTATTGTAGAAATGTATTACTGTATGAAGATGTATTGTTGAGATTTCTTTGTAATTGACAGACATGATGAGAAAAAGGGGGGCTTGTTGGCATGAGGTCTAGTAGTTTTCCATCAAGTCTGAAAGTTTTGAAAGTAAAGAGGAGTTATGTCTTTGCCAGTCTGGGAACGGACAGTGAAGGCCGTTGTTATGGTAACCATCAAGATATAGACTGGGAAAGTTCTAACAGAGTCTGTGAGTTGTTGTTCTTCTGCACCATGCCTCTGAACTGAGAGGCTGTTCTTACTTTTGCTTTTGAAGAGAAATGTGCTGTAGAGCTAGAGGGGGGGAAGGAAACCGCTGAAAAGCCTTAATGTCTTTGAATAAAGACTCTTAACATGCTCTAATGCTCTGAAGAAATTTCTTGCTCAACTTAACTCCAACGTAATGTATGCTGTTTCACGCAACAACGCACACACGCCAACAAGAAAATGATGGCTGGGCTGCCAAGAGCAGAGCAGCAAAATAAACTTTAAAAAGAACAAAGAAGACACTGCCACCACTACGAAAGATAAGTCTCCCTCCCTCGATGGCCACACATTTTGTTGCATGGAAAAGGAACAAATCCCCCTCTCGCCAATTTGGGTGCATGAATTCACCCTCCCTCCCCCCACTTCCAAATCTGAGAAATAATAAGTTTGGAGATTTTAATCTCAGCCACAAAATGAATGAAGGCAAAAAGCAAGGTGCACATTGTCGTGGCCAAATAACAACAGCTAGTGATGGAAGCAGAGCCAGTGTGGTATAGTGGTTAAGGTGTTGGAGTACGACCTGGGAGACCAGGGTTTGAATCCCCACATAGCCATGAAGCTCACTGGGTGACCTTGGGCCAGTCACTGCCTCTCAGCCTCATGAAAACCCTATTCATAGGGTCACCATAAGTCAGAATCAACTTGAAGGCAGTACATTTACATAGTGATGGAAACAAATCCTCTCTAGATCAAAAAGGGCCTTCTCCATGGTGGTAACTCAGCTGTGGAAATTCCACACCCCTCACAAGGTACAGCCAGTGTTCTTTTTTCAGCCCCAGATGAAAGCCTAATTATTCAGCCAGGCTTTTGTGGGAGACTGATTGAATGTATGGTCTGTATTCTGACAGTATTAGCCTGTTGCACTGGGGTTTTGTTGCTTAGAATTGCTTTAATGATTTTGGTTTAATCTGGGTTTTATTGACTATTGTAACCAACCTGTGATCATGAATGATGAAGGGTAGGATATAAATTACACAAATACATAAATAAATAAATCTCTTATTAATTTGAGCCTGTTTCATATTTGGATTTAATATGTCTCCTCAGCCACTGCCAGCCGGTCTTCCCTCTGTCCTAACACCTCCTTCCCTTCCCCCAAACTCATTGGATTGTGAGCTGGGACAGTGGTCATTATGGCAAGGTCCATAGTGCGAATCCAGGCACCTTGTAAATTTCCTTTCCAGGTGCCTAAGACACATTCCTCTTGCAGCCTTCTAGATGCAAGGAGATTAGGGAAACCTTACATGGAGGCATCCAGAGAGACCTTCTTGCTACCAGTGTTTTTCTGTCACCATCAGGTAGCTGTGTAAGGATAGAGACAGTGGGAAAGGATTCTGAGTAGGGGTGGGAACCTGTGGTCCTCTAGAAATTGTTGGACTGATGTCCCATCTTCCCTGGTCAATAGCTGGGTCTGAAGGGAGCTGGAGTTCAACAATAGGTAGAGGGTCACAAGTTCCCGAATTCTGGTTTAGGGGTTCACTGGGAATTGGAAGGACATATAGACGGTGATAGGGGAGTGTTTGGCTTCTCTCATGCTCCTGATCACATTATTGGGAATGTGGTAGGGTTTCCAAATTTTGAATTTTGCTAAAGAGAATCAAATCATTTTCCAGCTTTTGGAGAAAACAGCTTGTTTTGCCAAGTCCAATTCTGAATCAGAATGAAGGGAATTCAGCCATCACTAAAAATAACACTTTTTGTGAATAAACTACTGCATAAACTACAATTTACTCTTCTGTGCCAACCAGCTGTTCAGTTCAGCAAGCTGAGCACCTCCCATCAGAGTGATTTTAAAAGTATGTCAACGTTCTATGAAACACTGCACTGAGACAGTTGGCTGTTAAGATCTTAGGATTCTGTTCTTGGAACCCATCCTCTGTTGTTTTCTCTGTTTTCAATTTTAGATTGCAAGCTCCTCTGGGTAGGGCTATGTCCTTTTATACTCTATAAAGTGTATCATGCACACTGATGGTGTCATACACATTTCATATTCTATTTTTGAACTTCAGGGAAGTGTTATGCAGCCAAAATGGCAGTGCCCATGCACAAGGGAGAAGCATTGGCAGACTCTGGGAAATCCTGAGGTTTGCAGAAGTACAACATCCCTTTAGAAAATAAAACCTTAATCCGAGAAGTCTGCCTCCCCCCCAAAAAGCCAACAACAATGACCTCAGCCTCATAATAACTCAGTGGCACTGAATGTTCACTCTGAGAGGAAAATAACTGACAACTGGGTGGGAGGGAAATAGAATGGAGTGGCTGGAAGGTAATATAGGAAGCTGCCTTAAACTGCACCAGACCAAAGTCAGTCTAGGTCAGTATGTTTTCCAGGATTTCAGACAGGGATCTCTCCACCCTTACCATGGTGATTAAACCTGGGACCTTCTACATGAAAAGCAGACGTAAGACACTTAGAGATGAAAAGGGTTCAAAAATAACAATCTCATTGTCTCATTAGGTCATTTCCAGGTTTGCACTGAGAAGTTATTTTCAATGTCTCCATGAATGAAAATGAGAGCTTCCATAGAAATCAGTTGAGAAATCCAATATTTTAATTTATTGTCATTAACATTATCATTATCATTATCAATTAAATATATTTATACTCCAGTGGGTGTGACCTACAAGGTGTATGCCATGTTTGTTTTCTTGCCTGAGAACAACATGGTGTACATGTGCAACAAGTGCAAGCTCGTGGCACTGTTGGAAGAAAAAGTGAGAGGCCTGGAACGGCGGGTGGCCACACTGAGGACTATAAGAGAAGATGAAGAGTTCTTAGAGAGAATGTTGGAACAACAGCAGCAAAGAGAAGTAGAGGTGAAAGAACAACAACATATGGTAGCAGAATAGAAGACTGCTTTGGAGACGAACAATGAAGTGGAGGAAACTCAGTGGGGAAGGGTGACAGGAGCAGAAGGGCTAGAAGACACCCTTCACCAGTGGAATTATGAAACCGCTTTCAACCACTCAAGGATGAGACTGGAGGACAGCCTGTGGTGGAAGAATTACAGGAGACCCCATGTGACAACGAGTAAGAGGCTGAAGCTCAATCAAGCAGGGGCAATGAAACCACGCCCCACAAGAAGAGAAGAGTACTAGTAGTGGGAGACCCTAGTGGGTGGGATCAAAACCCAAGTATGCTGAGAAGATCCGTGGACTCACCAGGTGTGCTGTCTACCAGGAGGAGGTATTAGAGATGTGACAGAAGGGTTGCCATCATTCATCAAGCCCACCAACAGGTACCCCTTTCTCCTCATTCATGTGGGAGCAAATGATACTGCCAAACAGAGCTATGAAGAAATCACATCTAACGTTGAAGCTCTAGGAAGGAAACTCAAGGACTTTGGTGCTAGAGAGTTTTTTCATCCATCCTTCCAGTACTTAGAAGAGGAGTGGAAAAACACTCCATGTGAATGAATGGCTACAAAGGTGGTGCCAATGTGAGAGATTTGGATTCTGGGACCATGGGCTATGCTTCCTGGAAGATGGACTGCTGGCAAGTGATGGGTTGTACCTCACAAGGACTAGGAAGAATGTGTTTGACCACAACATGGAGAAGTTCATCAGGAGGGACATAAGAACATAAGAAGAGCCTGCTGGATCAGGCCAGTGGCCCATCTAGTTCAGCATCCTGTTCTCACAGTGGCAAACCAGGTGCCTGGGGGAAGCCCGCAAGCAGGACCCGAGTGCAAGAACACTCTCCCCTCCTGAGGCTTTCGGCAACTGGTTTTCAGAAGCATTCTGCCTCTGACTAGGGTGGCAGAGCACAGCCATCATGGCTAGTAGCCATTGATAGCCCTGTCCTCCATGAATTTGTCTAATCTTCTTTTAAAGCCATCCAAGCTGGTGGCCATTCCTGCGTCTTGTGGGAGCAAATTCCATAGTTTAACTATGCGCTGAGTAAAGAAGTACTTCCTTTTGTCTGTCCTGAATCTTCCAACATTCAGCTTCTTTGAATGTCCACGAGTTCTAGTATTATGAGAGGGAGAAGAACTTTTCTCTATCCACTTTCTCAATGCCATGCATAATCTTACACACTTCAATCATGTCTCCTCTGACCCGCCTTTTCTCTAAACTAAAAAGCCCCAAATGCTGCAACCTTTCCTCTTAAGGGAGTCGCTCCATCCACTTGATCATTCTGGTTGCCCTCTTCTGAACCTTTTCCAACTCTATAATATCCTTTTTGAGATGAGGCGACCAGAACTGTACACAGTATTCCAAATGCGGCCGCACCATAGATTTATACAACGGCATTATGATAGCGGCTGTTTTATTTTCAATACCTTTCCTAATGATCGCTAGCATGGAATTTGCCTTTTGCACAGCTGCCGCACACTGGGTCTACATATTCATCGTGCTGTCCACTACAACCCCGAGGTCTCTCTCCTGGTCGGTCACCGCCAGTTCAGACCCCATGAGCATATATGTGAAATTCAGATTTCAATTTCCATATGTGAAATTCAGATTTCAGAGGTATGATGTAGTAGTAATGGGGGACTTCAATTATCCCAATATCTGTTGTGAGACAAACTCTGCCAAACACGGCAGAAATTTCTGACTTGTGTTGGAGATAACTTTCTCCTACAGAAAGTGGAGGAAGCAACCAGAGGATCAGCTTTCCTGGACTTGATTCTAACCAATAGAGACAATTTGGTGGATAAAGTGGCAGTTACGGGAACTCTGGGGCAAAGTGATCACACCATACTTAAATTCTTGATTTTAACAGAAGCAAAAGCTGAGAGTAGCCATAAGCACACCCTGGACTTCAGGAAAGCTGATTTTAATAAACTCTGAACAATTGTAAGTACAGTTCCATGGCAAGCAACCCTAATGAGAAAAGGAGTCCAAGATGGGTGGGGTTTCTAAAAAAAGAAATTCTAAAAGTTCAATGGCAAGCAATTCCAACAAGGAAAAAAAGGGGGAAAACAGCAGAAGAGGCCAATGTGGCTTCACAGAAAGCTTAGAGATGACCTGAAAACAAAGAGGGACACATACAGGAAGTGGAAAGAAGGCCAGGCCACAAAGGAAGAGTACAGGCAAGTATCACAGAATTGCAGGGATGGTATCAGGAAAGCTAAAGCTGAGAATGTGCTGACGCTAGCGAGAGATGCTAAAAGCAACAAAAAAGCTTTCTTCAGGTACATCCATAGTAAAAGACAGAGAAAAGAAATGGTGGCACAACTACTCAGTGAGGATGGCAAAATGACAACAGATGACAAAGAAAAGGCAGAAGTCCTCAATTCCTACTTTGGCTCAGTCTTCCCCAAAAAAGGGCCTATGACCCTCCCGGGAAACATGAAGTAGAAGCGGCAGGATTGGAGCTGGGGATTGATAGACAAATGGTCAAGGAATACCTAATCACTTTGAACGATTTCAGATCGCCAGGGCCCGATAACCTGCATCCTAGAGTATTGAAGGAACTGGCTGAAGAACTCTCAGAACTACTGTCTATTATCTTTGTGAAATCATGGAGGACTGGTGAAGTGTCACATGACTGGAGGAGAGCTAATATTGTCCTTATCTTCAAAAAGGGCAAAAAGGGGGAACCGGGGAACTACAGACCAGTCAGCCTAACATCAATCCCTGGATAAACTCGGGAGCAGATTATAAAGCAGTCAAACTGTAAGCACCTTGAAAACAATGCAGTGATTACTAGGAGCCAACATGGATTTATGAAGAACAAATCCTGCCAAACTAATCTTATGTCATTTTTTGATTGGGTAACCTCCCTTGTAGACTGTGGGTATGCTGTGGACAAAATATATCTTGACTTCAGCAAAGGTTTTGACAAAGTGCCCCATGATATTCTGATTAGAAAGTTAGCTAAATGTGGGTTGGATGGAACAACTATCATGTGGATCCACAGTTGGCTCCAGAATCATACTCAAAGAGTGCTTCTCAATGTTTCCTTCTCAAACTGGACGGAGGTAATGAGTGGGGTACTACAGGGCTCGGTCCTGGGCCCAGTGCTCTTCAACATTTTTATTAACAACTTGGATGAGGAGGTACAGAGCATGCTTATCAAATTTGCAGATGATACAAAATTGGGAGGCACAGCTAATACCATGGAAGAGAGAAACAAAATTCAAAGGGACCTTGATAGGCCAGAGCATTGGGCTGAAAACAACAGAATGAGTTTCAACAGGGATAAATGCAAAGTTCTACACTTAGGAAAAAGAAACAAAATGCACAGTTATAAGATGGGGGATACTTGCCTCAGCAATTCGACATGTGAGAGGGATCTTGGAATTGTCATTGATCACAAGCTGAATATGAGCCAACAGTGCGATGTGGCTGCAAAAAAGGCAAATGCTATATTAGGCTGCATTAACAGAAGTATAGTTTCCAAATTTCAGGATGGATTAGCTCCCCCCTATTCAGCACTGATTAGGCCTCATCTTGAGTACTGCGTCCATTTCTCTTCTCCGCACTTCAAGAAGAATGCACATAAACTGGAACAGGTTCAGAGGAGGGCAACAAGGATAACCAGGGGACTGGAAACAAAGCCCTATGAGGAGAGACTGAAAGAACTGGGCATGTTTAGCCTGGAGAAGAGAAGACTGAGGGGAGATACTCTTCAAGTACATGAAAGGTTTTCACACAGAGGAAGGCCAGGATCTCTTCTCGATTGTCGCAGAGTGCAGGACATGGAATAATGGGCTCAAGTTGCAGGAAGCCAGATTTTGACTGAATGTCAGCAAAAAATTCCTAACTGTTAGAGCCATAGGACAATGGAACCAATTACCTAGAGAGGTTGTGAGCTCTCCGACACTAGCGGCATTCAAGAGGCAGCTGGACAGCCATCTGTCGGAAATGCTTTGATTTGGATTCCTGCATTGAGCAGGGGGTTGGACTTGATGGCCTTATAGGCCCCCTCTAACTCTACTATTTTATGATGCTATATATCCCACCCCTACTCCTAGAAGGAGCCCAGGGCTGCAAACAAAACACTAAAAACACTCTAAAACATATTAAAACAAAACATCTTTAAAAAACATGATTTTTTTTAAAAAAAAACAGCTTTGAAAACATCTGAAAAAAAGCAATTCCAACACAGATGCAGACTGGGATAAGGTTTCTACTTAAAAGGCTTTTTAAAAGAGGAAGATTTTCAGTAGGTGCCCAAAGGATAACAGAGATGGTGCCTGTCTAATATTTAAAGGGAGGGAATTGAAAAGGGTAGGTGCCATAACAATAAAGGTCCACTTCCTACGTTATACAGAACGGACCTCCTGATAAGATGCTATCTGCAGTAGGCCCTCACCTGCAGATAAGGGGTAAGATGATCTTTTAGGTATTCTGGTCCCAAGCTGCATAGGGTTTTGTACACCAAAATCAGAACCTTGAACTTGGCCCAGAGGCTAATGGGCAGCCAGTGCATTTCAGTAGTGGGGTAACGTGTTGGTAATACCGTGCCCCAGCAAGCAGTCATACCGCCACATTTTGCACCAGCCACAGCTTCTGGACCAACCTCAAGGACAGCTCCACATACAGCACATTACTGTAATCCAGCCTGGAGGTCACCAGTGCATGGACAGCAGTGGTCAGGCTATCTGGGTCTAGATACAGCCACAGCTCTCACTTCTAGCCTCTGAGGTCACCTGGGCCTCTAGCAACAAAGATGGATCCAGAAGCACCCCAGACTACAAACCTGCTCTTTAAGATGGAGTACGACCCCATCCAAAGCAGGCAATTGACCAATTATCTGAACTCAGAAACCATCACATAGCTGGAAATGAGCATGAGGGTATGTTGTCCAGAAGGTATGTTATCCAGAAGTATTAGACCCCTACGGCAGGTTGGACTGAAACCAAGAATGTACAACCTTGCAATTTTATCTAAAACTTTTATTTTCCCACCATCATCACTGTTGCATGTTGGGCTGAGAGGGTAGTACACAACAACCAAGCAGTGTAATTCACTGTTATACCCATATTGTAAATTGGAGGGTTGTGCTGCAAGAAAGAGTGGCTTAGGGCATCCCTGTAATGTAGTCTACTAGTAATATTGTGTGTCAGAGGTAGGGCTGGGGCTGATTTGTGTTACAAGTAAGAAAACCATATGTAAAATATACATATAATATTTTCTAAAATATATATTAAATACTGTTTTATATCATAAATTCTTCATTATAATGGCAGTGGGAAAAGCTTTAAATGGTTCTTATTTCATATAGTTAATAAAGGGAGACAATAAGATTCTCACATTGTTGTTTGTCTACCTTCTCTCAAGTGTACCAATTCTGTTAATTTGTTCATTGCGGCAAGATACCAACATTTATTAAGCTGTTCTTGTTTTGTTGAAACTGTTAGAGTATGCCATTTAGCTGCTATCTGTATTTTGGCAGAAGTAAACAGAATCCCACCTCATTTTCAATGTTATGATATCACATCTTCTTTAAGATATCCCAGAATTATTGTGTGATATTCACACTTAGTAGCAGTTTCCCAAAAATTATAAATCTTATATGCCCACCAAATGACAGTTTTAAATATTTCCTTCCGATAAAACTTTGTACCATGGTCACAGTCTGCTTTTTAATTGTATTAAAACTTGAGCACATTGGACTTTGTGCTAGATAGAAGGATGATTCTTCTAAACTTCAGGTTGTATCATTTCTGGTTTATATTCTTACTAGTAAATAACTACATAAGTCAGAGGCACAGTTTGCACAAAGAAATGCAAGAAAGCATTTATACTAGCATTTTAAAAGCATGTCTAAAATCATTAATCTATACTGAATGTATATTCTTGTGCTAGGAATGATTTGAAATCTTTTCCACTTTTTTGTTTTGTTCTTAACATTAAGTAATTCATCAAGGTATGCATGATATGATTAAACCTCACCTGGCAATCATGTGCATCCATTAATAGCTTTCCTTCATTGATTTAAACATATTAATTAAAAAAGGCCCTAACCAGGAGCTGATTCCCTGATCTATATGCACAGTTTAATAATAATCATGCTGTGTGATTAGAATGATTATGGGGACACTGTGAAAATTCATTTGCTGCGAATAAGCCAACAACTTTGCATCTGTGTTGAGAAACAATTATAGACCTTAATTGGAAGCCATGTAATGATGACAGCAGTTATTTCAGTGATTGATTCTGAAATTAAAGTGAGCTGGCAAATTAAACACCAGTACATCCAAAGCTAGAAAACTGAGAAGGAATTTTGGGTCCAGAGGCGTATATTGCATATATATTTAAACAGATGGGACAGAGAAAGCTAACTGAAATCTAGAGGACTGCCTCATGAAAAAGGGTGAACTAGCAAGATACTGATGTGTACTACAGATACCTTATGGCTATTTGATGATCCAACATTCACAAACCAATAGTAAAGGTTAAAAGCAGCTATGCAAGTAAATAATGTAAGGCTATAGGCACTTGTTTATGGAATTCAGTTGACCTGATATTTGATCAATCTTCACTCATTTTTAAAAGCATCTATCACACTCCAAAGGATACTTCTCTAGCCACTGTCCTATACTTTGTGAAGTTTCCCTTCCCCTAAATATGAATAACTTTGCATATGCCTCATGCAAGGAACTGGCCAGCTCATGTTACGTATTTCACAGTAGATTGGAGAATAGTGGTTTTTATGATGTCATATATCCCACCAATATTGTGACCACTAATAATCAGTTCAGACCATATCTTTCAGTGATGATGGCTGTGGGCAACAATGTATTCTAAACTAGAAAACTGGTAAAGTACAAATGTTTCGTTCAGCTTCATTTCCAGCGAGGAAACCTTGAGATGACAGAAATGATACAACCAGACTCCAGACAGTGTACATTCAGTGCCTTCTTCAGTGGTTCTCTCTTTTTCTTCCACTGGCAGAAGGAAGAAGAGGAACAGTAGCGAGCCTCCTGCTGCAGTAGGGGCCCCTCTGCAGGTGCCCAAGCATGCCAACCCTTAATACCTTTCTCATCTGCAATAAAGCAGTGCTCGAGTTATCCCAAGAAACTAGAGGAGGGGGTCTGATTTCCCTAAATGTTTGTGATGGGCCATTTAGCTACTGTTTCTAGAAGGCTATGGCTGTCTATGTCTATGAGATTTTGGTGAAATGAGAAATACATAGACAATGGGGCTTGTGGATTTCATTAAGAGCCTCCCCCCCTCAATTCAGTACAGTATGACATTAAAAAAATCATCAAGATGTATAGAAACCCTGATTAAACCATTTTCAGGGATTTGTCTGACTTCATGTGGGTCACAAGCAGAGAGGAGGCAGGCATGTACATGCAAGCTCCACTCAGGGCTAACATCAGGCATGAGGGGGCCGTCGGGCACCAGCACTCCATGCAACTGGCATCTTCACAGCAGTGTCTGTACTGTGTGCACATGCCGTCAAGCATGCTGATGTGGCAACATGGGAGGCAGGAAGGCTGGGCCTATTTAAGCCCACATCAGCTGCATTGGGGGGGGTTGTCTAAAGGATAGAGCTCCCGCTCCACAATCTGAACCAGTGTCATGTCATGGGCTTGATTTGCAGCACACATCAACCCCATACACCAGGCTGCAAATCACACCCTGCGACCTGATACTGATGCTGATCATAGATCTTCACCTTCCCATCTCTAGTCTATAGATTTAGCCAGGGGCCCTTCTGAGCCCCAGGGGCCTTGGGCCCATGCCTGACCTGGCTGCCTGCTGGCACTGGGCTTGGCTCCACTCCTAACATCCCCATGCCAGCTCCAATTCAGACCATACTGTATTGAGAAGGAAGCTCTGAAGGGCGAATCCAAGCTTGATCAGCTGCATGTGCTTAGAATCCTCCTGTGACCACACTCCATATCTTATTCTGATTGTGTTGTGGATTCTACGTCTGCTTTCCAAGTGTGCTTAGAATCCCTCTTCAGATCTTCCATCTCAATGTGAAAAAGGTCTGAAGGGGAACCAGTGTAAGTGGGATGTTAAGGGTGGGGATTGTATGCATGCTCCTTCCTCTCTCCACATTTAGCTTGCATACGTTATTAATGCAATTTATTATAAGAGCTGTTAGTTAAAATAATATATGTGAGAAAATGTTGACAACCAGTTTATTAAAAGCAATGGCTTAGGGTTGTATTCAGTGCTAAATGTGCATAGTTCTGCTGGTGCAATGAGACTTCTCTTTACCCTCCTCTCCCCAAATGACCCCAAGGGTGCCTCAACCCTCCAGAGCTGATTTTGAGAGTGCAGGGGAAGGGCTGGAGGAGACAGGAGATTAAGAGGAAACTCAGTTGTGTACACAGAAGTCAGTTGCACCAGCAGAGCTGCAGCATTCCATACAGTCCAAAGCCTTTTATGCCCTCCAGCTGGTACAAATCACTACATTTTTAAGGCTTGTTAGCAACTGGGTTGATTTTTTTTGTTTTTGCCAACCTAATAACAGATTTGCCAAGAGAGCTTCCCCAGCTTATTTTAATACATGTACTTCCCTATAGGGGAGCCAGCATTCTCATGGGTAATCAGGTCCCATGTTGTTTAGGGTTTTATATACTAGTACTAGAACCTTGAAATGGGCTGAGAAGTATATCAGTAGCTAGTGCAGTTCTTTCATAATTGGTGTTATATGCTAGCAGTAGGACACCCCCGACAGGAGCTTAGCTGCAGTGTTCTGCAGCGGCTAGCTTCTGAACCAGCACCAAGGTAGCTCCACACAGACCATGTTACACTAATTCAGCCTTCAGATTACCAGCTCATGAATCATTGAAGCTAAGCAGTCAATGTTTAGGAACAGCAATAGCTAACACACTAACTATAGTTATTAAGAGACTACTTGAGGCTCTAAGGACAATGACCATTCTAGAAATGTCTTCAGACTACATACCTGTTCTTTCAGAGGAAGAGGAACACTGCCTATTTCTCAGATCTGGGAGCAGCCCACTCTACTATAAGACTTCTGTGTTGCCAGGATTGAGCTTCAATTTATCATCATCATCATTTGTTACCCACCCTTCACCCAAAGGTCCCAGGACAGGTTACAACCATTTTAAAATAAGACATTAAAAAAAAAAAAAAAACTCAAATCCCAAATAATCCAGAGCCTAAAAATACATGTCTCAGGTGTCAAAGGCCAGGGTAAAGAGGCGTGTCTCCAGTGTTCACTAAAATTGTACAGCGAAATTGCCAGACACAGCTTGGTTGGGAGGGAGTTCCAGAACATGGGGTCTGCAACAGAGAT
This sequence comes from Rhineura floridana, assembly GCF_030035675.1. Classification (NCBI taxonomy): domain Eukaryota; kingdom Metazoa; phylum Chordata; class Lepidosauria; order Squamata; family Rhineuridae; genus Rhineura; species Rhineura floridana. Next base: position 168,302,330 of record NC_084482.1, on the reverse strand, counting down.
TGCCCTCTCCCAGGCCATCCCCAAACTTCTGACTGTGGTGGAACTACCAAAAGGGCCACCTCTGCTGATCTCAACACCCGAGAGGGTCTGTAGGAAAGGAGGCAGTCTTTCAGGTATTTGGGACCTAAGTCGTTTAGGGCTTTGAACACTAACTTGAGCCCCTTAAATTGAACCTGGAAATGAATTGGCAACCAATGCATCTTTTTAAAACAGGAATTTTATGAGATCTAAAAGCAACCCCAACCAGTAATCTGGCTGCTGCGTTTTGGATCAGTTGAAGTTTCTGAGTCTTCTTCAAGGGCAGCCCCACTTAGAGTGGATTGCAATAATCCAATCTGGAAGTTACCAGAGCACGGAGCACTGTGGCCAAGTCATCTCTGTCCAAAAAGGGCTGAAGGTGGCAAACCATTCAGAGCTGGAAAAAGGCACTCCTGGACACCTGAGCCTACAATGACAATGTTGGATCCAGGAGTACCCCCAAGCTGCAAACCTGCTCCTTCCAGGAGAGTGCAACCCCATCCAGAACAGGCTGTCCCCTCACCTCCTGGATGTGAGAACTCTGTACACATAACACTTCTATCTTCAGGATTCAGCCTCAATTTTTGGCCCGCATCCAGCCTATCACTGCCTCCAAGCACCAGTTCAGCTCCCTCTCCTGATTCAGTGGAACAGAGATGGAGTTAGGTATCATCTGCATATTGATGACACCTCACTCCAAATCTCCTGATGACAGCTTCCAGCACCTTCATGTAGATGTTAAATAGCATGGGGGACAAGATGGAACCCTGCAGAACACCACAGAACAGTTGCTATGGTGCCAAACCATAGCCTCCGATAACTACTTTTTGGAAGCAGCCCTGGATGTGTGAGCGGAACCATTGAAGCATAGTGTCCCCAATCCCCCACCTCCCTAAGACACTCCAGAAGGTTACCATGGTCAACAGTGTCAAAAGCTGCCATGCTATCAAGGAGAATAAGCAGGGTTGTATTCCTCCTCTCTCTCTCCCGACAGATGTCATCAACCAGGGTGAGCAGGGCAGTTTTAAGTGCCATGGCCAGGCCTGAAGCCAGACTGGAATGCATCCCAAATATCGACCTCTATTCAGCCCCCATACACACAACATCCAGGCACTGGTTTGAGACTTGCACAGCCTCACTTGACTGAATTGGCACAGAATCATATTCATAATCTATCAGTACTGTTCTGTTCCATTTGGAATGGTTTTATGTATTTTATAATTGTACTGATTTTATATATTTTATAATTGTTTTTTTTCTATTGCTATAACTGGCCCTGGGACCTTATGGTGAAGGGCAGGTAAGAAATCAAATAAATAAATAAGAGGCATATGTACAATAATTGGTCAAATGAATTGAAAAGCATTTCAAGGCAATTGTGATATGCTGTTGAATTTTTCATATAAGCATCACTGAGGGATGAAGTGTGTTAGTGACCAAAATAGTGAAACAGATGAAAATAGTGAAAAGTGGTTCTGTGAATAATCTCTAGGCTTGGATTGTTCTAGTACTTTTGGCACTGTGGTGCTACTGCTTTGCAAGTGGGCTAGAATTTTGCAACACCAAAGCATCAAGCTCATTCTGACAACTTAGTTAGAATTTACTTCTACTTATTTCCTGCTGCTTTGTGTCTACCAGAAAAGCCCTTGTTGTTGGCAAAAAATTGAAAATCTAGTAGTATGTATCCAACTTAAAAATCTAATACTGGTGGATATACAGAGTGGGGAGCTGCCAATCTGTACAAATAACCAGATCAGAATCTACCTTGGGCATTTAGAGTAAGTTTAATGGTTTTTTGGATTGTGGCCAGCAACTTCAACAGTGGCAGGAATGTGGTTTTACATAAGTAAGGATAATTTTGTTTTAATACAACAAATGGTTAATCCACAAGACTTTTTTGTTCTTATGGAAAATATGATTATCATGAAACACAATTTATTTTGACGTTTGTAAATAGCTGTGATATGTTGCAGACACGATTCATTTTCTCTCTAACAGGCTAACAGAGACAAATCATGTTTTAAAATAACAGTGTTATCATTATTACATTATCAATCTTAAACTAGTGGTATAAAAACATCCCTTTCCTGCTTTCGTCTTGCCCTTTGAAGTATAATTTGTTCTGATTTATATAGCTGAATCATTGCTATAAGCAAATTTATTACATCACTTGCAAGGACTGTAAAATATTCTAGGTACCATTCGTAGAAAGAAAAGAATATAGTCATGTCATCCTTGTATTGCCATTTGAATATATATCTTGGTTTATGTGAATACATTATAATTATTTTTTGTAGATATTTGGATGTTTGCCTAGGATACACCATTAAACAGAGATGATTTTTCAAACAGTAAAATTTACAGGGGAATTTACAAGATGAATATAAAAATCAGTCTGCTGTGAAATATGGTATGATATTCTAATAATTTAACCATGCTTTTATTGTTGCAGGTACGCTACAGCACACTATTTTAAAAAGAAACCTGAATAGTCTCTATAAATTATAATTTGATTTTTTTCCCCTCAAAGGTGGAAGCAAAATGGCACAGATATTGATCTCACCATGAGTTATCACTACAGGCTGGTTGGAGGCAGCTTGGCAATCAATAACCCACATAAAAACCAGGATATTGGAACATACCAGTGTTTGGTCACAAATTCATTTGGAACCATTGTAAGCAGGAAAGCAAAACTTCAGTTTGCATGTAAGTTGCATGGATATTCTATTTCCTCATCATTTTTTTGCAAACAATTTATTACACAATCAGAATACCAATGAAATCCTATGAAATGATTGAATTCTACCTTTTCATGTTGAATCCCAATATTTCCTCAGTACATAGCAATAATGAGACAGATATCCAGGTTCTTACAATACACAACAATTCAACAATTATCACAACAATTATCACAATTGACTTGAAAGGTCAAGAAAGATGAACACAAATATGTTTTGCTTAATAGAACTGTTGCTATCCCCCTCCCCTCCGGAGGACTTTTTTCATAGTCAAATTGCTATTTGTAAGATACCTGCTCCACACCCCTTTCTAGGTTAGAAAATAAAGTAATCACAAAAGTATAATGATGTCCAGCAGAGTCACAGAAATGTCACATCTGGTAATTACCTTACTGACATTTAGTTGCATTAACAGCCATATACACCTCCGCACATTTGCTTTGTAATTGGCATGCCATTGTTGTTTGCACCTAAAATACATAGCTGTCCTTTAAACATCGATGTGTGGTGAGTTTTTGTGTGCACTGAAAGAAGTAACAAGATCAAATACACACACACACACACACAGAGTGAGTGAGCTAGAAAAGATAAATGAAGTGTACGCACCTTATGCAGCCAGAAAAGCCAAATACTACTAGTGCAAACATTTGGATCCTAAAAAGTTTTCGCTGCTTGAATGGAAGGAGCTACTATTCATGAAAGGAGAGTTTCACTCATGGAAGGACCTGTTCTACTTACAGAAGGACTCTTGATTGTGTGGAACTCTTCTTCCTTGAATAGAAAGTCATTGAGTTCATGAAGGGAGAATGTCAAATCCGAGCCATTGGCAACAATCCAAACAAATTTATGGAAGTGGGTTCCCTTTGCTAACTGTGGAAGCCTCATTTATGGAAGTGGGCATCCCCGCTGACGACTGTAGAAGCCTGATGGTGCAATCCTAAACACATTTGGAAGGGAGTAAGCCCACTTGAACACAATTGGACTTGTGCATCAGAAAGCAATGCATAGAATTGTGCTATTAGTGTTGTCTGTAGGAACGCAGCCAATATTTAAGCCTCTAGATCACAGCTCTTGACGTTTTATTCTTGCATTTTTGACAGGTAGCCGAGTGCAGCTATTCTTCAAAAGTAGCTTGGAGGAAGTTGCATATTTTTCCCCTTCCTATCCTCCTTTCCTCAGCCTCCTTCGCTGAACTAAGAGAGCAATTGTTTTTAATGCTCATTAATAAAATATACTTCTAAAGCCAGCCTCATAGCAGTTTCAGACATCAGTAAAGTATTAATTATTAATCCTTTTCTGTTCTCATTACAAATTGCCTGTCACAGAGGTCATAGAAAGGAGACAGAAGAAGTTGTGATGGTTTTTGCAGATTTTGTGTGTGTCTCTGGGTGTGCTCATTGTGATAATTTCTGCCTATTTTTGCAATGTTTTTTGTTATTTCTCTTGATTTTTTAAGGGCAAAAACCATACTGGTTACTGGGAAGAAATCATAAACATTAAAGAATTGGAGGGGACCTTGTAGATCATCTAATTCAACTCCCTGTTTGAAGCAGGAAAATGAGAGCAAAATCGTGCCCATTGAATGACTGTGCAGTTCTCTAAGGTTCCTGCTTCCAATTTTACAACATGTAGTTTAACTTTGATTGATTATCTCTGGTATCAAGAGACTACACTTAGGCTGGTGTGTATGTAGGAGTTACATATTTTGTCCTGGTTTTCTATAGTTTTAGGATATATATGGAACACCCCCCTCCCTATAATATTGTTGCTAGTCTTATCACAATTCTTTCTGTTTTCCTTAAGGATTAATCTTCAAACTCTCAAAGTTTTGATTTAAGTGGAATTTAAAATCAACCATAGACATAGTTCTTATTAACCAGAGGAGGAGCTATGGCTTAAAGGCAAACAAAACACATGCTTTGCATGCAGAAGATCTGTGACATCTCCAGTTAAAAGGATGAAGTAACAGGTGCCAGCCAGAAAGCTGCTGACAGTCAGAGTTGACAATATTGGGCTACACAAACATGTGATGATCAATTGTACCATTTGCATGAGAATAGGGATGGGGGAGAATATCCGCTAAATTGGACTTAGTACTGGATTCCAACTGAATTCAGCAGTCCGCTATCTTTTCAGACCAGCACTGAATTCTTGCAGCGGGCTGCGGCTGTAATCAGCATGGATTCTGCGGCCATGGCTGCAATAGGCACAGATTTTTTTAATTTTTTTGCCCTATTTTATGTAATCATCTTCATAATTTCCTTAAAGTTGCCGCAGTGTAGGTGTGATAACAACTGCCAATTGTCCATTATATATTATGGGATAAATTGTGGTGTTATCACCATATAATACAAAAATATTGGCTGCCTCCCTGCCCTAGGCTATATATGCCAATCAATATTAATTGTCAAATCATCCTGCGATTTCGTGTTTTCCAAACAAGACAGCACAGAGCATTCTGAATTTCCATCCTCTTGCACTGGAAACATTATTATGATGAGAGAAATTGACCCATGTGACCCAAATTGCTCCCCCCCCAACTTTCATTGCTGCTGTCCTCAGCTCATCAGGGGCTGTATCTCTCTTTATCTCTCTGTGCTAAATTTTGTGTGTTTGTGTGTGTGTACAAAAATATGAGGTGGTACTAGTGGTGGTGGTGACTCTGCTGCAGTGCTGCTGCCTGATGAAAGAATAGTGAAAGGGAGGGGAATAATCAGACAGCGCATCAGTTAGCCCAAGGCAAGACATAAGAACATAAGAAGAGCCTGCTGGACCAGGCCAGTGGCCCATCTAGTCCAGCATCCTGTTCTCACAGTGGCCAACCAGGTGCCTGGGGGAAGCCCGCAAGCAGGACCCGAGTGCAAGAACACTCTCCCCTCCTGAGGCTTTCGGCAACTGGTTTTCAGAGCATGCTGCCTCTGACTAGGGTGGCAGAGCACAGCCATCACGGCTAGTAGCCATTGATAGCCCTGTCCTCCATGAATTTGTCTCATCTTCTTTTAAAGCCATCCAAGCTGGTGGCCATTACTGCATCTTGTGGGAGCAAATTCCATAGTTTAACTATGCGCTGAGTAAAGAAGTACTTCCTTTTGTCTGTCCTGAATCTTCCAACATTCAGCTTCTTTGAATGTCCACGAGTTCTAGTATTATGAGAGAGGGAGAAGAACTTTTTGCTATCCACTTTCTCAATGTCATGCATACACTTCTATCATGTCTCCTCTGACCCACCTTTTCTCTAAACTAAAAAGCCCCAAATGCTGCAACCTTTCCTCGTAAGGGAGTCGCTCCATCCCCTTGATCATTCTGGTTGCCCTCTTCTGAACCTTTTCCAACTCTATAATATCCTTTTTGAGATGAGGCGACCAGAACTGTACACAGTATTCCAAATGCGGCCGCACCATAGATTTATACAATGGCATTATGATATCGGCTGTTTTATTTTCAATACATTTCCTAATTATCGCTAGCATGGAATTTGCCTTTTTCACAGCTGCCGCACACTGGGTCGACATTTTCATCGTGCTGTCCACTACAACCCTGAGGTCTCTCTCCTGGTCGGTCACCGCCCATTCAGACCCCATGAGCGTATATGTGAAATTAAGATTTTTTGCTCCAATATGCATAATTTTACACTTTATATTGAATTGCATTTGCAATTTTTCCGCCCATTCACGCAGTTTGGAGAGGTCTTTTTGGAGCTCTTCACAATCCCTTTTTGTTTTAACAACCCTGAACAATTTAGTGTCGTCAGCAAACTTGGCCACTTCACTGCTCACTCCTAATTCTAGGTCATTAATGAACAAGTTGAAAAGTACAGGTCCCAATACCGATCCTTGAGGGACTCCACTTTCTACAGCCCTCCATTGGGAGAACTGTCTGTTTATTCCTACTCTCTGCTTTCTGCTTCTTAACCAATTCCTTATCCACAAGAGGACCTCTCCTCTTATTCCATGACTGCTAAGCTTCCTCAGAAGTCTTTGATGAGGTACCTTGTCAAACACTTTTTGAAAGTCTAAGTACACTATGTCCACTGGATCACCTCTATCTATATGCTTGTTGACACTCTCAAAGAATTCTAATAGGTTACTGAGACAGGACTTTCCCTTGCAGAAGCCATGCTGGCTCTGCTTCAGCAAGGCTTGTTCTTCTATGTGCTTAGTTAATCTGGCTTTAATAATACGTTCTACCAGTTTTCCAGGGACAGAAGTTAAACTAACTGGCCTGTAATTTCCGGGATCCCCTCTGGATCCCTTTTTGAATATTGGTGTTACATTTGCCACTTTCCAGTCCTCAGGCACGGAGGAGGACCCGAGGGACAAGTTACATATTTTAGTTAGCAGATCAGCAATTTCACCTTTGAGTTCTTTGAGAACTCTCGGGTGGATGCCATCCGGGCCCGGTGATTTGTCAGTTTTTATATTGTCCATTAAGCTAGAACTTCCTCTCTCGTTACCACTATTTGTCTCAGTTCCTCAGAATCCCCTCCTGCAAATGTTAGTTCAGGTTCAGGGATCTGCCCTATATCTTCCACTGTGAAGACAGATGCAAAGAATTCATTTAGCTTCTCTGCGATCTCCTTATCGTTCTTTAGTACACCTTTGACTCCCTTATCATCCAAGGGTCCAATCGCCTCCCTAAATGGTCTCCTGCTTTGAATGTATTTATAGAATTTTTGGTTGTTGGTTTTTATGTTCTTAGCAATGTGCTCCTCAAATTCTTTTTTAGCATCCCTTATTGTCTTCTTGCATTTCTTTTCCCAGAGTTTGTGTTCTTTTTTATTTTCTTCATTCGGACAAGACTTCTATTTTCTGAAGGAAGACTTTTTGCCTCTAAGAGCTTCCTTGACTTTGTTCGTTAACCATGCTGGCATCTTCTTGGCGCTGGCGGTACATTTTCTGATCTGCGATATGCACTCCAGTTGCTCTTCTAATATAGTGTTTTTAAACAACTTCCAAGCATTTTCGAGTGATGTGACCCTCTGGACTTTGTTTTTCAGCTTTCTTTTTACCAATCCCCTCATTTTTGTGAAGTTTCCTCTTTTGAAGTCAAATGTGACCGTGTTGGATTTTCTTGGCAATTGGCCATTTACATGTATGTTTAATTTAATAGCACTGTGGTCACTGCTCCCAATTGATTCGACAACACTTACATCTTGCACCAGGTCCCGGTCCCCACTGAGGATTAAGTCCAGGGTTGCCGTCCCTCTGGTCGGTTCCATGACCAACTGGTCTAGGGAATAGTCATTTAGAATATCTAGAAACTTTGCTTCTTTGTCATGACTGGAACACATATGCAGCCAGTCTATGTCCAGGTAGTTGAAGTCACCCATTACTACCACATTTCCTAGTATGGATGCTTCCTCAATTTCATATCTCATCTCCAGGTCTCCCTGAGCATTTTGATCAGGGGGATGATAGATCGTTCCCAGTATTAAGTCCCTCCTGGGGCATGGTATCACCACCCACAACGATTCTGTGGAGGAGTCTGCCTCTTTTGGGGTTTCGAGCTTGCTGGATTCAATGCCTTCTTTCACGTATAGTGTGACTCCGCCACCAATACGTCCTTCCCTGTCCTTCCGATATAGTTTATCCAGGGATAACCGTATCCCACTGGTTTTCTCCATTCCACCAGGTCTCCGTTATGCTCACTATATCAATGTTCTCCTCTAAGACCAAGCACTCCAGTTCTCCCAACTTGGTTCAGAGGCTCCTAGCATTAGCGTACAGGCACTTGTAAGCAGTGTCTCTCTTCAAGTGACTTTGGCACTTGTGGTTTGGCCTGTGGTAATTTTGCTCTTATGAATTTATATCCTGTGCCCCTGCTCTCACAATGCCTACTTCTAGGCCTACTCCTTTTAAAATTTCATCATTTCTTTGGTTTTTATCCCAGGGGGGAGGTTTATTCCCAACCAGACCTTCCTCAGACTCAAAGGTGATTATCTGCCTCATTGATATGTAAATAAGAAAAAAACCACATGGAAGACCATGATCATTTACATAAGCATTTACATTAAAAATTATAATTTTTTTACCACAAAAAAATCCCAGAAAACATACAGAAACTAGGATCAAATCACCAAAAAAAAAAAAAAATACATGGTGGATCGAATTGGCAATTGCCAAAGCAGGCAGAAACAAAAAAACGACAAATGGGGGTCAAATGATGGACTACCGGAATACAAGGAGACTGGAACAAGGCATTGAACCCCATCCCTACATGAGAAGTTAATTTAGTCTCCCATCAGGACCTACAGTGCTTGACTAACAATCTGTTATCTGTGGAGCCTTCACATAATAAATTTCTTTACTTTTGACCATTATTTCTTGAAGGAAAATTTATCATCATAATTCACACTATGACTTGTCTTGCTCAATATTATGACTTAGTTGTAGAAACTTGGTCACAGGGAAGTCAATTCCTGTGCAGACTGTAATATGTTGTTGTTCTTATGTGCCTTCAAGTCTATTATGACTTATGGCGACCCTATGAATCAGAGACCTTAAATAGCATCTGTGCGGCTCAACGCAATTCGGCGGTGCCGGGAGAATGCCGCGAAGAGTGGCGGAGTGTAGAGGGGCCGTGGAAAAATCTTGGCCCAGCGGTGGTGAGAGCACCGCAAAAGGAGGGAGGCCAGGTTGGCGGTGCAGCTTGGCGGTGGAGGCGGCGGGAGAACACCGCGGAGAGTAAGAGAACGCCATGAGGAGTAATTAGAGTGTGGGTGTGGCTCGGAGTAGTGAGAGAATGCCATGGAGAACGACCAGAGACTGGATGTGACTTGCCTCCCTGCCGCTCCCCCTCTATTGAAAACCTCTCTTGGGACACAGCTTGTATTGGGGGGTGGCAGGGCGCTTTGCCTGGTGGACGCCTTACAATACTCAGTGGCTGGTAGATTCTACTATTTGATTGGGGGAGTGACTGGCCTCCAGTCTATAGGCGGCTAGATCCTGTGTCGATGTGAGTGAATGTGAGTGTGTGTGTACGTGTGTTTTTATTATGTGCCTGGGAGAGAGGACCTTGCACCAAGCGGGGAGACTTGTGGGGGCCCCAATTAGTGTAGTGACGGGTAGCGGGAGGTATGGTGGTGGGAGAAGGACATGCCAGGTGAGGGGAACTTGGCCCAGACAATTAGTGGCTGTGCCTTGTTCCGGCCCTTCTCACATCCACAGGATTGCGGGTTGTCCTCTCAGCCAGCTCTCGGATCTCCAAGTACTGCTTTTAAACGCCAGATCGGTACACAATAAAACCTCCCTCGTCCATGACTTAATTGTGGAGGAGGGGGCCGGTCTGGCATGCATAACCAAGACTTGGGTGGGTGAGCAGAGAGGAGTTACTCTTTCCCAGCTCTGCCCACCTGGGTATATGGTTCAGCACTATGGTAGATCTGAGGGTTGGGGAGGTGGGGTTGCTGTGGTCTATAAGAGCTCTTTCTCTCTCGTCAAGCACCCTGTCCATGTGACTACTGGTCTGGAATGCCTGTACCTTGTCTTGGGCCAGAGGGACAGACTGGGAATCTTGTTGGTGTACCGTCCACCCTGCTGCCCAACGGCTTCCCTAACTGAGCTGACAGAACTGGTCTCAGAGGTATTGTTGAAATCCCCTAGACTATTGGTACTGGGTGATGTCAATATTCATGCCGAGGCTGCCTTATCAGGGGCGGCTCAGGACTTCATGGCCTTCATGGCAACCATGGGGCTGTCCCAATTTGCTATTGGCCCAACACATGTGTCGGGACATACTCTTGATCTGATTTTTGCCACTGGACATGGGGATGGTGATCTGGAGGTGGGAATTTTTCATCTATTCCTTTGTCATGGACAGATCACCGCTTGCTGAAGTTTAGACTCACAGCGGCCTTTCCCCTCTGCAAGGGTGGGGGACCCATTAAGATGGTCTGCCCCCGGAGACTGATGAATCCTGAGGGTTTTCAAAGGGCTCTGGGGGTTTTTCCGGCTGATAAGACTGGTGCTCCTGTCGAAGCCCTGATCGACCTGTGGAACACAGAAATGACCTGGGCCGCTGACATGATCGCCCCTGCGCGCCCCCTCCTATGTAGAGCTCATACAGCTCTGTGGTATACCCCGGAGCTAAGAGTGATGAAACAAGAGAGGAGGCGGCTTGAGTGCAGATGGAGGCGAACTCCTGATGGATGCAATCATGCACTGGTAAGCGCCTTTACTAAGCAGTACTCAGAAGCGGTGAGAGCAGCTAAGAAGCATTATTTTGCTGCTACTATCAAGTCATCTCTCTGCCGTCCAGCAGAACTTTTTAAAGTTGTCCGAGGGCTATTACATCTTGGTCCTCGGGACATTATAGAGCCATCGGAAATCCGCTATAATGAGTTTGCTAGGCACTTCCAGGACAAGATTTTATGCATCCACCGGGACTTGGACTCCAATATTGTAGCAGATGAACCTAATGAGGCATCCAGAGCACAGTCCTGTCCTCATTTATTGGATGAGTTTCAGTTGGTGCAGCTTGAGGAAGTTGACAAGGTGCTTGGACTGGTGCATGCGACCACTTCTGTACTGGATCCTCGCCCCTCTTGGCTGGTAGAAGCTATGGAATGGAACAGCCGGCTGGGCCAGGGAAGTGATAAATGCCTCTTTACGAGAGGGAGTGGTCCCCAGCTGCCTGAAAGAGGCGGCGGTGAGACCACTTCCGAAGAAGTCTTCCTTGGACCCGGAAAACTTGAATAACTATAGGCTGGTAGCGAATGTTCCATTCCTGGGCAAGGTCTTAGAGCGGGTGGTTGCTAGCCAGCTCCAAACACTCTTGGATGAAACCGATTATCTAGATCCATTTCAATCCGGTTTCAGGCCCGGTTTTGGTACAGAGACAGCCTTGGTCGCCCTGTATGATGACCTATGTCGGGAGAGGGACGGGGGGAGTGTAACTCTGTTGATTCTCCTTGATCTCTCAGCAGCTTTTGATACCATCGACCATGGTATCCTTCTGGAGAGACTTATGAAGTTGGGAGTTGGAGGTACCGCTTGGCAGTGGCTTCACTCCTACTTGGTGGGTTGGCTCCAGAAGGTAGTGCTTGGGGAACATTGCTCAATTACATGGGTTCTCCAGTATGGGGTCCCGCAGGGGTCAGTTCTGTCTCCCATGCTTTTTAACATCTACATGAAGCCGCTGGGGGCGGTCATCAGGAGTTTTGGAGTGCGTAGTCATCAGTATGCTGATGACACGCAGCTCTACTTCTCCTTTTCATCTTCTTCAGGTGATGCTGTCAATGTACTAAAGTGTTGCCTGGCCACGATAATGGACTGGATGAGAGCTAATAAACTGAGACTCAATCCTGACAAGACTGAGATGCTGTTAGTGAGTGGCTTCTCTGATCAGATGGTGGATACTCAACCTGTTCTGGACGGGGTTACACTCCCCCGAAGGAGCAGGTTCGTAGTCTGGGAGTTCTTTTAGATCCTTCATTGTCACTTGAGGCCCAGGTAGCCTCGGTGGCACAAAGTGCGTTCTACCAACTTCGGTTGGTAGCCCAGCTACGTCCCTATCTGGGCAGTGACAACCTCGCCTCAGTTATCCATGCTCTGGTAACCTCCAGATTGGACTACTGCAATGTGCTTTACGTGGGACTGCCTTTGAAGATGGTTCGGAAACTGCAACTAGTGCAAAACGCAGCAGCTCGACTGTTAATAAGGACCAAACGATCAGAACATATAACACCTGTTCTGGCCCGTTTGCACTGGTTGCCTATACATTTCCGGGCAAGATTCAAAGTGTTGGTTTTGACCTATAAAGCCTTACATGGCACGGGTCCGCAATACCTGGTGGAACGCTTCTCCCAATATGAACCTACCTGTACACTACGTGCAACATCGAAGGCCCTCCTCCGGGTACCGACTCATAAAGAGGCCCAGAGGATGACAACAAGAACTAGGGCCTTCTCAGTGGTGGCCCCCGAACTATGGAATAGTCTCCCCGATGAGGTGCACCTGGCACCAACATTGTTATCCTTTCGGCGCCAGGTTAAAACCTTCCTCTTTTCCCAGGCATTTTAACATATTTTAGCATATTTAGCACATTCTGGTATTCTAAATTTAAATTGTGTAATATGTTTTTAGCTCTGGGGAATTTTTGTGGTATGTTTGTATTTACTATGTGATTTTATTATATTACTGTATTTTTATATTTATGTTGTTCACTGCCCAGAGAGCCGTTGGCTGTGGGCGGTATAGAAATTGAATAAAATAAAATAATAAAAAATAAATAAACCACCCTGTTCAGATCTTGTAAGTTCAGGTTTGTCGCTTCCTTTATGGAATCAATCCATCTCTTGTTTGGCCTTCCTCTTTTTCTACATATTTTTCCAAGCATTATTGTATTTTCTAGTGAATCATATCTTCTCATCTGTTGAAAGTATGATAACCACAGTTTCATCATTTTAGCTTCTAGTGATAGTTCTGGTTTAATTTGTTCTAACACCCAATTATTTGTCTTTTTCACAGTCCATGGCATCTGCAAAGCTCTCCTGCAACACCATATTTCAAATGAGTTGATTTTTCTTTTCTCCACTTTTTTCACTGTCCAACTTTCACATCCATACATAGAGATCGGGAATACCATGGGCTGAATGATCCTGACTTTAGCGTTCAGTGATACATCTTTGCATTTGAGGACCTTTTCTAGTTCTCTCATAGCTGCCCTCTCCAGTTCTAGCCTTCTTCAAATTTCCTGACTATTGTCTCAGTTTTGATTAATGACTGTGCTGAGGTGTTGACAATCCTTGACAAGTTCAATGTCTTCATTGTCAACTGTAAAGTTACATAAATCTTCTGTTGTCATTACTTTAGTCTTTTTGATGTTCAGCTGTAGTCCTGCTTTTGTGCTTTCCTCTTTAACTTTCATCAGCATTTTTTCAAATCATTACTGTTTTCCGCTAAGAGTATGGTATCATCTGCATATCTTAAATTATTGATATTTCTCCCTCCAGTTTTCATACCTCCTTCATCTTGGTCCAATCCTGCTTTCCGTATGATATGTTCTGTGTGAAAAAGTTTGAATGGGTGTGACTGTTCCCAATCCTCACAGAGGCCTACTGGGATAATTCGTTTTGGCAGGCTTTGTTGGTGGGCTCGTGTTGGGCCCATATTAGGTGTTTAGGAGGAGTCTTAGTACTGAGGAATATGGATGATGCTACCCCAATTTCAGTGATTCGGGCAGAGGGAAATATAGCCATGGGGATGTGGTGAATTACCCGAGAAGGTGAAGGCAAGGCTATCTGCGCCTTGTTCCTTGCTGCCACTCCTCTCATGGATGGGTTCCTCATTGCTCATCCGCTGTGCCCACTGGCCTGTGTGTGTTGTTGTTTAACACCAGATCGGTACATAATAAGACCACTCTCATCCATGACTTGATTGTGGATGAAGGTGCCGATTTGGTGTGCATTACCAAGACCTGGGTGGGTGAGCTTGGAGGATTTGATCTGACCCAACTTTGTGCACCTGGATACGAGGTGCAGCACCAGCACAGGCTGCAGGGACACGGGGGAGGAGTTGCTGTGGTCTACAGAACTTCCATTTCTGTCACTAGGAAACCACTCTGTCTTAGAGTTGGCTGTGAGGGCCTGCACCTGGTGTTGGGCCGAGGAGACAGTAAACTAGGGTTGCTGCTGGTGTACCATCCACCCTGCTGCCTGGCAGCTTCTCTGACTGAGCTGGTGGAGGTGACCTTGGCTGTGGCGTTGGAGAAGCCCAGAACAATAGTGCTGGGTGATTATAATGTCTATGCTGAAGCTGCCTCTAGTGTTCTGGCTCAGGACTTCATGGCCTCCATGACAACTATGGGGCTGTTTCAAGTTGTTATTGGCCCAACACATAGGGCAGGGCACACCCTCGACTTTGTTTTTGCTCCAGATGGACAAAGGGGTGGTCTGGAGATGGGGGGATGGATGTCACCCCATTGTCATGGTCAGATCACTTCCTGGTGAAGTTTAGACTTATGGCTCCAATCCTTCCCTGCAGGGGTGGTGGACAGATTAAGATGGTCCACCCCCAGAGCCATATGGAATCCACTGGATTCCTGAATGCCCTGGAGTTCCCAGTAAATAGAGCAGGTGACTCTGTTGAAGCCCTTGTCATGCTGTGGAACAACGAGGCGCGTCAGGCTCTTGACACGGTTGCCCCCGAGTGCCCTCTCCGGCACTGTGGAGCCCAGCTTGCACCTTGGTACACCAGTCAGCTAAGGGCAATGAAAGAGGCTGGACGATGGCTAGAGTGCAAGTGGTGAAAGACGTGCTGTGAGGCTGATCAGGCACGAATAAAACATGATAACCATGCTTACTGTGTGGCAGTGAGGGCGGCAAAGAAGGCCCACTTCTCTGCCTCCATCGCATCCTCAAGTAGCCGTCCAATGGAGCTTTTCCGTATTGTCAGGGATCTATTGACATCAGCTCCAGGAAATGGAGTCTTAGACCCTTTGGAGGCCCACTGTGAATTGTTTGTAAGGCACTGTGAGGGTAAAGTTGCTTGCCTCAGTAGCAGTCTTGATGCCCCATTCACATCTACTGTAGTCCCCAGTGAGGTGTCCAGTGTAACATCTGCTGCAACTTCTTGGGATCAGGTTCAGTTGATGCAGCCTGATGACATGGACAATGTGCTTATGGCAATGCGGCCAGCAATGTGTCCTCTTGATCCTTGCCCTTCGTGGCTTATTAAAGCTTGCCTAGGGGGATAAACCGACTGGATCCATGGTGTGGTCAACGTATCATTTCGGGAGGGAGTGGTTCCAGCCACCTTGGAAGAGGCGGTGATCTGACCACTCCTAAAAAAGACCACCCTGGACTGATTGGTTTGTGACAACTACTGACCAGTTGCAAATACCCCCTTCTTAGGGAAGGTGATTGAGAGGGTTGTGGCACAGCAACTGCAAGTACTCTTGGATGAAACAGATTATCTTGACCCATCCCAGTCTGGGTTCAGGCCTAGTTATGGGACTGAATCGGCCTTGGTCACCCTAATGGATGACCTTTACCAGGAGAAGGACAGGGGGAGTGTGACCCTGTTATTCTTACTTGATCTCTCAGCGGCTTTTGATACCATTGACCATGGTATCCTTCTGGGCCAACTTGGTGAGCTGGGTATTGGAGGCACTGTTTTACAGTGGTTCTGATCCTATCTCCAGGGTCGCTGTCAGAGAATAGCATTGGGTGACTGTCTTTCGGCCCCCTGGCAGCTGTGCTGTGGGGTGCTGCAGGGTACCATCTTGTCCCCCATGCTGTTTAACATCTATATGAAGTCCTTGGGAGCAGTCATCAGGAGCTTTGGGGAGAGGTGTCAGAAGTATGCTGATGATACCCAGCTCTATTTCTCTGTACATCTGAATCCAGAGAGGCCGTGCAAACCCTGAACCGCTGCCTGGACTCAGTGGTAGACTGGATGAGTGCCAATAAACTGACTCTGAATCCTAGCAAGATGGAGGCACTGCGGATTGATGGTTCCTGAGTTCAGATAATTGGTCAGTTGCCTGCTTTGGATGGGGCAGTACTCCCTCTGGAAGAGCAGATCGATAGCCTGCGGGTACTCCTAAATCCATCTTTGTCGATAGAGCCTCAGGTGACTTCCGTGGCTAGGAGTGCCTTTTACCAGCTTTGTCTGGTAAGACAGCTGCGGCCATTTTTGGACTGGGATAGCCTAACCACTGTTGTCCGCACACTGGTAACTTTCAGACTGGATTGCTGTAATGCGCTCTATGTGGGGCTGCCCTTGAGGTTGGTCCGGAAGCTGCAGCTGGTGCAAAATACGGCGGCGAGACTGCTCACTGGGGCAGGGTATCACCAACATGTCACCCCGCTGCTGAAAGAATTACACTGGCTGCCCATTTGCTTCCGGGCCAAGTTCAAGGTTCTAGTTTTGGTGTACAAAGCCCTATACAGCTTGGGACCAGGATACCTGAAAGACCGTCTTACCCCTTACATACCCAGTTGATCACTGCGCTGTGCAGGTGAGGGTCTCCTGCAGATACCATCTTATCACGAGGTTCGTTCTGCACGATATAGGAAATGGACCGTTAGTGTGGCAGCACCTACCCTGTGGAATTCCCTCCCGTTGAATATTAGGCAGGCACCATTTCTGCTATCTTTTTGGCACCTTTTGAAGACTTTCCTCTTTCAACAATCCTTTTAGGTTGAGACCTGTCCCAGTCTGTGTCT
Source organism: Rhineura floridana (assembly GCF_030035675.1). Taxonomy (NCBI): domain Eukaryota; kingdom Metazoa; phylum Chordata; class Lepidosauria; order Squamata; family Rhineuridae; genus Rhineura; species Rhineura floridana. The sequence continues at coordinate 168,285,407 of NC_084482.1, read as the reverse complement.
GTGTTAGAATTGCTTAATAAGTATTTTAATAATGTTTTTAACCCTTTTTTAAAGTTGTTTTTTTAAAAAATGTTTTTAACGCTCTTTTGTTTTAATGTAGTTTAAGATCTGTTTTTATGATGTTTTAAAGTGTTTTTAGCATTTTGTTTGCCGCCCTGGGCTCCTGCTGGGAGGAAGGGCAGGATACAAATTAAATAATACGTAAAATAAATAAATAATAAATAAATATGTTCTGCATATAGGTTAAACAAATAGGGTGATAAAATACACCCCTGTCTCACACCCTTTCTGATTGGGAACCAATCGGTTTCTCCATAGTGTGTCCTTACAGTAGCTTCTTGTCCAGAGTATAGGTTCTGCATCAGGACAATCAGATGCGGTGGCACCCCAATTTCTTTTAAAGCATTTCATAGTTTTTCATGATCTACACAATCAAAGGCTTTGCTGTAATCTATAAAGCACAAGGTGGTTTTCTTGTGAAATTCCTTGTTCCATTATATTATCCAATGTATGTTTGCAATATGATCTCTGGTACGTCTTCCTTTTCTAAATCCAGCTTGGACGTCTGGCATTTTTTCTTCGATATATGGTAAGAGCCTTTGTTGTAGAATCTTGAGCATTACTTTATTTGCCTGGGATATTAAGGCAATAGTTTGATAATTACTGCATTCCCTGGGATCCCCTTTCTTTGAAATTAGGATATATATTGAAAGCTTCCAGTCTATGGGCCATTGTTTAGTTTTCCATATTTGTTGACACATTTTTGTGAAAATTTGGACAGATTCAATCTCAGTAGCTTGTAGCAACTCTATTAGTATGCCATCTGTTCCTGGTGATTTGTTTCTTCCAAGTCTTTTACTAGCAGCTGTCACCTCACATTCTAAAATTTCTAGTTCTTCATCATACGGTTCCTCCATGAATGAATCTGTCATCCTTGCATCTCTTTTCTGTAGTTCTTCAGTGTGTTGCTTCCATCTTTCTTTTATTTCATCTCGGTCAGTCAGTGTGTTTCTCTGTTGATTTTTCAATATCCCTACACTTGGTTTAAATTTCCTTTAATTTATCTAATCTTTTGAAATAGGTTTCTTGTTCTACTTTCTTTTTGTCCTCTTCTATTGCTATACAATAACTATTGTAATAATTCTCTTTGTCCCTGCATACTAGTCGCTGTATTATTGCATTTAGGGTTCTGACCCTGTTTTATCTTATTTTGCTTTTGCTTTCCTTCTCTCCTTAAGCATTTTAAGAGTTTCATTAGTCATCCATTCAGGTCTTTCTCCCTTTTTAACTAGAGGTATTATCTTTTTGCATTATTCTGATAATCCATAGTTCAATCCATAGTTCTCATTCTGTATCAACTAAATTTAAAGCCTCAAATCTGTTCCTTATTTGATCTTCATATTCTTCTGGGAACTTATTTAATTTGTATTTTGGCATTATGTTGGTTTGTTTTTCTTCTTAGCTTTACTCTGATTTTTTGATATTACCAGTTCATGATCTGTACCGCAATATTTATGTATTTATTTATTGTATTTGTATAACCCCCCCCCAATAGCCGAAGCTCTCTGGGCGGTTTACAGTAACTAAAAACATTAAAAATAAATATACAAATTTAAAACATCTTTTAAAAACAATTTAAAACACAATTAAAAAAATTTAAAACAATTTAAAAAACACATGCTAAAATGCCTGCTCCTGGTATTGTTTTCGCCGAAAGTATGGGACTTCTCCATCTTCTGCTACTAATTATATAATCAATTTGATTCCTATATTGACAATTTGATGATGTCCATGTGTACAGTCATTCTTTTGGTTGCTCAAAAAAGGTGTTTGCAAGAAACAAGTTACTGGCTTCACAGAATTCAATAAGCCTTTCTCCTGCTTCATTTCTGTCTCCTAAGCCCCATTTCCCCACAATTTCTAGTTGCAGTCGAGGGGCAAAATAAGACACAGAGACATCAGCTTGGGTTGAACAAGGGCCACTTTATTAAATTACAGCAAACCAAACCCAATTTAAAGTGACCTGCAGAGGGAAACCTAGGTGCGGGAACTGTCTATAAGCAAGTAGCTTGCCACACAGCTCTGGGCGACCAGCCCCTGCTGGGGCAAGGGCAAGCACATCTGCTTACCCTTTACCCTGGCCACACCTTGTAGGTGAGTAGGGGAGCCTTCCCACGTCATCCCCACCCGGGGCCGTATAACCCCTGGGTAGATGAGGATAAGTTGGCCCCAGAAGCAGCCCATATCCTGCCCTCGAGCCGTAAAGCCCTGACGGACAGGCCTTCGGAACTGCCAATCACCTCCAAAGGTGCCTAAGGGGGCCACCTAGCTGTCCTTACCTATTTCCCTTCCCGCACCTTCCCGCACCAGTGCAAGATGCATAGCCCGGTAGGGCATTAACCTGTCTAATACATTCAAGTTAGCCAAATAAGCCAAAACCACCTATTAAACACAACGCCCCCAACCCAATTCCGTCCCACTCCCATGGTGTGGAGCAGGCAAAAAACCTGCCCGCCAACGAGGGTGGGCAGGATAAAAATTCCTACTCGGCCCCGAAGCAACCCCTAGGCACACCATAAAAGAGGGAGGGCGGGGTGGGCGTCACGCTGGCAAAGAGGAAGGTAGGAGGGGCAGCTGGACTTAAATAAGCCCCAAAGCCCCGCCCCTCCACACTGCACGTCGCACGCACACAATAGGTGCGACGCGCGACGTTGCCCCAAACAAAGATGGAGGCGACAGCTTCGCCCCCATCTGCAACCTTGCCCCACTCGTCAGCTGCGCGGCGAGCGGGGCATCATTTCTTCTCTGTTCCCTCCTTTTGCATTCCAGTCCCCCAGGATTATCAGAACATCTTGTTTTGGTCTGTGATCAATTTCTTCCTGTACTTCTCCATGAAATCTCTCCAATTCCTCCTCTTCTGTGTTTTCCATTGGAGTACAGATTTGGATGATGGTTATGTTAATAGGTTTCCCGTTTAATCTCATTAATATCACTCACTCAGACCTTGTGTTGTAGCTCTTAATTGCTTTTGCCACATCACTTCTCACTATTAAAGCAACCATGTTTCTTCTTAATTTCTCATTTCCTGCATAAAATACTTTTTAGCTGCTGATTGAAAATGTCCCATTCCTGTCCATTTTACTTCACGACAAGTATCGTAATGTTGATGCGTTCCATTTCTTGCTTGACAATTTCTAACTTTCCCTGGTTTATGCTTCCCACATTTCATGTTCCTATTGTGTACATTGTACAAGTCCTGATACTCCTTTCACATCTGTGTTCATCAGCCTCTGGGTTTCCTTTCGGCTTTGAGTCACAGTGCTACTCTTACTTGTCCATTGTTCTTGCCCAGTAGATCACTGAGTGCCATCTGACCTGAGGATCTCAACTTCCTACACTATCTCATGTTGCATTTTAGATACTCTGTTCATAGGGTTTTCATGGTAAGAGGTATTCAGAGGTGGTTTATCATTGCCTTCCTCTGAGTTTGTAAAGTGTAGCACACTTCAAAGTAGCCAGGCAGTGATAAAATTGTATTCAGGAGCTTGCTGAGAGTAACTATATTTGATAAATATGTATGGTTGGTGGTGGTTGTTTTGGTCATCCCGAGGTAGGAAGTTGAGTTCTTTTTAAACATGGGCCATAAGAAATAGGGAAGCTGGCCTTACATAGAAAGTTTGTTATTACAAAGAGATTTGTATGAGGTCTAATGCACTTTGAGAAATCCTTGGGTTTGTTTTTGACATTTGCAATGTAGAATTGTGCTGTAGGGCTCCTTTCCACCCTACATGTCTTTTATTCAATGATTTAGTCCATATGGGAGGAGTCCCATTCCAGTGCAGCTCCATTCCATGCTCCCTTTGACCATTTTGGGGAGGGCTGATGTTGGGAAGGGAAGGGAAGGAGTGAAGTCATGACATTACCCAAATGGCACAGAAAGGAGTAATCCTGCAGCGACTCTTGCCCTGTAAAAGTAACATCAGAAGAGATTGTTCACTGGAGCCATAGGACTGACCTTTTTCAAACACAGATAATAGGATTCCATCTCTTTTCTTCCCTCGATGGTCTTTCAGAAGGCTCTTTCTTGAAGAAAACTTGTTCTGCTCTGTACCAGCTTGAGATGTGCCATTGCACATTAGAGCTAAGCTAGACTTGATTCAGATTTCGTATATTTAAGCAACCAAAATTCTTCAAATAAGATTGGAGTTATGAAATTAGGGCTCAGCCTCCAGCCTCTCCCTGCACTATTTTCCCTGACCAAAGCTACTAATTATCTCACAGGGCAGTACAAACAGGTACCATATGGATACATCTCTGATTTCCTTCATGGGGCAAATAGCTGCTTCACGGTAGCAATCTGGATTGAGAAAATGGCACAGGGGAAAATCATGTGATTCCCCAGCACTGTGGATCCAGTCTGATGTTAGGGTGGAAGATATAACTGAGTTTACTCAGTTTATAAGTAAACTGAGTTTACTTTTTATAAACATGCAGGAGTTTCAATCAGGCGATTGGAAAGAAGGAGATTTCTCTGCCTTCTCTTTAGCTGTTATCATATATCCAATTTATAACTAGGTACTGGTATAGTTCTCCTTTTCCCAGCTAGGTGCTCTCCAGATGTTTTGAACTACAGCTCCCATCATTCCCCAACCAGCATGGCAATAGCTCAGGGAACTATTCTATGATGAACTTCCGCCGGGCCTTGAAGACCTGGCTCTTCAGGCAGGCTTTTGGGGTGGGTTAGGTTTTTACTGTTATGGTTTTAAATTTTAACGTTTTAATGTATTGTTTTTTATCTTGTACGTCGCCCAGAGTGGCTGGACAACCAGCCAGATGGGCAACTAATAAATTTAATAAATAAATAAACTGTAGTCAAAAACATTTACAGGACACCAACTTGGGGAAGGTTAATATAGTTCATCTGAGGCTCTTCTCCAGGTATCTCTTCCTCACTTTCAGAGATCAGACAGGTGGCTTCCAGAGGGCCTTGTCTGTGGTTGTCCAGTTGTGGAACTTTATCCCCAGACACAATTAGCTGGCATCTTCATTACTACATTTTTATGCCATAATCAATATTGATCCATCGTAACACTTTTTTAACTGGCACTTCTACTGTTGTTTACCTGCACTGGTTTGCTTTCAGTTCACTTATTTCTAATTATTTATTGTTTGCACTGTAAATTGCTTTAAGTGCTCTTATAAAGGAAGTGTGGGATCCAATAACAACACTTTAATTAAAATAAACAAGAAAGAACAAGAAAACATCCTTTGAAAAACAACTCATGGGATGATATCTGATGTTAGGCCTGCTCTGTTTCAAATGAATGAGCTTAAGTAACTCTTAAGAAAAAAAATGTCCAGGAAAGAAACTCAGAATAAATTACATACATCCACTGCTGCCCTGCTTTGGAATTGAGATGGGTATGGGTTTATTTATTTATTTATTTATATCCCACCCTTCCTCCCAGTAGGAGCCCAGGGCAGCAAACAGAAGCACTAAAACACTCTGAAACATCATAAAACAGACTTTAAAATATATTAAAACAAAACATCTTTAAAAACATGTTTTTCAGAAAAGCTTTAAAAACATATTGAAAAGCAATTCCGACACAGACACAAACTAGGACAAGGTCTCTACTTGAAAAGCTTGTTGGAAGAGGAAGGTATTCAGTAGGCACCAAAAAGATAACAGAGATGGAACCTCTCTAAAATTTAAGGGGAGGGAATTCCAAAGGGTAGGTGCCACTACACTAAAGGCCCACTTCCTATGTTGTGCGGAACGGACCTGCAGATAAGATGATATCTGCAGGAGGCCCTCACCTACAGAGTGTAGTGATTGACTAGGTATATAAAGAAGTAAGACGGTCTATCAGGTATCAAGATCCCAAGCTACATAGGGCTTTGTACACCAAAACCAGAACCTTGTACTTAGCCTGGTAGCTAATAGGTAGCCAATGCAATTATTTTAGCAGTGGGGTGACATGTTGGCTATAGCCTACCCAGTAAGCAGTCTTGCTGCCATGTTTTGCACCAGCTGCAGCTTCCAGACCAACCTCAAGAGCAACCCCACATAGAGTGCATTACAGTAATCCAGCCTGGAGGTTTCCAGTGCATGGCCAACAGTGGTCAGGCTATCCCAGTTCAGAAATGGCTGCATCTGTTTTACCAGCCAAAGCTGGTAAAGCACTCCTAGCCACTGAGGTCACCTGGGCCACATATATATCTTGAAATCGTATGGGAAAGAGAGAAGTGGGCCACAAATAGGATCAATTGCAGCCACAGGAAAAGCAAAAACTTGTGCAGCTTTCTCTCTGTGAGTCTTTATGGAGGAATGGAGCTTTGGACTGATTTTGCAAATTCACTGTTCATACCAGACAACATTTCTTTATCTGCATTTTGGTCCACTGGGTTAGGGAAATCCAAGTATCATCCATGATACTTACAGCAGCACTCCCTCATGTACTGTAGGCTTTAAGCCAATGGACTAGAAACAATTCAGATTAGTTTAGATAAAAGGTACCAAGGGAAGAACTTAATAATGTCTTTTGAGCTAAAGAAGCTTAGTAAAAGTATAACTTGAAGCTTATGTCAAGTACTAGTTCCTGAGTTTTTGGTTAACAGAGACAGGATCACAATAATTGTCCCCCACAGTGCAATAATGTTCAAATGCCATATAAATATACAAGCACACTGATCCCTGGCTCTGGATTAAATTATAACATTCTGTGGCAGAATCTAAGCTTCCTAAAAATCTTTATGGTCACAAGATCAACAGAATTGATAGATGACAACTATAGACATTCTCCAACTAGATGTAAACTGCAACATTCAGAGCAAAATCTTCAGATATGTATCGGATCTAACAAACTCAAATTTCTGAAGAAAGAGGAACATTTCTGATGCCACATTTCCTCAGCTGTGCCTTTTTGTACTTTAAAAATGGATATGTCTGTCTGAACTTTGGCTTGTACATGTTTCAGGGATTTGTTATTTAATATTTGTTTGAAAATTTTCTTTATTGTGGTTATAAAATAGAAATAATATTTTAAATGATATATTAAAATAGTTAAACAATTATAACATCAACAATCATAATATTAGCATATATAAATGGTCTAATAAGATAAAGCTCAACTGGATATGAAGAAACCTAGGAAAACGTTCAATTTAAATTGAGAGGGGGGCATTAAACCCATCTGGATTTTTTGTTTTTTAAAAAATGGTGAGTTCTCAGAATACTAGCAACAGTTGACATCAAGAAACCTCAATATGATGATGATGATGATTAATGATGATAATAATTTGATTTATAGCCCACCTTTCCTCCCAAAGGAGCCCAGGGTGGCAATCACCTCAATAACAATACCATTAAAAACATTCTAAAAACAGTTTGAAAATAATCACATTTGCTCAGCCAATATTTTCAGGGTTGCCAAGGACAGTACCTTTCAGCCAACAAATGCCTGGGTAAACAGGAATGTTTATAAATTCTTCCTGAAAGTCAGTAATGAGGGAGACAGATGCACCTAACCAGGGAAGGGAGTCCACAAAGAGGGAACTGTCACTGAGAAGACCTGTACAGAGTTCCTATGAGCCAGAGCTACAGGATAAAGGGTCTATTCATTGTGCTTATCACACCACTTTAACACTTACAAACACTCAGCATTTCTACAGCAGATCTTAAGGAATGGGAGGCCTCTTATGCTTCCTTAGACAGGATAGACAATTAATTTTTAGGACCCTGAGGTTAACTAGAAGTCAGTGGACTTCTAATGGCAGGGATGGGGAACCTCTAGCTCTCCACATGTTTTTGAGCTACAGCTCCTCTCATATCTGACCATTGGCCATGCTGTCTGGGGCTGATGGAAGCAGGAGTCCAACAATATCTGCAGAACTAAAGGTTTCCCAGCCCAGTCCTATAAAAGTGGTGTTATGTGGGAAGTTGCTTTATACTGAGTCAGACCATTGGTCCATCTATCTCAGTCTTGTCTTCACCAGAGGTAGCCAATGTGATGCCCTTCATATGTTGTTGACCTACAACCCCCATCAACTGCAATCAGCATGACAGATTGTCAGAATGATAGGAATTATAATTTATTTATTTATTATTTGATTTATATCCCACCCTCCCAGCAGGAGCCCAACAACTTCTGGAGGGCAGCACATTGGCTACCCCTGATCTGGTGTTTAGGATGTTTCAGACAGGGGACATTTCCAGCGCTACCTAGAGCTTCCTTAGACCTTCTGCATTCAAAGCAGATGCCCTACTACTAAAGCAGATGCAATACCACTATATGGCATTTCCAGTATGTTTCCTTAAGTTAAAGCTGTTGTATTCTATATAAGCTTAAGCATTTGAACACTTTTCAAGAATAGCTCTGTGTAAAGCCTGTTACACAATAAGCAAGTTTGAGAGTGCAGAAATAAATGTGCGATCTGATGACAGCGCAGCACAGCATATGGTGAGCTTTTCTAAACTTTATAGAGGAATTTTTTTTAGCGTTATCCCTGTAGTGCACAAAAACTCAGTTCCTAATCTCAGCTAACTTCTGGCAGAAGTCTTTTAATTGAAGAAGCCTTTAATTCAAAAAGATTTTTTTAAAAAAGTTTGTTTTCAAGTGTATTTTAGAAATACTGTGATTCATTGGATAAAACAGATAAGGGAATGAAGGCAACACAGTAAGAGCTTTACAATACAATTAGAATGCAGATGATATCCAAGAAGAAAATTGCCCCATATACTAGCACGTGTCCTTATTGTCAGCTAGCAAAGTGGCATTGTCATCAGGAACTCTTCACACAAGATAATTTCCTACATAGATATCACTTTCATGTAACAAATCTGTTTTGAGTGAAGTGCCTTTACTGCTGAAACATCTAGCAACCAAGCTTCAGGTCAGCAGCAGTCTGGATTGAAATAAACTATGATTTCTGCACAGAAAATGGAAGACCCAAAGAACAAAGACCTAAACAAGCATGGGAAAAGAAAAGTGAGGCACTTCCAGAGACCTCTTAGGAACACAGAAACATAAGGACATAGGAAGCTGCCTTAACGTAGATCATTGATGCATCTAGGACAGCATTGTCTAGTGACTAGCAGTGGCTTTACTAAATTGCTTACATTTAGTAGACAATATGTAATGTCAACTGAAATGAATGACCATGGCAGAATGTTGCAGGACCCACATAATACAATCTCAAGAAGAAGGAGAAAAAGTGAATAACAAAGACAAAAGACAAGCTTTAAACACTAATTTTGTGCAAAGAGAGCTTGTTTGATTAAAGTTTGAGAAATAGATTTAATGTACTTATATCCCTGATCTGATCCCTGATGGGCAGCTTAATAGATATATAGTTGTGTGAGTAATCAAGAGCTAAATGCTGGAGATGTTCAGGTGTCAAAGTAAATTGTCTGCATATATTCTGGAACTGTCCAAAATTACAGGGTTATTGGGATAATATTCCAATATATTGTGTTCAATATGTCAGCATAAGGAATCTACAGTATATGTTATGTTGTTAAATTATATTAAAGATATAGTATTAGGGCACAATCTTCCTGGTAGATATGCCGGGATGAGGGACTTCAGGTTGCAGTGTAGCCCTGGTGGAAGAGGAAGGGTGTTGGCACCGCTGAACTCTGCCAGCAAACCCCCACCCCCACCGCAGCTGTATCACAGCCACAGTGCAGCCAGGGAACTCTGCCACTACTTAGACCCTGCCGGACCCCAGCCCACTCAGCCAAGACAAGCACAAGTGGGGCTGGCAGAAACCCTGAAAAGGGGCTGTTCTGGGGGTGGGGGTGGGGTGGAACTGAGGGGAGGGGAATTTATGCCGCATCCTGAGCCCATTAGTCTCCATCCTGCAACCCTCCATTCTGGCAGCCGATACGCCTGGAAAAGGGGTGCAGTGGAAGGAAACATGCAGTTTGTTTCCTTCCACTGCACCCTGCCAGTGTAGCCAGCAACTTTCCCTCCCAGTGGCTCCTGAATGGAGGTTGGATGTGGCAGCTCCTTCTGCCAGCTCCACTTCTGCCAGCTCTACTTCCACTAGCCTCCAACAAGTTGGATTGCGTCCTTACGCACAGATTTAGAAATGGTCATGACAATATTAACATCTGCAAAAATAGAAATTGCAAAGAATTGGAAACAATCTAACTCATCTGTAGTTTGAATTGATTTAACAGAATATAGGACATGGTTAATCTAATAAAACTGACTTACTATTTAAGGAAGAAAAACGGACAAGCACATAAATTCACACAAAACTGGTAAATATTTATATTAACATGGAATCAAGGTTATTTTCATTAATTTAACAAATACTTGATACATACGTTTATGTAAAAATAATATTTTTCCTTGGTTTTTCTCTTTATGTGACTTTTGATGTATTTTTCTCTTTTTTCTTTTTATTATGCATTTGTACATGTATTCTCTTTGATAAAATAAAAATATTTTAAAAACGAATAGCTTTGAACTACTATGCATAATAGATATTTTGTACAGCCAAGATATTCAACTGAGCAATGCAAGGTGTTTTTTGTTTGTTGGTGGTGTCCTTCCCTGACTATGGCAGTGGAATTGTCCACTGGTGTCCTGTATCTAGAGGCCTGCTGTTTTCAATATTACCTCTTTGGTAATATTGGAAAGTGGTATTAAAAACAAATGTCAGACAGGAAATAAAAAGTTATCGTTTAGGTTCTGTAAGCTCACCACCAGAAACAGTAGCCATGCATTCTTGATGTCAACCATACCAATAAGAGAGAAAGCATCTAGGAATATTTGAACTCCCAAGGGATTTTTTTCTCTTAAACTGAAATGCAGTTGAGAGGCACTGTCTTCATGTATATTAAGAGTTGTGCATAATGTAGGTCTATTATTATGAATGAAGCTTATATAACACATATTTAAATACTTTTTAAATGCTCAAAAAGTTCTTCAGAGTGCTAGAGAATGTTTTCATTATTGCACCAGTTTTATGTAAAAGTAACTCAATTTAAATAAATAGGCTTAAAGGAAATGTCCCCATCTACCTGAACATTAGCTGGGCGATTCCAGCTTCTTTTTCCACTGTCCTAAATAACCAAGTTAAACAATTACATTGTCAGGTAGTTGCCAAATACTAGGCTAGTCCAAGATTACAGAAGCTGTGACTCATCAAGCTAAATGCAGGCCACCAGCCTACCTATCTCTCTCTGCAGACCAGCATAGTCAGGTTTTCTCTGAGAAGTCCCACTTAGGGTTGCCAGGTCAGAAGCATCCCAAACACTGAGATTTCAGGGGCGGGCCCTAGTGATATCACGGGGGCAGGTCATAGTGATGTCACGGAGGTGGGCCCAAGTGATGTCATTAAGCATGATAATTAAGCATCAACCACAGGTGCTTGGAGCATACAATTCAAACAAAAACATTTATCTGATTGGAAATGAAGATAGAAATCTTAGCTAAAAGATGGAGCCTGGGTAGGGAACATTTAATCTTGCCTACTTTCTTCTGACAAGAAGGGTTTAACTGCCCTCAAGCCAGCCCAGTCACCAAAAGGCCATTGTAGGAAGAAAGGAGCCTAGTGTTGTGGAGATGTTAGATGGGAGCACTCAGGAGTAAAGATGGATGCCCCTGAATGCTGCAATTCTAAACACACTTACTAAGCCCCATAGAACTCAATAGGACTTACTTCTGAGTAGATATGGTTTGGATTATGTTGTTGGTAAATCTTGACTATGGAAACTCTGCAAAGATATCCATATCTGAGCAGGGTTGGCAACTCCCTGCCTGGAATGCCCTGCCCCTACATTTTAACATGGCTGCTCCAAACTTCTTTACAGATTTGACCCTTCACTTCAGAAAAAGGTTTGAGAAATGAGTAAGAGTAAGAAGATTCTCTATCCTTTTCCATCTACCTTGTGGGCTGCTATAAACTCACTTTGACAGCCAACCCAATTCCAGGGAATAATAATTGACAGAGAGAAAACACACATGGTTTGGTCACAGGAAGCAGCTTGGAAACAACAGCAGTTGCAGCCACGCTTCCCAGTATGTGAATTCTCTTTTACCACTATTGGGCAAGAAACAAACAGTCATGCAACCAACAAGATGCATTGTCAGTGGGTTTAAGAAGGTTGAGTGGAGCACATGGAACCACTGTTGCTTCTATGGATATAAGGGAGTGAGGTTAAAGATAAATGAAATGCAAACAAAGAAAGAAAAACAAAAGACAGTGATGATTTCCTAAATGCAATACCATACCAACCACAACAAGATTCCTATGAGTAAGGCAGAAAACTCAGCATCCCACAACCAATCAGGATTCCTAACCAAAAACCAAAACTCAAAAAATCCTTCCAGCCAGTCAGCCAAGATCACAGAAATTTCCATGCAGCACAACCTGTCTGGGGGGCTGCAGTTAGTGCAGGATACTGTGGCATGACTGCTGACATGAGTGAGATACTATCAGCACATAATACCTCTGTACTGGTTGCCAATTTGCTACCAGGCCAAGTTCAAGGTATGCTTTCCATGTTATGGGTTCCACATATACTTGTTCCGCTCTCATAAGAAATCAATCCTTTTTTAGGCAGACATCTTCATTGTACTCTTTTCAGCACCTGCTAAAATCATTTTTGTTTAGGCGAGCCTACCCAGACATGTAGAGGCTATTGTGTTTTGTATCTGTTCTTAACTCGTTGGTTTTATTATTTTGAATGTTTTTAAATGCCTGTCTTTAACTGTTTTTGCCAATAACTATATTGTTTTAATTCATTCTGTAAACCGCTTTGAGATTTTTTTACAATAAAGTGGTATATAAATGTTGGAAATAACATACATAAATACATTTTGGAGTCACTGTGGCCCTTGGGTCTCTTTCTACTTTTAGGAACAAAGGAATCTACCTTATACCCACTCAGGCCATTTAATACCATCTAGCTCAGTACTGATCACATGGACTAGCATTGGCTCTCCAGGATTCCAGGCAATAGTCTTTACCAGAAATTGAATTTTGGACCTTTGCATGCAAAGCATATGCCCTGCCACTGAGCTACACCCTTTCCCTTGTTTTAAAAAGTATTTTTTAAAATTGTTATTTTCAATTCACTAATGAATGCACAGCATACCTAGGGCAGATCCACACCATTCTTTTAAACCACATTAAACACACATTTGAAGCACAGAATCATGGGAACTGTAGTTTGTTAAAGGGTAATGGGAACAATAACTGTGAGGGGGAAACTATACTTCGCAGAATTCTTTACGGGAAGTCATGTGCTTTAAATGCGAGTTAGATGTGCTTTAAATGTATTGTGTGGATCTATTTCATAAACTTTGCCTGCATGTAAATCGTTTTAATTAATTTTTAAAAAGAGAAATGAGCGATAATGTTGGAATGTCACCATCTCTCAACCTAATCTGCCTGAAAACAACAGAAGGGAACCATGATCACCAAAGGAAGAAGGGCACACTGAAAATGTAGAGGAAGTAATAATGTACAACCATATTATTTACACAACCTGTAAAGATATTTGTTGCCGCCCTGGACTGCTGCTGGGAGGAAAGGCTGGATATAAATAAAATAATAAATAAATAAAATTAAAATAGTGCAATCCAATGTTTGTTTACTCAGAAGCAAGACCCAGTGTATTCAGTGGGACTTACTCAAACAGGGAAGCGTGAAGAGAACTGCAGCCTCAAGTGATAAGGAACACTCACCCAACCCAAAATTCAGAATCATGCCACTTTAAGCTGTTTTGCAACTGTTTATACTTTTTATCGTTATTGTTTTTTAAAGGGATTTGTTTCTTGTTGTGAGCTGCCTTATTTCCAATCAGCAGTCCTACCTCACAGGGTTATTGGGGAGACTCTGTACACACACACACTGGAGATATATATATAAAAATAGACCCCAAATAAATAGTTTATTGTCAAAACCAGTTGGTCATTGCAGAACATTTTTTAAAAATAAAATAAAATCAGTATTAGTTTCCTACATAATAAAAGCACTGATACCTATGTAAGCCCTCCCTAATTGCTTTAAAAATACTATTGGACAGGGAGAGAAAGATTTCCAACACAAGCACAATCCTTTGTTATGTTCAGTCAGATGTGCCATTAATTTACAGCACAATCCTAACCATGTCTTCTCAACAGTACATCCTATTGAATTAAATGAGGTTTACTCTGGGTATATGGGATTAGCGTTAAAGCTTTACTCCCGGAAAAGCACATATTGACTTAGAGCTTTGTATTGGGAAGGTTTTCAAAACATTGCTCTGTTCAACAGCCCAGGAAAATTTCAACATGTTTGACTCCTGCACACAAGAGGGAAAAGACCTTTTTTTACTGCTGGAAGCTATATACTTCCTCAATTTTCAGATAAACAGGAAAAAACAACCATTTTCTAGCTTTGCAGTGGGGTCCAAGTACTGCCTACAGGCCCAGAAATCCATTGTCAATCACAACCCTGACTTCACTTATTGGCTACCCAAACATTTGGATCCCAAACATTTGGATTCTTCGGGTGAAAACCAGACACCTGGCAACCCTGGTACACACACATGCAGCGTGAACTGAGTAGCCAAGTTGGGAAGGGGGCTGAAGTTCCCTGAGGATTTGGCACAAATGCATCCAACATGGCAATAGCTAAATTTTATGAAGTTTATTAAGAATCAAAAGTAAAGTAAATGGAGAAAGAAAAAGAGGCCGAATGTTGTTCTAGAAAATAGCAAAATAATATTTTAGTTCCAATGTATCTATTCTGTACTTAGCTACTGACAATCCAGCTTCTGGTCTCCTCACTTGTAAAACAATATAGATACATAACATTGCCAGACTTTGTGAAGGAGAAACAGTCCACTTTTAAGAGATTGGGGGACCCAAACTTGACTGACCACTGGTTGTATTCAGCCAATTACAAGTCATGCCATGTTCACAAGGTAGAGTATCTGACACCTTTTGGAATGGCTATTCACTTGTTATCATCAGATTTCTCCCTATTGCTGCCAGACTGAACCAATCATGTCAGTTGTGGATTCAGGGGAAGACATGCCTTCTCCACTAAGGCAAAATAGAGAACCAGAGATTAGGGCTTTTCGTTACAGTGTTCACTTTGGCACCTTTCATAAGCTTGCTTCTTTTCATGGGCACTGCATTCTGTGATCTCTTGCCTGTGGTAACTGTCTTTCACAACCATGTAATCACATACTAGCTGAAGTTAATGTATAATAAACATGCTTCCCATCAAAATACCCATATGTGCAATCCCTTATGTGCACTTTGATGGCTACATAGTGTTCATAAATGTGTAGATTGGTCCATTTATTTTAATGGCAAGAGTAGAATGTATATTTAAATTTCCTTCTTCATGGAAATCAACGAAGAGATATCTTTGAGAGCATCAGAACTCCTGTACCTACAAGAAATTGCTGTATTGGATTGATAGTTGTGTGAACTTTGGTTATGGAACACCCTCTCCAGAGAAGCCTGATAGACTGCTTTTGTTACAGACTTTAGTTTTTATATTTTATCTGAGTTAAGCACTGTTCCTCCTCCTATGTATATTCTTTGTTTAGTTGTCTGTTGTTTAGTTGTCTGTTTTTATCTCATTATTATATGGGGATCTTGGCTATGGTAATTCATGCATTGGTAACCTCAAGACTTGATTATTATTATGTGGGGCTATCCTTGGGTCTGGTCTGGAAACTCCAGCTGTGATAAATCACTGCAGCTAGACTAGGGTTGCCAGGCTTAGGGCCTGAGAATGATCCTGTATCTTTAAGAGAAGAGAAAATTCAGCCGAGTGCAGGTTTTCTTGCAACACTGTAATGGGAAAAACCACAAGGCGAAATTCTCCCTTCCCCCTGCACAACTTTTTTCTCTTCTCTCAAAGATACAGAATCATTCTCAGGCCCTGAGCCTGGCAACTCTAAGCTAGACTGATGATGGGGACAGGCTATCATAAACACATAACTCCACTGCTCAAAAATGTACACTGCTGTTCATACACTACTAGGCCAGGTTCAAGGCTCTTGTCTTAATTTACAAGGCGCTTATCAACTTGGGTCAGATATCTGTATTGTGGGATCATTTCAGCTTATGCAGCCTAATGTAGACAAGGTGCTTATGGCTTTACATTGCAACATGCCCTCTTGACCCCTGCCCTTATTGGCTTATTAAATCTAGCAGACAGGGGTTCATTAGTTAGGTCTGGAGTATGATTAACACTTCACTGTATAAGGAGTGGTCCCTACTGCCTTGAAAGAGGCACTGATGAGGCCACTTCCAAAGAAGTCAGCTGTGAATCTGTTGGTTTGGACTAACTACTGACCAATCACAAATATCCCATTTTAGGGAAGGTGGGGAGAATTATAGGAGGGCAACTGCAGGCATTTTTGGATGATACAGATTATGTAGACCCATTTCAGTCTGAGTTCAGGCCTGTTCATGGGACCAAATCAACCTTAGTCACCTTTATCGAGAGTGGGACAAGGGACTGAAACTTTGCTCCTTTCTGCAGCTTTTGATACCATCGACCATAGGATCCCCCTGGATCAGTTCCATGAAATGGGCATTGGGGTCATTGTCTTACTGTGGTTCCTGTCCTACCTATGAGCCAGAGTCCAGAGAACAGTGTTGGGGGAGTGCTTTGTGGACATCTGGCAGTTTGTTTGTTTGATTGATTGATTTCTATTCCAGCCTTCCTCCCAATAGGAGCCCAGGGGGGCTATGAGTTGTGCTATGAGGCGCCACAGGGCACTATTCTATACCCTGCTGTTTACCATCTACATGAAGCCATAGGGAGCAGTCATTAGGGGATCTGGGGCAAGGTGCCAATATGCTGATGACACCCAGCTCTATTTCTCCATAGTGTCTGATTCAGAAGAGGTTGTGCAGACCCAAGACTGGTGTCTGGATGCTGGATAAGGGAAAATAAACTGAGCTTGAACCCTGGCAAGACAGAGGCTCTGTGGGTGAGTTGTTATCATTCCCGCTGCTCTGGATGGGAGTGCACTCCCTCTGAAGGAACAGGTATGCAATCTTGGGGTGCTCTTGTATCCAGCTTCGTCACTAGAGGCTCAAATAACATTGGTCGCTAGGAGTGCCTTTCACAGGATTCAGCTGGTAAGACAGCTGTGACTCTTCTGCATTTGTAAGGAGTCATGCCTTTACTGTGGCAGTACTTGTACTTTGGAACTTCCTGCCTATTCATATTAGGCAGGTGCCATCATTATATTCTTTCAGATGCCTGCTGAAAACATTTCTGTTTTGGCAGGCCTTTCCAGACACATCATTTGGTTACATGTTTTATTGATCTTTTGTTGATCTTTAGATGCTTTTAACAGTTTTGAAATGTTTTAAATATGTTTTTACTTTAATTGCAATTTTATTGCAGATGTGTTTGTTGCCCTGGGCTCCTTTGGGAGGAAGGGTGTGATATAAGTTTAATAAATAAATACCTGAAGGACTGTCTGATTGCTTATATCCCTGCCTGATCAATGAAGTCTTCAGGGGAGTCACTGTTAGTGGTCCTTCTTGGTTCAGATGCATGGCTGGTGTCCACCAGGGGCCATGCATTCAGCATTGTGGGCCCAGTTTTATGGAACTCCCTTCCAGTTGAGGTCAGACAGGCCCCCTCCCTGTTGAACCTGTGGTGCCTACTGAATAACTTTTTTTTTATTCTAGCAGACATTTTGATTGAATTATGATTTTATAGGTTTAAATTATTTTTGTGTTCATTGTGTTGTACTCCTTGAACACCACTTAGAGACAATTGAAGTTATGTAGTATATAGAGCTAAATAAAATGTATGCACACACACACACACATATAGTATTTTATTGTTTAATGACCATAAGCCTCTGTATAGGCTGATTTGGATGAAAGGCAGAGTATAAATTCTTAGGCTGCAATCCTGAACTTACTTTCTTGGGAATAAGCACTATTGAACTCAGTGCAACTTACATTTGAGAAAACTTCTATATATGCTTTCTTTGTTTGTTAGATAACTAAAAACAGCAACAGGCCTTCAGTTCTCAAATCAGATTATGGTATAAAAATCTATGAATATTTTTCATATGATAAGAAGTAGATGGGAAATGGTATCAATGAATAGATGGAGGAGGGGGAGAGAGCAGACATGAAACAAAAATACCACTCATAACTATTCATGGAGGGTAAGAACAGCAGACCAGATATTATTTAAAATAACCAATTTGTCAGGGATGTGAAATGAGGTTTCTTCTAATACATGCAAATCACTCTGTCTCAGGCTTCATCACTAATCAGAAGAAGGGATGATGGTTCCTATTTAACTCAGTTCACTTCCATTGCCATGTGAAAGTCACTTGTCTGTCACCAACTGTGATTTTTGCTTGTTAATTTCAAGAGATATTGACAAGCGCTTTAATTCGCATACAAGATTAATGGGCTGCATAAGGAAGCAATACCCCAGAGTCAGACACTTGCAAATTGTCCACATTGTAAAAACCTTTCCCTCCTGTTGTAAACAGGGCTGGAGCTGTTAATAAAAGAGCTTTTGTTTGGCATCTCAGGGTGAGATTTCAATGGGCTAGCTTGCAGAGTAAGCACAAACATTCCTCACTGTGGGGAGCTGTATTGAAGCCTGTTGCTAATTGCTCCTCAGGAAAGCTGTTGAAGTTCCATAATAATTTCCCATCCATTTGTCCAGAAATAATGTAGTGCTGGCCAGCATGATTAAGGAAACTTGGATGCAAACTAAGGATCAGAAGAACTGCAACCTGGGATGTCTGAGTACCCTGAGATCAGAAGTTGTATTGATAATGGTGGCTTATAGAAAATGAGGCACCTTTTCCAGGACTTGTTTCCATTCTACAAATGACAAAATGGACTGTACTTACTGTTGTACGATAAAGCACGATAATATTTTATTTATGTATTATGCCCTGTCTTTCCCCCAAAGAGCTCAAGATGGTGTAGATGTTTGGTGAGTAAGTTTAAGCTACAGATATGGAGAGTGGCCTAAGTGAGCTTCTTGAGTGGGGATTTAAAGCCCGGTCTCCTAAATCCTAGTTCAACATTCTAACCACTACACCCCATTGCTAGCTCCAGGGGCTCTTGGATGACACTGATTATCTTGATCCATTTCAATCCGGTTTTAGGCCCGGTTTTGGCACTGAAACAGCCTTGGTCGCCCTGCATGATGACCTTTGTCGGGAGAGGGACAGGGGGAGTGTGACTCTGTTGATTCTCCTTGATCTCTCAGCTGCTTTTGATACCATTGACCATGGTATCCTTCTGGGAAGACTCACGGAGTTGGGAGTTGGGGGTACTGCTTGGCAGTGGCTCCGCTCCTACTTGGTGGGTCGCCACCAGAAGGTAGTGCTTGGGGAACATTGCTCGATACCCTGGACCCTCCATTGTGGAGTCCCGCAGGGATTGGTACTGTCCCCCATGCTTTTTAACATCTACATGAAGCCGCTGGGTGCCGTCATCAGGAGTTTTGGGGTGCGTTGTCATCAGTACGCTGATGACACGCAGCTCTATTTCTCCTTTTCATCTTCTTCAGGTGAGGCTGTTAACGTGCTAAACCGTTGCCTGGCCGCGATAATGGACTGGATGGGAGCTAACAGACTGAAACTCAATCCAGACAAGACTGAGACGCTGTTGGTGAGTGCCATCTCTGCCCAGATGGTGGATGTTCATCCTGTTCTTGATGGGGTTACACTCCCCTTGAAGGAACAGGTGCGTAGCTTGGGAGTTTTTTTTTATCCTTCCTTGTCTCTTGAGGCCCAGGTGGCCTCGGTGGCACAGAATGCTTTTTACCATCTTCGATTGATAGCCCAGCTACGTCCCTTTCTGGACAGTGACGACCTCGCCTCAGTTGTTCATGCTCTGATAACTTCTAGATTGGACTACTGCAATGCACTCTACATTGGGCTGCCCTTGAAGACTGTTCGGAAACTACAGCTAGTCCAGAATGCAGCGGCCAGATTGCTGACGCGGACCAGAAGGTCCGCTCATATAACACCTGTTCTGGCCCGTCTGCACTGGCTTCCTATTTGTTTCCGGGCTAGATTCAAAGTGCTGGTTTTGACCTATAAAGCCCTACACGGCATGGGACCACAATACCTGGTGGAACACCTCTCCCAATATGAACCTACCCGTACACTGCGCTCAACATCTAAGGCCCTCCTCCAAGTGCCATCCCATCGAGAAGCTCAGAGGGTGGTGACTAGAACTAGGGCCTTTTCAGTGGTGGCCCCCGAATTGTTGAACAGTCCCCCTGATGAGGTGCGCCTGGCGCTGACGCTACTATCTTTTCGGCGCCAGGTGAAAACCTTTTTATACTCCCAGGCATTTTAAAGTGTATTTTAACAGTATTTCACTATTATCTTGTATTTTGGATGTTGTTTGGTTCTTTTATTGTTTGTTTGTTTTTGGTTCTTGATTTATTGTATTTATTGTACTTATACACTGTGCTTGTTTTATCTTTTATGTACACCGCCCAGAGAGCCTTCGGGCGTAGGGCGGTATATAAATTAAATTAAATAAATAAATTGCTCTCAGTGTGGGTGCCAATGAATCTAGATAATGAGTGATCTATCAATTCACTAGGATGCAAGGTCTGTAGAATAAAGACTTGGCTGGCTGGGCACAACCCATTTCTCCTTTCTGCTGTGAACACTTGCAAATGTTAATGTCTGGACTGCTGCTTGGTTTTAGGATGAAATTAATCTTTTCCCATCCGAGGAATAAGAAGAAAACTGTCTAAATTATTAAACCTTACTGGGCTGATCTTTTTTCTCTCTCTAATGGTTCTAGACTAGACTGCCATGGGTTGCCAGAGCCATACTGTGCACAATGACACCTCCAGTTGCAAGGCCCTTGTCCTTGCTCCTTCATCTTACTTCAGTGATGGTCTCTTTGCTCCTTGTAATTTTCTTCCACATTTCCCCCTTACCTATTTCCATTTCTTTTCCTGGGTTTGAGTAGGAGAGGATGGCCCACTCGTGGATTTCTGGCCAAGTGGGCAGAAGTGCCTGGGGGTAGGAACCATACACACAGTAGATCAGAGGGTCCTTCTGTTTGGGAGATACCAACAAAAACATCAGGGCCTAAATTTCTGTCCTCTCAGTTGAGCCATGAGCAACTATATTTAAGAGTTCCTGACAAGTCTGTGAACCTCCATGGCCTTGATTTTACTATTCTCAGGGAAATATGGCCTAATTCACAGGTATAATATTTTGAACCTCTTCACTATGTCTCCTGGACTATCAATGTACAAATCTTAGCACCAGAGCAAGACAACAACTGCTTTTCTTGGTGCTGGGCAATTGTGTCTCCTTAGGCCCTAGAGCAAATAAGAGATGTTCCTATCCAGGGGCAAACATTCTAGCAAATATGGAAATGAAAGTCCAAAACACTGTGCTGTCTGAAGTGAATGACCAGATGCCTGCCTCCCATTCCACATGCAGAAGCCCACCATGGTGACAACTGAACCATACACCAACACTGATGATGAAACAGAATTCTCCATAGCACCTGAGGACAGCAGACTAGCTTACAGGACAAGGTATGTGGCACTCAGAGCACTTCCTGCCCCTCAGCATCTGCTACCTGGGGTGACTTTCTCACTACATCTAAGGATAGGGCCAGCCCTATGGAAATAAGAATAACAACAGAAATAAGAATTTTTTTCTACCACCCTCCATAGCCACAGAGACCGGTGCAGAATTGTGCAATCATTAGAAAATAATGGAGGCAAGAAAAAATTCTGGAAAGTTGAGCAGAGCTGATTACTCATAATCTGCTTCCTATTCACAGGACCAGGCAATACCCTTATGTTATGAGGGTACATATATTTTTGGGGTCCTTATAGTGAGGTTCATGACAATGTACCTTGACATGACTTCCTGAAGCAAAATGGACCCAGGGAGAAGCAGTCCTTTCTGTGAATCCTGAAGTTTTGAAAGTTGTGAGAGGCAGCAAAGTTTTCCTGACTCAGGAGGTAATAAATCAGATTTCTAAGTTTCAGCATTGCCAGAGGAGAGAGTTTCTAACAAACTATGGTCCCATCTAGACAGAGGTCCTGAGATCCTTTGAACCTTAAGGGAAAAGGGTTCAATCACTCCAAAACAGGAATTTACACTAAATATCTTACAGGAGACGAGTCTTATCAGGAATCACATCTGGCAGAGCCAGACCCTCACTCAAAACTTTAGAATTTTCCATTGTTCTTCACTTGCCATGTCAGCACTCCCCCTCCCAGTTTACATGTTCCTCAATGTAATTCAGAAATACATTTGTCAGGGTGTTTTGGGGTTAGATAGCACTTTCCTGGGGCTCCCATGATTCCTGATATTTCACATCACTCTCTAGGAAACATCACACCGCTACAAGGGATGATCAGACCAAGGAAAGGGTGAGAAACTCTTGCTATCTAGCTCCAAGTCACACTAAGGGTGGAACTTGGCTCAAGGATGAGATACTGAGGTCTTATTCCTGACTTGAGTCTTGATATACTTCAAGACATGTATCCATATATCTTTCTCTCTCTCTTTATTGAATGCAGGTTTATGTGTTTTCAGCCTGGAAGTGCTTAGCACTCTTGGTTTTCATGGGTCTGGAACAAAGCAAAGCCATGTAGTACTCAAAGACAATGCAGCCGATGCTCCAGACATCACACAGCTCGGCCCAGCTGAGCTCCAGAATGACCTCAGGCACCTGATAGTGCTGTGTGGAGACGGCAGTGCTGTGGTGCTTGCAGTCAACGGTGGCACTACTGAGATCTTTCACTTTCTCAGCTCTAAGAACTGTAGGCTTGGTGTTAGGCAATTGCTGCCTGTAATCTCAATTGTAGTTGCTGCACATATTCTTCCTGTTTCCTCTTCTAATAAACCAAACTGTATTTTACCCTTTGTGTGCTTTATTAGGTGTTTTGAGTGTGGGGAAATGTATGGAAAAAGCAACGTGTGGTTTTAATTCCAGCAAAAGATCCCACTACTCTCTTGGGATGTGTTTGAGTCTCTAGTGGGTATACAAGCATTTGGGGATTCACACTTACTAGAGGTGAACATAGCAGCCTAATTCCTCCTTGTTTCAGGGTTGCTGGCACTCAAATCAAAGGTTGGTTCTGCCCTATTTTGTGTGGATTTTTAAAATAATGTTTTTAAATTGTACTCATATTGTACACACATTTTACTAAAATACAATTTCTTCATGTAAAATGCACATTTTTCAATGCATTTTAG
This sequence comes from Rhineura floridana, assembly GCF_030035675.1. NCBI lineage: Eukaryota > Metazoa > Chordata > Lepidosauria > Squamata > Rhineuridae > Rhineura > Rhineura floridana. Next base: position 168,262,183 of record NC_084482.1, on the reverse strand, counting down.
TGGGAGTTGGATTCCTGCATTGAGCAGGGGGTTGGACTCGATGGCCTTACAGGCCCCTCCAATTCTACTATTCTGTGATTCTATGCAAACAAGTTCAGAAGTGTCAGAGCTGATCAATTTATTGCAAAAAGTGGACCAAACAAATTCCTCCCTGTTCCCTATCCCTTACCCACAGTTGGACAACTCACTAGATAAGTTACTGTAGCAGCTCATGCAGAATCACTGATCTAAAAAGTAGAAAAGAAGAATAAATGTGTATATTTGGAGAAGGAGCTTTTGAAATGTTCAGCAAACATAAAAGCTCATTTTTTCTCTGATTATTTCATCATGTTGTTTACCTTTGAGTGCACACAAATTGCAAGAACACCAGAAAGCAATACGGCATAGCTCAGAATGTCACAATCCTTTTTTACTTGTAGCATATCAGATATTCTGAAATGTACAAAGGCTGGGAATGCATGGGTTTCTTTCCTATTGGCTTCTCCGTCTCTGGTCCATGTGGTAGCCTGCTGCATTACTCACTTGTTGGTATTCTTATCACAATTAAAGAGCCTATGGATACAAGGAAGTTCTGCTTCCTTGGAGTAAATGCTGTCACAGTCATGTTGAGCTTATTATCTACAAAAACATGTATACAGATCTTCTTTATTACTGAAATTCCATGAGGACAATGGGATGTGGTTGTGGAATTTGGAAAAGGAAATAAAGAAGTATTCATTTAAATTTAGTTTTCATTTTGTACATGTGCTTCCTAATTCATCATCTTCCTCTAAAAATCTCAGGGGTGTTTGAGCCTCATAACAATGGTGTATTGTATTGTACTGTATGTTGTACGTCGCCTAGAGTGGCCGTTAACTCGGCCAGATAGGCGACTCAAAAATAAAATTTTATTTTATTATTATTTATAATAGTCAGGTTCAAGTCATGGAAATCACTGACTGGCCTTCGACTGGTCATTTTATTTCATGGGTACTGTTCACTTTATCGGGGGGGTATTTTATGTTCCACCTCAGGCTGCAAAATGTCTTGGGCCAGCCCTGCTTGTTTGTTTACATCCAATCATTTGAAGAACAGATATAATACTTTGGGTGTATATTACTCCTGCACCTGGGTTTCGAACAGTCTAATACAAAATAAAAATGGTAGCTCAAAATCACTGAGCTACAGCTCTTCTTGGCCTGGTAAATCAAATTCAGACACAAAAAATACCTCTTTCCACGATATCTCTCTTCAACAAATATTCATAATTTGGCAACATTTTAAATGTCCATATGAAGTTGTACCTCAGATTTGGAAATAGTGCATGCTAGGGTTGCCAGGCCTCTGGTTTTCACCTGAAGACTACAGATTTTGGGGTTCCTCTCTGGGTCTCCAGGAGACTCAACTTAATCTCTGGACACCCAGCTTTAATTTAAAAAAATTCAGTTTGTAGGTGCTCTGGTTCACGAGATATACACCAAAACGTCAGCAGCCACCCCCCGCAACTTCAATTAAATCAGCTCATAGCTGGATGCTCTAATCCCGCCCTTTCAGGTTTGTAGCCAATAAGAAAAGTCAGGGTTGTGATTTGCTGACCTCCAGGCAGTGCCTAAACCCCATTGCAATGGCAGAAAATGGTAGTTTTTTCCTGCTTATTTGAAAATCTCATAAATTGAGTAAGTATATAGCTTTCACATTTTCTCTCTCTTGTGTACAGGAGTCAAACAAGTTTAAATTTTCCTGGGCTGTTGAAGAGGGCAGTGTTTTGAAAACCTTCCCAATATGAAGCTTTAATCCAATACTTGCTTTTCTGGGAGTAAAGCTGCAATGTTAATCCCACATACCAGGAGTAAACCCCATTGAATTCAATAGGACTTAATTTTGAGTAAACATGGTTAGGATTGTGCTGTAAATTGATGGGACATTTGAGTGAGCATGGCAAAGGATTGTGTTTGTGTTGGAAATCTTTCGCCCTCCAATCCATTTTTTTTGTCACTGCTTTTATTTGGTAGGAAATTAATACTGACTTTAAAAAAATGTTCTGCATTGACCAACTGGTTTTGACAATAAACTGGTTTTGACAATAAACTATTATATGGGGTGTATGTAATTTTAGATCTGCAGTGTAGGTGTGTGGGTGTGTATGGAGTCTTCCCAACAACTCTGTGAGGTAGGGTTGGTGACTGGAAACCAAGGTAGCTCACAATAAGAAATATATCCCTTTAAAATCCAATAACCATAAAAACAAGTATAAATAGTTCCAAAACGACTTAAAGGGTCATGCTTCTGAATTTTGGGTCGAGTGAGTGTTCCTTATCACTTGAGACTGCAGTTCTCTGCATGCTTCCCTGTTTGAGGAAGCTCCACTGAATACATTGGGACTTGCTTCTGAGTAAACAAACATAGGATTGCACTGTAAATATCTTTACAAGTTATGTAAATAATAAACATCTTTGACAGCCATGCTTACATAAACATTTCTTCATACTATGTCCCAATAAGTATTTGATTTCACACTATGGTTGTAGATTATTTCCTCTACATTTTAAGTGTGCCCTTCTTTCTTGAGGTGGTCTTGGTTCCCTTCTGTTGTTTTCGGGCAGATAGGCTGAGAGATGGTGAGTAGCCCATGGTCACTCAGTACACTTTATAGCTCTATTTCCATTTTGAAAAAAATAATTAAAACAATTTACATGCAGGCAAAGTATATGACGTAGGTCCACACAATACATGTAAAGCACATCCAACTTGCATTTAAAGCACATGACTTTCCCTAAAGAATCCTGCAAAGTGCAGTTTTCTCCTCATGGTTATAGTTCTCACCACCCTTAACAAACAACAGTTACTATGATTCTGTGGTGGGATTCATGTGCTTCAAATGTGTGTTGAGTGTGCTTTAAATGAATGGTGTGGATCTGCACTAGGTATGCTGTGCATTCATTAGTGAATTGAAAATAACAATTTTATAAGCTACATTTTTAAAGAGGGGAAGGGTTGTAGCTCAGTGGTAGGGCATAAGCTTTGCATGCAAAGGTCCAAAATTCAATTTCTAGGGACTATTGCCTGGAATCCTGGAGAGCCAATGCTAGTCCATGTTATCAGTACTGAGCTAGATGGTATCAAATGGTCTGAGTCAGTAGAAGGCAGATTCCTTTGTTCCTAAAAGTGGAAAGAGACCCAAGGGCCACAGTGACTCCAAAATTTATTTATTTATGTTATTTCCACTTTATTGTAAAAAATCTCAAAGCAGTTTACAGAAGGAACTCCCTTCTCTTCTCCCTCTCTCATAATACTAGAACTCGTGGACATTCAAAGAAGCTGAATGTTGGAAGATTCAGGACAGACAAAAGGAAGTACTTCTTTACTCAGCGCATAGTTAAACTATGGAATTTGCTCCCACAAGATGCAGTAATGGCCACCAGCTTGGACGGCTTTAAAAGAAGATTAGACGAATTCATGGAGGACAGGGCTATCAATGGCTACTAGCCGTGATGGCTGTGCTCTGCCACCCTAGTCAGAGGCAGCATGCTTCTGAAAACCAGTTGCCGGAAGCTTCAGGAGGGGAGAGTGTTCTTGCACTCGGGTCCTGCTTGCGGGCTTCCCCCAGGCACCTGGTTGGCCACTGTGAGAACAGGATGCTGAACTAGATGGGCCACTGGCCTGATCCAGCAGGCTCTTCTTATGTTCTTATGTTCTTAACTAAAACAATATAATTATTGACAAAAACTGTGCATTTGGTTTCTTTTTCCTAAGTGTAGAACTTTGCATTTATCCCTGTTGAATTTCATTCTGTTGTTTTCAGCCCAATGCTCCAGCCTATCAAGGTCCCTTTGGATTTTGTTTCTGTCTTCCACAGTATTAGTTATGCCCCCCAATTTTATATCATCTGCAAATTTGATAAGCATGCTCTGTACTGCCTCATCCAAGTCATTAATAAAAATGTTAAAGAGCACTGGGCCCAGGACTGAGCCCTGTGGTAGCCCACTCATTACTTCCGCCCAGTTTGAGAAGGAACCATTGATAAGCACTCTTTGAGTACGATTCTAGAGCCAACTGTGGATCCATCTAATATTTGTTCCATCCAGCCCACATTTAGCTAGGATGCTAATCAGAATATCATGGGGCACTTTGTCAAAAGTTTTGCTGTAGGTTATTTAATTGTATTGCTTGATAAGATCTCCTACCCACCACCCTATTTCCAATGTCCCACATCTGATTAATTGAGATATGTCAATTAATGAAAGCATTGAGCAACATCGAGCTGACCACTGTGAGATTCCTATTGATTTTTCTTTTGCATTTTTATGATTATTGTTGGTCTTTTGAGTATAACTTTTATATTACATGATGATGTATCAATGCCATTGAAAGCATCTCATTGCGGACATTGCTCAGTCATTTGGGGGAGCCTGTCGTTTAGGAATAGTTTAAGCGTTGCAGAAGGAAGTTTCAGAAAAGAACTATTTTGGTTTGGCCTGATTGTTCCTAACAAATACATGTTGATTACTACTCCTCATCCAGTTTTTTCTTTTAGTGCTTAAAAACCAAATAGTGTGTATGATTTGGTCTAATTTTGTCTCTGGTATTGAAGAACAGCTAATCAGTCTGTAATTCCTTGAGTCTTCTCCCACTCATTTTAAAGCCTAGATAATATATTCACTCCTCTCTAGACTTTTCAGCTTTCACCAGCTAACACCTTCAGAATCCTTGAGTAGTTACCACTAGGCCTCATTGACTATATGGATTTTCTGCATATACTGTGATATGCTTTGTTATCCTGTCATCATAAAAAAAACATGGACCAAGGCTGGCTTTATCTGTGCAGAGCTTGACACTGAAATCCCTTGGATTTCATGGATACTGATGAAATAGGGAGCATAGAGGGATACAGCAATTTGTTAGACTAGGACCTAAATCAATGTATTGCAGCTATGCTAATAAATCAAAGGACCTATATGGCCTACAGACTATTAAATATTAAAGCAGAATTCAGTAGAAATACAGTGGAAAGACTTCTTGGTGTGTGTCATTAATGCACATGCCAGGAATCAACATTTGAAATGGGAGAAATTCATCCTGAGTTCATTGCTCGAAACTCAAGAGGTTTTGGGGACAGCTGAAATGAAATTTCTCAGAAGACATTTTTCTGAGACAGTTGCTGAGATTTTGCCTTTCTTTCTCTTACCCCTCTAGAAAAAGATCACTTTGCAGAATTTGTCTGAATATTCACCTCCATTTTTGCTGGTAGTCTCTCCCCCCCCCATGACCCCAAATAATACTAGGTCTGAGGCATTATGGAGTATGAAAAATGGTATTTAGGCTACCAGCACAGTTGCAGGTGCTGCCACTTGCAACAGCAGTAAAATAAAATAAATAAATAACCCCTTAGTATAGAAGATGTACTATTGCCATTGCTAATAGTGAGCCCCAACCTCAAGAAACTGTTTGAGAATTTATCCTTCCCCTAAAGAAATGTGGTGAAATCCCACCAATTTCTCTGGAGAATACAAAGAGCCTGTGTGCAAGTAGCTCCAATTCAGAGTATGGAGAAAAGATACTGTATGTGCCTCTAAATGCTTGAATCTATCTATCTATCTATCTATCTATCTATCTATCTATCTATCTATCTATCTATCTATCTATCTATCTATCTATCTATCTATCTATCTATCTATCTATCTATCTATCTATCTATCTATCTATCTATATAATCTGTATAGGGCGTCAAGCTGCGCGCATATACAGTTTTCTGTATATGAACCTAATGGAACTTGCTTCTGAATAGATATGTATAGAATAATAACAGAAACCTATTTCCTTACATAAAATCCTTAAATGTATTTCTTACTGTTTCCTGTTCATGCAGTTAACTCCTTGATTGTGTCACTGATCACCAGATTTGCAATCCATTTCTTAGGATGATTAGACATTTCTTTTTCCAAAAGTGATGTGAGCTTCCTCAACACTAGAACTATTGACAAAACAATATAACTTCAGTGCATCCTTTGTATTAGTCAGAAAGTAAATCCCATCATGTTCAATGGGATTTATTCAGAGTAGGGTTGCCAGGTCAGAATTATGCCAAAGCCTGAGATTTGGGGGGCAGGCCCTAGTGATATCATAGGGATGTGCCTGAGTGATTTCATAGGAGAGGCCCAAGGGATGTCACAGGTGAGGGACTGAGTGATGTCACGGGGGGGCGAGTGATTTCATTAGGCATGATACATTAAGCATCAAACAGTTGCTTGGCGCATACAGTTCAAACAAAAACATTCCTCTGATTGGAAATGAAGATAGAAATCTTAGCTAAAAGATGAAGCCTGGATAAGGAACATTTAATCTAGCCAACCTGCTTCTGGCAAAAAGGGTTTAACTGCCCTCAGGCCAGACCAGTCACCAGAAGGCCATTGTAGGAAGAAAAGAGCCTAGCATTTTGGAGATGTTAGATGGGAGCACTCAGGAGTAAAGATAGATGCCCCCGAAGACTGCAATTCTAAACACACTTACTATGGGACTAAGCCCCATAGAACTCAATAGGACTTACTTCTCTGCCTTTGACCGTGTAGATCATGAAAAACTATGGAATGCTTTAAAAGAAATGGAGGTGCCACAGCATCTGATTGTCCTGATGCACAACCTATACTCTGTACAAGAGGCTACTGTAAGGACAGAATATGGAGAAACCAACTGGTTCCCAATCGGAAAGGGTGTGAGACAGGGATGTGTATTATCACCCTATTTGTACATATCATACAGAAAGCAGGATTGGACCAAGATGAAGAAGGTGTGAATATTGGAGGGAGAAATATAAATAATTTAAGATATGCAGACAATACCATGCTACTAGCAGAAACCATTAATGATTTGAAACGAATGCTGAGGAAAGTTAAAGAGGAAAGCACAAAAGCAGGACTACAGCTGAATGTCAAGAAGACTAAAGTAATGACAACAGAAGATTTATGTAACTTTAAAGTTGACAATGAGAACATTGAACTTGCCAAGGATTATCAATACCTCGGCACAGTCATTAACCAAACTGGAGACAATAGTCAAGAAATCAGAAGAAGGCTAGGACTGGGGAAGGCAGCTATGAGAGAACTAGAAAAGGTCCTCAAATGCAAAGACATATAATTGGGTGTTAGAACAAATTAAACCAGAACTGTCACTAGAAGCTAAAATTATGAAACTGAGGTTATCATACTTTGGACACATCATGAGAAGACATGATTCACTAGCGAAGACAATAATCCTAGGAAAAACAGAAGGGAGTAGAAAAAGAGGAAGGCCAAACAAGAGATGGATTGATTCCATAATGGAAGCCACAGACCTGAACTTACAAGCTCTGAACAGGGTGTTTCATGACAGATGCTTTTGGAGGTCACTGATTCATAGGGTCGCCATAAGTCGTAATCAACTTGAAGGCACATAACAACAAACAAAAATTAGTGGTGATCTTTTCTCTTAATCTATTGCTGGTCCTATTTTATTTATTAAATTAATATCCTGACCTTCCTCTCAGAAGGAGCCCAGGGCAGCAAACAAGTGATAAAACACTAAAAAAAAAAAAGAACGTAAGAACATAAGAAGAGCCTGCTGGATCAGGCCAGTGGCCCATCTAGTTCAGCATCCTGTTCTCACAGTTGCCAACCAGGTGCCTGGGGGAAGCCCGCAAGCAGGACCTGAGTGCAAGAACACTCTCCCCTCCTGAGGCTTCCGGCAACTGGTTTTCAGAAGCATGCTGCCTCTGATTAGGGTGGCACAGCACAGCCATCACGACTAGTAGCCATTGATAGCCCTGTCCTCCATGAATTTGTATTATGAGAGAGGGAGAAAAACTTTTCTGTATCCACTTGCTCAATGCCATGCATAATTTTATACACTTCTATCATGTCTCCTCTGACCCGCCTTTTCTCTAAACTAAAAAGCCCCAAATGCTACAAACTTTCCTCATAAGGGAGTCGCTCCATCCACTTGATCATTCTGGTTGCCCTCTTCTGAATCTTTTCCAACTCTATAATATCCTTTTTGAGATGAGGCAACCAGAACTGTATACAGTATTCCAAATGCGGCCGCACCATGGATTTATACAACAGCATTATGATATCGGCTGTTTTATTTTCAATACCTTTCCTAATTATCCCTAGCATGGAATTTGCCTTTTTCACAGCTGCCACACACTGGGTCGACATTTTCATCGTGCTGTCCACTACAACCCCGAGGTCTCTCTCCTGGTCGGTCACCGCCAGTTCAGACCCCATGAGCGTATATGTGAAATTCAGATTTTTTGCTCCGATATGTATAATTTTACACTTGTTTATATTGAATTGCATTTGCCATTTTTCCGCCCATTCACTCAGTTTGGAGAGGTCTTTTTGGAGCTCTTCACAATCCCTTTTTGTTTTAACAACCCTGAACAATTTAGTATCGTCAGCAAACTTGGCCACTTCACTGCTCACTCCTAATTCTAGGTCATTAATGAACAAGTTGAAGAGTACAGGTCCCAATACCGATCCTCGAGGGACTGCACTTTCTACAGCCCTCCATTGGGAGAACTGTCCGTTTATTCCTACTCTCTGCTTTCTGCTTCTTAACCAATTCCTTATCCACAAGAGGACCTCTCCTCTTATTCCACGACTGCTAAGCTTCCTCAGAAGTCTTTGGTGAGGTACCTTGTCAAACGCTTTTTGAAAGTCTAAGTACACTATGTCCACTGGATCACCTCTGTCTATAGATATATCTCAATATATTTAAAAACATCTTTTAAAACATCTTAAAAACAATTCCAAAACACACAGATGCAGACTAAGATAAGGTGTAAGATACAGAAAAAGGCAATGAACAAACATACCCTCTCTCACACCTCACTGTAGTCTCTGTTTCTCTCACCCACCCCATCAATGTTTTATAATAAAACAAGTCTTACAAGAAAGAGAAGGGATTTTTGCCTCCTTACCTCTTCAACCAAGAAAACCTGTACAGAATACTTCTCCTGTCGTCTCAGAGTCAGTTCCTTTTCCTTGCAGTCAGAAAATAATTAATAGAAACATCCAAACTCATACAACCAGCTGCATTTAACTACACACATACTCTTTCTCCTCCCCATTTATTTTCTCTCTCTTTCTCTCCCCTACTCTTGGCTTTTGGCTGGGAAACCCCCACACACACATATCTGCCCCCTTTTTTGCTACTGGGTTGGGAATTGCAATCCTTGTTAACTAACAAACAAAACAAGACAGTGAGGAGTTTCTCCCAGACAGAAAGGCATTTGTGTGTAATTAGCATTACAAGGTAATATAGGTAATAAATTGTTAGTCCCCTGAACACAGGCTGTGCAGTTACTTATTCAAATCTTAGGAATGGGTGCACTTTGAAAATTGCTAAATTCATAATTTTCTGTTATATTTGCTTGGGTGAAGAATTGCACTCTGATCCATCATAACCAGATCTATTAGTCATTATGCCATAATATATCATATCGTATATAGCACAGCATCTTCAAAGAAATTGATCCACCCCCACCGCCCTTAGAAGATACTAGCTTGATAAGTGTCTGTGCTAATGCTTTTTTGCATTATTCAGTAATGGGCTATAATTACAACAGTAATATTTAAGATTATATAATGGCAAAACATTTATGGACTCAAATAAAAAGTTCAAGAAAGCATGAAATTGCATTAATTCCAACAAACTGTTAGTAATTATGCAAGGTGATAAATTTTGACTTGCTCTAATTATCCATAACATGTATTAGGATGTTCTTATCTTTTGATTGGTATTTAGGAAGACAAGGTTATTTAATATTTCTTCCTAAAATAAGTTCTAATTTCTAACTCATTCATTGTATTAATTTTACTAACTTGTTTCTTGTATTTCTAACTTGTTTCTTGTATTAGTTTAACTCTACAATTGGGTCCATGGCCTAAGCATGGATTGGCTCTGATGATTCATTTATCTGAATCCGCTATTATCTTTACCATGCCCTGTATCAAGGGAGCTCAGGGCAGTATACAGAGTTCCCCCATTTTTTTCACTACAACCCTGTGAGATAGCTTAGGCTGAGAGAGAACAACGGCTCAAAACTCACCCAGTGAGATTTGTGACTGAGTGCTCATCAGAAGCCAGATTTTCCTGGTTATGGCTAACCGCTACACCCCACTGCCTCTTTAGCAAAATTTCCACCATATATTCCCATAAATGCATTCCTATTCCATACAATATCTCTTTACCAATTTTCCAACCAGTGAAGCAAGCAAGGAGGCTTTGTTGAGTGCACCACTTCCATTTGAAATATAGCATGTGGTGATCATATTCAGGGCCTTTGCAGTTGTGCAACACTGGAACAAGGTTTGGGGAGGTCCTGGATGAGGTGCCTTGTGCCCCCTCCCATGCTGCCACCTTGGGTAAATGAAGATGATGAGGGCTGCAGCCCCTTTCCCCGTCAATTTCTCAGCATCACTGCTGCCCCTCCCCATAGTAAGCTTACCAAGCCAGGTGGCAGCAGATGCAGTGGGGACATGTAGCACTCAACTCACCAGTTCCAGTGGGCCCTCCATGCTGAGTAAATCCCTTATACATAGGTACTGTTGGATTCCATGTCCTTTCAATGCCAGGCAGCAAAACATGAGAGCTGCAGACCAGCAACATCTGGAGAGCCACAGGGTCCCCATCGCTGTCTTAGGGGAAGAGAATGTGTGCTATATACAAAGAATTAGCCTTCCATATAAAAATACACTGTATAATTTCAGTGCTTTGTGATCCAGTTACCTTACAGCTGAATGATAAACTCCAGATGTCATCAGTATTAATTATAATGGTTGGCATTAAACATTGAGGATGGGAGGGAAGAAATAAAGAGTATATATTCTCTATTCTGTGGCAGATTGTTATTCCCATTAGTACTAATGAAAGCAACAAACAAAGGAGGAAAATGTCTGTGTACATTACATTAGTGCATTTCTTGGGATACAGTTGTATACCACCTTACCTAAAGACCTCAGCAATCAATGTGGACTTGCCCATCTTTTGATGACTGCAATACAAGGCAATTTGAGTGCCTTTAAATTGTTGATTATTCTCTCACTTTACTGCTATTGTGGTTTCTTTTATTATACCACTAGGCTATCTGAGTTAAGTGTGAAGAAACATTTAGTGTGAGGGTTCCATTGTCAGCTTGAAACTGACCAATGTGCTACCTTTAAAAAACAATAATACAAAGTTCATGTGTGTTTCGTTTGTCACATATGCACATGCATGCAAATATCCACAAGGGTCAGTATTTTCATTCTGTCTGTCATATGCAAAGATGTAAGTGTGGTGCTAAATTCATCATAGGGCTAGGCAGAACTTTCAAATGGTCTTTATTTCAACCATTCAAGGGGTGGTGGAACCAAAGAAGAGATGCTTCAGAAAAGGGCAGGGAGCTGTAGAACTTGGTGTAAAGTTTTGAGGGGCTAGGATGTGAATCTGTGCTTGTGCTTCCCTTATCTATGGAACGAGGTGGCCAAGGACTCTTTCCCTTTAAAATAGTATGGGGTGGGGTGAAGGTTGTTCACATGTTCACCTGCTTTTTCAAGGAAACCTTGTCAGGTTGGAATCTTTTCTTCAAAGACCCCTTGCCACTGCAAGCACAAAGAGGGAGTTTTAAACCTGTCTGTTTCAAAGGTGGAATCCCTTGGCCACCTTATTCATAAGGGAAGCAGAAGCATGCACATCCCAGCCATTCAAAATGTCCCCAGTCCCTGCTAGTTTTCACACCCCCTGCTAGGGATGGGAGAGAAATTCAATTCAGTTCACACTTAAAGCTGAATCTATCAAATTTGCACTTTCTGAAATAATATGAGAATTGAAAATGCAGCCATCCTTCAAAATTCACACATCTGAATTTTGCAATGCAGTTCTCCACTCAACCAGTGTTTACAAAAATGCATGTATGAGGGGAAGGTGTGCGTAACAATGAAAATAACATTCAAATTGTATTGTGTTAAGGAAAATTGCTTGCAAAATATTTACTTTAGTCAAAGCTGCATACAAATGTGTTTGTTAGGAGAAATTTGCACTAAAATGATGAAGAATTTTTATGAGGTTTTTTTAAAAAAACAAATAGTGACAGAAATGTAGAGAACTGGATTTAAGACTGGAAAAATAAGAATCTGAGAAAAGTGAAATGGATGGCTCCTTCCATCCCTATTCCCTGTGAAAGGGGCAGAGTAAATAATGTATCTTTCACAGGGAGAAAAGATTTTTGGGGGAAAAGAGGGTAGGGTTCGGCACAGCATTAACTCACAGTTAAGCACATTTTAACTCATATATAGCTCATATACAAACATTAATTTCTGTCACGTGCTGAAGTGCACCTGTACACACATACACTTGCATCTGAACACCATCTGAGCACACAACATCTCCATCTCTTTCTTCTTTTATATTAATACATTGTTGTCGTTGTTATTTGCCTTCAAGTCGATTATGACTTATGGCAACCAGAAAATGTAAATCACAAGCAGAACCTCTGTTCTTCTATATACAGTCAAAAGGAAGCTTGGGTGTTAGAGATGTCAATTGCGGTTTATTTGTATTTTTCTTTACACACCTTCAGCAATAGCAGCTTTTCTCTTGAAGCTAGTTTCTTCAGGATACACTGTATAGATTATATGGTCTAAACTGCCTCCTTTTAAGACTGGGGGCTAATGTTCATTTGAGGCCTCATGCTACAACTTGCGTCAATATCATTTTTAGTCAGCTGAACCAAACCCTAAGCCTAAATATGCATATAATGCTTTTTAAAAATCTATATTTGACATTAGAAGCAGTATATTAAGATTTTATGTTCCTAAGATTGAAAGAGTAAAAATTACTATATACAGTAGTATATTGGATTCCCTTGCAGTGTTTCAAGTAATATAATCATCAGATACAAATTTATTTATTTATTTATTTATTTTACCCGCCCTTCATGAACAAGTACCAGGGCAGGGTGGAACAACTTAAAATTCAGTATTAAAAACAATTAAAACATATCACAGTCACAAGAATGGGGGGGTCCTGAAAGCATATATCTCAAATGCCAAAGACCAGGGCAAAGAGGTATGTCTTTAGCATTCACAGAAAAACTGCACAGTAAAGGTGCCAGGCATTCCTTCTGTGAGGAGGGAATTCCACAACTTAGGGACTGCAATAGAGAATGCCCTCTGATGCTGATGACAAACTATGTTCAGGTTATTGTAAAAGTTATATTGGGTGATCGCCTACTAAGTCATATTCAGAGAAGACCCATTGAAATTAATAGCTATGACTAACATTAGACATCATCTTCTTTTTTCTTCCTTTTTAGCAGCAACTTCAGATATGAGCTTATCAAAAGTAATTTATCTCAGAAGATCCCATTTTATAGAGAGAACAGATAATGATCTCAGTCTTGACTTCAGCATTGCTAGCCATGATTTATTTTTAATAAAGGATAACTTGGAGAATGCTCTTTCTTCTTCACAGTTTCAAATGGGCAGGGTTAGATAAAGCAGAAAGCTATAGTAACATTTGAAAAAGCTTAAACCAATGCCTTATTGTAAATTATCTTCAACATCTTATTTGTAGTAGTCTTAGACCCATCATCTTCCTCTGTAGTATCTGAAACATGATTCCTCACAGCTTGGCAGGCACTCCCTGATTAAAAAAAAAAAGCAGAAAGGCGGGGAGGAGGGAGATGATGAGGTGTGAGAGTAACATTCCATTTCTAAATAATTAAATTTGATTTGTGATGCATTAATTGTGTTTCTAAGGTATGTTTATTTGTGCTAAATGTATGCTTGCTTCCAATGGTGGAGTTTCATTTCATATTTTTCCCATCAGATTTATGGAATTCAAGTTAGTGGAATTGGGGGTGGGGGATCTGTCAACAATGTGGCCATATCTATTTATCAGTGTTGATTATCATTGTTGATGTGGCCCCCTCTCCATGTATAAGGCCAAGGACAATTGTCCCCCATTGTCCTTCTAAATAGGGTGTGAGTCTATCTGACTTCTTTCTTGCCATTTTCAGTTGCCAGGAAAGAGAATGTAAAAACAACATCCTCTAATGGCCTGTTCAGGACATTCATCTGAAAGTGTGTGATCTAAAAGTTTGTAGAAGAAAGGGCATGCAAACCTCACCCCTAACATCTCCCACATTTGGCAGCTCTACTTCAAATCTCCCTGCATTGAGAGGGAAGGTCTGAAGGGGGATTCACTAGTCATGCAGTGTTGGCCACTCTGTGGCTCTCCAGATGCTGCTGAACTACAGCTCCCATCAGTCTCAGCCAACACAGCTCATGGTCAGGGATGATGGGAGCTGTAGTCCAGCAGCATCTGGAGAGCCACAGAGTGGCCACCCCTGCACTAGTGCATTCAGTCACCAGTGACTCCTCCCAACTTTTAGACAAAGGCTGGAATAGGGCTTAGCTGCTGTTAGCATCCAGGATGTTTGCTTACCTTCTTTGGCAACTCTGGCCATGCTGTATCTGATTGGAAACCCACGGTATTGCTTTAAGAAAAGCAATGTTCATCATGGAAGTTCTGAGTGAAATTGCAAGCGTTGGCAAGGTTAAATGACACCAGCTAAATAACTTCCCTGTTCTGTCAATCTGCTTCCCAGCATTCTCTAGAAATGTCCCCATATGGTTCAGGGTATATCAGTAATGTTCTTGTGATAATCTAATTTGGTTAACACAGAGAAACATATGTTTTCGCTGCCATAAGCATATCTCATGCTTGCTGTGGTCTGTGAATGCTTTCCACAGATGGTGATGACTTGCCACCATGTGCAGCTGAGCCCTGGCATCACCATGCCATACTCAGAAGGATCACATTCACACCTGAGCCTTCTATTAAGTCTACCTGATATCACTGCAGATTTGACGGATTAGCCTGCACCATGCCAATAGCCACATGCCAGAATACAATGATGAAAGAGAACTGTCAGGGGAGAGAGGAGGGGGCAATTGGAAGGCAATTGCAGCTGATAGCAAAATGCAGTGTGAGTGAACTCGATGTTCACAAAGTAAGACAAATGCAGGCAGAGGAAAGGGAGAATTATGGAGAGTCAGGTGATAACTTATTCATAGATTTCTGCAGAAAGCACAGTTAGTGAACATGCCATCTGTGAAATAAAGCTGCTGTTCCTCAAATGTCTAATAGCAATTGCAATCCACTCTGAACACCTGATCTCTGCTCTGTGCTCCTTGAGGACAAAAACATGATGCTTTATTAGTTTGTGCCATGCTATGTTATAGCATCATTTTAGTTAATCCACTAACAGTAAGAAATTGTAGATGATCATGCAGTTTCTTTTAAAAAAATGCACTCATGTTGTATCATCAACACTTAGGCTATTAAATAAGCTGATTAATGATTTCTAATATGAAACCAATCTAGCTTTCAACATTTTTGTTGCTGTAGGCCCAGAGCTTGGAAAAGTTACTTTTTTGAACTACAACTCCCATCAGCCCCAGCCAGCATGGCCACTGGATTGGGCTGATGGGAGTTGTAGTTCCTATGTGACGATAAACATTTTTGGGCGAAATGTGATTGGATGCTTATTTTTTCAATGGCATTGTATTTTTGAAAAAGTGAATATGATACTTCCTAATTATTTGCTGTCTCCTTCTGATACTCTTAACCTAGGTTGTATTTTCTTCTTTAAAATGTCAAGCTGTGTGGAATACTTTTCTTTTTGTGTGGAAAAGATTAAAAATATCAGTTTTTAGATGTACTTCATGTGTTAGTAAATTGGACCAAATTGTCTCAGCATATGGAATACCATTGCCTATTTCATGATGTGTACATCCAAAGAAATCCAATAAATGAGACCAATGTTTAGCCAATGAGCAAATGATTCCAGGATTTGTGAAATTACTGTCATACATATTCCCCTGAAGTTGTTTTCTTGCAACCTCAGCAGTTCAATGCAGGACAGAACAATATACACACATGTTATGCTGTCTGTTCCATAGAAAGACATTTCATATTAACAGTGTTCATTTTATCCTTTTAACTGAATTTTCCTTTTATTTCTCAGACACATCTAAAAGTTAGGCCTTCCTATAAGGAGAAGAGCACGACTTCAGTAGCTCAGTTGCTTAGTTATCTTTGTCTAACTTGTTTGAGATTATACTTTTAATCCTGTTCTTCCTTCACTTGTTTTAGGTTTTTGCCTTTGATTCTCTGTGTTGGATCCAGGCTGTTGATACTCAGTGCAGCATGACTAACCTAAGTACTGTTGATGTTAATGAAACTCAAGCATGACTAACTTAGTTGGCTCCAACTCTATGTAGGAGTTTGTTTTTTGCAAGTTAAAATATCTTCCCCATCTTCAAATTTCAATACATTATATGGAAGTTCTACTTAGATGTGGAAATACTTAAGATCAAATACTTAGATTAATTCTGCTAAGAGAATGAAGTTCCTTACTCAAGTGAAGGGGCAGATTGGATGGAGTTATAGGAGGCACAACAGGCTAATGTCCTCTCAAACCATCCCAGGGGTAGGAAGGGAAACACAGCTGTGTTATGCTTTATGGCTAACACTCCATGAAGAGAAGCTGCCCCTGTGGAGGACTGGACTGAGCCCATAGTATAAAAGACAGACACACACATTCAGTGGAATAAAATAAGCTATTTATATCCTTAAGAATGCAAGAAAAGTCCTGCTTATCAGATATGATATATCATGTCATTCTGTCTCTAACAATGATTAGCCAAATACTTCTGGGCAGCTCACAAATAGAGTCTAAAGGCAACAGCTCCTTACTGCTGTTTGCTTCTCATCAACTGGTATTCATAGGCATACTGCCTATGAACCTGGAGGTTCTATTTAGTTATCATAACCATTGATAGGTCTATCCTTCATGAACTACTTTATTCTACGAGGGTAGTGCTGGGAATGATATGGGCTTAGAGGAAGTCTGAACTTTAACAATGACCCCCTTCCCCTCCCTAAAAAGTTTGCTTTTTAAGGAAATTATAGAATTTTAAGATAGGGTGCAGTTATGATTCATCATTATTTCCTGAAAATAATGGGGCCATATAGTCCATTAGACTTACTTACTTAAAATTTAGATTTAGGACAATAAATATTTATCCTTTCATTTTGTTCTTCAATTTCTTGTCTAACTTGAACATCAGTGTAAAGGACTCCATTGATGGTAGGATATAGGCTATGGGCAGGAAATGAGTATGGCCTAAACTAGTATATCATTGAACAAAAATGGAATCATGTGTAGATTTCCATGTGTCTAGGAGAAATATTATAGCATTTCTTCTTGTAAAACTGGCTGAATGTTCAAAGGAGATGGTACAGGAAGGGGCAGAATCAAATGCTTTTAAAAAAAAACAGGTCCCCAAAGCAAAAGCAATCACACAACTAAAGGGGAACATAAACTTCAAAAATGTGTAGCTGCTGTATGACTACATAGCTATAATCTCCCTCCCTAAGAGAGTGCACAGTGTATTTATGAGAGGCTGAAACGGCTTACAGTTCAGTTCAGCCACCTCTGAACAGACCATATCTTCACAGGAGATAAGAACACAAAAGTTGAAAGACCAAAACAAACAGAAGTTGAGTATATATTTTTCATCTAATAGGGAGCTTAGCAGTGTGATATTGATGGTTCAAGTAAAACTTGCCAAGGCAACAGACACTACTCAAGATCCAATAAGGACATAGGCAAATCACCCTCATGCTTCCTCTAGTCCGCTCAGTACGGACAGCAAAATGGGTTCAACGGTTGGGAAATGGAAATATCTGACATGTTTTAATTATTTTTTCTCCTAAAGATCTCGAAAAGTTTGAAACCAAAGCAAGAAGCACCGTATCAGTCAGAGAAGGACAAGGAGTCGTTCTACTTTGTGGTCCTCCACCACACTATGGAGGTAGTATAAGATGTTTTTATTGTGTTTTTACAGTATTTGCCAGCACAAATGGGTTGAATGTGCTGCACATTTTTGGGCATGGCCTATCCTAATACAGGATTTATAATAGGACCTAAGGGACATGTCCATCACCATGCATTGCACTGAGGAATTCTGCCAGCATTGGATACTGGGCAGGCTAGAGGGAGACACGCAGATAAAGAGGCCCTGGAGATCTCCAGAACCTATAATGGCCTGGCACACACTAGACGGAGTGTGGGATTTTATTGAGGTCTATCTGTATGTGCACATCATTACCCCACTCATGCTATGATAGATGATGCTGGTAATGTACTGTTATCTAATACTAGTAATGGTTATCAGGATTGAGTCACAAAACAAACCATCCTGCAGTTTCTTTGCATGAACCCTGTAATGCCAACTTAGATGTGATACAGATTTCTGTATATATATATACATATGTATGTGTGTAGAACATAGGATGTACAAATGTGAAAACCTGTTGAAAATAAACAATGGTCCATGTAAATAAAAATGCAGTATTTCAGAAAAGTATGGCAACCTTTAATGACTGCATTTTTAAAGTAATTCCTAATTATTCAGTTGCCAATACCAAAGAAGCAAGAAACATAATGTCCTCAAAACATAATGGAATGCTTTTCAATTAAGTACTGAAAATGTATTTCTTTAGTGAGGTGGAAAATCTGTGCAAGACATTATTATGGTGTGCATTTGAAATAAAGGACAACACTGTTGATCCCTTTGTAAGGCAGCCCTCCATTCCATACACCTTTTGAGCCCTGAGCATTTCTTCATCTATTGTAGGCTCCAAATAGGAGGTGTGCCCATAAGAGCAGGCAGCAATGCGATATAGCATAACATACGGGTAAGCTGCTTGTGCCAGCACAGAGAATGGTAGCAATGAACAGAAGCTGGGAATCACTCTAATTTCCTTCCCATGTATAGCTGGTATCTGAGGGAGCATTTGTTGCACCTATCCCTCCATGTAGGAGACATTTAAGTTGCAGCTGGCTACAAAACTTTGCACTGGAATAGAGCTGGAATAGCTGGAATAGAGCTTGCCAGCAGCTTACCAGGGTGGAGCTGGGGTGAGGCAAGGTGGCAGTCTGGTCAGGGCTGCATGGATGCATCACAAAAGTGGATATATCTAAATACTGTGTCCAAAACAGGAATGTGTGGCTCTAGAATGATTGCATATTTGTAAGCATATCATTCACGTACTCACAAAAGCTGGAGGGCTTTTCAAAATGTTTGGGAAAATTGCTCGCAACCCCCCAGTGTACCTGTTGAAACCAATAGAGATTTCTTAAACCTGCTGCATGCTCCAGAAGTGCAGATGGGCAGGAAAAAGTGACCCACACATGAAGACCTTCTTGTCCCGGGGTTGCTTTTGCTTTGTCCTCCCTGTACCCCTCAGCATAAACTTTGCTTCAGAGCATCCAGTAGGTTTTTTGCCCAATGAATTTAGTAGAGGCCTCAGTGCTGTTCAATTTCAATAGATAAATTGAAACCTAACAACATAAGAAGTGTACTGCTGGATCAAACCAAGGGAATATTCACTCCTATGTGCTGTTTTCACAGTGGCCAACCAGCTACCCATGAGCAGGATATGAGTACAGTAGTCCTTTTCCACCCATAATCTCTATGAACAATTATTAGGGGACATACTGCCTCTGATAATGGAAGGAATGTATAGCCATCATAACTAGTAGCATTGAGGAGAATAAACAGCCTTGGACCAATGTACCTGAGGGACCGCTTATGCCCATATGTACCTGTCCAGGATTTAATATCATCTGCCTCTGGTCTCCTCTGCGTGCCTGGAGTGAAAGATGTTAGATTGACAGGCACGTGAGAGAGAGCTTTTTCAGCTGTGACCCCCAAGCTCTGGAACACCCTACCCCAAGAAGTTTGCTCTGCTCCCTCCCTGTTGGTTTTCCGGAGACTTCTGAAAATGATCTTGTTCCAGAGAGCCTTTGTGAGAGACTGAAGGTAGAGGCTGACACTGATTTTATGTCTTCTATGTTAAATTTTACCTTTGTAGTCCCTTTAGTACCAATCCCTGTATATATGTATATATATATATATTGTATTTTATGTATTTTAATTTATTTTAATGTTTTTGTGATTTTACTGCTTACAATTTTATTATGTACATGTCTGATTTTATTTTTGTAAGCCGCCCTGAGTGCCCTATTACAGGGTAGAAGGGTGGGATAGAAATATTTTAAATAAATAAATAAATATTCCTCTTTCACAGCTGTCTAAGTTGGTGACCATGTAGTAGTGAGTTTCATAGTTTCACTATGTGATGTGTGGACCTCCTTTTGTCTATCCTTAATCTCCCAAAATTCAGCTTCACTGAATTATCCTGTGTTATAGTATTATGAGGGGTAAAAACATCTCTCTGCCCACTTCACACCATTTATAATCTTTTCAGTGCTATCATCCCCCCTCCTTTACCCAACTTTTTTCTAAACAAAAAAGCCCAAACATAACGGGGGAGTTGCTTCAGCCCCTTGATCAGATTGGCTGTCCTTTTCTTCAACCTGCTACAGACCAGTGGATGGGAGGAAAGTGAGACCCCAAAGACCCTCTTGTCACTTTTTACCTTCTACCAGCCATTTTGGAGCATTCAATAGGTTCACATTTGTCACTTTAAATCAGTAGAATACAGAGGTCTCCACTGATTTTGATAGGCAGGTTTAAATTACTGGATACTCCAAAGCAGCCTAGGATGGACTCTTGGCAGCAGGATCAGTGCCCACTATTATCTGCTGCAAAAGGCATCCAGAGTAGCATAGCTTTGGGGAAGGGGAAAAACTTGCCATACCTGGTGTACAAACAGAATTGAGATAGGGTATCTGATCCAAGTTGGCTCTCCTCACCTTTGTTCTGTTCTCAGACAAATAACATATTTGAGCACCTCCCACTTCCAATACTAGCTCCATCCCTAGTCTAGTATACCTTTCCATTATTGCACAAACGTCATTTTTTCTAGATTTTATTAACTTCCTAATGACTGTATAGAAGGGAGGGACTCTTTCAGAAGGGAGGCATCTTTGATAGATCCCCAGTGACACGCTGTTTCTAATTATAGTCACATAACATCAGAGGAAGTCAGCATAAAGTTCCAGAGAAACCACTAGTGTTTACAGACTCATTATCAGACTATGCTGATGCTGCAACTGGAACATAAATAATGTTTGTAAAATGGCATTGATGATGGCAAGGCTCGGAGTGGGGAAAGAGGCGATATTTTGAAAGGAATCAGTTGGCAGAGAGTTCCTCAGCTCATGAATTATACATTTAATTAAGGAATGCTAAACTGCTAGATTTCAAAACTTCTGATTTACTATGTTTTATTAAAAATACAATTTCCATGGCACTCCTGGCACTCCTGGAGCCAGATAGAAAGAGCTCCACTGTCAGCTGTCAAACTCCAGACAGCAGGAAGGAGCAATTGTGACACAAGGTGAAAAGAAGTCACTGGACAGAAGGGCAATGAGTCAGACAGATCAGAGCTGCTGAGGAATCAGAAAGGAGGTGAACTACCAGTACATGCTAGGAGGCAGCTACAGAGAATGAAGAACAGGAAAAAGTTAGCATGTAAGTTGTCTGTCCAAAGCATAGAAATATTTTAAAAAAGGGGGGGAAGAGTGTAATCCCAAAAGTGCCTGGGGCACATTCAGAAGGAAGTATTTGAAGTGCAGCGATGTCTATTCGGTGTCCATCTCTTATGGTTCATATCATCTGCCAGTGTTGGTCCATCTGCACTGCAGGAGGCAGCAGTTGCGTGACTAGCTGGCTGTGCAGACTGCGTGACTCTGATAGCAGTGAAAAAAAATGTACTGTACAAACCCACTTAAAATGCCTGTGCATAACGCAGTCGCCATCACACTGATTTTTTTTAAAAAAAACTTAGCTCGTAGAATACAATTGGTCAATGTGGGACTAATTTAGACAGGCCCTCTTTGGTTTAGGGCTCTGAAGAGCTCTTTCTTCCTACTAGTCCAGTCAAGTGCTTTCTTAATTTAACGGGTAAATGGCCTGTAGTTGGCAAGTGAGAGCCCTTCACATGAAATGTAATACTTTGGGATTGTTTTGTTTTTTGAAGTGTAAACTATGTTCACTGTTTTCAGAATGGAGTTCCACAAGTGAAATAGCTTTTATTGGCTAATTGAGGCAGCATACTGAGGCTATTCCACCCACTTTTGTTTGTCATTTTTTCACTTGCAAATTGGCATTGAGATTTGCATAAGATGCTATAGGCAACCATGTCACATAGACGAAAGGCCATACAAATATGCTCTTTCTATATGGACTGTGTTGTGCCTGAATTTTAAGTACCCACTTTACTGCTATCCAATACTTCCTGTCCTTCACATATGTGCCAAAACAGGGAGTGGAACAGATTGCCACCTCTAGACACACCTTTTAGTCTTGAGTTGCTTAAATGAAGTCACTCCAAAGGAGCCAGTCAAAGAAAGGGAAGGGTGAATTTTGCCAGACTTTTAAAATCATTCCAAAGAAAGCAGTATGAATACAGAAGACTTAGAATTGAAGAATAGAGTTTGGAGCTTTCTCAAGGGTAATGTAATCCACCCACTTGCAGTGCTGTACTTCCTTAGACTTAATTCCAATTCAGTTGTTACATATAATTATCATCTGTACTTTTAAATGTATGCATGTCCAATGGGCTAACAGTATTATATTAACCTGGTGAGGATATTGTTCCTCCTATCTGATCAAAATCTGCTCCATTGTAACATCCCGGCAATTTGGAAAAGGAAAGGAAAATTGTGAAGGCCATCCAACATACAGTCTCCTTGTCTCTGCACTATTATCCACTTTATTCCCAGGGCTGGTTCAGATATTGGTCTACATCACCTGATCCTGCTATACTTGATTACATTCAGTCAAGGGCATAAATAGTTTCCATTAAAAACTCTTGTGTTAGAGATGAAAATGGATGATCGGTGCTGGCTCAAATCATTACTGATTTTACATTTGATGGGTGCAGAATATGTATCTGCAAACTGACGTCTTTCATCCCATCTAGATCTTTGACTGAATTTTACTATACTGTACTATCCATTATTTGGCAGTGACATCACTGCATCTATTTGCTTCCCTAACCCTAATCCAATCTCATTGCAGTTGGGCAAATGGCAAAAAGACATACATATTTCTTGCTATATACAAGAACTGGGATATTTCAGCCTTTTTATTTTTATTTAAAGGGGAAAAAACACTTAAGCAGGAAGATTAAAATGAATGAACGAAAATGAATGAAATACTGCTTTGAGATTTACCATTAGGTCCTCAATTTATTTTATGTTAGCTACTTTGTTTATCAAAAATCAAGATCACATATATCAACAACAATTTTTTTCAAATAGTACTAACTCTCACAGTTTTGTTAGGAAAATATGTGTAATAAGTGTTTGATGTTTTACAGATTTATCCTATGCTTGGATTTTCAATGATAATCCCTTATATGTTCAGGAGGACAATCGTCGATTTGTATCTCAAGAGACAGGAAATCTATACATTGCCAAAGTTGATCCTTCTGATGTGGGCAACTACAAATGTGTTGTAACAAACACAGAAGCCAAACAAAGTGTGCAGGGGCCACCCACACCACTTGTGCTCCGTAGTGATGGTAAGGTTTGTTTTGTTTTGTTAATTAAACCAAATTTATATGCAGCCTGCCTGTTTGTTAAGATCTGCAGAGGATGCTACCTTTGTAATCCCCTCACAGAATAGGTTTGCAGTGTGGGGGCTCAGAGGAGGGCTTTCTCTGTGGTAGCCCCACAGCTTGGAACAGCCTCCCCTCTTAGGTTCATCATAAAGACTGCTTTCACACTGCACTTTATTCCGTTAATCTGATGATTTCTTGCCTGGTAATTTACACATTATATTTGATATTTCACACAATGCACAAGCTAGCTCCAGAATTCTAGTGGAATGTAGTGGAAGTTTAGCGCTAATTTCCATGATAAATGATACCAGAAATAATCCGTTAGCAAGGCTGGGAACCCGGAAGGTTGCAGGAGCTTTTCGCTAGCTGCAGCTGCTCATGTGACAAGCATCCCAGCATGCAGTGCGTTCCTGCCCTTTAGTCACGTGTTGTTGTTGTTTTCCTGATGAACATTGTACCGGTATTCTTGCATCAGCGTAGATAGCAGCAGCATTTCCCCCACACACCCCTGTCTTGATACAACTAAAATAATTTAAAAAGTCAGATCTTAAAGGGAGAGGGCTTGCATGACAACAGGATGAGATCTTAGACCTCCTACACAATGGGGAACAGTGCGCATGGGTGAGGCATGAAAACAAACTGTGTGAAAGACAGTTGCGCGAAATGCCAGTATATCGGCTGAAAAAGCTGCTGTTCCTTAATGCAAGAGGTACTGCAGTGTGAAAGGGATTTTAGAAATCGGGACAGAAGCACTATCTTTTTATTCCGTTAAACTAACACAATCAGTCCCATGTGGGAACACAGCCCATGTCTCTATATTATTTTGAGATGACAGGTAAAGATGCACTTCTTTGCCCACACTTTTGGAGAGGGATGAAGTGCATGGAGATCTTTTAGTTTTGCTTCTGTTACCTGTTTTATTTGTATATGTAAGAACAATGAAGGACAATAATTGGGTTAGCACAAGGATTTCCATTTGCACAATTGAATTCTCCTTTTCCTCTTCCCATATGTGCCCTGTGCTCCCTCCAAATCTGCTCCAGAGGATTGAGGGAGACCCTAGAACAGATTTAGGGGGTGCACAATGGGCATGCAAAGAGAAAGACAAAGAGAGGAAGGGGAAGTTCCATTGTGCAGCCAAAAGTCCTTGCACAAACAGAATTGTTTCACTGAATGCTGCCCAATGTATTTGATATGACCTTGATATTTTTGAAGTGACAATCAATCACTGTAGGACAGTAGTAAGATTTGTGTTACTCTCGCATGTGAATATAAGGGGTCTTTTTGAGTCTATACTTTATGTCTGGCTTTCATTTCTAAAATGAAAAAATTGAGCAAATAAGCAAAGGGTGATGCAGTGGCATAAATGCACTATTAAAAAATCAGATTTTTACACGGCATTAAATCACCCCCCGCAAAAAAAACAACACTGGGAATTCTGGTTTGGTGAAGTGCTGGTAATCTTTTGTTAGAGACTGATAGTCCCTCCCTCACACTAACAAAATTCCCAGGTTTTTCTGGAAACAGCAAATGACTATTAGACTAGCTGGTTTTTAGTAAAGATATGTCAGTGAACCAAACACACTGCAGTGGAAGTAGGAATTATAAAAATGAATTCTGATTCACATACTAATGCTATTCTTCCAGAAATGATCAGATTCAGATGTGATAGGTTTTCACTGTTCATATCTAAAAAGCAGAAAGCTAGATCTAATCCAGTTTAGCCACTGAAGTGAAAGGCATCCTTTTAAAGAAAGCTTTGAATTAAATGTTCTTAGCTGAAAATACATAGTTGAGAAATCTTATGGTAAAGGGATTTTTTTAAAAGTGGGATGGCTTCCTCAAGCTGTGGTCCTTCGCAGTGTACTCAAGAGTGCTCTGATAAAGTAGCAATAAATAGTGCAAAGCATTATGTTACAAAGATGGGGAGCTTTTTTTTCAGCCCAAGGACAAATTCCCTTGTAGGCAACCTTTCAGGGGCCCATTGCCAGCAGTGGGCAGGGCCAGTGGCAAATGTGGGCAGAGCAATGGATGTGATCCTTGCCTTTGTACAGTAAGCTACATTTTAGCCACACAGAAACCAGAGCATCCAGCCGAGGAAGAGGGAAATGATCCCTTAGAAGGGACCCATTCCTTGGGGGATGAGCAGCTATCCTCTCGTGCTGAGGCTATATCTCCGGGGGGATGGAGGGATCCTTGTAGTGGGTGATTCAATCATTAGGAACATAGTGGGGTGTGTGATGGGCGTAAAGAACGCAAGGTGATTTGGCTGCCTGGTGCGAAGGTTGCAGATATCGCCCATCATTTAAATAGTTTGGTAGACAGTGCTGGGGAGGAGTCAGTGGTCATGGTGCACGTTGGCACTAATGGCATGGGGAAATGCAGCCGTGAGGTCCTGGAAGCAAAATTTAGGTTGGTAGGTAGGATGCTGAAAGCCAGGACCTCCAAGGTGGCTTTCTCTGAAATGCTACCGGTTCCACGCGCAGGACCAGCCAGACAGGCCCAGCTTCGCAGTCTCAATGTGTGGATGAGACGATGGTGTCGGGTGGAAGGGTTCGGATTTGTTAGGCACTGGGGAACATTTTGGGACAAGCCGGGCCTGTACAAAAGGGACGGGCTCCACTTGAACCAGAATGGAACCAGACTGCTGGCACTTAAAATTAAAAAGGTAGCAGAGCAGCTTTTAAACTGACTGAGGGGGGAAACCCGACAGGAGCTGAGAAAGGTCCGGTTCGGAATAAACCTCCCCCCTGGGATAAAAACCAAAGAAATGATGAAATGTTAAAAGGGGTAGGCCTAGAAGTAGGCATTGTGAGAGCAGGGGCACAGGATATAAATTCAGAAGAGCAAAATTACCACAGGCCTAACCACAAGTGCCAAAGACACTTGAAGAGAGACACTGCTTACAAGTGCCTGCACGCTAATGCTAGGAGCCTCCGAACCAAGATGGGAGAACTGGAGTGCTTGGTCTTAGAGGAGAGCATTGATATAGTGAGCATAACCGAGACCTGGTGGAATGGAGAAAACCATTGGGATACGGTTATCCCTGGATATAAACTATATTGGAAGGACAGGGAAGGACGTATTGGTGGCGGAGTCGCTCTATACGTGAAAGAAGGCATTGAATCCAGCAAGCTCGAAACCCCAAAAGAGGCAGACTCCTCCACAGAATCGTTGTGGGTGGTGATACCGTGCCCCAGGAGGGACTTAATACTGGGAACGATCTATCGTCCCCCTGATCAAAATGCTCAGGGAGACCTTGAGATGAGATATGAAATTGAGGAAGCATCCAAACTAGGAAATGTGGTAGTAATGGGTGACTTCAACTACCCGGACATAGACTGGCCACATATGTGTTCCATTCACAACAAAGAAGCAAAATTTCTAGATATTCTAAATGACTATTCCCTAGACCAGTTGGTCATGGAACCGACCAGAGGGACGGCAACCCTGGACTTAATCCTCAGTGGGGACCGGGACCTGGTGCGAGATGTAAGTGTTGTTGAACCGATTGGGAGCAGTGACCACAGTGCTATTAAATTAAACATACATGTAACTGGCCAATTGCCAAGAAAATCCAACACGGTCACATTTGACTTCAAAAGAGGAAACTTCACAAAAATGAGGGGATTGGTAAAAAGAAAGCTGAAAAACAAAGCCCAGAGGGTCACATCACTCGAAAATGCTTGGAAGTTGTTTAAAAAGACTATATTAGAAGCTCAACTGGAGTGCATACCGCAGATCAGAAAATGTACCGCCAGGGCCAAGAAGATGCCAGCATGGTTAACGAGCAAAGTCAAGGAAGCTCTTAGAGGCAAAAGGTCTTCCTTCAGAAAATGGAAGTCTTGTCTGAATGAAGAAAATAAAAAGGAACACAAACTCTGGCAAAAGAAATGCAAGAAGACAATAAGGGATGCTAAAAAAGAATTTGAGGAGCACATTGCTAAGAACATAAAAACCAACAACCAAAAATTCTATAAATACATTCAAAGCAGGAGACCATCTAGGGAGGCGATTGGACCCTTGGATGATAAGGGAGTCAAAGGTGTACCAAAGAATGATAAGGAGATTGCAGAGAAGCTAAATGAATTTTTTTGCATCTGTCTTCACAGTGGAAGATATAGGGTAGATCACTGAACCTGAACTAACATTTGCAGGAGGGGATTCTGAGGAACTGAGACAAATAGTGGTAACGAGAGGGGAAGTTCTAGGCTTAATAGACAATATAAAAACTGACAAATCACCGGGCCCGGATGGCATCCACACGAGAGTTCTCAAAGAACTCAAATGTGAAATTGCTGATCTGCTAACTAAAATATGTAACTTGTCCCTCAGGTCCTCCTCTGTGCCTGACGACTGCAAAGTGGCAAATGTTACGCCAATCTTCAAAAAGGGATCCAGAGGGGATCCTGGAAATTACAGGCCAGTTAGCTTAACTTCTGTCCCTGGAAAACTGGTAGAAAGTATTATTAAAGCTAGATTAACTAAGCACATAGAAGAACAAGCTTTGCTGAAGCAGAGCCAGCATGGCTTCTGCAAGGGAAAGTCCTGTCTCAGTAACCTATTAGAATTCTTTGAGAGTGTCAACAAGCATATAGATAGAAGTGATCCAGTGGACATAGTGTACTTAGACTTTCAAAAAGCGTTTGACAAGGTACCTCACCAAAGACTTCTGAGGAAGCTTAGCAGTCATGGAATAAGAGGAGAGGTCCTCTTGTGGATAAGGAATTGGTTAAGAAGCAGAAAGCAGAGAGTAGGAATAAACGGACAGTTCTCCCAATGGAGGACTGTAGAAAGTGGAGTCCCTCAAGGATCGGTATTGGGACCTGTACTCTTCAATTTGTTCATTAATGACCTACAATTAGGAGAGAGCAGTGAAGTGGCCAAGTTTGCTGACGACACTAAATTGTTCAGGGTTGTTAAAACAAAAAGGGATTGCAAAGAGCTCCAAAAAGACCTCTCCAAACTGAGTAAATGGGTGGAAAAATGGCAAATGCAATTCAAAATAAACAAGTGTAAAATTATGCATATTGGAGCAAAAAATCTGAATTTCACATACACGCTCATGGGGTCTGAACTGGCGGTGACCAACCAGGAGAGAGACCTCGGGGTTGTAGTGGACAGCACGATGAAAATGTCGACCCAGTGTGTGGCAGCTGTGAAAAAGGCAAATTCCATACTAGGGATAATTTGGAAAGGTATTGAAAATAAAACAGCCGATATCATAATGCTGTTGTATAAATCTATGGTGCAGCCGCATTTGGAATACTGTGTACAGTTCTGGTCGCCTCATCTCAATAAGGATATTATAGAGTTGGAAAAGATTCAGAAGAGGGCAACCAGAATGATCAAGGGGATGGAGCGACTCCCTTATGAGGAAAGGTTGCAGCATTTGGGGCTTTTTAGTTTAGAGAAAAGGCGGGTCAGAGGAGACATGATAGAAGTGTATAAAATTATGCATGGCATTGAGAAAGTGGATAGAGAAAAGTTTTTCTCCCTCTCAATACTAGAACTCGTGGACATTCAAAGAAGCTGAATATTGGAAGATTCAGGACAGACAAAAGGAAGTACTTCTTTACTCAGCGCATAGTTAAACTATGGAATTTGCTCCCACAAGATGCAGTAATGGCCACCAGCTTGGATGGCTTTAAAAGAAGATTAGACAAATTCATGGAGGACAGGGCTATCAATGGCTACTAGCCATGATGGCTGTGCTCTGCCACCCTAGTCAGAGGCAGCATGCTCTGAAAACCAGTTGCCGGACGTCTCAGTAGGGGAGAGTGTTCTTGCACTCGGGTCCTGCTTGCGGGCTTCCCCCAGGCAGCTGGCTGGCCACTGTGAGAACAGGATGCTGGACTAGATGGGCCACTGGCCTGATCCAGCAGGCTGTTCTTATGTTCTTAGGTTCACACACAACTTGTCCATCCTCCAGTCAGGCAATCAATAGGCATTATCAGAGTTCAAGGACACATTCCAGCAGGCAAAAGCACACAAGGAAGACATGGAGAATGGTCACTGAAATGTGTAGCTTGGGGAACTGGGTGGAGGGTCTGGAAAAAGTCCTGAGGACAGGGCACACTCCCTGGCCCTGGCCTCTCTGCCATATCTCCATGTTAAGCTGTGTTTTAAAATATTTTTAACTGTGTTTTACAGTATTGTTGACTATGTTTTAGAATGTTTTAAACTGTTTTTAGTATGATTTTTCTTTTTCTTGTTAAACTGTTAGGAAGGGCATGATGATGATGATGATGATATAAATTACCAGTCCCCTAGCCTTCAACACATTGGAGATTGAACTTCTACAACAGAAACAATTTTCTACATATACAGAAAAAAATGGTTCTTCCACGGTTCTAAATCAGGCTGGAAGTCTAGATGAGTAGAACTGCATAACATCAGCCCCCATGTGGAGATCTGTCAGGACCAGTGACAATGATGTGCTTCCCTGTTCTCCCCCATCACATGTATAGCAATCTTGAGATATGTCTCTTTTTTAAACCTGCCTAAATTATAGGGATTTGCTAAGCACTTGGAAGATTATATTACATGTCTAATGAGGTTGGTGAGTCACAAGTTGTGCAGGCCTGGCAGACGCTGTTACAGTTGGGCCCCGCTTTTTGGCAGCCCACTTTTTGGCGTTCCGCTAATACGGTGGCTTTCAATTAGAGTAAGTAGAGTAAGGCCCCACTCATACGGTGCTTGTTCGGCTTTTATGGCATTTTTCGGGTGTCAGGCGCCATTTTATTGACGGAGTTCCCCTTTTAGGCGGGTTCCGCTTTTACACGGGGGTCTGGAACGTAACCCGCCATATGAGTGGGGCCCTACTGTATAAGAAAAAGTAACTTAAAAACACACACACAAACGTACAGAGAGAGAGAGAGAGAGAGAATTAAGCAGAAAGGTTACTTTCAATGTAGCAAAAAATGGTATTTAATGAACTAATTCTGTTGAAGCAAAGAGTTAAAATGATCTTGTAATATGTGATGTAATGATGGAATCAAAAAGTGTTTTATAATTGCCATAATTTCATGCCCAGTTTCTCAGATGAAAGCTTGTTTCTCAGAAGTTTGGGGTATTTGACCCATCTGACTTTAGGGCTGGATTTCGCACCAATCATGCCAGTTTAGGAATTTGAAAAAGAATGTAATGTGCTGCCTGACAATCACTAAGTGCTAGCTTCTTTTTACAGAATATGGTTCAAGAGGTCAAGGGGAAGTCACTGTGTGGGCAGCTGCACAGTGATGAAGTTCTCCACAGTGGCCCACTCTTGCTCTCATGGGAAGAAACATATTAGTTTCCATGGGAACAAAGAAGGCCACAATATTGTATGTTACACTGATATTCATTTGTAGTAGATAGGTCTGAGGCAGAACTGGAGTGCTCACTGTTTTGATGTTCAACAGGTGTGATGGGGGAGTACGAGCCAAAGATTGAAGTGTATTTTCCAGAAACAACACAAGCAAGGAAAGGCTCATCTGTTAAACTGGAATGCTTTGCCCTTGGAAAGTAAGGCTTTTTGTCTTTTCTTTTTTTAAAAAAAAAAAAATCCTAATCCTTGTTTGTTGTAATAAAATAAGGATATTTATCAGATAGGCAACCAAATGTGTATTGATTTGGATTTGAGTGATATCCCATGGTCGCAGAAAGCTTTCTTAATTACTTTATCTAGGAACCCCTCAGGTTTGTCTTATGGAGGACAAACATACCATTTCACCAAGGCGCTAGATTGTCTAAACATCCACCTCTTTCCTGCTCTTTCCCTGTCGTTAGGTAGTGTGCAGTGGTCTGCCCTTGAGATTGGTCCAGAAGCTGCAGCTGGTGCAAAATGCGGCAGCACAACTGCTTCCTGGGGCAAGGTATCACCAATATGTCACCTGCTGATGAAAGAATTGCACTGGCTGTCCATTAGCTACTGAGCCAACCTCAAGGTTCTAGTTTTGGTATACAAAACCCTATACAGCTCGGGACCAGAATACCTGAAAGATTGTCTTATTCCTTATATACCCAGTTGATCACTGTGCTCTGCAGGTGAGGGCCTCCTGCAGATACCAACTTATCACGAGGTTCATTCTGCACAACATAGGAAGTGGAGCTTTAGTGTTGTGGCACCTACCCTTTGGAATTGCCTCCCCTTAAATATCAGACAGCCGCCATCTCTGTTATCTTTTCAGTGCCTACTGAAGACCACCTTCTTTCAGCAAGCCTTTTTAGTAGAGACCCAGTCTGCATCTGTCTTGGAATTGCTTTTTAAGATGTTTTTAATGTTTTTTAAATATGTTTTTATATAGGTTTTTAAAGATGTTTTGCTTTAATATATTTTAAAGTCTATTTTTTAAGATATTTTAGAGTTTTTAGTGCTTTTGTTTGCCGCCCTGGGCTTCTTCTAGGAAGAAGTGTGAGATATAAATGTAATATAATAACAATGACAATAACAACAACAACAACAATAATAATAGTTTTCAATTTCAACTTTTAAAAATCTGTTAGCTGTTTCTTGATAACCAAGCTGCTCTATCGAAGTAGTCTTTCTTGCAAAACTCTGATATACCTTTCTGAAAGAATGCTGATTTCTAAGAATATTATAAAATGTTTTTGGGTGGCACATTTTACAAATGTAGCAACTTCTTCAATATGAGACACTAGCATAACCATTTCTGCTGTCCTGATTAATATTTCATTTATGTAAATCTGATGGCTTTTGTACTTAAGAATTAGGGAGATATCTGTATAGATATGCTTAAACACATGAGGCTAATTTCAGAGGGTTTTCTCCAATGCTAGTCCTACTCAGAATAGATCAGTTGAAATTAATGGGCATGATTAACTGAGGTCCATTAATTTCAGTGGGTCTACACTGAGTAGGACTTAGTAGGCTAAAACACAATTAATTCAGTCCAAGTAAAAACAACATGAACAAACCTCAGATCAAGGTCATTAAACATTCATTTCATTTCCTTCTTAAAACAGAAGTATCTTTGATGCCAGTTACAGAATGAAAGTTGAGCACCATTAAAATCAAGACTGGTCCTATCACGAGGCAAAAAGAGACAATTGCCTCAGGTGGTGGGAGTACGGGTGATAGATTTGCACCCCTAGGCTCCCTGATCTCTTGTCTTGCTTGTCCATGAAGCCATTCATTTGTCTGCTCACCCTGTTCCTCTATGGCCCTCTGGAGACATCCCCTGCCTTTCTTCTCCTTGCCTCCCATGCAATGGCCTCTTCATCTCATCTCCCTCACCTGCCCATCACTTTAATTGTTAACTGATTTGCAGCAGCACTGGCTAGGCTTTAGCCTCCTCCTTTTCTCTGCCTCTCTGAGAAAGGGCTCAGAGTTCTGGATGGTTGTCCCCATCCAGAACGAAAACCCATCTTGTTCCCAGTTGTGTTTGCTTGGGGGGTGAAGTGTTTAATTTCCAAGTGGAAAGTACAATACAATAATGTGTGCCATCCGTGCATTATCTGTATACATACACTAATGAAACAAGCCAGGAAAGAACTCTCAGACAACCGCAAAGCTTTTTCCAAGTGCTAAGAAAGCTGATGAATGGCATTTTGAATTGTGCTGAAGAGAGTTTGCCCATCACTTGTCATGACAGATGAATATATTCTTATCATTGTTTTCTGTGCAGAGAAACTCAAGGCAGCAAGTGTGGTGCACCATTGTGGTACAGGGAGGTATACCCAATTCAACTATCAAGACTAGCTGGTACAAGGGAACTAGGACAGGAATGCCCTAAGCATAGGTAGCTTTGTTGGCTACAGAGGGTTGCCAATGTGAGGTTGATACTGTTGCTTGAAGTACCCTCAGGTCCTTGAAAAAGGGGAGCAGGGTACTGTGAGCAGGAGGGGTCAGACAGTGACTGATCTCATCCTAAGAGCCATTGTTGGCTTCCCGATAAGGATGATGAGAGAATGCAACCATCCTACTCATTCTCTTTAACAGAATTAAGGAGAGCTTATTTCTTTTACAGATGCGTTGTACTAACAAAGGTGTGGCCCTGTTTACCCATGTATTGTCTCTCATTTTCAATTGGGCTTAGGGGTAATGCAATCTTTAAAAAAAAGAAAAAGAAAACAGGGCAACCAGAAAATTAATTTCCATTGTAGAATCATAGAATAGTAGAGTTGGATGGGCCATATAAGGCCATTGAGTCCAATCCCCTGCTCAGTGCAGAAAGCCAATGCAGGAATCTATTAAACTTCATTGCAAATGTAATATTAACTTCTGTAATATTGACTCACATTAAAGAGGAGTGGGGAGAAAATAAATAAATTGCACATTGAGTTTCTTTAAGATGTGAAATGCTTAAAAATAAATAAGAAAGTGTTTTATCACAAGCCAGCTTGCCCCTTTCCAATCCTCTTGGCAAAACACTATTTGAAATGTCAGATTTCGTTTTCGATTCCTAGCTATATTTAGGTATTGCTTTGATTCTTTAGGGTATTATGACAAAATATTTGCCTTAAAATATTTTGGTTTGATTTTTTTTAAAAAAAATGCAAAAATAGTGAACATTTTTCAGATTGTAAATTTTTCTCATTGAAGTAACCTTGTATGTTTTAGATGGAATATTGGGAAAGATATCCCAACAGAGAAATACTGTTTCAGTCCTGTCTTCTTATTCATTGTTGTGAGTGAAAACTCAAATTGTGTACATTATCTCTTAGTGGAATTAGTTTCAAAAGCTGAAGGTCAACGGATTAATTTAGCCATTGCTGTCTTTTATATTATTTGACAGGAGAAGACACAATTATAGTGAAGTACCTGACAGAACAAAGACCAATTAGGGAGCCAAAACAAAAACAAAAAGACTTACCCAAATTACAACCACAGCAGAGTTGAAGTTTTTTAAAAAGAAAGCAACTATTTGTCACAATAGACCAGGGAAATAATAGCTGGAGCTGAATTTGCCACGAAAATAATGTAGCAACAGAGAATCAACTTGGAATTAACCCAATCCTAGGGCTCTTGCCGGATCAAACAAACTGGACAGAGCAATCCTCTGGAGTTGGAGTGAAGAGTCCATGGAGGGTGAACCCCCCATGTCCTAAGCCATGCCAGGCATGCTGGTCAGGGTAGAAGGTGGATGGCAGCTTCTTCCCCTTTTTCTTGTACTGGGCCATCCTTTTATATTTTCTCTCCCATTGCTTTCAACAGGAGGCAAAATAACTGCACCAGTACCAGGGCTGATGTAGGGTTTCTTTTCCTCCTTAATTTGGAGCATGCAAGGGGAATTGGGAGGGCTTTGGATTCTCTTGATGCAAGGCCTCTCTGAGTCTGCCCCATTATGCCCCCAACACATGTTTTCATCCCCCACCACAACTGGAGCACTGATAGCAAAAGAGCAATGCAGGGGAGTGTTCTGCTGCCTCAACAAGGCATCTTTCAATGGTGGACACCCTTCTATGCTAGCAGTTCTCCCTCTCCACACACAGATAATAGATCACGGTTAGCCAACATGAAGCCTTCCAGATAGTTTGGACAACAGCACACATCACCTCCTGCCAACACTGGCAATGGTCAGGGATGATGGGAATTGTAATCCAAAACATCTGACGGGTACCATATTGGTGAGCTCTGTACTAGATGTTATAACCACAGTAATATTTGGTACAAATACATGCTTCTTATATTTATTTATTTATTTTTTATTTGTTTCATTTTTAAACCGCCCATAGCGAGTGGCTCTAGCTTCTACCCTACTGGCATACTGCATTGCATTACCCCTTTCCTTACCTCACAAGAGCTTCTCCCTAATCCACAGCTTTGACACCACCTCCCCCAATCTGGTGCCCTTGCTGTATCAACCGTTTCAACTGAGACTTCCTTTTAACTATGCTATTAAGTTATTTTCATCCAAGACTCCCTTGAATTCTACATAAAGGTGGCAATGCATTGCTATGTTAGCCCAGGGTGGCAGTTTCAGCTGCTTCCTTCACAGGGAAGATCTACACTGTCAGCTGAGAGAGAATGTTCCTGTGCCTCCCTTGGCCTTGGGGTAGCAACAGACACCCTGATCCTCCTGGGAGATAGAGGGAAATAAAAGCCACCTTGAACTCCATCAGACTGTTGGCCCATCTGGCCCAGAATTTGTAGTGGGTGCTCAGGGTCTCAAGCAGAGCATCTTCCTCATCACCTACTACCTGTTCCTTTCATTGTAGATGCCAGGAATTAAACCCAGGACCTTCTGCATGTGCAAAGCATGTGTTCTAACACTGAGCCTACAGTCTGTTTTCAGGGGCACTATGCCTTTCAGGTTCACCTCTCAGTGACTGCAGCTACTCCCAGAACCATCCATCAGGCATCTCTACTAACCCTCTTTTGGTCCATGGTCCTTTTATACTTTCAGATAACCACTATTTATCAATATGTTGTCTTCTCACTTTCTCTTAGTCCTTTCCCCTCTTCTTGGGACCAGATGCTGCCTTCAAATGTAGCTATACTGCCACACATTCCTGTCAGAGGTGTAGCCAAAATAAATGGTCAGGCCCCTGTTTTCTTTTTGGGTAGCAGGGCTGCTGTTTGTCCTCACAGCTTGAACATAAGAACATATTTAGAGCCTGCTGAATCAGACTAGTGGCCCTTTTAGTCCAGCATCTTGTTCTCACAGTGGCCAACCAGATGTGCATGGGAAGCCAACAAGCAGGACCTGAGCACAAGAGCACTCTCCACTCCTGCAGTTTCCAGCAACTGGTATTTGGAAACTACTGGTATTTGACTGTAGAGGCAAAGCATAGCCATCATGGTTAGTAGCCACTGATAGCCTCATCCTCCATGAATTTATCTAATTCTCTTTTAAAGCCACCCAAGCCATCACTGCCTCTTGTGAGACCAAATTCCATAGTTTAAGAATGTGCTGTCTAAAGAAGTACGCTACCAAGTGATACATATTTTGGATTTGCCCCCATATTAGCATCACAATCCTAAGCACATTTACATGAAAGTATCTGCAAATTTGTTACAACCAAAAATTACCAAAGCAGTGTACAATAGAAAATAAATGATAAAATAAAGTATAAAAATACAAACATTTACAAACTCAGTAAATTAAAGGCAATGAAACCATTCTATAATTGTATAATTCTTTTTCCATAATATGACTGGAACACACTTCTAGGGAAAACCTTAAACAAAGCTGGCTTCATTAGCTGCCTAATTAAAAATGTGAGGCACTTGTCTAATTTCAGTTGGTAAATTATTTCAGAAGGCTGGAGATACAACACTTAAAAGACTGGTTTCTAATGTTTACTAAGCTGGTGCACCCACACCAACCTCCCCGCTGCCTCGTCCCTCTCCCTCTTGGTGAGTGGCAATCACGCACCTGCAAGGAAGATAGCATTGGGGCTCCACTGGTTCTGCATCTGGTACTCTTTGCAGTGCCCTATCAGAGGAATGCCTTGCCAGGCAGGGATATATGGGGAAAGGTGATCCCTTAGGTAACCTGATTTCATTAGAGCATGTAACTTCACTTGGAGCTGGGGCCTAAAGGAATCAAGAGAACTGGAAGGCTGAACTACTTAATTATTATGCCCTTTTGGAATGTTCTCATGTCAGTGTTTGATGGCAAAAGCCACGCAACAGCAGCTTTCTAATTTCTGCTTTGTCTCATTTGTTTAACCAGGCATGGCTGCAATTATCTGTGCTGTAAATTTAATTTTATTGAGAAGTTCCCTGAGAGGGGCAACATGAATGATGCAGCACAGATACTGTATGACTGACCAAGGGTTATTCTGTACGCACCTTCATTTGAAGGCAGAGACAAAGGTTGCTTATTGGCGATTCCTATGTTGTTGCAGTGAAACTGAAATTGATGTCCAGTGTGACTAGACTTGTCACTTGAAAGAAATGTTTTTCTTCTTCTGTTTTTTTTTTTAATTTGGATTCCTGAGTTATCCCTAACTTATGGATTCCTGAGTTTGCTGCCTGTTCTATAGAATATAAATAAAATAGTGAATGCAGCCAGTGTTCTTTAGATGCTTCGGAGCTTTCGGACAAATGAGCTATAGATTTATTTTCACTGCCATAGATGCACATTTATGCACCGTGTCCACTTATTTATGCTGAAATGTGGGGGAATCTTTGCTATTTGTGACACATAGCACATTTGAGATCGTGCAATTCCTTGTGACAAAGCCATCTTTGCCTCTTTGGCTGTGATAATAATAATAATAAAATTTTATTTTTGAGTCGCCTATCTGGCCGAATTAATGGCCACTCTAGGCGACGTACATTAACATAATAAAATAAATACAATATAAAACCAGTACAAACCACACTCAATAATCAACTAATCACCCCTCTTATATTAATCAACAGCATTAAAAATTAACCCACCCCAGAGAACCCATAGGCCTGCCTGAACAGCCAGGTCTTCAAGGCTCGGCAGAAACCTATCAAGGAGGGGACATGGCGAAGATCGAAAGGAAGGGAATTCCAGAGGGTGGGGGCCACAATCGAAAATGCCCTCTCTCTAGTCCGCACCAGCCTAGCTGTTTTAACTGGTGGGACCGAGAGAAGGTCTTGTGAGGCTGAATTTGTCAGGCAGCATAATTGGTGATGCTGGAGGCGCTCCTTCAGATAAACTGGGCCGAAATCGTATAGGGCTTTAAAGGTCAACACCAGCACCTTGAATTGGGCCCAGTAAACAACTGGTAACCAGTGTAGATCTACTAACACCGGAGTGATATGATCCCGGCGACGGCCGTTCTTAATCAAATGTGCCGCCGCATTCTGTATCAGCTGTAATTTCCAGACCGTTTTCAAGGGCAACCCCACGTAGAGCGCATTACAGTAGTCTAGGCGAGAGGAGACCAGGGCATGTGTCACCCTTGGGAGAAGATGGGCAGGAAGGTAGGGTTGCAGCCTCCATATCAGATGGAGTTGATACCAAGCTGCCCGGCTCACTGCCGAGACCTGAGCCTCCATGGACAGCTGGGAGTCAAGAACGACCCCGAGGCTGCGGACCTGGTCCTTCAGGGGTAATCTTACCCCATTAAACACCAGGTCTATATCTCCCAACCTTTTCCTATCTCCCACGAGCAACACCTCGGTCTTGTCGGGATTCAGTTTCAACCTATTCCTTCCCATCCATCCACTTACGGATTCCAGGCACTTGGACACAGTATCCACAGCCAACTCTGGTGAGGACTTGAATGAGAGATAGAGCTGAGTATCATCCTCATATTGGTGACACTGCAGCCCAAATCTCCTGATGATGGCCCCCAGCGGCTTTACATAGATATTGAATAGCATGGGGGAGAGGATAGAACCCTGTGGCACTCCACAATTAAGAGGCCAAGGGTCTGAAACCTCATCCCCCAATGCCACCCATTGATGCCTGTCTGAAAGATAGGAACGGAGCCACCGTAAAACAGTGCTCCCTATTCCTAATCCCTCCAGGCGATCTAAAAGGATACCGTGGTTGACGGTATCGAAAGCCGCTGAGAGATCCAGGAGGACGAGGAAGGTATATTCTCCCCTATCCAATGCCCTCCTCATATCATCCATCAGGGCGACCAAGGCTGTTTCAGTTCCATGTCCAGTCCTGAAGCCCGATTGGAATGGGTCTAGATAATCTGCTTCCTCCTAGTGTGTCTGTAGCTGTTTGGCCACCACTCGCTCAATCACCTTGCCCAAGAATGGTAAATTAGAGACTGGACGGAAGTTATTCAACTCTTGAGGATCCAAGGAGGGCTTTTTCAAGTTGGGCTTTATTACTGCCTCCTTGAGGGCTGATGGCAATGCACCCTCTTCCAAGGATGCATTTACCACTGCCTTGATCCTTTCGTTCAGCCTCTCTTTACAGCTCATAATGAGCCATGATGGGCCAGGGTCCAATAGACAGGTGGTCGGCTTCACAGTAGAGAGCACCTTGTCCACTTCCTCGGAGGGAAGAGGCTGAAATCGATCCCACCGGACCGGAATGCAACTGGCCGACTCTGGCTCAGTTCCTGTGTCCACGGCGTATGGAATCGTGTTCTTCAGGCGCTCGATTTTATCAGCAAAGTGTTTAGCAAATATGTCACAAGAGGCTTTAGAGTGCTCCATGGGTACCTGGGCAACTGGACCGACCAGGCTTCGGACCACTTGGAACAACCTCCTGGGACAACACTCTGCAGACACAATAGAGGCACTGTCATATTGTATGCATCATATAACTGCATCTTTTAATAGAGGAAATGTGGCAATTTTAACCCTATTATTAGCGTAATGCAAACATCAGTACTGCAGTGACATCCATAATTATATCTAATATGCAGCCAAACCACAGATTGCACAAATGTAATGCAAAAATCAGGTACCATTGGGGACAGAGGACATATTGTGTAGATATAGGGATTCAACAAAATACAGTATGCTAATAAAGCAAGTTATGGTAGTACAATTGTGCAAAATGCCATGTATTACTCAGAGAGAACTGGAAAGTAGTGAAAGCAAGACTAAGCATAATTCTATCCATATTGACAGGATTGAGGACCATATCTCTGCCCCAGGACAATGTTACAATCTTTTTTTTTTTAAAGGTTACAATCTAGCCCTGGTAAGGCAAGGATAGGAAAGTTAAAGATACGCAGTTGAGCCCCTCTAGCAGCTAGGTATGGGTGGAAAAGGTTTGATTGCATTGTTTCAGTGATAAAATGGCACTCTTTCAGTGGTTAAAATAGCAGCCAAAGTTGGGGGTAGGTTTTCGCGGTGGGGTGGGAGAACTTTTGCAATGTTTCTAGGGCAGGGTCATGCCATTTACCTTATTAAAATATATGGACAGTATATTTTAATAACATAAAAGGATATCCAACAAAGTACCACTGATGGCACAACGATTTCCACTTGTGCAATGGAACTTCCCCTTCCCTCTCTTCTCTCCATGTGCCCTTCTCAAATCTGTTATGGAGGGTTGGGGAAACTCCTAGAACAGATTTAAAGGCACGTGGGGGGCGCATGGGGAGAGGAGGAGCAGGATAATTTCCATTGCACAGTTAAAAGTCCTTGCACTAGCAGAAGTAGTTGATTTGAATCCGCCACCTTGCTCTTTTGTTTTCTTTGAGACAAATTAAGTACTCCAGGCTGCTTCTCTGTGCAATTTCTTTTCCAACCACCTTCTGGAGAAAAAAATGACAGCCAGCAGTTAGCAGCAGCTGGCTGCATAGGGAGAGAGTGCACAGTTGGATTTTTAAAAAAGGCAAGCAACATGCTATCAACCCCTGAAATGGTTTGATGATTCTGAACCCCCATCCTGGAAAAAAATCATTTCCCCATCCCTGTAATTTCCATACTCCTGAAAAGTAATCTAAATGGCCTTCCTTGATTCACCATACAAGGAAGGTCATTTTGTCCTATAGGAAGCATGATCAGTGAGGTAAAAGGACATCCATACAAAGGCCTGCCAGGTTATCCTAGACTTATCTGGCTGTGACCAAGAAGTGGGGATGAAGCAGAAAAATATGGCTAGGTTAGTGTGCATTAGTACCCTTGGCCCTGTAATGAGCATGTCTTAGACATGGGTTTGACATACCTTGGAATCCATAGCACATAATTACTTTTCAACATCCCAGTAGTTCCCACCAGGCTACTTCCTTCTCTGGCTAGGTTTTTAATGTAATCTAAAGATGAGCAAACTGTGATAAGGTCCTTGCGTCAGAGATGCCTGGAAGACATCCATGATGCTGGGGAGTAACTTACCGTGAACTTAACATGACATTGTAATAATGGGGCTCCACATGTGTACTGAACTCGGAAATGAAACAAGGCAGATGTTTTCTGGTGGTCCTACTTGATTCATGGTGTGCTCAGGCATGTGTATACAGCATTCCCATGGTCATTGTGTATGTCAAGCATATTTTGGCCAGTTGTAGACTTTGTTCAGAATCAAAATATTATAACTACAAAATCACATCTAATGTCATGGGAAAAGCCTACAATATAGTCCTGTTAAAAAATACTATTTTTCTGATTATAGTATTATAAACACTAGTGAGTTTGGGACTATTTACTAATGCATATTTGTAGAACTAAGGTCATAAAGTGGATTCTGCCATTAATTCATACTCTATATTTTGCTACAGTGCTTAAATTATCACATAAAACATTGGCACTTATTAAAATGAACAGTAGCAAAACCTCTCTCTTTGAGTATGAATTTTTAATGTATTCATTTTACAAGAATCCAATTTTTTCTTGTTATAATATTTTCACTGTTCAGCTGTAATAGATCACC
Organism: Rhineura floridana; assembly: GCF_030035675.1. Lineage (NCBI taxonomy): Eukaryota > Metazoa > Chordata > Lepidosauria > Squamata > Rhineuridae > Rhineura > Rhineura floridana. Next base: position 168,220,364 of record NC_084482.1, on the reverse strand, counting down.
GCTAAACAGGACTTTCGTAATGAATGGAGAGTCACATGTCTCCATAGCAGTCATAACTTTGGACCCAAAGTCTAATTCCCAGTATGTTTATTCAGAATTCCGATTGATTCTAACGATACATTTCCATGTAAGGAAATTAAGGTGTGTGATGTCTTTATATGAACCTGAAGCAACATGATATCATGCCATCATTTTCATAGGGGCTCCCACATTGTTCCAGGAACACATCAAACATCTGACTATGTGGTTCAGCTTCACAACACATGCAGACTTCATCTCCCATAGAGGCATGCATTGCTGTAAAGCTGAACTACATGAGCAAACACTTTCTACATGCTTGGGCAATATGGCAGCCACCATGGATGGGGTCACAACAACATAACAACATCACTCTAAAGTAGATCTAGCTCTCTGAAATCCATATATCTTCTTTCAAAGGAAAGTGACTGAAGATATAAAAAGTTAGCTAACTAGCTACTGGGAAAAATAAAAGAGAAAAATAAATAATCTAAAAGTGCCTAGGCATTTTGGTTAATGTTAAGAATATTTTTGTTCTTGTTATGTGGCTTCAAGTCAATTAGAACTTATGGCGACCCAATGAATCAGTGAACTCCAAGAGCATCTGTCATGAACCACCCTGTTCAGATCTTGTAAGTTCAGGTGTGTGGCTTCCTTTATGGAATCAATCCATCTCTTGTTTGGTCTTCCTCTTTTTCTACTCCCTTCTGTTTTCCCCAGCATTATTGTATTTTCTAGTGAATCATGTCTTCTCATGATGTATCCAAAGTATAACCTCAGTTTCATCATTTTAGCTTCTAGTGACAGTTCTGATTTAATTTGTTCTAACACCCAATTACTTCTCTTTTTTGCAGTCCATGGTATGCACAAAGCTCTCCTCCAACACCACATTTCAAATGAGTTGATTATTCTCTTATCCATTTTTTTCACTGTCCAACGTTCACATCCATACATAGAGACAGGAAATACCATGGTCTGAATGACTCTGACTTTAGTGTTCAGTAATAGATTTTTGAAGTTGAAGACTTTTCTAGTGCTCACATAGCTGCCCTCCTCAGTCCTAACCTTCTTCTGATTTCTTGACTATTGTCTCCATTTTGGTTAATGACTGTGCCGAGGTATTGATAATCCATGACAAGTTCAATGTCCTCATTGCCAACTTTAAAGCTACATAAATCTTCTGTTGTCATTATTTTAGTCTTTTTGATGTTCAGCTGTAATCCTGCTTTTGTGCTTTCCTCTTTAACTTTCAACAGCATTCATTTCAAATCATTACTGGTTTCTGCTAAGAGTATGACATCGGCTGCATATCTTAAATTATTGATAGTTTTCCCTCCAGTTTTCACACCTCATTCATCTTGGTCCAGTCCTGCTTTCCGTATGATATGTTCTGCATATAGATTAAACAAATAGGGTGATAATATACACCCCTGTCTCACATCCTTTCTGATAGGGAACCAGCTGGTTTCTCCATATTCTGTCCTTACAGTAGCCTCTTGTGCAGAGTAGAGGTTACACATCAGGACAATCAGATGCAGTGGCACCCCCATTTCTTTTAAAGCATTCCATAGTTTTTCATGATCTACACAGTCAAAGGCTTTGCTGTAATCTATAAAGCACAGGGTGATTTTCTTCTGAATGTTTAATATTTTAAAAAAAACCTTTTTTTTTAAACAATATGTTTTTAACCCTTTTTAAAAAGATGTCTTTAAAGCTTTTTTAAAAAAATGTTTTTAAAGTTGCTTTGTTTTAATTTATTTTAAGGCCTGTTTTTATAATGTTTTTAAGTGTTTTTAGTGCTTTTGTTTGCTGCCCTGGGCTGCTGTTGGGAAGAAGAGCGGGATATAAATCAAATAATAAATAAATATATAGTATCCTTGATCTGTTCCATTATCTAACGTATGCTTGCGACATGATCTCTGGTGTCTCTTCCCTTTCTAAATCCAGCTTGGACGTCTGGCATTTCTCGCTCCATACATGGTAAGAGCCTTTGTTGTAGAATCTTGAGCATTCCTTGACTTGCATGGGATATTAAGGCAATAATGTGATAATTACTGCATTCCCTGGGATCCCCTTTCTTTGGAATTGGGATGTATATTCAATGCATCCAGTCTGTGGGCCATTGTTTAGTTTTCCATATTTGTTGACAAATTATTCTCAAAATTTGGACAGATTCAGTCTCAGTAGCTTTTAGCAACTCTATTGGTATGCCATCTGTTCCTGGTGATTTGTTTATTCCAAGTCTTTTAAGAGCAGCTTTCACCTCACCTTCTAAAATTTCTGGTTCTTCATCATATGGTTCCTCTATGAATGAATCTGTCATCCTGTCATCTCTTTTATAGAGTTCTTCAGTTTATTGCTTCCATCTTCCTTTTATTTCATCTCGGTCAGTCAGTGTGTTCCCCTGTTGATTATTCAGCATCCCTACTCTTGGTTTAAATTCCCCTTTCATTTCTCTAATCTTTTGGAATAGGGCTCCTGTTCTTCCCTTTTTGTTGTCCTCCTCTATTTCTATACAATAACTATTGTAATAGTTCTCTTTGTCCCTACGTACTAGTCACTGTATTGTTGCATTTAGGGTTCTAACCCTGTTTCTATCTCCTCTTGCTTTTGCTTTCCTTCTCTCTTGAACCATTTTAAGAGTTTCTTCAGTCATCCATTGAGGTCTTTCTCTCTTTTTACCTAGAAGTATTGTCTTTTTGCATTCTTCTCTGATAACATCTCTGACTTCATTCCATAGTTCTTCTGGTTCTCTATCAACTAAGTTTAAAGCCTCAAATCTGTTCCTTATTTGATCTTTATATTCTTCTGGAATGTTATTTAAATTGTATTTTGGCATTATGAGTGTTCTTTTTCTTGTTCTTCTTTAGCTTTACTCTGATTTTCGATACAACCAGTTCATGATTTGTACCACAGTCTGCTCCTGGTCATGCTTTTGCAGAAACTATGGAACTTATCCATCTTGTGCTACCAATTATATAATCAATTTGATTCCTATTTTGACCATTTGGTGATGTCCACGTGTACAGTCGTCTTTTTGGTTGCTCAAAAAATGTGTTCACAAGAAACAAATTGTTGGCTTCACAGAATTCAATAAGTCTTTATCCTGCTTCATTTCTATCTCCTAAGCCCCATTTCCCCACAATTCCTAGTTCTTCTCTGTTCCCTACTTTTGCATTCCAGTCCCCCATGATTATCAGCACATCTTGTTTTGGTGTGTGATCAATTTCCTCCTGTACTTCTGCATAAAATCTCTCCAATTACTCTTCTTCTGCATTTGCCGTTGGAGCATATACTTGGATGATGGTTATGTTAACAGGTTTCCTGTTTAATCTCATTGATATCATTTGCTCAGACCTTGCATTGTAGCTCCTAATTACTTTTGCTACATCACTTCTCACTATTAAAATAACCCAATTTCCTGCATAAAATATTTTGTAGTTGCCTGATTGAAAATGTCCCATTCCTGTCCATTGTAATTCACTCATGCCAAGTATTGTAATGTTGATATGTTCCATTTCTTGCTTGACAATTTCTAACGTTCCCTGGTTCATGCTTCTCACATTCCATGTTCCTATTGTGTGCGTCGTACAACTTCGGACTCTCCTTTCGCATCTGTGTGCATCAGCCTCTGGGCTTCCTTTCGGCTTTGACCCATCTGCGTCATTAGTCACAGTGCTACTCGTACTTGTCCTTTGTTCTTGTTAAGAATATTGTGAATATAAAATATTACTAGAATGGATTTCTCATCTACATATATACAGCATACTAAAGGCTGAAGTGTTTGCTGTCAACTAATATTTACATGACACAGAAGATCATTCTTCCTTAGTGGTGGACCAATCAATCTATTTCTAGACTGTGTCACTTTCACATGTGCTTACCCATAATTTGCTTCCATTCCATTTCTGGATTTCTTTTGATTTTTCCTTGCTCTGGAAGAACAACATGTACAAGTCCCTTGCACTTTCTTTTCTTACCAAGCAATGTAAAATACAGTGTTCATATTGTTATGAGTATGGGGGTTGGAATGGATGATCCCAGTGGATCCCGTTTCCAACCTCTGATTTGGAGACTTGCATCTGGGGGAAAAGAAACTCACTCTGCTGGTCAGATGAGCTTCTTTTGTTAAACGAATCGAGTGGCCAGGTTTGTAATGGGTCTATCAGGTGCCTGGCAACTGGTGAATGGGCCAGGAAGATCCTTTTGTTATTGAAACTCTTCAGGAGAAGCCTCCCCCCTTCCTGGAGCCTAGGAGAGACTTGTGTTTTTAGTTGTCTAGAGAAAGGCTGTGGACTGAAGGCAGGCAGAGAGACTGGCTCTCTGCACCATGGCATTTAGGGTGCCTCCTGCAACCTAGATGGAAAAGCTGGATATTGGACTGCTGATGCCTTGAACCACCTCCATCTTAAGCTCAGGTTGGAATGTGTGTAAATAAATAAACCATATTTCATAAAGAAACCACAGTCTCCGCTGACCTTCTTCCCAAAGGAAACCAAACCCAGGAGGAGCACAGGAACCCCGGAAATCTCACCTCTCGGAGACTGGGGAGGCACGCAACAATATTGTCCTTGTCTAGGGGATGCATAAGCTGTTTCAGTGTCAGCAACTTGTACATTTCCTCCATGGAAAAATCTGTGAAAGTTACATTTTGGGTGTGACATTAATGTGGAGGAGCAGGAAGCCCAAGGAACCTGCATATCCAGTTGCTATTCAGCAAGATAAAAGCTAATGTTAATCAGGGCCCAGGTGAAAGGGCCTTGGATCCATCTGTTCATCCATATTTCAAGACTTCCTGTCTCTGTAGCATGAACCACAAGTTCTCATTTGCCATCCTTCCCTTACCAAGATGGGCATATACATACACATTCAGAGAGAATCCTCTTTATTCCTGTCTACTATGTTTCTCTGACCTAAAAAAGATATTCTCCTATTCATGGTAATCAAGCTACTATTTCTCTAAATATCTTCAAACTGGGATTATGGCTTCTGCATGCCTGTTTTTATAATAAAGAACATTTCCGCCAACATGGGGGTGCTTTTGGCTCCACCCCTTCCTTTTGAAGGAAGACTCGGGTGGTTTGTTCTGAGGAGAGGAGGGAGGTCACGTGGGGCCAGCTGGCCAATCCAGGGGGAGGGAGAAGGCTTAACAGCTGCCTCCACCTCCAACTCTCCCACTTTGTTGTTTGCAGCACCCACCCTCCCACCCTTTCAGTATGAGCTTGTCTAGTCGCTGTTTAGGGACTGAGTAAGATATTTTTTTGGGGGGTGCACTTAGCCCCCTTTGGTTTGCCTACTCCATACTGCGGGGTTTAATTTAATTGGCTACAATGAGGGTGTGGTGCCTTGCCTTTATGGCGTGGAGTCTGGGCAGGTGACGAGACTGGGTGCTAAGAATAATTGTACTGAGACATTTTGGGATTGGAGGCACCTTCAAGGAATCACCTGGGCTTGATGCCGGCGTTGGACTTGGGAGGTGCCCCTTGTGGTCTAGCTTGCGCATTCAGGTGAATGCCAGTACATCGGGGACTGGATGCACAGGTTGGATGCACACCCAAGGCTAGTCTAACAAGGAGGGAGATTTTCCTCCTCACTATTTGCTGGGGAGTCTCAGCCAGTGGTTGGTTACATGCTCAGGGGGCTGCTGGGGGAACTTACTCCCCTCAGAGGTAGGCAAAGGCCTCACCTGCCCAGAAGGTTAGAATTTTTGATAATTTGATTGGTTTGGCCTGCATGCTCTCCAAAAAGTTGTTATATTTTAATAAATATAACATCATTCCAATGAATGTGTCCTGAGTCGTCTTTATGGGTGTGGAGGCAAACACCTTGTGAGTTGCAACAAAATATATGAAACCCAGTGCAAGGAACAGTAGAAATTCCAGATACTGGGTGGTATTCAATGCTAGTCCTACTCAGAGTAGACCCATTGAGTTAATAGATATTGCTAACTTAGGTTTATTAATTTCATTAGATCTACTCTAAGTAGGAATTAGTTGAATATAACCCAATTATTCCACAGCAAAGCCGGTTTAGCTGGAGCCCTACTCTGTGACTCATACTGAAAATCCATCCCTGCCTAAAGTCTTTCTCATTCTTGATCCCTGTACTCGGTTTCTTCTAGTATTTCCCACAGCTCAGGATAAAGTTATTATCCTTGGGAGAGATTAAAGCACAGCTAAGTGTTTAATGCAACAAGTTATTTAAATCAAGCAATGGTAATGCAGACTCTGGCTCTCAGATATAGGAGAGCTTTGGTCTCACTGAGAAGAATAAAAATACACACACACAAAATAAGGAAAAGGAGGAAAGGGCTCATTGGGAAAGATCCCCGAGGAAGTAATTATGAGTATTTGATATGGAAAAGGAAAAGAAGAGGACAGCCTCATCACAGGCCAAAGCAAACCTGAGTTGACAGCCTGACAGAAGAAGCTTCTCTTCATGGAGTGCCACCTCTAGCTTTGGTAGTTCAATACCAACTTTGTCTTATTGCAGACATTACAAAAAAGATTGCACAGATGGCAGAAAAGTTAGAAATTGATTCATTTTCAGGTAAGGAAAGCATAAATGATGAATTTTTAATTCTATAATCCTCTTCTAAAATGAGTGTTTTTAATTTCTTTATTGAGGTCATGCTACTTTTTTTAAATTAAAAAAACCCTCATCAAAATGGACAATGATTTTGGCATTAGATTCTGCATCCAGTTTTAATGGAAAGAAGTCATCTGCCCACAGTTGAATACGTGATATTGGTTTAAAAGCCTGCAATATCCTTATGAATGCCACCCACAATCAGTATCAATCTACTAGAAGTCTACTCCAATTACATCTTATCTTTGACCTGGTCACAAAACATTTCACAGTAAGACAAGAAATGATGGAAGTTTGAAAAAAGAGTTCCAATTAGAGCAGTGCTTCTTGGTAGGAATAGATATCACTGCACAAATCTACATTAGAAATGAAAAATAGCAACTGACAGTGAAGGGCTGGGCCATTCACAGCCGAGTGTTAGAGCATAAACATGGATCAAGTCTCAGTTTAAGTCCCCAGGATCTCCAGTTAAAGAGCTAACTAGGGACAGATCAAACCAACACAGTGAGTAATACTGATACTTGCATGCTGTGCTAGAATTCATGAGGCACCAGTTTAGCCTTGGAAACTCTCATAGATGGAATAGTTTTCCTTGTCCCAGAACCTGAGGACAGTAGCACATCTTCAACAGTGAGCTAGTGTATGTTCCCCCGCCAGGGCTGGTTCCAAAGGGCGGCCAGGTTGGGCACTGGCCCGAGGGCCCCGCAGCTACAGGAGCCTCTGGGGGGCTCCTGAGGGGCCCTCCGCTCTCCTTCCACGATCCGTGGCACAAGCCATGCCATGGATAGCAAGACAAGAGCTTCCGAGCCACCCGCCGCCGCCACCACCACCACTGCCCGCCACCCGCTACCATCCCCCCACCACCATCCCCCCGCTTCACGTACCTTTCTCTGCTGTTCTTTGTGGCTGCGCACACTGCACACACAGGGTTGCCATCAATCAAGATGGCAGCTGAGGTTTCCATAAGGGACTGAAGCCTCTGCCGCCATCTTGGTTGATGGCAGCAATGCCTGGCGGCAGCAGCAGCAACAGATGGCTTGGAAGCTCTTGTCTTGCGATGCACGGCGCAGCTCATACCATGGATCGTGGAAGGGGAGCGGAGGGGCTCAGGGCAGGCTGATGCCCAAGGCCCCCGGCATTCCTGGAGCCAGCCCTGTCCCCCACCATATTTTCTCCCACACTGCATTTTTTCCTATTTCTGTTCAGTGCACAAAAGAGGCCAGTGGCTGTCTTAGGTTTCAGATTGGAGTCTTTCCCATCCCTGCCTGGAGATGCCTTAGATTGAACCTAGGAACTTTTTTATGCAAAGCATGTGCTATACTACTGAGTTGCAGTCCCTCAACAGTGGATCAGGCTACCAGCATTCCCTCTGCTTATTGGCTGACCTTTCTGTATTACTTAGGATTAAGACACTGGTAAATCCTGTATCCAAATACATGCAGTAGGGCACAGGTCCGTGTGCACATCAGCTATTGCACATGGGAAATGAATTGTGCAAATTCAAAGCCCCCAATTTGCTCAATAAAACCATCTACTCAACAAACCTTTAAAAAAAGATTACATGAATTAGAACAATTTGAGATGAATTTGCATCACATTTGAAATTTTAGTTTTGCATATATCTTTCTGTGACATCATTGACAGCAACAGCAAATATCAACAACAGAGGCTCAAAGCCTCTGGTAAAAGCTGTTCTTTAGCATTCCCAGCCTTTCTGGTGCAACATAGCACCTTATTTTCCTTGGCAGAAGCATGAAAAGCAGCAGTGAAATGCAAGACTATTAATATTTCAAAGTGTTTTGGTGACATAATAAATCAAGAAAGTGAGTCTTGTGTGTTTTCTGATGTTACCAGAAACTCAAGAAGTAGTTATAGCCATGTTCACACTTGAATGTTTTATCATATGAAGTACATTGATCTAAATAAAAATAAAAATGATAGAGTTATAAAAATGCAAAGCAAAGCAATGCTTTCCTTATCTTATCAAGTTCTTTATTCCAGTGTTTCTAGTTCCCTCTTTCTGCTCATCCCTCCTTTGCCTTTTGCTTGCAATTTATAATTCGCAGCTTCCTCTTTTACTTTTATGTCTAATGTTTCATCATTTTGACTAGTAATGACCCACTCAAACAGTGTGAAGCTTTTATTTGTTCTGAAATGCAACTAGTTTGAGTCAAGTTTGTGTGTGGTCTTCTTCTCCAAGCTGTTCTCTCTACAGATTCACATTTCTTGTCCTGCCTGAGGGGATGGATTTGAGTTAGATTATCTTTAAGGCACTTTCAGCTCTATAATTCTCTGCTTTACTTCCTCTTAGACTTTTCAAGTGCATCTCAACAACTGCAGCAAGGCTTCTAGGATCTCTCACTCTTCTCCTAGATAAGATTATTGTTAAAAAAAAAAAACCCACCTTCATTTGATGTATGCAAGCATGTGTAAAAATCCATCTATTGCAGATTGCATCTGACAAAGTAGGCTGTACCCTTTCAACTAAGATCCTCTGTGGCGCAGAGTGGTAAGCGGCGGTAATGCAGCCGAAGCTCTGCTCACGGCTGGAGTTCTATTCCAACGAAAGGAGGAAGTCGAATCTCCGGTAAAAGAGGTCAAGGTCCACTCAGCCTTCCATCCATCCGTGGTTGGTAAAATGAGTACCTGGCATATGCTGGGGGGTAAAGAAAGGCCGGGGACGGAACTGGCAATCCCACCCCATATATATGGTCTGCCTAGTAAACGTCGCAAGACGTCACCGTAAGAGTCAGAAACGACTCGCACTACTAGTGCGGGGACACCTCTACCTTTACCTTTTTACCCTTTCAACTCTCAAGCTATCATCAGTCTTTAAAATGCTACAGAACTTTTTTTAATGGAAAGTGTAAAAGTAGGCTTCTCAGCAGAGCCCCACATTTCACATTTTTCTATTCTGGGTTCCTTTTCAAGACTGCTTTTCCTTTTCAACCTTTTCAACCTTGAATGGCATTGCGCATGTGGCAAATGGGTCCTTGAAATCTTTAAGTGTAAACAAAACCACCATTTGACTTGTCAGTATTCAGCCCATGTTAAGAAGGTTTGTAGATGTATACTAGTTATGGCTGCAATCCTATAACCACTGCCTATTATATTTGTGAAATCGTGGAGGATGGATGAATTGCCAGATAACCGAAGGAAGGCTAATATCCTTATCTTCAAAAAGGGCAAAAAGGAGGAACCTGGTATTGATTATTATTATTATTATTATTACAAAAACCCAAGATCCACCAACCAGAGCAAGCCACAAAATATATGCACTTAAAGTTAAATAATTCTTAGCCCAGGAATGTGCTTTGATTTCCAAAATTGAACTGAGCTCACAGTATTTCCACACAAAAATCCACTCCTGATCACCCCCGGTTTCTTCTTTTCAGCAGTATAGTGGTGAGGTGGTTATTTTTCTTGTTTTCATTGTGAAACAGGAGTCTGAAATCCTCACTGATCTTCTGCAAGTCATCCTGAGATACACCAATACATTTTGATCTACCTTCTGCCCACCCTGTATTTAAAGTGCTATCCAAAGGCTAAACATTAGGACATAGATCAGTGGTTCCCAACCTGGGGGTCACGAAGTAAACCGCGAACAGTAAAGAAATGAATAATGCTTTTTAAAAAGTCTTCACTCCCTGGTAGGGTTGCCAGGTTCAGGGCCTGAGACTGATCCCGTATCTTTAGGAGAAAAAGTCTGCCAAGTGCAGGTGTTCTTGCAACACTGTAATGGGAAAAACCACAAGGTGGAACTCTCCCTTCCCCCTGCACAACTTTTAAAGATACAGAAGACCTCTTGGAGGCTGGGCCTGGCAACCCTAATTTCTGGACACTGCTCTCCACTGCTACTGCAGATGACACCCCCTCCTTGCTCCAAACGAGAGGGAAGGATTTTTGCTGAAGTGCTAGAGCATCTTTCAGGCACACCAAAGGAGGCTGAGGGTGGAGCTGCCAGAAAGGAGAGGGAATTACTACCACTGACTCCCATCTCCTCACACTGCCACTGCTGACATCCTTACTCAGAACGAGAGGGCTTTTTGTGAAGCAAAAAGAAGCAAGGCTGCAAGGAAAGGGCGCTTTCCCCCTTCTTTCCTGGCAGCCAAGCTTCCTGGAGGGAGAGGGTCACAAAACAATTTGAGTGTATAAAGGGGGTCCCATACTCATAAAGGTTGGGAACCACTGACATAGATTATAAAAAGAGATACTGATGATCACTTTTTGATACTGAGCTACAAAAACTTCCACTGAAAAACCATAAAAACAACAGCACAGAGCTTTCCCAAATACCAGGAAAGACTTTCCAGGGGACAGAGTATGTTACAGTGGGAGCAGCAGGCTGGAAAGCTCAATAAACAATTTCCCAACATTTATATTTTGAGTGTGGTTTTGTGTATTAAAACGGATGATGTCCTCAAGAAAGAATCAGGTGTACCATGTTGGAAGAATCATTTCAGTTCATACCTGGCACCTGGTTGGCCACTGTGAGAACAGGATGCTGGACTAGATGGGCCACTGGCCTCATCCAGCAGGCTCTTCTTATGTTCTTATGTTCTTATACTCTTTTAAGCAACTTGTTTTTGTTGCAGCCCCCTCCTCCTCAAAATATTTTCATATATAAATATTCAATATACTTAGGTCTGCACTTTCACAGATTTATCTATAAATCCTATTGATCTCTATAGGACTGTATAGACATGTATAGGATTGTTCCATGAAAGCCTAAATCAAAAACCATACATACTCTAATAACAGGCGGTGAGAAATGCAATATTTTAATAGCTATAATTATGATAGTTACAGGCTGGTATTTTCTTTTAAATAGTTGGTGTTTTGATTTTAAAAACTTAAGAATCTGCAGGAAAAATGAAAAGCGTAAAACTACATTACTGTTTCTGCCAAAACTCTTTCTATTGAATGTACCCCTTAACAGGAAACAGTTTCAGGAAGTATAACAGACCAAGCATGCCTTGCCTTATTGCCAGTAAAAGGGAATTGCTTCAATGGCGCATTTAATAAGTGTCATTGAAGCCATTTTCTTTCCCTGGCAGCAAATGTGTATATAACGGAGACTGTACACTTGTTGAACGTTACATGTGAATAACTGTACGAGTGTACAGCCCAGTTACTTGTGTACCCGGGTACACAGACTGTACACTCATTGATTTAACGTGTGAACAGGGCCTAAATGTGGGTTGGATAGTACAATTATCAGCTGGAACCACAGTTGGCTACAGAATTGTACTCAAAGAGTGCTTATCAAACTAGGGGGACATAACAAGCAGGGTACCACAGGGCTTGGTCCTGGGCCAAGTGCTCTTCAACGTTTTTATTAATAACTTGGATGAGGAGGCGCAGGGGATGTTTATCAGATTTGCAGATGACACAAAATTGGGGGGCATAGCTAATACCGTGGAAGACAGAAACAAAATTCAAAGGGACCTTGATAGGCTGGAGCACTGGGCTGAAAACAACGGAATGAAATTTAACAGAGATAGGTGTAAATTTCTACACCTAGGGAAAAGAACAGTTATAAGATGGGGAAACCTTGGCTCAGAAAAAAGGATTTTGGAATTGTTGATCACAAGCTGAATATGGGCCAACAGTGCCATGTGGATGCAAAAAAGGCAAATGATGTATTAGGCTGCATTAACAGTATAGTTTCCAAATCGTGTGAAGTACTAGTCCCCTCTATTTGGCACTGATTAGGTTCCATCTTGAGCACTGAGACCAGTTCTGGACATTGCACTTTAAGAAACTGGAATAGGTTTAGGGGAGGGCAGTGAGGATGATTAGGAGACTGAAAACAAAGCCCTATGAGGAGAGTCTGAAATAACTGGGCATATTTAGCCTTGAGAAGGGAAGACTCACAGGAGATATAATAGTACTCTTCAAGTACTTGAAACGTTGTCACACAAAAGAGGGCCAGGATCTCTTCTTGATCATCCTAGAGTGCAGGAAATAGAATAATAGGCTGAAGTTACAGGTAGCCAGATTTTGACTGAACATCAAGAAAAACGTCCTAATAGAGTGGTATGACCGTGGAACCAATTATCTAAGGAGGCAGTGGGCTCTCCATCACTGGAAGCATTCAAGAGGCAGTTGGACAGCCACCTGTAAGGTAAGCTTTATGCTCGATGCCTGCATTGAGCAGGGGGTTGGACTTGATGGCTATATAGGCCCCTTCCAACTTTACTGTGCTATGATTCTATAATTCTAAGACCCCATATTGAACTCACTGGGTTCACTCCTGAGTAGACATGTGAAGAATTGTTCTTTAAAGTATATGTTGTACTATATTATGGTTCATTTTAGATTATTTGGATGACCCATTTGCTACATCTATGGCGTAGTCTGCGGAAAAAGTCTCATCCTGCTCACAATAGTTGAATTAATTACCTAGTCAATGTGTATTGTAAGCATCAAAGAAGAATTTCTGACATTAAATTTAAAGTCCAAAACTTTGTTGTTGTTATGTGCCTTCAAGTCGATCACGACTAGGGAACTGTGAGCAATGCTATTTATGGCTAATTAGTCCCTTTTAAAGTTTTAAGGAATGATAAATATGCAGCTGATAATATTATTGCAGTTGAGGATTATGGGCTCTATTTCAAGTATTTTTGCCCTTGTATGTAAATCAGGAATCATTCCACAAAAGTTAGTGGATGGAAATGTGAAGAGCATAAAAGTCTCTGGGTTGGAATTGCTTTTTAATATGTTTTTTAAAATGTTTTCTTTTAAAAAATATGTTTACCTTTTTTCTTCTTTTCTGTTTTAAGATATCTTCAAAGCTTTTTAATAATGTTTTTAAAGATGTTTTGTTTTAATGTATTTTAAAGTCTCTTTTTATAATGTTTTAAAGTGTTTTTAGTGCTTTTGTTTGCCACCCTGGCCTCCTGCTGGGAGGAAGGGTGGGATATAAATTGAATAATAAATAAATAATAAATAATAAAAAATGAAGACTATGTTAGAGCTAAACCATGACCAAAGAAACATAGTTTAGGAAATAAATGTAGGTGGAATATGACCTACATTTTCCAGTTGGTTTGGTGAAGTCACTTGGGCTAGCCTACATTGTCATAAAAGGCAATTTAAATTTATTTTATGTTAGTTAAATAAAATTTAGACTTTTAAAATCATCATTTGGTAAGTTCATCTGGAGGGTGACCATTTTGGTAGGGTCTTTTGGAGGGTGGCCATTTTGGCAAGGTGATTTTTAGGATGTAGCTATCTGGGTTGTGGGCCATGCCTCCTAAGAAGGGTGGGGGTGGCCCTAGAGAGAAGGGCAAGCCCTCGAAGCGGCCTGCTCAGCTGTGGCCTCCTTCACCTCAGGACATGTCATCCTCTGTGGATTAGAGCCCTGATGTTGTATCTGCATATTCAGGGGCAGTACTTGCTTGATATGGAAGGGGTGATTCTCCTTCTGCCCAGCAGCAGCCTATGAGTGATGCTTGTAGATAGGTTGGGGGCCCAGTGGGCACTCCTGCTGCAGGGGCAGCCTATCTCACTGCCGACCCGCTGTCTTCTGTCCAGGTTGGTGCAGTTCCATTTGGGGAGACGTTAGCTCCTCTGGGGGGCCATTTGCTGTTGGCAACAAGGGAGTGTATTTGGAAGGGAGAATGCATGGATGTGTTTTCCCTGTTATAAAAAGGATAAGCAGGAGGAGAGAGACAATCAGAAATGTAAAAGGAAATGGTGGATAGGACCTGGGGTAATTGGATGGCAGGATTTTTAATGTATATGGGGGTGGTGATTCAGTGCCAGCCTATGAGGGCAGCAGCTTTGGTGAATACTTTGACATAATATTTAGGGCACATATGGAATTTGGGTATGGCTTTGGGTATCTTTATGTAGTTCTAGCTCTGAAGCAGTCTTATTTCATGCAGTGCTGTTATAGTGTTTTGGTGGGGCCTTGGATGGGAAATGTCATGGCCCCGTCAGAGGACTCCTCAGATGAGGATGACTCGGGAGTAACAGCAGCAGACCCAGGAGCAGCAGGAGACATGGAGGAGCCTCCTGAGAATCCAGCTCCTTCTGCCCCTCAGCTGCAGAGCACCCCAGGGACAGCAGAGGCCCTGCAGCCAGACACAGACAGTGAACAGGATACTCCCCCCTCACCTGCAGAATGGAGACAGCAGAAGGTCAGGCAGAAGAGAGGCAGGCCTGTCTCCTTAAGGCCCAAACGCTGAGGGCTCACACCTGCTGTCCATCCTGCTCTTTATAAGGCACACCTTGGCTACAGCTTGTTGCTGACTGCAACGTCAGGCGTGGCTTTGTGTAGACCGAGTTTCTCTGCAGCATCTCTTTGACTGACCTCCTTGGCAATTGATCCTGGACCTCCACTGACCTCGCTTCTGGACTTCTGACTCGGCAAGTACGCTTCGGATAGGCCTGGCAGATTTACAACCCGACTGCTGGCTAAGGACTTTCCTTCCCTGCCAAAGACCCAGGAATTTCCAGCCCCCCCTGACACTGCTGATGCAGTGTAGAGCTGACAGGAAAGCTGAGGCCTGTCCTCCTCTGTGGTGGATAGGTGCAGGAATTTCACAGGACAGGGTTTGGTGACCACCCTTAGGCACCCTTTAAGGTGATTGGTGGGTTCTGAGGCCTGCGTTTGAGGTTGTTTGGCCAGTTGGCAGGATAAGGCTCACCTTTGGGGCTACTCTGTAACACTCACTCAGAGTTGTGTGGCCCTGAGGGGGGGGTGGAGCAGGAAGGCCTCCCTAACCACCCTGTGGGGATGGGGCCCAGAGAAGTGGCTTGGGCTTGGGCCACCCCATTTTCCATGGCAGGGTGTCATTGCCCGACTGGGTAAGAGTTAGATCCCACACTTGTCTCTGCAGATCATTTATTATACAATCAAGCATTTAACTGGCTTTATTTCAATAAACATGGTCCTTGATTTACCCACACTTCATCTTGTCTTGCCTCTTCATTTCCCGACTATGCACTGCAATTCCACCATCGTCAGACCCAAGGGCTCTGGCAACGGCAGGCCTTTGCACTCATGCTAGGGAAGATCTGGCATGGTTTCAAAGCCCCTCCCTTTTTGGGCATGGCATGGCCACACATGCCTGTCACGTAGGGGGTGGTGCAGGGTGGCTATTTAATCCCTGTTCCACCTCCCCTTGGCCTCTTTCTGGCCTGATACGACCCCCACCCACCCTCCTTTAGGGCAGCACGAGTTTGACTGGTCGCCTTGGGGCCAGGTAGGAATTTGTAGCTCATCAGCCTTTGTTTATTGACACATTTTTTGCCTACCCTGTACTGTTCTTCTAATTCAGCTGATTGGCTCTTGCTTATTTGGCTATTCCGGCGTAATGTGATTCGGCTGATTTGTTGCCTGGTGTGGTAGTTTAATATTGTAAATAGGTTCATCTGGTCACATTTGCTGGATAGGTGCGGGAATTTCACAGGATAGGGTTTGGTGACCACCTTTAGGCACCCTTTAAGGTGATTGGTGAGTTCTGAGGCCTGCCTTCCAGGTTGTGTGGCCGGTTGGCAGGATAAGGCTCACCTCTGGGGCTAATCTGGAACACCCACTCAGAGTTGTGCGGCCCTGAGGGGGGGTGGAGCAGGAAGACCTCCCTAACCACCCTGCGGGGATGGGGCCCAGAGAAGGAGATTGGGCTTGGACCACCTCCTTTCCCATGGCAGGGTGTCCTCGCCCGATTGGGTAAGAATTAGGTCCCACACTTGTCTCTGCAGATCATTTATTATGCAATCAAGCATTTAATTGGCTTTATTTCAATAAACATGGCCCTTGATTTACCCACACTTTATCTTGTCTTGCCTCTTCATTTCCCGGCTATGCACTGCAAATTATTGCTTTAAGCATCACTGAAAGAATCCTGATTTCAACACTTGACTTGGAACAGTCTTTGAAAATCAGGTTCTGGAAAACAAATCACTGAGTTTCTGTGAGGATATCCACACACTAGTATGTCATCAACCAATGTTTCACTGTTGGTGGGAGTGAGAACTTTTCATATTCAATATATTCAGCAGGAAATGTAATATATTAGTTGATTTTAAATTGGTGACATTACCCATCCAATCATGAAGCTGCATCTCCAAATTTATCAAGACTAGGAATTTTGAATAGTCATTGTCCAAGATCAACAATTTACTGAATTTTGTCAGATTCTAGAACTGGTTGCATATTTGCCGCCCTGGACTCCTTCTAGCAGGAAGGGCATGATATACATTTAATAAATAAAAAAATATTTTGAAATTTTGGATATCAGATATGACACTGAAAAGTGAAAATAGAGGGATACATGACAGTTTACATAGGACTAGGACTTTCTGGTTTGGAGCTATATTACACAATCTGGATCACCACAGAACATAGAGCATCAGAATTCATAATCTAAATCAAGCTGCATTAATGTCAGATGTTATTGTGCCATTATACTACTTTACAGGAAGGAAGCATAAAATACTGTTATAGAATCATTTATACTGTCAAGGCACAAACACTTTTCTTTGAAAGGTAGCATAATGAGGTGCCCTAAAGTCAGAAGATATGGAATGTTTATGTTTACATAAACAATTTACTCCATATTCTCCAGAATTGACAATGAAAACCACAAAATCTCAAAACACTTACAGGATCTCTTCAACTACATGTTAATCTGAGTTATCTAGAAAGCTAAAACCCATAGAAGAGCTTGGGGTAATTTCAGAATAATAATTTGTTTGTCTGGTGGTTGTTAATAATTCTAAAAGTTCAAGGGAGTACAATTTTATATATAACATTTACTTCATTCATGTAAAGAGGATTATCTGGGCTCCTTCATTGTCTAATGACTTATATTCATTTAGTCCTGTTCCCAGTATCAGCTGGAGGAAATCTGATGGTAGCCTATTGGCTAAAAAAATCAGCACGTCGAAAGGAATCCTTGAAATCTCAGACTTTCAGCAAGAAGATGAAGGTTCTTACGAATGTATTGCAGGAAACATTCGGGGAAGGAATGTTGCAAAAGGCCAACTGTTTATATATGGTGAGAAAATTGAATTGTTTGAATATAGAATACCAGCAATATTGAGAAATACTACTTATACGCTGTAGGTACCATTTTGTCCTCACAGGACAAAAATAGTTGCTTAATAAAAGGACTGGGGAGTTCAAATTAAAATGTATTTCAGTGAATATGAGATATTATGCATCAGTGATATAAAAAATGCAGCCCATAGCAGGCTAGACCTAAAAAAGATTAATATGAAGCAAAAAAGAAAGGAAATGGCTTAGTCTATGGGTTTTTCTTATATCTCTGTACAGTCCCATTACCTAACATGAGCCCTTGTGATAGAGAACCTACTAATAAAAAATCAATGTACAGTAGATCACTCTATAAATAAATCAAGCAACACTTAACAATTATGGTCTTCCCTATAGTCCACAGATGTTGGGGTGAATGCCAGAAAGCAAAGCTGGATTTTATTCCATTATTCTGCGTTTTATTCCATTATTCTGACAATTTCTTACCTGGTAATTTGTGCACTATATTTGATCTTTCACATGGCATACAAGCTAGTTCTGGAATTGTAGTGGTACATAGTGCAAGTTTAGCACTAATTATTGTGATAAATAATATCAGAAATAATCCGTTTGCAAGCTTGGGAACCTGGAAAATCACAGGAGTTTTTCACTAGCTGCATCCACTCATGGTACAGGCAACCCAGCAAGCAGTGCATTCCCGCCCTTTAGGCATGCACTTTTTTTTTTTGCCTGACAAAAATTGTACCAGTATTCCAGCATAGGCGCAGGTAGCAGCAACATTTCCCCCCACACCCGTGTCTATACAACTAATATATATATATATATGCCAACAACAAGATGTTCATTACAGCCATGTGAAAGACAGTTGCGCAAAATGCCAGTATATTGGCTGAAAAAGCTACTGTTCCTTAATGTAACAAGTACTGGAGTGTGAAAGGAATTTTAGAAATTGGGACAGAAGCACTACCATTTTAATCAATTAAACTAATGCAATAAGCTCCATGTCTGAAAGCAGCCAAAGTCAAATGTTTATAACAGGGATATTATCCAATTGTGTTTCTCCACTAACAGAAGAATCTTTCAGCAGAGACTTCATGAGCCAAAAAAGGGGATAGAGCAGGACATAGTTTTCACAAATCCCCCCTTTTTTCAATTAGTACACTATGTCATCTACCATCCCACCAACCTTTTGGAGCAGAATTTGGGGGTTGGGGGCTGCAGAGTGAAGAGAGAACAAAAATAATCTGTTCCCCCACCTTGTGTTAACAGAAGCCTCTACTAGGTCAGGGAACACATTTTGTCAGCAGAAGTACAACTGGATACCACCCAGTCTCTTATAGGTTTCCTAATGCCTGCCATTTTGAATAGCGTTTTAGGTTTTAATATGCATTCTATCATTTGTTAATTATATATATATATTTCTGTACTAATTACTCATATAACATGCAAATGTCACACACTAAAGAAATTGAAAGATGGAGAAATAACTGCCTTCATAATACAGAGTCTGTAACACAATTACTCATGAAGATGGATACAGTAGGTTATTCTAATAAGATTGTTTATTTGAATTTATGTTTGTAATTTGTTACTTGTCCTAGTCTTTTGGGGAAAAGGAGACTAAAATAATCTTATAATAACTCCCTGTTTGTTTATTGATGCAGCTCTCCCTGAATGGAATAAAAGCATTGATAATGCCTATCTCTCTCTGTATGACACTTTGGTTTGGGAATGTAAAGCAAATGGGAAGCCACGACCTTTATACAGTTGGTTTAAAAATGGCCAGCCCCTCACATCAGAGGTAAGACGTAGGCTTCATTTTGGCTTCAGTTCAAAATTTGTAACTATTTTTGCCTTTTGTGAATTTCTGTCTTTGAAAAAGTTGTTCAGGATGATGGTATATAACTCTCTCTGTGTGTCTGTCCGTGTGTATGTGTGTGTACACACACAAAAAATACATACACACACAAAATACTGTGATTAATGAAATAGTTATCTCTGCCACCTTGGCAACAGCATCCTTTCATTTTTATTAGAACAGCTGGCGAAGGTGGAAGCCGAAATGTTTTTTTTTTACTTAAATTAATTCTCCGTTTTGTTAATCACAGTAATATATATTTGTATTTGCTAATAATATTTAAAAGCTGGATATATTGACATGAGACACTTAGATGGGCATAACATTGTAAATTGGATGGGGTAGTGCTCCTCTTGAAGATCAGATTTGCAGTTTGGGAATGCTCCTGGGCTCAGCTTTGCTACGGAATGTTCACATGGTGTCTGAAGCCAGAGCACCATTTTCCAGTTTAAGGAACTTAGGAACAGAGTAATACCAAGTCATTTTTGTGGAATGTTATTGTATTTTATACATTGTTTTAAAATCATTGTTTGCCATCCTAAGTGATATATAAGCACTAGAAGGGTGAGATATAAATCCTCAAATAAATAAAAAAAAATTGAAGGATGAAACTATATCAAGACTTCTGGAGCATTAGCAATCTGATTTGCAAGCAGAAAATCTGCTCCGCATCAAGAAATTGACAGTGTGAATACGATCCTGCTAGTCTTAGTGAACTTATTTGTGTCATTCAATAAAGTGGAACACAAAGTGCTGTTGGGATTACCTTTGAGAGTAGAAGCACTGCTCTGAAGAGCTGATGCCTTTCAGGATAAGGTCAGTGTGTGGTCTTCTGGAGTCATTCCTGTTCAACTCTGTGGAAACTGATTTGTGGTTATCTTTAAGAATGCCAGTCTTCCACTAATAATGACTAACATTTATATTGATGTTACTGCATAATTATGTATTATAACTGGCAGGCCAGGCTTTGAGAACTTCTGAGTGAGGCCCTGCTGGTTGTCCTACCAATGGGAGAAGCCCATTGTGCAGTGATGCAAGACAGGGCCTTCTCATGTTGGCACTCCACCTAGGGAACTTACTGCCTCTGGAGGTTCAGTTATTACTCATTACTGAGTTTTGATAGAATCTTAAGACACATTTCTTCACTCAGGCCTTTTGGGAGAGACTGGTGTGCTTTAGGCCAGAAATGCATGCATTAGGGCAAAATGTGCATTAAATGAATAAATTAAATTGGGAGAAATTGTTTGCAAACGTTCAGGAGAAAAATTCAGGGGAAGGGCCATAGCTCAGTGGTAGAGCATCTGCCTTCCATGCAGAAGGTGCCAGGTTCAAGCCCCAACATCTCCAGGTACAGCTGGGAGTGTATCCTGCCTGAAACCCCGGAGAGCCGCTGCCAGTCAGTGTAGACAATACTGAGCTGGATGGACCAATAAGGCAGTGTCCTATGTCCCTATGTTTCTAAAAATGTGTACATTAGTCAAAACTGCATAAAAATGTGTTTTTCAGGAGCAAGTGCTTGAGAATTTTCATGAGGATTTTTTAAAAAAAATCACAAATTACTGCAGAAATGTGGAGAACTGAAGACTGAAAAAATGAAAAATTGAGAGAAGTGAAATCCTTCCATTCCTAGTTGTATATTAATGTACACAGTACCCACCTTTGTCAAACCAGTTTGTCCTGACCATTAACTTGGGTGTTTGCACATTATTTTTACCTGTGCATGTTATTTTACCAGGTTGCTTATCTAGTTCAGAAGAAAAGTACTGGGAAGTAGAACTTACATGTAAAATTGCTTCTATGTTAAATGATTCATAGGATTTTGTGGGTGGGTGGAATAGAGAGAAACAGTGTACAATTCACTCTTAAGGACAGCAACAGCCTGCAGGTAGAACTAATTATACAAGCTCCATGGAAGTAAAAAAAATGGGTAATTAATGGAATGTTGTTAATTAGATTGATATGTCCCTTCCATACAACCTGAGGCTGTGGTCTCCTCAAATTTGTAAGCTAAGCATGGCTGGGATGGGTCAGTACTTGGAGGAGATTCCTCTAAGGAAAATACAGAGTGTTGAAGAATGTTTTTTTTAAATAATAAAAAACACTGTCACCCCTACTTTTGCTAACATGTTAAAAAAGCCTACAAATTTTTTCTACAATTGGCGTCATCTTAAATTATTAAAAGGTATAATTATGTATGTTTGATTCTTAACTCATACCCCTAGAGACCAGAGCCATGTACATCATGATGATCATATAGACGTCTTGTGCATGCAGTCCTTCCTATTCATTTCAGCAGAAGGAAACAGTAGGAGTATTTGCACCCAGACCCACCCAAAATGATGAGACAGACACAAGCACATAGGTTAAGAACGGGCAACATTTATTAATGCTAATTAATGAATTAAACCACATTAGACCAATTAAAGCAAATGATTGAAAATGAAAACTGGATTAAGCCAATTCTCAAGACTGAGATCTGCAGCGGGGACCTAGATAATTTTAAAAGATCAGTGTGGGCCCCTATAAATCTGAGTGCTACAGAACTTAATTCCAGCAGCTTCGATTTTTGAGCGAGTAACCTTGGCTCTAGGCCATAGAGTAGTGAACTAGCTACTCCTGGCCTTTCATTGCTGACACATTAACTGTGCCTAGGGAATACTGTCCGTCTCACCCCTGACTCCAGCCTTGAGGCATTGAGTCTGTGATCTGGGCAGTCCTCAAGGAGGGCTCCTGTCCCTAGCATCTGGCCTTGAGGCTTTGATGGATTGGTCTGAGGAAGCCCCATTTCTAGAAGGTGCCTCAAGCTTCTCACCTAATTATTTCCACTTACCCCCCTTTTCCCTAATCCCGTACTGACCCTGCCACAGAGGGGACCTAGCCCATGCTTAGGTCACCACACACCCTACCAGAGCCCAAGGTGATGCCTAATATCCTGCCACAGATCCTCAAGGAAAATGTCATACCCCTCATCAGAGTGGTGTACTCCATCATCCCTGTACAGGTGTGACAAAGAGTGTTTGATGTCAGGATGGAGGATGAACTCTCCCCCACCAGCCAGCAAAACCCACCTCAAGGAACCATTCACCTTTCTCCTGGCTTTGTCCATCTGCTTGGGGGCACCACACTTCCACACTCTGCGCTGAAGCATATCAGACCAGATGATTCTAACCCCTGGGAAGGCAGATTGGATCGAAGCGAACTCCTCTTCCACCTGGAAGCGAAGTGACAAGCTCTTCCTCACCCCCAAGTCACAGTAGGAGTATTTACTCAAACTCTCTGTATGTGCATATGTCACGTGGAAGGGGCACTGTGATTGAACCACCTGGTTCAGCTTCCAACACTGCCCCTAAGAGCTGCATATTCAGTGAATACAGGTATATAGATAGGATCTCCACAAGATTTTGAGTCTATATCATTTAGCTTCTCAAATAGCATGGACATCATACTATATATGGAGCAAAGACATCAGGAGTGGGGCCAATGGGACACATGTGCTATAATTCAATTGCATTCTTTCAACAAGTCTTTAACACATTGAGCAAAGCTATAATAGTTAAGACACATATTTAACAGACTCCTGAAGGGTTCCTAATACAATCTGCACACACCATAAAATATACTGACTCATACCAGGGCTCCACATGCACATAGTATCATCCCACTCCCACCCATCATTTCCACTAATCTAGAAGTTGGGTTTCAATGAGGATGTCAGGTATCTATGACTGGAGTGCAATGTGATGTACTGGAGCTGTATTAGTGGCTAATTCAGGTTGAACTAACCTTTTTGGAGAGTACAAATTTATGGACGTTGCCCCTGGGAATTTGAATTTGGCATCCTTGTTGTAGAGGTTGCATCCACAGGCATATACTGCTTTTTCACTCTAGTGTTCTGTAAGTTTTTATTGACTCTTTCCACTTAAACCAATAAAAACATATAAAACACCAGAGTGGTTTAACAAGCTAACTAAAATTAATATTAGTTTCCTCCCTCCCTCTATTTTTTAAAGGAAAGATTTCAAATTGAAAATGGAACTCTTACTATAACTATGTTGAACATTTCGGACTCTGGCTTCTATCAGTGTGTTGCAGAAAACCAATATGGTTCCATTTATTCCAATGCTGAGTTAAGAATAATAGGTAAGTTAATGATTCCTTGAAAAGAAATGAACTAAAAATGCGAAGATTGGTATGTTAGAAACAAATAAGTAAAAGTTGTTAGAATGAAAAATGTCATATAGTTGATGAAGTAGACAATCCAAGGGGAAAGGTCCATAGACAGGCATTCCAAACCTAAAGAAAGAAAAGTGATTAGTGCATTTTCTCCAGAATGCTATGTCATATGTTTCTAGAGTCACTTTTTAAATTTAACTTATTTCTAGCTTTAGCCCCTGATTTTTCCAAACATCCTTTGAAAGAAATGTCAGTTGTCCAAGTGGGAGCTGAAGTCACAATTGGATGTAAACCAGAGGCCTCTCCCAAGGCTCTTATTAGCTGGAAAAAAGGCATTGAGACTCTACGGCACAGCAAAAGGTATATATCTACCAACCTTTTTTTAAAAAAATTCTAAGTGGGTAGTGCTAGAACACTGATTATCATCATCATTATTATTATTATTATTATTATTATTATTATTATTTAATTAAATGTATATCCAACCCTTCCTTCCAAAAAGGAGCCCAGGACCACTGTTTATCAAATATTGGCAGAATCCAAAAAGCTACTCAGAATCCAAAAAGCTTACATTCCAGGCCCCCGCCTAAAAGGAAAACCTGCCAAAAAGCAGAACTCCTTCAATAAAATGGCACCTGACGCCTGAAAATCACCGTAAAAGAGGAACAAGCGCCGTATGAGTAGGGCCTTACTCTAATTTTAGCCGGCATATTAGCGGAACACTGAAAAGTGGGCCACCAAAAAGCAGGGCCCTACTGTACTCTCTTAAAAATACTCAAATTGAATGGCTGTCTCAATACTATGTCACAAACTGCTTCTGGAACTCCTCCCAGATATCAACAGCAGTGCCATGTGACATATGGGCTGATCTTATTAATAATAATACAATAGAAGCTAGTTATAACACATCTCAATGCACCATGCAATCGGATATACTGCAGGTATGACCATGTCCCCTGCGTAAAATATATAGTGCAGCCGTTCACATATCTTTTAACTCACATGATCAAAAAACGTGGAGATTCCCATTTTTCCAAATAACTTTCCTCACTTCACCTGTCTAGGAACCAGTACTGTGCTTACTGACTTTAATCCTCGTGGGTGAGCCTGAGCAGAAATGTAACCAGGGAAGGTTTCTCATTCACTCTTATATCAGTGTCACTTTCAAGTTTATTCCCCCCCCCCCGTTCTATCTTGTTCTTCATCCTCAGTGATCCTTTCCCTGGTGAGTCCTTCAGTTTGCTTCCCTGGGTGTTTTTGAGCCATTTTTTCCTGTCAGCATTCTTTTAATTTTTTTCCTGAAAGGCTCCCCCTTCCTACCTTTTCATGGTGGCTTTCTTTATAGGGATCATTTATCACCTCCTCAGTTTTGGTTACTTCTCAAGCCCTTTTGTTATTGTCTGTAGAGTTTAATTTGTTAACTTTTTCTTCCCTCAGCATTACCCCTCCCACTGTTCCCCTTCCCATTCTGTCCTTCAGCCGCAGTAGTGGCAGTTTGCCTTTTCCCATTGTTTTTCTCTCTTTTTTCCTCCACTGCCCAGTTCCCTCTTTTTGCTCCTGGTTACTATTTCTATTCATTGTGGTTGCTTCTTCTGCTTCTGACCCAATCTTCTTGTCCATTTTTTTAAAAAATAAACATGCTAAGTGCCTTTCAGTGCTGTTTTCATTATAACATGGAAGTCCCATGATGTGGGCACATTATTTATCTTCCAACCTCCACATTATAACAAGCTTCTACTGTAATCATCATCATCATCATCCAAAGCTTCTTGGGTTTATCAAATAGTTATTATTTTGTACTGCTGGGTAAGCCCAGGGAAGAAAAGCAAAATCGTGAGATGATTGAAGAAACATGCAGAAATAAGCATGAAGTTTAATTTAAAGCAAATGACACAAAATGATAATCTGATTAAATATGACTCTAGCTAATCTAGTTGTTGCTGTTTTTACCTGATCTTTCTAAATTTGTCAGTGGCCACATCTGCACCATACATTTAAAGCACTAAATAAATCAGATTATTGTTTCTGCAATGGAGACACCTTTTAACTGAGCTTAGATAGCTTTAACTAATGGCCTATCCTTAGGTAGCTGAGGAGAAATGTCTCCCTTTGCCCACAATGGCCAGATACGGGTCTGAAGTAGGGACTGGAAAAATAGCTAAATTCTGAGTGTGATGGTCACTACACTCAAACAGGAGCAGGAATTCCTACATAATCAACACAAACAATGCTCCACACATAGGATGAGGAGAGGAATTTGAATACATCGGCTCTTCTTTTTTCTTCCATGCTGCATTGTCAAAAAAAGACAGAAAGTAGTTCTTTTATTTTAAATAAACTTAAATGACTGAACAGATGTTGTAACTGCTATATTACACATGACTCACTAGTAAAGATTATTCACAGATTGCTAACAGATAAGGGATTTTAAATGTGGTGAATAATATTAGATCAGAAGACTTAAAAAGCTTCAAGTGTTACATTTGCAATTTTCTATCTGTGTTGTAAACAGAAAGTTCTGTGGTTGTTTGTCATATAATTTGACGATGCATTGATAGTAGCAATGAGTCTGAATGCTAATTTTAAACAATGGGGGGTCAATCATAATGTTTATACCACAAAATGATCCCAGGTTTTAAATAATTCATAAAGTTGTGGTTAGGAGACCAACCACATCTCAAACCTATTTTATACAGACAGAAGCTTTGACCTCTCTCAAACCCATACCTCCTTCTCTTTTAAGACTTCTTTTAGAAGGAAGCCCATGTTTGATATACTGAGGCATAGTTAGGGACTGGATGCTCTAATTTCAACGTGAGGTTTTGTTTTTGGAATGAATTTTAATCTGCTGGGGAACATGCTTGACTGACAGACTTCTCAGATATGAGTTTTTGTATCTCAAAATAAATAAGAGAGTTTGCAGTAATCTGAGCTGTTATGCATACGTTATGAATGTGACTTTGGATTGACCTTAGGGAGAAACGCAGAACATACAACTGATGTGAAACTCATGTGGGAAGATTATGACACTACTGTGTCATAAATAGGGATGGGAGGATCAGTCAGTTTCAGTTCGCTTAGTGTTGTCTTTCCAAACTTCAATTCAGTTCTCTACATTTATGCAGCAGTTTGTGATTTTTTTAAAAATTCTCATGAAAATTCTTCAGCATTTTAGTATGAATTTCTTCTAATAAACACAGTTTTGTATGCAGTTTTGACTACTGTACATATTTTTGCAAACAATTTCTCCTAATATCATACATTTTGTATATTATTTTCACTATTCATTTTAATGCATAATTTCCCCTAATATATACACTTTTGTAAACTTTTGTTTGGTTGCAGAACTACATTACAAAATTCGGACATGTGTGAATTTTGAAGAATGGGTCTGCTTTGGCTCTCATGTTGTTTTGGAAAGTGTGAATTTGATAGATTCATCTTTAAATGCAAACTAAATCAAATTTCTCCCCCATCATTGCTAGACAAGACTTCAGGATGAAAATGTAATCATGCTCTATATTATAGAATCAGATATACTACGGAGAAGGCCACATATGTCTTTAGGAGGATATGTAAAAAGAGATGTACAAAAGGCAACAGTGTGGGTTTTAAACAAATGTGTTCTCATTCCCTCTTCATTAGCCTATTCACATTTTTCTTATTGCTTTATGCTTTCTGTTTTGTCAGATATAAATGGTTTAGATAAGAATGGTGTAGAAGTGGAGGCTGAATGTAAATTTGGATTTGATCATGTTAGTAATTAAGTTAATAGTTTAAAAGATGTAAACCCTTTTACATTCATAATTTTTAAATTGAAGTTTTAGAAATCTAGGTGAATAACAATTTTGTTCTTATAACTCTGCATTTTGAACCATCAAATCTAGTTAGGAGCAGCCACTTTGTCCTTCCCAATCTTTTTTACTCCCGTGCAATGCTGAGCTAAGCCAAGGTTTGGCACAGTGTGTGATCCAAAACCAAGCTCATGATTAAGCTCTCTCCTCACAAACCACAAGCTCTATCTAAGAACAAACCTTACGTTTGTTCTTTGAGTTACCGTGTCACGCAAATAGAGCACTGTTACTGAAACTTTCGAGTAGTATTTGATACTCATATTCAAATCCCAGTTTTCTGTTAAAAGTTAAACTGACCTCTATTCTGAAGCTTAGTGGGAACAAACTCTTCTCCCCCCTTTTTTGTTCTTTCTTCTATACCCCCAGCCTCAAGTCTGATGTCATCCTCATACCTGAACATTGTATTGTGTCCTCATCAACCAGAAAGTTCATTTCCATTTTTTTAAATAGACCTCTGAGGGTATTGGCTTTAAAGTTTAGACAATGCAAG